>NC_140585.1:409081150-410281150 GCF_964204655.1 Triturus cristatus | reverse complement strand
ACAAAAGGCATTAAACCTGTTTGGTGACTTCTGTCAAGAACGCGGTCTTGAGATAAATACCTCCAAAACTAAGTTTATGTGTTTAAACCAGCGGAAAAAGTTTGGTGGTGTAATCAAATTTAATGGCGTCCCGCTGGAACAGGTCGAGGCATTTACATATCTAGGAATATCCCTCCAGAATAATATGAAATGGACAAACCACGTCGACATGGCTGTTTTAAAATTTAATCAGCTAGCAGGTGCAATAGTCTCTAAATTCAAATCTTCTCTGACTAAGCCCATCACTCCTGCCTTGGAAATTTACAACATGAAAGTTGTTAGTGCTTCCCTATATGGATCGGAACTATGGGGTTTTGCTAATCTGAATCAACTAAGATTGGCAGAAAATAAGTTTTTACGCAGCATAACAGGAGTTCCTCAAAGTACCCCAATGATTCCGCTCACATATGACCTAGGCAGGAAAAAAGTTGAGGATTTGGCACGATTGCGCCCTCTCCTTTATTGGCGACGGATTATGGTAACTCCTGAATTAGGCCATTATGCCATCGCCTTGAAGGATATTATTAGGGCTGACCGTTTTCATTCCATCTTATGGCTAAAGGAAATTAGAAATTTGTTAATAAAATTGGAACTAGGGCATTTATGGAATGACCCGGATGGTTCAAGCTTCCCATCTAAGCCAATCTTAAAAAAATTGTACTGGGATATGACTCTGACGTCTGCCTATAGCTCTGGTCAAAATGCCAACTTAACGGGTCGCTTTTTTGATATCAAATCTATACCATCTTGTGAGGCATATTGGGACATTATAGAAAGGGCCATTGATAGAAAACTGTATTTTCAGTTTAGAATCGGGTCCCTCCCAGTAAAAGCATTTACCCATAGATGGTCATCTACTGAGGACAATAAATGTCCCCACTGTAAAGATTTGATTGAAGACGCAGGCCATTTGCTGTTTGTATGTCCCTTGTATATTGCTCCACGTCATAGGTGGTTAAAACCAGTATGTTCAAATCTGGGAACACGCAGTTACAGGGTAGCCCTAAGAATACTTAAATCTGATTGCACTCCTTGCCTGGCTATTGCTGTTGCTAAATTTTTAGGGTGGACTTGGATAATACGCTCTCGCACCCTAAAATCATTATGAAGTAGGCCAATGAACTTTTTGACACTAAATGAAGCATGATTAATTGTAAAAATGAAAATTTTACTTTTTAAATAGACTAATTTTATTGACGATGTTATTTTTAAAACTATTCGCCAGCATCAAGATTTAATGTATTTTTAAATGTATCTTAATATAGTATTTATAGTATTGGTAGGATGTTTACTTGCTTTTATGACATGCTGTCGAATAAAGCTTTTGAAACTTGACTTGTTAAGGGAAAAAAGCTACACAAAAATGCTAAGGATGACCGCAACTAAAATAAAGGTCGTGTATACACTATTGAAAAGAAATTTGACCAAGTAGTGACTTCTCAGAAACAATTTCCCTGAGAAGATAGGGCTGGAGTTACTAGTGGTAGCAAAGCTCTGATGTCTCGCCCATAGATGATATAACAACTGGTACATCTAAAACTACCTTCAATTCCTCAAGTTCATCAACTTTTTTTAGTCAAAGTAATGAGGTACAGGATAAGTCTCAAACAAAAGCCCCCACACGGAAAACAAGAAGAGGGGGGAGGCAGAGCAAGACAAGACAAAGGAGCCACAGATATAGGAGTCGGAACCAGACAGCAATTAAAGAGGAAACAATAACCGGCAAAAACACATCTAGAACAAGATCGGTCAATGAAGTCAATCTTATTGTAAATTTATCAGACTATATTTTAAATTCTGTGGAAATGGAGGTACTAAATAAGGATTTGGGATATTGTCCAACGAATATCTGGGATTTTTCTGATGTTCAAATTGACCTGTATAAATTTGTTAGCACTTTGGAATTAAATAATTTCTTTGCTTCAGATCTGCATAGTGTCTATGATGTGAACAAGAGTACAACACTATCTGAAATTACCATTTCTGACGTGAGAGATATTCATTGCTTGCTTTCCATTGACAAAGATTAAGACTCAGATATTGATGAGTTATTAGTAGATCTGGACATCGAAGCAGACTTAACATGTGATAGCGATTTAAGACTGAAATCTTAATGTATTCCCCAAAATACTCAATGCCAGGAGATTGAACTTTTTATGAAGAGGGTCATGCATGATTTACATGGTTTACAAGATAAAAACAAAATGTCGGCTTTCCATTGAACTAAATGGGAGAACATGTCAAATATAGAGATTTAAGCCTTATGGAATTTAAAAGTTAATGAGTCAATCATCATTCGGGAAGCAGACAGGGGTAGGAATGAAATACCATCAAGAGGCGAACAAGAAGAAGTAAACATATTTCTCCTTGTTGCGCCATTCTAACGCCTGCCATTTCATCGCGTTAGTTTTGGGGCTGCCTCAAATTTACACATCCTTGTAAATCTGGGCCAGCATCAGAGAGCAATGGATGTTGCAGTGGAATGCTCACAGCACCACCCCTTTCATGCAGATACCTGAGTGAAAGAGTACCATATTTACAAAGTGGCGTTAAACCACGAAAAGTGGCTTAACGCCACTTTGTAAATATGGTGCAGGACACTGTGCCACCAGAACGGTAAAAAAGTGATGTTCCGGTGGAGCAAACCCCTTGTAAATATGCCCCATGTTTCTCCGAAGATCCTTGAATGTGGGTGTTGGCCTACCACCCCACAGTTTAGCAATATAATGGCTTGCTTCCACTAGTCTTGAGCTACAGAGCAGCTTTTGATACTTTAGGGCTCACTGTACCCTCCTCTTCTCAATAGCAAAATGTTTGGAAATCCAATATATTTGTATGTTCAATACTGCTAGTTCTAATCTTATGGCAGAATTTTCCAATATTCGGACACTCCCACCAAGTGAGAAATAGAGTACCATGCATGCCACACCCTCTGAGGTCGACCCCAAGTTGTGTGAATCCAAATGCACTGAGCTAGACCCCGATGTTTTCTTTATTTGCTGCCTACATGGGGAGCTAGTTTTCCTCATTCCATTCCTTATCATCCAGGAACTAAATCTGCCTCCCATTTTACCTTAACTGACAACATCTCTTCTGGTGAGCCGATATGCCCCTGTGATGTCCAAGTCAATTCTTGGACATAGCCAATGAACAGGGAAACCTTCTTTAGTGTAGGCACTGAGCACTGGTGACTACAAGCTCTGAGGCTAAATGATGGCTTCACTGAAACCAAAGATGTTTGGTATCAAACATCTCGTATTATTGCTAAGAACCCTGGTAGACTGCCAGCCCTTTGCAAATTGCCAGCAATCTCCTTTGGAGTAGAGGAGCTACTCCCCTGAAGTTCGCAGGCACCAGGACTGCAGAGTCCAGTTTACCATGCTGCCCTCCAGAGCCGCACCGAGGCAGCATCCACCCTGGAAGTGGTTACTGTGCTCCAGAAGTCAGATCCGTCTCCCCACCAAGTGAGAAGACGCCAGGACCACCTGGAGCCACAGTGCACCAATACCCGGGTTACCAGACCCATTCCAGCAATCAAGGCCTATTAGAGTCCAGTCTGAATTCCAATGACACCGAGACTGAGCAGCCATTGAGGGGTATCAGCACTGCAGAGATCCACTTCCAGAGTGGCCCAGCTGGCCTGATTTCTTTTATACCCTCAAAAAGCAAGACTGACAACTACAAGGTCCTATGACGCACCAGCCAAGCTGACCTAACCCTTTTGCACCCGAGTACCCCGGGTTCTTGAGAACCGGCTCTGCCCCCTTACTCCCAGGACCGCTGCGGACCGAGCCCCCCATTGAGAGCTCCTGTACTTGTCCTCTAGTCCCCCTCTGCAGCCTGTTTGTTTGTGCCCCTCACCCCCCTTTGGTGTAGCGTAGAAAGGCATCCAACCCAACCAGCAACTCTGCACCAGGACACTCCAGGACAGGAAATCTCCAACAGCTGATGGTGCTTTGATCCTTACTCCCCAACCAACTTAAGTCCTGAAGGGGACCCCTGAAAACCTACTGCAAGTACCTGTCGACCATATATGATGCATTGAAGTAAACCTTTTACTTACCTGTGAAATTTGATATTTTAAATAGTACTTACTTGCTTATAAAGTTCTTGGTATGAAAATTTACATACAAATATGAGTTATTTTTCCAAATTGGTCTCAGATTTATTCTCTGATTATGTGTCTCGTTTATTGCCTCTGTGAGTACAACAAATGCTTAGCACTACCCTCTGATAAGTCAAAATGACTCACCCACACTACCACAAAAGAGAGCATTTAGTGTTACCCTTTTTACCTCTGTAAATCAATAAGGAGTGCCTCGACTCTCTACACAGTATACTTCGTTTTGGTGCACTATATAGAGAGCCAGCTTCCTGCGTAGCTGTAGAGATACGTCATCCTCCTCAGATCCTGGAGCCCCAACCTGCTGCCAATTTCAGTCCTCCAGTTGGTATCTCCTCTCATCCAAAAAAACACTGGTTCTATGATAAGTGCAAACAAGAGGCAATAAAGTGCAGCCCTGATCAGCATCTCAGATAAGTGTAAGGTACCGATAACATCCGGCTGACTTTAGGCTGTGACATCAAAGTTGTGTAATAAGTGTATGAAACAATTAAGATATTGCCAAAGACGATTTTCGAAGGACAGCAAACATAAAGCATCACTCAACAGCAAGCAATAGAAGCACCACTGGCTGCACCATGAAAGCGTGCATTCTAGGGTCAAGTACAGTCTCCTGAGATTATATTCAGTCATTCATCCAGATATGGACCTTCCAGACATGGGGAACAGCACTTATTTTTCTTCATCAGACATATCCTAGGAGCAAGCTATGGACAAACACACAAAGGGGAAAGAAGGAGGACGGGAACATTTCACTAAGGAGAAAGCAGTAACCTGCAGGAAATAGATAAAGGGTCACTGGGTATCTGGTAGTGGATTAAGGTGGCTTGAGATAGATTCTGGCCTTCACGGCCTTGTTATTCAGTGCATTGGCATTTAATAGCACCAGCCGTGGGTGTTGGAGCAGCGCTTTGGGCACTGGCACTCATTATTTTACAAAATAAGCACTGCAACATCCTAGCTAACTTGCCTAACCATTTATGTCCCCACATAAACATCAAAGTAGTTCTGCCAGCAACCCTATGGGCTTTTTAGCTCTGCAGCTTCGAAATGGGTGTCTAGTTCACCCCTACTGGGTCAAAATAGGAATCGATACAGCCCTGTAAAATATGTGGCAACAAAACTAGTAATCCTTTGTCCCCTACTTTGATAACACTTGCCATATTTTTTGTTTAGGGGTATGGAATTACAGATAAACCCCTATCTCTTTGGTCGAGGAAGGCCAGCAGTTTGGTTGTCTTGATACTCACCTCACAACACTGCCTCTGTTTACAGAGGATAATCTTTCCTGCATTGTTCTCTGCCAGGATTTTTCGCAGTTAGCAATCAGAGGCTTACAAATATCCAGTGTGCTCTGGCAACACTATTCTACCGTTCTGAGAATTTCTGACATTATGTACCTCATTTGCTGTACCAATCATTCTTTGTCCCTGCAATTTTCGAGATGGCCCCACTCAGGGACAGTTTCATAGGCTTCTCATAATACTATACTAGGGTCTACTGAATCAACATTGTCAATATTCTACTATGCTATGGCCTTCAACAGGTGTGTGTTAGAAATTGGATCTCAAGAGAGAGCAGGAAAACACAAAATTTAACCCTGACCAAGGCCCCAGACCTGACCGGGCTCTTTGAGTGGGCTGAAACATGTTGGCAAAAAGGGTATAATTGAACCAATATAGTCAATAGAACCCGAAATTCACGTTTTTATTAGTACCCCGGGTATCCTAACAATAAAGAAGCATCTTTGGGTATACCTTGAGGTATTTTTAACTAATCTCCCTTCTGGATCCCTACATGTCCAGCTTGACTTTATCTAAGAACTACCATTACCTCAATGGTTTAGTCTGCCCTGGTGGTACCATCTTACCAGGGTGTGGATAGGTGCCGATGATGAAGCATGTCACAATAAGTGAGTGAGGCATCTACTCAAATATCTTTGGATATCGTCAATTCTGTGGATACTGCAGAGGTGAATACCAACTTCCTGACAAGTAAGAGAGAAAATACTTTTTCCTTGGAAATTTCTTTTGATTAGGTAGTTGCTCGTGTGTGAGTACCAATAGCGGAAGAGTATCTCTTGCTCTCCTTTGTGAAAACAAGTCTTGATTTTGTGCCCGGCTTCCTGGAACAAAAAGTGTATTGACGAATGGTCCCATGCATCGCCTTCGAGATGTCTTCGAAACACAATGCAGCAGTATAATTGTATATCAAGTGATTGTTGGCTGTCCCAGTTTTAGCATTTGTGTTTCTGTCCAGATCGTCATCTAAAACCAAGTTAGAGTCCCCTCCCAAGATTGCTGACATCTATTATCTGCAAGGTTTCGTGTGTGAGTGCCAGATCAGGACAATTTCCCTGAAGCATCTGGTAAATTGTTTCATACTAAATCTTGCTGCCCGTTCCCGTGACATTCTAGAATAGTTTTTGTATTCCTGCTTTGCTGGGCCATCAGAAACCATAGACTTAGGGCACAGATGCCTCCAGCATGGCACTATTGAGTCTTCCCCCTGTTTTTCCTGCATCATTGAGTCTTGCTGCTGACTATCCTATTTCTAAATCCCCTCAACTCTCCACTTCCCCAGTCCATCCTGCTATGGGTCTACAACTTCCCACCAGCCCAATGCAGAACATGTCTGTCATACCTTACCCTTATATATGTGCTATATATATAGACTGTCCGCAAAACCTTGGGCAACTGGTCACACCAAGAATGGGCTGGCTTAATTACCTCGTTCATCTCACCTCACCAAACATCAGTATGGTGGAGGTCATAACACTAACTAAAATTGACGATTTGTAATGCAAGTTGCTTATCATCTGCCATCCTACATTAATCATGTTGATTACATTCCTAGTCATATGTAGTGGGGTGTCCTCAAGTTACCTGTTCATTTTTGATAGAAACAATTAAGCAAACATGTCTATGGAATGATCCTTACATACAGTCTAGTCCAATGTCTGATGTATGACCCTGGGCTTCAGGATGTACCCCCCATAATCAGTTTCTGGGATACCTTTGGGCGGCCGTCTTTTCTTGTCTCTACCTTAAATCACCTCTGAGGAATTCAGGTCAATACCATCATCCTAATCTGAGTATCAGCCCCCTTTGTGCTCCTTTTGAGCCAGTGTCACTAGTTTTGGTTCTGTTTCCTTGGCTGGTATATCTCCTCTTTGGAGATATAGTACGGGATCCTTCCAATCAATGCCAAACTGCTTCTGGCATCAGGAAATGGAATGCCTTTCCTTTGTGATTTCAGTTCTCCTTTTCTCAGTGCCCTCTTTACAACATCAATGCTGTGTCTTTGTTTCTGGACCGCTATTATAAAGGCTGGGAAAAGGAACTTTCTTGGATTCTTATTTGACATTAGGGCCTTCTTCCTCACCTCCTGAAGTATTGTGTCTCTATCTCTGTATTTCGAGACCAGGGAGATGATGGTGCAATCAGGGCCCTGGGACCCTTTCAACTGAGAAAAAGAATAAAAGTTCCTTTTGGTTTCATCACATTTGCTATCTAGTCTTCCAGAAATCCTTTGGCACAAGAGCCTTTGGATCACTTTGCTATGCCAACCATAGTGGTATTATTCCTCCTCGCTCTAACCACTGCATCTTTAATCCTGGCCACCAGGACCGTGGTGTTGGAAAGTGGTTTATTAATAGAGAAAAGTAGGGACTTACCCCTTGTAATAAGGCCACAATCACAATAAAAGGTCCAGTCAAGGTCTCAATAAATTATTGCCTTGCTCAACCCAAGGTTAGCTGGCAATGAGCAGCGAGGTCTAAATTAGGAGATAGGTGTTTAAAGTATTTAAAAACACCAATATATTAAATAAGTAAGACACAACACACAATAAAAAGGCAACACCAATTTATAAATATTGGAAATAGTGTGATGATTAAAATGACACCAAAACAACATATATGCAATGTAGGGAACTAGAGATATTCATTTGTAAAGATTGAAAAAAAAATTAATGCCTAGAAGCAAATAGCGCACAAAGTCCAGAGTTCAGACAACACACAAAAGTGGTCCACAGCACCAGCCAAGGGTTCAGATGCTCTGGTTTGCCTCTTGGCGTCTTCGACTACAACTCCCACAATGCACCTGGTCAACTTGTGGAGGTTTTTACAAAGGTTGCTGAAAATGTTTCCAAACATCCAGAGGTTCTTCCTGAGGTTCCTCTTCTGGGTTCAAAGTGTCCAAAGCACCAACCCAAGGGTCTAGAATCTTTGACATGGTCCTTGGGACTACATTCCCCACAAGGCATCTGGCCAAATCCTTAACAATATACTGGAAGCACTCCAGATGGAATCCTTCTTGGTGGAGATGATGCAGGTGGAGCTCTGTTAACCTTTTGCTTTCAGGAAGTCCACTCCTTAATCTTTGAGAAGCCAGGCAAAGTCCTTGCGGTTACAGTTCCAGATTGTGCAGCAGGTACAGTCCTGTACAGTACAATCCTTTGGGTGCAGATCAGGGTTCCAAGCAGGGCAGTCCTTCTTCTCCTTGTTGTTTCAAACAGGGATCTGAGTTGCTAGGCAGCTCTTCCATTTTTATCTAGTGTTCCTAGGCGACCAGCAGGGGGCACCCCTGACCAAAAGGGTGCAGGGTGCCACCCTCAGGTATATCACTTTCTCCAAAGTAGGGCATATTCTAGACCCAGAAAGCACCATTCTCCCAAAATGAAGAAACTCTCTCCTGGAGAGTTAGATCTGGCTAAGCCAACCCACCGGCGTGGCTAAGTTTACCAAACACTTCCCCTCCAGCTCCTCTGCTAATATAATTACTGGGGATCCTGTGTGGCTTGGGGTTCAAGATGTGGGGTGAGCATGTGCTGCCCTAAACTATCATTCCCTCTTTGAAGACCAGTTTGGGTAATCCACCCCATCCTATCTTTTGCTCTGGAGCTTGCATTTCTCCTCCCACAGGAAATTATTTGTCTCTAGTCACACCTCATTAAGACAGCTTGCTCAGCCTGGCAGAGGCTGACCAATCAAAGAAGGGCTGCAGTAAAACGGGATTTTGTCTCATACAAGAGAATGTTCTTTAACTTCTTTTCTGTGATAGTTATAATAAATCTAACAATGGCAAGTTGTTGGATTTATTCTATCATTTTGATACTTTGAGGTAGATTTTTTGGGCCACATCTATCATTATCACAAGTAGCGATTACCTAATTGCGACTTTCTCCGAATCGCAATTGGGTTATCACTAATCCTAATATATGAAACTGTTTTCAGTTTCACTAGCGATTTTTAATGGGTCGCAAATGTACCTACCTCATGCATCTTAATGAGGTAGGTCGCAATTTGCGAGCCATTAGGAATCTACGCCAACACAGGGATGGTGGCCTGCTGAGGTCAGCAGACCACCATGTCTCTGATTGCTTTTAAATAAAGCAGTTTTTTTTGTTTTTAAATGCAGCCCATTTTCCTTAAAGGAAAACGGGCTGCATTTAAAAAGAAGACATGAAACTCTGCAGTTTCATTTTTTAAGCAAGGCAGTGGTCTGTGGGACCACTACCTGCTCTTAAAAATGCTTTTACAATCATTCACAAAGGGGAAGGGGTCCCTTGTGGACCTCTTCACTTTTACGAATGGGTTACCACCTACTTGAAGTAGGTGGTAATATGCGAATGTTTTGAGATTGCATTCACGGTCACAAAACATTCATGCATACCGTTAGGATTCAGTATTTGGAAGGGACGCCCTAAACATGTCCCTTCCAAATACTGAATCACAAACCCATTTTGCGATTTGGTAACAGGTTACCGAATCACAAATTAGGGTTTGCTGCATCTAAAAAGCATTTTTTTGCGTACGCAAACAGGCTGATTCTGAGAATCAGCTCGTTTGCGAAGGCAATGATGCTTGATGCATGTACCCCTTAGCTCCTTTCTTTCAATAGTTACGGGTGATCTATATGAAAAAATAAGCTAGTTTAAAACTTCAGAAATACCTGTAATTCCGAAGTCGAATTTGCATATAATTCTAATTTAAAGGCAGCCTGCAAGGCAGGGCTGGCTTTTAAAATGATAGCAGGCACCACAGCAGTGCACACTCAAGTGCATTCAATCTTATGTGCCTCTAAACCAAAATACCCCACCATATAGCAGGGACTTACAGGTAGGTTGTCAGCACCAATTGTAATTATGCCTAATTACCATGTACTTTTAATCAGAGCACAGGCCCTGGGTCACGTTAGCAGAGCCCAGGGCACAATCAGTGTCAGAAACCAGCAGCTAGTAGTGATGAGCAAAATAACGATGGATTAAACCCAGATCTGTGACTGGGGGTGAATGTTGTGCAACATTCCATCCATCATCTTGTATGTTTTGCTGATCGCCCTATGTGGGAAGGGTATGCCGAGACGTGGGTCCCGTGCTCACTATGCCACTGGAGTCAAGCTATCCTGGCTGAAGAGGGGTGAAACCCCGAAACCGGTCCTAGAATGCTTGATTCCGGTCCAGGGAAGACATGTCTTGGCAGTTCGGGCTGGACTGTTCCCATGAGGCACAGGGTTAAGACTGATTTGCATATTGCCATGTCTGAACTGGGGTGGCGTGGTGAGCAAAATAACGATGGATTAAACCCAGATCTGTGACTGGGGGTGAATGTTTTGCCAATGTGCAACATTCCGTCTATCATCTTGTGTTTTGCTGTTCGCCCTATGTGGGAAGGGTATACCCAGACGTGGGTCCTGTGCTCACTACACCACTGGAGTCAAGCTATCCTGGCTGAAGAGGGGTGAAACCCCAAAACCGGTCCTAGGATGCTTGATTCCGGTCCCGGGAAGACATGTCTTGGCAGTTCGGGCTGGACTGTTCCCATGAGGCACAGGGTCAAGACTGATTTGCATATGGCCATGTCTGAACTGGGGTGGAATTAAACCTGATCTGTGACTGGGGGTGAATGTTTTGCCAATGTTCAACATTCCGTCCATCATCTTGTGTGTTTTGCAGTAGTCAAAATGGAGCACAATGTGGAGGGACACTGCAAATAGGTCCTGGTTTCTCACACTTGGTATCTGCCTCGAGTGTGACAGGGTGTAGCGTAAGGATGTAATTGCCAGAGTTGGCAACTTTGGAGCTTAAGATCAAGGTCCAAGTTTCAGAATCGGCTCAGCATCCTGTGATTCTGGGCAAATCACGTAATGTCCCCATGGTAAGGAGCAGCAAATCTGAGTATTGTTATTATTATTTAGAGTGTCTTCACAGAGGTGTGCAGAGCCTTTATGACCTCCAGTTGTTGTGCCAACTCCCCCTGCGGCAGTTCTCCTGTCCATTTTGCCCGCAAACCGCTTCCCTCTGCTGCCTGTCTACCTGCTACCCTCTGTTTATCCCTCCCTGCTCATTTCGTGTAGTTTTGCTCTCCATTTTGCCTTTCTGATCATTTTTCTGCTCTTTGTTTTGCCTTTTCTGCCCCTCTGGTTTGCCCTCTACTGCTCTGGTATGCCTTTTCTACCCCCTGTTTTGTCTTTTTCTCTTTGTTTTTTGCCTCTTTCTGTCATTTCCCTCCTCCCACTGTTTTCCTCCTACCTCCACCCAGGGTCCAGCCCTCCCCAGTACCTACTAAATGGAGGCTGCAGCGTGACCCCATTGAGCAGGTCCTCCTTCGAGCTTCCCCTGCGACAGTTGTCCTGTCCAGCTTGCTCTGTTTTGCCATTTCTGCCCTATGTTTTGTCTTTTTCTGCTAGTTTTTCTGCCCTCTATTTTGCCTTTCCTGCTTATTTCTTGTCCTGCGTTTACTTTTCTGCTCGTTTTTATTCCCTCTGTTTTGTCCTCTTCTGCTCTGTTTTGCCTTTTTTACACTAGTTTTTCAGCCCTCTGGCCTTATCTGCTTGTTTTTCTGCCCTCTGTTTTGCCTTTTCTGCTCGCTCGTTTTTTTGCCCTTATGCTAGTTTTTTCCCTTTTCCTGCTGTTTCCTCAAGAAACCCCAGATAACCCCAGGGGTGACAGTGATGTGATCTACAAATGCTGATTGACTGATTGGATATTTTCTTGAAGTTGTCCCTCACAAGGTTCAACGCCTTTGACACAGTGTCAATCTTCTGCTCCAAAACTGATCTGGAGTCCATAATGGCCTTGAGAACTTCCACCAGTGTTGGTTTGGGAGAGTAGATCATCTGTGTACCACCTCAATTGTGCCTTAGGGATCCCTAGCAGTGCTCGATCCCAGGATGGAATACTTGCGAAGTTTGTGCTGCTGGGTTTGTTGTGCCCATGGGCAATTATTAGAGGTACGGTGTATAGCTGTCGTGGCCCAGCATTGCAGGTTGTGGGTTGTTCCTCACAATCGATGTGCAAGTGCCTTTGGATCCTGAGGTGACAACCATCTCATCTCTCAATGCAGATGTTGGATAGATCAAGCTTCGGTGTTGGCTGCCCAACCACTCATGGGCAGAGTTCCAGGCTGACTTGCCTGGCTTTGATCCCTTGCTGTAACTGGTTTCCCTCCTGTGCTGGGTGGACTCTTCTTTTGCCTTGGTAAGGAGGTCACTGAAGATTTCTACAAGCATTCGGTTCACCAATCATAAAGGGCCTTCAGGAGGAGTGAGTGGAGGAAAGGAGGGAAACCCCTTGTCTTCGGTAGTCTCAGTCTAGCCCCGACTTATTGCTGAGAGTCACCCACAATGTAGTGAGGATGAATGCTTTCCCTCATGGAAAGTAGTGGTTTCAACTAACACGTGGCCATTCCAGGCCTCCAGAGTATTTGCTTCCCCTCGGCTTCCTAGGCTCCTATCAAATACCGGCAGCCCCAGATCTGGTATTCCCAACACTGAAATATTTATTTAGAATATTGACATTGAGTCTGTGGCTCTGTATATAAATATCAATTATTGTGATTCGTGTTACATGAATATCAAAGGAACATTTTTTAATAAAGGAGGAGACATCTATAGCAAAAAACAGGTTTTATGCATTTTGAGCATATATGCATGAATGTGATAATAGAAGAACAATAGGGGTGCTCCACAAGATTGATTGAATCAGCACAAGGGGGACAATAGTTTTTTTCTGGTTATTTGAACCCAGATCCTTTTTTCATTTGAAGGGTTACTCTCTATTAGTTTTAAAGTGTTTCCACTTTATTACTGTTTGAATTGCAGCCTAAATATTGTACACATTGCCTTTTATTTAATCGTGATTTTTCTGTGCCAAGCTACCAGAGGTTGAGCACAGGTTAAATTGGGGTTGCTTGTGCCTCCTTGAGACAAGGATTGTGGTTGCTGCTTGAGTAGGATTTCACCACCTCAATAAGTAACCCAATTCTCGCACCTGTGCATTAAGATGTGCTAAGCCTTGCAAAGAAGGAAGTGGTGGAGAGAATCTGTGCTCATACCACCAGAGTGAACCCTTGAACTTTAACTTTCAAGGGATGTTCCAATGGCTGTAACACAGCAACATGGACTAGCCTTCACAGTTTTGCAAAGCAATATTGCTTGGACTCCCGAAGTGAAGAAAGTAGGAGGAACATGGTGGCGTGCTGAGTCCCAGTCGCAGGGCTCCAGGAATGACGGCCAATTAAAAATTGGATTGCGTCACGTCTCTCGTTGACCACAGGGGATGAGATGCAAGTTAATCAAGTATAGACTAAGGGAAGGACAAGGCTCCTCACTTACCCACAACATAGTCACAGAACTTCAGAAGATTTCCTTGAATGCCCTCAGAGCAGGGTGGAACCCTTACGAGGTGAAGCTTAGCAGCAGCATTAATGGGACGCTGAAGGCAAAGCACAGTGCAGATGTGCTTCCGGGGCAGCGGAGGCAGGGGAAGCGGGTAAGAGAATCACAGACGACAGAGCAGAGCTGCAGGGGTCCCAGTTAAGAAGTTTTGGATGTCGGGCCAATTTTTAGGTGGTCTGTTCCCAACGCAGCAAAGACGGGAGTCGGAGCCACTACAGGTGCCTTTCACGGTGACAAATAAAGCACACATTGCAGGAGAAGCACATGTAGAGGGTTGTAAACCTGAAACTTGGACAGAGAAATACAGACAGGTATCAGATTTTTATGGGTGAAATGGAGGCCGTAAACCCCCGCTTTGAAGGTCCCAAAAATAGGTGCATCCTAAGGTCAGCGTGTTGGGACACACTGGACAGGGCCAAAGGCTCAGGGGCAACTTCTGAAGTGAGTACTGCAAAGAAAAACAGTGCCCAGAGTTGTTAAATCACAAAGAACACAAAATAAGCTGGGAGCTTGGTGAAAAGTTGCCTCATGAGATTCTGCCCATTCGATACATCTGAAAAAGCCTACTCCCGCCCTAACTTTTTTCTTTAAAGTTATGGAGTCCAGCGCTGCAAACTCCAGTGCAGCCCCTCTGGGGCCAGAAAGCTCTGGCAGAGGTAGAGAAGGGGGTCCCCAGCACAATTGCAAGATGTTGTATGTTTGATTCCAGTAAAAAATGTATTTCAGCTACTAGATCAGGAGTCGGTCCTCGGTGCTGAGCTTAATGCTCTGGACCTACCCAGTTAACCTATCCCCATGCCAAGCCCGAGTCCTGAGATTCAGGCGGAGGGCCAATTTCCACAACCACAGGCAAATAGTTAGTTAGAGTCTTGCGCCAAACAATTTGAAGATTTATTCACGGAACTGAAGCAAGAAATCCTGAAGAAGTTTGAATTCTTAGAACAGAACCAGAGGGAGATACAGGAGGCTTGCCAGGTTGTTGGCACTAAATTGGATGATTTGAAAGTCCGTACAAAGTCCCTAGAAGATCAGCTGTGGCATGCAATGCAGGATATCAAGAGCAATTTGCAGGAAATAGTAGAACTGCGGCATCATAACACGCAGCTTATGGAGGATATGGAGAGTTTGGAGATCCTCTCCTGGAGGAACAATATCTGTGTATTAAAAGTCTCAGATTGAGTGGAAGGATCAGACTGAAGAAATTTTGTATCAAGCTCCCATGAGAAGTTGTAATAAAAGGTTAGTCTGAAGTGGACCTGGAACAAGAAATCCAGAGAGTTCATAGAGACCCTTTTAAACTCAATCCCAGTTGCAAGGGGGACAAGAAGATTCTAATTAATTTTCACCAGGCAGAGACAGTGGGAGCTGATGGAGAAGATAGGGGCACTGAGAGGCCTAGGAGCCACAGTACAATTTAAGTTCCAGGCCATTCTAAAAGTAATGTGGAGAAACGAGATGTATTATTTAAGAACAAAGGAGGAAGTGGAACACCTAATACACAAGATGCAGACAGCATCATCTGGCTCTGGAGTGGCATAAGCTAGGCTGTCATGGCAAGGATAGGAGGGGGTCAAGAGGCCTTCGTTCCTGCTATCTATCCGTTCCGTTCCTTTCCCATTTTCCTTCTACGGACGACACTAGTCTTTTGAGTTTTCTTTTTGTTTTTCCCTTGTCATTGGATATAGAAGTCCAACATGGACTACAAGGGCTGGCAGGGAGCAGCCTGCAGAGATTGGTTCTTTCTTTTTGTTCAGTCATTCTGAAAGATTAGCCCTGAAGGTGAGAGGATGGTGCTAGATAATGGAAGGGGGTTCCTCAGGGTGGGGAGCATGTGGGAAAAAATATAAAAAATTGTCCTCAACTCACACATAAAATGGTTCCTAAAATATCAGAGGGAGGTTAGCTGTAAAGTTGCTTGGGGCAGGAGGATTTTATGATGGGGGATGCTGACAAGATAGTTACATAGAATGTAATTGGCCTAAGAAAGAGGAATGAATGAGGACTGATATTGGAGTTCCTAAAACTTGTAGATACTCAGGTCCTCATTTTGCAGGAAACACACTTAGCAGCGTAGGAATGTAGATCGACCTTTAAGAAATGTCCATGGCTACAAGAAGTTGTTTGTCCAGAACAAACAGGCAGCACAAAAGGGGTAGCTATACTCATAAAGAAGATCATGGGGATAAGGGTGACGAACTACAAAACAGATTATTCGGGGAGGTGGTTGTTCACTGTTCTTCAGATCAGAGATAGGGAATTAACCTGTGCAGGGTTTTACGATCTGAACTATGATTCTGTGTTCCTGGGGTGCTTCCACCAGCATATCTCATTGGAGGAGATTTTAATCTAGTATTAAATAGAGAAGACGTTAGGACGCCTAGACCCTAATCTACTGCTACGAGTAAAACCAGGGCAGCCCTAAGAGATATGGTAAGAGATCTAGCTTTAGTAGATAAATGGAGGAAAATACTTTCTATAATAAGAAGTATGGACACTACTCACATATCAATTACTTTCTCTTAGATTAGGCATTAATCCACAAAGTGCAAACAATTATGCATGTTACTGTAGGTCTAATGGCTCACTCAGCAGTACAATTGGTTTTGGAACTACCAACCGGGAGGGCTCTTCAGAGAAGGACCCTGTAAAAGTGACCTCTTATTATATGAGGATGTTATTGAAGGCTTGATTAAATATACAGCAGACTTCTTTGAACATAGGGAGGGCACAGCAAGAACTGTAATGATATGGGATGATTATAAGGCTTACGCTAGGGGTATCATAGCAAACATTACATGTATGCAGGCCAAGAGAGATCGCCGAAAGAGTCAATAAGGGAAATTGTCTGGAAGGAAGCTGTACTACAGGTAAATGCAATGATGGGCTCCGAGCCTAATTCCTTGTTCAGGAAGGAGTTAGAGCAGCTGCAGCAAGAACTTAAAATCTACTTGGACAATAGGCTGAAGAGTAAGTGGGAAGCTAGTAGACTTCAACATTTCTAATACAGGGAAAATTGTGGGGAACTTCTAGAATGGAAAACCAGAGCATATCGAAGTAGAAATAATATAGAGGGGCTCATCCATCTAGGAACAACTAAGACTTTGAGTTCTATAAAGGAGGTTAAGGCAGAGATGTTCCTTAGTCTGAGTGTAATTTATAAGGAAGATCTCAACCCTGACCAATTACATATTATAGAAAGGCTTGAGATTACAACCCTTACACAGCTAATGGAACAGCACATAGCTAGCCTCACAGTTAAACTTATGGAGGAGTAGATACTGGAACAAGTAAAGAGCTTAGCTAATGGGGAGTAGGCTGGTCCAGAAGGGGTACCAGCTAAATTCTATTTGGAAACACCTGTTTAATGAGATCTATGTAGCAGGAAAAGTAATCCCCCCTCATGGTATGAGGCCACAGTGGTAATGATTCTCAAGCCAGGTAAGGACCCTAAGTCGGCAGACTCTTACAGGCTAATATCACTCCTTAATTGTGCCTATTGAGTTTTCACTGGAATCTTAGCCAAAAGGCTTTCACTGATTATCCCAGATTTTATTCATTCAGATTAGAAAGTATTTGTTCCTGGGAGACAGTTGTATGAACTTTCGCACCGGTTAATAGGCAAAATTGATATGGCAGAAACCTTTAATCTCCCCCTGACAATTTCCACAATCTATGTGGCTGAAGCATTTGACAAGGTTCATTGGAGGTACCTATGGGAGGTATTGTGGCACTATGGGATCAGTAGCAACATGATCAGTGCCATAAAACCCCTATTCAAGGCCCCAATGGCTAGGATCTTGGTGAATGGGGAACTTACAACCCCTTATATCCAGGGGTACAAAGCAGGGGTGCCCCCTCTCCCGATTCTTATTTAACTATATATATCGAGCCCTTTGCCCAACAGCTAGCCAGGAGGATACTATTATCCTCTTTCAGGTGGTCAACCATCTGGCCAACCCTCCCGCCCCACCTGAAAACACCTCACAAGAACTTTGCAATTCTCTGGCAGACTTTTTAACTGATAAAGTCACCACCATATTCTCTGCATTCACCCCTCAAACCATACCCATGGTAAAGACCTCTGTCTCTACCCCTTCCTCCATCACCCGATCTTTTCCACTTTTCCAGCCTGTCACACTTGAACAAATCTCCCATCTTATTACAACCATCAAATCAGGCTCACCACTAGACCCATGCCCTCCCTCCATCCTTAACCTCATTCCGGAGGCAATCTCACCAGCCTTAGCCAACATATGCAACAACATGTTCCAAACAGGTATCTACCCAGCAGTGTGGAAAAAAGCAATTATCAGGCCCCTGTTAAAAAAACCTTCCCTTGACCCCACTGATCCGGCTAGTTACAGACCTATTGCCTGCCTACCCTTCCCAGCTAAAATCTTCGAGAACCTCATGAACCAACAACTATCACACTACATTCACACCCACAACCTTGTGGACGATACACAATTTGGCTTTAGGAAAGGCCATGGAACAGAGATGGCACTCATCAAGGCAGCGGATGAGATGAGACACACCATGGACAAGGGAGGAGCGGCAGTCCTGGTGTTGTTGGACTTATCCGCGGCCTTCGACACGGTCGACCATAACATCCTAATCGACCGTGTCGCAGCCATGGGTGTGGTACATAAAGCTAAGGATCTCATCGCCTCATTCCTATACAACCATTCCCACAATGTCAAACTAGGTTCCTTTCTATCACTTCCCCTTTCCCTTCCCTGCGGTGTACCACAGGGTTCCTCGCTAAGTCTGACCCTCTTTAACATCTATGTGTCGGACTTGGCGAGGGTGATTAAGGAACATGGCATCAGCCTCACTACCTATGCTGATGACACTCAGTTAGTCCTTTCAATACACCAGGACGGAGACAGGGTGGCCGCCAACTTCCAAAAGGGAATGTTGGCCATCAGTTCCTGGATGGCGGCCAACTGTCTCAAACTGAATTCCAACAAGACTGAGGTCATGACCTTTGGTAAACTGGAGCCCTGTTGGTCCCCTCAGTGGTGGCCAAACAATTTAGGCACTCCTCCCACACCTGTCACTAAAGTGAGAAACCTCAGAGTCATCTTTGATGATCGGCTTCTTTTTAACCATCATGCTAATAATGTTGTCTCGGCCTCTTTCTTCACCCTGAGGAAAATTAAAAAGCTCCTACCCTTCATCCCAACCTCAGCTGCAAAGACTCTAATCCCCTCTCTGGTATTTTCAAAAACCGACTACTGTAACTCCCTATTCCTCAATGCCCAGGAAAAGGTGCTTAAAAAACTTCAGTTGGTACAGAATGCCGCAGCCAGGCTTCTGCTTAACATCCCTAAACACAATTCTATCTCCTACTCCATTCGCAAACTCCACTGGCTCCCTGTGAGGTGCCGCATTAAGTTCAAGGCCCTCTGCATAGCATACAAGGCCATTAACAACTCTGGTCCTCTGTTCCTGAAACATGCCTTTAGACCTTTAGAAGCATCTAGAACACTTCGTTCTTCATCAGCCCACCTCTTCAACGTGCCACGCACAAAAAAGGTCACTTGGGGTGACAGAAGCTTCACAGTTGCCACTGCCAAACTGTGGATCTCACTCCCCCTCAGTATCAAGACATGCCCTACACTGCTTAGCTTCAGACAACAACTCAAAACGTGGCTGTTTGCACAATAATTGCCTTACCTGTTCAGTTTGATCATCAAAGCGCCGAGACACCCCTGGGTATTTGCGTGCTGTAAAAATCGCAAAAATAAATAAAAATAAATACATTTGAAGTAGCAGGGCTATCAACTAGGTTAGCATTAAATGCTGATGACATAATGCTATATACTACGAACCCAGAGGTTGCAGTTCCAAGGCTAGAGGAACTCTCTGAGAACTTTGGGAAACTGTTGGGATACTCAGGGTATAATGGAAAGACAGAGGTGATGTCATAGGTCATGGAGGGGGAGGGCTTACTTGCACAATATTAGGTAAAAAAAAAACCAAATTAGGTATCCTGGCGTCAAGATCACAAAGTCTATTGAGGAACTGTCATCAGCCACTTTAGCGAGGGTAAGAAGGGAGATAGGTTCATTCCTTACGAAGATTGAGGAATCTCATGATTGAGTTATACGTGATGGTAAATGTGGTTAAAATGCTGGTACTACGCAAATGAACATTTTTGTTTAACATGATACCACTATCTTTTCTAATAACAGCCCTACAAATGCTAAAGGGCAAGGTTAACACTTTTATAGGGGCTTCCAAGGGGTCAAGGATTGTCTGGAAGAAGTTAAAGTGAAAGTTGGACCTTGGAAGATTGGCTTTCCCGGACTTTACTGTCTACTATTGTGCATTTTAATTTAAGAACTTCAGGTTGCTGGCTGGTGAACTGGATACGTCTTATGTGGGTTGTATTTTTAGAGCTATGCTACAACATGTAGGACAACATGTAGGACTGGCCAACTTTCTGTTTAAATATGGGGATCCAAACGTTTTTAAGTAGGTCAGGCTGAAAATTCTCTTGGCTGCTTTGAAAGTCTGGATATATATCAGGAAAGTTTTGGACATCCATTATAATGCTTATCCCTCACCAATCTTGGACTCCCCGGGCACCCCGGTTTGGCTCAAGGTAAAACTGAGTTGCCCTCTTCAAGGGGGAACTGTCTTACTTAGGGAGATTTCAGATGAGGTGATGCCCTGATCTCCTGGCAGGAATTTTCTGATTTTGCAAAACTTGGATTCTCTAAACTTAACTATTTACAGCTGACATCCTGGTGGACATCACATTGTGGGTGCAGAGGTCCAATATTGGAGGACTTCTTTACTCGAATTGAGCTAAGAAACACCTTAAGAAAGTAGTGGCCCAGTGGTACTGGACATTCATCACCCCACTAGATGGAAAGACAGGATCTCCATATAGACAACGGGAAAAGGATTTATCAGGAACAATCAATGACCAAATATGGGGAGTATCTCTGTCTTTGCTTTGTTTTACAGTTAAGGCTGCACCACTTAAAAGAACTCATATGCTTACCATCCACAGGGCCTACTGGTCACTGCCCAAGCTTGCCAAAGTCGCCCCCGGGCAGCAGGTATACAAAAAGTGTGGTGAGGCAGAGGCAGACGTTAGGCACATGTTTGCCAGCTGCCCCATGATTATTTCTTATTGGGAGAAAGTAAGTCAGATCCTAGCTGAAATTGTTGGTCAAGAAATCTCAGTAAGCTCTTCCTTGATATTATTCGGATTGAATACCGTTCCTGAAGCTCAGATGCCTAAGCAGCAAGCTTCATTGATATTCTTCCAGATCCTATCGGCAAGAAGGGAAATCTGCAAAAAGTGGCTCACCACCGACTCCCCCAACAGTAGAGAAATGGCTCAGTTCTGCTAATTACTACTGTGTCTTAGAATTATCTCATATAGAGGCATCAGTTGATAAAAGATGGAGACTCTTTCTGGCCTGGAACTAAATGCTGAGTGTCCAATGATTACACCATAACCCCTGCTGATAACAAGGTTGTAGTAGGGCAGAGAGAGATTTAGCGATTGGCTAAACCACGCATGGAATTTGGGGTGGTATACCCTCATACTATATTGGCTGGGTGGTGATATGAGGACTCAAATAAAAGAAGTGAAGAAAATAAAGTGAAGGGAAGGCCAATCCTTCAGAATTGCCACCTGGGTAGAGGCACGGTTATGGTATCTAGTGAAAAGTTTAGGAATCTGTGCATAAAAGTATCAGAAACAAAGGTACTTACCTTCTGTAACAATTTTTCTGGTGGATGCTCTATCTACGTGCAGATTTCTCACCCATCCCACCTGCCTCTCGATTCTGAAAGATAGTTTAGGCTAATAATAATAATAATCTATGCTTGTATTGGGAAAACTACAATTTCGTTTTTTGCATTGCATTGTGCTTCGATGCCTCATCAGGGATAGTAAGTGCTAGATATATGCAATTACAATTACAACCCATGATTGATCTGATACAATCCTCACCTCTGCCACTGAGGGCTAAGAAAAAATGGACCAGAAAACGACACTGGTGTGCTGTGGTGGTGCTATATGGCTCCAGTGACATCACATCTCCACCAGCTCCAGGGCTGAGATGGAGCCAGTGCCACCTAATGGCAGATGAGAGCTATGACAACAATTTCAGAAAGCAGTCTGGTTCCTGGGAATATTCAAAAGGTGAGAAAGCTGCAGGTGCATAGAATGTCCACCATAATCACTGTCACCACAGGCAAGGGACTTTGTCTTTAAAAATGGCAGCGCAACAGCAGTTTAGAAACACTGTGGATAGTCACCAGTGAGGATGAAGAGACTGAATTGTCAACAAGATGAACAGAGGAGACTGGCTGTAGATTTGATAATATCAGAACAGAAGGTCTCTGAGGGGGCACCAAAGTGGAATTTCTAAGGACAGTAAAATGTCATTAAAGAATGTAAGAGCAAAAGAGGTAATGTGAACTGAGTGCACTGAATATGAGAGGGGTTGGGGCGGCTAATAGAGTAGCAAGTGTGGATATAATACTGTTCATCTCATTATGGAAACATGTGGCAAAGTCATTGGCCAACAGGTTTAATGAGGTTATGCTGATACCTGCTGTGTTGAGTGAGGGGTTATGGTGTGAGGTGTGAGGTGGTAGTGACACATAACTATTTCGCATGGGCTTGGAGTGACATGATTATATCTGTACAGTATCTGGCTTTGGCTTTTTCTCATGGGGGACAATAAGGGTGTTATGTGCCTTTCTGCTCTCCTCAGAAACAACATATGTGTTTAAATGTTTGCCATTTAAAGTGGGGTATGCTCCTTGGTGCAGAGAAACGAAATACAGAGATATATCCATATGCAAAGATGGAAAGTTGAAGGTGTACAATATGGAATTGGTAATGGACATTAAAAGCAGAGCACAAAGTGTCGTCAATATAGTAAGTGTAAGACTGCAGAATTATGTGTTGTGAATCTGACTGAAGTGTGCAGCGTTACAGGTGTAGTGATTTTTAGGTCTCGTCTGAGACAGAGCATGCACTGTAACTTGCAGGGCATGTTGTTAGCTTGCAGTGGGCATAGAGCCCACCCCTTACTTTCCTTTGGTTGGCTTTATTGTCACTTCCATTTCTTTGCTCTTCCTTGGTCAGTAAGTGCCGGTTTCACTGCCTCTTTGTGTGCTTGTTATTCTTCTGAAGCATGGCCCAAGTAGCTGTTTCCTTTCACTGCTCACACTTTTAGAACTACTTTTCTTGTTTAGTTGAAGCACTCCGTAAGAGTGTATGTGTTTGCAGGCCACCTCTTTCATGTACTCCCCCTTCCCCCCTCTTGTGTTGCTCTCTCTTACCCTTGTGCTTTTGGCTACCGCTGCATTTTTGCTTGCCCTCACCCTCTGTCTGTTTTGTAGCTTGCCCCATCTTTGTTGCTGTTGCTCCCCACCCAGTCTTTATTGTGCTCCATATTATCGCTTGCCCCCACCGACCCTCCATTGTGCTCTGGTTGCTGGCCACCTCCCCCTTCCTGTTGCTACTTGACCCCACTTATGTTTCCATCCAGGCCCGGCTCCAGGAATTTTTATTTGGGTGGGCCAAGGGTGCATTTGGGCGGGCCACTGCGGGCTTGATTTGTCGCATATATGTCTAGGCAGGCCTGCTTCAGGGCCCTCCTTTATCTCTTCTTAGTCTTACAAAGCCTAGTAAAACGCAGTCTTTTCCAAATCTCTTTCTAAATATTATCACTCTCAAAAAGTGTTTTTTCTATGTAACGTTCCTTTGATGGGAAAAGGAGGTTTCTGAGGTGGGAGTATCAGGCAACTGACACTTCTCGGACTCCCTCTGTTCGAGCCTTCAGCGAGAATCCCTCGTCATTACTACCTCCGCCTGACCCCGGACTCTGCAACGCACTCCCTTACAGGCTTGATTATCCACTACTCCTCTCCAGTGCACCTTATCTCACAGCTGACCTTGGGCCCCAGCCCCATATCAGGCATTATCGGGCTCCACTTTCATTTTTCCCGGTAAAAAATTAGTAAAATCGCCTTCAAACTTAAAACATTGAATATAGCAGTAAATAATTAGCATGCACTTTAAAGTATGTTCCACAGTAGCCCTTATGACCTGACTGCTAATTAAATAAACAAAAACAGAAAGGCCATGACAGTGCCGGGTTTAGCGCTGGTGCGAAAGTCTTTTTTAGCACCACACCAATAACCTCTTTCTCCGTAAATACCTTTACTACCACCTTCCAACAGTGCCCCTCATCCCTCCAAGGCCCCCCCTATTGACCTCTTCCTCGGATTCCATCACTGCCACACGCCACAAGTGCCCCTCATCTCCGCATAGCCCCTCCCCCTTATGACCTCCTCCTCAGATTCCCTCACTACCACCCTCCACCAGTGCCCCTCGTCTCTCCCTAGCTCCTCCCTCCACCCCATGACCTCTTCCTCGGATTCCCTCACTGCCACCCTCCAACAGTGCTCCTCATCGCTCCATAGCCCCTCCCACCACCTCCTCCTCAGATTCCCTCACTGCCACTCTCCAACAGTGCCCCTCATCTTTACGTAGCCCCTCTCTCATATGCATTTAATTTGTTGTATAGCACAACTCATATCAGTGTAGTGTGTGTCAGTACTTTACACCACGCACACATTATACAGAGACAATGAATCATACAAGTATATAAATCAGTCTACAGGGAATGTGACATAAACCAATGAGGATTACAAGGTGTATGAATCACGTCATCCATACTGGTGGGCAGTATATTTTAAGAGGGTTTGGTCTGGGGAAACACAACCTTAGGATTTAAAGAGTATTCCATGGGGGTCAGCTTTACTGATAAAAATGTATACCTGCCCAAACATACTCACATTAGCAACATTAGAATAATGAAAGACTGGGGAAGTTCAAACTATATCACAAAACAAAAAAAGCGAAGTTCTAACTATACCATTCATGTTTGTATGCAGCTCTTTGATGACAGTTCACTGTCCTATGTTAGGATTGTAACTTCTGAACTGCAAGTAGCACACGGATCTCTGTGTCAAAGGCAGTAACCCACTGAGCTTCCACATAAAATACAGTTCATCTGCAATTAAAAACTGCTAACAGACAAATGATTGCTCTCCAGCAGGATCAATAATCACCAGCGTTATCTGGGCATTTTGTATTATCTTATTGTTGTCCTGCATTGGCCATGATAATGATAAAAACTGTTTAAATGCTTCCATCCCGCTGATTGCTGTTGCTTGCCCTCCCATCTCGCTTTGTCCCCTCTCCGACCCATCTTGCCTTTTGCCTGCCCCATCTCACATTGTTTGTTGGTTGTCCCGTGTTTGTTATTTCTTGCCCCCATCCCGTTTTGTTTGTTGCTTTCCCCTGTCCCACATTGTTTGTTTCTTGTCCCATCTGAGGTTATATGTGGCTTGCCCTGCGTTGTTTGTTGCTGCCACCACCCTCCTCCAGGTTGTTGTTGCTTGGCCTCTTCCCAGCACCTGCCCTGCTCCCTGTTGTTGTTGCTTGATCCTCTCCCACCCTTAAGTCCTGCTCCCTGTTGTTGTTGCTTGATCCTCTCCCACCCTTAAGTCCTGCTCCCTGTTGTTGTTGCTTGATCCTCTCTCACCCTTAAGTCCTGCTCCAAGTTGTTGTGACTTGAACCCCTCCCATCACCCACATTTTTACAGATTTTCTTTTATTCACAGATGAAGTGACGTTTTGTTTACTTTTATGGATATTCTCTCTAAAGTTTAGCTTCACTCAGATCACCTGCTTGTAAACGCTGGGCCTCAAACTCAAGAAAACAATCCTGTGGGTCAGGGTGCCTACTGTTGAGATGTGTATGTGATCTGCAGTCGCAACAAACAGGAGCATGTACCCCTTTTGACTTCAGAGAATGCACTGCCCATTCAGACTGTTTGCACACGGACCAGGACATATATATTATGTGAATTGTCTTTTTTAGTGCGTAAAGCCGGGGCTTTACCTGTCATTGTCAGCGAAATGCCCAGAATGTACACTTCCCACACGAGGGTTGTAAGTACAAATAATTGTCATCCAAACACATGTTTAAATTCACAGTAGCACCACCTGGGTTTACAAACATTGGAGCATATCAGCAAGCAGGCGATAAAAAATTATCGCTGCTTTTGCGTCCGTTTTCGGACGAAAAGCGGCGATAATTTTATCGCCTGATCAGCAAGGTCACGCTATCGCGTGAAACCTTGCCTTATCGCCATTTCCCTTAACGCCCATCTTTGCATCTCTAATGAGATGCAAAGTGGGCGTTCCTCCCCAGGATAACAGGAGAAATGTCCTATTATCAAGCCTCACGCAAAGCAGCATAGCGACAAGAAAAGTAGCTATAGCCTCTGTTATCGCTACTTTCCTTATGCCTGCTTTGAAACTGACTTCGCCATGATATCCTATGGAAGGTAGATATCATGGCTAAGTATGTGAGGCCCTATCAGCAAGCTATCGCCAAAAGTTGTGTGATTATCGCTGGATTTCCAGCGATAATCGCACATTTGGCAGCTTGCACTCTGAATTTTATTGCTTTGTAGATAAGTGTTGCTAATAGCACGCTATCTCCGCGATAAAATTCAGACTTGGCCGGCGATAATTATCCTCACGCTGAGTGATAATTATTGCAGGCCCTTGCTGATATGCCCCGTTGATTTACAAAATATATAGGGTATTATTTACAAGCCCCTTGTGCCACCCTTACGCCACTTTTCCCATGTTAAAAATGAGGCAAAAGTGGCGCAAGGGGCTTGTAAATCTGCCCCATAATGTTTTTGTTATTTATGTACATAAATAGCTTTTCTACTGTATGTGGTTATCTTTGCGTTATTTGAGCTGTAAAGAATTTTGTGATTAACAAACGTCATTACAGCACCTAGAAATGCCAATTGTGCCTTAGGAATCTTTATAGACAAAGCTATTGCGATGTATTCATGTGCACGTTCAGTCAATGGAAATACAATGCCAGAAAATGTGTCTCAAATCAGAAAAATACCCCCACACCCCTGACTTCCACCCAGTCTTTCGTGTTACCTTTGGGGGGGGACTCCTAGGTAATGCCAGCCACGGCAGCCCCACCAGGCACTGCAGCCATCCTCAGGCCTTGCAGCACCAGACGCTAGCAATATTTTAAACATTAACTACTGTACAACAACAACAAAAATGAGCCTCAACATACAGGCTGACAGCAGGTTTCCCTTTCTCCATGTGTGTATTTGTTTGAATTTGCGTTTCGTTGCATAGACTAAAGTCTCTGTTACAGTAACATAATTGCCTGGCGCTTACAGCCAAAATGTGTGTACTCTATACATATGTGCCCCCGTCCCACGATGTATGGTGCTAGCCCCAATCTCACATTATTTGTTGCTTGCTTCCCATCCCACATTGTTTGTTGTTTACCACCGTCCTGCTCCTTATTGATATTGCTTGACCTCTTCCCAGCCTCCTTTCCCTCGTTGTTATTGCTTGACCCCTCCTAGGCTTCCACCCCATGTTGTTGGTGTTGCTTGACCCCCTTTTCCCCCTTCTATTGTTGTTGTTGCTTGACCACCTCCCACCCTCCTGTCACTCGTTGTTGCTTGACCTCCTCCCACCCAGTGCTTAATTTGAGTCGGTGGCTTCCATGCTGAGTTACAGCACCTTATTCTCAACACTAGCTCTTATAACAGCCAGCCACACGGTGGCGCTGGTTGTGTAATTTTGTTAGGACCACAGCAGGAGTTGTTTAATAATTAAATATACCATTAAAAACACTAACCTGAAGCAATAAGATTAGCTGGGTTGGCAAGTATTACTTATTGTTAATGTATATTTAAAGTCTGAATTGCCACACACACATGATTGTGATGATTAGTTGCAGCCTCCTGACAAGGGGCCTGACGCGGATTTTTTTATAAATGAAGTGCTGCCCCCCCTCCCATCCTCGTTATTGTTGCTTTTTGTTTCTAACTTTCAGTCAATCTGCACGGCAGCTGCTCTGCTGGTCAACATGACTAAAAGACATTGACAAATTCAATAGTTCTAATAGCCAAGACCTATATTCTTTGCCAATGCTTGTTTTGTCGTGAACTACAGTCTTTAATGCTAGCTCGTAGAGTTTGGTGTATACATGAATGGCGAAGTCATTCGGAGCACGCGGTGGGAAAAGATAGGGTTGCAGAGGCTACACTTTTTTCAATGCGGATGATATACGGGTGAGATATTTTCCATGCCACTGGTTGGGAGAGGAGGGGTTTTCATGATATCTGATCAGAATGGTTTTGAAAGAAAATGGGTGTTTGAGCGATTGTTGTGATTTCAGTTAATTTCTTCTCGGATAACGAGGGAGGAGGCAAGATTCTGTTGCACAAAGTCCTCGAAGGAGCATTAATGCGGCCAGTAGGATGGCTACTGACCACAACGTGTGCTTTGAAAGATGCCTTCCTGCCGGCGCCGATAAAGCGCCTCGCCGCTCCCGCTGTCGCGGGAGCCGCTTCGCCTGCCAGAAAGTTGAGGAATTGGGAGGACTACAGATCCCAGGGGACCTGCTGCCATCGCCCGCACCTGGTCACACTTTGCCTTCCTGCCGGCGCCGATAAAGCGCCTCGCCGCTCCCGCTGTCGCGGGAGCCGCTTCGCCTGCCAGAAAGTTGAGGAATTGGGAGGACTACAGATCCCAGGGGGCCTGCTGCCATCGCCCGCACCTGGTCACACTTTGCCTTCCTGCCGGCGCCGATAAAGCGCCACGCCGCCTACGCGCAGCGGACGCGCGCGGACGAAGCCCGGACAAAGGGCGGACAGTCTGTGACAGTCCGGGACTGTCCGAGGCTGGGCTGGGCCCTACCCATTTCATCGAACCTAGGAGTCCCAGGACGTTGAAGACATCTAAGCTGGTATCTCGTCAAAGGGTTGACTGCATAGTCGAACTACCAATTAAGTTTAAAACCTACGGTTATTGACATTTGTTATCCTTTCTTGCCTTGACCATGCCTATAAGTCAAAGAGAACCAGGTTTATCGGGGTCAGGCCCTCTTGACAATTACTTGGTAAAAAAGGTCAATAAAATTAACAGTGACCGAAGGGCTTCCTTGGGGATGGATAGCCTTCAGGAGAATCCCCTAAACCCTTCAAATGCTGAGAGAGCCCCATTGGACAAAGGTATTTGTGTCACCCCTTCTCATATACAAGCCAATGCTACTGTTACGGCCACAGCTCAGGTTTATATGGACCCTCTAGATGCGGATCTAAATTCTGCAAGTGATGTGATAGACGAGGTTACACCTGTTCCTAGACCGGTTAGGAACTGCAGAAAGCAACAAAGTAAAAAGGGGGGGGCTCCCACTAAAGGAAATAGAAGGGGCGACACTGCGGAAAAAGCTCACATCGATCCAGACGAGCCTTTAAACAACAGTTTTGGTGCAATAACCCCTTTATTCCCTGACCATTTTTCTCAATTACTTAGCTCCTTTGAGGTTTTACTTGATACAAAATTAGATCTACTCATGCAACCTCTGGTATTGAA
Source organism: Triturus cristatus (assembly GCF_964204655.1). Lineage (NCBI taxonomy): Eukaryota > Metazoa > Chordata > Amphibia > Caudata > Salamandridae > Triturus > Triturus cristatus. The sequence continues at coordinate 410,251,818 of NC_140585.1, read as the reverse complement.
ACTTGATATGGTCGCTGATGAGGTTAAAAGGTTGGGAGGATTGTTAACAAAACATTTAAACTGGGTAGAGAGCAACAAAAAGAAGGGGCAGTGTGCAGCTGGGCATGATAGCCTAGTTAGAGTTGAACACCTACAGATTCCATCTCAGCCCGTTAGTAATAACGCTATGGTCACGCCAACTCCTCCCGTGATTACTTTAGCCTCAAACTTAGCTAGCCCAGTAGTAAAGGAGCCGGTCCCCGCGCATAAAGTAGAGGTGGTAACGAAAGCTAGATTTATTAACTTACCCCCGGCATGCTCCCCTTACGTTGTGATTTTATCCAACGTCCCACCCCAGGACAGGCACGCAGTCCCCTTGCACACAGAATCGCACGACTCCCTCAAGCAAAAGACAGTTTCGTGGTTACATAGGAAGTGTGGGTTCCCTCTTGATATGGCTAATGACATTTTAAGTACTCGTAGAGTAAATTGGATCGGGTCCTCCAAAAAATCATCTTTTGGAGATTGTGTCATAGCCAATTTTAGACACACACAACATGTGGCTACTGTCTTACTGAGGGCAGCATCCTTGGCACAAGATGCTAATAGTATCCAGGCGCGTCCCCTTGTTTTTTTTTACACCCACCTCCCTCCTAGAGATTGTTTCCACCTGACTAGACAGAGAAATCTCATTCCAGCAACGGATTTGATGCCTTTTTCCCACCAGGGTGTAGGTGCTGTCCATCAGTTTACGGGTGGGCCAAATATACCCACATCTAATCGTTTTGAGGCACTCTCTCTGTTGGATGCGTGCGATTGACGGGAGGCTGGTTTTCATGGGGGGGACGAGTCATCTCTGGTTCAGGCCCTTCATGAAGGAATTCAGCCTCCCGTATCACCCGCATGTATCGATGTTAGTCATCCGACTGCCGATAACTGTAAGGGGGGTTCACCTAAAAAGTTAATCAAAATGTTAACGTGGAATATTGCGGGCTTACGTGCCAAGAGAGATAATACATCCTGGTTAAGTTTCTTGAAGGATTATGACATTCTGGCACTTCAAGAGACCTGGGAAACTGAATGTAATTTTTGGTTAGATGGTTATACATCTCATTTTGTTCCAGCATCAAAATCAGTTTCTGGAAGGGCCTCAGGTGGTTTAGTGGTTCTGCTTTCGGTGAAATTAAAAGGTACCGTTAGCAGGATAACTTGTTCATGTAATAATTTTCTTATAGTGGAATTTAAACTCTCCAATAATATAAAATTATTATTGGTAAATTGCTATAATTCCCAGCAAGTGGACTCGCCGAACGCTCACTTGTTATGGTTGGCGAATTTTTTAAATACTTATTCTTTGAAGCAAACCACTTTCTGTTATTATATTTTGTTAGGTGATTTTAATGTACACTTATGTAGTCAAAATTGTTGCTTATATGATATTGACGGACCAGATCTGACATCCCCTCAGCATTTTGAGCACTCAAGTAAGGGGGAAGCTCTGGAAAAACTTCTTACTGAAAATCAGTTGTATGATCCAGGCTTTCATGAACAAAATTCACGGGTGCCCACCTTTATTGGAAGGGATATGAACACCATTATCGACTACATATTTCTTTCTTCTGGACTTTTAAAATATGTATGTTTTTATAATGCGATTCCCTCTATTTTTAGTGACCATAACCCTGTGGTAATTGAAATGTTAGATGGTCTTTCCCTTTTAAATACCTTAACCTCACATATGATGGACACTGAAGTTATGGTAAAGGATCAGGGAAGAAGGCTAAACTGGTCTAAGGTAGTCCCGGAGGAATTTTTTAACTCAATCAAGTTAGAGGCGGCCCAGGACCTGGAAATCTGTGGAGACCAACATTCTACGGGGAAGGAAGTAATTTCCTCGTTTGAAGCCATATGCTTCCTAGTGTCAAAGGACCTAACTAGTAAAAGTAGACCAGCTCCTAAGAATGTAGTTTCCGGCTGGTTTGATCACAACTGCACCAAAGCTCATATTAACCTTAAAAATGCGCTTCAGGCCAGTCCGAGGAATAAAATCCTGGTGTCGCAGTTAAGAAGCGACTATAAAAAAGCATTGATGGTCCGGAAAAAAGAAATTAAACACAATGCCTGGGCCGATCTTATGGATAAGGCAACCTTAAAAGACAGTGCGAAATTTTGGTCTATTATCAACACTCCTCTATTTTCCGACGTTAAAAACGGAGTGTTGGAAACTAATATAGCAGAGGAGGACTGGTTGAGTCATTTTAAAAACATATATGGTAGTCACTTAGATTTAGATTCCCTAAACGGGCAAGTCTCGGCTTCTACTCTAACACCAGTTAGATTTCATATAGGAGAAATCACAAAAGCAATTGAAGACTCTGCAGGAAAGAAGGCTCCTGGCCCGGACGGTGTCCCTACCGATTTGTATAAGGCAAACCCGGTGTTCTGGGCAAATATACTGACTAATGTATTTAACTCCTCGGCTATTGTGGGTTTTCCTAAATCCTGGTCTCATTCTATCATAATACCGGTGTTCAAGAAAGGCCAAAGGGCTGACCCTAAATGCTATAGGCCCATATCCTTGATAGACTCCTCTATAAAAATCTTGGGGAAAGTCATACTTGCTAGGATAACAAAGTGGGCCTCGGATAATAACATCTTGTCCGACGCACAGTATGGCTTTAGAGCCGGCCGGAGCACGGAGGATCAATGTCTGAACCTCCTTTTAATAATAGATAAATACACCAAGGCGGCCGGGGGCTCCATTTATCTGGGATTTATGGATTTGTCCACGGCCTTTGATCTCGTAAATAGGTCAAAGCTGTGGACAATGCTCCTGGAGATGGGGCTTGACCCACCCCTTGTGTACTTCCTCTCAGAGCTCCACCAAGATCTGAATGCCTCGATAAGGATGACTACTGAGGGGAAGTGTACGGCCAGCTTTAAGTCTAGCAGAGGGGTACGACAGGGTTGCATTCTAGCGCCCATGTTGTTCACCCTATACATAAATTCCCTGGAGCAAAACCTGCTGGCTGCTACGCAGGACATCCCGCGTATGGGAGGTACCCCAATTCCGGTCCTCCTATACGCGGATGACGCTGTCCTGCTAGCCAGGACCCCCCGGGCGCTGCAAAGATTGCTGGACTCGTTCGGGGACTTCATGCATAGCCTGGACTTGGTGGTTAATAACGGCAAATCTCATGCTATGTCGTTAGGTCATGCGAAAAATAAGGTAAAGCCTTTTTTCTGCAGGGGAGCAGAAATCTCAAGAGTGAAGATTTTCACTTACTTGGGAGTAGTCTTTGATGACAAAGGCTCTTGGTCCCCTCAGCTTTCTTTAAAGGTAAACTCCACAAGAAGCTCATCTGCGGCCGTACTTGGTTTTGCAAAAAGGTTGGGAGGAAAACCGACAGAGGCAATATTAACAATCTACAAAGCCAAAACAGTTTCCATTGTAAGGTATGGGGCGTCAATCTGGGGTTACATTAAACACGACGCGATCCAAACGGAGGAAAACAAATTTTTGCGCTCCCTCCTTGGCCTCCCACAATCAACCGCTTCTTTTTCAGTCCATTTGGAACTCGGGATAGGTTACATAGCAGATATGATTAAATTAGCCCCTCTACTGCTATGGATCAAAATATGGCTAAACCCGAATCTTACTTTAAATCATAAAATCCTAAAGGACTGTACTCGACTTGACAACATGAATAAAATTCAATGGTTGTCAAATATCGAGAAGTTAGCTGCCTACATTGGGAGACCAGAAATCTTTTTTAACCCTGAAATTCTTTGTAAGGCAGATCTTGAGTGGGTAAAATCTAATTTTATGAGGCTAAGGGAGGTCGAGCGGGAAGAAGACGAACTTCGTAAACCCTCTGTGAGGGGACATGTCCTGGTATCCCAGCTCTCAGGGTTGTCTTTATATCTCACAGTGGTAACCAACCCTTTTCACAAATGGCTGTTGACTAAATTCCGGTTTAACCAAGTACACATAGTTCTTTGGGATGTAGCTGGCTGGAAAAGGCTAGAAGATGTTGCCCCTTGCAAGTGCGATGATATTTCTCCACAAGACACCACGCACTTTATGTTATTCTGCACTTTTTTCAAACATGCCAGGAAGAAGTTTATTATTCCTTTGTTAAAAAGTAGGAACTTTACACAGTACAAGCCAGCTCTATTGTTCCTAAGCATGCTTGAATGTCCATTAATTATGTTCTGTGTTGCTAGCTTTTTGGTGGCAGCTGTCAGAGAAAGGAGGGTCAGACTAAAACTAACACAGGATGTGGATCCTATGTGATATATGGAATTCGATCCTGTACCAAGAATTCACGCTGATTATGGTCTATTATGAAATTTTAATAGGAATTGTTTTTAATTGTAGATTTGTGAATTGCAAGATTTTATATATTTAATTGTGTAGTATACTTTTATGATTTTAATTAATCGAATAAAGTGGTTTTGACTTGACTTGACTTGACACTGAAAATGTACATTTCCAAATAGCTTCTGCTTGTGCCATCTCTCAGGAGCAAAGATCTGGAGGCAAAACTGCAGAAGGGTTGAGCGCTGCACAGCATAGCCTCGCGGTCCTCTATTCTCCACTGCATCATGTAGCGGATGTGCTTTCAACAGTCTTTTGAGATCTGCGCGCGCATATTGTACAATAATTGCTCCGTACATCTAAAAGGTCAGAAACGGTGAAATTATCCTGTCAGAAACTCCCTTACAAACGCGTGCAATAAACGATGAATGATTGTATTTTCTCAACAACACTGAAAGATTTAAAGCGATGTTTCGCAATAATGTGAGCCGCAAAAATGTGAATTATGGAGACAAAGCAAATGCACGAGGCCAAGAAGGGAGATCTGCAGAATATCTGACTGAACAGCAATTCGACTGCGGAGTTTTTCATTGGAAAACCATGAATAAGGCCGCTGATCCCCAAACCATATTGCCCAGACACTTTTGATCGTCATATCAGAAGGACATTTCCAATGCAGGCCGGTGATGAACATGATCAAAAAAGCAGAAACAAAGTCCACCTATGGCGCAGAGTCCCGTTGGAACACTTGGGAGGCGAAAGCTGTGCCAGGGGAAAGAGCTGTTCTACATCTTCAATGCAACATTTGTTTAAATAAATTATAGCTCGTAATGGCGTGTACCAGCACAAGCAACTGCTATACGAGGTCACCCTAGCAAAGCGGTGAACCACACAAAACAAGGATTGAAAGCTTTACTATGAGGACCTTGCATACACTAGTACACAGCCAAGCCATTAATTTACACTCAACACCTGTACAAATATCTATCTATCTATCTATCTATCTATCTATCTATCTATCTATCTATCTATCTATCTATCTATCTATCTATCTATCTATCTATCTATCTATCTATCTATCTATCTATCTATCTATCTATCTATCTATCTATCTATCTATCTATCTATCTATCTATCTATCTATCTATCCATCCATCCATCCATCCATCCATCCATCCATCCATCCATCCATCCATCCATCCATCCATCTATCTATCTATCTATCTATCTATCTATCTACACTGAAAAAAACAAGACTAAAGGGATGCAATATTATAGTTTGGTGAAAATGTCAGGCAAACATGACATTTTAAACTCTAACAAAAACATTGAAATTTATCAGTTATACTTAACTAATGTAACTATATCTCACAACCCTGCTATTTTCACTGTAGCAAGGCTAGCTGCCCATAGAGAAACACGGGTTTCATGATTACATCTAATAATGCAAATTTAGGTTTGGAAGCAGCTAGAAAAATTATTCAAGGACTTTTTTTAATAGATAGTCAAAATCCAATTTAATGGTGAAATTGATTTGTATTGCTATAAAGGAAAATGTACTTTAAGAAAGTTATATTTGCCCTGCCTGCAGTCCCTGGAAGCTAATCTGCCTTTTGCTTTCCCACTTCTGCAAGCCAGTAATTAGCATTTGAATAGGTGTGAATGGCATGTGAACTTGCTGCCAGGAGAGGGTGGCAAAGGGACTTGGGTGTGGGAAGTTGTTGTTGATGCGTCCTTGATAGGATGCACTGTAGGCAAGGCCCAGGAACTCGATTAACTTCAAAGAGGCTTACCCTGTCACAAGCAGATGTAGCTAACACCCAGGCCTGCAGCCCTCCTAAACCCCCCCCACCCCAACCAGCCAGAGAGGCCCCAATCACAATCAACCTTTTGCTGACATCACAGTGCGAATTCCTGGAGTGCCAAACCCTGCTTGACACACCTGCTGGAGTTTTTCAAAAGATAGAAACAGAATGCCAAACCAGCTCTTTTGTATCTACTGTCTGTTTGCTAAAAACTCAACTTTTTTCTATCACACTTCTGTCTCTGGATTTGTTGTGGGGGCAGGACCTCAAATGGGATGTTAGTGTTTGGTGTGGGAAGACACTAGGATTATGATAGTAGACTCCCCATACACACACCTCAGCCCTCAGAGCCCATGTTTTGTGTGGGCAAAGACTTTCTTGGAAATGCCCAAAGTGCGTAGGGTTAGGCACAGGAACCTTTACCCAATTGGTTAGGGAAAATCTAGGTATCACTGCCACCCACTAGCTCACACCAGGAATAAATGTGGCATCTCCAGGCACTCACTTCAGAACACTTTATGGACCTATGGAAGAGCAGAAGAGGACCGGAGCTGTTGTCTGTGACCTGAAAAGAGCCCCTGTAGAGTGGACATTCTCTCTGTCTTGGACCCAGGACAAATAAGTGGATTCCAAGGGTCTCATGGCTGACCTCCTTAAGGCTACAGGGACACAAGAAGCTATAAGAGGCCTTTTTCTGCAACTGAACCTGGACTGGACTCTCTTATTGGCCTCTGCCTGCCACCCTGTAAGTTTCTAAGTGCCTGCCCTGAGGTCCTAAGGATGCTTTAGAAGTGTTCTCCTGTGGTGGATTTCATGTAAAGACGAAGAAGGTAAAATCTTTTACACAGGATGAACCTGGTTGGTGTATCCGACCCGTGCTCCATTGCAATGAATGTCAAATTGCACCTAGGTCCTGTTCTATTGCAACCATTGCCAATCATTGGCACTTTGTGTGCATTGGTTCTATTCATACTCAAAACTTTAAAAATTCATACCTCTGGTTTCCCTCATTGATTTTTTGTTATTTTGGTGTCCGTTTGTTTATTACACTTTTCTCTATGTTTCTAATTTGTTTTGAGATTTTTATTGATTTGTATTTTGACTGTATTACTGTTTTGTTGCTTTATAAATACTTTACGCATTGCATCCAAGTTAAGCCTGTCTGCTCTGTGCCATAGGTACCAGGGAGTTGAGCTCAGGTTCACTTAGTGACTTTAATGATTCACTCAATCAAGTATTGTGGTTATTTCTTTAGGTGGGTTTTAACCCCCTCAACTAATATCCCAGTTTCTAACAGGATGCATGTTGCATTATCGCGTTGGGGCTGAAGAGATCTCACTGGGTGTTTCCCATTAAGCTGGGAGGTCATGGCACACTGCCTCAACCGTGTTCAAGATGTGCCATTGATTTCTCCCTGGGCAAGCCATCCACCTCAGCACTATCATGGGAGGCTCGCTACATACCTGCAACTGGGGTCTTTCGCTACACTACTACAACATGTTAGAAAGTCACACTTTTTGGCCTGTCCACCCCCATTTTGCTTGTGCTGATTGACACGGGTGGTAGCCAGTGGTAGTACCTGACTCTGCCCTTGGCTCTGCTAATCAGGCCCAGTGCCAGTGCTATGTTAAACACAAACGCAGACATGCATTAGGGTAGACCTATAATTGCCATGACTTACCCCATAAGTCCCTACTAGATATTAAAGCCAGGGGGATTAAAACTACCTTTAAGTCCCTAGTATATTATAGGACATGGTATTTTGCAGGCCAGCAGCCTTTCTTGCACTTGGATGTGTGCACTGCTGAGAGCCTTAGGCCATTTTAAAAGCAGCCCTGTGCTGCAGCACCGCTTTTAGATGTAAATTGTGCCCACGCTCTACTTTGGTGGTAGGGGCACTTAAAAAGTGATAATTTACATTATGTTTGCATAATTGGTACCCCATGGATTTTATATGCCCTAGGGAGAGAGAAATTGCACATTTAATTTTCCCCATTGTTGATACCTAGCCCAATGGGATAACCTTGAAATAGTTTATGAATTACATACATATTAGTAGGAATTGAATGAGATATCATTCAAGGACTTAGGAGACTGGTATTGATACATCCAGCAATATGCTGTTGTTGCAATTATCCTAGATTGTACAAAATAGAAGTTATAAGTCTTTTTTGGTCCGTATGCCAAGTTTCAGCCTTTTTGCAGTCTACCCTGATTGGTCAGAGTTAACAGGATTAGCCAGGCTGCTTTGATAAAGTGATAAGTGACTGACCAGGGGTGAGGCTATCTGCTGGAGAGGGCTCTGCTGCACAGAAATGTCTGAGAAGTGGGCAAGTGGGTCATAAAACATGGGCCTTTAAGAGAGGAACCAGACAGGTAGGGAATAGCAGGTCTGCCTGCCCAATTCCCTCTGGCCCTGCCAGATGCCAACATACGGAAGGAATCTGTAGTTGTTAGGGGGAGGAGAGCTAAGAAAATGAGCCACACTGGAGGTTGGTCCTCTGCTAAGATTTCAGCCATACTGAATTTTGAAGGAATAGTGCTTTCTGGGACAAGAATATGCCACACTTTGGAGGAAGTTGTCATGCTCTGAGCCACACTGGAGGTTGGTCCTCTGATAAGATTTCAGCCATACTGAATTTTGGAGGAATAGTGCTTTCTGGGACAAGAATATGCCACACTTTGGAGGAAGTTGTCATGCTCTGAGCCACACTGGAGGTTGGTCCTCTGCTAAGATTTCAGCCATACTGAATTTTGGAAAAATAGTGCTTTCTGGGACAAGAAGATGCCACACTTTAAAGGAAGTTGTCATGCTCTGGGGTATTGCCTTGCACTTCATAGTACAGGAGTGCTCTCCTGCTTGACCCCAGAGAACACTGAATAAAGCTGTGAGAAGAGCAGAGCCTCTCCTTTCAGCTGCCTGACACTACAAGAAGAAGGAAGGAAAGAAGGAGACCTTCTGGAAATACCTCCAGACGTTTGGAAAACGTTGAGAAACCTTTGGTAAAAATCTCCATAAGGAGACCGACTCGACCGCGAGGGCCAAGCCGCCCGCCTTCAACCGCGACCTGACCCAGATTCCAGGTTTATAACGCTGAAGAGCGCCGTATGGTCTGATTTCCAGGGTTTGACCGGGAGCTCGCGGAAAGTCTAGCTGGCAAACGCTCGCCGAATCCGGACTGATGGAGAGCATCGAGAGCCCCAGGCAGAAAAAGCTACAGAAAAGTTTCTAAGTGTGAAAGTAAAATTATGACCAAGGCCTCTCGAGTGGAATATCGAGCAAGGTCAGCCTCTTTGTCCCGGTCAAGTGCAACCAGGTGTCCAGAAGTGGCACTAGTGGTTTCAAACCACTAGAGAGTGTTTATTCTTTAAAAATATTCATATCTCCAGTCCCCTGCATTGGATTTTGATGGATTTTGTGTCATTTTAAAGATAGAAATATTTCCTATTTTTATCAATTAGTTGGTGTATGATTTTTACTATGTGTTGTGTCCTATTTATTCACTGTATTGGTATTTTTAAATGCTTTACATGCCTGTTTCCTAAGTTAAGCCTTATTGCTCGGGCCACTTCCAAGGGATGAGCAAGGGACTATTTTATAGAGACCTTATTTATGACACAGTATTGTGCTGGAGGCCTTGTTGCTGGTGTTAGGTGCCTACCTACAACTCCCTATAATATATCTTCCAACATCACTGGAACCAGATCACTAAAGATGCATGGGTGAAGAATGGCTTTCCTGTACAGCTGTCATGGCTACCACCACCCAAAGTGCCTTGCACAAATCAGCATAAGTTCTGCACAAGGTAAATAGGCTCCTCCTTTTTTTAGAAGCTGTTAATCTAGTCCTGCCTCTAAAAGAGGGCCGGAATAATAGATCAACTACTTTTCTCTAGAGAAAATGGGAAGAGAGCTTTGCCCATTTTAGATCTTTAAGACTTAAACGAGTTCCTCCCACTACAGACGTTCAAAATGCTAACTTTAGTTTAAGTATTTTAACCTGTCCAAAGCAGTGACTATGTGCTCAGCACACCTTCAAGTTGCCTATATTCATAAATGTTTCTGAAATCAACACATGAACCCAGCAAGTTCCTCCAGTTTATGGTATGATGCAACCAGTCCCATCACAGGGCAATGCTATTTGGTTTCAATACTTCTCCCTTGGTCATTTGCATGATTCTTACCATAGTGAAAAGCTATTTTGGAACCAAACAAGCAAATGCCTTCCTTCCTCCAGAGAGGGCAGCATCCAACTGTAATGCATTAGGCAATCTCTTGACCACAGGACCATGACAGCTTGGTAGATGCAGAGGCTTCTGGGATTCCAAAGGTTCTGCATAGTGGTGGCGCCTTCGCCAAACTACACATATTATCCTTGCACCTCCATCTGGCAGAATACTGAAATACTGGAATTGTGTGAAAGGACCCGTTGAAGTGGTGTTACAGTGAGGGTATACTGCTGAGAAGTCTCCATCAGTGCCGTTTGGACATCTCAAGTATGTCCCTGCACATAACTGTGTTGGAGTTGCAGGCAATTTCCCTGGCAGTGAATGCTCTTTTACAAGCTGTGAAATGCAGAGTATTGATGATCCTCACAAATAACTCCAAAGCTCTCCTGTACAACAGGAAACAAGGGTGGGGTCGCTCCCCAAAGATCTGCAATCTGGTTGTGACTCTTTGGGGGTGGCATGTGTCCGGCCCTCTCGGGGATGGCCTGACATTGCACTGGATTTACATTGGGTGGTTTTCTGCACTTACTATGCCTCCATTCTGAAAGTGCAGATGGAGTTCCACCTGAAAGAAGATAGTTCTAAATGTATTCCCATGTTTCCACCCCTCAGCTAGTAAATCTATAAGTTTGGACAATAGCTGTACATTGCATTTTGTCTAAAACAAACCATTTATCTGCGTTCATCATGCTACCTATTTCTGATGTTTGGGTGCTGGCCAAGTCAGCCTTAAAGCCATCACAGGCCAGATAGACAACATGGTAGATCACTCATTGCTACATCATGCAGGAAGCCCAACCTCCAATGATGTCAGGGCTCAATCAGTCAGGGCTAAGCCATCATGAGTGGGATTTTCCACGCATGCGCTCGTCAGAGGTATCTGCTAGGTGACTTCATGGGCTATCTGCATACATTTTCTGACACTGTGCTTTCAAGGCTTCCTCCACAATGTGAGATTTGTCCAGAGCTCTGAGAAATCTCTTCGACTGATCTCATCTCTCTGATGCTATTGTGTCCCCTCTTCTTCTTGTTCCTTATTGCTGTGAATCGCCTTACAGTCTGAAACTGGAAAAAGCCAAGTTGTAAGGATAAGATAGAGTTACTTTCTTGATCCCTATGTTTTTCCTATTATCGACAGTCATTTCTTAACTCCTCAACCATCTGTCAGAAAGTCCAGACTGACTGGCTTTTGTAATTTGAATTGAAGCGGCAAGTGCCCCCATGCACTGGGGACAGGGCGTGACCCTTATGAAGTATGTATTAGAAAACAGTATCAGGATGTAAAGCTCTGTATTAATAACAATAATATAAAAGCAGTTTCCATTCTTGCCATAAAGTAGCAAAGATGCCAACAAGTGGATAAAAGGAAAAGCCCATGGAGTCCCCAACTGGTTACTTTATCCATTTTTCTGCCCCTTTAAAAGCAAAGGTTTGGTTGAATAAATTATAATGGATTCAATTTGTAATGTGGTTTACAAAAATGCAAATTAAGTTAATATTTTTTCTAGTGTTAAATAAAAGAAATTGAGATTAAAATCATTTAACTCTCCCATCCTACTGTTCATATGTTGATGTCACAGATGATTTTCTTGTTCCTCTGATAGCTGTTTCCTTGTGTCCCAGGTGCTGCCCCCCCCATAGCTCATATGTGGCTGCATGTGTTGCATGTAGGGTGACCCCTTAATCAGGCAGCAGCTTGGTGCAGCATTCCCCTGCCAGCCTGCACACCGTTTTCTCCCCCGGCTTTGTCCCCCCAAAGGACTGTGGGGGGCTCATTACCTGGGGAGGCAGGAAACCCCCCTCCAGTAGGTCACTTCTGGGGGAGGTTGAGGCTGCTTTAAAAATATCACAACTCCCTGTGTCCTAGCCTTTGGGCGATGCTGTGCAGTAAACACCACTCTACCACTTATCGTCATGTTTTGTGAATATGAATGTAATACAAATGTTGTAATATTTTACATTCTACTGTTTTACGTTGGAGGTGGAATCACATGGTGATTTTGGTGTTGGAAATCAACCCTGAGAAGGGGCCCAAAGGGGCCTTCATTCCAATACCCCCTAAAGACCTTACGGCAGGGTCCTTGGGTGAAAGCAACAACACCTCATTATTCCCACGGACAGGTGAAAGCCTCAGCAACTAGAGCCTTGCCTAATAACACTCTGCCTTTGGACGTGAGTCAATTTTCATGGACTATGTGGTCCGGCTGTGGCTGTTAGAGTGCAGATTTTGCTCTTTCATTTGTAAGGGTGCATTATACTCATGGGAAGTTCGCACCCGCATTTACTACTTTATTGTATTAACATTAGGTGAGTAGAATGTAACTGTAATAACGTGAAAAGTGAAGTGTTAGGGATATTTCAATGTAAACGTGAAGAAATTAATGTTGCATTTACATATGTTTAGACGAAAACATTAACGTGCAGAATTCGTACATGTAGCTAATGAGTATTCACACAATTGATGTGCTCATGTAACTTGTTAACTTAGATATGCTCAGTAATAATGTTCATTTTATATGTGTAACTTTGTCTTATGTTGACCGATTTCTGTAGGCCTGAATTGTATTTTTCCCCTGGAGGCTCTTGCATTAGATTTATTAGTGAAATTCATGTGCATGTTGGATTTGTTCTTTCTAACGTTTTTGGTGCAGGTGGAGAATTTATCTTTGTTAGTTAGAATAATTTCTTGTTTTTTTAGGAGTTAGGCTTCAGGAGGAGAGGATTCATTGAACAGCGATACTGATAATAAAGGACTGTTATTCTTTCTCATCGAAGTGAGCCTGGGAATAAAGGTCATCAAGCCAAGGGCTGGGAGCATCTCTGCCGTGTGGAAAGTTACCTACAAGGAGGTGGCCTGCTTGGATGGTGTGATGTCGCAATGCATCTTGGGATATTATTTACAAGTTCATGTATTGAAGTTAGGGACAGAGCCCGGGGACTAATGCCTTGCCTTGAGAGAGAGAGAGAGCATCTTAGAATGAGCTCTGTAGCTTCATGCTACTTGACCCATCTATACGGGAGGAGGCTTCTTAGGAAGACTTCACGTGCTGACACCTTTATTCGATCTTGCCTTGGGGAATGTTAAATAGGGATGTCACGCTAGTGATAGTGTAGGGACAGACTATTGTTTTATACCTACGCACTTCCAATGAAGGGGATCTCGATGTGGGTGCCATTATTTTCCGTATCCTGATTCTGGAATTGGTTATTCTGTGCATGTTGCACCAACTAAACTTCACTCGTAGGTTTGGCTTTGTATTAGTTCCAATGTATTTCTACACCCCCATTCTGAGTTTCGTGTATGTCCAAATGTTCTTGGCTTTGTAATAAACTAACTAAAGTTAATTGGGAGTCTGTGATTCTTCGGAGTCATAGTTAAAATTAAACAGTAAAATACTGATTGGCTAACAAATTACCTCCCTTCGACGCTTCTATGCTGCCAAAAAAGACATAGGCCTGGGGTTCCAGAGTAAACTAGAACGTGGAACCCGGCTCCTTCATGGGTGAACCCCAAAGGTTCTGCATCAGATGTTCTTATTACTGGTGCTGGCTGGCCAATCAGGAGGGCAATCAGCGTGTATCATATCGCCTCTAACTGGCCTTTGATTAACAGTAAATTAATTTCCCTACCAAATAAACCAGCAAGATAATGTTCTCCAAATTAAACTACTGGAGTCTCAGTCATATGCTTGTGAACATTTATTTTGCATGCATTTTCCCACTGTATTACATGGGTGTGTCTGGCTACAGGATATCTACGCTATGCACATGTGCCAATTCTAGCCCCTGAAGCTCGACTGGAGAAAGTTGTGTGTTCCCATTTCATGGACTTATTTGTAGTGTCCTAGCATGGACACGTTCTAGTGTTCATACGTGTGTGTAATACAGTATACACCCACCCACCACCTACGTCACTGGGTCAGGTGACGAGGATAATAAAAGGGCCGAGCGCACGTGCTCGTGGCCAGTTACCCCCTACCCCAACTATGTGTCTGCGTCAGTCCCTTCACGTAGCATGAGGGCCTAGGGCCCAACATTACATTATTGACAGTTCAGTTAAAGAAGAGCTGTGTTGGTGTGACCTAAAGCCACGGTATTGCACAGGAAGACGCTTTAGGACAAGGGGATGTCTCCATATCCCCATATTCGTCACCAAACAGGTGTCACGAATGATTTTCTGGTATGTTCTCTTTCCTGCAGGTATAACTTGCCGCCAGTGCTTTGCAACACCTATGTTACCCATGCAGAGGGGGCCTTCGTGGGTGCTGAAATGATGCAAAGCCCGGTGGATATGTAGGGGTGAGTGTGTCCAGCCACGCAGGCCTATTTGAGGTAGCAGCGGTCACCCCTGGCTTTCCATGCATTCACAAACATTTTCTAATGCATTCCCTACACCGATGAGCACACGCAAATTACAACCGACCCAGGCACCAGTGATGCGAGAGGCAAACGAGTGAGAGAGAAAAACTGCGCTATTCAGACAGATTGAAAGTTCAGGACACGAGAGAAAATCAAGGCAGCTGAACGGCGAGGGCACAACACGTGAACGACAACCAAATCCTTTCTGCAGCAGTTCTAATTCTGTTTCTGAAATATGGCGAACACACGCCCGGTGACAGAAGCGGCCCAGGCTCCTACGGCTGTGAGCAATTATGCACGTAGTGTTAATCAGGTAATGTAAGCATCCCACCGCTGGCTCCAGGTGAAACGCTGCTCCCGGCACACTCTGCGGTGCGGCGCGCTCGCAATGTTTGGGTCTGTTTATCACAAGTGAACAATACTTCAGAGAGCTGCATTCACAAGCACTCCCTGGCACGCCTCCAGGGCGTCCCGGCGAGGCCTCGCTATCAATCACCGAGCAGAGTTGGTGGCAGATGGAAAAATAAACAGACAGTCCAAACACTTCCATCCATCACACCCAGGGATGGAAAGTAGCAGGCGAGCGCTTCTTTTGTTACTACTCGGCGTCAAACTGAATTTCTCTTTTGTATGTTCCTGGCGTGGGACGTAGAGCATGGTAAAGGTTTAAATCATACTTCTGGCTGGTTGACATACTTGCGTCACATATGACCACCAGTAAACAACACATGTTGCTTTCCCATGGATGCTAAGCAGTTGAGTTCCTTGGCCTTTCTTTCTCCAGGATCCATCACCCCTGTGGCTTCTGCTGTTTCAACTCGAGGTTGAGTCCCAGGCCTTAGTATAGACAAGGGGCCCGATTCACAAAGGAAAACTTAGACTTTTGGGGAATATCCTATGGGGAACAGGTAGCCTCGCAATAGTGAAAAAAAAAATTGGAAGTAATTCACTATCAGGGCATGCCACACACACCAGAGAATGTCCTACCTTTCACATACACTGCCGCTGCCCACCGGGGTAGCTTGGGCCTACCTTAGGGGTGACTGACATGTAAGAAAAGGGATGGTTAGGGCGTGGCAAGTGGGTGCACTTGCCAAGTCGACATGGCAGTACTAGACTGCACACAGGCTCTGCAATGGCAGGCCTGAGTTACATGTGCGGGTTGTACGCAGGGCCAGCCCGGCTGTAGCGTGCACCGGGCGTTTCCCTGGTGGGCCGCTAGGGTGGGGGCCGGTTTTGGCCCCTGGGTGCCGTTTTTGTTATCGGGGCTGGCAATATCGGAGCCCTGTAACAAAATCAGCCGAAACCGGTCCTCGCAAACTTCTTGGCTGCACCCCCCCCCTCACCCCAGGGGGTGCCAGCCGAGCAGTTTGCCAGGGCCGGTTTCGGTTCCCAGTCCGGCCCTGGCTGTATGTGTGGGTGGCATAATCCAGTGCTGCAGCCCACCAACAGCATTTGATTTACAGGCCCTGGCACACTCAGTGCATTTTACAAGGGACTGACACATAAATCAAATAGGCCAATCATGGAAACACCAATCCATAACACTTTTTACAACAGGAGCACTTGCACTTTACCACTGATCAGCAGTGAGAAAAGTGCACAGAAACCCTAAGCCAGCAAAAACAGAGTCAAAACCGGCAAGTCAGAAAGCAAAAACTCAGGGGAAACACGCCAAAAGATGTCAAGTCTAACAAAGCCACTCCAGAGTGCTATGGATAAAGGCTCATGATATTCTATAGATAAAGGATCATGGAAAAAGAGGTGGGCGGAAGAACAAGAATGGGTTTGCTCCAGTGAAAAGAATTCCCAGGGGTGGATCCCAAAACATTGTTCGCTGGCTCTATTTCATGTCCTTGATGGTAAGTTGAGTTAGTGTTTGCGCCAAACATATTTCACCACTGTATTATGAAGACAGAATTCTGCAGATGGTAATGTGATGAGAGCATTTCTGCATATTTGCTGAGTTTAATTTTGGTTTGGTGGTGATGTATTCTGTTGTTTTTGTGGAGCTGTATTTTGGTGCTACATTATGGAAATGTTATTTTTATTTTGTTTTTTAAAAACATCATTTTGAAATAAACAGCTTGACATATGACAGGCAATGTGATTTTGTTGTGTTGTAGTGCTTTTGTTGTGTTGTGTTTTGGATTGCCTGTTTTATGATGTGCTCTGCAGTTTTTGTAATTATTTTGTTATATTGATTTGTGTATATGCTTGTGATATATGTTCTGTTATGTTATGGCAATTTGCATGACGCACTAATCACCCATGAAGGTATCTGGGCACTTTTGCAGGTCTGTAGGCGTGTAGACCATGAGGAGCTATTCAAAGAGCCAGGTCTTCAGCTTCGTACAAAACTCAAGAAGTGAGGAGGAGGCTCTGATGTATCGAGGGAGGTTGTTCAATGTTTTAGGTGCATTTTAGGAGAATGAGCGACCTCCTGCTCAGCTATTATGAATGTGGGGGGGTGCATGTTGGAAAGTGGTTTATTAGTAGTGATAAGTAGAGACCTACCACTAGTGATAAGGTCACAAACACAACAGGTTCAGTCAAGGTCTCAATAAATTATTCCCTTGCTCAATCCTTGGTAGATGGCAAGAAGCAGGCAGGCTTAACTAGGAGACAGGTGTGTAAAGCATTCGAAAATATCAATTTACTGAATAAGTAAGAAACAACACACAATAAAATTCAACACCAATTCATAAAATAGGTTATATTTTTATGAGCAAAAAGACACCAAAATACCAAAAATCCAATGTAGGGAGCCGGAGATATACATTTTTAAAGAATGAACACTTTTTAGTGCTTAAAAACCAATAACACCAACTTAGGACTCCTGGTCGTTCTTGACCGGACAAAGTCAAAGTTTGAGGCTGATTGCGATGGAGCCCTGGTCGAATACCCGAAGCAGGAGGACTCAGTCTTTTACTTTAGAAACTTTATGCGATCTTTATCCAATTAAGATCATAAAAGTACATAAAACAAGAATACATAAACAGCAACAGTTAACATAGAATCCCAATTCCTGTTAGTAAAAGAGTGGCCAGTCAAATTCATTAAACATTCCGAGCATATACACTTATGTCCATTTAAAATACAAGTTAAACTATCAGTTAATAAATGGTGGAGTATGTCAAAATAAAAGATATACAAGTTCAAATCCTGGTTTTAGGCCCACTTGTTTTCTTTTTTTCATACATGCCCATAAAAAAGACGCTACTGAAAAGCAGACAAAAGGGTTGGACAGGGACTTAAAAAAAGTATAGTTCAAACCAACATAGTTTAAAATGATGCCGCTTTAAGATTGGGACAATGAATTTCTTTCTTTCCTGGTGGTAGAAACACAGACAAATAATAAATGGTGGTACTTTTGGTGAGATTGGGCATCACAAGGGCACAGAGTCAGATCAGAATGCTTGCATCTTCTCCACGGGTATCCTAGCATCACTGATATCAGATTCAAGCGAAATCTTAATAGGTTGAATTTGTGGTGCGATATGGGCATATCTTCTAGGTAAAAGTATCCTCCCTCTGACAAAGGTGGAGTTACTTGGTACATGAGAACTAACTGTTTGCAATGGTCCCTCTCCCTGCGCATATATCGGGCCACAGCATAAATATGTCTACAAACTTCTGCCTAGATGTCTTTCTACAGGCAACTGGGTCCTTAAAAAGGTCTTTCCGCCCTAAAGCGGACAATTCCATTTCAACATAGTTCAACCATCTGATCCTGGTGTAGTTCTCCAATTTTAAGATGTCTCTTATAATATTTTGTGTGAGGGGCACTGTGTCCCTGCACCATATGGAGACCCACAGTAGGAGAGGGGCTAGTCTAATGGAATAAGTAATATATGGTAGACCCAGTTCTGTATGAAAGGCATAATTAGAGTAGGATTGTGGGAGAGAAGTTAGTAATTTTAAAAATGTGTTCTCAACGGTTTGAAGGGAGTCAATAGGTGGCATACCCCATCCTCCTGCCCCATATGTTGCCGCTGATTTAGTCTTGGCATGTTAAATCTTTTTAATGGGGACAAATGCTTTTGCACCCAGCCTATTAGACAAAGATTCTATCACCATTAGACTCCTCTCCATCAGCCGCGGTCGGTAGTAGGAGTAATTGCAGGGTGGTGACGTGGGAAGGGGAAGGGGCAGGGTGGGGGGTAGTAAACTATGGATTACGGAGGTTTACAGGTAAGTTAACATATAAATTAATAAAACAAATTTCGTTGCGTGCACTGCATCCCCAAATGCGATGCAGTGCACGCAACGAAATTCGTTTTTATTAATTTATATGTTAACTTACCTGTAAACCTCCGTAATCCATAGTTTACTACCCCCCACCCTGCCCCTCCCCTTCCCCACGTCACCGCCCTGCAATTACTCCTACTACCGACCGCGGCTGCTCTCCATACCCATGGCCCTTCCTTTGACCAGCTGAGACCACATTTGGTTTTTGTCAAAAAGTACCCCCAGGTAAGGGAAGGACTCGACCACCTCGATTTTCCCTGAGTCCATGTGGAAATACAGTGGTTTGTCTCGGTTCCCTGCCCCTGCAACTATTATTAAAGATTTCGATAGGTTAACTTTTAGGTCCAACAAATACATAAAAGCTGACATGAGACGTTGTTGACCTAACCCGTTTTTCCCATCAGTACAGCATCATCGGCATAGGCCAGAAACGGTAGCCGGTGCAAGTCAGACACAGGAACATCCAGGGTTGCACCCGCAAGTGCTTTTTCAATGCCGTTTGTGTAAATGGAGAAGAGGATGCAAGCTTGCCTTATTCCCCCCTTAAGATCTTAAAAGGGCGGGTGTATTCCCCGTTCTTCCGGTAATGGACACGTGAAGAAGCATCCGAATACAATTGGCGAATGAAGTTATTTATAACCTGGCCGACCCCCATCTCTTCCATTATGGACCAGAGCTTTGGTGGGATATGCAGTCAAATGCTGCAGATAAATCCATAAATGCGAGGTAAGTTTTCCCACCCTAAGCTCTAGTTTATTTGTCCATAATTAATAAAAAATTCAAGCACTGGTCTATTGTGCCCTTTCCCCGCTGTAAACCGTACTGTGGCTGCATTAGGATATTTCTATCCTCCGCCCAGGTCTCTAGCCTAGATAAGAGGCCCATAAGTTTAGCTGTGGTATCTATGAGCAAAATTGGCTTGTAGTTCTTGGGGTTCCCCTTATCACCCTGTTTATGAATCTGGACTATTATACTTGTTTTCCAGGAGGGAGGCGGGCCTACTATGGCAATCTTGTTAAATAATTTAGTCAATAAGGGGACCCACAGATCTTCATTGTTCCTTGAAAGAGTCTATCGGGACCCCATCGGGACCCAGAGCTTTCCTGGTACTACAGACCTCTAGGCCACACCTCACTTCTGTGTGTAAAAAGGATAAGTTATCCTGAGTGCTAGAACAAGTGGTAGCGGAGGGTAAGGCAGGGGAAGTGGTGGGGAAAAAGAGTTTACAAAATGAGCCACCCATTCCTCTTCTTCTACATTATTATCTAACATAGGGCCCCTTTGCATCTTACAATAGGGTGCATTTATTACCTCCCAGAACTCTTTGCTGTTGCCCGTTATTGATGCAAGCTTTAATTTAGCCCAGGTCTCCTCTCTCATTATCCTCCCCCTGTTTCTTCTGACCCTCAATGGCCTGTCGGTGTAGTCAGTCGCAAAGTTCCAAACCCGAAAGTGGGGCAAATTTGTTCTCAAGGAGTAATCCTGGGTTGCCCAAAATACTGGGCCTCAATGAGTCCTCCCTTAAATAAAGTAACGGTTCTGAGACCATCGACGGGAGGGGGCAATAGAAGTGCTCAAGGGGTAATGCTATGATGTGAGTGCCCTTAGGTGGAGCTCTATGTAGTTGGGCTAGGAGAGATCTCAGTACAAAACAGTTGTTGAAATGTATTACCACACAATCACCCTTCATTGATTCTGGGGACAAACCCAACCACCCTATCCTCCTAGCCATAATGATGTGGCTAGCCAGTCAAGCACCTCTCCCTGCCAGTACCAGTTGTGTAGCAAGTTAACCAGTGGAGGGATTTGTCTATTAGTCGAGTTGTTGCTGGTACATTGCCCAGGACCATTACAAGGGGGGTAGCAGCGGTGGGAGGTGCAGAGACTGGTATGTGGTGGGCTCCCGCCTCTGTATGTTTGTTTGCTGTCTTAAAGTGTCTCCATTTCCACCAATCCCCGATGTTATTGTCTGCCATTTGGTTAACGACCTATTTATGGCACTACTGGCATGTAAATGGGAAGTATTTATAGGTTCCCTCAAGTTTGCAAGATGTTCAGTGGGTTGTAGAGAGGGGTTTTGGCCATGAGGGTGGGCAGTAAGATCGAGTGAGCTTGCATTATTGTTTCATTGGTGCGGCTGAGATGAGTAGCCCCGCCACAGTATTAGTTGCTATTGGACGAACCTCCACCTCTGAATGAACTAATGGCCTCGCTTCAGTGCTAGGACATGTGCATTGGGAAAGGGGGTGATTGGGTGTCACCAGGCCCTCAATGCATGAAAGTCTCTCTTCAATTTGGCTTAATTTGAGCAGGAGAGGGTTCAGAAGCACAGTGACCAAAGTCTCAGTTCTTTTCCAAAAGTCCTCACCATTCAGCTGGAAAGACAGTGTTGAAGACAGTGTGGCAGCATCGATAGTTTTCAGAGTAGAGATTAGCCCTGATTCCGGTTCTGCATCCCCTTTTAGTTTACCAGATCGAGTATCTCCCTGGGGCTTTTGTTTTTGCAGCCCGCCACCCCTTCTTCTTTTGACTGGACCCTCACTAATATCATCTGTCTGACATTTCGCGGCCTGGCTCCTCGTCACTATGTTGATAGTGTTGGATGTATCCGGGGGAGGAAACACGTGCAAAACTGTACTGCAGGTGAAGTTTGTGGGGTGGGGGGTTAAAGGGATGGTGTCCGTGATGTGGCTGCCAAGGGAGGAGCGCTTCTGCGAAGTCAGAGTCCAGAGGGAGCCGCCTCTCCGTTATCTCAATCTCTTTGCTAAGGACAGACTCAGCCCTTGTTAGGAAGGTATCAAGTGTACCAGCTACTTCACACCCCAGGCAATCACTACAGCCCTAGCGTTTCGTCATTATAGTTATAATTATAACTTAAAATGTCTAAAAGAGTTAGTGATGAAAAATGACAGTGGCACAGTACCTCCAGGACAAAAATATAATCTCTGCCAAGGTCCAGAGAGGGGGCCCAGCCTCCTCCGGACTCCGACGGGCATGGACGGGCCCGCCCTTGGCCCAGGCTTTGCCTAGGCACGTCCACGCATGCGTACCGCGATGCATGACTCCTGGCGCGTTTTATGCGACTTCTGATGGTGCAAAGGGGCGCAGGGACCGCTGGAAGTAGTAGGTTCTCGTGGATGCGGTGGTCCCAGGGTGAGTAGAAAGATTTGCAGCTACTCTGCCATGGGACTCCTGACGCATTTCATGCAGCATCCGATGGTGCCAAGGGGCGCAGGGACTGCTGGAGGTCGTAGTTCCTCGTGCATGCAGTGGTCCCAGCAGGATAGAAAGTTTTGCAACTACCCGAGTCAAAATTTAGAAACATTTGTGGAAGATTTGCTCTCGTCGTCGAGCGAAGCTCTTCTTCAAGCCGGATCCGCGTCAACGTCTTTGGCTTGATTCTGCACAAGACCCCGGTCAACTCTTGGAAGTCTCGTTGATAGCTGGAGCGCCGGAGCTTTCAGCAGGATGAATCTGAAAACAAGGCTGGGTCGTGGTTCGACGTCGGCCCTTGACTGTCATCGACTAGTCGGTTACCTTATGGAAATTTTTCCAAAAGTTGGCCCAAACTTCTGGAACTTCTTCATTTTGTGGGCTCAAGTGTCCAAATAACCAATCCAAGGGTCTAAAAGCTCTAAGATGGTCCTTGGGCTGTTGGGGCTACAATGCCCACAATGCACCTGGCCAAATCCTCAAAAGTCTAAAGGAGGCACTTGAGGATGGGGACATCTTTTTAAAAAAAACTTTATTTAAATCATTGGCATTGTTACAAGCAATATGCTGAATGATGTCTTAGGCTGCAGTACACATACATCAAGGTACCATTACAATTTATACAATTTCACTCAAGGGACATAGTTACAGAAAGAAGAGCATTTGCAAGATCACAGGGGGGGACTTCACCACCCCCTTTCTACCGCGGTCCCCAGGGTGCCCTCCCCGGTCCCACTTAGTGTAAAAGACATGTTATTGCTGAGGGGCTGTCAAAAAGGATGTCGGTGGTCAAAAGTGTTGTGTCTGGTGAACAAGGTAGACTGATCGTCTTTTAGGGTGGAAGTTTCATGACCTGTCTATCAGGATCCGAGGAGGGGGCCTCCGATAGCCGGAGATAGGCGGCGTAAGGCTCCCAAATATCTCAAGGACGAGACTTCAGAGGCATCAGTTCCCAGTAATTGACCGGTTGTTCATGACAATATGCAGTGTCTTTGAGCCAGTTTTGGGTTTGTGATGCTCGGGGGCTACCCCAGTTCATCGCGACTCTATGCTTTGCCAGTAGTAGCATTAGTGCGACATGTCTCTGGTTGCTGCAGTCCACACCTGCCACATATCCCAGCAGACCCAGCAGAGAAGGGTTTAGTGGTGTGCCTATAAATCCACCAATGGTATGAAATATCTCTGCCCAATAGGCAGCAATGGCGGGACACTGCCAGGGGAGGTGAAGGAAATCTGCCATCGGCAAATGACAACGTGTACAGTGAGAGTCTGGAGTCAGCCCCATTGGATGTGTTTGAATAGGGGTTCGATATATGCGGTGCAAGAATTTAAATGGATGAGGTGCAACCTGTAATTGTGGGATAGAAATTTGAGTTGGCCACAGCAGAATGACCACTGTTCGTCTGTGAAGTGTGTGGGGAGCTCATTTCCCTATGCTTCCCAGGCAGGCATGTTTGTCACCGGTGTTAAGCATTTCTTATGACTGTACAGGGATGTGATGAGCTTGCATGCCGAGCTGGATGTGCAAGTGTATTCTAACACTGTAAGTGTTTGTGGGGGGGCTGGAAATGTAGCGAATGCTGCCCGGCAAGTGGCCTGTGGCTGGTAAGATAAAATGGTGTCTAGGGGGGTGCTTGTGGCGGGGTCCTGGGCGGGGGGGGGTACAAGGAACTGATCATTTGGGTATAAGTCTGCAAAGATGTGAATGCCTAGCCTACCAGCATGGGCACAGGCACCACTGTCCAGAAGCAGCGGTAGCACTGGGTGTTTCGCCACTGTGACCATTGGGGCGTATGGACGCTAGTGTCCCATGCATTGTGCCAACCCCATCCACACCCACCTCAAGCACTGCGGGGTGTCTAGTTCAGAGCCAGGTCGTT
This sequence comes from Triturus cristatus, assembly GCF_964204655.1. NCBI lineage: Eukaryota > Metazoa > Chordata > Amphibia > Caudata > Salamandridae > Triturus > Triturus cristatus. The sequence continues at coordinate 410,227,781 of NC_140585.1, read as the reverse complement.
TGAAAGGAAGAAATAGGGCTTTTGAGAGCGTGCATGGGGAGACCTTGTCTATTTCCACCGCCACATGTGGTTGAAAGGGTGTGGGATGTGTCTAATAGTGTAGAAAGTGGGCTTGAGCGCATAGCAAGTATAGCTGTAAATCTGGTGCACCCATTACACCCTCTGCTCGTGGCAATGTTAGGTCATATTTAACCCGGGGCTGCTTCCATACCCAGATTTATGTTATAAGATTGGGGTGGAGTCTCTTGAGAAATGCTTGTGTGATTGGTATAGGGATATTCAAAACAAATAAAGGAACTTGGGGAGAATCGCCATTTATGCAATGGCGATTCATCCTGCCAGAGACAACGGGAGTTTTGTCCATAGGGGGAGTCGGTCTTTCAGCTAGGTCGTTGCATTACCAAAATTGGCCCTCCAAACTTCCTTTGTGTCATTGCATACCTGTATCCCCAAGTACTTAACTGGGGCGTGTGCCCATTTTAGTGGGTACTCCATGTGAAAAGGGGCAGCAGCTTCTGTTAGGGGGAGTAACGTGGACTTGGCCCAGTTTATTTGAACCCCCAAAATGCCACCAAAGTGTATAATTTCATGAATGAGTGGCGAGAGATTGTGTTCAGGATGGTTAACGTACAGGGTGATGTCATCCGCGTAGGGGGACACGACCAATCCACTCGTAGAAAATCCCAGTCCCTGATTCGCGTGGTGTTGGTGGATTTGTGCTGCCAGGGGCTCCATTGCTATGGGAAAGAGTATGGGTCAGAGAGGGGGCATCCCTGCCTCATGCCTCTGCCTATCGAGAAGAGGACTTCCCTCTCACTTGTCAGAACCATTCAGGAATTATCCCTGAGGACAGCGGAAACACCGCATGAACTAGCCCGCCAGTTAAAGCTGGCGGGCCGAGTATTAAGCTATAAGAACAGGAGCCCGTGTTTGTAGAAGATCTCACGTAGGAGATTTTTGAGGTTTGTTATCCCTCCAGCAGGCCTGTGAGCAATGTTACAACTTAGTACCAGAAGGAATGGAGTTCGGAAACTTGCCAGCAGCTTGAGGATCATGGCCTCTCCGCTGGCTGGGCTATAACCTTTTTATGCCAAGTTCGACAGTCTCAAGTTCTATTTAGTCATTGAGACTTAGCTGTGCATCAGAGGGTGTCTGAGAAGATGCTCCCCTTGTTTTTTCAGACTGTATATGATTCTTGGCGAACTTGAGGGCTTGTTTAGGATATGTGAAGTTGTGCGTTTTTCCATCTTCTGTTACTCGCAACTTGGTGGGGTATAGCATAGAGTATTTTAAGTTAGCTGGCTGTAGGAGCCGTTTAGCTGGCAGGAAGTCTCATCTGGCCGCCTGCACCACCATTGTGAAGTCCAGAAAGAAGGATAGATTGTCGCCTTTATACTGGATTTGTCCTCTCTCTCTTGCCACGCGAAGGACTGTGTTGCGATCCTTATAGTTTAACAGACAAGCTTAGATTGGGTGGGGTGGTGCCCCCGGGGTCGGCCGCGGTGCCAGGGTTCTGTGAACCTTCTCGACAGTGAAGACTAAGGATAGCTCGGGTCCGAATCTATCCCACAACATCGTCTCTATGAAGTCTTCCATGCGTGAAATTGCTGTCGATTCCAGTATTCCGGTGATCCGGAGGTTGTTTCTCCTCAATCGGGTCTTGAGGTCTTCGTTCTTTTGTTTGATCAACTCAAGGATTTTATCCATGTGTAGGAGGTGTTCAGATGTGGCTGTCTGATTATCATCCATCTCGCTATATTGCGCACTTCTAAATGTTCTAATCAGGAGCCATGATCGTCGACTCTCTTTTTCACCTTATCCAGTAGCTCAGTGAGCAAGTCAAGTTTGGTGTCAATATTTTTCAAGCTGGAGTTTACCTCCAGCAGGATCCCTTTGATGTTCATGTCCTGATTGTCAGCTTCCCCCGGGGGCATGTGGCGGCGCCCTTTTCTGCCTCGGGTCTGTCTGCCTGATGCTCCGTTTCTTCTCGAAGGAGATTTTTGATTGCCTACCCTCTGGTTTGCCTACGGTCTTAGGAGTGTGGATGCGACACCCATGAACAGGGAAAGTGGCGCAGGAGAGGCCTCCGATGTGTGCCAAAGCCTCATCTATGTTCAGGAGGTGTAGAAATTGTGCACTGTGCCATTTATGCCCGGCAAAGTTAGGCGGTGTACTAAGTGCCTTGTGCTAAATTGGTGCTTAGCGGCCTATCAGACGAGTGACCGGGGGGGGGGGGGCGGTTTACTCTTCGTGCTGCGTTCGCTTTTGCAATGGCCGTCTGCAGCTGCCCAACGGTACTTTATGTGAGGCTACAGCTTGGAGGCCTCCCCCTGGGGTGGCCCCCGTACCCTCCGTACCGGCGCTTGTTAGTGTAGAGTAACCTGTAGCTGAGGAGTAGGTGGCCTGTTTTGCCAAGTGTACTCACGACAGTGCAGCTATCGGGCCCCCCAAAGTGTGTGCTATCCATGGGCAGGTCTGGTGAGCAGTCACCCTTAAGTATGACCACTTCCTCCAAAGTGTGGCATATTCCTGTCCCAGAAAGCACTCTTCTTCAAAAATCCAAAATGGAGAAACTCTCTCCTGGAGGGTTAGATCTGGCGAACTCAACCCACCGGTGTGGCTAAGATTCCCTAACACTCCCCTTCTAGCCCCCTCACTAATCTAATTACTGGGGTTCCTGTTGGGCTGGGGGAAGCAGGATGTCGGGGTGAGGCTGTGCCCTGTCCAAACTGTCACTCCCTCGTTAAAGATCAGTTTGGCCCCTCCACCCCCTTCCTGTCATTTGCTCTGCAGCTTGCAATTCTCCCACAGGAAATCCTTTATCTCTCTAGGTCATTACCCAACAAACAGTCCACAGGCATGGCAGGTTTCATAGCAACATTCGTAAGACCTGTACCTCCACCCCCCACTCAAATGGAATGAGGGTCACAGAATAGTGACCCTCTCTATTGTCAGCCACCACAATCTGGTGGAATGCATTAGGAATTACCTGTTCTGGGGAATCCAGCTGACTCCTTACCATAGTCGTACTGGCTTCTGTATCCCGCAGAGCCTCAACACCTTGCCCATTGATGGTGACCCATTGCCTATACTTTGTAGTATTTGAGGAAACTTAGGAATCCTCTCACTGTCCCCCAAGTACACTAGGGTAACCCAACAAAACTCACCCCCATTAACTTGATCAAACTCCTCCCCCCCAGTACTACACTAGCCACTCCTGGATTCTGTTCTCTAATGGGAAGAGGGGCTCTTTTAGTACATACTCGTAGCACGCACTGCACTGAATGAGCTTGAGCTGCTGATCTTTGTCAGGGCAAGTTTTCTTCTGTTGGCCAGATTGGGAATGAGAACCAGACCCTTTCCCCTGTGAGATGAATTAGGGTCCTTTAGAGAACTCTGTCTTTTCATCTCCCCCCTCTTTCTTCTGTTGGGAACCCTGACCACCCTTTTGGGAGTACCCCAGATGACTTCTTGGACACTCTGGTGCTGACCCAGATATCCCCCTCCTCATCAAGTTTTGTGGGGTCAATTAACTTGCTATCCATTAGGCGTTGGTGCAGCTCTAGAAAACAAATATCAAGCATGTGCTCCTCCAAAATCAAGCTGTACAGCCCTTAATAATCATCCACCTTGCTGGCCCTCACCAAGCCCTTCAATGTCTTGCCTGCATAATCCAAGAAATCCACCTGCTGCCCCTGAACCTGAGCCTATACCGCTCTGTGGTCTCTCCACACTTTCTAACTAGTATGGCTTTCATTGCAGTGTAGTCTAACTCTAGTGCAAGGTGTGTGTCCCTCCCCACTATGGGCCTATACCTTCACAAACTACAACCCAGAACTCCTCTGGGACCCTGTGCACTTTCAGAGTCACTTCATAGGCTGCAAACCATTTGTCTTTGTCATCCCCGACAACATAACTGGGCACCAAATCCGTTGGGGTCCTGACTCTGGACTCACCAGTGGACACTGCAAGTATGCTGCCACCATTGCTGTTGCTTGACCCCTCTCTTTAGGGCTCTGATGTCCAGCTCTCTTATGCTGAGCTCAAGGGCCATTTGCCTCTCCTCTGTCGTCAACATTTTCTCCTCTAGAGCTTGCTCTTTCTCCATTTTAACAAGGGCCTCCTCCTTCTCCAATTTTCATTTTCCAAGCTCTAGCATCAACTTTGCTCCCCCCTCCTGTCCTTCTGCCCCTATGGGGACAGGTTCCTTGATGACACACTGCTGCCTGGTCTGCTGTGAACTTCCAGACCTGGGAGGGTGTTACCCTCCTCATCAGTAGGCTGCATGACAAGACCTCCATCATGGTCCTGTTCCAATTCCTCCTCCTCAGACACTGACCCCTCCACCTCATCCATTTCTCCTTTTGGGTGGGCTTCTGCCCATGCTCATAAGGCTTTCTGAAGCTCCTCCTTTTTGGCACTTCCCTCTTAGAACAACCTCCTCTCCTGGCAGAACCCCTTGGTCTGGGCCACTGTGTAGGTTTCCAGGTTGGCCAGCTTGATATCCATCTTGCCTGGTAGGACCACAGAGATTGTAGAGAAAATGAGTATGGGGCAAACAGACTTTTGGAAAAATCAAAAATGGCTATCAGGGAGAATCAAAAAAGATTCAAATTGGTCTTACGTATAGAGTTGTAGTGAACACTGTATTGCTATATGGTATTTCACAAACAAGTCCTATCCTCACAGCTGATCGGCAATATTAGAAACTGGGTCTCTAGGTGGCAGAGGTTCGCACCCTGTTGAATGGGGACCACAATCCTATTCAGAGTAAGCTAGATACACTCTGAAAATTAACCTGTGGTCACCCACTGGCAGCTTGGCACAGAGGTGGCAGGCTTAACTTAAGAGACAATGTGTAAAGTATTTATGAAACACACTCACACACACAGAAATACACAATGAAACAAACCACAAAAAAGAGTCCCCCAAGAACTAGAAAAATATTTATCTGAGTTCAAGAAGACCAAAACAACAAAAATTAAATAAGTAGAATCCAAGATATGAATCATTAAAGAACAAACCAAAAATAGTGCTTAGAAGTCTCTAGAGGTCAAAAGGTTAGTTGAGGTCGCAAGATACTGGTACAAATCCAAAATTCAGGCCGACCGAGGGCAGGTAGGCTACCGGACCCAGACATGCCCGCTAATGAGGAACCTTAGCTGGAGCAAGTGTCGACATCGAGAGCCTACTGCATCATTATCGAGCCACTCAAAGGGGGTCCCGCATCTTCGTTGAGCTCCATTGAAGTGAATGCAATGCTTCGTCGTCGTCGACGAGCCACGCAGACCGTCTTCATTGAGCCACACAGGCTGTGGATCCGCTGTCGTCGAGCAGCCTCTGCGTCAGCATCAAGGGGTGTTGCAGTGGGATTTCTCATGCAGAGGTGGCGATGCGTTGGTTTTTGGAGAAATCAGCTGCAGAACCCACTTCTGAGGCTCAGGACTGGCAGAGTCCATCAACATCAGCAGAATTGCAGGAAGTCTTTTGTGTCCCTGAGACTTCAGAAAACAGGAGGCAAGCCAGCAAGCCCTTGGAGTCACTGTGTATTCAAGTGAGATGGTTCCAGTCCTTGTCCTCAGCAGAGCAGAGATCAGCTGGCAGCGGGGTAACTCAGCAAATCAGAGAAGCAGTTCATCAGAACAGCCAGTCAAGGCAAAGTGTCAATCCTTATAGCACAGCAGTCTTTACTCCAGAAGAGTTCTCCACAGGTTCAGTAGTGTATTTATTTGGTAGGGTCAGAGCCCCAGTACATATACCCAAAAGTGCCATTCATGTAGGGGGTGACTTGGAAGGAGCTCTGTGAAGTGCGCAAAGATCCCTTTCAACCCAGTCCTGTCTGCCAGTGCTTTGTGTGTGGACAGGACACTACCCATTGAAGTGCAAGTGTCAGCCCCTCCTATTCCTCCCTGCCCAGTAAGACCCATCAGGATGCAGGTGAGTGCTCAGAATGCAGATAACCCTCACCTTCCTGTGTTTGTGTCTGTCTGGAGGGAATGCACAAAGTGTAGCTGTCACCTAGCCCAGCCCTGTATTGGAGACAGGCTGCAGGCACACAGAGCAAAGAAATGTCCACTTTCTAAAAGTGGCTTTTCTAAAATAGCAATGTCAAATCCAACTTTACCACTAGAGAAGATTTATCATTACCATTCCTAAAATATGAAACATGATTTATCTACTCCTTTCTAATCATGAAGTACAGCTTTAAAAGGGTTTTAATGAATTCCTAATGGTAGCCTATAAGATGAGTAGGCCTCACTGTAGTGAAAAACGAATTCAGCTATTTGTCAGACATGTAAAGCTTCAAAGTACACAGCCTACCTTTTAGTTACACAGCACCCTGCCCATTAAGATACCGAGGGCCTACCTTAGAGGTGACATATATGTAATAAAAGGGGAGTTTAAGGCTTGGCAAGTGGTTTTAAATGGCAAGTTGAAGTGACTGTAAACTACACACACAAGCCGTGCACTGGCAGGCCTGTGACAGGTTTGAAAGGCTGCTTGTGAGGGTGGCACAATCAGCATTTTGATTACAGGTCCTGGGTATCTGGTATACCACTCTACAAGGGACTTACAGGTAAGCTAAATATGTCATTCAGGAATATACCAATGTCACCATATTTTAGGGGAGAAGCACATGCCCTTTAGCACTGGTATGCAGTGGGAAAGTGCTCAGAGTCCTAAAGCCAACAAAAAGATGCAGCTAAAAGTAGACGTCAGCAGGCAAAAAGTCGGGGGAAGACCACCCTAAGAATGGCAGGTCTATCAATGATTTTCAACTCATTTGTGAATGGTAAGATCGTGGGAACAAGTCTGATTACTTGAATAGCAGTGTGTTATTTTTTAACAAGAGGAAACTTAAGAAGAGCAGGGTATTTATAAGTAAAGTAGGCAAGTTTAATACCCATCTACAAGGACAGCCGGTGGAAAGATTTTACTATGGGTGTAATTTGCTCCCCATTGTTTGTGCACACAATGACCCTTGCAGATGACTGCTCTATCACAATGATATAAAGGAGAGCTGAGTTGGGTATCCTTTGGCAATAGAGTGTTACCCACATTAATGTTGATTGCACGGCAGTCTTAAAAGCAGATTCAGAACGTAAGGGTTTCACACAGCAGAAAAGAGGTAGATCAATGTGAACCATATGCAATTTGGGGGGGGGGGGGGATTTGGACCTGGATGGATGCATTGTAGCCTAAGAAAAATTCTAGTGTCTTTCCTGATTCAGCTACCTAAGGGGTAGTATCATTTGTAGATAGTGTGGAAAGCAATGTCTGATGAAGCAGGAGTTTTTTTCCCCATAGAAAACAAGAAAACGATGTTCTATTTGGATTGAATACTGGCGCTCACATTTGCCACCCAGGTTTCTAAATCCAGGAGGCAATTCTGAAAGTGGTGAGTGCCCTCCTGCAGTGCCTGTGGTGACATTCTTAGATAAAGTTGTGTGTCATTGGCCTACTAGAGAATGAACACACCAAACCTGTCTGCCAGATCTCCAAGAAGCTCTTTATTCAAAATTGAATAATGTTGGTGAAAGGATAGAACCAAAAGCTTCTCCACAATATTTGTACAGTAGGAGGACATATAGGTAGTCAACTGGATGCATTAGAAGAGTCCAGAGTGAAATCATGTGAAGCAATTAAGTACTTTTCCAGCCACGTTGATATCAGATACGATGGTCAGGAGTGTCCCATGATCTCCATATCAGAAGCAAGGGTGGTATCCAGCAGCACAAGTAGGAAAGCATATCCCTGCAAAGGAGCTGGTGGATGCAAAAACATGATTTGGAGCCACCCAAAGCCATGCAAAGTGGCTTCAAAAGTATGACTTACGAATTGCATTGCCCTTGCACCAGGTTGCGTGGTGCAAGGGTGACATACACCTTTGTACTTACTTACTTACTTTTAACTTTATTTCGTTTGAATTTACAATCATAAAAAGTACATTTAAAACAGTACAACATTATAAAAATCAGTTTGCTCATTGACTGCTAAGAAAGGCAGGCATTTTACATATAAGCACTAACACTCTAAATACAAAAATAATAACACAGTAGTCAATAAAAATTCGATTTGCTCAGTGGCTGTTAAGGAAAGCAGGCATTTAGAAGTAAACGCTAACACTCTATATACAGAATAATCGGTAAAATCTTAGGAAACAGTTGCCAATAGTTGGGAATGAGTTTTAAAGCAGGCTTTGAGAAAGCAGGCTACGGTTTTGGCAACGTACGGGGTGTCTAGATATTGAAGTGCCAAAAGAGCCGGTCTGCATCTTCTCAGTCCTAAGTCCTACACCTTTGTAAATATGGAGCATTTCTGCTCACTCCCTTTCATGCAAGTTGTGTTTGTCGACTACCACCATCCCCTCTACCCAAGAACAATTTTTTGTGCCCCCCCGAACATGTCAGCTAGCACCTCAATCTTACCCGCCCCCAGCGAAAACTTAGGGGCCGTCCCTGGTGGCAGTAGGTCGAGCTACGTCACTGCATATGGGTGGTGTAAATCTGCACTGCAGCCTACATATTATATCTGAAATTTATGCCAACCTACAATGTCAAAATGTTCCCAAATACAGGGAGGGCATTAACATAATAGGCCTTATCTCACTGGACGATACCATCCTGAATACAATTCATTCGATTAGCAGTCTTCAATTCATTAGCAAATGATTGATGCATTTATTTTGCTTCAGTTACAAACTCGCATTGACCAAGGCAATCATGGGTCATCATGTTTTAGCATGGCATCTCTTGTGTTAAAGATGGGCATGGAATGAAATCAGCCTTTTGGCGAACGAAATGCTTAGGGGAACATTGTAAAACTTAGAATATTTTCTCTATGTTGTAATTTGAGCTCTAAGATTATTGTGCATAGAGTGAGGAGGGTGCGATTTTGTAACAATCTCTTTCGCCCTTCAATAGGTGAGACCTAATTTTGTGTGAGCTATTTATTTACCATTAGAATTTGGTACTAAAGGACAAAGCTTTTTGCTGACTGTGCTTCTGTCCTCGTATTTGGTATATCCCGCCATGGTATTTATATTCATTGAGATCAATTTTATGTTTTAGCATTTTATTTCCGCGTCCCATGCTTTTAAATGTGGATGAGGCTCACTCAGGCCCAGAATTACGATTCTTCCATGCAACGCAGCACAATGCAGCAAGGCATCTTGTTGCACTGCGTTGCGTGATAGGGAAAGATCAGAAATGCAACATATCTACTAAGATAAGGCACGATTCTGCTCTCTTCTTGCACTGGTACACTTGTGGCTGTCTAGGGGGAATGCAGGCACTCTCGAGCCATGATGCAGGGGTGCCTGCATTGTTACCAGGATTGCTTTTTGGCTTCTGCCTCAAAACAGTACTTAGAAGCATATTTTTCTTTACATGTGTGCTGCAGAAAGGCAAGACAGACACCAGGACGCAATTATTGAGGACACAGAAGGTGTAATGCGGCGTGAGCAGGGGGGCCCTAACCCGCTGAGACAAACCTGTGACTGTGAATGGCAGCCAGCCATAGCAGCATGCAAGGCAGATTTAGTGGGTGGGCAATTCGACAAGAATCAGAGGTAGAGAGTTGAACTTGAGGCATTGCCGGGGCATGAAGGAAATGCCTGGGCCCAGGGAGCATCTTGTGGCCTGTATCAAACTGTGTCAGAGGAAGTTGTGATTGCAAGCAGGGATCCTGATGAGAAATAGAGCACCCAGTGGGAGAACGCACAAGGCAACATACAGAACTGAGCTACAGTTGACAGATCATGCATGGAGAATGAGTTACACAATCACAGGGCGGGGAGCTGGACAGAGGCAAGACTGGAATGGTGCCCATGTGCCAATTTGATATAACAGAGAGACATTAATTTCCCCCTTCCACATAAAGCTGCCTCACCACCCCAAACTGCAACAACACTATACTGGAATTGGAAAGCCTTATGAGCAAAGCACAGAATGTATGCTTGCTAGAGCACAAAGGAACGTGCACAGACTACAGAGCATGATGAAACAGGCAACATTGTGAAAAGCAAGGTGTTCGAAGAGGAGGTGTCAAAATCAAAGAGGCGCTGGAAGATTTCTACGTGCAGACTTCATCACTCTTTTGGACGTTGAAACTATCCAGGAGGTCAAAACTGAAGACTGCAAACTTAACAGTGCTCCATGAGATCTGATACCCCTTCTACGAGGAGTCACTGAACAGGATTTGCTGCTGCAGAGAAGAACGTAGCAGGGGCTACCACAAAGTCAGGCTGAATTGTCTCAATTCCAAGTTTTGGGTTTTGGCAGTTTGGGCACCTTCAGCACAACTTCCAAGGGTCCAGGACTGTGTGAGCACCACTTGGAGGGAAGGACTCATTGCATGCAGGGTTCAAGTTGTTGATGCTTTTTGTATCCCTGTAGCTCAGAACAGGAGGCCAGCCTACTAGCCCTTAAAGTCACTCTGGTAATCTTGGATACAAGCAGCAAGTCAGTCCTCAAGCAGCAGCACAGTCTTTTGAGGGTTCAAAGCAGGCTTCAAGCAGTAGGGCAGTCTTATGGGAGCAGCAGGGTAGACCTCAGAAATAAAAAGCAGGCCTCAAGCATCAGGCCAAGCCTCTGAAGTACAAGGCACGCCTTCCTAGTGTCCTCCAAAGGACCAGCACTGAACTAAAGAGAGGGTCTAAGGGTCCTATTTTGATACCTGGTGCCAGCTTTGAAATGGAAGAAACTTCAAGGGTACCCCGCCAGCACTCAAGATGGTTCTGTAATTTTCCTTCTCCCTACCTAGGCTCCAAGTAGTCTAGGGTGACAAAACATTGGTGTGAAGTTATTTATGAGTGTGCTGAAGAAGGTCCTTTGAAATCGAAGTGGGGCAGAGAACAACTCCACCCTTCCATCCTTGCAGGATGGCCCATCCTACCAACATCTAGTCCACCTTTCTCTCACTGTCTAGGATGAATACACAAAGGTCAACTGCCAACTGTCATGTGACATAGGAAACAGGCTGCAGGCACCAAATGGTTAGGACAAGAAAATGTCAACTTTACAAAAGTCTCATTTTCAGAATAGTGACTTAAAATCCGACGATACCATTATAGAGGATTTTAAATTGCAATTCTTTAGAGACAAACATGGCCTTCTGACTTGTTCCCAAACAAATGTTACCACTTCTTAAATGTAATAACCCAAATTTATCCTATGGGACAGGTAGGCCTTAAAGTAGTGAAAAACAAATGTAAGAGTTTTTTACTACCAGGGTACTTAAAACTTAAACGTTCATGTCCAACTTTTTAAATACACTGCAACCTGCCCTAAGTTCTGTCTGGGCCTTCTTTAGGGGTGACAAATGTATCAAAAAAGAAGGGTTAGGCCTGGCAAAGGGGTGATTTTGCCAGTCAAACAGACAGTTTAAAACTGTTAAAACTGCACTTAGGATGCAATGGCAGGCCCAAGACATGTTTTAAATGCCTACTTAATGGGTGGCACAGCAAGTGCTGCTGACCAACTAGTAGCATTTTTTATTTACAGGCCCTGGGTACAGTTTGTACCACTTTATTAGGGACATATAACTAAATTAAATGTGTCAATCAGGTGTGGGACAGTTTTGCCATGTTTTAAGGAATGAGCACAAGCACATTAGTGCTGGGTAGCAGTGGTAGGGCACGCAGAATTCTAAGGCCAACAAAAAAAAAAATAGAAGGGGGGAAGGCAAAAAGTTTGGGGACGACCCTGCAGAGAGGCCCAGGTCCAACATTGGGAAATTTGGGATAGTGGCCATATTGCACTGACTGATGTTGGGGAGAAGCGAACAGAGGTACCCTCAGAAATTGGCGAAAATAGCTAGATACTGTTGGATGCATGCTACCTTATGCAGCAGACACCCCTCTGTGGGCTATAGCAGCAATAAGACTAATTGGTAAAAGACATGATAAAAAACTTGGAAATAGCCTGAGGTGCTGACTCTGGGAGACTTATACATTCATGGTGCACAGTGAACCTGGCAGAATATTTAAGATATGATTAATTTAGGCCCCAGTCACTTCTCTACATATAATACTTTATGAACATGTACTGGGCCAGACATGGCCCCTGACTGAACTGAGCCATTTGCCTAAGATACCCTACAACTGGTGTTGACTCACAATAGAGGGAGAAAGGTGGTGACAGGGCTATTTACTGTAATTCTAACACAATGCTTGCCCCCATTTGCTTCCTCCCGTGTAAAATAGGAAGTCTACATCAAGAGGGAAATCACAGATAAAACTTGGGCACAAGTCATGGAAAGGGTACAAGAGGTCTCTCGTAACAGTAGGTTTAAATATACACTTTAATGACCTACATCAGAGCTATTTGTCCCCCAGACGCGTTGCACGCATGTTTAAAGGAACTGCCTCTAGATGGCCATGCTGCCATGAGCTACCTCTAGATGGCCATGCTGCCATGGGGAAAAAGTGGATTTTTTTCATACGGCTCTATGATAGAGCACTGTTAGCAGAAAGCTCTGGCGCAACTGATGGAGATCCCTGGGAAGACACTGGAGATGGTTCCAGCTGTGTGTCTCCTGGGCATTCTGCCCAGATCTAAGACAATGAAATATTTCACTAAGTTCATAGACATAGCATTAGTATTGTTGAAATGACGTATAGCCATGACATAGAAATCGACTAACTCCCAGACCTAGGTTGTGGGACTTTTAGAAGTGGGCATGCACTGAAGTTGACATAGATAGCTACAAAATAAAAATGCGGGTGCAGGAAAGGGGATCATATGGGAAGGCTATGAGCCCTCTGTGAAGGAAGGGGCGGGAGATAAAGCTGATTGCAGGTTATGTAATCTATATATCAGAAACACACGCGGATTCCAACAGCACAGGAGGGCATGGCTTGGAAACGTACAGGTGAATGTAAAGAAGGGGGAGTGGAGGCAAAATCTGAGTTTTATACAGCACCGGCCCGTGCAGGTAAGAGCAGTGGTGCTGGGTGGGGAGTTCGACAGAGTACGCCGAGGGACAATTAATTAAATAATTACTTTCCCTCTTCGTTGTCTGTCGAAATTCCCCCTCACCCGCCCCCACCTCAAAGCTCTTACCTGCACGGGCCGCGGCTGGTTTAATAAAGTTTTTGCTATAGCCAGCTCACGAAGATAGTCAGCGTGCATCATATAAGGATTTGTGTGTAAAGTTGGTGCGGCTGGAGAATGGTGTGATAACCTTGCTCTGTTTATTACACTTTCATTGAGGCAATACACATGTGGTGAGTATTGATTACACATCTGGGTACATGATAGTTGCATGCTGGCGACTGTTGTAGTAATGGATGTGTATAATGCAATGAGTATCCTGATTTATTGCACAAATGTATATATTTAAGATGATGAAATGATCGTTGCATAAATGCTAATTTATTGGAATAGATAATTGAGAGCAATGTAAAACCGCTTTTAAGTTTTACACGTATGAAGGATTTTTGTTTCATTCCTCATTTGTGTGTCTCTCTGAGTGATATGTTATGGTTTCAGTCCATGCTGAAATCCTTGGCAGTATCAACAGGAGGTACTGCTTCTTGAGACCGAACGTGTCATAGTTCAGGGTTAACAGTTTTTTCACAATGTTTCGTCTGTGGCCTGACTGTGTCCGGTGTGAGGTGGCCTCTTCTGTATCCCACACAGGCCTGGCTCCAGGAATTTTTATTTGGGTGGGCCAAGGGTGCATTTGGGTGGGCCACTGCGGGCTCGATTTGTCGCATATATGTCTAGGCAGGCCTGCTTCAGGACCCTCCTTTATCTCTTCTTAGTCTTACAAGGCCCGGTAAAACGCACTATTTTCCCAATATCTTTCTAAATATTATCACTTCCATGTAATGTTCCTTTGATGGGAAGAGGAGGTTTCTGAGGTGGGATTATCAGGCAAGTGACACTACTCAGTCTCCCTCTGTGCGAGTCTTCATGGAGAATCCTTCTTCATTACTTTCTCCACCTGACCCTGGACTCTGCAACATACTCCCTTATAGGCTTGATTATCCACTACTCCTGTCCAGTGCACCTTAATCCACAGCTGACCTTGGGCCCCAGCCCCATATCAGGCACCATCGTGCTCCACTTTCATTTTTCCCGGTAAAAACATTAGTAAAATCACCTTCAAACTTAAAACATTGAATATAGTGGTAAATATAATTAGCATGCACTTTAAAGTATGTTCCATGGTAGCCCTTATGACCCGAATGCTAAACAAAAACAGAAAGGCCATGACGGGGCCGGCTTCAGCGCTGATGCGAAAGTCTTTTTTGGTGCAGCACCAAGAACCTCTTTCTCTGTAAATAACCTTTACTACCGCCTTCCAACAGTGCCCATCAACCCTCCATGACCCCCCTATTGACCTCCTCCTCGGATTCCCTCACTGCCACTCTCCACTAGTGCCCATCATCTCCCCATAGCCCCTCCCCCTCATGACCTCCTCCTCGGATTCCCTCACTGTCACCCTCCACCAGTGCCCCTCATCTCTCTGTAGCCCTCCCTCTCATGACCTCCTCCTCAGACTCCCTCACTGCCACCCTCCACCAGTGCCCCTCATCTCTCTGTTGCCCATCCCAATCACGACCTTCTCCTCAGACTCCCTCACTGCCACCCTCCAGCAGTGCCCTCATCTCTCCCTAGCTCCCCCCTCCACCCCATGACCTCTTACTTGGATTCCCTGACTGCCACCCTCCAACAGTGCCCCTCATCTTTACGTAGCCCCTCTCTCATATGAATTTCATTTGTTGTACAGCGCTACTCATATCAGTGTAGTGTGTGTCAGTACTTTACACCACGCACACATTATAGAGACAATGAATCATACACGTGTGTAAATCAGTCTACAGGGAATGTCACATAAGCCAATGCAGGGCCGGCTTTAGGGCAGTGCGACTGGTGCGGTCGCACTGGGCGCTGACCTGTGGAGGGGCGCCGACGTCAGGGCTGGCTCTGTGTTTAGCAGTAGGTTATGATGGGAGAGATGAGGGACAGTTTTGCCCGGTGGTAGTGAGAGAATGTGAGGAGGCGGTCATGGGGCACGGGGGCGCCTTAAATGATTGTCGCACCGGGCTCCACCCGCGCTCAAGCCGGCCTGAGCCAATGAGGATTACAAGGTGTATGAATCACATGTCATACATACTGGTGGGCCGGATATTTTAAGAGGGTTTGGTCTGGCGAAACACAACCTTAGGATTTAAAGAGTATTCCATGGGGGTCAGCTTTACTGATAAAAATGTATATCTGCCCAAACATACTCATTTTAGCAACATAAGAATAATGAAAGACTGGGGAAGTTCTAACGATATCACAAAAAACAGAAAGCGAAGTTCTAACTATACCATTCATGTTTGAATGCAGCTCTTTGATGACAGTTCATTGGTCACTGTCCTATGTTAGGATTGTAACTTCTGAACTGCAAGTAGCACAAGGATCTCTGTGACAAAGGCAGTAACCCACTGAGCTTCCACATAAAATACAGTTAATCTGCATTTAAAAACTGCTAACAGACAAATGATTGCTCTCCAGCAGGATCATTTATCACCAGCGTTATATGGGCATTTTGTATTGTCTTATTGTTGTCCTGCATTGGCCATGATAATGATAAAAACTGTTTAAATGAAACACACACGAAGTATGTGCCCTGCTGGGCCAGTACATATTTTAAAAAGAAAAACAAATAGTAACACATTCTCTTACCTACTCCATTAGTCAAACATTGTGTCACAGCCTGATGTGATAAGCAGCTGCAGGGCTCAGGAAAGGTGAATAGGAATAAACAAACTTATTTTCTCCTGTGCTGCATAGAAAAATAAAAATTCACGCAGCAGAACATTGTCGCCTTTGCCATGTGGAGGTGAAGGGGTGAAAAAATAAACAAAGCCTCGTTAACGTGTAAATGGTCTTTTAAAGACCCGTGAAGTACTCGGGTGCGGCTGCGATAATCTCAAAAACTGTGTGTGCGCGCCCGGGAAGCTGTCTCGGCTCGGGCTTACACACATGATGCGTGCTTTGCCCGCCTGTCTTCAAGCCCTCACTGCGAGGGCCAAGGCTCCTTTGGGTGGGCCTGGCCCACCCGGCCCAACGCTAGAACCGGGCCTGATCCCACATGATGACGTTGGTCATTCCCGGTTCAGGGGAACCGAGTTGGAATTCCCTGATATAATCAAAGGCGCTTCCTTCTGTACTAGTCCATTACTCCAAAGCATACATGACTGATATTCTTTTATTTTAGTCATTGCCTTTTTGTTATGAGGTCTGTGCTTTAAATTTACAGATCAGTGCACTCAGCGAATTGTAATGCAGTTCAGTTGAATCAATTGGACCAAAACACCTGAGAACAATGATTAGTTCAAAGGAAATCCCGGTCAGGGAAGGAAAGGTTGCGTAATAGTGAAATGGAGTCTTTTGGTCATACTGGTTCGATGGTGACGGGGTGAATTCGATTCCTATGAGGTACAGGAAGACTCTGGGGTGGCTGCCAGTTTTTCTTTGCCAGTGACTAATGATCCGTCTATACAATTCAATATGAGTTTCGGTATTAAGTGGAAGCACGTGGAACATTGGTCCAAGGTCTTATTCTATGTCGACTTGACTATGGCAGCTCCCTTTCTATAGGAAGTCCACTATCGGTCACTGGGCACTTGCAAGTCATCCAGATTGCCAGGGCTCGCCCACTGCTGGGCATACCTGAATCTCAGTCGGCTCGCCCGACACTTCATTGGCTGCTTATAAGTAAAAGAATACAATTTAAACCACTCTGCATTGCATACTGTGCAAAACATAAGTCCGGTCCGCAGATTCTTAGTCCCCTTACCAATCCCTCTCGTGCCAACAGAGAATTCATGTCAAATAATTGCTCTCTCCTGGCTGTCCCCAGAGTCAAAACAGCCAGAGGCCTATCTTGCTCCAAAACTTGGAGCGCCTTACCAACCAGCCTCAGGACAAATACTAACCTCTTAGATTTCAGAAAGCAACTTAGAACTAATTTATTCACCTAAACAGCCCTCCATGCCTTTGACCTGTAGGCACTGGGAAGAACATTCGGGTAGCACTTACCATCTATGAAAAAACCCGAAATAATAATAATAATACATTAGAGAAATGTGGACATGCATATTTAAAAAAAAACAAATTAAAAAAAAACGTATGTATAATGCTGCAGTCGTTTTCTTCGTGCAGAAGAAGAGGGCGTCGCACGTCCCACTGGCATCCAACAAATGGCAAGTTCCTTCAACAGTAAATCACCCAGGAACTGTACGCGCTTTGTGACTCACAGTTCTGACGAGCCTTCCTCCCAGTATCCTAGCTACCTCCATCGTTTGGGAGTGACGCGAAAAGAGAATGAAAATTCAATGTGGCTTCGCATCTTTTATCTTCCTGCCCACGGCACCACGCAGGCTTTACACCCACTCTGCCCACGCCTGCCCGAGCAGCAGTAAAGTCAAAGAAATACTTCTCAAATTAAATTTTTAGAGACGAGGCAAGCTTTTGTCATACAAGGCAAACTGCTGTGTGGGATGTTTCACAACACAGCGACAGCTCCTGTGCGGATCCATGAGTACGGAGCCCTCAGTGCACATGAAGACAGGATGATGTACGTTTTAACTTTTAAAGAGCAAGAGGCATTAATCATTTAGTGACTTGTGGACCAAAACAAGGAAGGAAGGATGACGGATAAATCAAACTACAAATTTCTGTGATAACATTCATTCATATGCCAGTAGAGCCACTCGTCTTCTATACAGTAGGTGCGACCCAGTCATTGGCTATACCATTTGTGAAGAATTCTTAAGCCCTTATCACTAGTCGGGCATAGGGGTACCCTCAGACGAGGATATCGCCCACACAACATGGCCACGTGTTCCTGCACCAGAATCACCAAAGAGTTTTCCTTTATGTTTAGTGCTATGTAATGTGTATCTTACTCACTAAATAAATTCACTTGCTACTTTGCTTGTAGTTTTACACACGGACTCAACATTGTGCAGCCGCGGCCCGTAGAGGCAGTTCCGTGGGGCAGAGAGGCGGGGCGGGGGAGGGGCAGGGTAGGGGGTACTAAAAACTGGAATATGGATAATTGGAGGTAAGTAAACAATTAAATAAATACAACGAATTTCGTAGCGCGCGCTGCATCGCAAAATGCAATAAATGGCATATTTAAAAGGTGCAGCAATGGGCGTTGCAGTGGGCTTTCCACCGCAACATCGATAGCTTTTTGACACTGCCCCAGATTTACTAGGCCACGGCAGCGTCAAAAACGAATGTCAGCATGGTCTTAGCATGGTGATACGAGGAGAAATTATTAATTTTTGCTCTCCCTGAGGGCAAATCGCCATGAATGATTGTTTATGTGCAGGAAGGAGTCCCTTCCTGCACATAAACCATTGCCTCTGCAGCACAGGCACCCTTGCCCCTGTGCACCTTTGGGAAACACATGGGTGTGCCATATTCTTGTGAATACGGTGCATCTCTGTGTTATAAGATGTCAAAGCGTGGCATTGAGTCTCATTGAGTAGCATTGCCAAATCTGCAGCTCAACAGCAGTAACACTGACGTTCTTATGTGTTGTTTTAACTAAGTCTAGGCTGTGAACTCCGCTCCGCTCACAGAGTTTTCCACACTCCGCGTTACACGGAGCTCGCGGAGTTCCGTAAAACTCCGCTCCATGTTTTTTTGCTCACTCGCTTTCGTCAACGTCAAGTTGGTGAGCGCGTAAAATACATCTCCCAGCGAGAATTTTCCTTGTTTGCGAACGTCAATATCAAGTTGGCGAGGGCAATCATGGAAAATCAACCTCCTGGCGAGATTTCTCAACGCGGGGGGTCAGATTTCTCATTGCGAGTGGTCGCGTATGCTCACGACCGCTCGCGTTGAGAAATTTTCCGTTCGCATTGAGAAAGCTGCTGCTCGAGTAAAAATCTACTTGAGCAGCAGAAAGGAAAGCAGCGCCTGCTTGCGCTGTGCATGGTGCCATTCGCGATGATTGCGCAATGCAGACAAGCATCTGGCACTGAAAATCACCTCGAACGGCATTGTTTTAACGCACTTTGCCGCTTGCGGAGCTCCGCGGAGCGCGGCAGAGTTTTTTTTGCACTTCGCGAAGTTCCGCGTAGCAGAACGCCGCAAACCTCACCCAGGCTTAGTTTTAACAGGCCTGGATATCTGGTTTCAGGACAGAAGTGTTGCATGTTCCCCCAGTCTCCACCAAAGAGTGGATCTTGAAGGAGAATGCTTCTCTGGTGCACAGGTTAAGGTTGCCTTCGATTTACAGCTTTGGACCTCCTCTCTGCCTATGTCTGAGCACAGTTCAGCAAGCTCAATTACTTCACATTCTGGCTGAACTTCTGCGAGGGCTTTACTGGGGCCCTCCCTAAATGCATATGGAGAAGCAAAGGCAGTGTCTGCACAATGCAGCATTTCGGGTACTTGCTGGGACTAATCAACATACTGTACTTATTCTTGAACATATTCATTTGCTTCTAATTCAAAAGTGTTTGTGTCATATATCTCCTCCTTTTTAAGCTTGGTCCTGTCTTTGTTGGTGATCTAGTGGTATATGGCTTCTTTTCTTTGCAATAATCAGAAGCTTTGAAAACCTCAAGAGATGCTGATCGGATGTTACAAGAACTCAATGTACAATTCTCTTGCCAAATAAGAGAAAGATATAAAGAGGGCCAGAGAGAAAGAAGAGAGAGAAAATAAAATCAGTAGTGCATTGCTGTTTAGCTGAACTTATCTCCATATATATGTAAATAGGCAGTACATATATTTTCAAGGTACGTCAGCATTGAGTTAGGAATAGTAAATCTATACTTCCATATGCACTTACCTTTCGATATTTTGTCCCTCAATAGTCTGCCTTCAATATTCTTGTAACACAATATTGTTGGCGATGATATTCAGCAGCACAATCGATCCTTAACGGCTGCTCTCTATATCTATATGCCGTATAGAGTAAAATGTATTACCTTATGATTTTTATTTAGTAAAATCTATAGGCTCTTGAAATCTTTGTCAAAAATCCCATACATTGTTTAAGGTCTGAGTCAATATTTAGTCTGGTCATGTCAGGATCGCTTCATTTCTGTATAATTTACACAACTGTCTCTGAAAAGTTAAAATCAGTAGTGGTATCATGTGTTAAGTTCCCACTGAAAACTCAAGTGCACTATCTTGTGAAATATGTTTGAACCACAGTGTTTCTTAACCTTAATTCCCTCACTTTAGATCCACTTATTGATAAATTTATTGACAAATATGGGCGCGCCGAAGGCACGCCTAAGCCAAGCCCATCTGTGCCCGGCAGCGCCTGGTCCGCGCCCAGCCCCAGAACCCCTGGCCCCCACCAGAGCCACGCTACCCGACTGAAACACGACTCCGCCACCCTCAACGCACTCAACACCAGACGAACACCCACCTGCTACCGAGCCACCCCGAAGCGAACCCACGGACCCTTCACCTGCCAAACCTGCAACTACACCTGTCTTCGAACCTGCAGACCACCCACCGGGCCTCGCAACAACAACAACCAGCTCAAGTGCATCCTCCTCAACACACGCTCCGTCCACAAGCACGCCGTCGAACTATGGGACCTCCTTGACACAACAGCACCAGACGTCGCCTTCCTCACGGAAACCTGGATGAACGCCTCCTCGGCCCCCGACATCGCCATAGCCATCCCGGACGGCTACAAGATCACCCGGAAAGACCGTGTCAACCAAACCGGAGGAGGAATCGCCATCGTCTACAAGAACACCAACAACATCACTACCAACGCCGAAGACACACTCTCCGCCGCCGAACTCCTGCACTTCCAGATTCACACCGACCCCAAGACCACCCTTAGAGGAACCCTCATCTACAGACCCCCGGGCCCGCGCACACAATTCAGCGAAACCATCGCCGACTTCATCAGCCCGCACGCCCTAGCCTCACCAGAATACATCTTCCTTGGGGACCTGAACTTCCACCTGGAGAAAAACAGCGACAACAACACCACCACCCTGCTCGACAACCTCGACAACCTCGGACTCAAGCAACTGGTGAACACCCCCACCCACATCGCGGGCCACACGCTCGACCCCATCTTCTCCGCCAGCAACCACGTCTCCTTCAGCCACTCCTCCGGACTACACTGGACCGACCACAGATGCATCCACTTCACCTTCAAAAAGACTACATCCCACCACCGCACAAAACAAATCCCCCGCAGATGCTGGAGCAAAATCACCACAGACCAGCTCCACTCATCGCTGAACCAGAACCCGCCAGCCGACACCGCAGACACCAACGACGCAGCCCACAACTTCGCACAGTGGATCACCAACTGCGCCGACGACCTTGCACCACTGAAGAACCCCCCAGGCACGACCGGCAACAGGAAAACTTCATGGTTCACAGACGCCCTCAAAGAATCAAAGAAAACCTGCCGAACCCTTGAAAAAACCTGGCGCCACGAATGAGCCACAGAAAACAGGACAGCCCTCAAGACCGCCACCCGCGAACACCACCAGCTGATCCGCACCACCAAAAGAACATCATTCAAAGAGCGACTAGACAACAACACCCACAACAGCAAAGAACTCTTCAACATCGTCAAAGAGCTCTCCAACCCCAGTGCCAGCAACAACGACATCACACCATCACAAGAACTCTGCAACTCCCTCGCCACGTTCTTCCACCGAAAGATCGCAGATATACACGACAGCTTCGGACCCCAGACTCCGCCTCCAGTCAACAAACCAGCGACCCCCACCACCACCCTCAATGCCTGGACCCCCACCAGCACTGAAGACACCACCAACGTCATGAACTCCATCCACTCCGGCTCCCCCTCGGACCCTTGCCCCCATCATATCTTCAACAAAGCCGACACCATCATCGCACCCCATCTCCGGAACGTCATAAACATCTCATTCGGGTCAGCAACCTTCCCCGAAAGCTGGAAGCACGCAGAAATCAACGCCCTTCTGAAGAAACCCACAGCGGACCCCAAAGACCTCAAGAACTTCCGCCCCATCTCTCTTCTTCCCTTCCCGGCCAAAGTCATCGAGAAGACCGTCAATAAACAGCTGACTGCTTTCCTCGAGGCAAACAACTCACTCGACCCATCCCAGTCCAGATTCCGAGCCAACCACAGCACCGAGACTGCCCTCATCGCAGCCACCGACGACATCAGGACCGCCCTCATCCTCCTGGACCTCTAGGCAGCCTTCGATACCGTATGCCATCGCACCCTAATAACCGCCTCTTCAACACTGGCATCCAAGGAAAGGCCCTGGACTGGATCACCTTTTTCCTCTCCAACAGAACTTAGAGAGTCCGCCTCTCTCCCTTCCGCTCGGAGGCCACCGAGATCATCTGCGGCATGCCCCAAGGCTCCTCGCTCAGCCCAACCCTCTTGAATATCTACATCAGCCCCCTCGCCGCCATCGCATGCCAACACAACATCAACATCATCTCCAACGCCGACGACACATAGCTGATACTCTCCCTCACCAAAGACCCAGCCACCGCCAAAACCAACCTACAGGAAGGAATGAAAGACGTTGCAGAATGGATGAAGCTCAGCCGCCTGAAGTTGAACTCAGACAAAACAGAGGTCCTCATCCTCGGACAATCCCCATCCGCCTGGGACGACTCCTGGTGGCCCTCAGCTCTGGGCTCTGCGCCGATACCCCCGGACCACGCACGCAACCTAGGATTCATCCTGGACTCCTCCCTCACGATGACCAAGCAAGTCAACGCCATCTCGTCATCATGTTTCAACACCCTGCGCATGCTCCGAAAGATCCCCACCGAAACCAGAAAGACGGTCACCCAGGCCCTCGTCACCAGCCGTCTGGACTACGGAAACGCCCTATACACAGGAACCACCGCCAAACTTCAGAAACGACTATGACGCATACAGAACGCCTCCGCACGACTCATCCTCGACATCCCTCGCCATAGCCACATATCCGCCCACCTGAAAAACCTGCACTGGCTCCCCATCAACAAGAGGACCACGTTCAGGCTCCTCACCTACGCACACAAAGCGCTCCACGACATGGGCCCCGAATACCTCAACAACCACCTCTCGTTCTACACTCCCACCCGCCAGCTCCGCTCAGCCAGCCTCGCCCTCGCCACCGTCCCACGGATTCGAAGAACCACCGCCGGAGGAAGATCGTTCTCCTACCTGGCAGCCAAAACATGGAACTCCCTCCCCGCACACCTACGTATGACCCAGGACCATCTCACCATCAGGAAACACCTCAATACCTGGCTCTTCGAGCAGTAGCAGCACCCCCCCCCCCCTTTCAGCGCCTTGAGACCCTCACGGGTGAGTAGCGCGCTATATAAATGTTTTGATTGATTGATTGATTGACAAATCTTGTTCAGTTTCTAAACATCAAAAGTAAGTCCAAAATGAGTGAAAGAAAAGGGAATAGTCAACAGTACCCTTGTTATATTACAATATCAATTACCATGTAGGTCTTAAGCAAAGTTAAAGTTTGGTGTCCCTGAAAAGTGTTGGATCCATTGGGTTTTTTGTCTGCATATTTGCAGATGGCATGTGCAAATTGAAAGAATGCCCAGGTAGAAGACTGTTGCTAGTGTTAGATACTCTGCGTCTCTTCCTTCTTAGTACGAAAAAGATGGCTTGTAACTGATATATCTGAGAAGTCTAGTTCTTATATGCAGTGATGACAAAGTAATTTAACATGTTGAGGCTGCCGAGTGATTGTCTCCGATCGTCATCACTAAGAAGGCTCGCTCTGGTTTTGTGTTGCCCTGCGCTGCCTTAACGAATGTGAAATCATGAACAATTTTCCACTTCCAAAAATTAATGAGCTAGTACTTATGCTGTCTAGTGCTAAGGTCTTTTCAAAGTTAGATGTGAGGAGTGCATACTATCAAGTCAAACTTTGTGAGCACTCTAAATGAAATTAAAGAACTTTCCAATTTTGTAGGCTTCCATTTGGCTTATGTTCAGCTGCCAGCGCGTTCTCGCGTTTCATGAGTTCTGTCCTGTCAGGCCTAGACAAGGTGCTTGTTTTCCAAGATGATATTCTTGTCTTTGGTAAAGACGTGAAGGTAACATAATCAAGATTTGGGGCGGGTTCTAGCTCGCATTGGTAAGGCTGGCCTTACATTGCAGTAAAAGAAATGCCAATTTATGATCCATGAAGTGGAATATTTGGGGCACTTGGTGTCAGGAGAAGGTGTGAAACCTAAAGTCAATTTGGTCAGTGCCATTGTCAATGCACAAGTGCCTTGTGACAGGGAGTCCCTGAGATCGTTTATGGGGCTCTTGGAGTATTATTCAAAGTTTGTTCACAATTTTGCTTGAAGACTGAACCTCTGAGAGAGTTATTAAGGAAAGGGGAGAGATTTTGTTAGGGTGAGTTGCAGCAGTCTTCCTTTACTATGATCAAAGATGACATTGCACACGCTGGTGTGCTAACCCCTTTTCACGCTGGGCTCAGTACTATTGCCCCTGTTGATGCTAGTGC
The DNA here is from genome assembly GCF_964204655.1 of Triturus cristatus. Classification (NCBI taxonomy): domain Eukaryota; kingdom Metazoa; phylum Chordata; class Amphibia; order Caudata; family Salamandridae; genus Triturus; species Triturus cristatus. The sequence continues at coordinate 410,203,297 of NC_140585.1, read as the reverse complement.
TGTGGGAATTGGTGTCTTGGCACAAATGCATGGTAGGGAGGAGAAGACTGTTGGGTTTGCCTCACATTCCTTAACTGAAGCTGAACGCAACTACTCAATCATTGAGCATGAAGCTCAGGCTGCTGCATGGGCCACAAACTATTCCAGGGTGTTTTTGTGGGGCAGTTCGTTTCTTCTGCGAACTGATCACAAACCGCTTCTCAAAGTGTCGGGCCCTGATGGTACAAAGAACTGCTCTGGCAGGCTGGCTAGGCTTGCTGTTAAACTACAGGATTTTGACTGTAGGCTTGAGTTTGTCCCGGGGTGGAGGAACAAAGTTGCTGACTGCCTTTCTAGGCTGCCTCACAAACTTGCTGTAGTGTCGGAATTGCCATCTGGGGAAGTAGCAGCGAGCATTGATGATGCCACAGAGATTTTTGCGAGTGCCATTTCAAGAGAGTCGTGGTTCAAAGCTATGGATGATGACTCTGTTTTAAAGGGAGTTGTACGAATGATTAGAGGCACCGTGAGGAGAGAGAGTTGTTTAGCAAAGGGGGTCAAAGCCTATTTAAATGTTGTGGATGAGTTTACGGTAAATCCTGATGGATTGATAATGCGCAAAGAGCGTTTTGTTCCACCTTCCGGTTTACGTTCCAGACTGATTAGTCAAGCCCATGAAGGTCATCTGGGGCACACTCTCACTATTAACAGGTTGAGAGAGTGTTATTGGTGGCCCTTTATGGATAGACAGGTCAAGGATTGGGTGGTGAGGTGTGAGGCTTGTAAGGATTCAGAGAAACGCCCGAGGGTTGGTCTAGGTGTCTCAGAAGTGAGCCAAAACGTCTTGTATGCAGAGAAGGTTTGGGAGAAGGTCTTTCTTGATTTTATTGGGCCTTTCAGTTTTCTGCCTGAAAAGGAGAAATTTGCAGCTGTCCTGGTTGATACAAAATCAAAGTGGGTTGAGGTTGTGTTTATGGGGTGCGTTACCACCTCTTCTACTATTGCTGTTTTGAGTGATGTGTTTAAAAGAGAGGGTTTTCCAAATGTCCTCCTGACTGACAATGGTACGCAGTTAACTTCTTGTGAGATGAACACATTTTTGCAGACTGTTGGTGTCAAGCACTCTTGTTGTTCTCTGTACAACCCACAGGGCAACGGTTTAGGTGAGAGGGTTAACAGAATGGTGAAGGGCACTATGCAATTGGTGATGAGTGCTGGTTTGGCTGTGCAAGGAGCAGTGAGTGAAATGCTCTGGGCTTATCGCACCACCAGAAACTCCGATTCGGGCGAGAGTTGCGTGTCAGAGCTCCTGGTTCAAAACTTGTTCCTTAATGGATGCGGATGAAAACGTTACCTTCTGGCAGGACTGAGAGTAATGATGTCGTGAGAAATGGATGTAAACGTTTCATTGATGTGGGTGACTTGGTCAAGGTGAAATCTGGTGGGTGTGGAAGATTTTCGAATAGATTCAGAGGGCCATTCATAGTCAAGGTGGTGGGTGGTAACTGGGCGAAACTAGAGAATGGCCAAACTTGGAAATTGAGGCAGGTTGCTCTTTGTTGCAAAGTGAAGGATGCATCTGATGAAATGGTTGAGCGTGATGGTTTGACAGATGCCACATCTCCTTGGCTTTTGAAGAGTGATCAAGAGTTTTTGGGGACACCGTTGAATTGTGATTCTAGTGCTTTCAGTGGCACTGCTGTTGTCCATGATATTGTACCATGTGTTGTGTTCTACTTAGAACCCTCCAGATAGGCTGGCCTGTCCATCCCTGTGATGCACCTGGATTTTAATGCCAGGTCACGGGTTCTGGGGTGGCGGTTGAGCAGTTGGCTTCCAGCTGCGTCTGGAAAAGGGCTGCTCTGTTTGACTTGTTGCCGAATAAAGTACTTAAGAAGAAAACAGTATGCTGTGAGGCATCAAAACAATTAGCTAAATTACAGATTGGTGTATGTGACTATATTCAGCATCAACTACTTCGTCTGACGCTACATTGCCATTGTATTCTTACAATGGTAGGTGCCACAACATTCACATGCACTACGTCACTATTGTTTCACATCACCTGTTTCTCTAAAGGGAAACAACAGTAAAAATCAAATGGTTAAATATAAAAACAACATTGTTTACCAGAAAAGATAACTTTTTTTAATAAACACCATTATGTGCGAAAATAAGAAAAAATGCATGTGGCATTGAAGTTAAATGAACCACCACCAAAATACAACGAAACTTCCACTTATAATGGTGCAACAATATTCCTCACTCAAAGATATCAAAAACTATGCTTTCGAATCAATTTTTTTTTCATATTTAGGAAAACAATATAAAACGCGTCCCTCAACACGAAGCTCACTGTTGAGAAGACAGGACGTTACAGCTGGCACAGCCCCCCTCACGAGCCCTCCAGTGACATCTAGATAGAATGTCAGTGGGGTAGTTTAGAGGCAAACCATCCATGCTTTAGAACTGTATACTACATTAAAAACAACATTTAAACCAATTAAAGAAAAAACATTTTTTAACCAAAGAACTGAAATAATGTTAGATTTCAGTGTTTTCCAGAATGACAAAAGTTTCCACATTTCGAATAATCCTGAAAACGAAACACACAGGTGCACACAACACCTCCGTCTCCTTCAGATAAGATAAGATAAGATAATTTTATTGCACAGTTAATTCAAACTTACAATTTAAGATACACAGCTTTAAAAGAGGTACATGTCAAAGGTAAAAAATAATTATCAGGAGTTAAAATTATGAAGTCCGTGTTGATAGTTTACATTTTTGTTATTGTTCGTTAGAGCTGTGGCCCATATATTACGCTCACGTCACTGTCAGTCTGTTACTCAGTTTCCTCATTTCGTGTCTCCTTAATTCTATCCTCCACTGCGTCAAAGTATTTTGTGAGTCTGCAGTTTAATTGGGTCTCCTGCGAATTAAAACATAATTTGACTGCATGTCTACAGGTTCTGATACCCTTCTGGTTCCATATTGCGCGTAATAAGGATCTCCTTTTGTCCATTAAAATTGGGCAGATACATATTATGTGGATTAGATCTTCAGGTCCTGCACTGCAGAGACGGCAAGTTTTATCTTCCTGATTCCTTTTCCATGGGGCCAGGTGAGGGAGAATTGGTAGTATACCAAGTCGCAGTTTTAAAAATTTCTCTTTAGTCTTCTGTTTGAATCCATGGTCCATATACGCTTGGGTCTTTAATGTTTTATAGTCGTTTAGGACTGTCCATCCGTGTGCCCTTTTTGCTAGGGTTTCTTTGTCCTCTAATAACAATGTTATTTTTGTAACCTTTGTTACTAGTTTTTTAAAACTTCTGTGTTCTACTGGGGAGTTCCAGAGGTCAGACAGTTCGAGTACTTCTAATGATTCCATCAAATACTTCCTTGCGTGTGATCGTTCTCGTCGCTGCAGCTCAATCCAAAGGTGAGCATTTAAGGTGCCTTGCTCAGCATTTCTAATCTTATGCCAGCATTTTATGAAGCTGCCCCTTCTTTCCACTGTTTTTGAACCCCGAACTCTAAACGGATTTGGGCAGGAGATACATAATTGGGTAGCCGAAAGATGGATCTATAAGTTTTGCTGATCAAGGTCCTGCACTTCTGAAAGAGTGGAACGTCTAATGGTAATCGATAGACTGTAAAACAGGGCAATATTTAGCAGTGTGAAAAGGCTCATACCTGCCTTTCCAACTACTGCTGCCTCTGAGGACTATGTACCCTGCTTGAGGTTCTTACAACCTCCCCCCAGGAATGTGTTACTAACAGAGGCTAAACCCCTGCTTTTTAGAATTAGGTGCAGATTTGAGAATGTATTACTAATGGATGGAATGTGAATGCCAAAAACACAAATAGTATTGAAAGTGATGAGGAACAAAATGTTGTGCTCAATAGAAAATAGCTGCAAAACCCCCACCCGGAGACTCGTGTATTTAGACAGGGGAGGCTCCTCCGCTATGGCAGAGGAGCATCGCCCCACTGCATAAAGGCAGAAAATGAAAAATGAAATGTTAATAAAACACTTTTATTATCATTTTATTTTCATCGACTCGGCCAAGTTTGCCGAGTCTGCCAAGTCTAGGGCGGGGCAGGGCCAGGTCGCAGCATCACCAGCAGGAGGAGGAGGAGTACTGGGCATTGAAAATGCACATATCGGTTTAGCCGGCTGTCCACGGCCGGCCTACCAGACATGCAAACTTGGATATCTCAAGGCTATTCCTTGGAGATATCTGCAGGGCTCAGGAGCACAGGTTCCCAGTAACGACCCGCTCCGCCACTTAAACTGTTGTCATTAAAGTTTCATGGTGATCAATCAAGCGGGGCAGAGAAAAAGGGGGGGGTCGTAAAACGCATTTTCCCCGTGTTAATTCCAATAGGAAGTTTAGGACCAGCTACAGGTCAAACTGCTGTACAGAATTACGGCAGAAAGGTAGACAATATTGATCCAGGGATGTGTTTTTTTCTTATTTGGAAAGTTGCAGAATTATCAAATGAAACTAAAATTTGTAAATATAGAGCCTCTGATCCACCGAGGATCCCACAGTCCCCTTGTTCAAATCTGGTTGGCTGCCAACACTTCAAACCAGAATGTTGGCAGCCATCTTGGAATTCAGCTTTAGCCAAGTCCCAAAAAAGAAAACATTAAAAAATGAAAGGTGGCAGAGTAGGAATACTCTGACACCCTAGGCCTCTTGGGGAAGTCCCAGAGGGACCCGGGCAGGGCAAAAAAAACATTAAAAAAATAACTTTGGCAGGAGTCACGCAGGAGTTGCGGCTCCCACTGGAAAAAAAGAACCACAGACTCCTGTGCTTCTCTATTATTATTCCCCCGGTGGGTCAAGTCCCGGTAACATGACCCCCCATGCCCTGGGACCACCACCTCCCTGGGGCTGTTACATAATAAATTGGGGGGACCTCACAGCCCCTCCTTCCTGGGGACCACCACCTGCCTAGGGCTATTTAATTTGTAATAGGTGGCCTCACAAACCCCCCCCCCCCCCCCGGGCCCCAAGGACCACCACCTTGTGGGGTAAAAATATATGTTTTAAAATGGAAGGAGGGGTTGAACATCTCGAGCCATAGATGGCCCTGGGGATTGTCACCCCCACAGGGCCGGTTCCTGCTATGTACCAAAATGCCAAACCTCAGGACATAGCTGTTTGCTATGGTTTGGCAGGGGTTTTAACTGCCCCCGCCAAGCCACAACAAACACTCCGCTTCCAGCAAGTGAGAGCAGTGAAAATAGTCTTGCTTGCTGGAAGCGGAGCATTCATCTGTTTCCCTGCCTGCGGTCAAGCGAGCGGGGAAACAGTCAATTGTTTTCACATACCGGGAGCTGTACGTTTAGCAGCTCCCTATGTCTGAAAGTGGTGCCAGCTCTGGCAGAAAGCGAGGAGCCAGCAGGGCCTAGCGACGGGGGGCAGCTCTGCCCCCCTACACCATGTGGTTATGGCAGCACCTTGGTGATGCGTTCCCCAGGGCCTGAATCTACCTTAGAAGGGTGCAATGCTGCCCCCTCCCCAATATAAAATAAATTGAATCACTTTTTTTCAGTGAATTTCTAAGGTTTTTTAAATTGTATTTCCTAACTGTAACTTCTTTGTAACCTTTGTTTTTTCAGTGAATGAATATATATATATATTCACTGAAAAAACAAAGGTTACAAAGAAGTTACAGTTAGGAAATACAATTTAAAAAACCTCAGAAATTCACTGAAAAAAAGTGATTTAATTTATTTTATATATATAGTTAGGACCTAGTTTCCATAGGAAAAGCGTTTTTTGTTTTGGTAATAACTTTAGCGTTGTTTGACGAATCGTCTTGAAACTTTCAAAACAAGTTTGCCACTTACTGCTTATACTGTTGTAAAAGTTTCAGGGTGATTCATCATGTAGCAGTTAAGAAAAAGGGGGGAAAACGTTTTTTCCCAATGCAATTTCCCATTGGGATTTTAGACACAACTACAGCCCGAACTGCTGAAATGAACGACACCAAATTTTGCAGAAAGCTAAGTATTGGTTCAGTAAGAGTGCTTTTTGTAATTTGGTGTAAATCCATTCAGTAGTTTTTGAGATATTAAAGTAAAAACAAATTTGTATGTCTAGGTGCATGGATCTTCGCAGTCCAACAGATCTTATGATGAAACCTAATTGACTGCCAACTCTTTAACCAGGAAGGGTTGGCAGCCATTTTGAGACACGACCGAGTCCCAAAAAAGGTGAAAAAAAAGGGAAGGGAGTAGGGAAGGAATACCGTGACCCCCTACGCCCAGTGGTGTGGTCCTCAGGGACGGCGCCCAGCACAAAAAACATTTTTTAACATTTTTGTGTAAAAAATCATGGGATCAGCGAATCCCCATAAAAAAAACAAGTGCGGTCTACAGAGCTTGTTTGTATTTGAGTACTGCCTGGGCCAGGTCCTTGGGGCATATTAACACATATGGGGAGGAGGGATCATGCGGTCCCCCCTCCCCATGGCCAATATGGGCCCCAGATGACTGCCACATCCCTGGGACCCAGCCAATGAGCAATTAGGAGGAGGTGGCTGCGTTGCCCCCCTCTTTAGGCTTATATGGCCCAGGGACCACCACCTCCCCTGAGCTTGGTCTTACAATAAAAGATGGGCCGCATTGACATCCCTCCTGACTACTAAATTGCCCTGAGGACCACCAACTAACTGGGGTGAAGAGAATTTTCAAAGGGGGAGGGGGTCTGTCTGGCCACCCTCCTGGGTGATATTCGGCCTCGGGGACCACCACCTCCCTGGGGCTGGCTCTACATAAACAAAGGAGAGGGGCCACTCCTGGAGCTACTAATAACTCTGGGGACTGCTATCGCCCATGGCCGGCTCCCTATGTCCCGAGGTGACCACCCTCAGGACATACAAGTTTGCTGTTGCTTGGTGGGAGCTATGACAGCTCCCGCCAAGCAAGAACAAACTGTAAGTCTGCTCCCAGCAGGCGGGAGCAGGAAAAGTGTTTCAGCTCGCTGGGAGCGGACTTTTCATCTGAAAGGATTGCTCCAGCACGCAGGCAGCAGCATTTATTGCTGTTCCCTGTATATGGGAGTAATGCCATCTTCCGCTGGAGGTGGGGAGCCGGCAGGGACCATGAGGGATTTGAGGCCTCCCCCACCCCCCACTGTACCAAAAAGTACATACTGGGTGCACTGGCTCGGGCCAGGGCACCCAGCAACAAGTGACCAGGCTACGGGGATGGGGTTCTAGGGGCCGAAATTGGCATGGGGAGGGGGGTCACGTGACCCCCCTTTACCTCCAAAACTGAAGTACTGGGTATTTTAAGCCCAGCGGTGCAGGGGAACACACCCTATGACTTCGGGGTTTTTCCTGTTTCAGACCTACAGAAACACAGAGTCTTCTGGGTGAAGTCAAAGATCAGTTTATTGGCTGCAGACCAATTACAGGTATCCTAGAAGTACAACAGCGTGTATGTTCTCAGGAGACTGCTGAAAATCACAGAAACGGTCTTCTTCTTAAATACAGAATATCCTGCCTCAGGCATACATTCCTAGGTTTATGATATGGCCATTACATGTATACATGTCAAACGAAAAGGCAGAGTCATGATGACCATCCCACATTCCAGTTAAACCAGCCCGCAATTATTTACACAGCAAGGCTCAGATCCCACATCAGATATCGATAGGCCCCATTAAACATGAGCATCTCCTGTTTTGGGAAGCAAGCCATAAAGCAGGAACAGTCAGGTGTGAAAGAGATTAGCTGGAGGCTTGTGTATGATGAAAAGACTTTATGGTGTGTCAAGCCCTGATGCTAATCACAGGTGGCCAGAGGACGGGGAGTTCGTGAGACCAGTTTAACCTGGGGCGGCCGAGCCAAGCTGCCCAGGTCACAGAAAAGTCAAAGAAAGGCACATGTGCTCAGAAAGGCCCGTTTTCGCTTCATGCTATATAGCCTATGTGAGGGCAACCATAAGATGGCCACCGATACAAAATGGAACCCACGTAGTGATGTGAAATAGCGTATACACAGTGCATTCATAGCTAAAACGTTACAAAAAGCACTTGTACATACCGCATTAACCATTCGCGGTTCACTAATACCGGGATAGACAGGGGTAGCGCCCTCCCTCCTACGCGGTCCCAAATTCTAAAGTACGACAGACCCTCCTTTTGCCCTTACATAGGCAATAACTATACTCATTTCAATCCGAGTCTAGGTCAATATTCATGAAGTCATGGAGATGTTGCTGTAGCATCATCCTATTACTTAGCTCGTCCCTCGATACAGGTTTCCTTACACATAAGGCAGCACAGAGGCCACATATCGCAGGAGCACACTGTATGCACGGACAGAACAGGAAAAGGATGGCTAAGATCATTCCAATGACCATCAGAACTTTCCAACCCCAGGCAGATATCAGTTCCCAGAACCACCCCACCAGTGACCAATCTCCTTTATCCACGTGTATGGACTCAGATATTTTATGTAGTTTGGAGATGGCTTGATAAACTGTTGGAGCATTGTCTGGTATGAAAATGCAACAACTGGATTGGATAACCTTACATACCCCACCGCGGTCTGCAAGTATGACGTCTAGAACCATGCGGTTCTGCAAAGTCATGAGGCGATCCGCTTGGAGCTCAGCTGTCAAATTACCAAGGGCACCAGCCGTTACATTAACAGTGGATTCAACCACACGAGTCAGCTGTCTCAGGTTCCTACTATTGACCATAGGTCCCCAAAACGGCAGGAAACCCAAAAAGAAATCTCCCGCTTCCTGACCGGCAGTATCCTCCTTACTAATCACGCCTCTCACAACTCTGGTCTTGTGATAGTCGGAGGCGGCAGTAAATGTTGGCGGTAGCAGATTTGCAATATAACATGTGCCCGAGAAGTCAGGGGGCAACCATGTATATGCTCGGTCATTGCAGATAAAATATGTACCCTTGGCAGCCAAAAACGCTGGGGAAAACTGTGACGGAAAAGTGTACGTTTCAGTACAGTCACTTCTTCCCAGTTGAGCCCTAGGATTCTGACCCTTACCTTGCAAACAGAACCGACCTATGTGGGGTACGACCCAGATTGGGGATGAGATTTTTCGCTGTCTTTCACCCAGACTAATACTATACCCCGTCGCGTTCCACCCTACATAAGCTCTCAATTCTTCTTTGGGAATAGATGAGTATGCGTCGATATCTCTGCTCATATCGGCAACTCCTTTCATTAAAGCTTTGTTATTGGTGCTAGGTCTGATGGAACGCGGTTGTCGCGGGGAGTACGCATCTAGTGCATAGAGAAACATGGTCTGGAATGCCCATGACGATCCATTGTAACTATACGGCAGCACTAGATAGGGAATACCCTTATTAATGGTATGTGGCATTAAACCACACACCTAACAATTGGTTGTATTCATGACTAGTTGGTGCTGGTGCAGGAGCTGAATAAACGAGTTGTTCACAAATTCAGACCGTCTAGCTTGTTCATGTTCAGGCAGAGGGTGAAAAGAGTGTGAGGAGACAGTAGGAGGAGGTATAGGCTGTACAGTGGGTGCAATGGGCTCTTAAGAGGAGAAGAATACAAATCCTACAGTAAACACTACCATACTACATAATATAAACAGGCATAATAATACAAAACGTTTGCTCTTCATTGTTTTACATATTCTTGCTTTAAAGTTCATTTCCTCAGCGAGTCTCTCCATCTTACAAAACTCCATCCTCTAATCATGCCGCTCGCGGCGGGTGAGTATCTTCTGCTAAGAAGTACGCCTGTCAGTCCAGGGAACGCCCTAGACCAACCAGAACCGTCGACCTAACGTCTTCGGCCTGTACCCCAAAGTCTTGGCACCGCGACCCTGCGGCTGAACCCGGATGGTGGTTCGTAAAGCAAAAATCAAGAAAGTCCTTCAGATGGGAGAGCTCTGGTTATCAAAAAATAAAGAGGTAAAAGAAAAAGAATATTTATTTGTCCATAGGCCTCGGTCTTAAATTGTAATGGAGACGGCCAGGTACTGTTTGATCTTGGAACAAAAGTTCAGGCTCTGCAGTGTCCAATCGAAGTGACAGTGGCACAGCTTCTTGCAAAATATCGTCACTTTCCTGCGCTGAAGTTGTGCCTTTTATGCGTGCATCACTGAATGGCACAAAACGAGGTACAGTGTCTGTTTCAGAGTCAGCGATACCCTCCTGGACCCACTGGTCATACGGCAAAGGCAAAGGGATCCTTTTGATGTGGGCGCCGTGGATCCAGTTTTTCTTCCCCTTCACTCGAACAGCTGATCTTGTAGACAGTAGTACGAGGTGAGGGCCAATCCAGCGGGGCTCATCGTTGGTTTTCCGCTGAAAATTTTGATGAGCACCCACGTGCCAGGATCAATGGGGTGTCCTGGAGCCTCAGAAGCCGGAGGGAGAGTATCGTGCACCTGTTGGTGTAAAACACACAGTTTAACCGTCAAATCATACAAGTAATCAAGCAGTACTTGGTGTTCGATTTCACTGAATTTCGTCGGTCTTGGCACACCCCATACATTGGCCGGGTGGCCAAAAACGACCTCGTAGGGACTAAGTCCCACCCGTGAATGCACGGTCATTCTGGTGGACAGGAGTGCTAGAGGCAGAGCGTCAGGCCATTTAAGACCTGAGCTCGCTTGGATTTTGGCCAGTTTAAGTTTTAGAGCGCCATTATAGCGCTCTACTAATCCAGCTGATTGGGGGTGATTTGCAGCGTGAAACTTTTGCTTTATACCTAGTCCCTCACACACATTCTTCATCACTTTACCCACAAACTCACTTCCATTATCACTCCACACCATTCTTGGCATTCCAAACCTAGGGAAAAATTCCTTCACAAGGGCTTTGGCTGTGGACAGAGCAGTGTTATCTTTTAGAGGATAGGCCTCTATCCATTTTGAGAAAGCGCAGACAACCACCAATACATATTTCAGGTTCTTGCATCTTTCCATGTGGATAAAATCTAGCTGCAAAACTTCAAATGGGTATGATGGAGGCGCAAAATGACCAGCTGGAGTTGGGGTTCCCCTACCAGGGTTGTACTTCAAGCATACCATACAATTCTTGACCACATTCTCTGCACACTTGGGAATTCCAGCATTCTGCCATACTGGAGCCAACAACTTACAGATTCCTTTCGTACTGATATGTGCCATTCCATGTGCCATAGTAACCACTGGAAGCACATATGCATCAGGTAACAACCATCGCCTATGTTCTGACAAATCAATCCAACAACCATTCTCATCCAACTTACCCATACTTTCTCTCCACTTGCTTATCTCTCCACTTGCTTAACTCTTTCTCTGTGGCTTCAGCTTGAAGGGACTTTACACTCTCTATTGTGTTTTCACACATTCCAACATCACCAACCCATCTGGCAGGGCCTGCAACATACATTCGAGTCTTCACATCTTTTGCTGTTTCTTTCGCGACCTCATCAGCAAACGCATTACCACGACCAACATCATCAGTGATTTTCTTATGCGCACTGCATTTCATAATCGCAACTTGCAATGGTAGGGTCAGCGACTCAAGGAGATCATTCACTAACCTGCCATTCTGAATCTTAGCTCCATGCGAAGTCAGGAACCCACGTTCCTTCCACAATCGCCCAAAACTATGAGCCACGCCAAAGGCGTACTGGCTATCTGTATATATGTTCACTTTCATTCCTTCAGACAACACGCATGCTCTCGTAAGGGCAATCAATTCTGCTGCTTGAGCCGAATTTTGTGGCACACGTGCAGTTTCCACAATCGTGTGCAACGTCGTGATAGCATATGCAGCAGTCGTATCACCATTCGGAAGCTTGAAACACGAACCATCCACCCATAAAGTACCATCACACTCAATCAGGGGAGTATCTTTAAGATCTACTCTTCCTTTCGTCTCTTCTTCTGTTCTGAACAAACAATCATGTTGCTCAATCTCATCTAGGTCTGCTGGGATTGGTAGTAGTGTAGCTGGATTCAACGTGTTGCATCTCTTTATGTGTATATGGTTTGCTAACAGTGTCAGCTCATAACCAGATAATCGTGCACTAGTTAAGTGTTGTGTCTTGGTCCTGTTTAACAATGTGTTCACAGCATGTGGAACCATAACAATCAATGTATTATCCATTACTAGTCCAGCAGACTGTCGACTAGACATAGCTGCAGCGGCTGTGGCTCTCAGACAACTTGGCAATGCCCTCGCTACCGGATCCAAGGTTGACGAAAAGTATGCGCATGGACGCGGTCTGTCGCCAAAAGGCTGTGTTAACACTGATAATGCGCAACCATCTTTCTCGTGAACATACAATGTAAAAGGCTTGCTGTAGTCAGGGGTACCCAACACAGGAGCTGAACACAATGCATTACGCAATTCCACAAAACTTTTCTGACACTCTTCAGACCATGGAATAGGATTCGGTGTGTCTTTGCATGTTAATGCTAACAACGGTTTTGCCAACAAGGAAAAATTAGGAATCCAATGCCTACAGTATGAAGTAATGCCCAAGAAAGCACGCACTTCTCTCTGTGTTCTTGGCACACTCAACTGTGCAATGGCTTGAATTTTTTCTGGGGTCAGTTTCCTTCCCTCCTTCGATAAGAGATGACCTAAGTAGGTCACTTCTTGTCGACAATATTGCAGCTTTGAGAGAGACACTTTGTGATGGGAGGCAGACAAATGACGCAACAATGACAAGGTAGCTTCTTTGCAAATCTTTTCAGTATCCGCGGTGATTAGTAAATCGCCCACGTACTGAATGAGGATAGCGCCACTAGGTAAAACCAGTGCATCAAGCTGCGCTTTTAAATCCTGACTATATATTGATGGACTCTCACAGTAGCCCTGGGGAGCGCGTTTAAAGCGGAAGCTGCGACCTCCTAAACTGAAGCCAAAAATGTCTCTGCTCTCCTCTGCAATTGGGATGCTAAAGAAAGCGTTCTTTAGATCGATTACTGAGAACCATGCAGCGGAGGCTGGAATCATGGTTAACAAGGCAGTTATATCAGGGACAACTGGAAACTGTGGCACAACAATCTTATTAACCTCTCTAAGATCAATCACAAATCTGTAAACAGGTGGCTGTGAAGGGTCCGTTCGTTTTAAGACAGGTAAAACAGGACTATTGCAAACGTTGCCTCTTGTCTCTTCAATTACACCCTTTTTAATCAAATCACTGACAATTGCTAACAATGCTTTCTGACCTTCATTGGAGATCTTGTACTGGGGAATGCGTGGCAATCTGACATTGGCTTTTAAAGTGACCACATATGGCGGTATTTCCAAAAGACCCACATCATTGGGACCAGTGGCCCAAAGGGCATCCGGAAGGGATGACAATTCAGGTGGCATTGCATTTTTAGACAAATACATTGGGGAAATTACTTTCTTGCCTAATGTAAGTTGTACTCCTGAGGGAGAACAATATAGCGTTGCATGCAATCTTTTAAGCAAATCTAAGCCTAGCAAATTTTCACCACAACCTGTTGTTAGAATGAGGGGTGCTTTTAGCTCACAAGGTCCAACAGAAAGTGACATAGGACTAGAAATCGGGTTCCTAACTGGGGCGCCAGAAAAACCTACTGAGACATTTATTTCGCCAGACAAAGGCGCGCCAGGGAGTTTTGAATGCATGATTGAACTCTTTGCAGCACCAGTATCCAGCAGAAAGGGCTCCGTTACATTTGCTGTAGTTACTTTAACATAAGGTCCGCTCTGATCCACTGGCACTGAAACAACTCCCTCTCTCTGTCTACGGCGGTCCTAGTAATCATTATCTTCTACATTGTCATCTTCGGCATAATAATCATTATTATAGTACTGAACTGTATTACCAGTCGCGTTGGCTTGCTGATCAAAGCTATTTATGGTATTTTGAGGCGGCAGAGGACGCGCGTTCTGGAGAACATTTCCACGCCCTCTGCCTCTAGGAGCTTGCTGACCACCTCTACCTCTTGCGCCATACGCATTACTGTTACGCTGCATTAATTTAGGGCAACTATATTTAAAATGACCTTCCTCTTTGCAATATGAACATTGGTTGGGACCTACAGGGATTCGTGGTTGATAATACCTGTTCATTGGCTGATTACTCTGAAACTGTTGGGGCTGCTGATAGATACCTTGTGCTTGCCTATAAGTACTCTGTCCTCCACGTGGCGGATAGGCCTGCTGAAAAAGGACCTTTGTCTTTAGTTCTTTCGTTTTCTTATCTGTTCTATCCTTCTCATCTTTGTCTCAATTCTCATAATACTGTGCAGTAGCCAGTATTTGCGCTGAAGAGGAAACAGCCCAAGAACTTTCTGAGTCTTTTAATTTCTTCCACAACTCAGGAAGTAGATTCTGCACAAATTTATCAACAAATAACCGTTGGCCACCTTCAGTGCTCATGTCTTGACCACTGTGGTCGATAAACGTTTCTTCAAACCTGGTGAAAAAATCAGACAGTGTCTCATCTTTCTTCTGCTTACATGCGGATAGTTTATCCCAATTTACGCGCATCGCAGGCATTATAGTTTTCATGTAGGTAATAATTCGACCAGGGAGCTCTGCTACCAAAGGCTCAGGTTTCGCACCACCAACTTGTCTAGCGTCTGCAGCAACAATATTAGCCTATGTACCCCCTAACTCTGCAGCATGATCCGTATTACGGATGGATCCCCATAAAGGCTGTGGAACAACATTCCCAAACAACATATCTATATCGGCTATATTCATGACACATGATTCTGCAGTTTGTGATAACTCCTTATAATATCCTGCAGGGTTTTTACGGGGATCAGGCAATGTCTGCTTGAGCGCTAACACCTCAGATCGCTTCCATGGGACATGCACCCAAACACACTGAAAATGTGCTGGCATAGCAGCAATACCATGAGCGGCATCAGCCGCAACAGCTTCCTTCCATACCGGAGGGACTTCTCTCATAGGGTATTGTCGCGCTTTTCCCTTCTTCCCCACAGGGAAATCTTGTGTAAACAACGGCTGTTGACAATCATCATTCCTCAAGGATAATAAGATCGCAACTGCTTTATTGACATCGGGGCCCACAATCGTACCTTTCCCAAAATCGAATCTCACCTGACACAACTCCTGCGGGCTTGGATCTCTACCATGATCATCCAATTCTTCACAGAGAATTTCACACATTTTCTCGAACACATACCTCTGTTTCGGGGCATCCCATTGATGAAACACATCAACAACTGATTCCACATCATAGCATGAAGGGAAACCAATCCACCTACGCGCCAGATGATCTAACACCTCTTTCTCGTCAGAATCAGGAAGCTGACTGCGCAATTGCTTACGCTGTAAGGCAGGAGTCGCACTAGATGACCCAAAGAGAGGCGACATTAGACTAGTAACTACATTAGCTAGTCGTTGTCGTGCTGAAGGAGAAGTTGAGGTGAAAACGGGGGGATAAACAGAGGGAAGAAAAACAGAATCAGATACAGGTACCTGGGTAGTATAAGAAGGAGCGCCAGGGGAAGCCGCTGGCGTACTAGGCAAAGTCGCAGGAAGCGCGGGGGTAACAGGTAGCAAAACTGGCGGCCCTTGAGAAGGCTGCACTGCAGGGATAGGAGCCAGCTGAAGAGGAGCTGGCGGCTGCGGGAAGGCTTGCGGCATATTCACTGGAGGCTGCACATTTACAAGCTGTGGAGGTGCTGTGGCATTTTGCGCATATGGGGGTGGGGAACTTAACAAATGGGACATTAGGGAATCTTTCTCATTCTCTTTTGTGTCATCTTGCACAAGGGGTGACAAAACAGGGTAACATTTATCAATCCCTAGTTTGCGCTGTCTGTGCAACTGTTCCCTCATTTGTTCCTCCTCATTATCTTTAAATTGCACAGCTATTTGCATCACTGACATACCTCTCTCCCTTTTATTCCTCTTTGCTAGCTTAATTTCCTTCTGTTTAGCTTCCTTTCGCCATAGGCGGAAAGAATCAAACATCGCCGGCCGGGCTTTCTTTTTAAACAATTTAACTTCCAAATTATCTAAGATATCTGTATCGAAACTACCATTTTGGGGCCATTTTAAAACACCATCCTTTCTGGTGTATCGGATCCATATTTCATTATATGCAATGGGGCCCACGCCATGTTTTACATAAAGCTCATAAGTTGGAGTTCCAATTGGAGGAACCGGACATGAATCCTCTAACTGGAAATCCCTTCCACAACCCAAACAAAATAATCTTCCAAATACACTAGCACCAGGCATCTTTGCTCACTAGTCTAGTTCCCAACTTCAAAGGATTATCGATTACGATAGTCTCGTGAATACACGAGTCCTCTGGCTTTGGGGTTTGCAAACTCCAAATAAACCAAAATTATCCCGAAGGATACCAAACAAATTGGGAGACGCTCCACTTATACTTAACTGAATATCGATGATCAATGGCGTCACCAGAAGACTCTCTCGATTGTTTCGCTCTACCAAAATCGTCAAGGGTCCAAAACAGGGCGATTAATCAGGGCAGCAGTCCTTCGTAGCCGTCGGGACGCGGAGAACATCGCAGAAAAGACCTTCAGACCACGTCGACATGCAGGGGTCGATGAAGTGGCGGCCTTCCTCCAGAATTTCTACACGAAGCTCCTCACGAACCTCTGGCTTGGACCGGTACCGCTGAAATCGCGCCGAGTTGGGCGCCAACTGAAGTACTGGGTATTTTAAGCCCAGCGGTGCAGGGGAACACACCCTATGACTTCGGGGTTCTTCCTGTTTCAGACCTACAGAAACACAGAGTCTTCTGGGTGAAGTCAAAGATCAGTTTATTGGCTGCAGACCAATTACAGGTATCCTAGAAGTACAACAGCGTGTATGTTCTCAGGAGACTGCTGAAAATCACAGAAACGAGCTTCTTCTTAAATACAGAATATCCTGCCTCAGGCATACATTCCTAGGTTTATGATATGGCCATTACATGTATACATTTCAAACGAAAAGGCAGAGTCATGATGACAATCCCACATTCCAGTTAAACCAGCCCGCAATTATTTACACAGCAAGGCTCAGATCCCACATCAGATATCGATAGGCCCCAATAAACATGAGCATCTCCTGTTTTGGGAAACAAGCCATAAAGCAGGAACAGTCAGGTGTGAAAGAGATTAGCTGGAGGCTTGTGTAGGATGAAAAGACTTTATGGTGTGTCAAGCCCTGATGCTAATCACAGGTGGCCAGAGGACGGGGAGTTTGTGAGACCAGTTTGACCTGGGGCGGCGGAGCCAAGCTGCCCAGGTCACAGAAAAGTCAAAGAAAGGCACATGTGCTCAGAAAGGCCCGTTTTCGCTTCATGCTATATAGCCTATGTGAGGGCAACCATAAGATGGCCACCGATACAAAATGGAACCCACGTAGTGATGTGAAATAGCGTATACACAGTGCATTCATAGCTAAAACGTTACAAAAAGCACTTGTACATACCGCATTAACCATTCGCGGTTCACTAATACCGGGATAGACAGGGGTAGGGCCCTGCCTCCTACGCGGTCCCAAATTCTAAAGTACGACAAAACTGCACACTGGGTGTCCTGGCCCCACCCAGGTTAGAGGGGCCAGAGATGGTGTCCCCAAGGCCAAAATCGGCCCTGGGAGAGGGGCCATGCAGACCTGTCCCCCTTCTGAAATGCATACTGGGTGCCCTAGGTGGGGCCAGGGCACCCAGGGTAAAGTGACCTGGCCTCGGGGAACGGAGTGCCTGGGCCCAAAATCGACCCAGCGTGGGAGGCCATGCGCCAGCCCCATCCTCTTATACTAATTAGCCAGGCCTTGGGGGATTGAGTCCCTGGGTTCAATTGGCCTGGGGAGGGGGGGGACACGTGGACCCCACACTGTTTAGTTATTGGGTGACCCTGGGGATAGGGTCCCTGGGGCCAAAATAGGCCCATGGAGGAGGGGTATGTGCTCCTGTCCCGTGTTGCCTAAATATGGGGATGGCCCACAGGTCTTGGCCTCAGACCAGGCCCTGTGACTGACCCCCTACCAAGCTGGGCCGAAGGCCAGGGGAGTCATGGGCAGTGGGAGCCTGTGAGTGGTTGACCTCAGGGAATGGCCACAGGCCATACGTGATGAGGGTGGGTGCCTGCAGGGGGTTGGCTGCAGGCCCTGCAGCCTACTCCACCCGCACACAGGTTTAAGTGTGTATGGGGGTTTGTCTGCAGGGCCAGCCCTTGCCAAGCACAGACTAAGGCTGTGCGCTGCACAGGTTGAATTAACGTAAAGTAATTAAGTACTACTTAATGTTAAAATAAAACCTGGAAATTCAATGAAAAAATCAAAGGTTGCAGGAGCGTTATAGTTCGGTCCAGATTTTACGCACACAAAATCATAGAAATTCAACAGTTATAGGTGTACTTATCACAAGAAAATATAACTTGTGCCCTCGCCATGCACTACTAATTAACCCACTTATTACATCACTGATTACATCTCCTTTCAAATAATTAATAATATCACTGAAATATTTTCAGTAAAAGTATTGATGAATAAAGGGGGCATGGAGGGGGCACGAATTATCGTTACCGTAGGGCAGAGTTATAGTTATAGCCTAACTATAATATCCCTCTAACCTTTGGTTTCTCAGTGAATTTTTATTTTTTTAAATTATATATACACAAACACACACACACACATAAATACATCAGAGGGAAAGAACAAAACAAGGTTCATTATAGAGAAAGGATACAAGAAAAGATAAGAAAAAGGAGAGGAGAGGAAAGGAGAGGAGAAGAGAAGAGAAGAGAAGAGAAGAGAAGAGAAGAGAAGAGAAGAGAAGAGAAGAGAAGAGAAGAGAAGAGAAGAGGAGAGGAGAGGAGAGGAATGGAATGGAGAGGAAAGGAAGGAAAGATGAGCAGAAAGTAAAAGCAAAAGAAGTGAGATGGGTCTGGCAGCCATTCCCTGGCATAATTTCCGTGTTTCCATGCTTCGCTACAAGTGAGATTTAATTTATCAATTTATTTCTTCTGGCTCACTCACTGCCTAACTGAATTTGTATTTCAGAAAGTACAGACAAGATTGGCTTATGTTATATTTTACAGTGTCCAAAATAGACCCAAAATATTTGTAGCAGGAATCTTTTGTGAATAAAGTAACAGATATAGCCCCAGGGTTTCATAAAACTATAAATGAAATATAATCCATGATACGTGCAATGCCGTTGAAAAACTGCAGCTCCATTATCTAATCTTTCCACAATGATGACTCAAGTGAATTTCCCACTACAAACCATTGCCAAATTCTAATTCTATCCTGTTGGACGTGCCTTCATTCGTATGATACTTCGCTGACAGAGAGCATATGCGTTTGCACTGTTGTTACTTGATTCAAATTAAAGCCCTGTTTACTCAACAATATTCTTTGTTAGTCCTGGAATTCCTCATCAGAGTCCTTAGTTCATGAGCCAGTGCTTCCCAAACTTTTTAAAACCACGAACATTCATTTAGAACCACAAAATCTCACGATCCAACCAGCTTGAATGGTCATGACGCTGACGTGTTTTTTAATGCAACTAAAGCATTGTTTGGCAGCATACTGACGTTTAGAGACTGCACATTCTCTATTGAAATGGCCACTAGATTTGTGCATACAGTTTTACTAATAAAACTTTATTGTGCACAAATGATAATGTGTGGAAATAGAGTTTCAGTGAATATTTTATCAATTGTGCATCTCCAAGTAAAGTGCCTTGATTTGTTTTGATCTAATTAAAATCTTTGATTTCATCACACTTTACAAATATATGCTTCATTTTTGCTTTTCTAAATGCTGAATGTGTACAGTTCATTTACAGGTATTTACTTGTTTTTGTACGAAATTGGGATGTTTTTGGCTGAAATGTAAGCCCCGGTCAAGCAGCAACCACAATCCTTGTCAGGGTGAGGCACAAGACAACTCTAAATTAACCTGTGCTTATCCCTCTGGCAGCTTGGCACAGAGAAGTCAGGATTAACTTAAAGTCTAACGTATTTGTGCAACACTTCAAATAGAATTAAAGTGAACAACACCACAGAAAACGTATCCTACCACAGGTATATCTAATAAAAAAGAAATAAGACCAAAAGGAATAAATCCAGTCAATTGAACCGGAGATATGCAGGTTTCAACATTTCAGTGAAAAGAGCGCTAAAAAGCTCAACACGCCAACTGTGGATATCTGGTCGCACTGGATCAAGACAAAGTGACAGGTTCAAGCCGACTGCAATGAATTGTGGGCCCGCAACAGGGACCCAGTTAGTCCAGCAGAAAAAAGTAGCTTAAATCCTGGTTTACAGAGCTTTAGCATCCCTGTTGAAGATGCATCGCACAGCTGAAGTGATGCATCGGTTCTGAGGTGCGACCAGGCTGCGGTGCCAGATTCTGTGTTGTCATCAAGGAACTCATTGATGAAGGCTTGCAATGAAAGGTCCCCCATTGAGGATGCATTGTTTTGAGAGATGTGTCGGTTCCAAGGAGCTGCGAGGCTGCGATGCGGAGTCCGGAATCATCGTTGAGGCTGCTGTTGACGAGGGATGAAAGGGTCTGCACCGAGGATGCATTGCACAGTGGTGGTTCTGATAAGGCAACAGGGGTAAAGCGGGTCTTTGCGGTGGTACTGATCCATGTACCAGTGGCAATATAGCGGTTCTGCTTGGGTTTGTGACGTGCTGCAGAGAAGATGCGTCAGTTCCGCTTGTTCAACAGAGGCTGCAATTAATCCCTGAAACAGGTTTTTAATGCAGATGGTAATCTGGATTGTTGAATCAAGGAAGCTACTTCTGTGGAACAAACTTTAGACTCTAGATTTATCCTTTCAACAGCCGTACCCTCAGTTGCAGGCATAAGACAACTGTGCTCCCTCCAGTAGATTTGAAAGGCGAGGGATTGACAGACCAATGGTGTTAAACTGCTAACCGAAGAAGAAGAGAGAACCATTGCTAGCAAGATGGAAATACCAATAATACCTTTACCTGATCCTCCGTAATTTCAGCAGTAATCGTGTAATCAATGGCACCATTAGCGAGGCTCTCCCTTCCATTTTTTGCTGTTGCCTCCTGTGTTTTTGCTGGGTGCAAGTGCTCCCTTTGTAAATTGTTGTTATGGATTAGTGATTCCATGATTGGCATATTTGATTTACTTTTCAGACCCTAGTATAGTGCGCTAGGTGTGCCAAGGGCCTGTAAATTAAATGCTGTTATTAGGCTTGCAGCACTGATTGTGCCAACTACACCAGCAGCCTTGCAACAAGGTCTCAGTGCAGCCTCTTGCCAGGCCCTAACCTTCCCTTTTCTTAAATGTTAGTCACCTCTAAGGGAGGTCCAAGGTATCTCTGTGAGCAGGGTGCAGTGTATGTGAAAGGTAGGACATGCCCTGGTGTATGTGGCATGTCCTGATAGTGAAATACTGCCAATTTCGTTTTTCATTATCGCAAGGCTACCTGTTCCCATAGGATGAATGGGGAGTTTGTTTATAACATCTTATAAACATAACTGGCCCTGGGAACAAGGTAGAAAAATAAAGTTTAGTATGCCTGAACTCACAAGGTTAAAGTGCATCTTTTAGTGTGGGTGATTTTCACATTCTGTGTTTGAAAATACCACTTTTAGAAAATAGGTATTTTCTTGCTTAACCATCCAGTGTGCCTCTGCTAGGTTTGTGCATTGTAATTCTGGCTTTTGGATGACAGGGGCTGGAGAGGGGCAGTGGCTCCAGAAGCCTGATGAGTCGGGCTGGGCTGAATAGACTTGGGCTGCATTTAGAGTAGGGGGGAGGAGATTTCCTTCCACCTGAATGGGCCTGGTCGGCCTTCAACAATGCTGTCTCCACCTCCTGCTGGAAGCTACACCAGTGAGGACAGAACTGGTTTTGGCTGGCTACAGACACTATCTGCCTTCAGAGAACAAACGATTTTGGTGTATAAAAAAGGGGCCTAGACCCCAGACTTTTAGATCACTTCCGGGAAATCAAGAGGAACCTTTGCCAAGGAGAAGAGTCGGAGTAGCTGAGGAGGAATACTGCCCCTGTGCTGTTTGCTGTCTGGGGTTGGCCTGCAGTGACTTTGCTGTTTGCTTTTTCACCTGCTTGCAAGAAGATCTCCAAGGGCTTGAAACTGAGCTTGCCTCCTGTTCTGAAGTCTCAGGGACACAAAGACTTCACCATCAGCTCCCCTGAATTTCCTTGCTGCAAAGAGGTGCCTGCTGCTGTTTAGGACCGCTAGAGACTGTTTGTCGCTGGGAGCTGGAAAATCGACGCAACATCGAAGAAGCGTGTCGCATCTGCACCTGTTTCCGATGCATCGCCGAAGAAAGCATTGCAGCGCCTGCTGCGGCTCGAGAAATCGCCACATGACGCATCGGGTGCAAAGATCTTGTAACATTCAATTAAATAAAAGATGGATCTTTGTAGCTGTGTTCCAGATGTACTTTTTTGTTGAGATGAAGTCACAACATAGACAGATACAGCATATAATCAGGATAGTAGAATCCAGTAAAGACCCCACAGGGAGCAGCCACCCTGCTGCTCAGCCTCCAAGATAACTGACAAGTACTCTTAAACATACACAAATAGAACAATACATGACATCATAGAGACTGGCTGAGCAGCAGAGAACAAGCCACTGAAAAAGGGCAAAGAGGAGGGAAAGGAGGATACAACAGATCTTCGAAGTCCGAGTTGACCGCACCGATCCTGACGCAAACCTGCTGTGCGGCTGCCCGAAACCACGCACCGTACCGTTTCAACACATCGCATCGAGGTGCCAAGACTGTCGCATCGTTGGGGTACACAGTACGAAACTGACGCATCACCTCCCCATGCAGTAAGAAACTGACATCTCCTCTCCGGTAAGGAACCAACGCATTACCTCCTCTGCGCTGCAGTAAGGAACCGACTCATCACCTCCCCCGTAGCAAGGAACCCATGCATCACCTTCCCTGCGTGTAAGAAATCGATGCATCACCTTCCCTGCCGCCATTTTGTTTGTTTTGCGTGACGCATCCAAGGTACTTTGTAAGAAAAGTGTTGCGTTTACAAATTGCATTGAACTGCACTATTTCTATCATTTGAAAGCCTTATTTTTACTACTGTATTGTGGATTTTTGTTGTTTGGTCTTGTTTTGGTTTCTAAACTGGTGTGGTGTTCATTTGTAGTGTTTTCACTCTAAATGTATGTGTTCTCAAATGCTTTACACACTGCCTCTGAGATAAGCCTGTCTGCGCGTGCCAAGCTACCAATGGGGTGAGCAGGTTTTTTTTTTAGGAGTGTATCCCCCTAACCTTGACTAGAAGCAAGGGTCCCTATTTGGACAAAGGTACCTACCTCTGCCAACTACAGACCCCCATTTCTAACAATTATGATGCTAGTGAGGGAAAGATTTTGCTCAGGTGGTCTGCAGGCTGATTTTCCCTGCCTGAAATAAACCCTGCCCTTAGAGATAGGAGATTAGTTTCCACCCACATACTGATCTGCTGAGCAAGCAACCCCGAGCAACACTTCAGTACCCATCTGCTAATTGATATATCCCATAACCACTAGATTATCCATTTTAACTTAAACATTGTGAACCCTTATAACTGGGACAAACTTCAGAAGTCCTAGATGCACTAACTTTAATTTGTTCCAATTGGATGAACATCTGGTCTATTGATGTTTGGGCGGTCTTCCCCTTCAGAGGGGCTTCCCATCCCAACTTGCTGGCATCTGCTGCCACAACCCTGTTTGGGTGAATCTGTAACCTGGTCCCCTTGATTAAGTTTTTTTTCTTCAACCACTATTGGAGAGCTTGGCAAACGTTTCAAGTTACCAGGATTTCCTGCTCAAATTGCTGTGAGCTTGGTACCCAGTAATTAAACAAATGGTTTACCAGAAGATGCAGATGTAATCTGGCCCATTGTACTCCTGTACTCCGAGCCGTTCACTGGCTGACTTTGTTCTGCAGGCCAGCAGGGATGATAAATAAGACACCGGCTTCTGTCTCTTTGCTGGTGGGAGAAAAACCTTACACATATCTGGCCTGAAGTGTGCCCTATGAATTTTTGTGGGACTTTTATTACTTCAGCAAAAATCCATGATCATGAAGAAGTGTGCATAGGTCCTCAGGATGTTGATTCTTGGAGAAGACGATAGGCCCAGTGGAAGACCTCTAAACTGATAATGCGCACCTTGAACAGAGAAATGGAGAAACGTCTCCAATGACAGAAACCTGATATATGAAAGTCATCATCTTGAATGGTACATAAGGGATACACGTATTCATTGTCTTCAAACCCAGTTATGGTCTGTAATCCCCGGTAGTTTCTTTACAAGGAGCACAATGGAATAAAGTCATTTTCATTGTTTATTCTGTGGAACTGCATTTAGCTGTTTTCTTCAGCAATTTTTGGCTTCCTGTCATCAAAGCTTGCTTTGTTCGAAGAATCTTTGGAAGTGGAATTTTCCAAAAATAACCTGGTGCTGACTTTGGAAAGTTAAAAGATATCCTTCAGTATAATCTCCAGAACCAATTAATCTGTCACAGACATTTTCTATTTGTCCAAAAAGAACATTAGTCAACCACCTACCGGATGGTGAAGGGGAACCATGGCCAGACTTTTGGTGGGGGCTGGCTCTGATTTGCAGCTGTTACATGTTTGATCTTGGGCATCAACTTTCTGTCTTCTATTGATCTCTTCATGTATGATTGATTGTAAAATAGTTTTGAGCCAGCAAATATAATTTCCATTAATACATATTTCGGAGTTGAGTCTGGTTTCCATGATCTCATCCATATCTGTTGCATGGTAGCAATTGATAGTCCACCTGCATCTGCAACTGCCTTCAATGAATCAAATGATATAGCTGATAAAAGCCAGACTTTCAGCTCCATCATTGCTGGATCTAAAGTCCCTTCAGCACCTTGATCCAGTAACTCCATTAGCTTCGGGAGATTCTTAAGCAAGAATTAGATGGTGTAACACTCCTAAGCAGGTACACTTATAGCAAAGTTAGAAGCTGCACATGAACTCTTGATTTTCAAATTCACTCTTTTATCTGAAGGAGCTGCGAGTGATGTCTCCTATGAAGTTATCATACCCCGAGATGATAATTCCACTATTAGGGAATTCACTTTAATAATGGAGGGAAACTCATCAGTAAACTTTTCAGATGCTGTAGCACCAGTCTAAATTCTGTGCCTTGAATAAATATTCCTTTGATATTCTCTTCATCTGTATTCTGACAAGGGCAAGTCCTGCCTTTTTGGAGATGACGTGGCCTCCCTCGCTTTAATAGACACTACTCAATCCATCTCAATCATTCTCAGGATGTCTTTCATTGTGGGAATCTGTTAGGATTGCTCCTGCTCTGCCTCTAAAGGAGTTTCCTCTTCATTATGATGCCTCAGTGATGAACTTTTTCTATGCTGCTCCAGTCTGCTTTGCAGATGAGCCTCTAAAGCTCCCTTGTAAGGAGAAAACAACTCATTGCTCAACACACACTAAAACACGCTAGGAAAGTCAAGCATTTTAAAACTTCTCACTTGGGTGCCTTTCCTAGCAGTGCTATGAGAGTATTGTGTGCCCGCCATCAGGACAACGGCAGGCAGGGGACTGTGTAACAGTTTTTCTCTATCAACCAACTCCTAAAGTAAAAGACCGGAGTTTCAAAAATTTCTGGCATTCTTGCCTTTGGGGACTCTGTATTCCACAATAGTGGAAGCTGTTCCCTTACAGAATTTACAAACAATGCCTGGTGACAAACCTGTACAGAAGCAAAAAATTAGAAAGTGGGGAGGGTGAACTTCCTCTATGTGGAAATTGTGGGAGGAGAGTCCTTTTGGAGTGGTGGAAAACAGTTTTGTTTAGCTTGGTGAAAGATCTCTGCAGAGGAGCAATGGCTCATAAAGTTAGGACTGGTATGAGGAAGACGGACATGGATGTATTATAACTTTGGCCACGTTGGACAGAGAATGTAAGCATGGTGGCACTCCATCCATCATGCATGTAATGATTTCAACCGCAATAGGGAAATAAGTGCATTGCATGCTGTCACTTTACTGCTTATTTTTAGGGGTGTGCAAAATTTGCCTAATTTTCTTTTGCATAAGTATGTGAAATTTCAGAATAGTTATTAGAAATTATATGGGATCATACAAAAGGTAAAACTGGCATTTTATGCTATATTTTAGCACAAGGTGTGTCCATTTTAGATCAAAGAATGCATTTTATGCTAAAGAAAAAATCACAAAAAATACAAGCTATGCAACAGCTTTCAAGTCGTTTGCATTGTTTCAGTACATTATGGGAGTTGTGGGAAGAGAGGAAGCGGCCATTTTGGAGTGGTGGGAAACAGTTCATTTTAGCTTGGTGAAAGTTCTCTGCAGAGGAACAATGTCTCATGAAGTAATACCTGGGATGATGAAGACAGATATGGATTTAATAAAACTTTGGTCACATTGGACAGAGAATCTAAGCAGGGTGACACTCCATCAGTCATGCATGTAATAGTTTCAACCGCAATCGGGAAATCGGCATATTGCATACTGCCACTTTACTGTTTATTTCAAGGGGTGTGCAAAATTTGCATAATTTGCTTTTTACATAAATATGTGAAATTTCAGAATAGTTGTGGGAAGATATGTGTAATCACGCAAAATGCAAAACTGCCATTTGATGCTATATTTTAACACAAGATGTATGCATTTTAAATGCATGGATGCATTTTCTGCCACTCGCTTTCAAGTCGTTTGCGTTGTTCCAATGTAGAGTAATAGTACAATTTCAGGAATTTTTCATAACAAGCATAATGCAAAATTTCCAAAATGACGTGAGGTTACGCCCACAAAAAGGAAATTTCACCCTGCCTACTTGTATCTATGCATGTGGTAGGTCCGTTGCATTTCTTAAAATGCCATAGGGCTGTATAAAGCAGCTTTCGAGACTCTACAAGGGAAAAAGTGTGAACGGAATTCTTCTTCAGAAAAGACAAAGAACAGACTATATATATATATATATATATATATATATATATATATATATATATATATAATTGAATTATATCTGATGGAGACTTCTAGCCGCAGATTCCATACCTTAGAATAATCCCCAGACGTCAAACTGGATCTAGAACCTTTTCATGAGCAGTACCCCTGGGTGCTGGTAGGTGGTGTCCCAGTGCCTTGATGTCAGTTCTTTGCTTCCTGTGCCAATCAGCACAGATCTGGGAAGAACTATCCCGAGTCTTTTTGATTGACCTTTTTTTAACTATTTGTCAACATATTTTTGAGCCATATCTCACACCTTGCTTTCCTGAACCGGATGCTAGTACTCGGAGGGATTTCTCTGGGTTTGCATTTCTGCGGCACGCATCGAAGTGCCATGTATAGGGCAGCTAGCCCCCCTACCAAAACGGACACGAAACACTGATATCTATGACTCATACATGGGTGGAATCCTGTAAATCTTGTTTCTAGAATACATATCCTACTATATTTATTGCATATAGATGGTGCATTTAGAATCGCATTGCATGTTGGAATCACTGTTCATCAATTAGACTACAGGATTGGAATCTTCTCACACCAGTATTTTTCTGCCCTGAAGAAGTATTTGTCTATTGGACGAAACATGTTGGCTGGTTTTTATGAGCATTTATAAGAAGCACCAATAAAAGAAGTAAACTATTGGATTGTTCGAGATTCATTGTCATTAGTTCTAAAATAGTTATCTGTTTACTTTTTGTTTGTATGTGGTGCACCCCTGGTCCTTGCATTTGCATCTCTTGGTGTGCCGAGGATGTCAGCTAGATAAACTGGTTTCAGGCCATGTGGCACCTGTCACCAACAGATGTCGGTGGTAGATTCACATTTCGTGTGCCTCTGGTATCTGTAGCACAACCACAATCCAAGACCTGCATCGATTGCAACGCCATGCACCCTAAGGCCTTGAGGGAGCGGTCCTTCAAGCTCCTCGCCACTCAAAATGCAACGCCCTGAAGATCATGATCTCAGTCAAGAGGCAGGTTCCAGGATCGGTCACATAGGCACTTTTATCGCTCATTGTTGCAGTTTAAGTCATCAGAGAAGTCGGGGAAGACCCACAGGCACAAGAAGAGCAAGAAGTCAACGAGATCTTCTACTTCACCACATCCTTGAAGTCGTCAATTGAGGCCTAGTTCTATGGTGGAGCCTTCATCCATGCCTTCTCCGTGCCTCCCAGAGCTTCCGAGAGCCAGAGCGACCTCCAGCCAGTTATGTGAATTTTATGAAGCCATGCACCTCATATTTGGGCAGCCCATTCCTGCTAGAGCGCCTTCGGGACCTGCCGGGATTGGGAGGTGCCCCAACTGGCATTGGTTCACCCCCAGCAGGAGTCAGGTCCTTTGAATTCCTGGGGGGATCTGAAGCGGCACCAGTTGAGCCACCTCAACCTTTCCTGACATTGACTATAGTGCTTACACCCCTCGTGTCGCTGATGCCCCATGGTGGAGCCATCCCCATCATCATCCCTGACTCTGACAAGGAGCCGGACAGGTGTTGACCGACCCTGGCGCCTGCATGGGGCAAACACTCCATGACGGAGCCAGCGCCTTATCCCTATGATTGGCCTGCATTGGGAGATGAATCAGAGGGGTCTGCGGACCCTAAAGGAGACCAGTTAGAACAGGACAAATGATATGAGGATCTGGCGGATGCCAGTGGTGTGGACTGCCCCACAGATACTGGTCCGGTGTTTCCCCCTACCATGGCTAAAGAGGAGGCTACCACAATCGTAATGGAGGTGTGGAGGGCGACTGAGGTCCTAGACCTTACACTACCCTTGGTGGCAGTCAAGACAAATGTCTTGACTGATATGCTTCAGCCAGGAGTTATCCCTTCCAAGCTATTACTCTCATTCAATGAAGTCCTTACTGATGTCCTACTTCGGGCCCGGATGGAGCCTTGCACAGGGGCTCCTGTAACTAGGACACTCAAGGGGATCCCAATGTCCTCACCCAGCACCCCACTCCGGCTAGCTCTTCCATAGGCATAACATTACACTTGTTACACTTAATAAGTGATAACTTCAGTTAGGAATAGATAGAGAAATGCTTCTTCCTCTTAAATGAGTTGTAAAGTAAAGCCTTCTTTGAGGGTAAAGCGGATTTTACTTTATTATTCTTAAAATGCGTATTTTTAGAATTTGTATCATAAAAAACTCAAGGTGATGGAAGTAATGCTTGAATTACTCACAGCCACTGCAATCGCTCTGGGACGCTTTCTATACGATCGTTTTTTACCCACTATACCATTCTAGACAAAGACCCTCCTTATACAAATCAGATTTGGTCCTGCTCCAGTAGGAACAGTCCAGCCTGAACTGCCAAACTAAATCCCCTCTAGATTAGAACACAAGCAACAGCAAACCAGCTTTGACCTTCTTTGGTGTCATCAGTGAGGTAAACTTTGAGTCCTATATCACAGGGAGCACGGGACCCACGTCTGAGCATTCCCTATCATACTTAGGGCGTCTACTACAAAAACAAGAAGGTGATGGATAGAATGCTTGAATTAATCACAGCCACTGGCTAGAACTGGGAATAAAAGTGGAACCTTAAGAAACTCATCAGAACACTCCTGAAACTGTGGAAGATTCTTCCACAGCTACCCTACTGTCTGAAAAATGATGAATTGACCTGCTTGCCTTAAACATAGGCTCCCCAGATGTGACTCCAAGAATCGGTTAGCTGACCTCCTGTTTGAGCAACAAGGACACAACAAGCTTCCAGAGGCCTCTCTGCAACTGCCCAGCTGACCAGCACCAACGCAACCTGCCTAGATCTGCTGGAGTGAGTCCTGATCCCCAAGAGGTGCCCCATAGGTCTTTGACCCTTGGCTGGTTTCAGAGTGTATTCCTTTTGCCTCAAAATCACAAGTCATGAACTTCACGTGAAGATCCAGAAACTTATGGGATCTTCATAACTACAAACAAACTTTTCATGTCACTCAATTTCATGCTGTGAGGCCTGCAGATGCGAAACTCCAGCGATGACCTGCTCCGCTCGTCTGCTTCAAGGTCCAGAGACAATGGTGACAGTCAGCATCGATCACCAACACGAAACCAAGCTTGATCAACTACTGGGCCAGCTTGTTTGCAAATCCTTAAAAATTGTAGCAGGAGATTTTAATACCTTTCTCCCCATATCTACAGGGTGCATACATGACGATTTATTGCCCCCCACACCGTGAATTTAAAAAATTAAAAAAATCGCTAAAGGTGTTTATCCAAATATTGATCTTATCACTGATTATGGCCCTAAAATAGCTAATGGGAACACCAAATCTGACATCCCTCCTCATTTTACTTTTATTAGAGGCACCAGTGAATCCAGAATTGATTATATTCTAGTGGATAACGATCTCTGGCCAGAATTGGAGGATATGGAAGTCATTCCTAGACCAGATAGCGACCACCAGGCAGTAAGTGCAACCTTCTTAACATCTAGATAAAGAGATCCCAAACTAGAGATGGTTGTATCAACTCCAATATTCTCAACTTCAGATAATTTGAGAAATGTTAAGTGGGCAAAAGTGGCACTGATGATCAAAAACGTTCTCTAATATATGATTTGGTTGTGTCTAAACTTTCCCTGATCAACACAACTAATATCTCTGATATTAATTTTGTCCCTACACACTGCGACTTCATGGACACATTGAAACCGTGTTTCATGAAAGTACAGAAAAGAGGAGCACTTAGAAAGTCAATACCATCTTGGTTTGATAAGGACTGTCGAACTGGAAAGAACATTTTGATAAGTGATCTTAAAAGGAGCTCTAGGCCTGAAATTATAAAGATCAGGCGAGAATATAAAACTCTCTTGATGAAAGCTAGAAGAGAATGGGAGGAGAAACAATGGGCAATAATTTCTGAAGCCTTAGAGAAGGGCGACCAAAAACAAATGTATGACGTTACTACGCCCATCCATTACCCCGCATTAGCTTACAACGCGGACGTTACATCGTCCGCGTTGTTACCACGCATGGCTTTACATTGCAAGTCATTTCTATGACTTGCACTAGATGGCGCACTGGACTTAGGAATAGTATAAATCACTATTCCTACTCCAGTTGGCGCAATAGCAGGGAATGTGTTGGATTTAAAATCCAACACATTCCCTGGTGCTGCCTGCCATCTAGCGCAAGTCGTAGAAACGACTTGCGATGTAATGCCATGCGATGTAACGTCCTCGTTGTAACCTACCCGCGTGGTATTACCAGCGTTGTTAACGCTGTTTCCCCCCAAAACGCCTTTGGAAACTTCTAGCAGTGAACCCTTCAAATTCCCATCCCCTAGACCCATCGATTAATCCTGGTGTCTGGGTCACTCACTTCAGCAATTTATATGACTGCCCGCAGCAATAAAGCACTGCAGTGATCCCCCGTCTCGACGAGGCCCACAGCCCCCACACTCCAAATGTGATCAGCCCTTGTCCCACCTCAACTACTCACTCTGCTCATACTATTATCCTACTGGATACTCTTAAAGCAATAGAGAAAACAGAAAAGGGCAAGGCTCCAGGGATGGATGGCATCCAGGAAAACCTATTCCAGTCTGAAACACTTATTTGGGCCCCGTATTTGAACGTTTGACCTGGCCCCTTAAGATACACTCTTGGAGGTACTTGCTGGGTATGGCTTTTCCCCAGATCTTTTAAGAATTCTTAGGTTCCTTCACACTAATACATACACAAGGGTCAGATGGAACTCTTTGGGGTACATGACCGAAAAGATAGAGATCTTGAAGGGAGTCAGACAGGGGTGTGTCCTTGCACCAACATTGTTTAGTCTTTTCATCATTGGCGTATTGAAGAGACTGATGGAATGCAAACATGACGCCCCGAAAGTGGCAGAAATACCAACCCTTACATTGATGTTTCCTGATGACACCCTGATGATCACCCGAAACCCATGGGTCTCCAATCTGAACTAAATGCTTTTGTTACCTTTTGCGGAGAAAGGGGCCTAGAGCTAAATTCATCTAACTCAAAAGTCATGATGATCAACCCACACAAAGGGTACAGAGGTAGTGTGACCATTGAGGGGTTCCCACTAGAGGTAGTCCACCACTTTGACTTACTAGGGGTGAAGTTAAGTGATACCCAGGCATGGGGCCCCCAGTTGGCTAAAAGTAAAACCACCCTCCACCAGAAAGCCTTCGTTATAGTGTGGTTGTTTGAGCCGCATCTAGCGGAGCAGTCTCTCAGGTTATCTCTGTATATCATTCCTCAGCTATAGCACCAGCAAAATACAGAGCCGAGATATGGTGTTATACCGACACTGAGAGCCTTTTTAAGCTCCCCCTAAGCTCTCCCACTACACCGCTTCGCTTACACCTGGCTCTCAATCCTATTCACCTAATAGTGGTCTTAAAACCCCTTTTATTTTGGGTCAGATTATGGTCCACTAATGAACTGGTAGCCTATAGAGAGTGTGTGAAAGACCTTATGACTCTTGATAGAAATTTGAGAAAACAATGGCTGAAACATATTAAAAATCCAACACATAGAATAGGAATGAGGGATTTATGGACAGCTCCGGAAACTATAGTAAAAGGTGATGCTCAAAAAATAAAACATGTAATAGCAACTATTACCGGCTATTACCGACAATAGAGCTACCAGAAGAGCGTATACCCCGGAGCAAGCTACTGAAATTGATGAACTTATTCAGGAGGTCAGTACACTAAATGTACATAGCGGATCAATTAGTCACCAATTAAAGCAACTTGAGTTTATTACAAGACGGGAACTCAACCAGAGACTTCACGCTTCGACCTTAATTCAATATCACAAGGTCAAGAGAATCCCCTTGGGGTTACGTTTGGCAATTAAGCCCATGCTATATCGTCTGCAGCACAATGTTCAATTCATGGAGAAATGGTATCAAATTCCTAACAAATGCTCACTGGATTTAATACTACTTCTAGTAGAAGAATTAGCAAAAACTGTTCATGAATTGAATGAAGAAATTGATAGCATTCGCACAGATCTGTCAAGCAGAATGCCAGAGGAAGATTGGAAACAGTTTATACATGATTTGAACATCAAATTGGATGAATATGGAAAAGAGCTTCAGGAGACTAAGGTGCACAAATTTTAACGCAATACGATCGATTAAGCTGAAACCGGCGCCCTCTATCTAATTGCCATTTCCCACGCCCTGACTTGGCCACGCCCACTACGAGGCCACGCCCCCTCGCCGAAGGTCTTAAGAGACGCCCTGATTCGCTAGCGCTCTGACAACTTTGTAAACACTCCTGAGGCACAGCCGGGAGCAGATTCTAGATCGTGTTTGTAGCACTGTGTTTTAAAAACTGCAAATTTGGAAACTCTTTTAACTTTGCACTTACCCTCTCTCCACACGATTGCTGTGTGTAGACACCCCGTTTTTCCAGCAAAACGAGCACTGGAAAAGCTGAAACCGGCGCCCTCTATCTAATTGCCATTTCCCACGCCCTGACTTGGCCACGCCCACTACGAGGCCACGCCCCCTCGCCGAAGGTCTTAAAAGACGCCCTGATTCGCTAGCGCTCTGACAACTTTGTAAACACTCCTGAGGCACAGCCGGGAGCAGATTCTAGATCGTGTTTGTAGCACTGTGTTTTAAAAACTGCAAATTTGGAAACTCTTTTAACTTTGCACTTACCCTCTCTCCACACGATTGCTGTGTGTAGACACCCCGTTTTTCCAGCAAAACGAGCACTGGAAAAGCTGAAACCGGCGCCCTCTATCTAATTGCCATTTCCCACGCCCTGACTTGGCCACGCCCACTACGAGGCCACGCCCCATCCCCTTTTTACCTTCATAATTATGTGCATATACCGGAAGCCCAGCGGACGAGCGCAGCGGGCGCGACGATGGCGCGCCGAAGGCGCGCTTAAGGCAAGCTCGTCTGCGCTCGTCCGCGATCAGGACGCGACCGGGGCCGGTAGCTATCTCCGACCACCTAGCCATGTGATCACTACCTATTCTCGAAAGGAGCTGCTGTCTCTGAAACCCCCTCAGTGCCTTATCTGCCTTTTCCCTTCCTCTGACGTTCAAGGCATCGCTCACGCTTGCTCTGTCTGCAATTTCTCTCTTCCCTCTCCTGGCTACACTATCAGAACGACTCACGTCCTGATTTCCCCTCCTTCACGCGGTCTACCATCCCCCTCGACCCTCCGAGCTGCTCTGATCAACTGCAGATCCCTGAGTAAACACGCCATTGACATCTGGCAGTCCCTTCAGGACAACGACTGGGATCTGCTTTTTTTGACCGAAACATGGCTAAATGACACCACGAATCCCGCCATTACCCTCGCACTTCCGGAGGGCTACAACATCATCTGTGCAAACAGACCCAACGGTAAATCCGGGGGTGGTGTTGCATTAATTCATAAATCCAAATGGGCGGTCTCCCTTCCCCCATTTGACCAAATTGACAGCATTGAAGGTCTCCCCTTCAACGTCCAAATCTCCCCATCCTCTTCTTGTTCTGGAATTCTTATTTACCGCCCCCCGCATTCCAATGTCTCTCACTTACTGGCTCTGGCGGACTATCTTACTCAGCTCAGCACACGATACGCCAATTTCACCGCTCTAGGAGACTTTAATCTCCACGTCGATAATGATTCCTGCCCCCACAGCAGTAATTTCATTTCGACGCTAGCCGCTTGTAAGCTTGTCCAAACAGTTACTCTACCTACCCATAAAGCCGGTCATACTTTGGATCTGATCTGTTCCAATCTACCATCTATCCGAGTCACATCTCCCATCCCGGTTATATGGTCGGATCACTTCCTCATCCCTTTCGAGATTGACATCACCTGCCACGCTAGACCTGCCATCACCCCTAAATCATCAGGTAGAAACTGGAGTTGCATCACTCCCGAATCACTCCTGGGACACCTCAAAAACTTTCCTCCTTGTCTGTCGTCCGATCCGGACATATTGATCGATAATCTGGACTCATGGATTACTCAGGCCTTGGATGCCTTAGCTCCCAGCAAACCCATAAAAACCTACAGGGCGACACCCTCCGCACCATGGTACTCTGATGAGCTGCGGCAGAAAAAGGCCTCTTGTAAATCCCTCGAACGCCTTTGGAGACTCAACTTCTCCCTTGACAGCAAAATTACCTACAAATCAGCCCTTAAAGAATATCGGAGAATGATTGAAAGACACAAACGTGATTTTCTGGCATCCCGAATCCAACTTGCCAGTAATGGCCCTAGGGAAATTTTCAATATAGTGAGATCCTTCACAAACCCCATTGCGCTGACTCGTACTCAGCCTGCCTCCCAGTCGCTTTGCGACAAACTCTCTAAATTCTTTGAGGATAAGATTGAGGACATCTAC
This sequence comes from Triturus cristatus, assembly GCF_964204655.1. Lineage (NCBI taxonomy): Eukaryota > Metazoa > Chordata > Amphibia > Caudata > Salamandridae > Triturus > Triturus cristatus. The sequence continues at coordinate 410,167,981 of NC_140585.1, read as the reverse complement.
TCCTCTTTCCCCCTCCCCAAAACCGCAGGGCAAAAAAAGAAACTTTCTACCCCCTCGCCCCAGCTACCTACCCTATTCGAATTTGACACCATATCAGAAGTAGACTCTCTGGCCGAACTAACCAAATGCAAATCAGGCTCACCCAAAGACCCCTGGCCTGCCAAGTTCTATAAAAAACATGCACCCCTTCTCAACCCCTACCTCAATCTCATCTGGAATGATTCATTCAGAACGGGCTGTTTCCCTGCCAAATGGAAACATGCCTCCTTAGTTCCCATCCTAAAGAAACCTAACCTAGATCCAGACAATCCCAGTAATTACAGGCCTATTTCTCTCCTGCCTGCCCCAGCTAAGATCTTGGAAAGACTGGCACATTCCCAGCTGTCGAAATACATTGAAACCCATGGTCTTCTCCACGACTCCCAGCACGGCTTTAGGTCGGGCCACAGCACCGAGTCGGCCCTTATCGAAATGGCCGACTCGGTGAGGTGGACGCTTGACCAAGGATCGAGGGCGGTGTTGGTGCTGCTAGATTTATCGGCAGCATTCGACACCGTCTCTCACAAAATCCTGCTGGGAAGACTGGAGGACCTTGGGCTGGGTGGAGCTGTCCTGAAATGGTTTTCATCCTACCTTTCGGACCGCACACAGCAGGTTTTCACACCCCCTTTTTCTTCTCTGGCCAGACCACTCAAATGGGGAGTCCCTCAGGGCTCTTCCCTGAGCCCGCTCCTTTTTAACGTGTATTTCACCCCTCTGGCCAAGTTGATTGCACAGACGGGGATCAAATCTACCTCCCACGCTGATGACATCCAGCTTCTTTTCACTTTCGATTCTCACTCTGCCTCTGCTTTTGATCCTTTGAAATCCTGTCTCAGGGACATCTCGAGCTGGATGGATACCAATTCCCTCCGGCTCAACGCCGGTAAAACAGAGATCCTTTTTTTCAACACATCATCTCCCTTGGATTCCAATATATGGTGGCCAGAAGACTTAAGCCTAGCTCCCATCCCTAAAGACTCGGTGAGAAATCTCGGAGTCCGCTGGGACACTCAACTTAGCTTCAAAAATCAGGTGCAAACAGTAGCAACCTCCTGTTTCGCCAAGATTAGAATCATAAAACGCCTCATCAATTATCTGCCGGTAGACTGCCGTAAGACTGTGATCCAGGCCCTGATCATATCCCATCTTGATTATGCTAATGCTCTCTACCTTGGTATCACAGCGGGCCTCTGCCACAAGCTCCAGACGGTCCAAAACGCCGCCGCACGGCTGGTTGAGAGAATCCCGGCCAGACACCATATTACTCCTCATCTCCGTAAGTTACATTGGCTGCCCATAGCAAAAAGATGTGTATTCAAGGCCATGACTCTGGCCTTTCGAGCTTCAAAAGGCAAGGGATCGGCACACCTCAAAAACATTCTTCGACCTTATGCCAACTCCAGGACTCTACGGTCCAATACCCTCCATTTCCTGGAAACCCCCCGATGTAAACGATCTCGGGCCGGTGGCAAAACCTTTGAGGTCTGTACCTCTCAGTGCTGGAACAAACTTCCATTAGCCTTACGCACCTGTCAGACTGAATTAGTTTTCCGTAAATCCCTGAAAACACATCTGTTCTCCTCATAAATTTGGATAGCTGCCCCTACGACCTCCCTTTGTTTTTCATTGTTTCAGCGCCGGGACGCCCCGTTGGGGCCGCTGTGCGCTCTATAAATTTCTCAAATAAATAAATAAATTATAAACTGAATGAGACATACACCTGGGCAGAGGTGTATGCTCAACGTCGTTTTACACGCAGGCCCAACACATCTTATGAAGAGAGTATTGTAACGGAGAAGGACACCGACGCAGCAAGAATACCAGTCAAGCGTACACAATTGATTACAGATGACAGTACCACAGAAAAAGCTGGGTCCTCAGCACAACAGGTTTCTTTTTTGTCCCAGGCACCGGATCTGGGCCAACCATCACATGTGAGCACAGAAATAGGAAGCAAAAAACAAGGCGAGGATAAATAAAACGACAAAGACAAATAAAAAGACAAAGGGAAGAAAGGTTTGAGGAGCCAGGGCAAACTCTCGTAATCAATATATCCTCCCAAGCATTTACACCCCAAAAAAACGCGATTTTGAATAAAGGGATTTCTCTTGTTCCCACATATCTAGGTTCTTCATTTGAAAATGAAATTTCCTTGTACATGTTCATGAGGGTACTCAGGCTGAGGAATTTTTTCGAAAACATCGTTCCACGAGAGGATCCCACAGATGTGAGGAAAAGTGAGTTCACAGCCAAGAGTACTTTTGAAGCTCCAGTGTCCCATAAGACTTTGGACATGTTTGAATTATTAGTAGAAAAAGATCTTAAAAAACTGAAATATAAGATGAAGAAGAATCTACCTAATAATTTTAGTCAAGCAGAAAAGAGCACTGTACAAATGGCTAGAAGACAGGAAATAACTTTCCAAAAGGCAGATAAAGGCGGGGCTCTTGTCCTGATGGATACTGACTTTTATGAAAGAAAAGTAGGAGAGCATGTCAGGGACACTGATACATACCTGCTACTAGGCAAGGATCAAACAATGGAAATTTCCAGTTCCAATCATTGACAAAGCTTTGAAAATGGATTGGATCGATGAAAATACAGCTAAATATTTGGTAACACAATTTCCGCATAGATCAAAACTCTACATGCTTTCCAAGGTCCATAAAAATCTGCACGACCAACCATTCCGGCCTATTGTGTCGGGATGTGGGTCTGTGTTTGAACCTGCCGGCAGATTCATTGACACATTTCTACAGCCATTTGTGCAATCATGGCAAACTTATATACAGGCTACTTCGGATTTCATCACGAAGCATGAGAACGTGACCCTGTCACCTACAGGTGATTGTATACTGTGTACGATAGATGTTGTTGCGTTATGTACATCTATTGCCCATTCTGAAGGACTTGAAGCTATCGAGTGGTCCCTACATCGGCAAGACACGATCGGTACCAACAAAATATTCTTGCTAGAATTGATACATTTTTGTCTTCACCACAGCTATTTTGTATGGGCTAATATTTTTTATCTGCAACTCAGCGGACTTGCGATGGGGTTCGCAGGAGCCCCCTTGTATGCCAATACGTATAGGGCGAAATTTGAGGAAGATTATATATTTGAGAAATCTGATTGGACGGAACATCTACGCTTTTTCTGCCGGTACATAGACGACATGTTTCTGTTATGGACTGGGTCAGAAGTCAGACTTATAGAGAATATCAACCAGCTCAATTCAAGTAACCCTAGGATTCAATTCACCTACACCATGAGCAAGAAAGCGGTTTCGTTTTTAGATGTCTGGATTGGAACAAACGAATAAGGTCTATGTACCAGTCTGTATCAAAAACCAACTGACAGAAACAGTGTTTTTGCTTTACCAAAGCTTTCATCCACCAACGCTACTGAAGAATCTTCCATATTCTCAGTTTCTACGAGTAAAATGATTAGTTTCTGATCATACACAATGTCACACTTCAATTTAGGACTTGAAAACAAAATATGCAAGTCGTGGTTACCCCGTTGAACTTTTGGATGCTCAAGCAACGAAAGCATTAACACAAGTACGCAGTGATTTGCTTAAGAAAAAACAGAAAATTGAAACCTCTTGTGCAGTGTTTGTTTCTAAGTTCACAATCAATTCCCAAGAAATACACAATGTTGTCATAAAGAGATGGGAGCTTCTACAACATGAGCCTGATTTTAGAGATATTTTCGCATCTTAATCCTTACTTGCATATACCCGATCAAGGAATATCAAGGAATTGCTTGCCATGAAAGCCATCCTTAGCAAAAAGGACAGTGGTGGAATGCAGAAGTGGTCGAACTGCATACACTGCAATAATGTTATCCCTGGGAACATGATTTTTCATCCACACACAGGCAAAAGTATCAAACGTTCCTTCAAAGGTGATTGCAACACCAATAACATAATTTATGCAATTAGTGCCCCTGTTGCATGCTATATATCAGAAAGACAGAAAGGAAACTTTAAGACTCGCATTTCGGAACACAAAAGCCGAATACGTAACAAAAGCACTACTTCCCGTTTAGCAACACATTGGATCGAGAATCACCACTCTATTGCACAAATTAAATTTCAGATCATAGAAATTGTAGTGGAGTCTCCAGGTAAGGACATCTATAAAAGCTTACTGCAAAGAGAGACATTTTGGATAAAACGTTTAGGTACTCTAAAACCACGAGTGCTCAATGACAGACTTGAGATGAGTTGTTTTCTTTAATGCAATCAGGCTTTATTATCACTGAGTGGTGATTTTTAACTCTGTCATGTACATGGCGCATAAGACTCATGTCACAACCACGGGTCTTTTTCTATAGCATTCCTTTCAAGGACACAATACAAGCAGATCATTTTTTCCAGTTTCCTCTATTTCTTCATTTCGGGTGATATTTGGTTCTTTCTTTTCATTTTCTGTTCTCTCATAGTTTTTTTGACATTTGTTATTGATATATTAGGTGATTTACCCTGCCGGTGACTTTTGGTACACTGTGTATGGCAAGGTAGGGGTTGTAGGGGTTGCGTATCAGAACATTGATTTGACCTATATAGTCTTTTCTCCTCAGCGTAGCATATGTAGAAGGATGCACACTAGTTTGTTTGAAGCACAATCCAGTGTGTTCCTCGTACGTTGTAATTATTTTTTTCTGAATAGTGGGTGAACTTGGGCTAAGGATTTATTTAGTTAAGATAGCGCTTATTTATTTATTTTTTCAAACTGGTTTAAGTTCATAATTTTCAGGTCTGAGAGAAGTTCTGCTGATTATGCTGCCACTGTTCACGATAGTTTATCCAATTGTATACACTGTTTAAAAATGGCCGCCATTGAGCCATTCATCATGCATTAGTTTTGCTGCAGAATCGCGGATTATCACATTTAAAGTCCAGTGGGATGTATCTTCTTTGAATTGGGAAGTACAGTTTGAATATAGGACTATTGTTTATTTTAATTTGAAGTATATTGTTATATATATTTGTTTTCAGTCATATCTGATATGACGACATGGCGCCGGTTATGATGTAGAGGGTAAGGAGTCTGTTTGATAGTTCTTTGAATTTTGTACTCTGTGGTCATAGCAGAGCGGCAGTGAACACAGAGGGGAATTTTATGACTCACTTTGTGATCACTTATATCACAGATAAAAACATTGCTTGTTGGGTCAGAGCTATTTCCTTTTCACTCACTGTTTCTATACGAAGGTATGGGTCATCAGTAACCTACATGCTATGGGCTATTGGAAGCTATCATGATTTGGGGCACCATATTATCCCTGCATTAACAGCTCACAGAGGATGTTTTTGGATTTTTTTTGCAGCGCATGTTACTTCAGTGGGTCAGTTTAGACTTTATTTGTTGAATTTCATAATTAGTCATACATCAAGTGAGTATAGCCTTTTTTGGTATTCAGAAGAAATTTCTTTCCTTTTTCCTTCATTTTGCTTTTCTCTTTTCTTTTACTGTTTCTTTTCTTTAATGCTGGTTTCACTTTTTACATCTTTACACTGTAGATATTCTTTACTAGGTGTCTTTGGCACAATATTGGTGATGTGCTTTTTTTTTTTAAATGGTGACGCACTCCACATGGGAAAGGTTGGCTACTGATCTGCATCAATGTATATTGTATAATATTGTAACATAAATTTTATGCTTTGCAGTGATGCCCCTGAAGAAGGGACAATTTAGTCCCGAAATGCATTGGGCTTATGTCATCTGTTTTGTGAAAAATGCTTTAATGACATGAGATTACTAAAGAATTGTTATTTCAGGTGTTTTGTTACATCAATAAGAGCATTTGTATGCATTGATTTCGTTATTTGAATTTACGTGGTTGACATTCCATAGTTTACAAATTGAATATAACAAGATGAAAATATTGTTTGTGAGAATACTTTTTGAGTGTCTATGTTGAAAAAGGTGAGAGGTTGTATATCACATATAGTTGTGCACACCTGAGTCCAGCAGGCAGGTTGGCTGCTGGCCCTCCTTTTTTTGATTTTGCAAAAAATAAAACGGTCATACTGGGCGGCAGTCTTATGCCAAACCTGGGAAATCCATCCGACCAACTCAGTCACTGGTAAATTTCTGAACTGCAAAAGCACGCCTAGGCTTGAACCTTATCTGAACAAAATTATCCCCCACCAACTAAAATGTCTGTATGTGCCATATAGGTGTGGGGTTTGCCCTTGAGAGCACAGACTTCCAAATGGGCCAATGCTACATCTCAAGTGGATTGTTGTCCAAACTACCCGTGCATAGTAGAAACCCATTTTTTTTTATTCTGTCACGCATTCAGTAACGTCCGCAAAACATAGCTGGTGTCTGTATGTAGAAATTTGGGTCTAAGACATTATTGGGAAGCGGAGAGCCTTTTCTAGAGTGACACTAGAGACTTTTTAGTATACTCAGTCTCTAAGTACCTGTACATCGCCTGGGCGTTAAGGAAAAAGGCAATTTGCAGACCTGAGTCTTGACAGTGAACTGTTTTACCTTTTTTCTCGAACATTAAGCTCACATGAATTGTTGTATATACACATTCTGTTCATTTACTCCTTTGTATTCCCCTATTGATTGCCACTTTGCACATTTTTCTAGTCATGATTATACGATTATTTTAAGAACGATCAGGAGGCTCTTAAACAATTTGCACAGATAGTTACAATCTTAGGCTTAGCTCTTTGTTTCTCTTTTTTAACATGATCCAATGTTTTTTAACTGCTTTTTATATGGACTTTTATTTTCTGTCGCATCAAGCTCGTATATTGTCCGAATTTTTTTTTAAGTATTAAAAATTTACTTTTGTATGGATTTGATGTGTTTTATGGGCTGTACCCGAAATAAACAATTATATACACAAAAAAATGTGAACTCAGAGAAGGTAATATCTTCATTGTGACAAACCTGGTCCCTGTATCCTCTATTTTTACTAAATGGTTTGGAATTGTTTTTGTGTTGCGTTTTCACTTTATTACAGTTTGAGTGCTGAATAAATACTTCACATATTGCCTGAATTTGCCTGACTGCTTTTGTGCCAAGCTACCAGAGGGTTAAGCACGAGTTCATTTAGTGACGTTTGTGGGTCACCCTCACTAGGATTGTGCTTAATATTTGAGTGGAGCTTCCACCACTCTCAACTAATAACACAATTTCTTACATTGATTAATTAGGAAAGGGCAGTGTGCATTTCTACTGGACTCAGATCACCTTTTTTTAATCAAGTGAACTCTAAAGTCTGTCACAATCAAAACAGATAGCCTTCATGATATTTACAGTAGAAAAGTCATAAGGTGAAACTTTAGGCTATAAATACGCTGTGTTGTATGATGACTAACTTGTCTATTGTCCAGGTAGTGGCAGTAGCGTTTTGTGCCAGGGCAGAGTGGCGGGACAGGCGGGGTGGGGGGAGGAAAAGGAGAAAATAAAAAAAAATAAAAACAGAATTTACCTGCTGCTTGCCGCATTGCCGCTGTTCGGCTTATCTCTGGCTCCACTGCAGCATAGGGTCTAAGACTCCCCTATGCCCAATCCAGAATCTGCTTTCATACTGCCGGCAGCATGAGAGCAGTGTCATGATTGGCCTGAGCACCCTGCATTTGCACTCCCAGAGAGACTGGGAGCCTGTGCCTGCTGTCTCCATCTCAGCCATGGAGCTTGGGGAAGAGACATCTCAGTGCGCATGCCGGTTTGGCCGTCCTAAGAGAGCCAGCTAAACTCACATGTGCACTGACAGCAGTGCCCACCACTCCCCCTCTGTGATTGCCCCCGTGTTAACCCCCTCAAAGATGCGGCCCTTAGAACTTGAAAAAACCCGATTATAAAGCAATTTTATTATCATTCTATTTTTCAAGTTTTGAGCCGGTGCTGGCTGAGGGGGGGGGGGGGGGGGGGGCGGCGACGATGCTCCTCCGCCATAGCAGAGGATATGGCAGAGGAGATGCCGCTGGGTAGTGGCCTTATTAATTTAGAAGAAGCATAATATAAAGAATCTTTGGGGATTTTGTTAATGAGACTTCTCTCGTGCCCAGGTATCATATTCACAAAACAATGCATTACACTCACATAACCCTTGCGCTTTACTCCCTCAAAAACGTAAAAGTCCATCAAAGGCAGCGATCACTGTTTTGTAGTCTGCTACTGTAGTCTTGTGCAAGGTGTAGGCCGGGGAAGTGCGCTAAACATGAATTTGGAAGTAAATGTGACCCAGGAGGGATTACTATATCCCCCAACCTGTAAACAGTGCATTTTCCATACAGCATATGTGCGCCAGTTTGCCCATCTCTCTCCTACTACCAGTGCGGTCTAAACATGGTCACTTTTACTGACAATTAACTCATTCTGCCTTTTCTACCCCGTTTTCTCTCCCGCTCGTTTCACCACCGGCTCCATACCGCTCTCTTTTGCTCTCTCTCCTTCCCTCCATAGTATCAAAGTCCCTGAGCGGTGTTCATTCGGATTTTAGCGGTCTTTCTTTATTGTTAATTTATTCATACAAAGTACGCTTGCTAGGGGAGATCGGTATTTCTGCGATAAGAAATCGCTGGATTATTATAACGTTTCCCCTATGGAAGAGGGAATTAGTGGGAAGCCTGAAGGTAATTTACAAATTCTTTGCCATATTCTGGGGGGAAATTACGGGAGATTTTACCTGACAAAAGGTGTACCTGGGAAACCAGGGGGTGGCAATGCCGCATATGAAATTACTGACGACCTTGTAATAATTTTTACAGGCGGATACTCGTGGTTCCCCCTCAAAACAATATTAAAAGGGCACGTAGAAAGAGTGCCTAAGTGTTTGCATAGTTTTTTATGCACCCCCACAAGTAATGATTGTATGGGTGACAGTCAAATACCTTACAGAAGGCTTTGAAGAGGCATACCCTCACCTTACGTCTAAATAACATCCCTTTTACTGTATTTTCCTCAGGGTTTGCAGCTATAACTCTGAAGACTTGTGTTTTCTCTATCTGTTTGCCACCTTTTACCCTGTGCCTGAATGCACAAGCCCCAGGGCAGTGCTAATTTCAAATCACTGTAAGCAGCTCCCTTTTGGGCTGACATAAGTGGCTGCAAGAGGGTGCCAGGTGGCAAAAAAATGACTACAAAATTGCTTTGTTGATAGGACTGGGGCAGTGCTAATATGGTAAAATCATGTTATATTGTAGGAGGTTACTGGGCAGGTTAGAGCAGGCAGCGGTCTCTGACCCTACTAAGGAGACTGCCCTACAAAAAGCACATATATCATGCAGAATTACTTGAGCGGCTGCGGGTTATAGATTTCCAATCATGCACGCAACGGCAACATGCAGAGACCGATAGACCGGGCACTCTCCTGGCCAGAATATTGCAGGACGCGCCATCCCCCACCCCCATTCATGAGGTTATAATGCCAGAGGGCACAATAATGAACACGCAAGCAGATAATCTAGCATTCAGGGAATACTACAAAACACTATATGAGGCTCCTGTGGACTCGTGAGAGGCGACTTTGCAGCATTCATGGATGACCTTATATTCCCCCAGCTATCACAGGCACTCCAAACAGAGCTAGCAGCACCTATATTCAAAACGGAGCTCAAGATGCGATTAAGGAGCTACCACTCAATAAAACTCTGGTGAGGGATAGACTTCAAGGGTTGTTCTATGACACTTTTCCGACCGCGCTTGTTCCCCGACTAGAGCGCCTTTACCAGTCAGCTTTATATATTGAGTGCCTCCTCCCTACCGCGATGCAAGCACTGGTCACTTCCCTTCCCAAGCCACACAGGGACCCTACTGATATCTCAAGGTACCGGCCACTCTCACTATTGAACACTGAATACAAAATCTTAAGTAAAATACTGTCTCTGCCCCTACTCCCCTTCCTACCACAATTTATACATATAGACCAATGTGGTTTCGTGCCAGGCCTTAGCACTTCTCTTAATACAAGTTGCTTATAGCATGTGCTGACCGCCACAGCCTCGGACTATCCTAGGGCAGGGTGCATCTCATTAGACCTGAGGCAAGCTTTTGATACCCTCAGCTGGAAGTACATGCTGGCAACACTTTCGAAATTTGGTATACCTCCAGCCTATATACGCTGGGTTAAGCTATTATACACGGCACCCTCAGCAGGAGCCCGGACAGAAGTACACATCTCAAAGTCTTACCCAATCAGCCATGGTACACGGCAAGGCTGTCCGCTTTTGCCACTACTATTTGTATTAGCACTTGAGCCCCTAGCTATTAAGCTTCGGAAACAGGCAGTAATGAATGGCATTTGCATTGGCGACACTACACACACCCTGTCATTGTATGCGAATGACATTATCCTTTGTCTACACAATCTTCAGGGTAGTCTTGGGCCTATTCCACGCATCATCACCTAGTTCCAAAATCTCTAGCCCTACCATCAATGAGAGCAAATCACACACATTTTATGCTAAGGAACAACCAGAGCCTATTAGCTTTGACCCTTTAACGTTTCCGATTGTGCCCACCACCTTTAAATATTTAGGTTTACAAATATATAGGGGTCCACAGGAGTTATTGGACGGCAATCTCTTGTGGGCAGTTATGGCACTCAGAACTCAAGTAGCTTTTTGGACGTCACTACCACTCTCTGTGGCAGATAGAGTTGCCATTACCAAAATGGTCATGCTCCTGAGACTGCTCTACTATTTCACCAATAGTGATTCCAACTGGTATCTTTAAAACCTTGAACACTCTCTTGCTGGAGCTACTATGGGGGTAGGGCCACAGAAGGGTGGGGCTCTTGAAACTTCATCTGGGAATGGACAATGGGGGCATGGGTGTCCCAGAGTTTAGGGCATACTGCTACGCGAGCCAACTGCAGTGGCTAGCGTACTGGCTTGCTCATCATAACCTCCATGAGATAGGGCTCACTCAGTAAGCGTTCGCTCAAGGTTTCCTCCATAATCTATTTTTGCCCAGGGGACGGGTCCTGCCCACGACTCCCTCACTACTGAAGGTAGCCCTTAACTATTGGAGACGAGCATAACACTACACGAATCAGTGACTCCTGTACGCCTCCAACATTCCGCTGATAGGGATTCCCACACCCGCAGAGGTAATCACCTCCCGGAGCATCTCCATATGGGCACGGGAAGGTGTGGACACTCTTGGAATGCTATTTGGAGAGAGTATGTTTCTAGACCATGAGAACTTTGCCAGAGAACAGGGGGTGCCACGATCCCTGTATATACTGCATGCACGCATCACTAAATACGTCAAACAGTATTTGGCACCAGAAAATAAAGAGCCCTCCACGCACGAGCTGGTACATACACTACACCTTATGGGTAACGGGCATCACTTGACTCAGTGGTTGTATAGAGGCATTCGCTCCCATGCAGCAGTCTCGCTGGAGGCACCTAGAGCAAAGTGGAGAACGGACATTGGGTGGAATTTCTCGGACAAGGAATGGGATTTCCTTCTAGAGTATCCCAAGTAAGTGTCCAGAAATGTTAAGTTTGAATTCACCCAGTACATTGTACTACATAGGGCCTATCTCACGCAGTATCGCTTAAACAGAATATATCCGGAAGCGGAACACCATTGCCCACATTGTTTTGCACACAATGCCAAACTCATACACATGCTATAGGCCTGCCATTGCCTGTTGGCCTTCTGTGCCACAATCATAGTGGTCCTAGGGACTGTAACGGAAATCGCTGGCGGGGTTACAGCAGCATACTGTATATTGGATCAGCGGCGCCGTCACAAGAAGCAGAAACCTGATTTGCTAACCTGGCTTTGCTCAAAGCAAAACGATCAATTACCATGAGGTGGAAGTCCGCTGTGCGGTGCTTGACTGGCATGGGGAGGTGGTCCGATGGGGAGAGCGAAGAGTGCGACGATAAGGCATGAAGAAAACAGGAGCTTGCGGAAGTCGCCGACCTCACTGGATTGGGATTCAATGTTAGTCATTTGTAGTCTTGGAACCCCCACTAACATGATATACTGTAGGACATAGCATCACAGTCCACACTAACCGTAAGTACCGTGCCAGAGCTCCCCAAGTTACTCCCCTGACCCAATATAAACATATGCAGCTAGGACTGTGTTAGATCTGGGGGTCTCTAGTTGGCAGGGTAGGTACCTCTGTCCAAGTAGGGACCCTTGCTTCTAGTCAGGGAAAGGGGGATACACTGTTAAGATAACCCCTGCTCACCCTCTAGGTAGCTTGGCCTGAGCAGTCTAGGCTATCAAAGGCAATGTGTAAAGTATTTGTACCAACACTCACAGTAACACAGTGAAAACACCACAGATTTACTCCACACTAGTTTTAGAAAAATAAGGTATCTTTACTAAAAACTTCACAATACCAAATACTACAGAAAAACCAACATATAATTCAAAAGGTTACTTTAAAGATAGTTCAAGAGCTTGCAGAAAGTACTTCAGGATGTAAAAGTCAGTGTCTTGCACAATGCGACTCTCAATGCACAAAATGCGACACTTTCGTGCCCAACAGTACCTGTAGTTGCGATAAGGTTCCCAAAAGCTATAACAAGGAAGATGGCAAAGGCGATGCGATACTCCTGAGATCCTGGGAGGCTTTGCAGCAGCCCTGCTTCACGCAGCAGAGGTGGATGCGCCGGCTCCGATCTGTAGGGGGAGGATGCGATGACTTTGGCTTTCGTTGCGTAGGTTTCTTAGGGGGAAGCTTCACGCACAGGTTTGATGCGACACGCTTCGATGTGGCACGATGCGCGGCGCAGCGTTGACTTCCGGCACCGCAACTCTCGATGCGCCACGGAACGGGACTCTGCGTCGACGCACCCGATGACTGGAGACTTTCACGCACCGGCAGTGGTGCGGCTCGCCAACTGGTTCTGCGACGACCCTCATCAATGCCAGGAATCTTCACGCTTCGGGACGATGCTCGACGCACTCGGCGATGCGGGGACCTTGCGTGTTGCGATGGTGCCGCGATGAAAGTTTCCACGCACTCTCGTTCTTGCGACACGCAATCGGATGATGCGTTGGGTACCAGTTGCTCTTTTTCACGCTTCTGCTTCCCAGCTCCCAAAACACAGCAAAACGACCTCCTGAGGCCCCAAGACTGGGCAATCACTCCAAGGCAGGTCAGAACTCCTTCAGCAGAGTTCCAGGGGAGCTGGTGGTGAAGTCCTTTTGTTCCTGGGACTTCTTAACAGGGAGCCAGCTCTTCTCAGGCCCTTGGAGATCAGAATCAAAAGAAGGGGACACAGCAAAGTCCTTCCCCTCTCCTTGGCAGCAAAGCAAAACAGCAAGCAGGCAGTGTTCTCCTCTTCAGTCCTTTTCAGCTTTCTCCTTGGCAGAGGTTTCTTCTTAGTTCCAAAGTGATCTAAAGTTTAGGTGTCTGGGGTCCTCTTCTTATACCCCTCCAAGTCTTTGTCTCTCTGTGTTTCAGTGGGGGGATTCCCCTGCTCAAACCGGTTCCTGGGTGTGCTCTGCTCTGGAGCACCTGGTTCCTTTCAGAGTGAGGGGCAGGGTCGTTAGACGCTCAGCAGGAGGTGGAGCCTTCTTTGTGCCAGCAGAGGCAGAGTCCTCAGCCTGGCCAGCAGGGGGTGGAGCCAGCTTTGTGCTGGCAGGGGCAGCCCTATTCAAACCCAGGGACTACTCCTCCCACCCATCTAAAGCAGATCTCCCTATTCACCCTGCTGCTGACTCATCCAGGCTCCTGGAGCCACCTAGCCATTCACATGACACCAGTCAGCCAACCAGCACACAGGCACATAGGAAGGTTAAACAAGAGAATAGCTACTTTCTAAAAAGTGCTATTCTCACACAGTGAATTTAAAAACCATCTTGCTAAAAAGATGTATAATTAAATTCTGAACACAGAGATACCAAACTTGGATTTTCTATCTTGCCCTTATGGGAAGATAGGCATGTAAACAGCCTTCCCCATTCTATCCTATGGGCAAGATAGCCTCTCAGCAGTGAAAAACGAAAATGGCTGTAATTCACTACCAGGGCATGTTACACACCTCAGTACATGCCCTACCTTTCAGATACACTGCACCCAGCCCAGGGGGGTACCTAGGGCCACCATAGGGATGCCTGACATGTACAGAAAGGGAAGGATAAGGCCTGGTCAGTGGGTGCACTGGCCAGGTCGACATGGCAGTCCTGGACTGCACATAGGCACTGCAAGCAGGCCTAAGACATCATTTTAGCGCTACTCCTGTGGGTGGCACAATCAGTGCTGCAGCCCACTAATAGCATTTGAATCACCAGCCCTTGCACACGCAGTGCACTTTACTAGGGGCTAACAGGTGAAACAAATATACCAATCATGGATAACCAATCAATATAACAATTTACCAAGGGAGCACTTGCACTTTGACACTGATCAGCAGTGGCAAACTGCCCAAAGCATCTAAACCAGCAAAAACGAAATCCAGCATAGCATCAAAAATACAGGATGTAGAGGCAAAAAGTCAGGGGTAACCATGCCAAAGATGCCAGGTCTAACACGTGTCCCCTCCAGCTGAAAGTGGGGAGAACTACCCACCCTCTTGGGAGTTCTCATCGCTAAGGCGGAAAAACCTGGACAGACCATCAGCGTTGGCGTGTTCTGTACCGGGGCGGTGTTCCACCGTAAAGTCCATCCCCTGTAGGGAAATGGACCACCTCAACAGCTTAGGATTCTCACCCCTCATCTGCATCAACCATCTGAGGGGCCTGTGGTCCGTCTGAACCCGGAAGTGAGTCCCAAACAAGTAGGGTCTCAGCTTCTTCAGCGCCCAGACCACAGCAAAAGCTTCCCTTTCAATCGCACTCCACCTCTGTTCCCTGGGAAGTAGCCTCCTACTAATGAAAGCTACAGGTTGGTCCAAGTCCTCATCATTTAGTTGTGAGAGCACCGCTCCCACTCCATGCTCAGAAGCGTCTGTCTGCACTATGAATTCCTTGGAGAAGTCAGGCGCCTTGAGTACAGGTGCTGTACACATGGCCTCCTTCAGGGCATCAAAAGCTTCTTGGCAGGCACTGGTCCAAATCACTTTCTTCGGTAAGTTCTTGGAAGTTAGTTCTGTCAAGGGAGCAACAATGGTGCCATACCCCTTGACAAAACGGCGATAGTACCCGGTGAGTCCTAAGAAGGCTCTCACCGCTGTCTGGGTCTTGGGGGGTTCCCAGGCCCGGATGGTATCTATCTTGGCTTGTAGGGGCGCCACCTGGCCGCTTCCTACTTGGTGTCCCAAATACACCACCGAACCCTGCCCTATCTGGCACTTACTGGCATTGATAGTGAGGCCTGCACTATGCAGAGCCTTCAACACTGCGCAGAGGTGTTGCAAGTGTTCTTCCCAAGTGGAGCTGAACACAGCAATGTCGTCCAGATATGCGGTGCTGAATTGCTCCAGCCCGGACAGTACCTGGTTGACCAGTCTCTGGAATGTGGCAGGGGCGTTCTTCAGCCCAAAGGGCATGACACGGAACTGGAAGTGCCCCTCTGGCGTTGAAAACGCAGACCTGTCCTTGGCCCCATCAGTTAAGGCAATCTGCCAGTACCCAGAAGTTAAATCAAACGTACTGAGGTAGTTGGCAGCTCCCAACCGATCCACGAGCTCATCAGCTCTGGGGATGGGGTGTGCGTCAGTCTTCGTGACAGCATTGAGCCCACGGTAGTCCACACAAAACCTAAGTTCTGGAGTGGCACCTGGCGCAGCAGCTTTCGGTACAAGTACCACTGGGCTAGCCCAGGGGCTGCTGGAGGGCTCAATCACCCCTAGCTCCAACATCTTAGAAACCTCCTTCTTGATGCTGGCCCTGACCTTGTCAGCCACCCGGTAAAACTTCTGTTTCACAGGCATGCTATCTCCTGTGTCCACGTCATGGACACACCAGTTGGTGATACCGGGGGTCAGGGAGAACAGAGATGCAAACTGACCCAGCACATGGCGACAGTCCCTCTGCTGTTCTGGGGTCAGGGTGGGTGAGAGGACCACTCCATCCACTGACCCATCTTGCTCCTTAGCTTCCAGGAGGTCAGGAAGAGGATCGCTATCCTCCTCCATCCCTGCATCTGTAGCAAGTAGCATTGTTATTTCAGACCTCTCAAAATGGGGTTTGAGGCGGTTCACGTGTAGGACCCTCATGGGGTTCCTGGGAGATCGCAAGTTGACCAGGTAGGTCACCTCACTCTTGCGCTCCACCACCTCATATGGCCCAGTCCCCTTGTCTTGGAGCGCGCACGGCTCCACTGGCGCCATCACCCACACCATCTGCCCAGGTTGAAATTCCATCAGAGTGGTATGCTGGTCATACCACCTCTTCATCTCATCCTGGCTGGCTTCCAGGTTTGCCCGAGCGAGGGCCCGGAAGCGCTGTGTCTGGTTGCGGATGGCCAGCACATAGCTGAACACATCCTGGGGGGTTTTCCCAGGGGATTTCTCCCAACCCTCCTTCACCAGACTAAGAGGTCCTCTAACAGGGTGCCCGTACAAAAGCTCAAAGGGACTGAACCCTAGAGACTTTTGTGGTACCTCCCTGTAGGCAAATAATAGGCATGGCAAAAAGACGTCCCACTTCCGTCTCATGGGCTCTGTCAGCCCCATGATCATGCCCTTCAGGGTCCGGTTGAACCTTTCAACCAACCCATTTCCTTGAGGGTGGTAAGGAGTGGTGAACTTATAAGTTACCCCACACTCCTCCCACAGAGACTTCATATACCTGGAGATGAAGTTGGTACCCCGGTCAGATACCACCTCTTTGGGGAAACCCACACGGGAAAAGATCCCCATCAACGCACGGCCCACCACCGGGGCTGTGGTTGTCCTGAGAGGGATAGCCTCTGGGTACCGGGTGGCATGATCCACCAGGACCAGGATGAACCTGTTGCCTAAGGCGGTCCTGGGGTCCAGTGGCCCCACAATATCTATTCCCACCCGCTCGAAAGGGGTGCTCACTACCGGAAGAGGCTGGAGAGGGCCTTTGCATTTTCCTCCAGCCTTGCCACTTGCCTGGCAAGTCTGGCATGATTTACAAAAGGAAGCGACGTCCGTCTTCATCCCGGGCCAGTAAAAGTGGGTGGCAAGCCTTTGTCGGGTCTTGTCCTGCCCGAGATGTCCTGCAAGCGGCACGTCGTGAGCCAGACCCAGTAGGAAGTGTCTGAACCCTGCGGGTACCACCAGGGTACGTGATCCACTGGGCTCAGCAAACCTAGGCTCACTATACAACAAGTCATTCTCCCAGTAGAGAAAGAAGTTCTTCAGATCAGCACCTGCTGCCTGGTCTGCAGCCTGGTGCCACAGACCTTCAAGAGTAGGGCATGTCTTCTGCGCACGGCAGAACTCCTCTCTGGAGGGACCACCCTCTTGCTGCCAATGGGTCAGCTCAGGTATGTCTCCCAGCTCAGCTACCTGTTCCCCTGTAGGCTCCAGGGCATCCCCCGCAGGTTCTGCTCCTTCCTGGACTGTGGGAACAGCGGGGGTGGACGCACCACGCCCCTTGCCCTTCCTCTTTCTGGCAGGGACCTGGGCCACTGTTTCAGGCTCCAGGTCTGCTTCACAACCCTGTCTGGCTGCCATGGACCGGGTGGTCACACAGACCCACTCAGGCAAACCCAACATCTCCAAATGAGCCTGGCGTTCCACCTCCTTCCACGGGGAACTCTCCAGGTCATTACCTAGCAGATAGTCTACTGGCATGGATGGACTCACAACAACTCTGAGAGGACCTGAGACCCCCCCACTCAAAGGGAACATGTGCTACCTTGCAAAGGCGCACAGAGTTGTCAGCTGACACTACCGGGTGAAGTACGTCTGGAATGATCAGCTCCTCAGGGACCCACTGACACCTGACCGTAGTCACACTGGCTCCAGTGTCCCTGAGAGCCTCCACCCTCCTCCCATTGATGGTCACCCACTGCCTGTACTTCTTAGTGTTATCAGGGACAGGGGTTTCCTGGACCATCTCTGTGTCTCCTAAAGAGACAAGGGACATAACTGCTAATCCCTCCAAATCGCTAGAAATTAAATCTCCACCAAAAGCTACACTAGCTATACCCGGGGTTGGAACACCAGAGGGTGTCTGGGATTTCTTGGGACACACAGGAGACTTGTGACCCAATTCCTGACAGTGATAACACCTAATGGGACCCTTGTTATCCGACCTGCCCTTAGGGGGCCAGGTTGGTTTGGGTTTTGACTTGGGGGGCTGGGTTCTGGTTACCCTGGGAACTGTTTTGGGGCCCTTGTGAGAACTCCTTTTGGTTACCCTTGTCCCCCCCACTCTTCTGCTGGGGACCCTGCCCACCTTTGGCAATGGTACCCACAATTCCTCTGTGGACCCTGGTACTGGTCCAGCGGTCCACCTCCTTAGCAAGCTCAATGGGGTCCGTCAGCTTGCTATCTAACAGATGCTGGCGCAGCTCTGGAACACATAGACTACTCAAGTGCTCCCAACTAATTAAATGTAACAACCCCTTATAATCAGTTACCTTGCTGCCCTTCATCCAACCTTCCAGTGCCCGCGAGTACAGATTCACACACTCCATCCAAGTCTCAGACTCTTTCTTCTTGGAGTTCCTAAACTGCAGTCTATACTGCTCTGGAGTAAGTCCATACCTGAGACATAAGACCTCCTTCATATTGGGATAGGTCATGGCACCTGCTAATTCTCAGGGCTCTAGAGCACTCCTCCCAGAAGCCTCAAAATGTTTCCACAGGCCCGCCCCCCAATGCTGTTCAGGCACACCATTCATTCTCAATGCAATTTCATATGATATAAACCATGCATAGATATCCTCACTCCTATTGTAATTCTGTACTAAATCCTTAGGGATATATACTTTACCCCCCTGCACTGGCTGTGCGCTGCCACCATTTGAACCGGACTCCACCTGCTTGGCCTTGATGTCCAGTTCTCTCATGCTCACTTCATGAGCCAGAAGCAATTTCTTCTCTTCCAAGGCACGGGCATTCTTGCTCTCCTCCACCGCCTTGTCCTTCTCTACTTCCAATGGCTTCATTTTCATTTTCATCATTTCCATTTCATGGTCTCTCACCCTTTGATTCTCCTCCAGCTCCTCTGGAGTGAGCCCCCTACTGGAATGGGAGCTGCCAGCCCTTGAGACTGTTCTGCCCACGGGCAGATCTTGGGGAACAAAACCATCCTCTTCATCTGCATCATCCTCCTCTTGGGCCTCCCACCAGGCCTTCAAGACTTTTTGGAGCTCATCCTTTCTAGCTCCGCTTTTAAAGGGGCAACCACAGTCTTTGCAGAATTGCTTGAGTGCTACAACTCCGTATGAATACAAATCTGCAATGGAAAAATCCACTTCTGCCTTCTCACTTGTTGCCACCTGAGACATGATGCTCTTGAAGAGTTACTCAAAAATAGAATCAAAAATAATACAGTATGTGGTTGTCTATTGGTCTGCACTCCTAGTGATGTACACCAATTACTGTGGGTCAAGTACAAATACAAGTTCAATCCTCACCGCTGACCACCAATGTTAGATCTGGGGGTCTCTAGTTGGCAGGGTAGGTACCTCTGTCCAAGTAGGGACCCTTGCTTCTAGTCAGGGAAAGGGGGATACACTGTTAAGATAACCCCTGCTCACCCTTTAGGTAGCTTGGCCTGAGCAGTCTAGGCTATCAAAGGCAATGTGTAAAGTATTTGTACCAACACTCACAGTAACACAGTGAAAACACCACAGATTTACTCCACACCAGTTTTAGAAAAATAAGGTATCTTTACTAAAAACTTCACAATACCAAATACTACAGAAAAACCAACATATAATTCAAAAGGTTACTTTAAAGATAGTTCAAGAGCTTGCAGTAACTACTCCAGGATGTAAAAGTCAGTGTCTTGCACAATGCGACTCTCAATGCACAAAATGCGACACTTTCGTGCCCAACAGTACCTGTAGTTGCGATAAGGTTCCCAAAAGCTATAACAAGGAAGATGGCAAAGGCGATGCGATACTCCTGAGATCCTGGGGAGGCTTTGCAGCAGCCCTGCTTCACGCAGCAGAGGTGGATGCGCCGGCTCCGATCTGTAGGGGGAGGATGCGATGAATTTGGCTTTCGTTGCATAGGTTTCTTAGGGGGAAGCTTCACGCACAGGTTTGATGCGACACGCTTCGATGTGGCACGATGCGCGGCGCAGCGTTGACTTCCGGCGCCGCAACTCTCGATTCGCCACGGAACGGGACTCTGCGTTGACGCACCCGATGACTGGAGACTTTCACACACCGGCAGTGGTGCGGCTCGCCAACTGGTTCTGCGACGACCCTCGCAATGCCAGGAATCTTCACGCTTCGGGACGATGCTTGACGCACTCGGCGATGCGGGGACCCTGCGTGTTGCGATGGTGCCGCAATGAAAGTTTCCACGCACTCTCGTTCTTGCGACACGCAATCGGATGATGCGTTGGGTACCAGTTGCTCTTTTTCACGCTTCTGCTTCCCAGCTCCCAAAACACAGCAAAATGACCTCCTGAGGCCCCAAGACTGGGCAAGCACTCCAAGGCAGGTCAGAACTCCTTCCGCAGAGTTCCAGGGGAGCTGGTGGTGAAGTCCTTTTGTTCCTGGGACTTCTTAACAGGGAGCCAGCTCTTCTCAGGCCCTTGGAGATCAGAATCAAAAGAAGGGGACACAGCAAAGTCCTTCCCCTCTCCTTGGCAGCAAAGCAAAACAGCAAGCAGGCAGTGTTCTCCTCTTCAGTCCTTTTCAGCTTTCTCCTTGGCAGAGGTTTCTTCTTAGTTCCAAAGTGATCTAAAGTTTAGGTGTCTGGGGTCCTCTTCTTATACCCCTCCAAGTCTTTGTCTCTCTGTGTTTCAGTGGGGGGATTCCCCTGCTCAAACCGGTTCCTGGGTGTGCTCTGCTCTGGAGCACCTGGTTCCTTTCAGAGTGAGGGGCAGGGTCGTTAGACGCTCAGCAGGAGGTGGAGCCTTCTTTGTGCCAGCAGAGGCAGAGTCCTCAGCCTGGCCAGCAGGGGGTGGAGCCAGCTTTGTGCTGGCAGGGGCAGCCCTATTCAAACCCAGGGACTACTCCTCCCACCCACCTAAAGCAGATCTCCCTATTCACCCTGCTGCTGACTCATCCAGGCTCCTGGAGCCACCTAGCCCATCACATGACACCAGTCAGCCAACCAGCACACAGGCACACAGGAAGGTTAAACAGGAGAATAGCTACTTTCTAAAAAGTGCTATTCTCACACAGTGAATTTAAAAACCATCTTGCTAAAAAGATGTATAATTAAATTCTGAACACAGAGATACCAAACTTGGATTTTCTATCTTGCCCTTATGGGAAGATAGGCATGTAAACAGCCTTCCCCATTCTATCCTATGGGCAAGATAGCCTCTCAGCAGTGAAAAATGAAAATGGCTGTAATTCACTACCAGGGCATGTTACACACCTCAGTACATGCCCTACCTTTCAGATACACTGCACCCAGCCCAGGGGGGTACCTAGGGCCACCATAGGGATGCCTGACATGTACAGAAAGGGAAGGATAAGGCCTGGTCAGTGGGTGCACTGGCCAGGTCGACATGGCAGTCCTGGACTGCACATAGGCACTGCAAGCAGGCCTAAGACATCATTTTAGCGCTACTCCTGTGGGTGGCACAATCAGTGCTGCAGCCCACTAGTAGCATTTGAATCACCAGCCCTGGCACACGCAGTGCACTTTACTAGGGGCTAACAGGTGAAACAAATATACCAATCATGGATAACCAATCAATATAACAATTTACCAAGGGAGCACTTGCACTTTGACACTGGTCAGCAGTGGCAAAGTGCCCAAAGCATCTAAACCAGCAAAAACGAAATCCAGCATAGCATCAAAAAGACAGGAGGTAGAGGCAAAAAGTCAGGGGTAACCACGCCAAAGATGCCAGGTCTAACAGACTGCATATGCAAATATACTAGAATGGTGACCCGCATTGCACACGTGCGTGAAGGAGTGAGTCAGGTATGGATGGTGGGAAGGGGGGTGGGGGTGAAGGAAATTGGTGGGTTGGTTAGGGAATGTTGTCTTGATATGCAGATTGTTACCGTGAACCACGCTGCCAGCACTTTGGTAGCAATACTTTGATAGTTAACCACAGACCTTCCTACTGGTTTACCTTTAGTGGATTATATCGGACATTCTGTCAGTTCATTTCCCTTGGGACTAACGGTATATACTTAATGACATCATAATTGTGCAATGTTTGGATGTTATTAATGAAAATCAATAAAGTATGTTTAAAAAAAATTCTATATATATATATATATATATATAGAAGGGGGTTGAAAATGTTCTTGACCTGGAAAAGGCCATGTGTACCTAAGGCAGGCAGTGTGCCCTGCAGCATTTGATCTTTCAATGTCACTCTGGGATATTACGCAAGATCCCTAAAGTGCAGACCTCTTCATGTTGTGACTGACAACACAAATGAAGGAACCTAGTAGGTCGTTCTCAGAAAAACGCCAAAGTAGTGATTGCGATACTTGCAAAGCAATCTAAAGAGAAGCGTTTTGGCATCTGAGTACATTTTTTTGCTTGTATTGTCACAAAATCGCGGGTTTTTGAATTCCAAGTTAACTATTTAACATCTGGTTGCTACAGTTCTGGCCAACACTGCAAACCTGGGGGAAATGATTTTCCTGGAGGATCAGAGACTGACTGATGACGAACACAGCCCCCTCAGCCTTTGTAACATCAGAAGCCTGGTCTAACTCCCTCAGATTGTTTATGGTAGCCCGGGGCCTGCAACATCAAACTCGGCTCAGGTGTACACCACCGGTGGTATGTTAACCAAGGAGCCCTCCAGTACATCCGAGGTTTAAAGTATCAAGCGATATCTGAAATATTAAATCCATATGATTCTGGAAGTCATGTGTCGATCGAGGGCCATGGAATTTCGAAGTGGCAAGGTAGCATTTGTTGAAATTGGCATGTGAAGCTGGAGTCAGTACAACCGCCTGAGGGTCAAGGAGACTTTTTTTCGTCCTGAAGAAGTCCTGCAGAGAATCTCAACAGAGAGAAGGCGAATCTCCATGAAACAAGCATTTGTAAAGCAATCGGTCTCGCATTTGGTTGAGTTAGAACTATTGGCGATGTAAATTACAATGTCTTTAACACATGTAATATATATATATATATATTATATAAGAATAAATGCAGAATTCGTCAGTAACTTGTAATATAGCAACACGATTTCATATTGCCTAAATACATTCTTATATCTGTCACTTGCTAACTACTATTTATTATTATAAGTGTAAAAGAAATTAGGTACTTCCTGTCAATTAGCACACTGACTAGCCTTATCTCTGATCTTATTGTCCAACAAGTCTTTCTTTTGCTGGGTTTCCAAGTTTTTTTTTTTTAATACGGACGGTAAAGTTTGTATTTATTTCCATTAATTGTATATAATGTCGTTAACAATAGTGCAGCAAGTGCAGTGACACCTGTGCCAACGGGCATGAGGTGCCTGTTTTTATCCCAATTAGTGTATTTTTTTTCCTATCAATCCAGGGTTGGTTTCCTAAATTAAGGTCTATGGAACTTTTGCTATGTTGCAGCTGCCAAGAGCAAAACCGAATATATCTTCATGTCCAGCAGCGTCTTATGAAACAGAACCATTGATTTTTCACATAAATAAAGGAACCAACTCTGCCGTGTTATCAAACAGATGACTATGCAACTGGTAACTCGTGGCAAACACGTTGTGAACACTTTAATACAAGTCACTTTTAAAACCGGCTGTCCTGGACGTTTTGTAATATTGATTTATTGATTATCAACAGGATAATTTCTGCAAGAAAAGCTCATTATTGTGACAGGATAAAATGATAAGCAGATTTCAAAAATGACAACAGTGACATGCCACATACATAAAAGAAGAATTGCGACCGGGGCAAAGAAGTATTTAAATGACAGCTTTCGGCAGCATACAAAACACACGACGGTGAGAAACGAAGGGAAACAGAAATACATCGTTACACACAGTATAATCTGTGTTCCATAAAAACCGCGAATTAATTTGTAAATGCTACATATAAAGAGTTGTATCCCTTTATGCCTAGTTGACTGTCGCGTCAAATGCGGTCAGCCTATGTCCAGATAAGGGTAAACTGCAAATATTTGATTTGGAGGGATACTCATACTTACCGAAGTAATATATTCTATGGTGACCGAAGAGGGATGGCAATAACATGACCGGGTCGTACATATAATTGTAGACATCATTTAAAAGAAATGAGGGATGCGGCTCACGGGTAATCTTTTATCAGATGTTATGTTGTAGGAGTGCTACAGGGCTGCTCTGCCTCTTTAGGTGATAATGTGGGAGAGCTCAAGATAACGGCACAAAGCCGATAGGCTGATAGGATTTGGAAGGGGCTGGGCATAACTGGAGCGACCAGTGGTAGCCAGGGAAGCAAAAAAAAAAAAGGAGAGACCCGAGGAAATAGAAAAGATCCAGGCGGTAACCGGGGACATCAGCTGCAACAGGTCGACAACTTCGAATGCGTGCAGCCCTTCCACAACAAAAGTACCTTCATAAGTCCCAAAAAACAGGAGCATAGCTCAAAGGGTTCAGGGGCTGTTGCCGAGATCTGTCTGCTGCCGGAAGGTTCTTTATTAATAGCATTTTTGTTGTTTTTAACCAAAAGCAAGATCAATGCAAGTCCTGGAGAAATGGAATCTGTCAATGCGGCGGTTTCCAGCTGCATACCGTAGCACAGCTCCTGCTTTCATATTATCAAGAAGCCTGACATGCATTATTAAAGCATGGCACCTGTGTTGATAATATGAAAGAGGTCACCGTGCTAAAGTATAAAGTTATGACATTTTATGCTACAGCATGGCGCCTGCTTTCATTTTACCAACAAGCGTGCCGCGCTTTGTTAACCCCTTCGCCGCGGCAGGAATTCCGCCGCGGCGCTGGGGGGGGTTTGGGGGCAGCGCGGTGGCGCTGTGCTCGTGACGGAACCGCTCCGTCACGAGCCACGGTTGAGCTGTGCTCATGACGGAGTGGTTCCATCATGTCTCCGCCCACTGCGCTAATCGCCCGCACAGGCGGGGAATTAGCGCCGCGTGGGCGGAGCGGCGGCCAACGGCCGCAGCATGACGGAACCACTCCGTCATGAGCACAGCGCAACCGTGGCTCATGACGGAGTGGTTCCGTTATGAGCGGGGAAGGGGTTAAAGAGTGGCGCCCATGCTGATAATATGCAAGCGGGCGCTGTGCTGAAGTATAAACTTTATGCTGCAGCACGGCGCACGCTTTCATATTATCAAGGGTGCTGTGCTTTATTAAAGTGTGGCACCCATGTTCATAATATGAAAGCGGGCGCTGTGCTGAAGTATAAAGCTTATGCTGCAGCACGGCGCACGCTTTCATATTATCAACAAGGGTGCTGTGCTTTATTAAAGTGTGGCACCCATGTTCATAATATGAAAGAGGGAGCCATGCTGCAGCATAAAGTGCTGCCGGTAGTGATAATATTTTTAATTCTCATAAACAGAACAGTCAGCTGGCCTCGTACCCGGTTCCTCCCCAGGTGAGGGAGGGCCGGTTGCTATATGGGGCCATGACACCCTGCCCTGCACCTGGCAGCGGATGCACACACATAGGACTCCCCTGCCCCCAGAAGAGCCTCGCAGCTTGCGGAAGCTCCCAACCCAAACACGCGGGGTGGGCGATGGAACAGGGCCACTCCTGCCAGTGGGGGGTGCCATCACGGCCAAGGGTAGGGATAACACGGCGAGAGGCCACAAGCTCGCTCACGTGGGGTGCAACACAGGGATGCAGCTTGCCTCTTTCCAGGGCCGAACTGGCCGTAGCGGGCACCGGGCAATCCCCCGGTGCGCTGCACGGTTGGGGGCCGGTTTTGGGCCCCAGCGGGCCGGTTTTGTTACAGGGCCGTTTTTGCAGCATAACTGCAAAATCAGCCCTGTAATAAAATCGGCCGAAAACCGGCCCTGGCAAAGAGCCCGGAGGCACCCCCAAGCCCCGGGGCTGGCCGAGCACTTTGCCAGGGCCGGTTTTGGTTCCCAGTCCAGCCCTGCTTCTTTCTCACACTCCTCCATACCGCTGTCAGCCACATAGGTGTGTCACGCCAGCGCTCGGTATGCTGGATATGTGCCCCGGGGTGGAGGGGTGGGACGGGAGGATGTGGTGGAGGGGGGCGACCTATGTCTGCTCATTCGCTCGTCAGCAGCGACAGAAAGGTCCTTCTGGGGTAAAGAGTGTGCTTCAAAACAGAGCTCCGCTGCAGCCCCGCGTAATAACAAACCACTTTCCCTACTCGGCTACAAACATAACTGTGTATCCACTTTGTTCGCGCAACTCTAATAGAAACGAGCTCCTAATCAGGCCCAGCTCCAGGAATTTGTATTTGGGTGGGCCAAGGGTGTATTAGGGTGGGCCACTTGCGGGCCCGATTTGTCTCTTAATGTCTAGCCAGGCCTGCTTCCAGGCCTCCTTTATCTCTTCTTAGTCTTACAAGGCCCAGTAAAACGCACTCTTTTCCAAATTTTTCTAAATGTTAGCAGTCTCAAAAACTGTTTTTTTTCCATTTAATGTCCCTTTCATGGGAAGAGGAGGTTTCTGAGGTGGGAGTATCAGGCAATTGACACTACTCGGGTTCCCTCTGTGCGAGCGTGCCTTCAGGGAAATTCCCCCTTCATTACTACCTCCACCTGACCCCTGACTCTTGTCTACCACCCCCTCCAGTGCACCTTATCTCACAGCTTACCTTGGGGCTCAGCGCCATATCAGCCACCATCTGGTTCCAATTTCATTCTTCCCGGAAAAAAACACTAGTAAAATCCCCTTCAAACTTGAAACATTGAATATAGCAGTAAATGTAATTAGCATGTACTTTAAAGTATGTTCCATAGTAGCCCTAATGACCCGACTGTTAACTAAATAACCAAAAACAGAAAGGCCATGACGGGGCCGGCGTCAGCGCTGATGTGAAAGTCTTTTTTGGCACCCCACCAATGACCTCTTTCTCCGTAGATACCTTTACTACCACTGTCCAACAGTGTCCTTCATCTCTCCATAGCGCCTCCCCCTCATGACCTCCTCCTCAGACTCCCTCAGTACCACCCTCTACCGGTGCCCTTCATCTCTCCTTAGCCCCCCCTCCCCATGACCTCCTGCTCGGATTCCCTCACTACCACCCTCCACCAGTGCTCCTCACCTCTCCGTTGCCCCTCTCTCATATGCATTTCATTTGTTGTATAGCGCTACTCATATCAGTGTAGGCTGTCACAGTACTTTACATCACACACACATCATACAGAGACAATAAGTCATTCTACTGGGAATGTCACATAAGGCAATGAGGATTACAGGTGTAGGAATCACGTCATCCATGCTGGTGGGCAATATATTTTACGAGGGTTTGGTCTGGAGAAGCACAAACTCAGGATTTGAAGAGCACTCCAGTGGTTGGGGGTTGGCTTTACTGATAAAAATGGAGAACTGCCCAAACAAACTCTTTTTAGCAGCATTAGAATAATGAAAGACCGGGGATGTTCTAACTATCTCACAACACAAAAAAAGGCAACGTTTGTATGCAACTCTTTGATGACAGTTCATAGGTCACTCTCCTATCTGCCTACATCGGTGGCAGATTCACTGTGAAGGCCAAGGCTCATGTTTGGATGGGCCAGGCTCATGTTTGGGTGGGCCTTGCCCACCCGGCCCACCCTCTAGAACTGGGCCTTCTCCCAATACTGTACCAATACAGGGTTGGTCACGTTATGGTAGAAGTAGCACACCCTCGCATATTTTCTCGTGAATAGGTGAAGCCTGCTGAAAATAATTAGGTGGTAGGAAAACAAGCGGTCGCGAGTATTCCGGACAGTCCGAAAGTGAAAGCGCGCTGTGTGCACTGGATCTAAACAAAGCACGTCGTCCTGCTTCCAGTAGGACAAATGCAATAAAGAATAAAGTGATTACTGTGCAAGAACCGAAGTAAAGGGGCCAGTAGCCGTGGGACGTTACAAATGAAAACAAGGACATACTAAGGACGGACTAACAAGCCTTTTTACCAATCAAAAGCCAGCATTTACGAAGGACAAAGACACAAGCCAATATTAGTGGGCGGAGCTTCACTCCCGTACTGAAATACCCCAGATCTTCCCTAGAGCAGCGCTTGCGTGCTGACTCTAGGCTCGACCTAAAAATAGAAAATAAAGTTGTCTGTGTGTATTCACACGCTGTGTCCTTGCATCGATTTTCCTCACAACAATTGTCATGGGCATTATAAACAAAGTTGAATGTTATAAAAGGTTTTTAAAAGTCAGACAGTTGCAGCTTACAATTTTAACAACATATTTCCAGTGCACCGCTTCACAGCTATTAGAAGTGGACTCTCTCTCCTACTCCCTTTCTTCTCACTCTATAGGCCCGATAAAAAAAAAAAAAAATGTACAAGTGCAAGATAAAGTTTGGTCTTTACAAAAGAGGAATTTATCCTCGAAAGGGATTTGGTCACTGAGTCAGGGTAAGCTGCCAGCCCTCTGCCTGACGCCATCCTACACTTAGCCATGAAACCACAAAAGTGGGAATATATTTGTCACACGTGTTTTTCTTCCCTGCAGACCCTCTCCTGTATTGTACTACAATAAGGTATTTGGCTGGTAGCACGTTTACAAGGATAGTGGAAACAGAGTGTAGTCAGATGGGAGGCGGTGAGCCTTTGCCCTCCCAGGAACTATGCCACTGGCTGTCGAGTGGGTTTACGGCAAGAGTAGGGAATTGCCAGAAAAAGACCACATTGCGCATTGTGACTACAGATCACCTTAGTTTCCTCTGTTCAGTGCTGGGGGCATGAGCTGATGATCACAGTCTGAAAGTGAGGATTGACTTTCACCAATTACATTCTAAGTTCAGATTGTTCCGTTTGGTGGCATAGTTTCCCCTTCCTAACGTTCCAGATCAATCTTACCATTATACCTATTTTCCCAACAATCTGTAAGTAGTCACATGGGCTACCTTGTAGGCCTTCTTCAGATATTGAGATTGAACAGGCCTTTGTGTACACCCTCCTCAAGTGGTGCTGCGGTGGTTAGAGCTGTCAGCATTCTCTTCTGGTGATCTGTTACCACAGGTTTGCTGGAGTCATTGAGAGTGCCTTGGGTTTAGTAAACCTTCAACTATGCACAAGCGCCTAACATACCTGAACAGCAGATTGAATAACCTCTTCATGACATTCAGCTTTATGGATTGTATAACACTTCATGACAGCTTTATATAACGGATTGGATTTGCAGACAATTCGTCGCAGGACTCTGTTATGTTATGTGTTGTATCCTGGCTCTGCTGTTATGCATGCAATCTCTTGCTCTGCCAGTGGAATGTTCATCCAATGATGTATTACAGAATGTTGGGAGCCAGAGATGTCAGTTGAGAAGGGCTGAGCACCATCCTGGCTGCTCCTGGTGGGGTCTTAATCTGATCTACTTAATATCTCCCAGTCTTTGTATTGGTCTTGTAGTGGATTTAACTGGATGACTTGTAACTAACTACAAATAAACATCTAAAGATCCTCTACAGATCTGGACTCAGTTACTCCAATTTTTGGCGACTATCTTAAAAAGAACCTGCATCTATCACCTCTTCAATCTTCAAGTAACAACTACTACAGACTTAACAGTAACTGAAGCTGCTTCTACCCTCAACTGGCACCCTTGACCCCACCAGTGACCGCCCACCGGTCGCCCTCAACACAAAGTGCCAGTTCCAGTCTACGCAGCACAGTCTGTTCAACTTGAAGAGCTGTTCATCTTCTCAAGGCTGTCTACTCTCCTGAGTGCTTCTCTAAGTTTCAGAAAAAGCCTACTTCTAGTGGTGCTGAGCCTTCTGTGAGGGTAAGCCTACGTCTACACACTGCCTGGTAAAGAAGTGTGTGTGCTCAGGTATGTGCCAGTTCATACTGCTTCTGCTGTGAGAGTGGAGAAGAAGTGTACTACTGTACCTGTGTACCAGTCACAGTTCTGAATGACTTTTTCACTGCGCCCTTATTTGGATGCCTGTCCTGGAGGAAGTCTGCCTCTTCTGCTATTTTGGCGCTGATCCCTACCAACGTACATTTCCCTAGAAGTGTGTACCATCCTTTGGAGGAAGTGTACCCTTGAAGTGCAGTTTCCCACAGCAGTGATCTTTTCTTGCCCACTATCTTGCCACATGCTTCTTCTGCTGATTTTGGAAGGGTTTTCCTTGTCCACATGTACTGCTACCTTTCTGCTTTTGGACGGTCTCTACACTTCCTGTGACCAGTGCTTTGGCCTCTCACTGCCCACTGCCCCAGTCTCCTCTGCCTTGCTCCCATCTTCAAGGGGAGACCTACGTGTCTGCATGCCTAGGGACAGTGTTTCCTTTGACCTGGGATAATTTTGTTTGTTGTATAATTAGGAGTGTCTGTGAGAGTTGCCTGCCTTAACAGCTGTTTGACATTTCCACCACTCATCGACCACTTTTCTTGGCGTGGTTCGAGACATTGACAGTGAGTTATTTATTAATTTACACTTTGCTGTTTGGTCTTTGGTGCGCCCCACAATGGCAGTTCAACTGCCTTCCTCATACTTTTAAATAGCTCTCGAGCGCACCCAGACCCTTCACGCGCTCTCACCGTCATTTCTATTCCTCAAACAGCAAGCAGCCTTACCTACATCCTGCTCTCCTATGATGCCTTCTTCGCTGCATTTGTGACGCCATGCTCAGATCTCCTAACAGCACGGTGACGCCGGGAGCCATCTGGCACAGGTCGGCCGTGCGTGCCGCCATTTTGGGATTGACATTTCTGCAATCCTTTCTATTGGAGTTTACACACGTTCTGCCAACCACGTTCAGTTGTAAAGAGCAAGATACCTAATGCACCGCCGCGCTGTCAATGTCTTGGCGCTTTTCCTTCTACGTGCTGCCACTATAACTCTTCAGTGTGGCTACTGCGGAGAGAGGATTTCTTTGGTGGACCTGAACTTTTATGTTCATGTGAACTTGAGCGTTTTCATCTCTCATTTCCCTGTCATGTTTTCAAAGAAGGAATCTTCTACCAAGGTACTGTGTTGCTATTTTTCTGCTTGTTGCCATGTGTTATACCAGTGACAAGTACTGTCAGACAGTCTTTATGCTGAAATCGTTTTTTCTCTTTTTTCTCTTGTTCATTGCAATTTGGACATTTTCATCTACAGCTCTACTTTTACTCGGGTGAGGAAACGCTCACCGGTGTTCTTCAGTGCTTATTTCATTTTTTTAAAGGGCTTTTGTCATTAGTAACCATTTTTCTTAATTTACTGCCTTATGTGTATCTCTAATGATTATTGCTTACATATGCGTCTAGTGCCCAGGGGACTGCTATTATCGTTTTTGTTAACATTTTCTATGTGTACATTCAGTGATGATCCCTTGTTCTCGTACTTAGGTTGGTTGGGTTTCAGTCCCACCTCTTTGGTGTTCAACATTTTGTCTCTATGCGAGGTTTGTTATGGGTTACAGTCCCATCTTCTACGGTGCACAACATTTTGTTTTGTCTCTCAGGAGATGTCTCACATGGGTTACAGTCCTATCTTCTACTGGTGCACAACATTGACCTCTACATGAGGTGTCTCATATGGGGTACATGCTCATTTTTACGGAGCACTTTATGTTTGCCTCTTCATGAGGTGTCTCACATGGGTTACATTCCCATCTGCTCAGTGCACAAGAAATTACCTCCAGGGTATTTCTTTCTTTTCAGTGCACACTATGTCACGGGTTCCTACCCATGTACTCGAGTTCCTACCTGATAAGCTAACTTTTATGTTGCTTTAGTGCACAGTGTGGAAGCTCCACACTAGTTGTCCATACACGGACACCTCACGTCTCATTTGTTTATCCTACACAAGTTGTATTTGACATTTTAATGAGATTTTAATGCAATGGGAATTTTGTGTGATTTATCTTAAATTGTCTCATCATTTCCCTTTACAGCTCAGTTTTCCTTTTGATATCTTTTACTGGTGTCATCTGTGGATTCTGGTTTCTTTTTTTTTTCCTTGTTTTTTCTGTCTTTCTCTTAATGTGGTGTCTTGTATGTATTGGAGTTTTTTGTTTTTCCTTCTCTTGTTAGTGTCTGCTTTTGGTCTGTTGGTCATTGTGTTGTGCTTTGACTTGTCTCTTTTCATACTTGCCTGGCCAGCAGGTATATCTTGAGGTAGTCGCTTGGTATTTTCTCTTTTTGTTATTGTTGTTGTGAGGAAAAGAGGATGGTATTCTCACCTTGTCTTTCATCTGTGTTCTTCACTTATTTTCGCCTCTTCTTTTTATTGCTCTTTTCTCTCTTTGGTTTGCGATCTTTCTGATTTACTCTTTGTTCTTCCTCCATCTTGGTTTTCTTTCTCTTCTCTTTCTTTATTGTTTTTATTTGGAAGGACAGGGGATATGTTATATCCTGGCTTTGTTGTTATGCATGCAATCTCTTGCTCTGCCAGTGGAATGTTCATCCAATGATGTATTACAGAAGGTTGGGAGCCTGAGATGTCAGTTGAGAAGGGCTGAGCACCATCCTGGCTGCTCATGGTGGGGTCTTAATCTGATCTACTTAATATTTCCCTGTCTTTGTATTGGTCTTGTACTGGATTTAACTGGATGACTTGTAACTAACTACAAATAAACATCTAAAGATCCTCTACACGTCTGGACTCAGTTACTACATTATGTTATGTTAGTAATACTTCTATAGCGCACCACTCACCCAGGGGCATCTCGGCGCTTGCATAGAGAAAGAAAAGGCTAAAAAGTGGAACTGGAGTCAAGATAATAACAAAGTTTAAAACAGGAAGGCTTTTAATTGTTTCCTAAAGATACTACATGAGGCACATTCTCGCAAGGCAATAGGTAGTTGGTTCCAGTAACGTGGAGCAAGGTACGAAAATGCTTTCCCCCAGTGCGTCTAAGACGTATTCGGGGAACCTGCAGGAGGGCTAGTGAATTAGATCTAAGGTTTCGACAGGATACATATTTAGTGAGTTTCTTTTGCAGGTAGTAAGGGCCTTTGCCGTTTAAGGCATTATAGGTGAGGCAACAGATTTTAAAGTGGGATCACTTCCTCACAGGTAACCAGTGAAGCAAAGGACCTGAAGGAGAGCCTGCTGGGCGATTTAGAATCATTCTTGCTGCAGTGTTCTGGATCACTTGCAGTTTAGTAAGCAAGATCTCATCCACTTCAGCCATCAGTGCATTGCCATAGTCAAGTCGGCTAATCACCATGGCCTGGACCAGGGTTCTACGATGGTTAGTGGGCAGATAGGGCAGAATCTTACGTAGGAGACGTATGCTGTAATAACAGGAGCTAGTTGTTGCCGCAATGTGATCTTTCATAGATAATGACTGATCGAGTTTTAATCCAAGGTTTTTTACACATTTTTTGGGGATGGGGGCTGCTCCCAGCTGAGACGGCCACCAATCATCCGTCCAGATGGTTGGGGCTTTCCCCATTAACATGACCTCCATCTTACTAGGGTTCAGCTGAAGGCAGTTCTCCGTCATCCAGTTTGAGATAGCAAGCATACCTGCAGAGAGCCAGATTTTCTCAGCTTCTAGATTAGGACCAATTGTAAACATAAGCTAAGTGTCATCAGCATATGAAATTATCTCAAAACCGAGTTGGTCTACAATTTTTGCCAAAGGGGCCATGTAAACATTAAATAATGTTGGGCTTAGGCAGGAGCCCTGGGGTACGCCCTTATCCAACCGAGTTTTCTCTGAGAAGTATGGCCCTAGCATAATAGTTTGTAGTCTATCCGACAAAGAAATCTGCAGCCATTTTAAGGCTGTGCCTTGAATACCACAGGAGTGTAGTCTCTCCACGAGCTTTGAGTGTGAGATGGTGTCAAATGCCGCGGAGAAATCTAAAAGGATTAGGACTACTGATCCTCCTGCGTCCATAACCTGCCTAAGGGAGTCAGTCAAGGCCAGGATAGCGGTCTCAGTGCTAAAGCCCGGACGGAACCCTGATTGCGAGGGGTCCAAAATTTTGTTTCACTTAAGATATAGGCTTAACTGCCTATTTATTATACTTTCCATTTGTTTGCCCAGCAAGGGTAACAAGGAAATAGGCTGGTAGTTACTGAGTACCTGAGGGTTGGCAGAGGTTTTTTTTAGTATTGGTCGTACGTACGCTTCTTTCCATGTCGTAGAGATAATACCTGATTGAATTGAACAGTTAAAGATTTTCCAAATTTCAGGAGCACAGCAAGTGGCTAAAAGGGCTATTATTTTAGGGGGCCAGGCATCTCGGGGCGAGCCGGATTTAGCAAAGGATAATAAGTTGGAAACCTCATCCAGCGTGATTATTTCAAACTGATCAAGGGTGCTAGGTGTCAGCTTTCCCAATTCTCTGGGTTTAGTGGAGGTTTCAGGGTTCTGGGACTTCACAGTTGGAAAGTTAGCATAAATATTTGCAATTTTTTCATGAAAATAAGTCGCTAATGAGTTGGAGAGTTCTTGAGATTCCACTGGGGATTGTCTGCACTGTCTCACTGATGCACTGTCTATGCTCATCCGTCACCTTTATCACCGTCTCTTTTACTGTCATTGCTACATTCCCGTCTTTAGGTCTCGCTTGGGAGCGCAGCTGTCACACAAATTATACGATCAACCTTAAAAAGTGCTGTAAAAAGCTCTACCAAAAGAGGAAATGTGGCTCCACCCACATGCTGATAACCAGAAGTGTATGTTTTGATTGGACAGAAGTTGTGTGCTTCCATGAAAAAAATGCTACCCCTCCACACCGCTGTAATAAGTTTGTCTATTTAGCTGTCTGAGCTTGAACATTCAGGGGCACCCACATGACATTTTAATGCTTTTAATGTGTCTTAGATAACTATTTAATTGACGGTGTTTGTTTTTCTATGGCAGCAGCACAGATGAGAGGAGGGCAGTCATTAACCTTAGACTTTAGAGGGCAGTTTAGTATTCAATAGCCCAGGGTTACACTAATCTATATGGATTTGTAGGCCTGGCTTGAGAGTGCAGCTGAAAAAGAGCTTCCAGAGTCCTACTGAGAGAGGGGTTTAGGCTCCAATCACATGTTGGTTGCCCTGAGTACCTGGTCTGATTGGGCCAAATTTGCTTCTACTAAAAAAGCTGCCTGTATTGCACTTATTGGCTTGCGGCAAAGTTTATGGTTGATACAGTAGGACTGAGTTGGTTATAGTGGCAATCCAAGGATCATGGCTATAGGCCTGATCTGTTTATTATGAAGTGCTATGATATAGGCCTGTTGTATTGTGAAAGTTGATAGGAATTTCTGTGTGGATTATTATTACTTTATGGTAAAGCCTACAGTTAGGTATTTTGTTACATGGATTCTCCTACATTAACGTCGTAGTCAACGGTTTTGGTGTTGGTCACCCAGTGTAACAAAAAGAGGAAAC
Organism: Triturus cristatus; assembly: GCF_964204655.1. Classification (NCBI taxonomy): domain Eukaryota; kingdom Metazoa; phylum Chordata; class Amphibia; order Caudata; family Salamandridae; genus Triturus; species Triturus cristatus. The sequence goes on along the minus strand of NC_140585.1, from coordinate 410,132,549 downwards.
TGAATTTTGTTCTCTGAAAATCCTTGTTAGGCTGTTTTTAGACAGATAGTATTTTGCATATCCAACTGTAACTTTGTATACCTTTCTATTTGTGTGACTGTGTCCGAGGGTTGCCTTTCGGAAAAACTTATACTGAAAACTGTGTTGGTTATGCTGACAAGCTATAAACCTGTTTGGTGCACTGGAAGATGTCCGATGTCATAGGTCTAGAGTTGTAAGTAAGTTAGGTAGGCAGCAGTACACAACTTCAAGTTACAAGATAGATTTAGTAAGATAGCACAGCAGAGTGTTACACCTCGCCAGCTGACCAGACCATCAACTGCCAAGACTGGAACTTTCACATACCAGTTAGAACACTCATAGGTACTATGGGAGGTTGAGAAGGTAGAAACACAAAGGAGGGACTACTGACACCAAGTAGCCATAATGAAGTAAGCACAAATATACAACATATCTTCTTCCGTTACAGAGAAAACAACATAAAAGACTCAAACACATAATAAGAGCTTAAAACATGGAAAACAACAGAAAGGAAACATAAAACACGTAGAAGGTCAGCGACCTCTTGGACTTCCAGATTAGGAAGGAAAAGGGACAGGATATGATGAGGATCATGATGAGAATCATGATGACCACCTTCTCCCCTTCGATTGACGAAGAAAAAAAAAAAAGAATATTAAGGTAGCACAGCAGAGTGTTACACCTTGCCAGCTGACCAGACCATCAACTGCCAAGACTGGAACTTTCACATACCAGTTAGAACACTCATAGGTACTATGGGAGGTTGAGAAGGTAGAAACACAAAGGAGGGACTACTGACACCAAGTAGCCATAATGAAGTAAGTACAAATATACAACATCTAGCCTGCTTGTTCTAAAACATTATGACAAACACAGTTAGTTTAGATTAATTGTGAAAGTATATGTTAAAGCCAGTAGGCCTTTTAGAGTTAGTTATTATCACATTGTGTTAGAGGCTATAGACTGGTATTTTGTTGCATGTAATCTCGCAGATCACTGTAGTAGGCAATGATTTGCCGTTGGCTACCCACTCTGACAAACCCTGGGGGTTGTCATTGTGATGATCAATGTTAGGCCCTGCTGTGGGGGGTCGTATATTATTTTCAAGCTGTATATTTCTACATACGTTTAATTTTATAACTTTATACATATATGGTTGCCAGTTAATGTGCATTTGAGTAGGCCGATGCTGAGTAAGATATAAAGCCAATGATAAAGGGTAAACGCTTCAACGGTTCATTGGGAATACTCATGCTAGATTTTCACAGGTTTGATGTGTATTTGATGAAACGTAATAACAAAGCTGTTGGAAATTACATTCTTTTGCAAGGTATTCCACAAAACATTTGCATTCACGTTCCTATTTTCTTACTCAACCCATTTTTGATGGCTTTAGGACTTGGCTCTTGCTAACCAGTGATCAAGTGCTTGTGCTGTCCTTTCTAAACATGGTAAAATTGATGTAAACCTGATTGGTACATTTAATTTACTTATAAGTTCCTAAGAGAGTGTACTGCATGTACAGAGGGCCTATAAATTAAATACTACTAGTCGGCTGCAGCACTCATTTTGCCACACACTCAAGTAGCACTGTAAAACATATCAGAGGCCTGCCATTGCAGCCTATGTGTTCAGATTTAACACTGCAATTTCAACATGGCTAAATAAACCTTTTGCCAGGCATAAACCTCCTTTTTAATGCTTATAAGTCACCACTAAGACAGGCCATAAAGGCTCATAGAACAGTGTGCATTGTATTTGAAAACTAGGATGTATGTTTAAGTTTTAGATATTCTGGGAGTGAAAAATCTCTGAAGTCCTTTTTCACTGTAGCATAGAGTGACACTGGTTTACTTTATTATATTTAATAAGTAATACATGTAATGTGGGAGCAAACAGAAAATCATAATATTAATAATAATGATGATGATTATAATTATAATAATAATAAGCTACTTATACAGCACTCAGCTGCCTTCGAGACGGCGTCCCAGCTCTAAGCGGAATGAACAGCACAGAGACGCACCAAGAGAAGAATGCGTCTGAAAGAGGCTGGAAAACAAGGTCTTTAACTTCTTTTGGAGATGGATCTGTGAGAGCTTTCCTAAGAGCAATGGGGAGACATTCGATAATTTGGATGCTAGGTAAGTGAAAGACCTGCCTCCCCTTCTAGACATGCGCACTTTGGGGACTTGCGGTGGAAGAAGACTTAGATCTAAGAAATCTGGTAAGACAGTAAGGCCTAAGCCTTTTTCTTAAGAGAAGTGGTCTTCGGTGAAAAGCTCTAAAAAGATAAGGCTACAACTTTATATTCAATCCGCTTCAAATGCTAACCAATGAGGTTGTTTCAAATGGGGGCTGGTTGATTGGTGAAAGGGATTGATTGGTGAAAGGGATTTTTAAGATTAGTCTTGCTACAACATTTTGGACAGCTTGCAGCCTGTATTTCAAAAAGACAAGAAGGCCCAGGTACAAGATATTAGAGTAATCCAATCTGGAGGTGGCCATTGCATGAGCAATAGTGTTCCATTTATGGTCTGGGTCTAAATGTAGCATTTGTTTTAGTGAATTGAGTTTCGCAAACCACATAGAAGAGACATTCTGAATTTGGGGCAAAAAGGAAAGATCAGTATATAATGTAATACCTAGGGGGCGTGGCCGACGTGTCTGCATGGAGCTCTGCAACAGGGCTGTCTTTAGCGCTGGTGGCGCCCTCTGCGACAATGTTTGTTGGCGCTCCCCACCACTGACCACCTCCACCACGGATTCTCTCACTAGCGCCCTAACAGTGACCAAGTCTCCATAACCACACTCTCTCAGATGCATTGAATTAGTCATTTAGCGCCACTCATACCAGTGTAGGGTGTTAGAGCACTTTGCATCACACACACATTACAGAGAGACAATCAATCATACGTGCATAAATCAGTGTTTAGGAAATGTTACATAAGCCGAAGGACTAAAAGTGGAGGAGTCACATGTCATCTATACTGGTAGGCAGTATAGTTTAAGAGTGCTTGGTGTGGAGAAGCACAAACTCAGATTCGAAAAAGAAACAGCATAGTTGGGAGTTTTCTTTAATAATAAGAATCGATTTCTAGCCAAATTAACCCTTTATGCAACATTAATCAATGTACTAATGTATACTTTGCAGTGTGTATGCAGTTCTAGGATGAAAGTTAATAGCTCACTGTTGAATATTAGGACTTTAAGTTATACATTTCAAGTAACAAAAGGATCTCTCTTTTAAAAGCAGTAACCTGCTGATCTGTTTACATTATATACACTCTGTAATCTACTTGGTACAAGTTTTTTGAAGCAGGCATATTAACCCTCTGCACGAACTTCACATAAGTCAAAACCTCAACTATACAAAACACTGAGCTCTCTCCAGGATCAGGAAGATAATTAATCACACCAGTTATCGTGACATTTTTGTGAGGCCTGGTAATTGCCGGAGGAAAGAAACGCTGCAGCGGGTGCTTGAAAAACATACTAAACTTGCAAACACGGCACCCCCAGGAAGCCAGCACCCGGTGCAGTGGCACCGGTCGCACCGCCCTAGAGCCGGTCCTGCTCTGCAAGCTGGCCCGACAATCAGCGCTCATCCCGGCTGGCGAGGCAGTGGGAAGCCATGGAGAACTAATGAGGGGTTTGCTACCCTGAGCCCCCTTCTTTGCTGAGACCGGGAGTCCGAGGCTCCGCAGCTTAAGAGACCACTGATCTGGCCTTGCTGGGCAGCATCCAATATGGTGGCACCCAGGCTCTGTAGGACCGTGCGACGGGGATGGCGGCAGGGCGCTGGTACTCAGCCTGCTAGTCTGGGCCCCTTAAATGTAGAACCGGGGTTGACGGGGCACTCTATCTCCATTTCTAGATCTCCTGGCCCCCAGACCCGCTTGCTGTTGTGTGCTGTGGAATCTGACCCAGACAGGGCACATGCTTGAACGGCGCAGCACCATCACTCCTCACAGTACCTGACCTGCATGAGAGGTCCAAGAGTAGACCTGCTGTGGGATCCCCTGCCCTAGCCTGATTTGAGGCACGGGGTGGGGCTGACTGAGGTGAATCGTCCAGAGGGTGTGGGTGTCCACTAACCTTGGCCCCCTGAGCGCTATACCTTGGCCAGAAAGGTGCACCCGCCATACCCTGCACATCTAGGCCCTTGGGCCACACACAAGCGTCTGCCGCCCGCTTGGAGGACACACGTGGGGGCGAGACTGGCGCACCCGCGAGAGACCTGTACGGAGCCTTGCTGTGAGCTCCGCAGTCCCTGCGTATCTCTGCCCTCACGACTGTCTGCCAGCATCTGCCGCCCACTGGGAGGATGCACGGGGGGGGTGATCCTGCACTGGCGCCCCCTTCGAGAGACCTACACCATAGCTGCCAAGGTTTCAGATTGCTATGTGTGACATTTTCATAATTTCAGTGCAATTATAAGTTACAATTCAACGACTATGAGTGACACTTTCTCACGAGCAAAATCAAGCAATGAAGATGAGGGACAAATATAAATGTCAGAAATTACACCCATTTGAGCAACAAAAAACTCTAAGAAGATCTTAAAACAACTGCAAAGCACTAGAATTGGAAGGGCACTAACCTAGTGCCCTTGTAATGGGTGGGGGTAGAGCGTTTTCTACTTATTCACTGTGACTCGACTTGGTCTGTTTTTTTTTTTTTTTTGCATTTTGATACGATTAATAACAACAAACATTAGAATGCAAAGAAAATTCCAAGCCTGAGTGAAACATTCATACCGGATAATGAACATATTGCAGTTTCTCGTGCACCCTTTCTCCCACAACAGACATCCGATGAAGTAAGTATATTTTATTGGAGGCAGCACAGCATTTCTAGATACCATTTAGCTTTAAAAACTGAGCTGTAAATTCAAGCAGGCGTAGCAAACGTTCATTGCAAACGACAAACACCACCGGGACTTGCACCTCTCTGCTGCATGCTGAAGTAGCTTGCTTAGTGAGGGCGCGCGTGCTGCAGAGTCAGAGGCCCTGTGCAATGAAACAATAGGCAACATATCCGAATACAGAGGACGCTTTCAACCGTTAATAGCAGCGCATGGACCGTAAAGCTCTTAGGCACACTTACTTCATTTTGCAGGCTGAACCGGTGCAGTCTATCAACAGGAGCACCTTGAGGGGGGCATTGGGGCCCACCTGACTGACCACCGCCCCCGGTCTACACTTTTGGGTGGCCCAACCACGCGCCTCAATGCACAGAGTGAGCTGCCTGGCGTGGGAGATGCATCAAGACTCATAGTATCGCCATTGGCACCCCTCAGTCCCCCCTCCAACAAAATACATTACCCAATAATAACACACACTCAGACTATTTGATTGGGTACAAAATGCTGCAGGTTTATTACATACACCGTTATGTAATAGGTGGGTTATCTTACGGGCGATCCAAGGGCAGGCAACCAACTGGGCCGCCTGCCCGCCTGATGAGCCGGGCAGCACTGGGGCGAACCCCGCCTTTGCTGCCTTCCAAGTGATTCTCTTCCAGGATCACGTGACCGTTGGTAACTTCTACTCACGCCCCTTCCCGGGGCGGAGCGTAGCATAGCAAACCCTCGGTTGTTCAGACCCACAACCGCCCGAAGGACTATCGGGGCGCCGACACGGCTTCCGGGACCCTCCCATGATGCTCCTCGGATTTGGCTCTGGAACGCCCTATGGTGCTGCGCAGAGGAACACCGCCACTGCTCTGGAGGCGGCCACCGTCGCCGCCAGAGCCCCCCACCCAAACAGCTATAGTCATACCTGACAGCTCTCCAGTCTGGAGCTTCCTGCAATCCAGATAAAAGAGAACCATCCCTGTTGATTCTAGGTGGCCCCATCTACATCACAAGCCTTTGAAGCTATCCTGGGTCAGATAGTATCTGCTAAAACAAGAGGCCTGTCGGGCCTGGGTAGTTGTGCCAAGGCCAATTACCCCCATGCGTGAAAGTTCCACTGAGAATAATCCACATTTGTAAAGCCGAACAATCGCCCGTAAGGGTCTATAGGCGCTGGGGCCCGCCGGAAAGATTAAGCAAGCTGTAGCCCAGGGTCACATGGTGCTGGGCGAATCTGCCGCAGGCGCAGGGACGCGAACCGTGGTCCCCAGGTTCTGGAACCAGTTGCCCTGGCCTCGGCGCCACACCTCTTCCCGCTTCACTTGCCTCAGCCCCGAGCCAGCTCTGGGCGGGGTGGCTGCCGACCCCTCGGCGTAAGGCCCCGTCTGTGTGCTGATCTCACCTAGCTGCCATTCTCCTAGCACCGGGTGCGCCTGAAACCTGCGTGCCCATCTATGGGACAGCAGCCCGCTAGCTAGGTGACCACTCCCCCACCCGCCTGTCTGCTCTGGCTATTCTGGCGAGAGGGATTCTATTCAACCTGTGTCACACTTTGTTTGAAACATCCTGCCTCGCAGGAGTGTTCATGACTGAAAGAGGTGGCCCTGGGAAAGGGACCGTTCTGCCCTACCATGTGTCCCTTATTCCTTATGGGAATTATGCCCGTTCAGCTCCTTCCGTGGTGACAACAACCCCCCCAAGCATCCTGGCTTATCTAATCTGTCTGATTTCAGCAGGCGCATTGCCAGCGGCATGGCACAAGCATTCCGGATTGGCTAAGTCCTACTTTACCCGTCCTAGAATGCCCCCAGGTAAGAGGGTGTCCATGGGGGGGTACCCCCCGCCCGCCCAGGGCATCCCCAGCTGTGACAAATTACCTGCTCCGTTGAAGTTTTGTTTTAGTTCTGCATTGGGCGTGCCAAATGTTCTATTGCCATATTGTCCCAATGTGTTTGACACGCTGCTATCCCCCTTATTGGGACGGCAGCACACTATGTTGGCTGACCGCAGCCCCACCCAGCGAGGTACAGTGTCAGTATCCTAGGTTCCCCGTTCCCTGCTAGCTTCAGTAACCTACCAGTGGTTCCGCTGGAAGATTCCACAAACCGCAGTGGTCTTCCAAACCTTAGAAGCGCCCCACTCTCAACTGGGCGCACCTCTACGGTAGTGTTCTCGCCAGCTGTAACGCTAGAGAATCCCCTCTTAAACCCATTTACTGGTTTTGCTACTCGGCACCCTTATGGTTGGAGCTCTGTGTTTACGCAGCGCACATAGCCCCTGGCACGAAGTTGCTGAAGAGCCGGGGTCTGTTCCCTTTAAATGTCTGAGGTGAGGGGTTGAGGAACACAATACAGGTAATAGCCAGAGGATGTATGTACTCCTGCCAATGCCAGGCAGGGGCCCAGCTGTGCCCCAAGACCTCGCAGAACTCGCACCCTTGGCTGTTAGCCGGTGGCATGGCAGGCTGTAGGTTAGCCGCTCATGCGTTGCCTCCGTGTGCCAACCCACACACCGTGCCTCACTACACGCCAGTACCTATCGCTTAACAATGCTTGTCAGTTGTATAAGAAAGATGAAGCAAAATCCTAGCTTCCCTGCGTAGCCTACTGCGGATGCTTCAATTCTGACATGGTGGGACTGCCCCTTAACGTTTTGAACCTTCCTTAACTGTCTCCCTTCGATGAACAGCGATTTCAACCGCAAATGAACCCCCACCCTAATCAACTTCACAACAGCCGGGCCGATCACCTACGCGTGATCATAGTGCGTGAAGCGGGAGCCCATTGGAAACGGAATGGAGGCGCACAATCCCCGCCCAGGAGACAAAATGTTTTACCTTCTCTGCGAGATCGGTGCATGCAGGAACAACATAACCACCCTTTGCCCACCCTTAGCCAGACCGTAACTTTAGTCTAAATTGGGACAAAGGGACTTGCTATATGACAACTACACCACCCACAGGCCGCCCTGGCTAACGCGCGCGTGGATAGGTCTTAACTGAAGCAACCCGAAACCTGCCTTTGGTTGCAGGGGAATGCCCCCCCAGTGTACATCTGGACCTGTTTCTATATGGTGCCAGCGAATGTTCCTCATAAAGGCCTAACCCTTGGTTTGGTGCTAAGCTCAGTGGGCTGCTGGCCGGTATTTTGCGGCTTCTTACATGCCCTCCCAACGTATATTACAAGACCACACTACACCTAAAACACCCCAGTACCAATGGCTCAACAAGGCTTGTTAGTTGTAGAAGCTGACCGATGCCACAATTCTGGCATCGCCGCGTAGCATTTCGAAAATGCTTCCGTTCTCAAATGGTGGGACTGTCACCTTTCTGTGTTGAATAAGCCTTAAGTGTCTCCCTTCTATGAATAGCAAGCTCGCCCATGGCTTGTGCAGCGGGCACTGCGTCGCCATGCAACCGACGTTATACTAAATAACGTGGCATGTAGGTAGTACCATGTTACTGTTCTCTGCCTGACACCACACAGAGCGCTGTGCGAGCAGCCTACACTGTGCAATGTTGTGCTTTCTAAAATTCCAGTCCGCATCCTAGAGAGAAGTTAGTCACGCAGTGCCCACTGCTCCTCACCGCGAGACCCCTCTTCGCCTGCAGTGATACTTGGATTCCTGGTTAATCTGGTGTTTGGTCGATTCCGCTTACACTACCAAGTGTGGGAATGGGGGCCCTCTTATGATGACGAGGCTGTAGCCAAATCTTTTGCCCACGCATGAACCGTCTGCCCGGCAAACCCCCAGGAACATGTTCCCCAGTGACGGAGCATCGCAGAGTAATCGTAAGGCCACCGTGTCATCAAAGCACGGGAACTGCAGTAACAACTGCCCCGGCGGCGCGGCCAATTCCACGGAAATAAACGTTGTAGGAGGCGGGGTGGGGCAGCGCGGCCCTCCCCATCCCGCAGCATCAGGCCTGCGCGGGGTCAAGCACAGGCCCCTCCCTGCTTCGCGCTGCATTGCTTGGAGGACCACCCAGCCAAATACATTTGTGGGTTGCCGCCAGGCCGTGGTTGATTCCCCTCCCCCTCACATTATGTGTGCGACGGCTGCCATCAATGCGAGCGAGCCCCTTGCGTTTAAATGCACACCTCGATCCATTGCAAACAACGGACAGCCGGACACAGCCGTGCGACATCCAAGGAGAACCCGCTATGGTTTAAGGCCCCCTGATGGGAGATGCACAGTCCTTGCCTTATTTGGAACCCACAAAACTAAAGAGGAGGTGTACCTCTCTGGAGGCCCCTCATGTTCACACTGACCTGCTCGGATGCAGGGGCGGAGGTTCTGGGAAACAATGATGCGTACCTATGGGTTAATTCTCTTGTGCCATTCAAAAAATGCCCGCTTTTGCCCGGTGCTAGTACGGCACGAGCACTCTGGCCAAATTCGCATCAATCTACATAGGGAACAGCGACTCCTGGAGATGCCGGGGAATGAACCCGGGGCCTCATACAAGCGAAGCATGGCTCTGCCACTGAGCTACATCCCCGCTTCTAAGGTATAGTGACTTATGTTCTACTTTGGGCACAGCAGCAGTTTAATGATATTACTGCACATAATGAAACCCCCATGCCTTCTCATTATTGAAGCAAAAACAACAATTGATGGACAGAATGCAGAACAATGTCATACATTCACCCCAGTACAGAGATCTGGGCCTAAATCCATCGTGTTTTTGCTCACCATGCCTTTCCAGTTTGAACCCAGCCATATGCAAATCAGTCTTGACCCTGTGCCTCATGGGAACAGTCCTGCCTGAACTGCCAAGCCAGGTCCTCCCTGGACTGGAAACAGGCATCCTAGGACCGGTTTCGGGGTTTCACCCCTCTTCAGCTAGGATAGCTTGTTTCCAGTGGCATGGAGAGCACGGGACCCACGTCTGGGCATACCCTTCCCACTCGGGGTGACAAATGCAAAAACAACAATTGATGGACAGAATGCAATACAATGTCATACATTCACCCCAGTACAGAGATCTGGGCCTAAATCCATCGTTATTTTGCTCACCATGCCTTTCCAGTTTGAACCCAGCCATATGCAAATCAGTCTTGACCCTGTGCCTCATGGGAACAGTCCAGCCTGAACTGCCAAGCCAGGTCCTCCCTGGACTGGAAACAGGCATTCTAGGACCGGTTTCGGAGTTTCACCCCTCTTCAGCCAGGATAGCTTGTTTCCAGTGACATGGAGAGCACGGTACCCACGTCTGGGCATACCCTTCCCACTCGGGGGGACAAATGCAAAAACAACACTTGATGGACAGAATGCAAAACAATGTCATACATTCACCCCAGTATAGAGATCTGGGCCTAAATCCATCGTTTTTTTGCTCACCATGCCTTTCGAGTTTGAACCCAGCCTTATGCAAATCAGTCTTGACCCTGTGCTTCATGGGAACAGTCCAGCCTGAACTGCCAAGCCAGGTCCTCCCTGGACTGGAAACAGGCATCCTAGGACTGGTTTCGGGGTTTCACCCCTTTTCAGCCAGGATAGCTTGTTTCCAGTGGCATGGAGAGCACGGGACCCACGTCTGGGCATACCCTTCCCACTCGGGGTGACAAATGCAAAAACAACAATTGATGGACAGAATGAAGAACAATGTCATATATTCACCCCAGTACAGAGATCTGGGCCTAAATCCATCGTTTTTTTGCTCATCATGCCTTTCCAGTTTGAACCCAGCCATATGCAAATCAGTCTTGACCCTGTGCCTCATGGGAACAGTCCAGCCTGAACTGCTAAGCCAGGTCCTCCCTGGACTGGAAACAGGCATCCTAGGAGGGGTTTCACCCCTCTTCAGCCAGGATAGCTTGTTTCCAGGGGCATGGAGAGCACAGGACCCACGTCTGGGCATACCATTCCCACTCGGGGTGACAAATGCAAAAACAACAATTGATGGACAGAATGCAGAACAATGTCATACATTCACCCCAGTACAGAGATCTGGGCCTAAATCCATCGTTTTTTTGCTCACCATGCCTTTCCAGTTTGAACCCAGCCATATGCAAATCAGTCTTGACCCTTGCCTCATGGGAACAGTCCAGCCTGAACTGCCAAGCCAGGTCCTCCCTGGACTGGAAACAGGCATCCTAGGACCGGTTTCGGGGTTTCACCCCTCTTCAGCCAGGATAGCTTGTTTCCAGTGGCATGGAGAGCATGGGACCCACGTCTGGGCATACCCTTCCCACTCGGGGTGACAAATGCAAAAACAACAATTGATGGACAGAATGCAGAACAATGTCATACATTCACCTCAGTACAGAGATCTGGGCCTAAAGCCATCGTTTTTTTGCTCACCATGCCTTTCCAGTTTGAACCCAGCCATATGCAAATCAGTCTTGACCCTGTGCCTCATGGGAACAGTCCAGCCTGAACTGCCAAGCCAGGTCCTCCCTGGACTGGAAACAGGCATCCTAGGACCGGTTTCGGGGTTTCACCCCTTTTCAGACAGGATAGCTTGTTTCCAGTGGCATGGAGAGCACGGGAGTCCAGCCTGAACTGCCAAGCCAGGATCAAACCCAGATCTGTTGACTGGGTGTGAGTGTTTGTTCTGATGCTCCGTCCATCACCACCCCCTTTCGTACCGCTTTGTTCGCCATAAGTTGGCAGGGTATGCTCAGACGTGAGTCCCTTGCTCACTTGGCCACTGGATTCAAGCAAGCCTGGCTGAAGACGGCTGAAATGCCAGAAACCGGTCCTAGGAAGCTTGTTTCCGGTCCAGGGAAGACATGGCTTGGCAGCTCGGGCTGGACTGTTCCCATGATGCACAGGGTCAGACTGATTTGCATATGGCCATGTCTGAACTGGGGTGGCAGAGTGGGCTAAAGAACGGTGATGGATAAAACCCAGATCTGTTGACTGGGTGTGAGTGTTTGATTGGTTCTGATGCTCCGTCCATCACCACCCCCTTTTGTACAGCTTTGTTCGCCATAAGTTGGCAGGGTATGCTCAGACGTGAGTCCCTTGCTCACTTGGCCACTGGATTCAAGCAAGCCTGGCTGAAGAACGGCTGAAATGCCAGAAACCGGTCCAAGGAAGCTTGTTTTCTGGTCTAGGGAAGACATGGCTTGGCAGTTCGGGCTGGACTGTTCCCATGAGGCACAGGGTCAGACTGATTTGCATATGGCCATGTCTGAACTGGGGTGGTAGAGCGGGCTAAAGAACGGTGATGGATCAAACCCAGATCTGTTGACTAGATGTGAGTGTTTTATTGGTTCTGATGCTCTGTCCATCACCACCCCCTTTTGTACTGCTTTGTTCGCCATAAGTTGGCAGGGTATGCTCAGATGTGAGCCCCTTGCTCACTTGGCCACTGGATTCAAGCAAGCCTGGCTGAAGACGGCTGAAATGCCAGAAACCGGTCCTAGGAAGCTTGTTTTCCGGTCCAGGGAAGACATGGCTTGGCAGTTCGGGCTGGACTGTTCCCATGGGGCACAGGGTCAGACTGATTTGCATATGGCCATGTCTGAACTGGGGTGGTAGAGTGGGCTAAAGAACGGTGATGGATCAAACCCAGATCTGTTGACTAGATGTGAGTGTTTTCTTGGTTCTGATGCTCCGTCCATCACCACCCCCTTTTGTACCGCTTTGTTCGCCATAAGTTGGCAGGGTATGCTCAGACGTGAGTCCCTTGCTCACTTGGCCACTGGATTCAAGCAAGCCTGGCTGAAGACGGCTGAAATGCCAGAAACCGGTCCTAGGAAGCTTGTTTCCGGTCCAGGGAAGACATGGCTTGGCAGTTCGGGCTGGACTGTTCCCATGAGGCACAGGGTCAGACTGATTAGCATATGGCCATGTCTGAACTGGGGTGGCAGAGTGGGCTAAAGAACGGTGATGGATCAAACCCAGATCTGTTGACTGGGTGTGAGTGTTTGATTGGTTCTGATGCTCTGTCCATCACCACCCCCTTTTGTACCGCTTTGTTTGCCATAGGTTGGCAGTGTATGCTCAGACGTGAGTCCCTTGCTCACTTGGCCACTGGATTCAAGCTTGCCTTGTTGATGGCGGCTGAAATACCAGAAACCGGTCCTAGGAAGCTTGTTTCCGGTCCAGGGTAGACATGGCTTGGCAGTTCGGGCTGGACTGTTCCCATGAGGCACAGGGTCAGACTGATTTGCATATGGCCATGTCTGAACTGGGGTGGCAGAGTGGGCTAAAGAACGGTGATGGATCAAACCCAGATCTGTTGACTGGGTGTGAGTGTTTGATTGGTTCTGATGCTCCGTCCATCACCACCCCCTTTTGTACTTCTCATTATTGATGGCGCGCTTTAGTCTAAAAGATACTATAATGGATGTTGCACGAAACCCACACAATACTTCTCTGCAAGGTAAATATCTTTGCACATCGCCCCCCATTAAAACTTGCATTCTGAGGCAAACAGCAAATACCACAATCTGCAAGGAATTATCTAGGCAATCCGGGCAAGACTCTGCAATATTCCACTGTCGCAGCGAACTCAACGGACAGAGGCAGGGCCTGCGAAGTGCCAGATCAAAAGTATGGGCCAAGCAAAGGCTTGCTCCATAAATGTAAATGTACTTATAGAGCGCACTGTCACCAGACGGCCACCTTGCGGTGTCGCCTTTTGCGGTTTCCTGGCGCTGAAACTCATACCACTGTGGAACCCCTCCTGGCTTTCCCTGTGAAGTGTCCACTCCTGGGCACCCCGAGGGTGAAGCCAGGCATCCTTAGCGCTGTTGGGGCCGGTGTGGAGGCTAAGCAAGCTATTGCCCAGAGTTGCAGCGTGGGGCCCATGATTAGAATAGGCACCGAGGCGAGAATAGACAGGTCCGAGGAAATTGAGCCCGAGCCCTGCCGAGGCGGGAATCAAACCCTGGTCCCTGGCCAGAACTCTGCTTCAGGGTCGGCCGCTCTAACCATTGAGCCACACTCCTCCACACTCCATGAGTCGAAACCCCGGGCCAACCAGAATTGTCTTGTGTATAGTGGTAGAGCTCGAGCCTCGGCAATTACCTGATGAGGCATCCTCCCAGGGGTTGGCAACGACAGCCCCAATTACCCCTCACAGAGTTAGCCCTGCTAGCGGCGCAAGAGTATCAGATGTGCCCCACCGGTGAGCGATGGGATGACATCTCTGAGTGGGGGACCTCGGCCCCTCCCCTCTTTCTGGGCTCCACATCAATGCCACAATGGAGGTGTGAGGAGTAGCTTCATCTCATCTTCTGGGTTGTACACATGGGCGGCACCTGAGGCGCGGAACGAGGCATCACTACTAAGGGTCTGTGCCTTGGCCTCATGACACCTGTTGGCTTCCTTTCTGACCGGTTCTGCCTATGGTGAGAGGGACTCCCTACCTGGTTCCTAGGTCAGTGGCCCCCAGCAGTCTGCGCCACATTCGAATGCGTGGTAAGTGAGCACCTCCTTTGGGAAGTTGGATGTGCCATTTCTTTTTTTTCGGTTTTGTTTTTTTAAAACTTTATTTATGGATTTTAAGCAAATACAGATCTGCTACATGCTGCCCCAGAAGAGGGAGCATCAAAGATTCATAGAGGAGACCAAGTTAGCACATATAGATGTTCAACTATACAGTCATCAAGTCGAGCTAGAAGGCAATACAGCTATATGCGCAGATTCAGTGGCGTTACATGTTCATGCCAGTTGTGCATCGAAGAAGTAAGAAAGACAGAGTGGACAGAGGGATCAGAAGTATAGATCAGCGAAAAGGGGGGATAAGAAAGAGGCGAGGGATAAGGGGAGAAGAAGAGAAGGGGCATCTCTCTGGGCAAAGGAGGTGTAGGGGCACTCCGACATGAGGAGCGTTCCTCCGATAGTGGCTCAGGCAGCGCAGTGGCCATCTACGCCTCAGGCATCAGAGCGCTTGTGCGTCAGCAGAGTGAAGTTGCAGAAAACTCTACAGGGGTTGCCAGATGTTGTGAGGGCGTGACTGTGTCAGCATGAGTTCCCAGAATTTGGACAACTAGTTATGACAGAAAGCAGCATCCCTAAGCCAGTCATCGCTACACGGTTAATGCTTACGGCCCCAGCAGATGTCTACCCGCCTCTTGGCCAAAAGCAGCATCATGGCAGCCAGTCTCCTAATATCAGCCGGGAGGTCCTTGACATACCCTAGCAAAGCAATAAGTGGGGAGTGCTGCAACCTGCATTCCAATATTTCTTCCAGTGCTTCAAAAACGCGGTCCCAATATTTTGCTACGTCCAAGCATTCCCAGGCCAGATGCATGAAGAGGCCTTAGGTACTCCACACTGCACACATCTCGCATCCACACTCAGACCCGCTTTACACAGCCATACAGGAGTCCTATATAACCTATGAAAGAATTTGAAGTGGATAAGTCTCAGTCTATAATTGGCTGACATCTCTCTTGACTCAGCAGTAGGACCATACCCCTTCCCCGAGTAAAGTTGCCAAGCTCACCTCCTATTGGCGCTGGGTGGGGGGTATGCAAACTGGATTTTCGTGCTACATGCCAGAGTAAATGCATTAAATAAGTTTGCGAGGCAAAGGATTAGTTAAGAATGCTTCCAGGACTTGGAAAGTTGGGGGTGCTATCGGGAACGAGGGATATTGGGCTCCAAGCGCCGCTCGCAGTTGAAAATAAGTCATCCTGTCAAGGAGGCCAGCATGGTCGTCTCCCAATACAGTATCGAGGTCAACGAAGACGCCTTCCGGGAAAGCATGCCCTAGTGTATGTAACTGCAGTTTACAGGATCCCTGGCAAACTCCAATCTCAGCCGTGAAAGGCAGTGCAGGGTGTCTAGTTAGCGGCACCGACAGCGCAAACATAGTATCCAGACGTGCTCTGTGGCGAAGCTGCTGCTGCGCCCAGACCATGCATCCCACTGTATCAATCCCAGGCCGCGTGCGACGCTGTGGGCGAAACAGTGTCATGTGTAGGGGAACAGGTTCCGCTTGATCGCTTTCAGGAGAGGTAGAGCGGTATGTGCCATAAAAAGTGTCGGGTAGATCCAATGAAACCCAAAGTGGGCCTGCGCACAGCTGTGATATAATTCCATGTCATGGCTGATGAGGGCTGAAAGCCCAAAACCGGCCTAGGATGCTTGTTTCCTGTCCAGGGAGGACCTGGCCTGGCAGTTCGGGCTGGACTGTTCCCATGAGGCACAGGGTCAGACTGATTTGCATATGGCCATGTCTGAACTGGGGTGGTAGAGCGGGCTAAAGGTGATGGATCAAACCCAGATCTGTTGACTAGATGTGAGTGTTTTATTGGTTCTGATGCTCTGTCCATCACCACCCCCTTTTGTACTGCTTTGTTCGCCATAAGTTGGCAGGGTATGCTCAGACGTGAGTCCCTTGCTCACTTGGCCACTGGATTCAAGCAAGCCTGGCTGAAGACGGCTGAAATGCCAGAAACCGGTCCTAGGAAGCTTGTTTTCCGGTCCAGGGAAGACATGGCTTGGCAGTTCGGGCTGGACTGTTCCCATGGTGCACAGGGTCAGACTGATTTGCATATGGCCATGTCTGAACTGGGGTGGTAGAGTGGGCTAAAGAACGGTGATGGATCAAACCCAGATCTGTTGACTAGATGTGAGTGTTTTATTGGTTCTGATGCTCCGTCCATCACCACCCCCTTTTGTACCGCTTTGTTCACCATAAGTTGGCAGGGTATGCTCAGATGTGAGTCCCTTGCTCACTTGGCCACTGGATTCAAGCAAGCCTGGCTGAAGACGGCTGAAATGCCAGAAACCGGTCCTAGGAAGCTTGTTTCCGGTCCAGGGAAGACATGGCTTGGCAGTTCGGGCTGGACTGTTCCCATGAGGCACAGGGTCAGACTGATTTGCATATGGCCATGTCTGAACTGGGGTGGCAGAGTGGGCTAAAGAACGGTGATGGATCAAACCCAGATCTGTTGATTGGGTGTGAGTGTTTGATTGGTTCTGATGCTCCGTCCATCACCACCCCCTTTTGTACCGCTTTGTTCGCCATAAGTTGGCAGGGTATGCTCAGACGTGAGTCCCTTGCTCACTTGGCCACTGGATTCAAGCTTGCCTTGTTGATGGCGGATGAAATGCCAGAAACCGGTCCTAGGAAGCTTGTTTCCGGTCCAGGGTAGACATGGCTTGGCAGTTCGGGCTGGACTGTTCCCATGAGGCACAGGGTCAGACTGATTTGCATATGGCCATGTCTGAACTGGGGTGGCAGAGTGGGCTAGAGAACGGTGATGGATCAAACCCAGATCTGTTGACTGGGTGTGAGTGTTTGATTGGTTCTGATGCTCCGTCCATCACCACCCCCTTTTGTACCGCTTTGTTCGCCATAAGTTGGCAGGGTATGCTCAGACGTGAGTCCCTTGCTCACTTGGCCACTGGATTCAAGCAAGCCTGCCTGGCTGAAGACGGCTGAAATGCCAGAAACCGGTCCTAGGATGCTTGTTTCCTGTCCAGGGAGGACCTGGCCTGGCAGTTCGGGCTGGACTGTTCCCATGAGGCACAGGGTCAGACTGATTTGCATATGGCCATGTCTGAACTGGGGTGGTAGAGCGGGCTAAAGGTGATGGATCAAACCCAGATCTGTTGACTAGATGTGAGTGTTTTATTGGTTCTGATGCTCTGTCCATCACCACCCCCTTTTGTACTGCTTTGTTCGCCATAAGTTGGCAGGGTATGCTCAGATGTGAGCCCCTTGCTCACTTGGCCACTGGATTCAAGCAAGCCTGGCTGAAGACGGCTGAAATGCCAGAAACCGGTCCTAGGAAGCTTGTTTTCCGGTCCAGGGAAGACATGGCTTGGCAGTTCGGGCTGGACTGTTCCCATGGGGCACAGGGTCAGACTGATTTGCATATGGCCATGTCTGAACTGGGGTGGTAGAGTGGGCTAAAGAACGGTGATGGATCAAACCCAGATCTGTTGACTAGATGTGAGTGTTTTCTTGGTTCTGATGCTCCGTCCATCACCACCCCCTTTTGTACCGCTTTGTTCGCCATAAGTTGGCAGGGTATGCTCAGACGTGAGTCCCTTGCTCACTTGGCCACTGGATTCAAGCAAGCCTGGCTGAAGACGGCTGAAATGCCAGAAACCGGTCCTAGGAAGCTTGTTTCCGGTCCAGGGAAGACATGGCTTGGCAGTTCGGGCTGGACTGTTCCCATGAGGCACAGGGTCAGACTGATTAGCATATGGCCATGTCTGAACTGGGGTGGCAGAGTGGGCTAAAGAACGGTGATGGATCAAACCCAGATCTGTTGACTGGGTGTGAGTGTTTGATTGGTTCTGATGCTCTGTCCATCACCACCCCCTTTTGTACCGCTTTGTTTGCCATAGGTTGGCAGTGTATGCTCAGACGTGAGTCCCTTGCTCACTTGGCCACTGGATTCAAGCTTGCCTTGTTGATGGCGGCTGAAATACCAGAAACCGGTCCTAGGAAGCTTGTTTCCGGTCCAGGGTAGACATGGCTTGGCAGTTCGGGCTGGACTGTTCCCATGAGGCACAGGGTCAGACTGATTTGCATATGGCCATGTCTGAACTGGGGTGGCAGAGTGGGCTAAAGAACGGTGATGGATCAAACCCAGATCTGTTGACTGGGTGTGAGTGTTTGATTGGTTCTGATGCTCCGTCCATCACCACCCCCTTTTGTACTTCTCATTATTGATGGCGCGCTTTAGTCTAAAAGATACTATAATGGATGTTGCACGAAACCCACACAATACTTCTCTGCAAGGTAAATATCTTTGCACATCGCCCCCCATTAAAACTTGCATTCTGAGGCAAACAGCAAATACCACAATCTGCAAGGAATTATCTAGGCAATCCGGGCAAGACTCTGCAATATTCCACTGTCGCAGCGAACTCAACGGACAGAGGCAGGGCCTGCGAAGTGCCAGATCAAAAGTATGGGCCAAGCAAAGGCTTGCTCCATAAATGTAAATGTACTTATAGAGCGCACTGTCACCAGACGGCCACCTTGCGGTGTCGCCTTTTGCGGTTTCCTGGCGCTGAAACTCATACCACTGTGGAACCCCTCCTGGCTTTCCCTGTGAAGTGTCCACTCCTGGGCACCCCGAGGGTGAAGCCAGGCATCCTTAGCGCTGTTGGGGCCGGTGTGGAGGCTAAGCAAGCTATTGCCCAGAGTTGCAGCGTGGGGCCCATGATTAGAATAGGCACCGAGGCGAGAATAGACAGGTCCGAGGAAATTGAGCCCGAGCCCTGCCGAGGCGGGAATCAAACCCTGGTCCCTGGCCAGAACTCTGCTTCAGGGTCGGCCGCTCTAACCATTGAGCCACACTCCTCCACACTCCATGAGTCGAAACCCCGGGCCAACCAGAATTGTCTTGTGTATAGTGGTAGAGCTCGAGCCTCGGCAATTACCTGATGAGGCATCCTCCCAGGGGTTGGCAACGACAGCCCCAATTACCCCTCACAGAGTTAGCCCTGCTAGCGGCGCAAGAGTATCAGATGTGCCCCACCGGTGAGCGATGGGATGACATCTCTGAGTGGGGGACCTCGGCC
Source organism: Triturus cristatus (assembly GCF_964204655.1). Classification (NCBI taxonomy): domain Eukaryota; kingdom Metazoa; phylum Chordata; class Amphibia; order Caudata; family Salamandridae; genus Triturus; species Triturus cristatus. The sequence continues at coordinate 410,113,216 of NC_140585.1, read as the reverse complement.
CCTCCCCTCTTTCTGGGCTCCACATCAATGCCACAATGGAGGTGTGAGGAGTAGCTTCATCTCATCTTCTGGGTTGTACACATGGGCGGCACCTGAGGCGCGGAACGAGGCATCACTACTAAGGGTCTGTGCCTTGGCCTCATGACACCTGTTGGCTTCCTTTCTGACCGGTTCTGCCTATGGTGAGAGGGACTCCCTACCTGGTTCCTAGGTCAGTGGCCCCCAGCAGTCTGCGCCACATTCGAATGCGTGGTAAGTGAGCACCTCCTTTGGGAAGTTGGATGTGCCATTTCTTTTTTTTCGGTTTTGTTTTTTTAAAACTTTATTTATGGATTTTAAGCAAATACAGATCTGCTACATGCTGCCCCAGAAGAGGGAGCATCAAAGATTCATAGAGGAGACCAAGTTAGCACATATAGATGTTCAACTATACAGTCATCAAGTCGAGCTAGAAGGCAATACAGCTATATGCGCAGATTCAGTGGCGTTACATGTTCATGCCAGTTGTGCATCGAAGAAGTAAGAAAGACAGAGTGGACAGAGGGATCAGAAGTATAGATCAGCGAAAAGGGGGGATAAGAAAGAGGCGAGGGATAAGGGGAGAAGAAGAGAAGGGGCATCTCTCTGGGCAAAGGAGGTGTAGGGGCACTCCGACATGAGGAGCGTTCCTCCGATAGTGGCTCAGGCAGCGCAGTGGCCATCTACGCCTCAGGCATCAGAGCGCTTGTGCGTCAGCAGAGTGAAGTTGCAGAAAACTCTACAGGGGTTGCCAGATGTTGTGAGGGCGTGACTGTGTCAGCATGAGTTCCCAGAATTTGGACAACTAGTTATGACAGAAAGCAGCATCCCTAAGCCAGTCATCGCTACACGGTTAATGCTTACGGCCCCAGCAGATGTCTACCCGCCTCTTGGCCAAAAGCAGCATCATGGCAGCCAGTCTCCTAATATCAGCCGGGAGGTCCTTGACATACCCTAGCAAAGCAATAAGTGGGGAGTGCTGCAACCTGCATTCCAATATTTCTTCCAGTGCTTCAAAAACGCGGTCCCAATATTTTGCTACGTCCAAGCATTCCCAGGCCAGATGCATGAAGAGGCCTTAGGTACTCCACACTGCACACATCTCGCATCCACACTCAGACCCGCTTTACACAGCCATACAGGAGTCCTATATAACCTATGAAAGAATTTGAAGTGGATAAGTCTCAGTCTATAATTGGCTGACATCTCTCTTGACTCAGCAGTAGGACCATACCCCTTCCCCGAGTAAAGTTGCCAAGCTCACCTCCTATTGGCGCTGGGTGGGGGGTATGCAAACTGGATTTTCGTGCTACATGCCAGAGTAAATGCATTAAATAAGTTTGCGAGGCAAAGGATTAGTTAAGAATGCTTCCAGGACTTGGAAAGTTGGGGGTGCTATCGGGAACGAGGGATATTGGGCTCCAAGCGCCGCTCGCAGTTGAAAATAAGTCATCCTGTCAAGGAGGCCAGCATGGTCGTCTCCCAATACAGTATCGAGGTCAACGAAGACGCCTTCCGGGAAAGCATGCCCTAGTGTATGTAACTGCAGTTTACAGGATCCCTGGCAAACTCCAATCTCAGCCGTGAAAGGCAGTGCAGGGTGTCTAGTTAGCGGCACCGACAGCGCAAACATAGTATCCAGACGTGCTCTGTGGCGAAGCTGCTGCTGCGCCCAGACCATGCATCCCACTGTATCAATCCCAGGCCGCGTGCGACGCTGTGGGCGAAACAGTGTCATGTGTAGGGGAACAGGTTCCGCTTGATCGCTTTCAGGAGAGGTAGAGCGGTATGTGCCATAAAAAGTGTCGGGTAGATCCAATGAAACCCAAAGTGGGCCTGCGCACAGCTGTGATATAATTCCATGTCATGGCTGATGAGGGCTGAAAGCCCAAAACCGGCCTAGGATGCTTGTTTCCTGTCCAGGGAGGACCTGGCCTGGCAGTTCGGGCTGGACTGTTCCCATGAGGCACAGGGTCAGACTGATTTGCATATGGCCATGTCTGAACTGGGGTGGTAGAGCGGGCTAAAGGTGATGGATCAAACCCAGATCTGTTGACTAGATGTGAGTGTTTTATTGGTTCTGATGCTCTGTCCATCACCACCCCCTTTTGTACTGCTTTGTTCGCCATAAGTTGGCAGGGTATGCTCAGACGTGAGTCCCTTGCTCACTTGGCCACTGGATTCAAGCAAGCCTGGCTGAAGACGGCTGAAATGCCAGAAACCGGTCCTAGGAAGCTTGTTTTCCGGTCCAGGGAAGACATGGCTTGGCAGTTCGGGCTGGACTGTTCCCATGGTGCACAGGGTCAGACTGATTTGCATATGGCCATGTCTGAACTGGGGTGGTAGAGTGGGCTAAAGAACGGTGATGGATCAAACCCAGATCTGTTGACTAGATGTGAGTGTTTTATTGGTTCTGATGCTCCGTCCATCACCACCCCCTTTTGTACCGCTTTGTTCACCATAAGTTGGCAGGGTATGCTCAGATGTGAGTCCCTTGCTCACTTGGCCACTGGATTCAAGCAAGCCTGGCTGAAGACGGCTGAAATGCCAGAAACCGGTCCTAGGAAGCTTGTTTCCGGTCCAGGGAAGACATGGCTTGGCAGTTCGGGCTGGACTGTTCCCATGAGGCACAGGGTCAGACTGATTTGCATATGGCCATGTCTGAACTGGGGTGGCAGAGTGGGCTAAAGAACGGTGATGGATCAAACCCAGATCTGTTGATTGGGTGTGAGTGTTTGATTGGTTCTGATGCTCCGTCCATCACCACCCCCTTTTGTACCGCTTTGTTCGCCATAAGTTGGCAGGGTATGCTCAGACGTGAGTCCCTTGCTCACTTGGCCACTGGATTCAAGCTTGCCTTGTTGATGGCGGATGAAATGCCAGAAACCGGTCCTAGGAAGCTTGTTTCCGGTCCAGGGTAGACATGGCTTGGCAGTTCGGGCTGGACTGTTCCCATGAGGCACAGGGTCAGACTGATTTGCATATGGCCATGTCTGAACTGGGGTGGCAGAGTGGGCTAGAGAACGGTGATGGATCAAACCCAGATCTGTTGACTGGGTGTGAGTGTTTGATTGGTTCTGATGCTCCGTCCATCACCACCCCCTTTTGTACCGCTTTGTTCGCCATAAGTTGGCAGGGTATGCTCAGACGTGAGTCCCTTGCTCACTTGGCCACTGGATTCAAGCAAGCCTGCCTGGCTGAAGACGGCTGAAATGCCAGAAACCGGTCCTAGGAAGCTTGTTTCCGGTCCAGAGAAGACATGGCTTGGCAGTTCGGGCTGGACTGTTCCCATGAGGCACAGGGTCAGACTGATTTGCTTATGGCCATGTCTGAACTGGGGTGGCAGAGTGGGCTAAAGAACGGTGATGGATCAAACCCAGATCTGTTGACTGGGTGTGAGTGTTTGATTGGTTCTGATGCTCCGTCCATCAACACCCCCTTTTGTACCGCTTTGTTCGCCATAAGTTGCAAGGGTATGCTCAGACGTGAGTCCCTTGCTCACTTGGCCACTGGATTCAAGCAAGCCTGGCTGAAGACGGCTGAAATGCCAGAAACCGGTCCTAGGAAGCTTGTTTCCGGTCCAGGGAAGACATGGCTTGGCAGTTCGGGCTGGACTGTTCCCATGAGGTACAGGGTCAGACTGATTTGCATATGGCCATGTCTGAACTGGGGTGACAGAGTGGGCTAAAGAACGGTGATGGATCAAACCCAGATCTGTTGACTGGGTGTGAGTGTTTGATTGGTTCTGATGCTCCGTCCATCACCACCCCCTTTTGTACTTCTCATTATTGATGGCGCGCTTTAGTCTAAAAGATACTATAATGGATGTTGCACAAAACCCACACAATACTTCTCTGCAAGGTAAATATCTTTGCACATCGCCCCCCATTAAAACTTGCATTCTGAGGCAAACAGCAAATACCACAATCTGCAAGGAATTATCTAGGCAATCCGGGCAAGACTCTGCAATATTCCACTGTCGCAGCGAACTCAGCAGACAGAGGCAGGGCCTGCGAAGTGCCAGATCAAAAGTATGGGCCAAGCAAAGGCTTGCTCCATAAATGTAAATGTACTTATAGAGCGCACTGTCACCAGACGGCCACCTTGCGGTGCCGCCTTTTGCGGTTTCCTGGCACTGATACTCATACCACTGTGGAACCCCTCCTGGCTTTCCCTGTGAAGTGTCCACTCCTGGGCACCCCGAGGGTGAAGCCAGGCATCCTTAGCGCTGTTGGGGCCGGTGTGGAGGCTAAGCAAGCTATTGCCCAGAGTTGCAGCGTGGGGCCCATGATTAGAATAGGCACCGAGGCGAGAATAGACAGGTCCGAGGAAATTGAGCCCGAGCCCTGCCGAGGCGGGAATCAAACCCTGGTCCCTGGCCAGAACTCTGCTTCAGGGTCGGCCGCTCTAACCATTGAGCCACACTCCTCCACACTCCATGAGTTGAAACCCCGGGCCAACCAGAATTGTCTTGTGTATAGTGGTAGAGCTCGAGCCTCTGCAATTACCTGATGAGGCATCCTCCCAGGGGTTGGCAACGACAGCCCCAATTACCCCTCACAGAGTTAGCCCTGCTAGCGGCGCAAGAGTATCAGATGTGCCCCACCGGTGAGCGATGGGATGACATCTCTGAGTGGGGGACCTCGGCCCCTCCCCTCTTTCTGGGCTCCACATCAATGCCACAATGGAGGTGTGAGGAGTAGCTTCATCTCATCTTCTGGGTTGCACACATGGGCGGCACCTGAGGCGCGGAACGAGGCATCACTACTAAGGGTCTGTGCCTTGGCCTCATGACACCTGTTGGCTTCCTTTCTGCCCGGTTCTGCCTATGGTGAGAGGGGACTCCCTACCTGGTTCCTAGGTCAGTGGCCCCCAGCAGTCTGCGCCACATTCGAATGCGTGGTAAGTGAGCACCTCCTTTGGGAAGTTTGATGTGCCATTTCTTTTTTTTCGGTTTTGTTTTTTTTAAACTTTATTTATGGATTTTAAGCAAATACAGATCTGCTACATGCTGCCCCAGAAGAGGGAGCATCAAAGATTCATAGAGGAGAACAAGTTAGCACATATAGATGTTCAACTATACAGTCATCAAGTCGAGCTAGAAGCCAATACAGCTATATGCGCAGATTCAGTGGCGTTACATGTTCATGCCAGTTGTGCATCGAAGAAGTAAGAAAGACAGAGTGGACAGAGGGATCAGAAGTATAGATCAGCGAAAAGGGGGGATAAGAAAGAGGCGAGGGATACGGGGAGAAGAAGAGAAGGGGCATCTCTCTGGGCAAAGGAGGTGTAGGGGCACTCCGACATGAGGAGCGTTCCTCCGATAGTGGCTCAGGCAGCGCAGTGGCCATCTACGCCTCAGGCATCAGAGCGCTTGTGCGTCAGCAGAGTGAAGTTGCAGAAAACTCTACAGGGGTTGCCAGATGTTGTGAGGGCGTGACTGTGTCAGCATGAGTTCCCAGAATTTGGACAACTAGTTATGACAGAAAGCAGCATCCCTAAGCCAGTCATCGCTACACGGTTAATGCTTACGGCCCCAGCAGATGTCTACCCGCCTCTTGGCCAAAAGCAGCATCATGGCAGCCAGTCTCCTAATATCAGCCGGGAGGTCCTTGACATACCCTAGCAAAGCAATAAGTGGGGAGTGCTGCAACCTGCATTCCAATATTTCTTCCAGTGCTTCAAAAACGCGGTCCCAATATTTTGCTACGTCCAAGCATTCCCAGGCCAGATGCATGAAGAGGCCTTAGGTACTCCACACTGCACACATCTCGCATCCACACTCAGACCCGCTTTACACAGCCATACAGGAGTCCTATATAACCTATGAAAGAATTTGAAGTGGATAAGTCTCAGTCTATTATTGGCTGACATCTCTCTTGACTCAGCAGTAGGACCATACCCCTTCCCCGAGTAAAGTTGCCAAGCTCACCTCCTATTGGCGCTGGGTGGGGGGGTATGCAAACTGGATTTTCGTGCTACATGCCAGAGTAAATGCATTAAATAAGTTTGCGAGGCAAAGGATTAGTTAAGAATGCTTCCAGGACTTGGAAAGTTGGGGGTGCTATCGGGAACGAGGGATATTGGGCTCCAAGCACCGCTCGCAGTTGAAAATAAGTCATCCTGTCAAGGAGGCCAGCATGGTCGTCTCCCAATACAGTATTGAGGTCAACGAAGACGCCTTCCAGGAAAGCATGCCCTAGTGTATGTAACTGCAGCTTACAGAATCCCTGGCAAACTCCAATCTCAGCCGTGAAAGGCAGTGCAGGGTGTCTAGTTAGCGGCACCGACAGCGCAAACATAGTATCCAGACGTGCTCTGCGGCGAAGCTACTGCTGCGCCCAGACCATGCATCCCACTGTATCAATCCCAGGCCGCGTGCGACGCTGTGGGCGAAACAGTGTCATGTGTAGGGGAACAGGTTCCGCTTGATCGCTTTCAGGAGAGGTAGAGCGGTATGTGCCATAAAAAGTGTCGGGTAGATCCAATGAAACCCAAAGTGGGCCTGCGCACAGCTGTGATATAATTCCATGTCATGGCTGATGAGGGCTGAAAGCCCAAAACCGGCCTAGGATGCTTGTTTCCTGTCCAGGGAGGACCTGGCCTGGCAGTTCGGGCTGGACTGTTCCCATTGGGCGCAGGGTCAAGACTGATTTGCATATAGCTGGGTCCAAACTTGAATGGCATAGTGAGCAAACAAATGATGGCTTTAGGCCCAGATATCTGTACTGGGGTGAATGTATGACATTCTTCTGCATTCTGTCCATTAGCTGTTCTTTTTCCATAATGCCATATCAGGCGCTCCCAATCCCCCCTGCTCAAATGGAAGCGTAAGGACCTCCCAGGTAACACGAGACTGCCCACCCGCCCAAGCGAGGGAAATCAGGTTTGAACGCAGCCTCCTCTAAAATTCGGAGGTGAGGGGGAGTTGGAGGTTTACAAACACATTGAGGAATTTTAGTAGGACCACCATCTTAGCAATGGCGATCCGGCCAGCCAGGGAGAAAGGGAGCATTTTCCAATGGGAGCAGCCTACTCTCAAACCACTCCATGAGCTTGCCATAATTGCATCTCCACAGTTCCTCATTGTCCCTACTGATCCAGATGCCTAGGTACTTCACTGGGGAAGTCGCCCATTTGAGAGGGAATTCGGACTGAAATATAACCGTTGCGGCTGTGAGTGGAAAAATCATAGACTTCCCCCAATTAACAATGACGCCTGAAAGTCCACCAAACCTGGTAATTTCCCGAAAAAGGGGGTCAAGATTGATCTCTGGGTGATTGACATAAAGAGTCACATCATCTGCGTACATTGACTCCAAGATCACTCTAGGAGTAAAATCGAGCCCCCTCCGAGCATGATACTGCCGCATTCTGACTGCCAGAGGTTCCATGGCTGTGGCAAAGAGGAGGGGTGACAGTGGACACCCCTGCCTTGTACCTCAAGCTACAGCAATTAGAGGGGATATCACACCGTTAATCCGCAACCTGGCAGTCAGAGAGGTGTATAATAATGCGATCTTTTGGAGGAAAGCAGGGCTCGCAAGAACAGATAAGGCCATTCCAGCATATCGAACGCCTTGGTTGCATCCAGGAATACAGCAGCGGCAGGGAGAGAGGGATCTACCTCCTGTATCACCGCAAAGAGAGTATGGAGGTTATGGGCGGTGCTCCTGTCAGGAAAAAAAAACACATTGGTCGGGCCGAAGTATCGTGGGGAGCAGCAGAAGTAGCTGCGTAGCTAATAACTGAGCAAGGATTTTACTATCCACATTGATCATCGAGAGTGGCCTGTAGGAGTCACAGAGTAGCTGATCTTTTCCGGTTTAAGGATGGTCACTATCAGTGCCTCCCGGAGGAATGGGGGAAGAGCACCCCGCTCAAGCGAGTCTTCATACATGTTGAAAAGGTGGGGTGCAAGATGCGGTGCAAACTCCTTGTAGAAGGCAGAGGTCAAACTATCCAGGCCTGGTGCCTTGTCCCCGGGCATATCCCTGATTAGCCTAATCACCTCCTCCTCCATGTAAGGCTCATCCTGATATTTTCGGTGTGCGTCGCTAAGCCACACTAACTCTATGGAGTCAAAGATCTTCAACTGACGCGCGGCATATAATGAAGAGTAATAATTGGTCATTTCAGCTTGAACTGATGCTGACCGCGACCGTCCCCTCGTCCGTGCGCAGTTTGTTTATATAATCAGTTGCCCATGGCTCTTTTAGTAGGCCCGCCAGGGTTTTGCCAGCCCGGTCGCCCTCACCATATTGGTGGGCACGCGCCTCCCGGTCTAAGTAGTGCTTTTCTCTGTGCGTCTCCTCCTCAAACTCAGCTATCTTGACCTTAATCTGTCCAAGGACCGTGAGCTAACCAGACTCAAAAAAAATTATTTCGAGCAAGCGTATCTCCTTTTCAAGAAGCCGCAGATTATTCCTTAACGAGCGCAGGACGCCAGACCACACGGTGAAGCACTTGCCCCAGATGACAGCCTTGAACGTTTCCCACAACGGGGACGGGGACTCTACCGAACCGGCATTAGTAGCTGTATGACGGACCCGATTTCCTATCAAAACACCTGGTCTCGAAGTGCGCCAGCTGGGATTCCCCAGCTGAAAGCTCTATTCGGCACTCCCAGTAAAAGAAATTCTAGTAATACTGGGGTATGATCCGAGAGTGTTCGGGGAAGATGAGTAAAACGTCTAACCCAGGTGTTCACGTCACGAGATGCAAGCCAATAGTCAATTCTAGACCAAGTGGGGCCTGCTGAGGAGGTACAGGTTCTCTCCCGGCCATGTTGATGTTGGTGACGCCAAACATCAATCAAATCGTGGTCTTCCATGAGAGTCCGGAGCTGCGCCGCAGCTCGGGGGTGAGGCCTGCGAGAGCCACTTGATCTATCAATATCGGAGTTGAGAATTACGTTGAAGTCGCCTCCCTAGAGTACCGCCCCAGTGCCTAAGGAGTCCGCCAACCACCACACCTCCGTGAAAAATTGGGGATCGTCAGTATTAGGGCCGTAAACTGATATGAGTCTTACTGGGCGACCGGCAAGTACCCTGGCCACCAACACATAACACCCCTGGGGATCGCATAGCACAGTGCGCTTATGCCAATGGAGACCCATCCTAAGGATAATGGCTGTGCCCCTGGCATAATTGGAGTAACCTGCGATATACTTTTCGCCCAAACACCCCGCCCGCAAAGCGCACACAGTTGGTCCTCATAAGATGTAGCTCCTGTAGAAAATAAATGTCCACCCCATAACGATTGAGGGGCGCCGCCACCAATCGCATCTTTCTGCCATCATTCAGCCCCCTCACATTCCAGGTTACCTCTTTGAGGGCAGGTGCCTCATCAGTTGTTACAGTCATCCCTCCATTCCCAAGCATACATGCGCGCCACATGGAGAGCAGGGGTCAACAATTTAGCACCCAAGACCAGCTAGTGGGGAGGAGAGGAAGAAGAGAAAAGACGAATAGAAGAAAAAAAAGAACCCATCCCTAGTTGCTCACCTGCCAGCCAAACAGCCCACCCACCTCCCACTACAGCCACCCAACATGGCTGGAGAGTATCTACCCTGTCCATACAAGGCCGAACAAGGCCAAAAACAAAAAGAAACATGGGACTCATCCCAGGGGGTGGCGCCACGGGGCTCGGCATAACCCAACACCAAAGAGTCGGGTGGCTGGAAAAGGGCACCCAAAAGGGCAGCAGAACCAAGCAGTCAGGTAAACCAGTCTAATGCCGCCTCCCTCACATGTTTATAGGGACACAAAGCATAGAAGGTCCAGGATGTTCACCAGTTCAGCCGGATGCAAGAGTCTCCTCTGACGACTGGGCAGAACTGAGCACTACCAAAGTGAGTCATTTTCATTGAGGGGGTCCTCAACCACCTGGGCCCCATTTATGAGGGCCTTCGGTCTCGAACGCTTGAGGATGCGGGCAAACTTTGCAGCAATCTTGAGATCTGTGAAAAAGGATGTCTTGCTGGAGTGGAAGATACGAAGCTTCGCTGAGTAGAGTAAGGAGTACTTGATGTCCTGTTGCTGCAGCAGTCTTTTGACCGGTACAAATTCTTGGCGGGCAGCCTGAACTGACAAGGTGAAATCGGGAAAGAAGGAAACCGAGTTGCCCTGGTATCTGAGGTCGTGTTGATCTCGGGCCTTTCGCAGCACAGTGTCGCGGTCCCTATAGTATAAAAGTCTTGCAATTATCGGGCAGGCCGGGGCCCCAGGGGAGGGTCTTGGGCCGAGGGACCTGTGGGCATGCTCCCCTATGCACATCGCTGATAGAGCCTCGCCAAAGAGTGATCGCAGCATTTTCTCAACAAAGTCCTCTACTCGGGTCATCGCAGTTGTTTCCGGGATTCCGAGAATGCGCAGGTGGTTGCGCTGGGACCTTGCTTCGAGGTCTTCATTTTTGTTTCTGATGACCTCCAGCACTTTCTCCATACAGAGTAGCTTCTCCCGCGTCGTCACACCATCTTCCTCCAGCGCAGACGTTCTCTGCGAGGCGCTCATCATGGCTCGACACCTTGTCCCGGAGCCGGTCCAAGCGATCCAACAACGAGTCAATCTTCAGGTCAATGGTGGATAGAGAATGCGCGGATGTTGTCCTCTGGCGTAGAAGCATGGTCGCTGCAGTTGGGTCCTCAACTGATGAGGTGGTCCCCCTTGGGGTTTTCCGCTGCACGAATGAAATTTTTGGTTACCTCTTGTCCGTCTGACCCATGGCAAACTGGCTGGTCGAGCCACCAGAGATGGCCGCCTCCCGTGCGAATCTGTCCGGTCCCAGGGTGAGTTCAGTGGAACTCTCAGTGCCGAGAAGTCATGTGGCCGGTAGGACTGGCTCACCACGCTTAACTTCAATGCCCTTGGTGTAGTTCACCGTGTCCACGCAGGGAGCATGCAGCGATCGTGGCTGGAATATATGTCCTTCAAAGACCTCTAAGTAGGTTGCTGAAAGCAGGAGCTTGTGCTGCAAAGCGTTTATCCTCAGTAACAGTCTTTACTAAGGCATTATTGACCTGCGTGAAGATTAGGCATCACGAAAATGTCCCAGCAGCAGACTGTAGAGAGAGGCAGGTTCATGCGTCAAAACATGCAACATTGAGGGTGTGTGGTTCTAGGACCAGACACAGCTGAGGCCACGAAGGGAGCAGTCAGGCAGCAAAAAAGTTCCTTCAATTCGTGGGCCCTCCTGGGTCTCCGCCTCAAGGATGTTGCGGAGGAAGATGCCGGAGGACAGGTGTTACGCAGCGACGCCACCCCCTACCTGCCTCCAGGTGCCCACGTGGTGAGCCCGAGGCACTCCGGTGGCAGACAGGCCCCATCAGGCACAGCTCCCAGGCCCGGGGGGGCGCCACGCACCCCGGTGCCCCAGAAGCGGGCACCGTAAGGCACAGATCCAGGTGGGGGGGCGGAATCTAGCAGGGAACCCAGTGAGCAGCCTTGAAAGAGTAGATGAGTCACCAAGGCAGGCCTGTCGGAGGATATCAGGGCTCCGTCAGTCCAGGGCTCGAGGCTCCGCTAGCCCCGGTCAGTGTTATCTCATCTGACCAGCGGACCGAGGCACAGGCGGAGCAGGGCCACTCAATCTCGCACCACAACAACAACACGCCTCACCGGGCTCGCGCAGCCCCACAGCAAGTCGCGGCTGCAGACTCATCAGCCAGAGTCAATGAAGCAGGCCCGGACGGGCCGGACCAGGAGCGGGACCCCGCAGGTAGGTTCGCTGCCACCCATTCACCGCAAGCAGCTCGCACCCCACAGGCCACCGCACGGAGGCCTCCGCAGCACCTCTCACCAGGCAGTGCCCCGGCCGATTGCTCTGCACCCAGGCAGTGATGAGGCCCGTCTTTGCCCCTGGTCCCACCTGGGGTGTACGCCACCAAGGCCTGCAGCAGAGCCCACCAACGAGCGTTCTTCTGCCAGTCGAGGGTACTCACAGGGCACCAGCCGCACCCGCAGTAGGCCCAGCCACTGCAGTCGGAGCCAGAGTACTGGGCAGTCTGGGCTTCACAGGTCCAGGCTCCAGTGCGCGCACCGTTCAGGCCAGAGCTGCCATTTTCATTCACCAAGCAGCCGCCGAGTCAGAGCCTCCAAACCGCCACAGAGGTCCATGTGATGCAGCAGACCAGCATATAGTGGCAGCCACAGTGGAGAGGGAGCACTGACATGTTTTTGTAAACCTCGATGGGCCCCCAGACTGCGGGATAACTAATGGATTGGCAAGCCAGCATACAGAACCTCACCGGCACACTAGCGCCCTCCTGGATGTGCCATTTCTGAGCCCAGGCACTGCTTTCCTGCCAGCCTGAGTGACTTTGCCTCCTAGTGGAGCGCCCCCTGTGGATCTGGGGGAGCAGCCTCCTGTCGCTCCTGGCCTCTTGTGAGCTAGACACATTTGGGACAGCATCTACTCCTGACTACATGGTGCTACCCATCTGAACTGACTTCCTGGTGTGCATGGGGGCTGGGGCACACCCGTGTTCATAGTACTGCAAAGGCCTAGAGAAGGGGGCCACAGTTGACATTGAGTACACATCCCCCCACAGTATGGGGATGCTCCGCTCTAACACCAGGCCCCAAGCACCGGCTCTGACACAGCACATCTCTCTGGCCTCTGGCACCCCGCAGGGGAAAGAAGATACCACAGCTGCCCTCAACATGTCTGAAGAATTAGACAAAGTGCTAACTGCTATAGAACACTCCAGGTTCACCATGGAGGATAAATTTGGGGCCCTAGCCACGGACCTTAATCTTCTCAGAGATGACCATCGAAAGCCTGCAGACGTGGTTAATGACAGAAAGGAATCCCTCTCTGCTGTCCAACCACTTGCAAAAGATCATCAAGGGGCCCTCCGTGACCTCCAGAGCCGTGTAACGCAGCTGGAGAATCAGGCAGACGACCTGGAAAGCAGATTCCGGACGAGCAACATTACAATTTTGGGTCTGCTGGAGGGTGGCCGAGGGGACGGATCCCATCACTTATCTGGAGGCCTGGCTCAAGTCCTTCACCCCAGCCCTTGACCTCACGTCCTTCTTCTGCCTTGAAAGGGCACATCACGTCCCGGCGCGTCGTTCCCCCCCCCCCGGGCTCTTCTCCACAGCCATTGCTGGCGAAATTCCTGTACATCAAGGATAGAGATGTGGCCATACAACATAGGCCCCTTTGGGTGGAAGACAAACATGTCATGCTGTTCCCGACTACACCCAGGCCGTGCAGCGCCAGCGCTCATCCTTCATGGAAGCAACCAGGGATATAGTACTCGCTACTGTTTCCAACACGCCTCATGAAAATCTTTGAGGGCACCACCTCCTTTTTCACTTATCCGGATGAGACATGGATTGGCCAGCACTCAAATGGACCCAGGCTCTTAGAAGATAGTCGCATCCTACGAGCATGCGGGCCCCGGAATAGGTGGTGTCGGAGGAGGGGGACTCAATTATGCTCAAGATCCCTGCTTTGGCGCTTTGCATCTGGCTCTCCTGACCTGGAGCAAATTATCGCCAAAAGCCAAAAGGTACTGCAGGATGTGGCAGATCTGGAACCTACTTCTGTGGCCGCCGACGAAGAAAGGGGCCCCCACATCTTTACCTCTGAGGAGGATCCCAGTGATTCGGGCACCTCTCTGGCCGAATCAACCACAGCTAACTATAGTGAAGGCATGTATGCTACGCATCCACTGCCTGTCCCGAGGGGCCACGCTCTACACTCCACTGTTGGCACTCTTTAGCCTACCCCGAGGCGCGGACTACTACACCGCCTGGGAACTGCAGACCTGGACTGATCACTCGCTTCTTGAGGTGGAGCACCTTTTCTTTCAGGGCCAGCCTCTCCCCTTTGCTTAGCTGGTGGAAGAGAGCAGACTCCTCCTAGGGCAATTCCTTTTGTCCATAGGCACTCATGCTTGATTGTCGGCACCTTTGGCAGCTATCTGAGGGTGAGCCCACGACCCATGCAGTGCTCCATGCATTACTGACCATGGGCCCGATCGACATCTTATTACTTGGATATACAAGGCCATCTGAGATCTGATCCCAACCCCGCTTGCCCAGTTACGTCACAAATGGGAGAAGTAGTTTGAGAGGCCAATATATGATATAGAGTGGGAGCATGCCCTGGAATTCCCAAAGAAGGTCTCCCGGAACTCCAGCTTCAAAAGTATACAATTCTTTATATTGCACCTGGCATACCTAATGCCAGCGCAGCTTCAGTGCCATTACCCGGAGTCATAGTTTGCTTGCCCTGACTGCCGGACCCCTAGTGCACCCTTTCTACACATGTCTCTAAGGCGCGCACACTGCCCACGCTGGGAAAAGCGCCAGGAGGCGCATAAGTAGCGGGCAGGGCTCACGCAGTGCGGGACGTGCGCGGGCGTGACCAGGCCAAGCCCGGGACAAGGGCGGACCCGTCCATGCCCGTTGGAGCCCGGAAGAGGCTGGGCTGGGCCCCCCTCTGGCATCTGGTTACCTGTACAGGACTATCCCCGCCAATTGCCAGGTATTGATGTACATATCTTTGTCCGTTTATCTTTTGTGTTGAACTTGGCTCTGCCCATATACAACTCTCCTTATGAGCAAGCGCAAAGGAGTAGCAGGGACCCTAGATGCATTCATTGTAAGGGCTGAATCATTGTTAACCCATGAAATAGAAATGACTGAACGTCGTCTCTCTGGAACCCAGTACATTACAGAGCCGTTTGTCATCAGGTTTCTCTATCTTGGGTAGGACCCCAAAATTGCGCTTGCCTTTTACTCCTACTTCTCCAACTTTGTCCCAGAATAGCCCTCTGGCAAATTCGGATGCATCACTTACTGCATCACTTACTGCTACTTCTAACGGGCCTAGCATAATCAACAGAGGACGGGTTACAAAAACCCGCGACGAGCCCAAGGTGAGAGTACAATCAGCCAAACAGAAGTGGGGTGCTGTCACCCAGAAATCTAAAAGCACAAAAGGCCCAAGATCTGCTAATCAGACCACTCATGCAGCAAACTATTTAATAACATTAACTAATTCTGTTAGTACTCAGGCTGATGCAGTTTTTCCACCAACAACTGAAGATACCACTGGGGGTGATGTCTGGTTACTGTCATGGACATTCTGAATAGCTGTGGTGCCAACGAGTCCCCAAAACCGGGCGACAATGTGGGGGTGGGACTCTCTAAATTGGTAGATGCTAACTCCAGACCTAATTCACTAATCCCAAGCTCTACCACGCACAAACCACCTCCATCTGTAAATCCTTGCACTATTTGTCACAAACCCATTGCACCCTATGCGCATAAATTTAACATTGAGCAGGGAAACTCACAGGACCATCTTCAGGATCCCACCCCGAGAACCATGGGCTTATGCAGAAGACAGCCTGAACTCTTAGATCCAGGCACCATACCTTTTGACCTAAACCGGAGTAAATGTCTGAGACCCAACACCAATGTCCTGAGCTTACCACAAGCCACCTGCCCTTACGTATTGGTTTTGGCTGGAGTACCCACTCTATTAGAGGACCAGAGGGAGTCTTGGACTGATCTCCGCAATAAGACTGTGGACTGGCTAACTAAACATAAAAATATTGATGGAGACTGTGTAGTAATCAACTTCCGCAGGCCTCACCTGGTTTGTTGTATATTAAGCTTTTGTAAGCAAACATTTATTCAAAGTTCTGGAATTTGTGCGCCCCCCCCCCCCCGGGTTATTTTTATAAACCACAATTCAGGCCAACTGGTCATATGTTTACTCGGATTCCTGTATCCAACAGATTTCAGGCTTTGTCAGTTCTGGATACACAGCATTGACAAATACCCCTATCAGAACATCGACTTGATCGCCTAGAAAATTCTCAGGGTTTCGCTTCTCTCCCAAATATTGACATGTTAAATAAGCAGCTAACAACACCTAAGGCAAAGGTAGACACAGATTTAAGCATTCTGAGCTGGAACGTGGCCGGCTTTCAACAGAGGCTTGGTGACCTGGATTGGTTATGTCTAATAAAGGATCAGGACATGGTTATGTTTCAGGACACCTGGGCCACCAAAGAATTACACATTAATGGGTTCCATTGTTATAATATTGTAGCCGCCAGCCCCAAATCTGGCCGCCCCTCTGGGGGCCTATTCATTGGGGTTAATATTGCTGCCGGGAGCAGCATCAAGGTTCTACACACTAATAGTTGTAATTTTCAAGTTTTAATGTACAAAAGGAGAGTCTCTCTTTATTTTATTAATTTTTATAACAATGATTTTACTTCTACCCCCAATGGGAATTTCATTAAGCTTTTGATTTTATCTCCCACCTGGATTCCCAGCAAGAAAGAGCGAAAGTTACTGGTATCCTTTGGGGGGGGGGGAGTGATTTCAATGCGAAATTAGCAGATAGACCATATAGCTCAGGGTTTCATAATTCCAACTCTACCTGCCGTAGGACCGTTGAGTTGGCCACGTTTCTGAGCACTCACAATTTCACCAATGTTATGGACATTGTGGGCGTAACATATGCCAATAATCATTTTGTGCCATCATTTAAGGGAAGGGGATGTTCTTCGACCATAGACTTCTTTTTTATATCCCCTCTTCTTGCTGACCACTTAATGGAAGCGGAAGTTATTACTAAGAGTCAAGGGGGCCACAATCCCATTAGAATAGGACGGAGTCTAGCACCACGGCCCATGTTCACCTCTGAATGCGGAGCCAGGAACCTTTCGCCCTCCACTGACAACCTAAGATTAATATGGAGGGGTATAGATAATAATAATCTGTTCTAGATAGTAATAAAGGACAACATGCATCTCATTAATTCATATTTATCAGCCCAAGACCCACTCCCTGAAGCCGTCCACAATTTTAATAACCTCTGCGCAGCCATAAAAACTCTCTTGCCACAACCCACCTCCAACGTTAAACGTGACCCGAGGTGGTTTGACCACGAGTGCTCTGAAGCATATAAACATTTGAGCAGAGCCTTATCAGCTGACCCTAGATGTGACTTTGAAGTGAAATCGGCCAGGCTGAGGTACAAAACTGTGATCACAAATCGGAAAGCAGAAATTAAAAAAAAACGTTGGGACGCACTAGTGGTAGCGGCAAACACTAGAAAGTGTGATACATTCTGGTCAGCTGTGAGGGATTTGCAATCCATGGGGCAGCTTCTTACTCCCATTAGCTGCACTATTGCGAGTGAGTCGTGGGAAAAACACTTCTCAGAAATGTATGCTGCACCCACACAAGAGGCAGATCACTTTGAGCCTGGGCCACAAACCAGAATACAGATGACCGTCTCCGAGGTGGCAGAAGCGATTCAGCAGAGTGCGGGCAATAAAGCCTCTGGAGCAGATGGTCTACCCATCGACCTTATCAAACATAAGCCAGACTTTTGGGCTCCTTTACTTTTAAATGTTTTTAATAATTTAATGTATGCTCCGTTACCCAGTTCTTGGTCCACAAGCATTATTGTTCCAATTTTCAAAAAAGGGGATCGTTCTCAAGCCAACTGTTACAGGCCTATCTCCGTAATTGATAACACTTTAAAAAATTTAGGTAGAGTCCTGTACAATAAGATCTTAGAGTGGTCTGAGGAAAATAGAATTTTAGATGCCTGTCAACTGGGCTTCTGCAGTAAGGTGGGCACTAATGAGCAATGTCTTAATATTAACCTAATTGTGGGTAAGTACACCATTGCGCAGGCATCTCCAGTCTATTTGGCCTTTATGGATTTGACCTCTGCTTTTGACCTTGTCAATAGGTCAAACCTCTGATCTATCCTTCTGACCTATGGACTGGATGAGCCCCTGGTGTATTTTTTGGCACACCTTCACAAAGACCTTAAAGCCCAAGTGAGGATCGGATGCGGGGGTGAGGTTACCGAAGCTATAGATGTAGGAAGGGGGGTCAGACAGGGTTGTGTCCTGCCCCCCCTCCTTTTTATCTTCTATATTAATGGACTGAATAAAACATTGAAAACATTAACTCAAGATGTCCCAAAAATCAACTGAAAATCAGAAGCTGATGAGCATCAGTAGCTTTCCTTATCTTGGGGTGGTCTTTGCAGCGAACGGCTCCTGGACTGAGCACATGTCTCACTCCAGGAACAAGTTCTCAAAGGCAACCAACTCGATTCTTAGTCTTCCGCGTCCAAAGAGCACAAGTGCTATTTTAGCTATTTTAAAGATTTTTAAGTCCCAATGCGTGCCAACAGCCAAATATGGTGCTGAGGTGCGGGCCTTGCCAAGAGTACCTGCATTCAACAGGAAGAGAACAGGTTTTGCAAGAAGTTATTAGGCGTCCCAATTTCAACACCACAATATACTTGTCACAGGGAACACAACCTAAATTTTATTGAAGATTTTATCAGGACCCACCCAGCCCTTTTTTGGCTATCGGTTTGGAAAAACCCAGCCGCATCCCTGACGAGAGAGGTCATTAGTGATGTACGGGATGTGCAAAAGGGAAGGACATTCCATGGCTGTCAGAGGTGTACCAGAGCCTATGTAGCGTTAACAAGAGAAGAATATTCTTAGATCCCAGCACAGCAATGACCACGAACAAAATGAGCTCAGGAGTGCACTCTATTCGCTGTATAGAGCTGAAAGGATTGTAAAGGAATCTAAAAAAACACTTGTCCATAGCTACATGGCTATTGAAAACTCTGCATACCCGCTGGCTAACTACATTACCTTGCCTATGAGCCATTGGGAGAGGAGCCTTTGGTTTCACCTAAGGGCAGGCACCATTAAATTTGTATTATGTTTTCCTGTTGGCCACCACTCTGACCTTGACCATTTACCTTGTCCGTGTGATGGCCAGAGTGGTCAGTCTACCTTACATTTCCTGTTCTTTTGTAATTACTATTTAGAGTATATCAAGTGCCTTTTAACTCCGTATTTTAAAAAGTATATGCCCATCACTTTGGAAAACGCCTATTTGAGGCTACTTACTCTGGATGATGAAGAATTGGTCTTTCGTACGGGCACTTTTTTGAGAATTGCTGTTCGTGTGCGCCGAATGATGTCTAATCCGTGAGTTTTTACCATTAATGAATTTCTATGAGTCTATCGTGCATTGTATGTTGCTAATGGTTTTATCATGACTCTCTTTTTGTATTATTAAATCTGTTTGTTGTAGTGTTGTGCTTTTATGTGCTTTTATTGACATGATATTATCTGAATAAAGTGTTTTTGAACCTTGAATATGACACTACACCCATGCAGTCCCAAGGTTCACCTGAGGTATTTTACTGAAGGGCCCACCCTATGGGTTGAGGTTTGCCTGTCTTTTTGAGAATCCCCTTACTATGCACAAGTACACAGCAGCACGCACACACCCGTGGAATCGACATGCGCTCCCCCTCTCCTAGGCCTACAGCCCCGGCTACTCAATAAATATCACCATATGCCCGCCTACCCCCTCTTTCCCCTCTCGTCAGTCACCCTGGTTCAAGTACCTCACGTTAGTAACTAGTTCTCCCCTATTGCCAAAAATAGTCACCCCTTCCTTGGAGGCGACTCGCACTCCACAAGGTGGTCCTTCAACTTTCACAAACTCAGATCTCGTGCTTATTGCACATAATGTTGCTTCAGCATCAGTCATATAGCCATTGTCATGTCTACATTTCTAGCTTGCACAAATATGTAATGTTTTTTTTAAAAAACCCAACACAATAGTTTTGAAAAACAAAATGTAATACCTAAGTTCCCAGCACTTCGGGCCACCAACTACTGGGCTTGCAGGGGCCATTTAGCTCCAAAAAAAGAATTTCAGTTTTATCCAAGTTGAATTTGAGAAAACTGTTGTTCATCCATTCAGCTCCTCCTCTAAGGGATCTTTTAAAGGTGGTCAGGTATTCTTTACTAGTCACATGGAGAGGCGAAAGCAGCTGTGTATCATCTTCATATGATACCACCTGAAATCCCTATTCTTCACCAGAAAAGCCAAAGGCTCCAGATAAACATTGAGCATTGTGGGGCGCAGTGCTGATCCCTGTGGGCTCCATATCTTAACCCCTTCGCTGCGGCGGGAATTCCGCCGCAGAGCTGGGGGGGGGGTTTGGGGGCAGCGCGGTGGCGCTGTGCTCATGACGGAGCCACTCCGTCATGAGCCACGGTTGAGCTGTGCTCATGACGGAGTGGTTCCGTCATGACTCCGCCCACTGCGCTAATCGCCCGCACAGGCGGGGAATCAGCGCAGCGTGGGAGGAGCGGCGGCCAACGGCCGCAGCATGACGGAACCACTCCCCGCTGAAGGGGTTAATGGTTTGGAGGCTGAGATGTAGGGGGGAAGGTTGATATCTGTCCTCAAGGAAAGGTTTAATTGAGGCAATCAAGCATGATTGGGTGGACACAGTGTGGAAAGCAGCCAACAAATCCAAAAGATCCACCACATCCGTGAAGCCCTGATCCAGATTACATTTGATAAATTCAATGACTTTCAGAGGTGCTGACTCCATGTTTAAACACGGCTGAATGTCCGAGTGAGACCTATCCAAAAGATTTTTTGATTTGAGGACTTTGGACAGTTGTTTGTTAACCAGTTTTTCGAGAATCTTTAAAACTTCAGGCTGGCGCAAGATCAGTCAAAAATTGCCAAAGAAGGCCAGGTCATCTTTAGGGTTTTTTAGCAGTGGAAAAAGTCATTTTTTCCAGCTACTAAAAACCATTGTGATTGTCAAGGAGTTATTTTAAATGTGGTTTAGCATGGGATTTATAGTAGCAGACACTAAGTTTAAAATATGACGGGGACCCTGACTTATACTTAGAGAGCTCTTTCGCTGAGTCCTCAAGCGAGAGATTGTCAAAATTAGATAACTGGTGGCCCAAACTGATGCTGACCTCATCTGAATTGGATAAAACAAGACATGGAACATCGTCAGTAAACTGAGACTAGATGGTATCAATTTTCTCATAGAAAAGCTTTGATAAATTGTTGCATAATTTAGATGAGTAGAAGAATAATACTTTCACTCATTTTAATTATAATTTAAAATCCTCTTCAATTGTAAAGTCATATTTCAGATTACCTATTTGAAAATGCCACTTTTAGAAAGTTGTCATTTTTCTGCCTAAAACAAATGTGGCTTTCTGCCTGTGTCCAGTGTCAAATGACTGTTAATGGATCTCCTGTGGTGTGATGTGTTTACCTCCCAGATAGTAGACTTAGCTGTGGCAAAGGGTGTTTCTCTCCTGGCCTGGGGATTGTACTCAGCCCCTTCCTGAGTTTTAAAGGGTAGCCTGAGGGCTGCACCCATCCCTTTCCTAACTCTAGATGATGCCTATCCTGTCACTGGCAAATAAAGCTCACACCAGGGCATGTCTGTCCTCTGTTTCACTAGACAGACTGGAGGCAAACCCAGGGGAAATGGGAGAACTGACCAGAACCAGTTTCAGGGTTAGCCAAAGGGTTGTCCTCTAGCCACAGGCTGGCAATTGGCATAAAAGTAGCACCCTCAGAACCTGAAACCAGAAATGTCTTGTACCTGATAAGATTCAGAATAAGGACTGCTGTATCGCATGAAGAAGCATGGCTGAACCTGCTTGTCTTGAACGCAGGACCGCAGAAGTGACTCCAATGGTCAGCGGTCTAACCTTCCGTTAGAGCTACAGGGCCACAACAAGCCTCCAGAGGCACTTCCTGCTTTGCAGCTGACCAGGCGCAACTAGACCTGACCTGGTCTCTGCTGCTCCCAAGTATGGGAGTCCGCGCTGACCCCCTAGGTGCTGTCCTCAAGGCCCTGGACCCCAGGCTGGGGTCAGAGTGCACTCTTCTTTGTAAGGCTCGGACGGCAGCACTGCACAGCTCCTGGTTGGCAGCTGGACAGACCAGATGCAGCGCGATGCAGTGCCTCACATCCCAGCACTGTGCAGCCCCCATGCCATGGACAAAAGATACAGCTACCAGCAGGTTGAACCTGGTCCTGATGTACAGGCCTCTAGTGCTACCCAGCGAGATGGGGGCTCTAGAAATACATGCAATACATCCAAATGGACAGTATTAAAAGTAGAACTTTGTAATGACACAAACTTCTAAATCTTGTTTTGAATCTGGGGTGTGCTACTCGCGTGAACAATTCACAGGGACGTGTGATATAATTACATCATAAAAACTGTCTCAAGTACATATTAGATGGCGATAACACAACTCAGAATGCACCTTATGTGTATTTTAAACAAAACGTTGGAGTGGTAAACGTTGCTGGCTTGGTTTGTTGTTTCATGTTTGTGGAGCACGTTCATTGACGCAAACAGAGGAAAGAACAGAGGGGACAGTGTAGTAAGCAAAGTATTTACAGACCCTCAATCTAGACAATGAAAAAGTCAAGCTTTTGTGGTCGCAGTCTTTTAAAGAGATAACACAGATAAAGCCGAAAATATACATTTTTGGTTAAGCTATGAAACCAAGACAGCACTCTGTTTGATCCTGGGAAAAGAAATGTGTTTACTTATGGGGCATTTTCCTTATCTGTCAAATGATAACATCTGCAATTAAGCTAAGAGGAATATATTATACGTATGTGGTGCTGTACAAAAACCAGGATGATTACTTGACCTGAGTGGGATGTTGCTCGCATACACTCATATAGACAGTAGGGGGCACTAACGCTTCAAAATGAGTCATTTGTGACCACAGGAATACAGACCTTGTAGTCATTAGTGAAGTTAGTTACGGCTTTGAAACTGAGGGGCTCTGTCTTATTTATCATCAGCTTTTTCAAAATAGTAGTTAGTTACACTACCTGTTTACCATTCTAAAAAAAAGTATTTTTTCGCAACTGCGATGAACCGATGAATTGTATATCGACTTTGACTCGATGACTCTACAGGACATCAGAGATAGACCCCTTGCTCATTCTCTGTCCCTCAACAGCCTCCTGTTTTCTGCTGCGTTTCCGGTGATAAACAATGATTGTAAACTACAGAAGGTAAACAGGACTCGAAGGGGCATATTATCAAGCACGGCGTTAAAATTGGAGAATTGGAGAATTCCAATAGAAGCCCATGTTGACACCACAACCTGGGCTTCTATTAGAATTCTCAGGGGCATATTATCAAGCCCATTATCACCGCTTTAGCAGCAGTTTTCTGCCACTAAAGCGGCGATAATTTTAACCCCGTTTCTTGATAATATGCCCCTAAGTTCTATATTTTCTGTCCATGGCTCTGCCTTCATGACTCCCATAAACAAGAGTAGCAAGGACAGTGAAAAGAGTTTAAAAGAAAAGCTAGGAATACATACATGCCAACATTTTAGAAGAGGAAAGTGAGAGATTTTTATTAAAAAAATAATCAGGAGAATGTATTCCTCCCATTGATTCTATGGAGGTCTGAATTGGGTCTATTATCATGTATGGAACTCAGTGTAAATATGAGTTTTTCCCCCTTACCTGTCAGGAGCATGGAGAAAGTGCTACAGCAGACAGACAGAGTGACAAAAATGAAGTGCACTGGCCTGCAGGAGCAGGTTACTGTCACTGCGCATACTCCCAGTCACACAAGATCGGTCCCTCTTGGCTGAAGTCCAAAGAGGAATCAGGTTTTTGCATGCTAGAATTGGGAGGTGGGAGACTAGCCTTCAAATCAGTCGTCTCCCGCCTGAGTCTGGAGGGTTGGCTTGTATGGGAATAGCACCTGCGGCCCCTGACTACTCCTGGTAGATGTCCATTGAATGCCATGCGGCTCATCCTCCTGGACCTCTCCGCAACATTTGACACAGTCTCCAACTCCATCCTCATCCAACACCCACACAAAATCGAAAGCCAAGGACACGCACTCCAATGGAGCTTCTCTTTCCTGACTGGAAGGACCTTGTCAGTCAGCCTGGCACCGTTCACCTCATTCACCGGCAACCTCATCTGCGGAGTTCTGCAAGGATCCTCCCTGAGCCCGATACTCTTCAACGCCTACATGATCTCTCTAGCCAGCATTCTCCTCTCTCAAATATCAGCATCCTCGTACGACACGCAACTCATTCATTCCCTCACTTTCAATGGCTGCATGACTTCAATTGGCCACTGGATGAAGACCAACTGTCAAACGCTGAACACCGGCATGACTGAAATCGAGATCTTTGGGAAGAGCACATTACCGGGGGACTCTACCTAGTGGCCATCAGAGCTAGAACTGAAACTCACCCCCACCACCAATGGCAAGAACCTCGGCATCATCATGGACAGTAAATTCAACATGATCACCCAAGTCAATTCCGTCATTGCCTCATGCTACCATACCCTGAAGATGCTGAGGAAGATTTTCAAATGTCTCCCGAACACCTCACAGAAACCGGTCACACACACCCTCGTCATAAGCAAGCTGGACTACTGGAACACCCTCTATTCTGGAATCAGTAAAAACCTTGCCAGAAGCCTGCAGACCATTCAGAACTTGGCGGACGGAAACACTCTCAACGTTCCTCTCCGTACTCACATCACACCACACCTGAAGGAGCTCCACTGGCTCCCCATTCACAAACAAGCACATTTCAAACTCCTCACCCACACCTCCAACGCACTATGTTACACTCACTCAGCATACCTCACCAATTTAATCTGCTTTCACAAACCTTCCAGAGACATTAGTTGGTCCAGACTCCTCCTTGCACAAATCATACACATTCAGAAAAACCAGCTCCGGCGGTTGAGCCTTCTCCTAAATCCTTCCTAAAGCATGGAACGACCTGACATTACATTTATAAGCCTCCTCCTCACTTCTTGAATTCCGCAAGAAGCTGAAGACCTGGCTTTTTGAGTAGTCCCACTAGGCCCTAGGTGTACCTAAAGTCATACCTGCTCACTGCCAGGATATACACCCAGGTGATAGAACGGTATACAAATCAAAATAAAAGAACATAACTTAATTGTAAGACATTGTGATACTGTTGAGAAGGGAACCCTACTCAAGCAGCAATCACAGTTCTCTGTGAGGGTTAAGTCACAAGTAAACCCTAAATTAACATGTGCTCAATCTTCTAGCAGCTTGGCACAGAGCTGTCAGACTTAACGTATAAGCAATGTGTAAAGTATTTATGCAGAAATTCCCACATTAATAAAGTGAAACACAACACAAGAAAATCCCCACACCAATATAGTGAAATAGAGCAAATTGTAATAAATAATGTACAACCAAACCAACAAAAATCTAACCAGTAGAACCTGAGATATGCAGTTTGAAAGATTTAAGCGAAAATAGTGCCTAAAAGTACAAAGTACCAACTAGGAGCTTGTGATGCGCAGTCCTACTTTGCCACCAAGGATGCTGTCAATGAGGGGCTTGTGATGTGATGGCCAGCATTCAGGATGTGCCGCATAGTGGCATTTCCAGGGGGCTGCGGGCTGCAATGTGAAGTCTTGAGTTGGCACAGAGGCTCTGATGTGGAGTTTCTGGGAGACGATGTCCTGCACTGCATGGGTTCCGGGTGCCACAGTAAGCAGAGGACCTTCAGATCCACTTCCAAGAATCCAGGACTAGGGTAGCACCACTTGGGGGGGCAGGACTCACAGCTGGCAGAGTCCAGGTGCTTAGTTCAAGGTGGAGGAAGACTGTTCTGTCCCTGAGGCTTCTGATCAGGAGGCTAGCCAACTAGCCTTTGGAGTCACTCTGTTGGTACTACTGTGGTCAAGATGCAGGTCACGTCCTTCTCTCAGGCAGCAGGGCAGCACAGCAGGGCAGAAAAATGGCAGTCCTCCTTGCAGCAAAGCAGCACATCAGTCCTTCTTCTGAGTCTTCCACAGATATGTACTTAAGAGCTGTGGCTTGAGGTCCAATATTTATACCTGGTGCCCACTTTGTTGTAGGAGAAGTTTATAGAGGCTTCCAGCCTCTGAAGTGTTAGGCATCGCCCTGACCCCAGCTTGTCTGCGGACATGAAAGACTAGTGACAAGCCCTTTCTGAGAGTGCTCAGGCAGAACCATTGTAATGTGAAGGGTGGTAGGGCACAGCTCCTTCCCCTCGTTCAGTCAGAGTGGCCCATCCTCACAAAAGCTAGCTCTCACTGTCTGGGGGCAATACACAAAGACCAACTGATAGCTACACGTGGTCATGTGCCCAAGGACAGGCTGCAGGCATCAGATGGTTGGCACAAGAAAGTGTCATCTTCCTAAAAGTGGCATTTTCAGAATTTTAATTTAACACACCAACTTTGCCATTAAAGAGGGCTTGTAATTACAATTCTTTAGACACTAAACTAGACCTGTCTACCTGCTCCCAATTGAAAGTTATTACTTATTAAATGTAATAAGGACATCCAATGTTATCCTATGGCAGAAGTAGGCAATTCAGTTCTGAAAAAGTGAAAAAATAAATGCTGCCAGTACATGTAAAACTTAAAAATACATGTCCAACTTTTTAAATACTCTCCACCCTGCCCTCTAGGCTCTTTAGGGCCTACTCTAGGGGTTACTTATAAGTATTAAAAAGGAAAGTTTGAGCATTCCAAGCAATTTATATTGCCAGGTCGAAATTGCAGCCTAAAACTGCACACACAGGCTGCAATAACAGGCCTGAGACATGTTTAAGGAGATACGTAAGAGGGTGGCACAATTTGTGTTGCATGCCCACTAATAGAATTTAATTTACAGGCTCTGGGTACATGTAGTATCACTTTACCAAAGACTTACAAGTAAATTAAATATGACAAGGGGGTGTAAGCCAATTAATTCTACCATGTTTATAGGAGAGAGTACAGCACTTTCGCACTGGTTAGCAGTGATAAAGTGCACAGAGTCCTAATACCCACAGAAATGAGATTAGCAGAAATAGGAAGGGTTAAGGCAAAAGGTATGGGGGAAAGGCCACCTAAGGCTAACCTGGTCGAACAATAACATAACATAATATGACATGACGTGCTTTCAAAAGAATGAATGCACTATACTCTCACACCATTGACATCTATTAAAATAACATGTGTATTTGTAAAGTGAATGTTCACCCCTAATGGGGCATCTTGGCGCTGACTAACAGATGTTTATTGTTACCCAGATCAATGGTACTCATTTTATCGACCTCAGAAAGGATGAGATGCTGAGTGGACCCGTCAGGATTTGAACCTGTGAAGAGGTCAAACACAGGTTTCTCAAGTGGATGCATTAGTCCAGTTAACCACCAGACCCAACTTGACAAAAAATACATGCAAAGACAGATGTGTTGAACATAAAACTTCTTTGTTATGCCATGATGGATTTTCTGGTTTCCAATAATATTAAAAGCAGAGACCATTATTAAATGAGGCCAGCCTACTGAGGTTATAAGGGTCTGCGACACATCCAGGATCAGCGCTCCAATTTCAGTCCTGCATCTTTGCATGACCTTGTGAAAGTCTCACTCTGATCCATACTAGAATCAGACAACAGTTCTCCCACTATATGGCTTTCTTGATTTTGCCTAACACCACTCTCCTCTGGGCAATAATTCTGATTCAGGCAAATGTCGGCAAGCAATATTTTATCAACTGAACTGTGCAAAGCATTCTGTTTATCGAAAATTAAGAAAGCTGTTTGATATGCTTGTCATATCCAGTCAAGGATTCTCAGGTAAATGGAAACAGTAACACAGACATATTACTAGTCTATTATTTATTATTGAAAGCCCCTCTCTGTTGTTGTTGTTCCTTTTCTATTGGGGAACCTTGTCTTCACCCATGCTGTCCCTCCTTTCCTGTAACCTGGAATATTTTACTCCTCCCCATCACTCTCTTCCCGTTCTGTTCCCTGATGAGTAAATGGTGTTCACGGTCTTGGCTGTGCGCCTGCTGGGAACTCTGCCTGCAGGGTCCTAATGTCCCCATGAGCTATCTGCTTCAGTCCTGTAGTTCTCATGGAAGGAGTTTAGCAACTTTTTTATAGGGCCATAGTTCATTACTGATTCATGTTACCTTTTTAAATGTTATCACACAAATGTGGGTTGCAAAAACCTTTTCATACCATTTTTGAATATTTGCAGGGGATTCTGCTCCCTTCTTTAAACCTCTGATGCATGTATATTGCCAAACATGTGGCAGTGTAGGAAACCAAGGACACTTAGTGTCTTCCCTCACGACAACCATGTTCTCATCCATGCTATCTACTTTAATAATATGTATCAGTGCATTAAGTGTAACATCTGTGCATATGTTGATACAGTGTTTCTACAGCAACATATAAAATCTAAAAATAAATGGTAAAGCAGGGCATAATATGAAGAGAAAATCCAGATTCTGTCCAGTATTTCCTAGAGTAGGTCATTAAAGATATGAAGCAAATGAGAACCACAAAGAATATAAAAGCTTCTATGACAAAATATTTGGGACAAAAATACTGGCTTACACAAATAGCTCAACAAAAATATTTGGAACCAAAATATCGAGTTTACACATTTTCTGGCTTATTTTGATGATGGGCGAAATTGCTTCCGCCCGACACTGTCTCAGTCCTGGGACCGACCGATACCCGGTCTGCGGACCCGACCGTCTCATTTCGATGCGACCGAATGCCCCCTTTCCTCAATGGGAGCTCGTGTTATGGCCGTAAACCAGCCATAACACAAGCTCCCATTAAGGAAAGGGAGGTGCAGTTCATCCCTTCACCCCGTGGCAGGCTGCCACAAAGTGCAGGGATTAACATCATAATGAGGCGGTCGGAAAATAAACCGAGCAGCCCATTACAATTTGGCCCTGAAGGCTATGACCCCAGGTCTGAGCATTTACGGGCCGCATCATAATTGTCCCCCATGTACGTAAACTATGAAAAAATATCAGAAAGAAATATTGTGGACCAGAATATTGTTAAAAAATAGGTAAGTTATGGAGCTAACCATAAATATATAATCGCATTATATCTTTTTTTAAATACACATTTTTTAAATAATAATGCATATGAAACTAAATATAAAAATATTTTAAATATTGGATTTTTTTGCAACATTTCTTTATTCTATTTTGAATAATAATATAACCATGCCATAAAGAGAAGCAAGAGATCAAACGACAGGAGTACACTGCTATACCCAGTTGAGACCTGGGTGATGAACGTATGTAACAATGACAATGTCTCAACAGGTGATATTTAAATAGGCTGTTAAATAAACATGCACAATTAGTTCCAAAAAGAATGAGCAGGGAGACTCCAAGGTTAGAGGGTTTGCCAGGGGCACTATGTATCCAGAACAAGAATAGGAAAACAGTAGTATCAGCACTGTTTACACTGAATGTGGGTGTAACCCGAAAACACTTTGTGCACATAAGTGCTCAAGACACAAAATGTGGACGGCACAAGTGATAAGTGACACAGGGATGAGCGGCGCAGGGTGAACAATAGTGATAATATTTGCAAAGTACTTTAGGTTCACAAATAATTATCTACAGGAGTTACAAAGGATTTAACATTTTGTGAATTAGAGCATAGGGCCAAGAGTTGTGTTGGGGAGTCAACAGCGTTTCGACCCGTGACAAGTTAGGGTCATCTTCAGGACAAGGTTACCATTGTGTTTGGGCTGATGTGGTAGAAGATCAGGAGGATTAGATCACTTGTTAAGGGCGCGAGGCCCAGGGGTAATGATGTAATGACAGCCGGAGTACATAAGGGGTATGTGCGCCAGGTGGCCCGGGGTTGTTAATTTGACCAAGGTCAGTGTCCAAGGAAGTATTAGATGATCGGTGTCAGCACACACGCATCCTGTCTGTGAGCGTAGACAGCCAATGGCCGGCTGCAAGGTTACGTTTACGGGGCTTGATGGTGGGCTGGTGGGGTGGTATGGAAAGCCGGTCCAGAGCAGTGTTGTGGCCAGATGCCGGCATCAATTGGGAAGCATCCGGGCGGTGGGTGTTCGATCGTGACAAGAAACAGCTTGTGACTGAAGTCCAGACAGGATCCTCTGGGCGCTGGCTATCAGGATCGGCGCGGATACCAAAAAGTAAAAAATTCAATGAGGGAACCATGGATATGAATTTTCAAAGATGAATCGAAAATTGTACATTCTACGTCCAAAAAGATTAAAGCGACACTCACTGCTATCAGGTTTACTGGACCAGGACAAAGTCAAAGTTTTGGGTTGACCGTGATGGAGCACAGGTCAGATAGACTGAGTGCTAGGTCCCAGTCAAAGGTTTACCTTCAGACTTAGGGACTTATTTACAAGCCCACTGTGTCGCCAGTGCAGCACTTTTTTGACGCTCTGGCAGCACAGTGTGCCTGCCTATATTTACAGGACCACGTTAAGCCACCCTGCATGACTTTTCATGGCCTTGTAAATATGTCCCCCTTTCATGCATCACTCTGCGTTGAAGGGGTGTTCCATTGGTGTTGCTGTGGGTGTTACCACACAACATCCATGGAGCCTAATCCATTCCCAGATTTATAGACGGAGGTCCTCATCCTCGGAAACACCCCTTCGGCCTGAGACGACTCCTGGTGGCCGACCGCACTGGGAACCGCCCCAACACCCACCGACCACGCATCCTCGACTCCACCCTCTCCATGACTAAACAGGTCAACGCCATCTCCTCATCCTGCATCAACACCCTCCGAATGCTCCGCAGGATCTTTAAGTGGATCCCCACCGAAACTCGAACAACAGTCACCCAGGCCCTCTTCACCAGCAGACTGGACTACGGAAATGCCCTCTACGCAGGAAAGTCGGCCAAGCTCCTGGGACGACTGCAACGCATCCAGAACGCCTCAGCACATCTGATTCTCGACATCCCCCGCCGCAGCCACATCACACCCCACCTGAGAGACCTGCACTGGCTCCCCGTCAACCAGAGGATAACCTTCAAGCTCCTCATCCACACACACAAAGCTCTCCACAATACCGGCCCAGCATACCTCAACAGACGCCTCAGCTTCAACACCCCCACCCGCCAGCTCCGCCCCACCGACCTCGCCCTTGCCACAGTCCCCTGCATCTGAAGAACGACCACCGGCGGCAGATCCTGCTCCCACCTCGCCGCCAAGACCTGGAACACCCTCCCCACCAACCTACTGCAGACTCAAGACCTACTGGCCTTCAGAAGACTCCTCAAGACCTGGCTCTTCGATCAGTAGCAGCACCCCCTCACCCCTCCCCAGCGCCTTGAGACCCTCACGGGTATGTAGTGCCCTTTATAAGTATCTTAATTGATTGATAGATTGATAGGGTTTTGTAAACCTGGGAATGTGTCATATTTCAACGCCCAGCCAGGGGAGGCGAAAGGGAGGTGCAACAAGGAGAAATACCTTTATTTTTCCTCCTTTTTCCATTCTGCATTGCGCATCGCACATAGAAAGAGGAAAACACCTCTTGTTGCTGTTTTCCTTCTCCCTTCCTGCACAAAAACAATCACCCCTACAAAGCACACACCCTTGCACCATTTGCATTTGACTCGTGAGGGACATCTAGTAACGACTATTGGAACTGCACCTTGATTCAATGCTTTTGCATTTGACTCGTGAGGGACACGTAGTAACGATGAGTTGAACTGCAGCTCTTTGTATAATTATTTTGATATTGGATACTATAATATTCACTGCCCACTGCTAATCTTGTCCCGTAATGCTTTGCAAGGCCTTTGGTTGGGATTGTATTTTTGCCCATAATAACTGTGCTTGGGGTGGTCCTAAGAGGATGGGACCATCACTGAATCGTTCAGCAAGATGTGCTCTTTGTTTTCAAGGCATCTGCTCGGTTCTCTCCCTAGGTTAGGGAGGATCCCAAAATCATCACCTCTCTAACTGCTTGCTAAATTATCCCTTTCACTTTTGTGAAATTACTATATGCATTTTAGTATTGAAAGACATAGATATTTGTTATTTTACCAAAAATATAAGAGGTCTCTTTTGGCGGACTTCGTGGAGTTCTGCGTAGTAGTACTCCACCAACTACACCCACCCTTAGTTTCAATCCTTTAAAGTTTTGAACAGTTCCATTCCAGCGTGCAGGGGTTTCAGCTCCCATAGTAATACCCCTAAATGTCTTTGAAGTCTTTGTGCTCAGGGGGGCACTGACCCCTGTATAAACCAGTTCTGGGTGTCTCCCTGCCAGTGACACCTTCTTCCTTTGATAGTGGTGGTCTGGATCCTTAATCACTCAGCAGGGGATAGAGTGATTGTTTTATGGCTGCAGCCCAGGCCTCTTCACCTCCAAGGGCTACTCTTCCCCCCAACACTCCAGATGCAGGCCAGCCAGTTGCTGTCTCACCTCCTCCCCTGGGTCAAGACATTCCACAGATCCTATCACTTTCAGATCCAGACAGTCAATCCCCAACCAGGCAGAGACACACAGAAATGTTAGAGCACAAAAACCTAGCCACTTCTAAAAGAGTGGTTTCTAAACACACAATGCAAAAACCACCTTCACAAAAAGATGTGTTATTGAATTGTGAGTTTAGGCACACTAAACTTCACTTCTCCATCTTAAGTCTTCGAGAAGATAGGCTGGAAACATATTACACAGCCTCCCCATTCTGTCCTATGAGCAAGATGGCCATTTAACATTGAAAAACAAAATGAGTATTTCACTGTCAGGACATGGTACACACCTCAGTACATGTCCTACCTTTCACATACACTGCACCCTGCCCAGGGGGTACCTTGGACCTACCATAGGGGTGTCTGATGTGCATAGTAAGGGAAGGGTAAGGCCAGACAACATGGCAGTTTAACAAACTGCGCGCAGGCACTGCAGTGGCAGGCCTGAGTTCTCTCTTTAAGGCTACTTGTGTGGGTGGCACAATTAGTGCTGCAGGACCACTAGTAGCATATGCATTACTATCCCTGGCACACATAGTGCATTTTACTAGGGACTTTACTAGTAAGGCAAATATAGCAAGAGCGCTTTCACTTTGGCACTGATCAGCAGTGACTAAGTGCCCAAAGCATCTAAGTTGGCAACACCATGTCAGAAAAAAGGTCTAAGGGGAAAGCAAAAAAGTTTAAGGAACTTTAGCCAAAAAGGGCCAAGTCCAACAGAGGCCCTTAGTGTTTTTCTTGGAACTTTCCTCTCATCAACTGGCTTATCTGTGGTTCCTAAGGCTTCTCAGATCCGAAGTTCGATTCGGTGATGGCAGCCTGCTGCAAAGTGACACCTCAATGAGTATCTGGAAGTCTTCGTCATTGACATCGACAGCGAGGAGCCCTGTAGCTGTCAGCAGGACAAACCAGTGCAGTTATGTTGATTTGCGATTCGATGTTGGCGGCTTGACTCCCAATATTGAGCCAGTCTTCTCTTGGAGCTTTTCTGCCTAACTTTGCAGAAAGTTTCTTTCTTTGTAGATGTTGTAGTTTCTTGTTTCCTTTGGGGGAAAATTAGTGTCCACTAGCTCACTCCCAGGGTTCATGGACTCTGGGTTGCCTCTAGGTGGCTGGGACTCAATTACCCCAATGACAGCCCAGGACACATCCAGTTGCAACTGGTCAGCTGGGGTGATCCTCTCTTTGGAATTGCAGGTAACTTCTTCCTGCTCTGTTGTACCTGTGGCTCATCAGGGAGTCCAATCTTTTCCTTTGAGTCAGGCACATTCCATTATTTGTGGAGCCTTGAGAGTGCAGCAGGTGTAGTCCTTTTGAGTGCAAGCCTTCTGTGGTGCAGTCCAAAGGTCCAGCTTGGCTGCCCTTCTTTTTTTCCAGGCAGTGTTCTGAGGAGCTTTTGCAGCTCTCCCATACTTATTCTGGACTGGCATGAGTGGGGGACACATCAAACAATTGGAGTAAAGCTACCTCTGTCTGTTATAACTGCTGTGGCATATTTGTGACCCAGAATTCACTGCTCTCCCAAAAATCAAAATTGAGAAATCCTCTCCTTGGTCTGTGTATCTGTGTAACCCAGACTACACTTCCCTTCCAACCTCTCTCCTAATCTATTTAGGAGGGTTCCCATCTGACTAGGGATGAAAGAAGTGTGGGTTAGCCTGGGAACCCTGATATCTGTTCTTCAGCCTTTGAAATCCAGCTTTTCTACCCAGCCCCTTTCCTCTTCCTGACTTCTCCAGAAAATAAATTTCCTCCCATCAAATGGATGCATTGTTTCAGCACTAGGCCTCTTCACAACTACTCAGGGAGCAGCTTAACTTGGGATGTCAAAGGCTGACCAATCAGAAAAGGCTGCTACAGGGCTGCTTGAGGTAACTTCAGGATAGTTATTTCCAAAACTACTTTCCAGTAACAGTTATAATCAATCCGACCATAGGAAGTTTTCGATTTATTGTAACCATTATTTTGATACTTTGAATGAGATTGCTAGCTAGCTCCCAAGCAAATATAGACTTTATTAAGTTTAATAAAGCCTTTTCATATTAGACTATGGGTCTAGCAGCACTACAATAGGGAAACACGACTTAGCCAGTTGGTCCCTACCAGGGCACATAAAACATTGCCCCTGCTTTTTATAACAATGCACTCTATCCTCATGGCACCTCGGATAGACCTTCGGGGTGAATTATAAGTTATAAAAAGATAGTTTGGGGCTTTGGAAGTACTTTTAATTCCAAAGTCGAATCTGGACATAGTTTTTTTTTTAAACCAGCCTGCATTGCCTGGCTTTAAAATAACACCAGACACACAGCAGTGCACGCTCTAGTCCATTAAGTCCACTTGAGTCTCTATACTGTTATGCCCTACCATATACAAGAGACTTACAGGTAGATTGTCTTGGCCAATTAGAATTGTACCAATTACCATAAACATTTAGAGGACTGAGCACTGGTCCTATGCCTGGTTAGCACTTCAGAGTCAGTAACCACCAGCATCAGTCAAAAAATGGAGGTGATCAGGGCAAAAAGGAGGACTTTCCTACAAGCACCTCTCCCCAGACAAAAGGTGATGGGCAACTGATCTACACCCTGGTAGTCTTCATATCTAAGAGGAAAACCCTACAAACTCCATCAGCTTCGGCATGCCCAGTCCTGGATCTGTGTTCCACTGTAAAATCCATCCTGTTTAGGGAAATGGACCACCTCAACAATTTTGGCTTCTCACCCCTCATATGCATGAGCCATCTGAGAGGCCTTTGGTCAGTTTGACCATGAAAGTGAGTACCAAACAGGTATGGCCTCAGCTTCTTCGGTGACCAGACCATAGTAAAAGGCTTCCTTCTCAATGGCACTCCATCTTTTCTCTCTGGGAAGTAGCTGCCTGTTAATGAAGGCAGCTAGTTGATCTTGGCCCTCTTAATTTACTTATGTCAGTCCTGCCCCAATCCCTAGCCCTGAAGCATCTGTCTGTACCACAAACTATGTATTGTAGTAAGGGACCAGTAGGACTGGTGCTGAAAACATAGCCTCCTTCCAGTTTCAAGGGTCTTCTAACACTCTGGGGTCCAAATGACCTTTTTGGGCTGTTACTTTGAGGTAAGTTCAGTCAGGGGATCCACAATGGCCCTATAGTTCCTCACAAATCTCATGTAGCACCCAGTCAGGCCAAGAAAGGCCCTTATCTGTGTCTGGGTTTTAGGAGCTTCCCGATCTAGGATGGTCTGGATCTTGACCTGGAGAGGTTGTACATGGCTTCCACCTAAGAGGTGGCCCATGTACACCACTGAACCTTGCCTGATCTGTCATTTGCTTGCCTTCATAGTCAGTCCTGCCTGCTACAAGGCCTGAACCACTTCTCCCCAGTGGACCAGGTGATCCTCCCAGGTAGAACTAAATACAGCTATATCATCCAGATAAGATGCACTGAAAATTTCTAACCCATTCAGTACTCTGTTTACCAACCTTTGGAAGGTGGCATGAGCATTCTTCAAGCCAAAGGGCATCACCTGTAGGTGGCCCTCTGGGGTGGAAAACGCTGACCTCTCCTGAGCTCCTGGACTTAGGGCAATCTGCCAGTAATCGGAGGTCAAATTAAAAGTACTCAGGTACTTTGCAGACCCCAACCTGTCATTAAGCTCATCAGCTCTAGGTATGGGGTGAGCGTCAGTCTTGGTGACTGCATTCAAACCACTATATTACACCCAAAACCTCAATTCATTCTTTTCCCCCTTGGGGATTGGGCTTAGGCAACAGAACAAATTAACTGGCCAATGTACTCTCAGAGGGCTCAATTACTCCCAGCTCCAGCATCTTGGATACCTCAGCCTTAATGTTGGCTCGGACCTGGTCAAACAGCCTGTGCAACATGTTTTCAACAGGAAGACTGTTGCCAGTGTCCATGTCATGGACACACCAAGTGCTGAGTCCAGGGGTCAGGGAGAACAGCCCAAAAAACGGCTCCAATACTTGTCTGCAGTCTTTCTGTTCTTGGTCTGTCAACTTGGGGGAAAGTACTACTCCTTCCGCTGACCCATCTTGTGCATTGGTGCAAGGGAATTCTGGCAGAGACTCACACTCCTCCTCCCGTCCTTCATCTGTTCCATCAACATGGTCATGTCTGCCCCGTCTTGGTGAGGTTTCAATCTATTGGCATGGAGTATCCTGTGGGAACTCTTTGGGGCGCCAAGGTCCATAAGTAGGTGACCTCACCCTTTTTCTCAAGAACGGAGCAGGGCCCAGTACACATGCCCTGGAGGGTCCTGGGAGCCACAGGATCAAACACCCTCACCAACTGTCCTGTGTTATACTCAGGTATAATAGCTTTTTGGTATTAACAGAGCTTAATAAGCTATTGGCTGGCCTACAGGTTGCTGCTTGCTCTATTCATGTGGTCTGCTATGCGGGATCACAAGCCTAGCACATAATCCAGCACATCTTGTTTGGGTTTGTTGAGAGGCCTCTCCAAAGCTTTCTCTCATCAAACTTAATGGCTTTCTTACAGGATGGCCAAACTGTAACTCAAAGGGGCTAAATCCAACCCCTTTCTATGGCAACTCTCTGTAGGCAAAGAGCAGGCATGGGAAAAGAACACCCCGTCTCCTCCCGAGCTCCTCCTGACCTTGTGAGTTAACTCCATGATCATGCCCTTCATGATCTTATTAAATCTTTCCACCAGAACATTCAGCTGAGGATGATATGGGGTGGTGAACTTCAAGGTAACACAACATTCATCCCACATCACCTTCAGGTAGGCGGACATAAAATTAGTCCCCGTGTCTGAAACCACGTCCATTGGAAAGCCTACTTTGGTGAAGATGCCATGTACGGCTCTGGCCACTGTGGAAGCAGTGACCATCTTGAGGGGTATTGCTCTTGTATATCTGGTGGCATGGTCCACAACCACCAAGATATATCTGTTCTCAGAGGCAGTTAGTGGGTTTAGGGGACAAACAATGTCAATCTCCTCCCTCTCAAAGACACTCACAACCACCGGAAGTGCTATCAAGGGAGCCTTTGGCTTGTCCCCTGTCTTGCTACTGGCTTGACAATTGACACAGGAGCCGCAAAACTCCTTTACCTTGTCAGACATAAGAGGCCAATAGAAATGCTTAACCACCCTTTTCCAGGTGTTGGTCTGTCCCAAATGCCGGCTAAAGGGATGCCATGAGACTATGTGAGGAGGAAATCTCTATATTTCTGAGGGACCACCACTCTCCTGGTTGCTCCTGGTTTGGATTCTCTGGGCTAAGTATAGAGAACTCCATCTTCCAAAGGCCTCTGTGGAAGCCACTGGCATCACCCTTCTCTTGCTTGGAGGTTGTCTGCCTAAGGCCCTCAAGACTGGGACAATCCCTTTGTCCCTGGCACAGCGCCTCTCAGGGGGAGGGGGGGGGGGTCCACCAGCTCCCTGCAACTCTGCCAAGTTGGACAGATCTTGCAGGGGTGAAATCCCCCCTTCTGAGAATGCACTGTTCTCCCAAAAAACAAAATAGAGACATTCTCTCCTTGGTGTGTGTATCTGTGCGAATCAGCCGAAAGGTGCGTCTACCATCTGACGACACTTCCCTTCCAGCTCCTCTTATAATGTAATTAGAGGGGTTCACATCTGGCTGGGGATTAAGGAAGTGGGGGCCGACCTGGGTCCTGTGATATCTTTTCTTCTGCCTTTGAAGTCCAGCTTATCTCCCCAACCCCTTACTCTCCCTGGCTTCTCCATGAAGCACATATTCTCCCAGCAAATGACTGTATTGTTTTAGCCCCATGACCCTTCACACCTACTTAGGGAGCAACTTGGCTCAGGCTGTCAAAGGCTGACCAATCAGAACAGGCTACTACAGGGCTGCTTTAAGTAACTTCAAGATACTAAGGGGCTGATTACGATGGCAGGCGGAGGCACATCCGCGGTGCTGGCGGTGGCGGAAAATGTCCTTTTCCGCACTCCAGTGGCAGTCCTCGCGTCTGCCGTATTACGATGGGCAAACATAGCCCATTTTCCGTCTGCTGCAGAGTTACATGAACCGCCAGAAATCCCCTTCCGCACCGGTAGCGGACGAACCCAATAGAGAGAGACCACCGTGCGGAATGCGGTTACGACTGCCGGACAAATCATGATACCTCAAACAGCCCATCACACCGCAGCAGAGAATACAGCCATTTGGGGACAGCGGAAGCAATACTGCGGATAGCAAGAATTGAATCCCGGACAACTCCATGCAGTCCTGACTGCTGTGCAAACGGCGGTCTTCTGTCTTTCCAAAGCAATTCTGACCGCCGCGGACGGATTCTCAGCTTTTCCGGCAGTGTATTCTGAAATCCGACCGCCGCGGTAGGATGTTTCAGGCAGTGCATCCTAACCTGACCGCCGGTTTTTCCACGCTACCTGCAGACAGTAATTTTCCACTACCACGGCGGTCGGAATGCTTTTCCGCCCGCCGCCGTAATCAGCTCCTATGTTCTAAATCTACTTTCCTGTAACAGTTATAATACATCTGATGTTTGCAAGTTGTTGGATTCATTGTAACCATTTTATTGATGCTTTAAATGAAATTGCTAGCTAGCTCCTAAGCATAGACTTTATTAAGTTTAATAAAGCCTTTCTATGTTAGCCAATGGAGCTAGAAGTACTACAACAGGAAAAATCAACTTTTGCTGTTTTTCCCTAACAGGGCATATAAAATATATTCTATATTGTACCTGCTATTGATAACAATGCACCCTTCTCTTAGATTAGGTTAAGATATAAAAAAGTTGTTTGGAGCTTTGGAACTACTTTTAATTCCAAAGTCGAAATAGAAAACATTTTATTTTAAAACAGCCTGTAAGGCAGGCCTGGCTTTAAAATGTCATCAGACACCGCAGGATTGCACGCTTAAGTGCATTAAGTCCACTGGTGTCTCTAAACCTACATGTACTAGGGAGTTATAGGTCTTGGGCAATTAAAATTATACCATTTACCACATACTTTTTGAGGACAGAACACTGGTCCTTGGCTTTTTAGCAATCCAGGCCCCTTTCAGAGACAGTAACCACCAGCATCAGTCAAAAAAGGTGGGTTATCTGGGCAAAATGATGTCTACTGGTTTGGTTTGATTTACTCTTTCCACTGCAACAGAAGCAAAGGTAGAGAAAGTACTGAACTTTGGGGAGGGGGAGTTGGGGTCAGAGTTACTATTCCCACTTCAATATAATGAACAGTACAGAAAGTATTGGACATTGAAGGGATGACATTTATTATTCACACTCCAACATAAGCAAATGCAGGGAAAGTTTTGGATTTTGAGGAGGTAAGATTTACCATTCTCACTCCAATATAAACAACACTAAGAAAAATGTTAACCTTTGGATGTTGCACTGGTATGGCAAGTGTTTGATTTTGGATAGATTTTGAAGGAATTTAATGCTTCCACTCCATATCACTTGTGTCACTGCGCCGTTCACTGTCACTAACACGACCAGTGCACATTTTGTTTTGTTTGGTTACTTCAATATATTTGTATTGTAGTGCTGTTTAACTACCTGCAAATAATATACTGCCTTTTTCTAATTTCTTTGGTCTCCCTTGTTTCGCTCCTCCTGTCAACTTGATTAAAGCATATGGTTTAACGGTCCTTACAAATGATTACCAGTTGAGACACTGT
The DNA here is from genome assembly GCF_964204655.1 of Triturus cristatus. Taxonomy (NCBI): domain Eukaryota; kingdom Metazoa; phylum Chordata; class Amphibia; order Caudata; family Salamandridae; genus Triturus; species Triturus cristatus. Next base: position 410,073,383 of record NC_140585.1, on the reverse strand, counting down.
TGTTTTGATATATTACCTACCCGGTCTCTACTGGGTTAACGGGTTTACTCCTGTAATTTTGTTTTATGCTTCTTGAGCAACCGCTGGGTTGCGAGAGTTTTTTCAAATTTAATACACATTTATTGTGTTGCATAATGTGTAAGTAGTTTGCATATTATGTCTTCAAGGGAGACTCCTTCTTACACGGATGATTACATCCAACATATTCTTAATGGTCCCTCCTTACTTTCATACTCCTCTACTCCTGTGCCCCAGGCCCAAAACTCGTCTAGAATTCTATTAGAGAGACTTGAAAATTTGAAGAAGAAACAGATCCGCACTGATCTACATGCGCGTATGCTCACTGAGTACCTCAAATCAGAAACTATTCCAGTTGGATTACAAATACCTAACGTTCCGGCTATTTTACACAGGACCCTAAATTCCGTAATGGATTTAGTCATCTAGCTACGACTTTTTCTAGGCATTGGATGGTCCTCGGCATTGACACAGCCTTAGAACACAGCAAGAAAGAACTTGAAGAAATAGCACAACTTGAGAAACTTATTTTGGACGATACAACCATCACTGACACCAAAGGTCTTCTTGATAAAGTTAACGCTACTATTGTTACCTTTAATAACTTTGAACAGAACAAAAAGATAAATAAAATGCAAAGAGATATAAAGAACTACAAAAAAGACCAGACTTACCCCTATCTATCAGATACATTCTACAATACTCCATATCAACCACCTAGGAGGAAAAATTGGGGCAGATATAGAAATAATCAAATCATTACCTTCTCGGATTCTTCAAATACATCCATTGAACACTCTGAATTAGGTGAAGGTACCAGTACTGTACATCAACAAAATAGAGGCCATCCACCTCCACTTATTCCTACTGGTTTTTTAGGGGCGCCTCGTGGCCGTGGACGCGGCCGCCAGCGACAAAACTATCAGTACCAGTACGCAGGGGAACGACAAACTCGTCACAAGTTTTACCAATGGGGGCCTCAACATTGATAACATCTTTGGCTTCAATCAATCCTTTGGGTACCCCCAAGTTGAACACCATGACTATATCCAAAACAGAAGCACCTATGACTAATGTGGTTACCCATCCCTTGTTGACAATGATGCCTTCTTTGGAAATGCATATTGATCAGTCACTAGCTATTGCGAGTGACCAAAGTGGTGAATTCCATCATGGACATGATATTACTATACCTATTTTTAATCTGTCTCAACATATTTTGTCTTCTGATGAAATTTCTATTCTTTCTAAGGGTTTCTCTTTTGTTCTGGCAGATCGCAGCAATTTTTTTCAACTTCAAGAGGATCTACTCTTGTTTTTTCGATGCATTCGTCTAAAATATTTCTTCATGGATAAGCCAGATACTAATAAGCCCTATGAAAAACAATTTCACTTACCATCTACCTTTCTTCCTCCCACTTCTAAAATGCCACCTGAAGTGTTGAGTTTTGAAAGACTTGTGATGCATGAGGTTAGGAATTTACAACATCAGTCTGAGTTTGTTCCCTATAACTTACGTCTCTCCGAAAAACATGCTATAAATAGCCTAAGTGAGAATAAGAATATAGTGATAAAACCGGCCGATAAAGGCGGTGGCATAGTTGTCATGGACCTAAATAAATATGATGCAGAGATTGTGCGGTAACTTAGCAACCATGCACATTACAAGACTCTGACATCTGATCCACTCCCTAACATTCGGGATAAGATATTAACTGTCACCAAACAGGGCTTACACTTAACCATCATTTCCAAAAAAGAACATGTCTTTTTAAACAATGCCCATCCTAGGACACCGGTGTCGTACGTATTACCCAAAATCCATAAAAATTATACTGAACCCCTAGGTCGCCCAATAGTTTCCGGTTGCGGCTCAGTTTTAGAGCCTCTTGGTTTATATATTGATTCCATCTTGAAAGAGTTCATCCCTTTGACTGACACTTATGTGCGTGACAGCAAACATTTGATAAATATCATTGAGGATTTTCCGTTCAATGTCGAGACAGACCTCATGGCTGGTCTCGACATTGAATCTTTGTATACTAACATTCCCCATGCTGAGGGTCTGACTCGTCCTAGACCCTTTCGTATCCCCACTGATTTTATTTGACCTTCTTCACATTGCTCTTACCAACAATTACTTCCTTTACAAAGATACCTTTTATCTTCAAGTGAAGGGAGTTTCAATGAGTGCATGTTTTGCTCCAAATTTTGCAGTTCGTTATGTACATCATTTAGAGACTACCTACATTTTATCTATTAAAAACCCGTTTTTGAATAAGATATTATTGTGGCGTCGCCATATTGTTGATGTTCTTCTCCTTTGGCATGGCCAGAGTGATGAGTTAATCACGTTCGTCAATTGGCTTAGCAATTGTCAACCTCATCTTACCTTTACCTCCGATGTAAGAATGAATGATTTACCCTTTCTCGACCTGACTTTACATGCAGAAGATGGCTTAATAGGTACTTTATTGTACCGAAAACCAACAGAGCGTAACACATTGTTACTATATTCTAGTTACCATTCCCGTGGTTTACGTGACGTTTGCCCTATGGTCAGTTCCTCCGCATTAGGAGGAACTGTAAATGACGGAAGGATTATTTTCATGAGGCTACTCTCTTATCCGAGAAATTGATCAGTAATCTCAAACACCTGGTTAAGAGGGCTGCCAAGAGAGCATGGTATAATCATAGAGAAATACTGTTGACATCTTCTAAACGAGTCAATTTACACATTCCATTTGTATCCACCTACAGTCCTTGCAGTAATGTGGTAAATAAGATTGTCAAAAGAAATTGGACATTACTTCGTAATATTGGACCCTTTCAAGAACCTCCTCTATTTTCATATAAAAGAGGTAAAAATCTTTCAGACAAATTGGTCCACGCCATTACTTGGCCCCAGAAAGAAAAAGGCTTACAATCTGTGACTACAATGTGGGGGTTGCCACCTGTCATTGGACATTATAAATGTCAAACATGTAATGTCTGTGATCTTGCAAGCAATACGAGAGTATGTGTCACCTCTGACCACACCTACCAACTAAAATATTTTTCTAATTGCCGTACTACCAATGTCATATATGCGGTTCGCTGCCCTTGTGACCTATTATATATAGGCCAAACTACCCAAATGGTTAAACAGCGAATAGCCCAACATAAAAGTTGCATTAGGTGTAATGTTGAAACGGCACCATTAGTGATACATTTTAAAGAAAACAATCACTCTGAAACTGACATGACATGGCAGGTTATTGACCACGAATTACCTATCCGAGGTGGCAATATACAACTTTTGCTGAATAAATGCGAGTGCAGGTGGTTTGCACGCTGTAATTCTGTGACTAACCGGCTTAATTCCCTTGATGAGTGGAACACACGTATTGCAGTTCCATAATATGCTTGATATCCAATTTTTAGGGACATACATGTTGAGTCTCTACTTGGATTTAAGGGTTGCTATATGAATATTACATTCCTGTATTCTACATGCACTCTTATATCCTTGGTTCTTTTCCTTTTACGATCAGTATGAATTAATGTTTAACTCATATGATGCATATGATTTTATTATAATAATTGACCGTCTCTATAATGAATAGATTATTGCAATAATTACTTGCATCATCATTATGTAATGTATGTTGTTGCCCGATGATTGTTCTCTGGTAATATCAAGGAGATTGCTTTTCAATCTTGTTTAAATATCTAATTGTTTTTTTATTACTGCAATGTGATATTGTTACAATTCATATTTTTATGATCATGAACGTGGAATGTACTGTAATTTATAATACTAATCGATATGTGTATTTTCACAACTTTTGGGTGCCTTTCAGTAACTCTTCTATGTCCTGTATTGACATCACGCTTTGGATTCTACTATTTACTTTTCTCTGTCCCCCAGGGGAACATTCTATTTACTCTACACACGCTCTAGTATTTGAGCCTCTACACGCAATGCACCGTGGCTCCGTGGTGATTTCTATTTCCGGTGTCTAATCCAACTCGTGTAAGACGCTCCATTTGCTGTTAGAGATTAACTCTCGCCCGTAGCCTAATTTGTTGACTACTCGCTTCATATTCGGCGTTGAGTGCCGCTTACATGTCCATGAACGATTGAATAGTTCTTCCCCTCGCGTTTAGGTAAGAGTCGTCTAATATGTGATTCGCTACTCGATTTGACCATTTTTCCGTTTTTAATTGGTTTGTTGCCCTTCAACGATTAGGTTCAGAATCCTCCCTCTTATAAAAGAACCGTTTGTGCCTGTGCCTCAACAATCATTAATGTCCAGGTAAGGGTTCTTTGATCTATATCTTCCGTTCCACATGATGCATGCTCTGGCGGCAATGACGCTTTTAATGAGTCTCGTTTTTGTTTCTTAGGTCCACGGTACATTGTGATTTGAATTCGCTTAATTTCTCTGCTATAAAAAGGTCCAAATTGATTTATTTTCCTGCCATAACAACAGGTACCTTTTCTAGGGCACATATATAGTTTAAGTCCCCTATCCTTTCACTTTCTCTGTTTACATTATTTTTTGATTAATTTTTTCCAGTGGTTTCCAAAGAGGGCTCTACTGACCGTAGTTTGAAACAGTGACTTTTACAGTCGGCATTGCCAGGTACTCTCTAAGTTACTAACCTGGGCATTTGGTCCCTTTTTTTAAATCTTGGGCACCCTTCTTAATCCATTCCTTTCTTTTCTTCTCACAAAGCACTACTTAAGAAAATTGTAACCAAAGTCCTGATGATGACCATTACGTAGATTGGTCGAAACGCCGTCGACTTAACAGCGTTAATCGTGACCTTCAAAGGGTCATTTGTAATTAATATTGACATTGTATTTATTTTTATTTGAATTGTATATATGTTGACCCTTTATAGTCTTTTGTATGTTATTGTTGTCTGTCGTTTCACGCTGTCCATATCACTTGTGTCACTGCGCCATTCACTGTCACTAACACGACCAGTGCACGTTTGGTTTTGTTTGGTTACTTCAATATATTTGTATTGTAGTACTGTTTAACTACCTGCAAATAATATATTGCCTTTTTCTAATTTCTTTGGGCTCCCTTGTTTCCCTCCTCCTGTGAACTTGATTAAAGCATATGGTTTAACAGTCCTTACAAATGATTACCGGTTGAGACACTGTTGTTTTGATATATTACCTACCCGGTCTCTACTGGGTTAACGGGTTTACTCCTGTAATTTAGTTTTATTATTATCCACTCCAATGTAAGCAAAAGAGGGGAAGGTACTGATTATGAAGAGGTAAAATGTGCTATTATCAGTCCATCACATGCAAAGTGGTGAACTTTGGAGGGGTCAGATTTATCATACCAACTCCTACATGATTTATATATATTTTTTAATATGGAGCGAAATGTAAAAAAAAATGAAACATGTTTAAAGTAAAAAACAGTATTTATTAAATATAAATCGAATTAAATTAGATTCTAAAAAATATTTTTTTTATATTAGAAACAAAATAAAAAATTGAAAACATTATAAATATTTAAATCCACTTCACTCCCTACCACCCAAAAGCACAAAAATCAACATATATGTTAAATAATAAATATTTTAATTAATAAAATGAAACGTTATTAATTTTAAATTAATTAAGTAAAAAAAACAATACAAATTAAACATATAACAATAATTTTATATGGTTTAAAAATTACATAAACTGATCAACAAATTCTAATTAACAATTAATTAAAAGCAACAAAAATTAAACCAACAATTAAACAATTACATAATTTAGACAATTGATTATCAATTATTAAATTAAAAAAACATTTAAAAAAAATACAAAGTTTTACCCTTGAAAATAACTTTTCACCCTATTTCACTAGAACTTAACAGCCTGATACTAAATTAAAATAGGCTAATTTTTTTTTTAATTCATGTTTAAAATTACAAACTCTGCCACAAAAAATGAAATATAAATATTAATATTAATATAAAATTGATACCCAATAATAATACAATAACTAATATATATCAGTAGAAAATGATTAATTAAAAAACAATATTAATATTTTTCACAACTATCTTAAAGATAACAGTATTATATACAGCAATATTATTTTTAAAGTATGCTGAACAGAATTATATTCTTCCTTGTTTATTCTTCTCCATTATATTTTTTACTTCATTGTATTCTTGACATAGTATATGTTTATCATGATATTTCCTAAATGCTAGTTAATAATTCCTCATAAAATAAGTGAACACGTGACAATACGAGAAAGAAAAGCTTTGACAAATTTAAAAGAAGATGAATGTATAAAAATCAAACTGGCAGACAAAGGGGTCATTTTGTTATTACGAATAAAAAACAAATTTCAGAGGAAGGAATAAGACTAAACTAAATTAAACTAAACTATATATTTGTGAACATATACAAGCCAATCCAATAAAAGCACTTAAGGAATAATGTAGGGAAAAATTAGACAACAATGGAAAAGGCATTAATTGATGACGATGTTTGGAACTATCCAGGAATTGAGTATTGCTGATTTACAATAAATTTCTTCCTACAGTCAAAGGAAGGAAAATAAATTGTCTGAGATGGCCAACTCTATCTGCCTGTTCATCACTATTTGAGAAAACATCCATATAATTTGACCTATTTTTAGCCAAAATAGTGAAAACTTTCAGCTCATGCTTGAGAGATACTGGCGATTTCTTGATCCAGCTCCAAAATGCACCCTGATAAAGAGGCCGGAGATTGGTTAGAAACAATGAGTTCTCTGTATGGACCAGAAACATGATGCCAATCTTCTAGCCTATACAAAAATACGCTGCAGGAAATTCAGAGAGATGAAGCTAAAATGGCGGACTAATGGTCCTGCAGGAAATTGTTCAAATTTGTCTTGAGAACAACACCTTCATCTTTAACCATTATGCATACAGACAAAGTGATACACCGATGGAATGTTTTTCTCCTCCAGCTTTGCATATCTGAAAATGGCATTCCAACCTGGAGCGTTTTTCACTTTTAACATAGGCATGCAACAATGGTATGAATATGATGGGCACATGAGCAACATCTTCGTTTTACTGGATTGCAACAGAAAATATTAGGTATATGTAATTGAGTGCAGTTTAAAGTATATTTTATTTTGTACTCTCTTATTGTATGTGATTTTAAGTAATCTAAACAATAAAATACTACTGCTGCGTTTAATTTAAATTAAGCAGGAAGCACAAGGTGTATGTAGTATGCTGTACCTGTCACTTTAAGAGATTATAGGACTGTATGTGCAATATTCTAGTTGATGACTTGGCTTTTTGTCTGGAATGTTGACATTCAAGAAGTCAGCTGTTGAATGTGCTGGAGCTGTGTAGCAGGCTGAGGTGTTAAGGATCTTCTTATTAAATCATGTTTGGATTTACTGATTCATTACTTGATGGAGTGATCTTTACAGTGTACTTTTAAAAATGGATCCTCAAACAAATTAGAGCAATTAAGAAAAGGGATTTCTCATGCAAAGTGTTTTCAAATTGGTAACTGGGTTTAGAAATGTATCACAAATATTATTTGTAAGGTGCATGTGCTGGGCGTCATAATTGCAATTCATTCCCTAATGTATTAATTGTTTGCCATTAATTCCAGTCATAAATTATTGATCAGCTACCTGCTCCTAAGCTTTGGATTCCTTCCTCTTTGCCAATAGTGGAAAAGATTTCAGGGAAAATAGACAGTGGTCTCTCTTCTATTTTAACACAGTTTCTGTTCCTTTAAGGGATGCAAGCTGCATTTTAAAGATAGGTTTTCCATATTTAAACACAATTGCAGATAAGGTGGTCTACTCACCCTTCCAGGCCACTGTCCCTGTTATTGTGGCCACCGCAGGAAGTAGGAAAGTGCAACCGATCTACTAACTATTATTTAGGTAAGTGCTTCTGCAACCCCTTACGATTTAGGGTTTTGTGAACCAACATATTTGTGCATAAGATTGCACTATCGGAAAGTCGGTACATAGTTACTGACCACCTTTTATGAATGTAACCTTTGGACATCATGCCCTCTATGTTGTAATCTATAGCCAAAAAGAAACTGAGAACATTGAGCAGAATGTTTGTTTACCATCTGTTGTTTTTACAATAAATAATGTGTACTATATTTTTCACTGTTTAATTTGAGCTGGTGGTTGCAGGTGGGGTCCACCGGCACTTATCTTTGAGGACCTGCTCTCATTTTTCCTCATCAGACTTTGACCCAGAGAAACTGAGTGAAAAAACACACACAAGGAGGAAAGGAGGAGGCAGAGAAAGACAGAAATATTGTGACAAAGGGAAAAAGCAGGAACCTGAAAGAGCGAGATAAAGGAAACAGTGAGTGTCTGGTGGGGGATTAAAGAGGCATGAGGTGGAACCAAGACTACACAGCCTTGATATTTGGCATGCCAACATTCCATAGCTCCACTGCGGGCTTCTGAGCAAAGCTTTGGGCCCCAGCAGTTATTCTTCTACAAAGTAATCACTGGCCACAATGCACTACGGTATCCGTGAAGATAAATGGCAACAGTACACATTACAAGACTATGAGCTAGGTGTACAAAACCATTTTGGATTCACATGATCACATGTTTGCAAATGCACAGTATTTGTTTTACATTGCGCTAAAACCATTTGTGAGTCATACATTTATTTTCACCTTATGAAATGGGTTTAGTGACCAATACCAAATCCCGATTAGGAAGAAGCATGAAAAGGGCAAACCTTCCTAACTGCGGTTCGATATGCTGTGTATCAATTTTTTACTGCCACAAATTTGGACTCAAACCATTGATCAGATTGTGACACCTCAATGAAGGTGGTAACTGATTTGCATAGGCAAAGGGTCCTCTTGGGACCCTTCCTCTTTAGGAATCATATCAGCAGACTCAGGGGGAGCAGGCAGTGGCCCAAGGGACCACTAACTGTTCCCGCTGATGTTTTTCCAGACAGGAATATATATATATATTTTTATAGCAGCATCAGTTTCCTTAATGAACACGGGCTGCTTTAAACAATGTTTCTGTTTTGAGAATACAAATGCAGGGATGGAAATATGTTGTTCCTCATCCCTGTGTTTGTAGCCAATCACAGGAGGTTGCAATCAGCAACCTCGTGTGAATGGGATTTTGAGATGTGACCTATTTGTACATAGGTTGCATTGCAAAATTAAAGACTGGTCACAGTTTGCGATCAGTCTTATTATACATCTGGCATTATATATTGTAGAAAGTAATGTAGGTCTAATATTCATGATGAAACAGACACAGATCGGGACTCATGAGGTCAGAGAGACATGGTTAAATCTGTGTGTCGAATAATTTAATATAAATGCTCCCTCAGGTGCGTTTGTATAATGTCTTGTAGGTCTGGTTTTAGAATTGAGACTGGTGACTTAAGACCGCCAACCGCAGTGTTGTGCGCCATATTTGCTACTATTGAGAAACTTACCTGCTATGTAATACTACACACGATGCAGTAAATCCCAATGTATTGGGTGCGATGTAGTGGCCGATACGAACTGCACTGTTAGGTCATTTGTGGAGGTCTCCCCACAGTGAAAATCCCAGAGTAGCACTCTTTAAAGTAAAAACCCATGGCTCATGTTTTCCTTAGTGTGAGGCCTAGGCTTGCAGTTTTCATGAGCTGAGGGGGGAGAACCAACTCTCGTGTTCTCTGTTAGATGGCCGAAGCTGTTAGAGGCCAACACTTCACAATGCTATGCTTGTGAGGATCAATTTTGGTGGCGCCCTCATGCCAAGAGAGGACTTCAGTAAGGTACGACAAATCAAAGACAGATTGATGGAGGTGAGTAAATGTGCCCAGGGAGTTTAGGAGTCATTACCTTAAATAGAGACAGGAGAAGACAATCTACAGTTTCACCTATTCTGCACTTTAAAAGGATTATCCTTTAGGAAGTAGTGGTCTAGACCAGAATCTGATTTTCCTACTGGGACATTTAGCACCAACATTAGTATATGAGAAGTTTATCTTAGCCAGGTGAGCTGATTAGACCTACAAACATTCCTAGTCTACTTTCTTTATGACCCTCTTTTATTACATCCTCTCTCATCTCTTTCCGCATCTCCTTTTCTATTTCCGCTCTCCCCCTCTAGACCACAACTCTCTCTACTTCACTCTCTCTACCGCTATATCAAGTTTACCTCTCTTTTTCTTCCTAACCTCTGTGTCTGTTCCAGCTCATCTCTGTTTCTACCTTCTCCCCTTTCTCTCTACCTTACTATTTGCTCAACTGTGGTCTAAACCAGTGTTTCCTAAACTGGGGTCCGAGGACCCCCAGGGGTCCGTGCACATTCCCAGGGGGTCCGCACTCAGCAGTTCTAAAAGCACTGCAAAGTTCATTGTAAAATTAGCAGTTTTCCAGCAACTATAAAAGTGAAAAGAAAATGCCAGTGATTAATATACCTGCTGGAGAGAGATGAGAGTTGTGTCCAGTGGCAGCTTTGACTTATCTAATGTGACACAGAGGGTTAATATACCTACTGCAAAGAACGTGTATAATGCATTTTAAAAAACAGTATTTTATGTGCATAGTTCAGTGGGTTACTGATTTTGTCACAGAGATTCTTTTGTCACTGTGCAATTCATAAGGGACAATCGTAATCTAGCACAGTGACCTATAAAGTGTCATCAAAGAGCTGCTTGCAAACTGCATGGTAAAAGTTAGTAACATATGTTTCTTCCCAGTCTATCATTATCCTGATGCTGCTAAAAAGGTTTATTAGGGTGGAAATACATTTTTCTTTTTAAAGTCAATGCTAACCACTGTGTTATGTTCTGAATCCTGAGTTTGTGCTTCTCCACACCAAGCACTCTTTAAAAAGGCCTACCAGTATGAATGACATGTGAATCCTACACCTTGTAGTCCCCTTTGCCTTATGTAACATTTTCTATACACTGATTTACACTTATGATTCATTATCTCTATATGTGTGTGATGTAAAGTGCTCTGACATCCTACAATGGTATTTACAAGGCAAAGTTCAGCCACAATAAGTGGCTTAATGCTGCCTTGTAAATAAGGCGAAGCCCCTATCGCCACAGGAACATCGCAAAAAGTGACATTCCCATGGCGATAGGGACTTGTAAGTATGCCCCTAAAATCCTTAGTAAATCGAGTATTTGTTTTGTGTGCACACACGTGTTTATTTTTTTCGAATTACTGTTTTAATGTTTGAAATTTAAATCCGACAAATTGCTTGGGGGTCCCCGGCTTCCAGTGGTGACTCAATGGGGGTCCTCAGGAGTCAAAAGTTTGGGAACCACTGGTCTAAACGACCTGTTTCTCCATACCTCTTCTCATTTTCCTCCTCTACTCCATTGCTCTCTCTACTTTTGCATCTTGCTATATTTACATCTCTAAATCACCATTAACCTGTTTACTCCCACTTGTCTCTGCATCTACCTCTCTCTATCTCACCTGTCCATCTACCTCACCTCTTTCTCACTCTATCTACATCACACATCACCCTCTCGCTATACTTCTTCCCTCGTCTCTTTATCACATTCTAAAGCCTTACCTGTCTTTCTACCCCTATTTCTCCACCCTCCTCTTTCTCCCTTTTGGTATATTTTTTTCTGGATACCTCATGGTTCTCTGTTTACCTTACGTCACTCGCTACCTCATGTGTATGTCTACCTCCTCTCGCCTTCTTCTGCCCCAGCTAAACATTTCTGTTATTCAATGCATTGTCTATCTGGGAACTGAGCAAATAAAAAGAGGAAAGGATGGCCAAGGCAGCGGAAAAGTCTTAAGGAGAATTTATCAGATATCACCCATTGAATGCCGTAAATGGTTGCTTTGCTTTCATTTGTACTGTTGCAGAGAGAATGCTTGTTGTGAAGGGAGATGTTTTTTGTGATCATGTCCATCCACCAATCAAAGCTACAATTTCAAGGGTTACCTGAATTTTACTGATTTTTACATGATGCACTCCTCACCCAAACATCTACTGGAACTAAATCAACCCTACCCAGTCTTTCCCACCATGAAATTTCATATCAAATATTGTTGAGGAAAGACAAAAAATATATTTCCATTATGGAAATAGTTTTATCAGCTCTTGTACACGTTTTCTTTCGGTACCATTTGACTGTTTTTGCCTGCCACGGTATATACATATTATCGTCATTTCCAATATTGCTTGCCCTTGCAGGGATCTTGAATAAAAAGCCAATGGGTAATAAATTATAGTGGAGAAAAGGCCTCAAAATACGTTTACCTGCGGCTCCTAAACCCCTTAAAACGGCACTCCCTCTCCGTGTTTTTTTGTTTTGCGCTTTTCGCTAAATGTTGTTGATACATTCAAATTAAATAAAACTTCAGGTTTACAGCCCTTTCAGTGCTCTGCGTTTAACGTCACGTTTGCTTTTGAAGCATAAAGCTGTGTTTTACGCCAAGTTGTCTGTCAGGAAGAGTGAATTTTAAAGTGCGCGCGAAGATGGCGGGAAAGGTCAGAGAGGGTATTATAGGGCAGATTTACAAGCCCCGTGCGCCACTTTTGCGTAATTTCCCCCATTTTTTTCCCATGTTAGAAATGACGCAGAAGTGGCGCAAGGGGCTTGTAAATCTGACCATATGGGGCAGATTTATATCAGACTTGCGCCACTTTTACGCCGCCGTTGCGTCACTTTTGTGACGCAGCGGTGGCGTAAACCCTGCGCCATGTTGCGCCCCATTTACATCGTGACGCATCTATGGAGATGCGTCACGGTGTAAAGCCCTGCGCCATATGAAACCTGCGTCAGGTTTCATGTGAGCGTTTCTACTCAGGGGGGGGCGTTCCGTCGCAGGAACGCCCCTGAAAAGTGACTCAGTGAAATCTATGAGATTTCACTGAGTCACTTTCCCAATGCTGATGCGTCAAAACCCTGCGCCTGCTTGAAGCAGGCGTAAGGCTTGACGCACCATGTTAGGGATAGGGTAGGTTGGAACAGTGATGGAGTTGCGTCGCGCTTGCGACGCAACTTCAGCACTGCGCCAACCTTACGCCGGCAGATGCGTCACGTATCTGCTTGTCCTTGCGCCACGATGCACCGCATTGTAAATGCGGCGCATCTGCGGTGGCGCAAGGGCAAACTTGCGTGACGCATCTTCCCAGTCGCATCCATGCTGATTTGCAGGGATGCACCAGGGAAAATAAATCTGCCCCAATTTTTTTTAGAACCGATTTTTCAGCGGGTTCAGTGGGTTGAGAGTATTGAAGTGTCTTGTTTACCTTCCCCAGTTACTATACAGGAGGCAGCCTCCCCCTACCAAGAGCACGCTGCGACCTCACGCGCACAGCGAGGTAATCCGTTTTCACAAGTCAGGGGCCCTCTCATCTCGTTAGCTGAAATGAAGCCCTGGAGGGAGCGATTCAGACACGCGTCGGATATTGGATTCTACAGTGCGCTTATATGTGAAAAGCGTCTCATTCCAGAAAGGCATTAGCATTCTCAAGAGGATTTCTGCTCTATTTGGAAACGACAATATTCCTTGGAGCTTTCTGGCTGGGCCATGTTTGGCTGCACTGGCAGAAACGTGAGTGTTCGCCTCGCAGAAGCGGGTATTGATCTCGCAGGCGAACCTTCCAGCAACAGCAGGGGTTTAACATTGTGAAGGATGTGGCTAATTACATAAACCATTAACAGTTTTTAGTTTTTCTAACTTACTAAAGAATCAACTTTAAATTGTGCTGCCAAGGTAACTACAAGGTCATTTTACTGTTTTTCTTTCTTACCAGAATTGTGAACATCAGTGACAAAACTTATATGCCTGACCCATTTTAAAAGTGTTGCTTGTTTTTGATGGCTGAGTTTTTGTGTTTGTCTTAATGTACAAATAGGTTATTGGACAGGTGAACGTGCAGATGTGCACACTATGGTTGAGGGTGTGACTGTATGGGTACATGGGTGGGTGAATGAGAAGACGGATGGTGATAGGATTGGCAGAAGCACAGCGCGTGGACAGATGAAGCAGTGAGTGGGTGGATGGATTGGTGAGTGGGTAGATGGTTTAATGGATGCCTGGATGAACTAACAAAGGTGTTATTGAGTATATGTTAGATGACCTGTTAAATGCCTCGAAACTCAAACCAGAGGTGTGTGGCACTTGGGCAGTGATGATTTCATACTGCAGGAAGTTGAAAATTATGCGGAAATGTGAAATAACTTACTAATGGAGCATATTGTAACCCATTCCAGCATGCACAAACAGTGCATAGGTGTTATGTTATGCAGATTTGTACTTCGCAGTATTACAGGGAACGGTATTCTGGTGCTGTTCAGGTGTGGGTCTAGCCAAACCTAGGGCCTAGTGGGGCTACACAAAAGCCAGATCTTTAGCTTATTGCTGAGTTCAGGAAGTTAGCAGGAGGCTCCTATGGGTAGCGGCAGGGCTTTCCATGCTTTAGGAGTGATGTAGGAGAAGGCTTTACGACTGGATTGAGTCTTCTGTATGCGTGGGATGCGTGCAAGCAGGAGTCCAGATGAGCGGAGGTGTCTGAAAGGTTTGTGAAAGCAAATGCGATTGTTTAGGTATGCTGAGTTAGTGTTATGTATGCCATGAAAGTGTGGGTGAAGAGTCTGAATTGTGCTTGGTTGTATATGTGGAGCCAGTAGAGCTCCTTCAGGTGTGGTGTGATGGGAATGCGATGTGGGAGGTTGAGAGTGATTTTGGCCACCAAGTTATGAATGGGCTGTAGAATTCAATTTTGTTGATCTCGGCACAAAGGGCGTTTTTGTGACGTTTGCTTGTGACAAGGGCATGTGTGACAGATTTCCGGGTGCTAACTGCGAGCCAAAAATCTTCCACAGCATCTTCGGAGTATGGAAACATGAGGCAGTGATGGCGTTGACTTGTGCGGTCATGTCAGTTTGCTGTTGATGAGGATCTTAAGGTTCTTGCTGTAGGTGGTGGGTTGTTAGTTCTAGCTCTGTTGGCCACCAGGTGGAGTCCCTCCATTAAGTACTCTTCCCAAAGACACACATTTTCAGTCTTGTTGGTGTTCAACTTTAGACAGGACCAGGCTTATCAAGGGCATGCATTGTCCTTGCAACATGCATAGCAATGCAAGGAAACACAAGCTGTAAGTCAGATTGACTATGCCAAGCAGAGCCACCTTGCGTGGCTCTGAATGGCATATTAAATGTGGAGAAACGCAACGCAGTGACCTGGCTTTCCATGTGTGGAGCATGGGCGTTCCCATGCATCCACCCATGGCTTTCAGTGCATTCCCAGATTTTTTAGACCTAGTAAACTTGGGAATGCGTCAAAATGCTTTACCTTCCCAGGTGCGTAGCAACAATGGGAAATATATTTACTTCTCTTTGTTATTTCCTCTTTCTATGTGTGCTGCATTCTGTATCACACTTAGAAAGAGGAAAATGCATCTGGGGAATGTTTTTGTGCAGAACGGTGTCCCTTCCTGCACAAAAACAATCCTGACTGTAACGCAGGCACCCTCGCACCAAGTGCGCCAGCGTAGAGAGAGAGCAGGAATGCGCCATATGTTAGTAATTATGGGGCATTCATGCTCTTTTAATTTGAGGTAACACAAGTTGTCTTGCTGCGTTGTGTTAATATTAATGTTATTGATATTGCTAAAGCGCAAACTGATACCCAAAGGTGTCCTGGCGCTGAAACACAGAGTCCTTCAGGGGCCTTAGGAACGGGCAAGGAAGGTAACTAGTCAGACCTAGAAAAGCCACGTCTTCAAAGCCTTCCTGAACTCCAGATGTTTGGTTATGCACCTAAGATGCAGAGGGAGCTTGTTCCGTGCCTTGGCAGCACCCACTACAAAGCGTCTGCCTCCCCAGTTGGCCTTTTTAACAAAGGGCACTAGCACCTGTTTTGCTACTGAAGAGCGCAAAGCTCTTCCAGGGAACATACCAAATGAGATGCTGTTTCAGATGCAGTGATCCATTTCCTTGCAGGGATTTATGGACCACACACAGGGCTTTGAAACAAACGCGTTTTTTGACGTGCAGCCAGTGTAACTTTATAATCTCAGCTGAGATTGAGGCGTGTTTAGGAATGCCAGTCAGTAGTCTGGCAGCTGCGTTCTGCAACAGTTGAAGTCTTCCCATGAGTCCTTCCTGGATATCAAGAAAGAGACTGTTGCAATAGTCTAATTTGGACATTGCTAGGGCAGTAATGACTGTTTGTTGGCTCTCTTTGGATAGGAACGGCATGATCTTCTTGCAAGATCTCAAAGTATAAGATGTCGTAGAGACCACCGCGTTCACTTGATCCTTGAAGCTGAGCTTGTTGTCTATATAGACTCCAAGGGTCTTTACCTTCCTAATAGGGGTCGGCAGAGAACCCATTGTATCTGGCCACCATATTGGGGACCATAAGTCTGGGTTGTTGCCGAATAGAACCTTGCTGGAATTAAGCTTCAGGCAATTTTGAGCCATCCAATTACCCACGGCTGTCATGCAGTCTTGGAAGCGAGTTGCCGTTCTCTGTATCCCATCAGGAAGCAGTGACACTACGATTTGCGTGTCATCCACGTAAGAAGTTAAATTAAAACCAAAGGATTCAATCAGAGGAGCCAACTGAGAGACATAGATATTAAACAGAGTCGGACTAATGGAAGTCCCCTGAGGGACTCCACAAAGCAGTGAAATTGGTTTCACCTTAAATCCCCAAGGGATACCGTCTGTACTCTGTCTGATAGGAATGATTTAAGCAGCTTCCAGGCGGTACCCTTGACTCTAATCTCCTTAAGGCGGTCTATCAGAAGGCCGTATCAAAGGCCGCCAAGTGGTCTAACATGATCATGGCTGCTTTTCCTCCTCGATCCAATGTAATCCTAATTTCTTTGGTGGATTTGAGGAGTGCGGACTCAGTGCTGTGGCCCCCCCGAAATCCATATTGGGTGGGATCCAACACCTGAGTTTCTTCCAGAAAAATGCTATGTTGAGAATTCATTATTTTTTCTGTGATTTTTGCTGGGAGTGGGAGTCTGGAAATGGGCAGGGCCGGACTGGCCGTAGCGGGCACCGGGCAATCCCCCGGTGCGCCGCACAGGTGGGGGCCGGTTTTGTGCCCCTGGGGGCCGTTTTTGTTACAGGGCCGTTTTTGCAGCATAGCTGCAAAATCGGCCCGTAACAAAATCGCCGAAAACCGGCCATGGCAAAGAGCTCGGCGGCGGAGCCCGGGGGGTGGAGGGGGCCGGTGAGTACTTTGCCAGGGCCAGTTTTGGTTCCCAGTCCGGCCCTGGAAATGGGTCTGAAATTATTGGTGTCTTTGGGATCCAGACTAGGTTTTTTTCAGAAGGGGTAGTATGGAGACACTTTTCCATGCTTTGGGATAATAGCCTTCTTCAGACATAGCATTGATGATGGAAGTGAGCATATATGCGGTTGGCTCAGGTGCTAGTCTGAGAATAGAAAGTGGGCATGGATCGAAAGGATGAGCCCGATCTTGCCATCATAATCATGTTGGAGGTATCTGTAACATTGACGGGGACGAATTTGTCAAGCTGTGGAGACGAGATCAGTAAAGGCTTAGCATCAGGTTCCTCAGTCATATGGGTCTTTGTGGTGGTGTTAATGAAAGTGGAAAAGATGGCATCGACTTTATCAAAGAAACATTTTGCTATCTTGTCACATAGCTCTTGGCTCGCAATGATGGGAGCGGGAGCAGAATATGCTTAGGCGGTAACTGTTTTAAATAGCTCCTTTGTAGAGTTCTTTGCCAAGTTAATTTTGTTAGCAACGAACTCTTGCTTAGTTTTTATAAGCAACTGTTTATACTGGGATAAGCATAGCCTGTGTTTAGTTTTGTCTGATTCATTATACTCCCTCCTCAAATACTCTCTCCGTATGCTTCCATGCCAGCTTTTTTTCTCTGAGATCTTGAGTATACCAAGGTGAAGAGGGTCGTACCCTTTTTGGGCGAACTAGTTTTTTCGGGGATAACTTGTTGCCTGCTGATTCCAGCCAATTGTTATGGCCTCATCTAAGTTACAAGGAAGGGAAGGCAAGGATGAAGTACATAGTTTGTGTAATTTGTCAGCCTTAACCTTGTTTACAGCACTGCATCAAATCTTAGTAAATCTAGGTCTTAGTCTTCATTCAACAGGAGATTTCAGTCATGCAGGCATTGAACTTGATCTGGGCACTGGGCATCATTTTCTTTTTAAAATTCTGCTTATTGAAAAATGTTGTCTTAAGAATTGTCATATTCTTAATGTATTTGACAAGCATTAACACAAGTTCATGCATGCAACTTTACAGTGTCCATTGTACTAAACACAAGATCCTATTTAACCTTTCTCCATTTATGGCGTATCAATCTACCAATTCTGCCCAATTTTAACCCACAGTCCTGTTCACCCCACAGCTATGTGGCCACTATTTGGCAGGCATGGTCTACCAATGTCAAAATGTTCAAAGCAGGGGCTACAGATTTTGGAACGTTTCTGTGGGCAGCTTCTTATTTAAAAAAATAGAATCCTCAACTATGGAAAAATAATCCATACCCCTAAGCCATTCTGAGTGGGAGGAGGCCTTTTGAAACCTCCAATGGCTTGCAGTGTCACATTTAGTGATCATGCACCCAATCCTTATGGGAGACGTCTACCCACATTGACCATCTCATCCCAGGAATGCCCCCAAGATAGCCATCAGTGGGCTATGTTCAAATGCAAAGCCAACTACCTCCTCCAACATGTTTTGAATTTTAGTCCAGTAAATTTGTATGATGGCACAGTCCCAAATCTCATGCATAAATGTGCCTTGGGCTGTTTTACTTTTTGAGGAAAGCAGACTTACCAATTCAGTCAGTCAATCGATCAATCAATCAGCATTGATATAGTACAACCACTCACACATCAGGGTCTCATGGCGCTGGGGAGGCGGATCCGTTAAGTGCTGGGCTCATCCGAAGAGCCAGATCTTGAGGTCCTTCCTGAACTTGGGCAGTGTGGGGCTTGCTGGATGTATAGGGGGAGGTCATTTCAGGCCTTGGCTGCAAAGTAGGAGAAGGACTGTCCTCCTGTTCTGGTCCTGTAGATGGGTGGGAGAGTGGCCAGAGAGAGGTCAGCTGATCCGAGGTGTCTTTTGAGTGCCTGGAAGGAGAGGCAGTTGTTCAGGTATGTTGGTCCGGTGTTGTGCAGGGCCTTGTATGTGTGGGTGAGGAGAAGGTGATTTTTCTTTTGACTGGGAGCCAGTGGAGATCGCGGAGGTGTTGGGTGATGTGGCTGCGACAGGGGCTGTCGAGGATCAGTCTGAGGCATTCTGGACAGCCTGGAGTTTGCAAAGGAGTTTCTTGTTAATTCCGGAATAGAGCGCGTTGCCGTGATCTAGTCTGCTACTGATGAGAGCATGTGCAACGGTTTTTTGGGATTTGGATGGGATCCATCTGAAAGTCTTTCGAAGCATGTGGAGGGCGTTGAAAAAGGTTAAGGATAAGGCATTGATCTGGTGCTTCATTGTGAGCGATGTGTCCGGTATGATGCCCAGGTTTCGAGCATGGTCCATCGGGGTGAGAGGATTTTCTAGGGCGGGGGGCCACAGGGAGTCATCCCATGCGAATGGGTGTAGTCTAGGAAGAGGACTTCTGTTTTCTCGATGTTGAGTTTCAGGCAGCTGTTCTTCATCCAGGTGGTGACTGCTTTTATTACCTCTTGAAAATTGTGTTTGGTGATGTTGGGTTGGTTGGTGAGGGAGAGGATAAATTGGGTGTCATCGGTGTAAGTGACAATGTTGAGCCCGTGGTTCCTGATGATGGCTGTGAGGTGGGCCATGTAGATGTTGAGGAGGGTGGGGCTGAGAGATGAGTCCTGGGGCACTCCACATTTTTTCTGTGTTGGTTCAGAGAGGTAGAGCGGGTGTCTGACTCGCTGCGTTCTGCCAGTGAGGAATGAGCATATCCAGTCAAAGTTTGCTAGCTGGGTGTCAACGGCCTTTTCAATGACTTTGGCTGCGAATGGAAGGAGGGAGACGGGCTTGAAGTTTTTACGGCCCGTCGGGACCACGGAGGGTTTTTTCAGGAGGGGGTTGACCTCTGCATGTTTCCAGTCACCAGGGAAGGTGGTGGTCTCGAGGGAGCAGTTGATCATCCGACGTAGTTTGGGTGCGATGACCGAGGCAGCTTTGTGGAAGATGTGGAGTGAGCAGGGGTCTGAGGGTGCCCCAAAGTGGATTCTTTTCAAGGTGTCTTCTGCCATATGCGGGATCCAATTAAGCAGGGTTTGTTGGGTGGTGTCGCTTGGAGGGGGAGCAGGAGCAGTGTCGAGGTCATGGTTTTCAAAGTTGTCGTAGATCATCTTGATCTTAAGGTGGAAGACGGTGCTGAGTCTGTTTCAGAGGACTTGCGAGGGTGAGACTTCTGTTGTTTCACTTCAGGGATTGGTGAATTCCTTGAAGATGGAGAAGAGTTCTTTGGTATTGTGAGCGTTGGTGAGGATTATGTCCTGGGTGGATTTCTTCCTAGTGGATTTGATGAGATGGTGGTGTGCGGTGGTGGCTGCTCTGTAGGTGGCATGTGTTTCAAAGGTTTTGTTGTTCCCCCATGTCTTTTCAAGTCACTGGTGGGAGCGTTTGGATTCTTGGAGTGCAGGGGTGTACCAACTTGCTTTCTTGATGTGACTTCCTGTGGCTTTCTTGAGGGGGGGCAAGTGTGTTGGCTCAGTTCGTGATCCAGTGGTGGAGGTTGTGTGCTGTGGTGTTAGCATCTGGCGTAGTCAGAAGTGGGGTGTTGATGAGGGCGGAGGTGAGCTGGTCTTTCGTGGGTTTGTTCCAGCTTCTACAGGGAGGCGATGGGCATGCTTGTGTACAATAGGTTTTTTAAAGGGGAAGTGGATTCAGTGGTGATCTGAACAGAGGAGTTTTGTGGTGTGGGTGTAGGGTACACTGTTTCCTTCGGCGAATACGGGGTCGAGTGTGTGTCCCGCTGTGTGCATGGGTGCGGTGACTAGTTGTTTGAGTCCTATGTTGGTGAGGTTCTCTAGGAGGGAGGTGGTGTTTGGGTCGTCGTAGTTGTCCAGGTAGACGTTTAGGTGTCCGATTGGGATGTAGTCTATGGAGGCGAGGGCGTGGGGTGTGATGAGCCAGGGGATGGCATCAGTGAAAGGAGCGCAGGGGTCAGGCAGCCTGTAGATGAGGGTTTGCAGAGAGTTGTTTGAGGGTTAGTCTGGATCTGGAAGTGGAGGTGCTCAATGAGGGTGGGTGTGTCGTCTGGGGTGGTGGCCATCAAGCGGAGGGTGCTTTTGTGGATGATGACGATGCCTCCTCTAGGGCGGGTGGGCGGTCATTGTGCAGGATCTTGTATCCATTGGGAATGGCAGTGACGATGTCAGGTGCAGAGTTGGCATTGGTCCAGGTTTCTGTGAGGAAGGCGACGTAGGGTGAGTAGGTGTTCAGGAGATCCCAGATTTCTGTGGCATGCTGGTGTAGGGAGAGTATGTTGAGGAGGATGCAGTTGAGTGGTTTGTGGGCAGTAAAGTCTCCGAGGCTGGGGGCTACTGCTGGGGTACGGAGGTGACTGAGGATGCGGCGGCAGTGTAGACAGGAGAAAGGTCCTTGGGTGTTATTCGGTGTCGTGAGCTGGCAGTTGATGTTGTGTCCAGGGTTGAGAGCGTGGAGGGTGCTGGAGTCATAGAGAAGATGGGTTGGAGGACCAGGGTACCTGGGGCTGGTCGCCGTCATGTCATGGACCAGCACAGATGGGCTTGCCTCTGTCACGCCTTTGGTACTCCAGCGGCGGGGCTGCCATTAATTAGGGATTGGGGAGGGCGGGTTAGCTGGGAGGCGGGAAGGACACACTGAACAGGGAGGGGCCACGAGCAGCTGCGGCTGGGACTAAACGCGGGGAAAAAGAGACAAAGGGGAGAAAAGAGAAAGAAAATGGAGAAAGGAGAGAAAAGGGAAAACAAGAGAGAGCACAGAGGGAACAGAGGAAAAAAAGAGAGAAAAGGGGCACAGAGAAAAAAGACAAGAGAGGCAGAACAGCAGAAGAGCAGAGCGTTCTCCCACTGGACCACAAAGGATGAGGCACAGGCAGGGGTGGAGGAGGGTCTCGAACACCCTGCAGCAGAGCGATCAGGGCTCCGGGGGCAGAACTCAGTGGGGGAAATGTGTGGGGGAGAGCAGGCACACGGACCAGGTCAGTGGTCTTGCTCACTGCTCACCATCTTCCACAGTCTGTCAGGGGTAAAATAAATCATGTGAAAGTACTTGAATAGGATATGCCTCAAGTGAGCTGGGATTACTTGTATTCTAGATGACATCTTACTTTCGGATCCTCATTTCGTTCTCCCTGATCGGATTCCAATTTTTCCTTCAGTTTCATCAGAGGGCCTGGGTCGTACACTACCAAAGTTTTATATAATTGTGAAATGCTCTAATCCCTAACAGTGCCAGCAAGTTAAATTCTGGGATAGGGTCCAACTGGCCTCATAAGAATTGAGGGCATGTCTTGTACATAAAAAAAAACCTGAGAATTGTGTAACTCAAATTTGTTCATTCAAATGATAACATAGGATTACGATCCCAGACACCCCCCTGCTTAGATATCCATATTTTATCCCAGTATCTAAAACCCTACAAGTGTAATACTTCTTTAAAGCAGTATCCATGCCATAGTGGGCTTTGCCTGATTAGCTTTCCTTTCCATCCAATCCACTTTAGAGCCACGTGCCAGCATTCTACCAATATCTTTGTATTTTTAGGAGTGTTAACCGGGATGCTGCTACTGTACAGCCACGACCGGAAGGCCAGTGGGCTTATCTCGAGCTGCACTACTGATTCAGAAAAACTGCTCATTGATTGGGTGTATTTGGGGAGTCAATAATACAGTTGGACTTCAATGACACCAGTTCCTTCTTCGTATGGTGATTGGATTCATTTCTTATGTGCCACTTTTTTTGGGGCCCTGTCATCTAAGAACCACTTTATCCTGACTTGTAATCTCGAAAACCTCCCAGAGAGGATCCCCCATTAATATTACTGTGGTAAATTAAGTAACAGTGGGAGCATAACCATTTTAAACAGCACACCCCTGTCCAACATATTTAGAGGTAAACTACTTCACCGTGATTTATGGTCCTTAATTTTCTGCATAAGGGGATATCATCATGCTTAGGGACTTAAAAGGCCATTCTACGCAGCTGACAATAGTGGCCATAAGCCGCAAGATTGGGAGACTTCCCACCAAAAGATTAATGGCCATTCTGCGCCAGTTCAACCTGAGACCAGAGGCTTCACCATATATTCAGTCTGTATATAGAGGTGATCATCATTAGCGTACAATGAAATGTGATCTTCCAGTCCACTCTCCCATTGCAGCCCTACAGCTGAAACCCCCTCCTAATCCATTATGTGAGGGGTTCTATGATCAAATCAAAAAGAAGGGGAAAAACGAGGCAACCCTAATGGGTAGCCTTCATAATGGGGCATGGCTTGGATACTACCCTGTTAACCAACACTCTTTCCCAGGAAGATGCCCAGAGAGAATGATATAACATGCCCACACATTTAAGGAAGTGAGGATCAAAGTTCATCTTCTCCAGAACTCCATGGAGGAATGGCCATTCAACAAAATCAAAAGCTTTTTAAAAATGCAGTTGTATCAGGGCAGTCGGGTCCATTACTCACACGGTGTTAAGCTTGTAGATACACTGTTTGGTACCCCTTGCTGGCATGAAACAGTTTCGGTAGGTTTCAACCAGAGCTTGAACCTTCTTCACTAGGCGTTTTGCCAGAGCCTTTGGTATTAGCTTTGCCTTAATGTTCATCAAGGAGATAGGCCTATATGAAGCAGAGCTCCCCCAGCAGTTTGTTGGGCTTGAGGATTACAACCACCACATCTCCACCTACATCCGGAGGAAGGTTTGATTTCTGCATCGCCTCATCGAACATCGTCAGAAAGGGTGTGACCAAACCAGAGGCATAATTATTAACAAATTCTATAGGAAACCCAATGGAGCCCAAAGTCTTATTGGATAGCATCTCCTGTAAGGCCTGCATCAATTCCTCAACCTTCAGTGGAACATCTGGTTCCTGTTTGTTGTCTTTCAACAGTGTTGGCATTGATAACTGGGATTTGCTACTCTCACAACTCTGGCAGGTGCAAGTGGTAAAATGATCCATAATAATTTGCGATTTCTTCCTCAATCTCTATTTAGCTCGCTCCCATAGGGCACTATGATCTTTGGAATAAATCTAAATTCTACTACTTTTATTCGCATGCCAGTGTATCAACTTCCCAGTTTTATCCCTGAAGTCATACAGTCTATGTTGCATCGCTGTGAAAGCCGCTTTGGCATGATCCAACAGACGCTGTTTATGAGTCTGTCAAGTTGCGTCCAATAAACGTCTTTCTTCCTCATCCGGGTGAACAATAGGATATTGTTCTAATAAATAAATCATTTGTTCCTGTGACGCTTTTTTCCGTTGCCTATCCCCTTTTCCTTCTGGCTAGATCTGAGATTATCTTACCCTTATCACCGCCTTTAGGTTCTCCCAAATGGCAATGTGGGATATACCTGGTGTGACATTTAATGTCATGTATTCTTCAATTTCCACTGAATGACCTGTTGCAAATGCTATATTGCATAATCTGCTGATTTATAAGATCACTCAATGTACAGATTGTTTCCCAATTATAGTGCTGAAGATGTATGCTGATGTAATGATTTTACACTCGAAATACCAATAAAGAAAAAAAGATATGATTCCATTTTGTCTTCGATGTAATCCTCGAACTTAGCATCTAGCAGCCACCCTGGGTAGAGATGCCATTGTATGATGTGTCCGCTTCCTAGGTTACCCAGAACGAGCTCAATGGGGGAATGACCCGATAGTGGTCGAGGCAGTGTATTGGCCCCCATCACACATGCAAGATCTGCACCCAAGATAAAAGAAAAAGAACCCAAGCATGAGTAGGGCTCATGTACGTAGGAGTAGTGTGTGTAGTTACAGGTGTCTGGGTTCCCTCACCTTCCACACATGTCTAAGATTCCAAGCATCGGCCAAATGTTTTAGTGCTATTCCCTGTGAGGGTTGCTCCTGTCCTTGGTGTCGGCCTGTATATTCATTACATTATTAAAATCTCCACCTATGATAACTCTTCTTTCAGGGGAAGCCACGATAACCCTTGTCAACTCAGTCAAAGTGAACTTAACACCTCTGGGGGGAGGAGGGGGAGGGACAACTAATAAACAACCAAATTCGGCCTTCCATTGCTCCCGTGTGTTGGATACATCGCCCAGTGTATCTGCAGTAATATCCACAGCCGCTAATAGGAATGATTTGTGAAGAATGATAGCCACTGCCGGGACCTGCAGGTAAATCCTCTTTAAGTCGATGCGGCTCAGGAAGTCACATTTGTTCCCTAGCAGGCGAGCCTCCTGCAGTAACAGTATCTTCGGGGGTCAGTCTCCGAGCCGGACGCAATATTGCCCCCTTTTAACTTTATCACTTAGCCCAGTGTTTCCTAAACTGGGGTCCGAGGACCCCCAGGGGTCCGTGGCACATTCCCAGGGGGTCCGCACTCAGCAGTTCTAAAAGCACTGCAAAGTTCATTGTAAAATTAGCAGTTTTCCAGCAACTATAAAAGTGAAAAGAAAATGCCAGTGATTAATATACCTGCTGGAGAGAGATGAGAGTTGTGTCTAGTGGCAGCTTTGTCTTATCTAATGTGACACAGAGGGTTAATATACCTACTGCAAAGAACGTGTATAATGCATTTTAAAAAACAGTATTTTATGTGCATAGTTCAGTGGGTTACTGATTTTGTCACAGAGATTCTTTTGTCACTGTGCAATTCATAAGGGACAATCGTAATCTAGCACAGTGACCTATAAAGTGTCATCAAAGAGCTGCTTGCAAACTGCATGGTAAAAGTTAGTAACATATGTTTATTCCCAGTCTATCATTATCCTGATGCTGCTAAAAAGGTTTATTAGGGTGGAAATACATTTTTCTTTTTAAAGTCAATGCTAACCACTGTGTTATGTTCTGAATCCTGAGTTTGTGCTTCTCCACACCAAGCACTCTTTAAAATGGCCTACCAGTATGAATGACATGTGAATCCTACACCTTGTAGTCCCCTTTGCCTTATGTAACATTTTCTATACACTGATTTACACTTATGATTCATTATCTCTATATGTGTGTGATGTAAAGTGCTCTGACATCCTACAATGGTATTTACAAGGCAAAGTTCAGCCACAATAAGTGGCTTAATGCTGCCTTGTAAATAAGGCGAAGCCCCTATCGCCACAGGAACATCGCAAAAAGTGACATTCCCATGGCGATAGGGACTTGTAAGTATGCCCCTAAAATCCTTAGTAAATCGAGTATTTGTTTTGTGTGCACACACGTGTTTATTTTTTTCGAATTACTGTTTTAATGTTTGAAATTTAAATCCGACAAATTGCTTGGGGGTCCCCGGCTTCCAGTGGTGACTCAATGGGGGTCCTCAGGAGTCAAAAGTTTGGGAACCACTGGTCTAGGGCAAATATTGTACCCAACTACCCCTACACTACACTTCTAAAAGTGAAGTATCTGTTGCCCCCATGTTAAACCATCTTAACTCTTAAATACTTCTTAAGTTAATTCTTGAAGTTAAATATAGTGTGGGGATGTTTCGTTCCATCACCTGCCAGTCCTGCAAATAATGCAGTTCCCCATCTGTTTCTTTGTGAATACCTTCATCAGCCAAGCCCTGCCAGGTTAGTATGGATACAATGACATACAGTTCATCTCCCTATCACCTGCAGCAACTGTAGACAGGGTACATTTTCCCAGTGTGCCTGTAGGTGTGGATCTTCGACTCTGGAGCCTGCTGTGGAGGAATCGTTGCCTTAGTCAGTCCTTCATTTTCTTGAGCCCTGTTGTATCTTGTTCCTTCACTTACAGGCACAATCTCACTGTAGGAGGCTTCCCATTACCCCACCATCCCAGGGCGCCGATTTCGGCACCACTGTGGAGTTAGGGATCACCCTCATCTCCTACATCCATTCTCACGCTGCTTCTGAGTTCTTATAGAAAATAGATTGCCCTTGCAATATGACGAGGTAAACAAGCATGTATTCTAATATGCATTGCTCTAAGATTTTGTGGCACCCCTGAAAAGCATTTGCGTTAACTTTGAACTTTGTTAGTGTAATCTGGTAATATGAGGATTTTCTTTAGAGTCACAGTGCACTTCAGACCTTAGGCGCACCTTCCAGGGGATTGTGTTTATGTCAGCATTGTTAAAACCCCCTCCAGGCGGCGAGTCGTCCCACCCCGCACCCCTTAACCATTTCCACGAACTGCGTGCTTTTACCTTAAATCACCACTGACAACATTCTTTGGTGCCTGAAAAGGTTGCAGTTTATTCATCAACATACTTAAACATTTCAACCGTTCATGGTCATATCCACATTTATTGTCCATGTTATACTTTGACATCTATTTCTCTTGAAACTCTTTTCTCTTGCATTATGGACCCAGCCTACTCAATTTTCTGGGAGGGGAGGGGCCCCTTTTTCTGGGCTTCCGACTCGCGGGTCTAGGCTTCAGCTTGCTATCGATTTGGAGGGTGTCCGCCTGGACCTGCCCGGGCTGCAAGTGCCGTCCCGCTCGCCCTGTAACCCTTTTGCGGGCCCTCCCTTCTCCCAGGGGTCCCTGCCGTGTGGCATCCCAAGGACCTTACTTGAGCATCTACTCTACCTTTCCTGAAGCTGAGTCCTTGCCATCTTTTCCCTCTGTGCCCCTGCCGTGAGGCATCCCAAGGGTCCTGGGGGAGCATCACATCTACTCTTTTTATGGCGGCACGCCGCCCCTTGGCTCCCTCAGTGCCCCTGCCGTGAGGCATCCCAAGGCCACTGTGAGAGCCTTCCGTCTACTTTCCAGTAAGTTTTCTCTGTTTACTAACTTTCTTGTGTTTGTTCCGCTTCCCCTCTACCCTAACGGCTGCGACACCCGTGTCTTAGGTGTGGGTGGGTGGGATTCTTTTCCTTCATTCTTGTGAGGGGGGTGCATGTGTTTAGCTCAGCCTTTGGCCCCTTCTTATCCCCCCTCGCTCTCACCAGCTCACCCCCTGATTGGAGGGGACTCGCTTTGTTTAAGAGGGGGGAATCCTAGCCCCCGCCGGACTAGCCGGCATGCAGATGGAGGCGGAGAAGGGCTCCCACCTCCGGACGGCGTTTTACCCGGGCCCTCATTGCTTCCGGCTTTGCCTTCCCAGCCCAGGTTCTGTACCCTTACAATGACAGGGCTAGGCGGAGCTTCGTGCAGAGGCATCGATATCAGGGCGCTATGAGCTTTCTCCCGAACGAAGCGCTGCAACAGTTTGGAGTCCAAGAACCATGTTTTAAGCAAGTCCATGAGAAACTTTTCAGGGCATGAGCTTTCCACCCTCTCGGGCAGCTCCACCAGTCGCAGATTGTTCCTGCGTGATCTGCCTTCTCCATTTTCCTCCCTTCTATCTAGAAGGGCCATTAGATACAGCAATCTTTTCATCTCTTTTGCAGAAACAGTGACCTCATCCTCCAGCATGAAGATGCACTACTCAGCTTCCTTTGAGTGGTCCAATAAATTCCTACGGTCCTGGTGAAGTTAGTAGACCTTGACTTCCAGCCCGTCTATCTTCCTGTCAAGGTATTGGGTACTGGGCATCTTGTCCATGAGGGGGAGAATTAATTGTGTGTCATTGGATTAGGAGAGGATGTTGATGTTGTGGAAGCAGATCGTGCTGGCTAGAGGGTTCATGCATGCACTAAAGAAGGTCAGGCTCAGGGAGGTCCTTGCAGAACTCCACAGATAAGGTCCATCACAGTGAATGTCCTTGGATTCTGTTATCATGTAGGCATTGGACAAAGATGGGGTAAGAGACATGTCAAACACTGCTGAGAGGTCCAGGAGGATGAGCGCCGCTGTGTCTCCTCCCTCCAGAGTCATGCAGATGTTATTCGTGGAGGCAGTGAGGGCAGTTTACATGGTGTGGTTGGGTCTGGAACCAGACTGAGTGGTGTAGAGTAGTTGGTGGTCATTGAGGTATTTGGTGAGGCATCTGTTGCTGATTTTCTCCAAAATCTAGGCCGGGAATGGTAGCAGGGATATCGGTCTAGAGTTGGCAAGCATTGAAGGGCCCTTGGAGGATTTCATCCTCAATGGGTGGATAGTTACATGTTTTCAAGCATCTGGGAAGGTCATGGAAGATATGGAGGCATTCTCAATGGGTGTGAGCATGGTGCTGATAGGTTGCAGTCTTCAACATAGTAGGTGTCATGAGGGCAGGAGTCCGATAGGGCCCCTGAGTGGATTAACTTCATGGTGACGGCGTTTTTTTCCAAGGAGATGATGGGTAGTCCCCATGTGTCCTTTAGTGGGCACAACATTAAACGGTGCAGCAGCAAAGGGAGCATCAGATTTTCATTTTCTTAATTGTCGAGCAACTACTTGATCTCTCTTAAATGTGATATCTTTCAAATGGCGTCTTTTGCCAGCATATATCTTCACCTTTTGCTCATGACACGCATCTGTTGTACGAATAGTTTCCTCAGTCTTTGACCTTCTAATGGTCCATTGAGGCAACTAGGTCGTCATGGCTTTTCCGAATATCAGTTTTGCAGTGGAATGAGGTGTTGATCAGTAAGCGTGAAGGGTAGTATTCAGAACGACTTTAAGGTCAAGTCTCTCTAATGCAGCATGCTGAACAGCTTTCTTGAGAGTGCTCATGAAATGTTTGACAAGGCTATTGGCCTGAGGCCCCAAAGAAGTGATTTTCTGATACTTCACATTGAGATGGTTAAGAAAGTCGCTGAACTCTCAACTATTGAAAGGTGGGCCATTGTCAGATTTCAAGATCACAGGGACACCCCATGTTGCAAAACTACCATCTAATCCTTCAATAGCATTTAATGAGTGAAGGATGAAAGATCTTCCATCAAGGGAAAACAGGAGT
The DNA here is from genome assembly GCF_964204655.1 of Triturus cristatus. Classification (NCBI taxonomy): domain Eukaryota; kingdom Metazoa; phylum Chordata; class Amphibia; order Caudata; family Salamandridae; genus Triturus; species Triturus cristatus. The sequence goes on along the minus strand of NC_140585.1, from coordinate 410,043,442 downwards.
ATTCATCAATAACTGCCATTAAGTGATGTCTGTTTTTAAGAGGACCAAAGAAATCAACAGCAAATTCTCTCCGAAACATGGTTCTGCAGTTCTAACATGTTTAAGGGGTGTTTACTGACCCTGCATAAGAGACAATTTCAGAAATGACAGGCTCTCTTTCAACCCTTTCATTGACACGGGGAAACCAGACTCCATCTCAGATAGCGTGTTTGGTGGCAATGATTCCTCGATGTCCCTCATGGGCCGCCTCAAAATCTGTTGTCTTAGTCTCTCCGGAATAACAATTTGCAAACCACTCGAGATGAGACCTTCTTGAGTTACAGAAGTTCATCTTTGATATTCCTAAATTTCAAATATTCACTGTCACTAGTCAGAGTTCGAGAGTGGTGGTTCAGGATTGATGAATAAGAATGTCTTTCAATTTTAGCATGTCACTTTCATGGTGGTAGTGAGAATCTGAATTACATGGCAGCTGGCATGCTCAATTTCACAATGAAGTTTATGTAGGCTTCAGCAGTCTTAGATAGATTACGAGGGATTGGTAATGGTAAACTGAAGAAATAGTCAGCAAGACTTTGATCTTTCCCTGGATGATGTACAATCGTATTGTTGTATTCTTGTAATCTCAAATATGAGGAGGCATCTTGGCTTTTGGTTTTTACAAATATTGTCAACAAGGCCTGGTGAACAGCTTCTACTGTGAAATATATAAACACATGTGGAAGTATTCACAAGCCCACCCCACAGCCAAGTTCTGTTTCTCAGACTGTAAATAAGCATGTTCGGTTTGGGACAAGCTTTAACTTGCATAAGCTACAGGATATTGCTGTGCATTTGGCTGTCCATTGTTTTGTGCAAGTATTGCACCTAACCCAACAGGGCTAGCATCTACTACAACCTCTGTACACAACTTGGGATCGAAATAGTAGTCCATTTCAGTGGCATTCTCAAAGGGTTGTTTGATTCTCTGGAAACTCTGCTCGCATTCATATGACCAGTAAAATAACACTTATTTTTCTGTTAGTTCTCTCAGTGGAGCACTGATCATAGCAAAGTCTTGTATGTAGCGAGAACAATAACTGGCCATGCCAAAGAATCAACATGACATGGAAATGTCCTATGGGGCACTAGAAGTTGACATAGCTTGCACTTTAGCTGGATCAAGTGTCATGCCCCCACCAGAAAAGATATGGCCAAAGAATTTCAATTTTGTTTTATGGAATTCACACTAATCAGCATTTAAAGTTACCCGGCATCAGTTAGCAATTTCCAGACATGCATGAGAGCCTTGTCATGCTCCTTCTAAGTAGCTCTGAAAACTAAGATGTCATCGCTATTATAAAAAGTTTGTATCATGTCATCAATATGTGGACCAGGATGTCACTCTCCCTCAATTGCCTTATTGGCTGAACGAATCTCAGTGCATATGCGCACAGCTCCTTTACTTTCCCTTTTAGGCACTACCGTTATGGGAGAGACCCAAGGCATTGCCCCGCTGGAGTGCTTGATGATGTCATGCTTGAGTAAGGAATCAAGTTCTTTTTTCCAGGATGCTTATTTCTGGTCCCGGGAGGACCTGGCTTGGCAGTTCAGACTGGACTGTTCCCATGAGGAGCAGGGTCAAGACTGATTTGCAAATGGCTGGGTCCAAACTGGGGTGGCATGGTGAGCAAAGACCCAGATCTCTGGACTAGGTGTGAATGTTTAATTTGTTTTGCATTCCGTCCATCATTGGTGTGTCTTTTGCCACCAAGATCTTTTTCAACAGCTTCTTGCAAGAGAAAAGCAACTCTTCTATGCCTTTGAGCAACAGGATGAACATCTTCATTTATATGTATCTGTACTTCCATAGACTTGAGTTTACTTAACCCATGAAATAATGAAGGAAACTGACTTACTATTTTATGATGAGCGTTCATGTTGTTGTTCAATGAGATCAGTCCCATATCAGCAGCAGTGTTAAAACCAAGCGGGCAGGTACTTGAATCGGTACCCGGAAATACATGAATGGGTGCTTGTACCTTTGTTTTCTTGTGCTTGTTTCTAGCCGCAAATAAACCTTGATTTTTTAGTGATGTCAATGCAGGCCACGTATAGACTTTAGTTTTTGATGGTGTAAGGTGTTGCAATGGAAGGGTCTCATTATATTTTTCCTCAGGCATTATGTTTATCGACGCACCACTATCAATGATGAAAGGTAAGGAACATCCATTTATCCTTAATTTGATTTTTGGACAATGTTTGAATGTCTTTAGTGATTTTTCATGTCAGCTTCTCGTTATCTGGTGTTTTCCTCACATGCAACCAGTCCTACATGGGCATATCTTTCTGAAGTAAACATTGACATTGCACAACTATCATTGTCACTTTCATTGGAAACTGAGGCTGAGGAACCCTTTGACGATGATTTAGACAATGATCGACCTTGTCTGGTGTCAATGTGTCGCATATGGTTTTGCCACTTGGCCAGATGGGCATGCATCGAATGCCGCTTGTGGAGAGTGTGGGTGGCCATTTTGTTTTTACACCGACTCACTTGTTCTCTCTTTAGACCTGCACACTGTAACAAAATGGTTTGCTTCACCACAGCCGTTAGAAATCTGTCTGATAGGAAGACACTTTCCTTCATATGGTAACAACTGTCCGTACCTAAAGCACAACTTTTTTTTCTTGGGAGTCACTGCCTTTTGCCTTGGCTTACTTTTCATGTGCATGCCCCACGCCCTCGCCTTAATGGACTACAAGCTACGTGGAGACCTGAACTTCCACCTGGACAACCACAGCGATCCCAACACCAACGCCCGCCTGGAGAACCTCACCAACATAGGACTGAAGCAACTTGTCTACACCCCTACTCACACAGCAAGACACACATTCGACCCCATCTTCGCCGGAAGAAAAAACATTTGCTTCAGCCACACCTTGGAACTACTCTGGACTGACCACCACTGCATCCACTTCTCCTTTATAAACCCACCACACACAAGCACCCGCGCCGCCTTCCACACAGAAACTGGAACAAAGTCTTCAAGAACACCTCACCTCTGCCCTCACCTGCACTCCACCCCCTACTACGACAGACGCCCACACAGCAGCAAGCAACATCCACCAATGGATTGCCAACTGCGCCAACATTCTCACCCCCCTCCAGAATACCACGAGATGACACAACAAGAAAGCCAACTGGTTCACTACGGATCTCCGAGATTCCAAGCGCTCCTGTGGATGACTGGAGAAGACGCAGAGTAACAGCAAAGCACCGGAAGCAAGTTCCGCCTTAAGAAAAAGCCATCTCAGCACACCACCAACTCATCAAATCAACAAAGAAAAAGTTCATCCAAGACAGAATCCTCACCAATGCCCACAACTCTAAGGAACTCTTCGACATCATACAGGAATTTGCCAAACCCAACAGTGAAACAACTGACTCCCAAGACTCCCAAGACTTCTGCAACAAACTCAGCTCCTTCTTTCACCTCAAGATCAAGACGCTCTATGACAACTTTGACGATCAAGGCCACAGCACTGCCTGAACTACCACCCCCAACGACGCCACCCAACAGACCCTCCTCACATGGACCCCTCTCACCACAGAAGACACCTTAAAGACAATGAAGAGCATCCACTCCTGAGCACCTTCTGATCCCTGCCCGCCACACATCTACCACAGGGCCACCACCACCATTGCACACGAGCTACGCCAAACTATCAACTGCTCCCTCGACACAGCCACATTACCCAGCACCTGGAAGCACAATGAAGTCAAAACCCTCCTAAAGAAGCCCTCGACAGACCCCACGGACCTTAAGAACTTCAGGCCCATCTCATTGTTTCCTTTTGCTGCCAAATTCATCGAAAAGGCCATCAACACCCAGCTAGCACACATCATAGAGACCAACAGCATCCTAGACACCTCTCAATCTGGATTCTGCAGCAAACACAGCACTGAGACCGCCCTCCTCACCACCACTGGCGCCATCTGCGCCCTCCTCGACCAAGGCCACACGGCAGCCCTCATCCTCCTGGACCTATCAGCATCCTTTGACACTGTCTCCCACCTCACACTAGCCATCAGACTCCAAGACGCCGGTATCCAAGGAAAGGCCCTAGATTGGATACGCTCATTTCTCACAGGCAGAACACATAGAATAAGATTCCCGCCCTCTCACAAACAACAGAGATCAGATGCGGAGTACCCCAAGGATCCTCCCTCAGCCCCACACTCTTCAACGTCTACATGGCCCCCTCACAACCATCGTCAGAAACCCTGAGCTCAACATCGTCTCCTACGCCGATGATACCCAGCTCATCCTCACCCTCACCAAGGAACACAATATCACCAGGCACAATTTCCAAGAAGGGATAAAAGCCATCGCGACCTGGATAGGCAACAGCTGTCTGAAGCTCAACTTGGAGAAGAGAGAAGTCCTCATCCGCGGTTCCACTCCATCCGTATGGGATGACACCTGGTGGCCACCTGCCCTCAGAAACCCACCCACCCCAATGGACCATGCACGCAACCTCTGCATCATACTCGACTCTTCACTCACCATGAACCACCAGATCATGGTGAGTGAATGCTTCAACACCCTCTGAATACTTCGCAAGAAGTTCAAGTGAATTCCCCCCAACTCCAGGAAAACCATCACCCATCCACTTCTCACCAGCAGACTGGACTACGGCAAAGCCCTCTATGCTGGACTCAAGAAAAAAAAACTCCTCTACAAACTCCAGACAGTCCAGAATGCGGCAGCCAGACTTATCCTCGATATCCCACGACACAACCACATCACCCAACACCTCCGCGACCTCCGCTGGCTACTTGTTAAAAGAAGAATAACCTTCAAGCTGCTTACACACACCTACAAATCCCTCCACAACACTGGACCCCAATACCTCAATGACCGAATCTCCTTCCACCCCCCCAAGAAAAACCTCTGTTCATCTGACCTCACCCTAGCCACCATCCCTTGTTTCTACAGGACCAAAGATGCTGAAAGGTCCTTCTCCTACTTTGCAGCCAAGACCTGGAATGACCGCCCCCTTCACGACGGAACCCGACACTGCACAAGGTGTCGTAGTATTAGGCACCCAGCAGAGGCAAGCAAATGTCCAGCTGTCAATGGTACATGTTTTAAATGCAAGAAACTAGGACATTTTTCAAGAGTTTGGAAAAGAAATGAGACATCAAAGTATAAAAAAATCTGTGAAATTAGTGAGCAAAAAGGAAATTGCTTATCAAGAGGAGGAATCAGAAAAAAAGGATGATGAAGATATCGAAATATTAGAAGTTAGCGAGTTGGAGGTGAATATGTGTGCTTATTTGCCCCAAAGTGCAGTATTAGTATAAATGGGAAAGGGGTACAGGTGTGGGCAGACTCTTGTTCTCTATTCACCTTGATTGATAAACCCACATGGAAAGGGTTGGAAATCGGTGAGTTGTGCCCTGCTGATGGGGAACCTGAGGGCTACTGTGCTAAAATAAATACCAATGTTGGGCTATTTTACAACAGAGCTAGTATTTCAAAACAGGAAGGCAAAGGGAAAAGTGTTCATTGTAGAGACGGGACGATCTCTTATGGGAAGGTAGGAACATCGGGTGTTGGAGATGGTTTTGGATCCCAACCATACAAAAACAAGTTCTGTTAACAGAATAACAAGCAGAATCCGATTGGATTATTATGTTTCCTAAGTTATTTAGAAAAGAGTTAGGGTGTTTAAGGAAACTTGAAAACTGGATAGGACTAAAGGAGGCAGTGGTGCCCAAGGTACACAAAGTGAGTAATGTTCCACTGGCTTTGAGAAGTTTGGAGTTACACAGGTTATGCAAGGAGGAAGTAATTGAGCCGATTGAAGCCTTGGATGGTTAAGTCTGATAGTGATAGAGAGGAAGCCTAATGGTAGAACATGCATGTGTGTGGACCTCAGAGACTTAAATGATTGCATTTGTATTGGCCGTCATCCCTTTTCTCCCACAAAAGAGATGCTGGTTTTTGTAAAAGGGGGTAGATGTTTCACCACGTTGGATCTGTCCATTTAATATCATCAAGCGCGCTTACAAGAGGGATTCAGACATTTGACATTGTTGATAACACCTGAGGGCTCTTACCAGTTCATGCGCATGCCCTTGGGACTGCCTTCTGCTTCCGCAGTATTTCAAAGGGTCATGCAGGGTTGTTACAGGACATGTTAAATAATACTGGTGTTCCAGGATGATGTGTTGGTTTGGGTTGAAAGTGAGAGTCATCACAATGAGATCTTGAGAGATGTGTTGCAAAGATTAGAAAAGTCGTGGCTTGCGATAGGATTGGAAAAATGCTAATTTTGCACAAAGGAAGTGGAGTATTTCGGGCACAGAATGACGTATAAGGGTGTAAAAACCAAATTTAACTCAGTTGAAGAAATTGAAAAGGCTCCTGCTCCACAAGACAAAGACCAGTTTAGATTGTTTCTTGGTCTAGCAGAGTATTATTCTAAGTTTATACACCATTTCACTGACAAAGTACATGCATTGAGGGATATAATGAAGAATGGAGTGAAATTTCACTGTTCTGAAGAGTGTCAGCTGGCATTTGAAAGTGTGAAGGGGTCCTTTGTGAATGCGGTCACCCTTAAGCTTTTTGATCCTAAAGAGAAAACCATAATTGTTACAGATGCCAGCAACTGTGGTCTTGAGGCAGACTTCATGCAGGTGTACGAATGGAAGGAAAGAGTGGTTGCTTTCGCATCATATACTTTAAAGGGTGCAGAAAGCATGTACTCACCAGTAGAGAAGGAGGCCCTAGCCTTCTGGTGGGGTGAGCAACATTTTCAAATCTTTGTGTAGGGACTGAACTTTGAACTGCAAATGGACGGCAAACCATTGGTGGATCTATTTACTATGACTAGTGCTGGAAAGACTACTCGATGCATCGGTGAATGGTTGTACTGTCTCTAGGGATATGTATTTTCTGTAAAGTATGTTCCTGTGGTGAATACCATTAATGCAGACTGTCTATCCATGTTGCCCTTGGAGGGGTGAAAATGGGGACGAGGATGAGGGATGGATGATAGCTCAAATATGAGATTTTGATGGATCCATTGAGAAAGAAGAATTCGAAAAGGCAATATTAGAGGATCCCATGTTGGTAAAATTGATAGAAGCTCTGCCAAGTGCACAGGGATCAGAAAAACGAAGAGCTGGAGTTGTTCAAGAATGTGTAAGAAGAGTTATTTGTGGCAGAGGGGATAGTGAGAAGAAATTAGAGGCTCCTGGTGCCAGTGTGCATAAGAGATAGGTTGTTGGGTTTGCTCTATGAGGGACATTGTGGAATGTCAGCAATGAAGAGAAAACCCTGGGTGGACTTCTGGTGGCCGGGTGTGGGCAAGCAAGTAGAAAGGTATGTTTGTGATTGCATCTTGTGTGCTTGAAGTGAAAAGTTGCACGTGATTTAGGAAACAACGATAAGTACTGTGACTTTACCCAAAAGACCATGGCAGGGGTTACTATTGATATTTGTGGACCAGTTGAAGGTTTGGGGATGAGTGGAAAATACGCCATTGTGATGATGGATTATTTCTCTAAAATGACCGAGGTGGCATTTGTAAAAGAAGTGAAAGCCAACAATGTAATTGCATTTTGTGAGGACATCTTCCATCGGGAGGGATGCCCTGCTGAGATGTTGTCTGATAATAGCGCACAGTTTGTGCCTGAGAAATTTAGCAGTTTTCTCAAGAAATGGGAAATCAACCAGTGTAAAACCACTCTATATCATCCCTGGGGAAATGGTTTAATTTAACGCTTCAAACACATGTTGGGAGAAAGCATTCAATTGGCCATAATAGTAACTATTGTTGGAGGAGGCAAGGGAAAGAAATGTTGTGGAATTATTAAGTCACACCACATTCTGCAACTGAAGAAACACTGTTTTGCCTCCTTAAAGGGAGGGTACCATGTATGTAGCTGTTCTGGCATGGATGGTTAGAGCAGGTCAATGCAGTGTTGACTATGACAAATTATGCAGGAGAGTAGATAATTACCAAACTATTTACAGACAAAGACACAATGTTAGGGTGAAGAAGACCAACAAGGTGTTTGCTGGGGTAATGCTTATTAGAGTGGGTGCTGACAAAATGAAGAGAAATGGAGGCTCCAAGTTATCCGCACTAAAGAAGGTGATAGAAGTGAGGGGCAACATGATTAAGTTGTCAGATGGAAAGTAGTGTCTAAGAGACACTTGGAGAGTGGCTGTGGGCAATGAGGTAGAAGGAAGGGAATGGTTGAAAAGGAATAATGAGAATTGCAAGGATGAGGCACAATGCAAGAGGGAACCAAGCACTTGCATGAAAATGAGACCCAAGAGGTTGGAAGATTATCAATGTGATTAATTGTTTGTTAGAAAATCTTTATTGTATGCAGTTTTGTATTATATTTGAGGAAGGGAGATGTGTTATCTTCTTATGTTATGTTTCCCTGGTAACGATGCTGTTCCATAGCAGCAAGATGCTTCCACTTCTGGAATGGGTATGTGGATTCCAAGAAGCGGTGAGGCAGACAGTTGCTGAGAGTCAGGGACAGACCAAGGGCCGTTTCTGTTTTCTGAAAAAAAAGGAAGTTATTAGCAACCTTTCTGGCCTGTCTTCCCAAAAAGGGGCAAATAGCTCCACGTGGCACACCAGAAGTCGAAGGATCAGAAAAAAAAGATTCCAATGTCACATGTTAATATGACCTCATGTGGTAGAATTCGAATCCCTTCAACTATATTTGATACCCAAATATTGAGACAAAAGAGTGAGAAGGATGTTGTGATAGATAGTATCACATGTACCTGATAGGCTGAGTAGAGGTGTATTCCCTTTTTCAAAGAATTGGATGAAGCTTTCAGCAATTTTGAGGTTTCATGGCTGTGCCCTGATCTAAATCCTGATTGAAAAGGCCAAAGCCATTTTTTCTTAAGGATGTGTACATTGAGATGGACAGTATCACTAATTTGGAAATTATTTTAGGATAGAAAGGCTGTTACCATCTTAATAAACACAGTCTGGTTAGGACCAAATGCAGGATCAGATTGCTCTGGTGAAAAGTTCCCAAAAGCAAACTGGTACACAGTGTTGATTTAAGATTTACTTTTGTGCATGAAAGTTGCCTAAAGGTAATACAAAATAGCACTATGCACCATGTTTGTTGCACAAAGCCCTATTGTTAGAAATTGGGATACTCGTTGACTGGGGTGTGAGCCCTGGTCAAGCAGCAACCATAATCCTAGTCAGGATAAGGCACAAGCAAATCCCAAATTAACCTGTGCTCACCCCCCTGCACCTTGACACAGAGAAGTCAGGCTTAACTTAGAGGCAATGTGTAAAGTATCTGTGCAACACTTCAAACAGTAAGACAGTGAAAACACTACCCAAAAGACCACACATCAGGTAAGAAAAACAGAGCTTATTTTAATAAACACAATAAGACCATCAAAAGGATAAAACTGCAATCAGTAGAAGCGGAGTTATGACTCTTTTTTAATTAAACTGAAAAATAGTGCCTAAAAGGAGAAAGCGCCAACCGCAGCTCTCTGGTCACGCTGGACTGGGTCAAAGTGAAACATTCAAACCGACCGTGATGGAGCACAGGTTGGATAGTAAAACATTCAAACTGATCGTGATGGAGCACAGGTTGGATACATTCCCAGATTAGTCCAGCTGAACTTTTACCTTCTCAAATTTTGTACCAAGAGTCATGTTCACGTTAGAGAGGATCGCGGTTATCAAGGAGAGCATAGCTGGTGGTGTTTGGCTTGGCACAAATCTAAGGCCGGATGTCGTGGAGCTTCATGTTAGTGGTCCTGAGAGGCACCACTTGGGGGTCAAGACCGCGCTGAAGACGGGTCCAGGTCCAGTTCTTCCTCTTCAAGCAAGAGAGCAGGTCAGCACAGCAGAGCAGCAGTTCCTTTAGAGCAAGAGTCCAGCAGAGTGGCAGTCCTGGTAGCGGGCACAGCAGCTCTTCTTGCTGGCAGAGTATCCACAGGTCCACAAGTGTACTGAAGTTGTGGTGTCTGCTGTCCTTCTTTAATGCACAATTGTGCCTTAGATGCGGGGAGAAACTTCTAGAGGAATGCATTTGAAGTGCACAGATGCCCTGCCTTTCTGGCCCTGGCTCCCGGTTAACTGTAGGTGGTATACAGCCCTTTGTGTGGAGGCAGGACACAGCCTATTCAGGTGTAAGTGAGTCTAAAAGAAAAAGATCCTCTCTCCCATCCAGCCATTGTTGCAGATCCAGTCACACATAAGCTCCCATTGTGTGTGGCTGTCTAGGAGGAATACACAGAGCCCAACTGCACCCAGCTATGAGACTAGAGACAGGCTGCAGGCATCAAATGACTAAGGCAAGAAAAGGCTAACTTTCTAAAATGTGGCATTTTCACATATTTGCAATTTAAAATCTGACCTCACTATAAGCTAGTATTTTTCATTACAATTCCAGAGACACCAAACCTGAACTGGCGACCTATTTTCATTTGAAAATTACCCTTATAAAATGTAATAAGGTAACTCAAATGTTAACCAGGGGAGATGTAGGCCTCGCAATAGTGAAAAATGAATATAAGAGTTATTCACTACCAGGACATGTATAACTTAAAAGTATATGCACTACTTTTTAAATAAATTGCACCCTGCCATCTGGGCTGCCTGCTTATATGTATTAAAAAAATAGGTTTGGCCCTGGCAAAAGGTTTACTATGCCAGGTTCAAAGGGCAGTTTAAGACTGCACACACACTGCAATGGAAGGTCTGAGAAATGTTCAAAGTGCTACGTTAAGTGGGTTGCACAATCAGTGCTGCAGGTAAACTAGTAGCATTTAATTTACAGGCCCTGGGCACAGGTATTGCCACCTTATTAGGGACTTACACGTAAATTAAATCTGCAAGTTGGTTAGAAGCCAATCTAAAATATTTTAAGGAGAGAGCACAAAAACCTTAGCACTGGTTAGCAGTGATAAATTGCTCAGACTCCTAAGGCCAGCAAAAACAAAGTCAGCAAAAACAGGATGTCTGAATTCAAAAAGTTAGGGGGGAAATTACACCAAGGATGTCAGGTCGAGCACTGAGCTAAATGTAGGTGATTATTTAATTGTGTTGATTTCCTACACCTTTGTGAGCCCAGCACTTTGTGAGGAGGTCCATGTCGGGCAAGCTCCAGCCTCTGATTGCCCAATACCAATGATATCAGGTAATACATAGCGCTTTTAGAAAAAGTCTGTGTTTCTGAGCAGTGTGACAAGATGTATATAGATAATATCCTAATTATTTGCCAGGCACATTATAAAATATAATTATAAAATATTACACATATTTTAAAATATAAAGATTATAAAAAAAATTGAAAGTACATTAAAATATTGCAAAATCTTGTTCATTTTTAGTTAAACAGCTTTGCTTAATTTAAATTTGAATGTTCAAGAGAAAACACAACGAAGGGTGATTAATTTCTGTTCAGCTTACTTGTTGAGACTCGTCCTGAGTCTTGTGTTTTTAACTTAATATAAGCAAAACACGTTATTTAGAGTAGACTGATTGCAATAAAGTTGATCATGCTATATACTACTTCTCATACTAATAAATACAAAACGATAATCTATTTCGATGTGTATAAAAATGACAATTACCTTTTTTCATTATTATTTGTGCTTTAGATTTTATGAGTAGAACAAAAATAAAACGCGGTAAAATATACTTGTTTTGCGTTTATTATAGAAGGGTCAATTTGTTCTTCACAACACAGAACACAGAAATCGTCTCATCTCATGATCTGAAATTCCAGGGGGATTGATAACGACACGTCAATATTACTTTACAGTATGATATGTGGGGAGGGTGGGTGTGTTGGCATCTAGTTATTTTGAAAAGATGTTGGCAGTCCTGGGGGAATCCCTACTCTGTTTGAAACCTTAATTTCCTAGAGAGCTTTTGGGCTCATTATTGGGCACCACGAGCACAGAACGTGAGAGAGAGAGAAAGCTCTGCAGCAGCTGAGGCTCCCTTGCTTCAATTATGCAGTAACTTGTCTCGTGAGCGCGCGACTCGTGCGACCGGGAACGCGCCTGGGAGCTGAGCAGAGAGCGGAGGCGCGCAACACCCGGGTGCGGAGACGCGCGTGAGCCTGACACAGCCCTGGGAGAAACGGTAGAAGAGTCTGGTTCAAGCAACAGCAAGCGGAGCGGCGCAGGAGGAGAGCCCGCCTGGCAGGCAGCAGAGAGCAGTGGCTGCCGAGGGCTCCCTGCAGGATGAGGCTGACCGGCCACCATTCTCCAGTCATGCTACGGTCGCGTTGGCTGCCCATGTTGAGCCTTCTGCTCCAGCTGCGGTGCGCAGGTATGATCAGGGAATGTGCGTGTTGTGTGTGCTTGTGGCAGGCGAGTGTACGGAGCACAGGACCTCTGGGAGGCAGCGTGTGTGCTGCAGATGGGGTTCCCTGTCTGCAGTTGGCAGTGTTTACAGTTGTGCTCTGCTGCACGTTTCAGTGCCATGCACTCTCTCGCTATCACTCGCCGATACCAAATTATGTTTACCAGGGCGCTGGTATGTCCACTCGCCTCAGGCTGTTAGAGAAGAGAGAGGGTGCCATAGATGTGAGTGTGGGGGAGACCGCCTCGCCTGCGTTCGGGAGTTTTCAACCCTACCTGCGGCAGGTCCGCATAGGTAAAGCAGCAACACCACGCCCAGAGAATATGGCCAGTCAGAGTGTTTCCCCATCTCAACCCCGCCCCTTGGTTGGTCAGCACACAGGTCGCTGAATTTCCCAGTACAGTTATTGGAATTTTCACCTAGCTGTTTCAGCACCTTGGACAGCTCCCATTGATGAAGCGTGTCTCTGCACGCAACCGAAGGAGTCTCCTCCATATGGGATACACACCTATCCACGTCGCCACCATAGACATGTTTAGACAGGCCAAAGATTGTGACCTGCACATAATCCTGGGATAACGTTTTGCTCACAGCCCAGTGACAGCATCCTGCATACCTCCACGGAACTGCCTTACGGCCACAGTCCGTGAATCACCACATGCCAACATTTAGAATGCTAGCCATATGCTCTCAGCCCCGGAATAACTGCTTTCCCACAGCCGTGGGTGTCCGCTTGTTCCCAACTCTGAAATACCTACAGGTCCACTCTCCTGGAATAGCCACATGTCCACAGATGTGGTAAATCCACCTGCCCCAGCCCTGCTTTCAGCTCAGATACAACCACCGGCCGGCACGACTCTCTATGATAGCCATATGGAGCAAGTTTGAGATTTTTACCCTTTCACAACCCTTGCCTAGCCATATGTCCATAGCATTGTGATAGGCGCATGTCCACAGTTGCAGCCGAACCACTTTCCCACAGCCCCAGACAGTGACTTGTTGGTAGTCAGCTGTGCAGAGCCTTGAGATGGTCTGCCCACATCCCAAGCATACCCTTCTGTCCAAAACCATGTGATGTGTATCTGTCCTGTGCCATGTGGCAGTGCCACATTTACTGTGTTACGACTTTTATAGGCCTATGATGTCCACTGGCCTTTGGACCTGGAATAGCATGCACCTACCCTCTCCTGGAAAGGCCTCTGCAAACAAGCTTATAACAGTTCTATGTATGTGGTTCCAGAACAGCAGCATGGCCGCAGCCCCAGGATCACCTCTGCACTTATCCAGTGTACCCACCGTCTACAGTGACCTAATCACGGGGCTACCATCGTGAGAGAATAACCTGGAACCAGCCTCATGACTATCACTTTTCCACAGTCCCGAAACATTTGCTATTTTGGAGCCCAGGAAGGACTGATCCTCTGGCTTCAACCGAAAGACAGCAACCTGTCATGACCCTGGATAGCCACCTGTCCATCACCCCAGATCTATGTCCATGACTCTGGAGTATTTGCAGGCTCACCTGCCCAGATAGCACCCTTTGCCCAGGCTTGGCATATATCCAAACCTTAGTTGCAACCCTAAAGACATTTTGAAGTAATCAACCTTCCAAATATAGAATAGCCATTTGTACCCAGCTTTAAGGGAGCCACCTCTCTCTCCATCGCCCTGCATTACCACCTTTCTAGTTTGGACATATACACCTGCCTTCAGCTTGGAATAGTCATCTGGTCACAGTTCATTGATCGATACTTGTCAACAGCTCTAGTACTGGCCCCCTTTCATAGCCTGGGATATTCAAGATACCAGTCCTCAGACCTGGGTTTCCTATGTCATATGTCTACAGTCCTGCAGTTAACAAACAGTTCACATGCCTTGAATAGTAGCATGTTCATAGACCCAGTAGATTCAAATGTCTACAACCATGAGATGTTAATGGATCTACAATGGTAGATAAGTCTGCTGCCCTCGTACAGTCATCAGTCCATAACTGTGGGAGAACAGACCCAAATAATCGAAAACATATTTATTGAAAAATGAAAATAATGAAAATAAAAGTGGGTCAAAAGTAAAATGTGAAATAAAAACGTCTATTATTTTACTAATAAAAATAGTTTTTAAATGAAAAAATGTGACTTCTATGGCAAGTCTTGGTCAAGAAACATAGGATCAAAATTGAGTTTGGCAAACAGGATACTCCATCACAAATGAGACCTATCTGCCAAACTGACAGTCCACCTACCATATTTACGGTCTGGAGGACCACAAGCTGTTCTTTAACAGAGCCCTTGTTGGTCCTATGATTGGAAAGCTTTTCGGCCAGGGGCGTCAGGTAGGTGTAGGGCTGAGGGATGAACCTTGAGGGATGCCGCAGATGATGCTCTTGGGTTCCGAGGTGAAGGAAGGTAGGCAGATTCTCTGGGTTCATCCTGTGAGGAAGGATACAATCCATTTTAGGGCCCCTCCCTGGATCCCAATGTGACCGAGTCCATTGATGAATGTGTGGTAGGATGCAGTGTTGAATGCTGCTGAGAGGTCATAGAGGTTCAGGACTGCTGTTTCTCCCTGGTTGAGGATGGTTCTGATGTCGTCGGTTTCATCGATCAGGGCAGTCCCATTGCTCTAGTTGGCATAGAATCCATATTGGGAGGTGTCCAGCAGGTTGTTTCTCTCCAGGTGTTCGGCAATTTGGCAGTTGACAGCATTCTCAAGACCTTTGGTGGGGAAGAGGAGTAGTGATATGGGGTGGTAGTTCTTGAGTTCTCTAGGGCTGGGGGAGGGTTTCTTGAGAAGGGGTCTGACCTCTGCGTGTTTCCATCCTTCTAGGAAGACAGCCGTGGTGATGGATGAGTTGAGAATGGAAGTGAATTTGAAGGTGATTTTCTTCCTCCCAAGGCTGAAGACTTGGTAGGGGCAGGGGTGAGTGGGTGCTCTTGAGTGGATAGAGTTCACGATGTCTTCGATACTCTGAGTGGGGAGCTGTTCTCATGTGGTGAGCGGGTGGTTTTGGGTGGCGTCCATTGGAGAGAGGAGGCTTTTAAGTTGGGGGGCTGGGGTTCGAAGTTACTGTACATGGTGGATATCATGTTGTGGAAGTAGTCCACCAGGGTGTCACTGAGTTCCTAGGATTGGGGGATTGTTTCTCTGTGGCTGACGGGCAGGAGAACTCTCTGATGATGCTGAAGAGCTCCTTACTGTGGTTGGAGCTTGCCCCGATACAGTCTGCAAGGTTGTCTCTTTTTGTGTCTTTCAGAGGTTGGTGGTATTTGTTGAAGGCTGTCTTGAAGGTGGCTTGGTCTGTTGGATCTTTGATGGTGGGCCATCTTCTTTCTAGTCTTTTGCAGTTGCATTTCATAGTTCTGCGTTCTCGTGTGTACCATCTGGCTTGCTTGGTGGGCCTGCAGGTCTTGGCTGGCTTGATGGCGGTGACTCTGTCTGCGCAGTTGGTGATCTATGAGGAGAAATTCTGGACAGCCTGTTCCAGGTTGGTTGCGGGGTCTGGACGGGTAGTGTTCAGGGAGTCTTTCCATTGGGTCTCTTTCACTTGTTCCAACTGCTGTGAGAAGAGTTGAAAGGCTTGGTTGTGCTTAGTGGTCCTGCAAAGTTGAAGTGGACAATCGCGTGGTCGGTCCAAGTGAGCTCAGTGACATAACTGTATCTGACTATGTTGCTGGCTGCGATGATTGGATCCAACATATGTCCTGCACCTTGTGTGAGTTTGGTGACCAGTTGGGGGAGGCCAAAGTTGCTCATGCTTTCCAGGAGTTTGGCAGAGTTTTCGTCTTTGAGGTCATCGATATGGAAAATGAGGTTGCCAAGGAAGATATAGTGTTTGGAGTCAATGGTGAGCGATGTGCTGGATTTGGGGATGGTGTCTCACAAGCTGGGGACAGGGTCCTGGGGGTCTGTAGGCTAGGGCGCCTCTTATGGTCGCTCTACTGTCTGGAATTAGAAGTAGAGGTGTTCCATGATCGGTGTGGTGTCATCTTCAGTGGCAGTGCAGCAGATGGTTTCTTTGTGGATGATTGCAATACCACCTCTGTGTTTGTTGGTGCAGTCCCAGTGTATCATATTGTAGCCATTGGGCGTTGCAGTGGCGATGTCAGGGGTTGAAGAATGGATGAACCAGGTCTCTGTGATGACATTCACGTCAGGGCTGAGGCTGGTTATGGTGTCCCAGATTTCTGTGGCATGTTTGCAGACTGAGCTAGCAGTGAGCAAGATGCAACAGAGAGGTTCCGGATCAGTCGTGGTCATGAGGAGGGAGTGGTGCAGGATTCTGTGAATGCCGGAGGTCCTGAGTCGCATGTGAAGAGGCAGTGGCGACAGGTGAAGGGTCCTACCATTGAACGTGGAGATGCGATACAGCAGTTGTTGTTGTGGCATCTGGTGTCCAGGGCTCAGAGCTCTGCAGTGGAATATATATGTGTGACCGGGGGGCCAGGGTTCCTGGTGCTGGGCGCAGTCCAGGTGCAGACGGGCTTGCCTTTTGTATGCCTTCGGTGCACTGGCAGCGTGGTCGTGCTGCGACCTCCATTAATTAGGTCTTGGGTGATGGGAGAGTCACTGGGCAAGGGTGGGCAGGGCCACTGGGAGGCAGGAGGGAGAAAAAATGGTGGTAATCAGGCGGGAGGGACAAACAATGAAATAAACAACAATCAGGCAAGTAACCACAGAAAACAAATCACATATAGAGTGCAATACAACCAAAAAAATAACAAAAGCAACCAGGAAACAAATCTGAGGCAACGCAGACAGAGGAAGCCAGGGGAGCAGGAACATGGGGACCTTTAACTATAACTTGACTTTACCCAGTTAGTGAATTTTAGTGAATTCCAGTGAATTTCAGATTTTTTAAATGTATGTTAATATCTTATTACCAAACTTAACTGTAATGTCATTTTACCTTTGTTACTTTCAGTAAATTCCTGTGGCTTTTTGATCATATTGTAGGTTGAACATATGTCCAACACTCTCAGGTATCTTCTGCCCAACCCCCTTGGGATGGCCAATCACAGCCTGGTCCTGTGCCCAACCACCCGTGCCCAACCCCCCAACTGGTGGCCAGCACTCCCTGCAGATAATCAACACCCCTACTATGCACAGCCTTCAGCCATGCGCAATGAACCTTAGCCTTGTGCCAAACCCACTGCAGGCAGCCAACCCCATTGCACATGGGCTTCGGCCTGCAAATTGACAAGTTGGCCTCAGGGTAAGATGTGCGAGCAGACCCTTTTAACCTATCCAACCTTTTTTAATGTTTTTCTTGCTTCGCTGTACTGTGGTGGAACCGCAGTACCTCACAGAAGTCATTGCTGAGTACCGTGATTTCAGATGTCATGACTAAAAATAAAAAAGAACCCAAGGGAGGGTCCCATTAAGTCCCCCCCCCCCACATGGGCCTGTGGGTCATGGTACCGTCTCACTACCCCTTACTTACCCTTTCTCCATTTTGTTTAAGGACTTGGTAACCAAATCCTGAGTACTATTATGGTGGCTGCAACTTGTTCTCCAATGTTGTGATCGGACATTCAGATAGTTTTGGTACCGTGGGCCCCTCTACAAATCTGCAGTACCAAAATGGCTGACAAGAGTATAGGTTCAGGCAGCCAGTCAGAAGTGGCTATTTAATAATTTAAGGTAGTTCTAGAATCCAGCAGTATTCCCACAATACCCAATAAACCATACATCTCTAGTCTTTTCTGAGGTATAGCCCCTTCATGCTGAACGCGAGTCCCTCTTTAAATATTACTTACTTAAAACTGGCAAAACGGATTTATATAGAATCACAAAAAGCACACTTACTGGGTAAAGTTGTGCTAAATTTGGTGTAATTCATTTAGCAGTTTTTTCAATATTGAACAGCAAATATTCCTATGGAAATTAGAATGGGAAATCAGACTTTTGGGACCCCTCCTTTTTCTTGGCCCCTGCTTGACGGATTAGTACAAAACCTTCCATGAAGAATCCAAAATGGATGAACATTTTTTCGAAAGATTCGGGCAGATTGGTCAAATGGCGCCAAAGTTATTAAAAAAAACACGAAACATGCCTTTGCTGTGGAAAGTCTTACGTAACTAAAACTACACTTGCGCTAGTGCTGCTATAGATATGTACTTCGCTACCGCAACAAGTTGTGCTTGAAAATGGCTAATCATACAATTCAGTTCCCATGTATATAGGCTGTGGGCTAGCTCTAAGAACACATCAGTCCTATTGCAGAAATACTTTTGCTGAAAAGATGATAGTGACAGACACATTGATTTGGTGACAGTTTGACAGGTCTGTTTTTAACCAAGCCCTTTGTTTTATATGTTGGTCTTGTTGAAGCTTTTTCAAACTGAACCAAAGCACACACCTAAGGCCCACTTGGCTTCAAGTACCATTTTTTCTTTACAAACTAGAACGCCTGCGGGGTAGATTCAATTCACGTTTTGACAACATTGCAATGTTTTTAAGAACAATTTGTTGGACTTCAGCATTCTATTTTGTACTCATGGTAACTGTTTTCTATATTGCCTCTCCTTTAACTATCAATGGGCAACAGGAATACTGCAGTTCGACTTTATAGTATTCCGTGCTTTAACGTGAGAAAAAAGTAGCAAGGTTTTTCGTCCACAGATTTATTCTAAAATGTCTACAATGCATGATGAGGATGAGAAATAGAACGCTCTAATTTATTCCCTTTTACTCTTTCATCAACCCAGCCTGAGCTTTCATGGGTATTGTAATAGGACGGCTGCACACACAGATGGAGATTGGTCCCACGTCACTGCTCATCAAGAGACTTTTTCTACATAGTTCCAGGCACGTTTTCTTTTACGTGATATGTGCCTGTTTGTTTTAGTATTTAGCAAAAAGATGAAATCCTGACTTGGTGGAAGTGCGTCTTTTTACAATGGCAGCCTTTTCTTTCCTCCAGTTTCTGATATACAGTTTTTAACTTTAATGTTGGGCGCTATATTGAACTGGTCTCTTCACAATCATCTGCTCCAACCTGCTTTCCCTGTAGCTATTAACTTCGTTATCTTGAAACTGAATTGTGGCGGATTAATATGATAATTCACATTTGCAAGGAACATTTGTGTTTTGTGCGTTATCATTGCCAATAAAACAGTATTAGAATGATGGAATCTAGACATACACCTAACGTGGAAACTCTGTGAAAAGATGTAACTCACCTAGTTACGATGGGAAAATCTTTCCATAGAGTTTTAGGTGCTTAGTTATACGTGGAGCATCTGAAATAAGATTATATACTAATATATTATATAATTATTGTGTCTGTTTTTATATGGTGTGTGGGTGTGTGTGTGTATGTGTCAGTTATATTTTTTCTTTATAGGCTTAATCGTGGCGATATTGCAAGGGGCAAAAGGCGAGCTGTTGTTGATTTACACCTACTTTATTATAAGCAAATTTAAAAGTTGAAAGTATTCCTATTTCACTGTTGGCAATATGTTAATCGAGTTGATTTTTTAAATATTTACTGCAAAGTCGTGGCGTCGTGAACTTCCTTTCAGCAGCTAAAGGAGGAGTTGCTACTGGACCCGATAACCTGGTTAAAGGACACACTAACATGTTTATCAGTTTCATTTTGGAACGTCCATAAAAGCGCATCAAGGGAATATCAGGTCAGGACTGAGGCTGGGGGCCAAGGGCTGCTGAGTGAGCGAAGTTCATTCAAGGAAACAGAGAAAGAAATGATGGAAATGGTGAAGCGGTAAACAGAACAAAAGGAGAGAGACAAAGACAAGAGGGAACAATACGACGAGAAAAGAAAGACAGATTGGGGGTTGAAAGTGAAAAGGATATCGGAGAAAAGGCAGAATGAAAGTGTAAACATAAGAAAATGGGAAAGAAGGGAACCAAGGCAGGAAGGAAGAAAAAGGGAAAGGAGGGATATAGGAAGGGATAAAAAACGAAGATGGAAGGCTATTGGATAGAATAGTGGATGGATGTATATGTCTGAACAAATGTATAGAATGGTAAAAGGACGGATGGAAGCATTAAATGATGAAAGGGTGGAAAGGTGAAAGGATGCATGAATGCTGGTTAGATGGAATAGTGGGAAGATGAACGAATAGATGGGTGAATGGAACTGATTTTGGAAGAGTCATTTGCTCATGCCGTGTTATTACAGGTTTCGTTCTAAGTAGGGTTAATCTAATTTTTCTGGCTACTGCCTTGGTGCAGTATTTTTTCTAAGCTGTCAGTCAAAGGCGTAATATAACCTACAGTGAACAGCCTTCACAACGCTGGTGTTGCACAGTCATCTTGTGCCCTAGGCATACCCAGATTGCTTGCTGACTTGTACTGGTGGTAACTGACTGTCCCTAGGCTCTGCCTAACCTGGCCCAGGCCCAGTGCTATGCTGACAACACACATAGAATACAGTGAAAACACCTACCATGGCCTCCCTATGAGGCCCTAGTACATAATAAGGTAGGGAGATCAAAACTATCTTTAAGTCCCAAGTATATGATAAGGCATGGCAGTTTAGATGTCAGAAGCCCTTTCTGCACTTATGTGTGTGCACTGCTGAGTGCCTGAGGTCATTTTAAAAGCAGCCCTGTGTTGCAGCACTGCTTTTAAAACTAAATCCACTGCAAACTCGACTTTGGTGGTAGAGGCACTTAAAAGTGATAATATATAATATTTTTGCATATATTCAGAACACCCAAGATCTCTCCTAGGTGTCCCATGGTTGGGGGTCGTGTGTGCACTGCTGAGGCCTGAGGTCAGTTCAAAAGCAGCCCTGTATTGCAGGACTGTTTTTAAAATGTAAATTATGCCCAAACTCAATTTTGGGGTTTGGGGCACTTAAAATCTAATAAAGTACAATATTTTGGTATATTCAGTACCCCCCAGGGTCTCCCCTATGTGTTTCAGTGGTGAGGTGTCAGGTATTTATAAGGAGGACCCTTATAAAATAGGTTTTATATACCCTGGGTTTAATGAAACTGCACATTTCACTGCCGAAATTGGAGAAAAGTGCTTTACAAAATTGACTTTTGTGCTAGGAGCACTGTGGAGGGAGGATCTGCAATATTTTTACATATTCAGAACCCCTACAGTCTCCTTTAGGTGTTCAGGGGTTGGGAAGTCCTGTGGATATAGGCCAGGCCCTTATAAAATATGTTTTATAAGCCCTGGTGTTGGAGAAATTGCCCAAGTAATTTTTTTCATTGCAAATCCCCAGCCACATAGGTTAACATGACGAAAATGTATTTATTAATAATTCCCACCAGGAGAAACTGAGAATATTATTCAAGAACTTCCTAAAATGGTATGGATAAATCCAACAATATACTATTGTTGAATTTATCCTAAAAAGTACAGACAAGAAGTTATAAGACATTCTTGCCTGTAAACCAACATTCAGCCTTCCAGTAATCTGTCATGATTGGTTACAGTTAAGTGGATTAGCCAGGTTGCTTTGATGAGGTGATTAGTAGCCCTGTAGTGAAGGATTCATTCTGGGAGGAGATGGTTTTGCTACATACAAATGCCAGAACAAGGGGGAGGGGTCGTAAACAATAATCTTCAATAGAGGGAGGAAACAGGCAGGAGAAACCACTTTCTTTTACAGCCCTACTCTGAACCAAGTCAGATTGCAGGCTTAAGGAAGGAATGTGCTGCTACCAGGGGTAGTCAGAATATGGAGATGAGCCATTCTGGAGGGTTGGTTTAGCCAGCTCTTGCCTCTCTGCTGAGACTTCGGGCATATTGAATTTTTGAAGAAATAGTGCTTTCTGGTAAACCATTGTGCCACACTGTGGAGGAAATGGTCATGCTCTGGGGTGTTGTCTTGCACCTGATTGGACAGGAGTGCCCTCATGTGTGACCCCAGAGAATAAGTATCTAAGAGGGGCAGTGCCTCTCAGATCTGCTGCTGGAAACAAGAGGAAGAAGAAGGGTCCATGCTGAGAAGTTTTATTTGCACCAACCAGACACTCTGACTGACTGCGCTTGGTGAGCAATCTGGAACTATAGCCTGTGAACCTAACTTGCTTCAAAAGGACTAAAGAGTGGACTCCCTGCAAGCTGCAGATTAACATAGCTCACCTGGGCCATCACCACCAAGAATCCCCAGCCCTGAGTTCTACCAGTGGTTTTGCAATGGTTTTGTCTAAGTGGATTGTGGGAATTGGAGTCCCAAACTTTCAAGGACCATCTTGGAGCTTCTAGACCCTTATAGTAAGTGTTGGACTCTTTGGGACCCTCAAAGGAACTTCAGGAAGAAGTTCCAGAAGTTTGAAGAACTTTGAACCAACTTTGTCAAAAAGCTCCATACCTGGACCGCCTCCACCTGGCCAGCCAAGCTGGCGACCCTCAATCACGAGCCGGCCTGCAGTCGAGGTTTGTCCCGCTGAAAAGTTCCAGAGTTCTGATTTTCAGAGTTTGACCAGGAGTTGGTGGACACCCAAGCCGGCGAACCCTCAGCGAATCCAGACTGGTGACATGCATCGAGGGACCCTGAGAGAAAAAGCTCTGTAAAAGTTTCTAAGTCCGAACATAGAAAAGGTGACTGGGACCAAAGGCAAGAGTCAAGCTGCCACTTTCAACCCCAAGCCGGCCTGGATCTCTGGTTCATCCCGCTGGAAAGCTCCGGAGGTTTGACTACCATAAGTTTGACCGGTAGCTCGTCACAAGTTAATCTAGAAAACCTTCACCACATCCGGACTGGCTGAGAGCTTTGTGGGACCCTGTGGAGAAAAGCTTCAGAAACGTTTCTAAGTCAGAAGGTAAAAGCTTTGACCTCGACCAAACGCAAGGGGTGCCGTGCAGGGCTCCATCGTGGTGGGCCTGAAACTTTTACTTTGTCTCGGTCTAGCCCGACCAGATGTTCCAATAGGTGCTATTGGTTTCTATGTGCTATATCGTGCTAAATCTTTAAAAAATACTATTTCTGGTTCCCGAGATTGGAACTTTTATTATATTGGTGTCATTTTAAAGATAAAAATATTTCCTATTTTTATAAATTGATGTTGGATTTTTTGTGTTTAGTGTCTTAAATATTTAATGAATTGGTGTTTTTAAATGCTTTACATACCTGTCTTTGAAGTTAAGCCTCCCTGCTCACAGTCAAGCTACCTAGGGTTGAGCATGGGAATAATTTTCTGAGACCTATGCTGAGCCTTAGATCATGTTAGTGACCTTATTTTCAGTGGTAAATATATATTCACTACCACCAATAAGCCACTTTCTAACAGCGGGCTCAAGGATGCGTTCCATTTCCCCGCAAGCGGAACAAGAATTCCCTTAACCAGGCCTATGCCTTTACCATGCATATGCGTGGTTAAGGCAGTCAGTGTTCAAGCTGTCTAAGTGGATGGGCAGCGAGAGGAACCAAAATAATCGCAGCAGGTAGAGGGACCGGGACGCAGCTTGGTAAGTTGGGCTGGGGCAGGGTGGAGGTGGGGGGAGGATTTAGAGATGGGAGCTGGTTGTAGATCCCAGGGCAAGGGTTTGGGGTAGTTTGGGGCAGTGTTTAGGGCTTAGGGTGGGGGTGCTGGGGTCGGGGTAGTTTTTTGGGGCTGGGGGATGGGTTTTAGGGCTCAAAGTAGGGGGTCAGGGTAGTTAATAGGGCTGGGGTAGGTAGATTACAACGCAGGAGGGTGAAATCTTGGAGCTCAGGGCTGGGGTGGGATCTTTACTACACATATAGCTTTACCGATTATGCCTTTACAATGAAATTTGTTGTAAAGGCTTGTGTGGTAAAGGCATGCGTGGTAACGACGCGGTTGTTGTAAAGACGGCATGGTTAAGGCATGCATGGTTTAGGCAGCGTCCATCTCCTGGTTTGTTCGCAATTAAGTCCTCTTCTTAATCCACTCTTCTGCTATAATACAACCACGCTCTATTTTACTTTTAGTTTATAGGTTACATGTCATCCCTCCACTTCCTCCCTAATCCGTTTGCCTTTCATGATTTTATTTTATTTTAAGCATTTGTTCAAAGACACTGGTATTAATAGTCATAATCCAATTTATTTCACAGATCACTGATAAAGTATTCTGCGAGCTTCGAATGTAATCTGATTGTGCATGCTTAAAATGACATATTTTAATGAATGCAAGCAAAGTAATGCTGAGCATCATAATTATTTCTCAGGAGCAAATTGTGCATGTGCCAATAAGAAAATTATGTGCTGGTAACTGAGGGCATCTATGTGGTTGGGCAGGCAGAAACTCCTTTAATTCATCTGGCCCTAAAATCAGCCCACTGTTACTCATTCTAACAAGTCTTTCTCTAGTGTGCTGCACAAGTTACGTTTTTCATCTAGAACAATTCTTGTAAAGCTGGGCACCACGAGTAAGGCATTTAATGTTATTTTGCAGAGTAAGTCCTGTACTGTCAGGACCCTAAGCAGTATTTAGAATTTACTTTAGGGAGTTATTTTGTTTTGCTAATCCCCTCACAGGCATTATCCTGTGACTACAAGAGCCAGCATTTACCCAGTGGATCGTGTGACGGAGAGGTGGGGCTGTCTCTATAACTTCAGGCGTCGTGGCACATCCATGATTAAATTGAATTGCACGTCTCACACAACTGCATCCTTGGGTTGTAGGTTTATGGTTTGAGTTTATATATGGATCTGTTTCTATTACTTACCTAGCATGCATCCTGCAAACACGAGGACCTCCTCTATGGCTTCTAACTATCATCACCACAGGCAGTATTTACTATTGACCTCAGGGATCTGCACTGTGTTGCTTATCTCTGCCCAATCAAACTTTACAGCCATTGTACCTGTCCACTCAGTGGATTATGTAACCAAAAGACCTTTCTCTCACACCATATCTCATGACAGGCGATATCTGTGCTCTCTAAGAGGAGATAGAGAGCAGGGAATGTTGATGGAAAGGTCCCAGATTAATTTTTTTAGACCCTATAATTTTCAAAGGAGTAGCATAGACCCCACACCTGTGCAAGACCTAGAACTTATCTACATGCTGGTAAAATACTGGGATGGTCACAGACTTTGGAGAGGTTTTTAGGGTGACGACACCGTGAAGGTGATTATGATATGGGATGAGAATTTTTCATTGTCAGGAATCTTTAGCACACTTAACTAAATAACTGAAAAATGCATTCACCCTGCATGAAGACAAATGGTTGTTGCAAGATATACTGCCTTATTGGTGAAATGCAGGATACCGCTAGTATGATAGAGTACTAGATGTCCAAGACTCGTTTGAGGTTCTATATCAACTCTTGGAACCACTTTCAATCCTAAAGATACTCACATTTTCATATTATTTTGTTGCTGTCTCTGAATTCTCAATAGCTGTTTTCAGATTAATTACAGTCCTGATGAGATCCTTTATAATCTTTCTCCGACACACTTTGTGTGACTTTTAATTGCTTGGGATTGTTCAATGCTGCAATTTCAGGTTTCTCAAAATTCATATGAGCATATAATGAAGTTCCTGATAATGCAGTGAGCACCGAATATCCAATATGTACATATGCATGCTTAATACAGCTTACAAGCAGACCCATGTTATTGACATCCTTTCAGATGGGGTACATACTATACATCCTGGAAAAACTGAATCAATTAAAGATTTTAAGGATGACAATTGACTATGATTTCTGTTAGACCTGGCACCTTGGCGTGGGTCCCCCTTCCATTTTTGCTGTTGCCTCATGTGTTTTTGCTGGTGTTAGATGCTCGGGGCACTGTGCCACTGCTGTCCAGTGCCACAGTGCAAGTGCTCCCAATTGTAAATTGATGTATGAATTTGTGATTCCGTGATTGGTTGGTTTGGTTTACCTGTCAGACCCTAGTACAGTGCACCAGGAGTGCCCAGGGCTTGTAAACCCAAACGTCCGCTGGTGGGCTTGCAACACTGGTTGTGCCACCCACAGAAGCAGCCTGTAAAAGTGTGCCATTGCAGAGCCTGTGTGCAGTCTGGTACTGTCATGCTGACTGGGCAAGTGCACCCACTTGCCAGTCCCTAAACCTTACCTTTTCTTCATATCAGACACCCCTATGGTAGGCCCATGGGCAGGGTGCATAAGGTAGGACATGACCTGGTGTGTGTGGCATGTTCTAATAGTGAATCACAGCCATTTTCGTTTTTCACTATTGCAAGGCTACCTGTTCTCCATAGGCCAGAATGGGCAGTTTGATTAGTACATCTTATAATCCTAACTGACTCAGGGAACATGGTAGAAATTCGAATTTAGTATGCCTGAATTCAGAATGATAAAATACATCTTTTAGCGAAGTTGGTTTTAACATTCTGTGTTTGAAAATACCACTTTTAGAAAGTAGGTATTTTCTTGTCTAACCATTCAAAACTGCCTCTGCTAGGCTGTGTATTCCTTGTCTGGAGTTTGAGTGACAGGGCTGGGGAATTCCATGAGACAGGGGGAGGTAGCCCAGTGGTGAATAGAGAGATCTGCATCTAAATGGGAGGGAGGAGTTGCACCTGGGACCTGAATAGGGTTGTGCCTTCCCTCCACAATGCTGGCTCCACCTCCTGTGGTGCGTCTGCTGTCTCTGCCCTGCACTCTGAAAGGAAAGAAGAAGTCAGGTAAACCAAGTGCTCCAGGACTGACCAGAACCGGTTGGAACAAGACAAAGGCCGCTCTGCCTTCAGAGAACAAAGGAAAACTTAGTATAAATAATGGGACCCCAACCCAAGAATTTCAGATCACTTTGGGAAACAAGAAGAAACCTCTGCTGAGGAGAGGAACCAGGAAGAAACTGAGCAGAGACTATCCCTGAAACTGGGGAGAGGAGAAAGGAACTTTGTGTGTACTTTTGCTCAACTTGTGAAGGATCTCCAAGGGCTTGGAAAAGAGCTTGCCTCCTGCTGAAGTCTCAGGGACAATAGACATCAACCACCAGCTCCCCAGAGTTCTTTGGAAGTGCCTACTGCTGTTTTGGGCCTTCTGAGGGACTGCATGTCGCAAGGAGATGGAAGCGCGACTCACGGAGAAGAAGCGTGTCGCCGTCGCAGCCGCTGCCGTCGCATCACTGAGCAAGGGTGTCGCCGCTGTAGCTGTCGCATTGCACCGCATCACGAGAAGCGCCCCGCAACACCGAGGAAGCGTGTTGCCGTCGCAGCCATCGTAGCTGACGCATTGCACCGCATCAAGAGAAGAGTATTGCATCGAGGAAGAAGCGTGTCGCCGTCGCAGCTTGGATGACGCCACTGTAGCTGTCGCATTGCACCGCACCAAGAAAAGCGCCTCGAATCCACGGAGAAGCGTGCCGCCATCGGAGTCGCTGTCGTCGCATCACTGGACAAAGGTGCCGCCGCTGTAGCTGACACATCGAGCCGAGATCTCTCGCAACATCGGAGAAGCGAGTCGCATCAGGAAGATCTTCACGTCTTTATTTCTTTGCACCAAACTTTCATCGCATCAACATCGCTGCAACACTTTCGTTGCCTTGCGTGTCACATCTAATGGTACATTGACTTAAGGTGTCGCATTTAAGAACTAAAGAGAACTAAGCTAAATTCTACCATCTTAAAGTAGCAATATTGTGGATTTTTGTCGTTTATGGTCTTGTGGTAAATCTATATAAAGAATACTTATTTTTCATATAAAACTTGTGTGGTGTCCATCTGTAGTGTTGTCACTTGATTACTGTATGTGTTTACAAATACTTTACACACTGCCTCTGAGATAAGCCTGTTTGCTCGTGCCAAGCTACCAAGGGGGTGAGCAGGGGTTATTTTAGGAGTGTACCCCTTTACCCTGATTAGAGGCGAGGGTCCCTATTTGTCACAAGTGCATACCTGTGCCAACTAGAGACCCCAAAATCTAACAATTTCCATTTACAGTCATATTTAAAGTTACCCTACAAAAGTGGCGACGATTCGAACTTAGCGTGCAGTCCTACCTGTGTTCGTGACATATGAAAGAAGGTACGTGATTGTTTTATCTACTTATGGTCGGGGGCACACATCGAGCCTCATTCGACGTAGCGCACTATATTCAAGGGAAAACTTACTGTAGCCCCATCGGAAACATTTTGTAATATTTTCGTGCCTACGCGAGTCAAAAGGAACCAAATGTTAATTCAAGACCGATTTAATTTTGGGACATAGATGGTAAATGTTCCTTTTTCTTAATTTTGGCAAAGGGTAAACCCACAATATTACAAATTTGAACTTACAGTGTTATTTCTGTGCGGCGCTGAAATTTCAAATAATCACAGCGTTAAGAATTCCATCATCACGCGACTATCATCCTGCTTCTTAAAGCGAACAAGCCATGTTCCCGTTGTGCAACAGGAAGTTGAGAAAACGTTCACGTCATCACGTTAAAGCATTAGTGGTTTCCTAGCAACGGTACAGTTCGTACTAAGGAACTTCACATGTTTTGTTACCGAGTATTCAACGCTGAACAAGCTTTCTGAAACGTTAAAGGTCTGCAAGTGATTTATAAAGTGATAACTTTAAGCAAAGTATGGTAAAAGGAGCTGGCATAATAATCCAAAGACGACAGTGACAACTTTGGTTATTTTAATTTTTTTTGGGGGTAAACTAATAACTTTATTCAACTAGCAGAACTGTCAACACGTCAAGGTATAAACATCGCAGACGACGGTGACCACTTTATTTATTTTAATTTGTTGTTTGGATTATCTATATGATTCAATTTAACTCGCATTTTTTTTCATTTTTCCACTTTAAAAAGCAAAATTTTTCAGGAACAGTGTTAGAACATTCAGTGGTATTAATGTTGTTTTTGGACATGTTGCTTTGATGTTAATATTTTAACACATACTATCGGTTACCATGGAAACAAATGCAATATTAGCTCCACCTAAATTCTTACAAAATCCAGGTTTGCCTCCCATGGTTTGGGAAGACTGGCAAGAATCATTTGAAACCTACCTTGAAGCTATCGGGGGTGAAACATTCTTAGCCTCACGTAAGCTAGCCCTTCTAAAACATAATTTAGGAGTGAAGGGAAGAAAAGTGTTAAAAACCCTACCTAAACCTATAAACGTAAATGCACCAATAAACAATGTGGTTCTGGGGGATGATGGGGTAAACTCCACTGATGAAGAAACTGTATTTGACAGTTCTAAAGCACAATCATATGATGTTGACGAGTACGTTGAGGCATTAAGAGCATTAGAGGAAAACTATGGGAAGAAAACTAGTATTGTGGTTGAAAGACACAAATATTTTTCTAGAGCTCAGTTAACTGGGGAAACAGTGGAACAGTATGTTGCCGTTTTAAGGACGTTAGCGGCAACTTGTAAATTCAAAGATTTACATGAAGAGATTATCAGAGATCAATTTATTAATAGGACGAACAACCCAAAAATTCAAGAGAGATTATTAGACTTAAAAGATCCTAACCTACAGAAAACAATCAGTGTAGCAAGAAGAATTGAAAATACCCCACGTTATGTAAAAGAATTAAAAGGTGAGAATCCAAAAAATGAGGTAAATCTCTTAGACAACCGTGCAACTAAGACCACTGTTAGTGTACCTAAGGATCACAACAATACATATAAATCCAAACCAAAATTGAAGTCAGATTTAGAGAGACACAATGAATCTCGTACCTATTCTAACAAAGGCAAAGTGCCATCGCCTAATTTTAAACGTTTCTGTTTCAGATGCGGTAGCAACATGCACACCGTTAGCAATCCACGATGTCCGGCTATCAATGTCACATGTTTTAAGTGCAGTAAAACAGGTCATTTTTCTAAAATGTGTAAAACTGGCGATCGTGAATTTTGGAAACAATCTGTGAATACAGTTAATTACAGTAACGATTCACCTTTAAGCGATAAGGACAGTGATATTGAAGTAATGGTTATTTGGGACTTGGAGGTCAATGATTTGTCTGACATATATCAACCACCTAAATGTATAATATCAATCAACCAGGTGGAGATTTCTATGTGGGCAGATTCATGTTCACCGTTCACCATCATAGACAAGCATATGTGGTTATCTGTTGGCGAGAACAATCAATCACCACCTGATGTGGAACCCGTAGGGTATGGAGGAAACAAACTCCCTGTTTTAGGGTATTTTGTTGGCAACATATCTTATAAGTGTAGAAACACGCAAGCCAAAATTTATGTGGTGGACAAGGGTAGAGCTTTGCTGGGGTGGAAAGAACAAAAGGGTTTGGGAATGATTCCTGATCCCAATCATCCTAACCAGGTATTACTAACGAGTGATTCTCACATGTTAAATTGGGGAATAAAATATCCTGAGTTGTTTAAAGCCAAACTAGGTTGTTTAAATAAATTTGAACATCGTATTATACTAAAATCTGATGCTATTCCTACAGTCCACAAAGTTCGCAATGTCCCTTTGATTTTAAGACCACAATTAAAGTTAGAACTGGATAGATTGTGTAAAGAGAATATAATTGAGCCTATTGAAGCATCTGAATGGCTTAGTCCAGTGGTTTTATCACGCAAACCCAACGGAAATTCGCGTATGTGTGTAGATTTAAGAGATCTGAATAAGAACATATGGGTAGATCGTCATCCTCTCCCACGTATCAATGAAATGATTGCCTGTGTTAGGAATGCCAAATATTTTTCAACTATTGATTTGTCTAATGCATATCACCAGATAAAACTACACCCTACCTCGCGTCATCTCACATCTTTTATCACTCCTGAGGGTGCCTTTCAATTTCTTAGAATGCCTTTTGGCTTAGCTTCTGCGGCAGCAGTTTTTCAAAGAATCATGTGTAGTATCCTCAAGGGTGTGAACAACATGTTAGTCTTTCAGGATGATGTGCTTGTATGGGGAAAAGATATGTTAACTCATGATGCAATATTGGATGAGGTCTTAAGGAAACTTCAACAAGCTGGTTTGACGCTCTCAGCTGAAAAATGTAAATTTGCCATGACTCAGATCGACTATTTAGGTCATACTTTGTCAGCTGATGGTGTCAAACCTAAGAAGAATCTTTTGGATTCAATTAATAAGGCTCCGTCTCCTGTAGATAAAGAACAACTTCGCTCATTTTTGGGGTTAGTGGAGTATTACTCTAAATTTGTAAATAATTTCGCATCTAAAGTACATTGTTTGAGACTTTTAATGAAGAAGGGTGCAAATTTTGTATGGAGTCTGGAGTGTCAAACAGCTTTTGACAACCTGAAAAAGGACATCAGTCAAGCAGTGGCTCTTAAACCATTTGATCCCCATAACAAATCCATCATTGTGGTTGATGCCAGTTCTTATGGGTTGGGTGCTGTTTTGATGCAGAAAAATGGCGCTAAGGAATGGGTAGTTGCATTTGCCTCCCGCACTTTAAAAGGTGCGGAAGCAACTTACTCTGTGATTGAAAAGGAAGCCCTGGCGTGTTTTGGGGGGATAAACCATTTCAGAGCATATATTTGGGGTACTCAATTCGAATTAAGAACTGATCACAAACCCTTAATAGATTTATGCACTACCAAAGGAGCAGGGAAGGCCACCCCCAGAATTGCGAAG
Source organism: Triturus cristatus (assembly GCF_964204655.1). Taxonomy (NCBI): domain Eukaryota; kingdom Metazoa; phylum Chordata; class Amphibia; order Caudata; family Salamandridae; genus Triturus; species Triturus cristatus. Next base: position 410,011,613 of record NC_140585.1, on the reverse strand, counting down.
TGGTTGTATAAACTGCAAGAGTATGATTTTCAAGTAGAGTATGTACCTGGTCTTAAAAACATTAATGCAGATTGCTTATCGCGTTTACCTTTACCTGAGGTTTCCAAGGAGGAGATTCCTCTCGTAGATCTTGATGATGATTATTTGATAGCTTCAGTTGAAGAGGTTTGCAATGGTGCAATTAGTTTAGAAGAATGGAAACAGGCAACCTTAACAGACCCGGTATTACAATGGATTGTTTCGAACTTGGGTAAATGTTATAATCATCAGATTTTGGATGACATGGAGTTATCTGATTACAAATTGATTTGGTCTGAATTATTTGTTGAATCATCAACGGGCATAGTGAGAAGAACAGATAAATTAGTGGTGCCTTTAGGATTACGCCCTAGATTGTTGGAACTTTTGCATGAGGGACATCCTGGTATGTCCAGCATGAAAAAAAGGGCAAGATGTGATTTTTGGTGGCCTGGAATAGATAAGGACATTGACAGATGTGTGAGGAACTGTGTAGCTTGCATGCGTAGTGACAAATCACATATATCACAGGACACCACCATTGCACCTACAGTATTTCCGGATAAACCATGGCAAAAGCTTGCTATGGACATTAGTGGTCCATTCAATACTGGTTACATAACTGGTAAGTTTGCTTTGGTGCTGATGGATTATTATACTAAATGGCCTGAAGTTGCTTTTGTTAGAGAAATCAAAGCATCTAATGTCTTTTGTTTTTGTGAAGAAATTTTTCACAGAGAAGGTTATCCGGAAAGCATTACAACTGACAATGGTCCACAATTTCTAGCCAATGAATTTCAGGAATACATGAAAATGCATGGAATTAAACATATTACTACTGCAGTGTACAACCCTAGGAGTAACGGGATGGTAGAGAGATTCAACCGAGTATTGAAGGAGTGTATTCAGTTGGCTGAAACGGTGGGAGAGGATTGCAGAGTATCGGTTAAGAAAATGTTGTGGAATTATAGGAACACTCCTCAGTCTGCCACGAGGGAGACTCCTTTTAGTCTTCTAAAGGGGAGATTAGCAGGTAGTAAAATCACTCCTGTTTGGATGCATATGGGAAGTGTAAGGGAAGTTCCTAAAGAAACTATAAGGCAAAGAGTCAATGATTATCAATACAAATATGTTTTGAGACATAATAGTAGAATAAAAGGACAAACAAGATCAATTAGAGTAGGGGATTGGGTGAGAACTTCACTTGAGGGGTTGCCTAGGACTGGAATGTCCAGATGGTCTAAACCTAAGTAGGTTTTGGAAACTAAGGGGAATTGCGTTAAGTTAGGTGATGGAAGATGGTGGAATCTCAGGAAGGTGACGTTATGTAATGAGCTGGAATCTAGAGAATGGACCAAGGATGAGAGCAGTGTCAATGCTCCAAGACTTCGTAACCCAAATTCTGTTCCCTCAAATAATAAGTTTGGGGATGGAACATCTGTCGCACATCATGCAGGTTATAGGAGATTATCTGGGCGAATTATTCATAAACCAGTGTGGCAAAAAGATTACATGTGTTCTTAACTATGTTAGAGTCAGTTTTGTAGAAAACAATATGCTCAAGTCTGAGCAGTTGGGCATTAGAATGTATTGTTATCTATATTTATGTATCTTATTATCTTATTATGTTTTTTATGTTTTTCCCATTTTTTTTAATCTTGATTAGTTTTGTGTTTACTATTGTTAATAGTTTTTGTATTTGTTTTGAAGGAAGTAGATGTGTTGCATCTTGGCTTGCAAGCCATTGTATGAATGGTTCTGTACGCGTGTGTATGATCGTGGGGATTCTAGTACGGGAGAGAGAATGCGCATTTTGAGAAGGAAGGCGGTTGAAGGAGATCGGTAATTGAGTGAAGGTGCAGACCGATGGGGCGCTTGTTATGATCTCACTTGCTCCTAATAAACTACATGAACTTGGATATTCATCTGGTTACTCTTCTTTCATCGTACAACCTACCCTACAAAAAAGGGCAGGGGCCTTAATCAATGAGCCTCTAACGGCGTTAGCAATGGCTTTAGAACTGCTATTGGAAAGTTAATTAGCATGACCCTGCTGTCATGGACGTCTTTGAGGTGACGCCAAGTGTCGCAACTGTGACCCTAGGCTTGCCCTTTGCTCCCCCAAGCACTGCCTTTGCGACACCTGGCCTCAAAGGTGGCAAATTCAGTGCCGGGAACACAGAGGCAGCTGGGGCTCCAATCTCTTTATTTTCTGTACATTTTTTATTACACTAATAGTGAATAAATAAAATATATTATTCACTAATAGTGTAATAAAAATGGAGAACAACAAGCTGGAACATGCCCTTCCATGGCAGCTGAAGTAAGTAAAAGTGCTTTTAAATGTATGTTATGTGCGTGCTTGTGGGTGAGAGTGTGTTTATGTGTGAGAGAGTGTATCTGTGTGAATTTGTGTGTATGTGTAACTATGTACGTGTGTGAAAGTTGAGGTCAAAGGGCATGTGATGTCACTTCCGCTGCCCCTGGCATTTCGGTGAAACGACGTCCATGCCTGCTGTGCTAGTTATCTGTCACCAGAGATGGTCGAAAGATCTCCCTTCGCCATTGTGAAGAAGAAGTAATAAAAACCCCTTATTTTTGGTTTGGTGAGACGTTCTACCATGGTCCTACAGTAAAGGCACAGATGTCTCAACGCCTCTCACCTTTGATCAGTGGGACTTTAATGCTCCATATATGCATGCTCTACATTTTCTAAGTTCTGTGACAGTGTTTCTTTGTGTCTCAAGAATCATGGCATTTTATGTCTCTTCTTTCCTCCTTTTTGCTAAGACATATGAGGAACATACAATGCACGTTTATGAAATCTATGTAAATAGCTGGTTGAGGGCCGCATTTGGAAGCAAAGCCTACATTTCTTTCTTCAAAGTTGCTTAAATTAACATCTAATTGAGTAGGTTATGATATCATGATTCCCATTTCAATCCTAGTAACTTATTGTGTAAGGATTGACAAGTGGTTTTCTTGAATTATGCTTTAAAAGCATCACCATCATACACAGTCTGATCATTTGCCCAGGATGCTGCATAAAGATCCAGACATTACATGAGCCATCTGACCCCACTCTCAGCATCTTGAAAGGATAAAGATCTACACCGAAAAAGAAGGAGGATTTGTGTTGGCTCCTAAAATATATTTCTCTTAACATAAGTGGAACCTGTTGCTCAGGGGCATGTTATGTTATTTTAATGGCAGTCACCCCCGAAGAGGTATCTCAGTGCTAAGCAATGTCAGGGCGGAGGAGCAAGTCAAAGCCGCCAAGTTTTGAGATATTTTTAAAACTTATGAAGTCAGCGCTAAAGCAGATGAATAAGGGAAACCTATTTCAATGGTAAGGGGCGAGGTAACAAAACGATCGACCGCCAAATCTGGACATGCGGATGCATCGGAGACACAGTAGCAGTTTGTCTTTAGATCTCTGGTTTCCGCCAGGACAGTAGTAAGCACGTTTCTCCTGTAGTAATGCTGGGCCTTTGTGGTCAGGCACTTATAGGTCAGGCAGACAAGTCCGAACAGAGATCTTTTCCTGATTGGGAGCCAATAAAGAGCAATAAGCGAAGGGGGCAATAGCGAGCCTAGCGGAAGTTGGTTAACCAGGCAAGCTGCAGTGTTCTGAAAGACCTGCATTTAAGAAAGAAGGGATTCATTAGTTGCTAGTAGTAAGGCATTTCAATAGTCAAGACGACTCATTATTAAAACCTGAGTAAGAGTTCCCCTAGATCAGGAGCCAATGAAATTTCCTGAGTACGCGCATGGTGCCAAAACAGGTACCACATGTGGACATAATCTGATCATTCACAGACAGATTTTCATCAAGAAGGGCACCTATATTTGTGGCTGTCCCACAGGACCTCGCTCAGCGGGCCACCAGTCATCTGACCAATACATCTGGGCTTTTCCAAACAGCAGGATGTCTGTTTTGTCTTCATTGAACTGAAGACAATTATAGGTCATCCACGTGGCAATTTTTTTCATGCAGACTCTAATTAACTGGTTGTGCACGCCTCTTGTTTTAGGTTGGAAACTAAGCAATTTTTTTTTACAGTTTTGATCTCCTTTTAAGGTGTTTTCTTGTTTACTAATGCGTATGGGAGGGTTCCATGCCTTTCATGGGTCTATCAAATTCAATATGTGTTTCATCTTTAATACTGGTTTCAATTAGCATAGATTTTCACATTTTCCAGTTATTCTCCAAATTTCGTGGTAAGCCTGCAGGTGCTTCAAGTCTCTCATGGAGGCTCTCAGACTGACCTAACATATATAAATGCCAGTTTCCACTCTTCCATTTACTGAAATGTTCATGAAATGAATGGGAGAGAATTCTGTAGTAACCTTTCTATGTGAATATTTGTTTCACACATGCAAATTGGTGGTGTGCTTTAAGCCTTATTTTCGTCCAACTTACGTAGCTCACAGATAACATTTCTATTAGAATGGAAATCCAAAACTACTCCAACTTAGAGCAGAGTTCAGAGTCAGCGGTATGTTTGTTTGGTCTCCTGTTGTGTACAGCGCAGACAGCAGGTCTCTGGTACAAACATGCTTGGCATGTGGTTGTAGGTTGTACCTTCACGCTGCCTTGCCAGCATCAGTGTCTCCGCACCCAATTTGAGTATTTAGAGTATCGAGTAATGCTACTCACTTTATGCAAAGAATTAATGGGTTATTATTTTTCTGATGTTCCAAACCTAAACCTGAAATTCTAATGCTGAGCCTAAATGATTTCCTGCTGATCTGCTTCGATTCTGTACGGATCTACTTGGATGATTTCCGATTAAAAAAAAAATACTTTTATTGCACTTCAAGAACGTGCTTGCAGTGTTGTCTAAACTTCAACAATACCACTGGAGCTGCAAACTAGAAACACTTGAATTGTAAAAACAGGATATTGAATATCTTGGATCGAGATTAAATGCTGATGATGTATCTTCTCCTACGAGTGTTAAAGAAAAGCAACATTTCCTGGGTTTTGCACATTTTTACCATCAATTTATGAAGAAATTTGCAGATCTAACCCATTTCTAAAGAAATAAAATATGAAGGCCAGTCATCATTGGGATGCTGAAACTAAGGGCTTTTATTGTGCCAGTTGTACTTAGCCCTTTCTGCAGGGTCATCTCAAAACGTTTTTGCCTTCACTCTCTTGTTTTTTGAACCCTTTTTTAGCTTTTAGGACTCTACACACTTTACCACTACTAACCACTGTTAAAGTGCTTGAACTCCCTCCTTTAAACATGGTAGACTTGGCTTACACCCAACTGGCACGTTAACTTTATTTCTAATTCTTTAGTTAAGTGGCACTGCATGTACCCAGGGCCAGTAAATGAAGTGCTACTAGTGTGCCTGCATCACTGATTGTGCCACCCACTTGAGTAGCATTTTAAAAGATTTCTAAGGCCTGCCATTACAGCCTGTGTATGCAGTTTCAAACGGCCATTTCGACCTTGCAAAATAAATCTTTTGCCAGAACAAAACGTTCCATTTTAAAACATATAAGTCACCCCTAGGGTAGGCCCTAAACAGCCCAGAGGGCAAGGTGCAGTGTATTTAAAAAGTTGGACATGTACTTTTAAGGTGTCAATGACCTGGTAGCAAAAAACCCTTAAATTCATTATTCAATACTACAAGGCCCATCTCTCTCATAGGCTAACATTGGGTTACCTTATTATATTTAATAAGTAACGTCTTTGAATTGAGGGCAAGTAGGTATGTCGACTTTGGTGCCTAAAGTATTGTAGTTTAAAACCCTCTTTGATGGAAAAGTTGTATTTTAAGTCACAATTCTGAACATGGCACTTTTAGAAAGTTGGCATTTTCTTGCCCCAACCAGTTGGCACCAGCAGGCTGTATCCTGGGTCACATGACTGGGTGTAGCTGGCAGTTGGTCTTTGTGTATTGTTCCCAGACAGAGAGATAAAGAGTGTATAGGTGTTGGCAGGATGGGCCATCTCTGACTTGATAGGGGAGCAGAGCTGTCACCTAATTCACTTGCACTTTACAGAGGCTCTGCCTCAGCACTCTTACAAAGAGTTTCACATCAGTCCATTCTGCCCCAAAATAAGCTGGGGCCAAGGCAGGGAGGCAAGAAATTCCAAACATCTCTGGGATGGAACCCTCCAGAACCTTCTCCTGCATCAAAGCTGGCACCAGTTATAAATATTGTACCCTCAGACCCAACTCTCAGTACACCTCTGGACGTATGAAAGACTCAGAAGGACTGCTGTGCTGCCCTGCTGCAAGAAGGACTGATACTCTGATGATTTTAATCTCTGCTGCCCTACTGCCCTACTGTCTGAGCGAAAAGGGCTGGACCTGCATCTTGAACACAGGACGATCAGAGTGACTCCAAAAGCTAGTTGGTTGGCCCCCTGCAGAACCTTAGGGACAGAAAAGGCCCCAATGACCCTAAACCCTGCACCTGGACTTTGTCTGATGTGAATCCCTCCCTCAGGTGGTGCCCACCCAGTCTTGGACCCTTGGAAGTAGTTCTGATTGGTGCTCTGCCATCCCAGCTGTAGTGCAAGCAGAACCGACGCATCTTGACTAATCACCTTGCAGCCCGCATCAGAACCGCCTCTCCGTAACACATCCCCCACACAGATGCCCGCTGCTCTTTGGAACCGCCGGTGCAGGACACCTTCTCAATGCAACGCAGGACCTTGAATCGCAGCCCTGAAACACCTCAGAATGACCGCTGCGCAACACATCCTTGAAGCAGGATCTCGCATTGCAGCCCAATCGTAACTACTGCTTCATCACATACCCTCCACTAGGGATCTCGCAATGCGCCGCAACCCAGATTAAAGGTACCTTGTTCAGCGGCCCTAACTTTGTCCCTCTATCTGGCCCCTACTTCATCATAATTGGCATGAACTTCTGACTTTGTCCTGGTCCGGCACGACACGACAACCGCAGTTGGCGCTTCATGCTTTTACCCTCTATTTTCTCTTAAACCTTTATAATTGCACATCTCTGATTCCACTGATTGGATTTTCTTCATTTTGGTCTCAAATTATTTAATACATTTTACACTATTTTTCTAATTTGGTGTGGGATTTTCCTTGTGTTGTGTTTTCACTTTATTACTGTTGAATGTTTCTTGAATGTTATAATTTAGGATTACGTGAGCAAAGAGAAAAAGAGTGTTGAAGCAGCCTCACAGCCTTAACTTGTTTAGCATTTACATGTCAATCGCTTCAATAGTGTGGCCAACCTTGCCTTGAGAAGCAATTTGAGCAGAATTAGGGAGAAGATATGGTTGAAAGGGGATATTATGTTTAAAAGAGTAATGAAAATACCAAGATTGTGGATCATACTCGGAGTGTATGAGAAAGAAATAATGAAAGCCAGAGAGGCTGTGAAGATAGTGTACAGTGAAATACACTTGACAAAGCTTGAGGAAATCTTAGAGAGTACCCCTCGAGTCAATACACTGTTCTCTTAGGGACTTGACTCTTTGAGATGTTGCTTTATGTCTGTTTTTCCGAAGTTTTTTTCTAGTAAAGAGAATTCTGTGTGAAGGGTTGGTGTACATACTGGAGCCAAGTGTGTGCTGCTGACTCTTTTTCAAGGATATGTGAGGTCTTTATTAATACAGGTCTGATGGGTTTAGTTGTGCACCGCAATGTTTCATTACAAAGTACAAGCAACTCGTCGCCAGGGGAGGATCTGTTGTTTAAAATGGTTTCAGAAATATTTCCCTTGAGATAATATTTCTACTCTTAATGGTATCTCAGTTTAATTTTATGTTCACAAAGCAAATTTATTCCAATTTCTAAATTTATAGAGATTTTAGGTCTGATGCCATGGGCTCTTTAATAAATAATGTTTACATATGTTTTCATTTGTGTTGTGTTAGGTGAGAAGTAGTGTTAGAAGTGTCAGCAAACGTTTTGTCTTCCTTCTCCATTTTCACTGATCTCGTTTTTGCTGGATTAGGACTCTGCACACTTTACCACTGCTGACCAGTGCTAAAGTGCATTTGCTGCCTCCTTAAAACATGGTAACATTGGTGTATCCCCAATTGGCATATTTAATTTGCTTACAAGTTCCTAGTAAAGTGGGCCTACCTGTACCCTGGCCCTGTAAATTAAATGCTACGAGTGGGCCTGCAGCACTTTTGTCCCACTCACTTAAGTAGCCCTTATACATTTCTCAGACCTGCCATTGAAGCCTGTTTGTTCAGTTTTAAACTGCCTTTTTGTCCCAGTCCTAGCTCTCCCATGCTGCTGCACCGCCCTTCTTCCTCCCTGTTTTTATGAATGCTTTTCCTGCTTTTGTCTAATTTTTTACTGCTTTCTCCCACCCCCCATTTTTTGAGTGCTTTCTCCTACTTTCTCCTTGTTTGTACTACTTTCTCCTTCCTCTCCTCCATTTTTCTGAGTGCTTTCTTTACTTTTGCCTTGTTTTTTTACTGCTTTCGCCATCCTCTACCCCTTTTTTCTGAGTGCCTTCTCCTACTTTTGGCTTGTTTTTTACTGCTTCCTCCTTCCTCCCCACCTTTTTTCTGAGTGCTTACTCCTGCCATTACCTAATTTTTCACTGCTTTCTCCACAAAGCAGATAGCAACTTCAGCACCTTGAGGCACTCACAAGTGATTTACCGCACTTTATAAATCCTGATTGATTGACCTGGCAAAATGCACCTTTTTCTAGACCCAAACCTTCCTTTCTAATACATATAAGTCACCCCTACGGAAGGTCCTGGATAGCCCAAAGGGCAGTGTGCAGTATATTAAAAAAAGTTGGACATGTACTTATAAGTTTTACATGTCTCTGTAGTAAAAAGTTGTTAAATTCGTTTTTCACTACTTCAAGGCCTACCTCTCCTATAGGAGCATTGGAGTCACCTTATTACGTTTAATAATCTGTAATTTTCAAATAGAAGCTGGTAACCAGTTCATGTTTGGTGTCTTTGAAATCGTAAGTGTAAATTCTCTCTCATGGTAAATTAAATTACAACTTTGAAAATGCGACTTTTAGAAAGTTGGCATTTTACTGACATAGCCATTTTGTACTCTCAGCCCGTCCCTGAGTCACATGACTGGGTGTAGCTGACAGTTGGGAATTGTGTATTCCTCCTAGACAGTCACACACATTGGAGAGCTTAGGTGTGCTGGGATGGGCCCTCACTGGCAGGATAGGAGGGTGGAGATGGGCACAGCCCTACTTACTCTTGAATAGACTGTGTTGTGCTGCCACACAAAGGGCTGCATACCCCCTGTTGTTAGTCCGGAGCCAGGACAGGAAAGACAGGGTGCCTGGGGACTTCAGGGGGAAACTTCTATCAGTTTCTCCCACTTCAAAGGCAGAACTGGGTATAAATACTGGACCTCATACACCAGCTTATCAGTACACTTCTGGACCTGTGGAGACTTTTCCAGGAAGAAGGACTGCTGTGCTACTGAAAGGACTGTCACTCTGCTAGACTGCTGCTCTGAAGGACTGCTGCTTGCTGTGCTGACCTGCTGTCTGGTGTCCTTCTGCCTGGGTGAGAAGGTCTAGGCCTGCAACCTGAACCCGGGACCACCATAGTTACTTTAAAGGGTAGTCTCATGTACCCAGTACCTGGACTCTTCCATCTGCGAGTTCTATCCTGTCAAGTTGTGCCACCCCAGCTCTCGACCCTTAGAAGTGGGTCTGAAAGTGCACTGCCAGCCCATATGTGGACCTAGGAGAACCGATTAGTGGTGGCTGGTGACATTTGAAAGTGGTGAGGCGTGAAAGAATTGTCGCACTTCACTGCGGCAAGCGAGTGTAGCGAGCGAGCCCGAACCACCTACGGGGAGTTTGGGGGGTTCTCCCCCGAGATAAGTTTGAAAAAAGAGTGGGCAAATGGTGCAGTTTCAAGCAAACCCGAAGGTGTGAAGAACAGCTCAGCCAATACTACTGTTTAGAGTTGTGGGAGTTAAGAAACCTTATAGAAGTTTGACCCATAATGAGAATGCTCTGTGAATATGGAACTAAAATGAACAACAATTTACAGGTACCGCAGTAGCACAACTATTCTTAATCATACTGGATAGAACCACAAGCGAACATGTACAATACCATGATTGACAGGGTGATGAATTTACTTGGACACTAGCGCTTAGGGAATGTAGCAATTTCTCACTCCAAGGCTCTCAAACATATCTGCATTTCCTTCAGACACCTCTTATGCAAGTCAACAAATGAGTAGAGAACTGCGAAAAACTATTCACACATCAACAATATGTTTTTGTGTAGTGCTTTGAGGCGCTGACTATACATGCAGACAGGGCGTTAGACACAGGTTGAGTACACCATGCGTTGCGAAACACAGATGTGTCCCACACATACCACTGTAAAACACTGCCATTACAAGATGGAAGCCATGATAGGTGCATCACTGTTGAGGCAGCCAACTAGAGGTGTAAACATGCTCAGTGCAACAGTGTTCCACTGTGGTACCAACAGACTCAAGTTATGATGCTGGCTGCGCCACTGCCCTGTGCTTCAGTTAACCATTTGCCAAACTTGTGCCACCTAGAAGCAGGCCTAACCACACTATTAGGCGCTATATAAACAACTGCCTCCTGCCTACAATCAATGACAAAAGCTGGATAATGCAGCTGCACTTGGATGTTTGGGGGAGGGAGTATACTGAAGTGGTAGATTGAAGCCAAAAACTGTGTTTCTCTTGCAAACATACCCCGAACAAATCTGTAACTCTTTTTCCTAAAAGATATTTCCATTTGACAATTCTAATACAATTTTTAACACATCAAAGGCAAATACTAAATTTAATGCTGGACAGTTGGCCCTGAACTAACTGTTTTCCTTTTTAACTTCCTAAGATCATTTAAGAATATTTTTCCTGCGAACCCCAGGCAGTCAGAGTGTGTAATAAAAGACGAAACAAAATGAACTAGGGAGTTATAAAAAAACACACATAGATGGACATGAGGCCAAAAGGAGCATGCAAGGAACAAGTGAAGGGTCTCCATGGATGTGCTCTGGTCACTGTCAGTCATAGCACGGGGTGGAGCACTACGTTCAACCTAGCCCAACAGATTAAGGCATCTGCTGCACAGTACTGGGACTCTGCATTTTATCAAACTCGGATGGGGGGATGGGATGGCACTAGAGTTGAGTAACCAATACATCTGTCTGCACAAAAACACAATTACTTTGTAGTGCCGCTACCTTTTATAGTGAAGTGAGAGCAAATGCCGTCAGCAGCGGTTGTAGCGCGAATGTCGAGCTCTACTAGAAGTTTAGCACTCACAGGCAGTGCGGACTTGTTAAAGGCATTTAGTAGACAGGATTTGCGGAGGCTGAAAACACATTTTTTACTCCCACAACGACTGCACATAACCAGGAGGTCTCAGACTGTGCATTGTAACACATCGAAATGTCAGGAGTTACTCTCATAACTCAAGCAGTAATAAAATGCTCAAAGTCTGGTGTTGTCTCTTACCTGTACGTTGTATAGGAAAATGTCATCACTGGAAGGGACCTGGTTGCTCTAAAAAACTGCACCCAGTACTCGATGTTTATTCCCTCAAAGTACCCTTCAACAAATATTTACTCCGCCCGCACAGTCCCCTACTCTGTGTCCAGCCTAGCTGCTATGGGAGACGGTGTCGCCGCTTCTTCCTATTCAAACTGACCAGATTTGTGCAAGAATGGGCGCTGGTCTTTGAGGGGTTTCTTCTTAAGCTACCTCCCGATGAAGCAAAAACAATTCCCTCCATGTGCCTGTAATGGGAACGTGGAAAGCCATCGATCTGGTGCAAGCTTCCCTTCCGTCTGCTCCTCTCCACTCCAGCAGTCATTAGAAGCCTAATGTGCACACATATGAAAGGATTGTACACACAGAAAGGACGTTCTAATGCACACAAGCAGGCATTAGAAGTCTAATGTGCACACATATGAAAGGGTGCCCACAAAGTGATGACATGCATGAATCTTAATCTCAAAGTACAATCCCGCAAGTAACATTATCCATGTGGCCTGACCCAGAAGCTCTTACCTGGAAATGACAGAACCTATCTTACCCATGAGCCCCTAGCCACATATGTGGCCTATCCTAGAGACCCTGTTCCTACTCCGGAAGTGATCATGTTCATTCAATCTCCCCCGCCATGTAATGGACAGAAAATGATAAAATAGGTGCCACCAACATTGGGATGCTCAAAGACCCGATGTACCCACTTTTAAAACCATTGCAGCAGTGCAAAGCTCATGAAGTTGAGGAGCAGAAAGCGGCTGCAATTATCAGTAGTCTCAAAGGCCCAAAACTACTAAGGAATTTAGACTGCTGGCAATGTGAAGGAAGTGCTGTAGAAGAATAAAAACTAAAGCTGCAGCATGCTCGAACATATGTTTTTTGAAGACATAAACCATTTTATAAGGGGTTTGTTATTATTAGCAAATAGGAGCTGTCAAATGATTAAAAGATTGAAAGGAAATCCAAACTGTGATAAGTAAAAGTGCTTTAGCGTGTGTCTCTGTGAGAACTATACAAAAGCCTGTTTTCTACAGAAGTGTAAGGTCTGCATCCAGACTCAGTAATCTTACAATTGGCAGAGAAAAACAGACTGTTATCTGTAAAAGGAATGTCATCATGTCATGTGTACTTAAATCCTTCGGGGGGAGGGAGGGGGGAAAGCAAACCCAGATGGAATGATAGACATGACAGAGGCAATCAAACATAGAACCTGTCTTTTCTACTAAAGGACTGACCTCGTAATAATGAAACTGAAAAAATACACGGTGTCTGATATGTCACACACAAAAAACGGTTATTTTCAAACTGGAAGATCAAATATATTTTTCGGGAATGCAGTCAAGTTGATAAAGTCTGCTTTCTATTAACTATACTAGAAAATCTAAGGTATTTCTACTGGCTACTTTTACAGGGGAAAAACATGCCTATATCCTATATGCTGTAATCTTTTCTTTTTATGTTTTTAAAATCCAATTACCCAAATAATAGATTCGTATATTTGGCTGAAACACCACTTTATCAACCGTTTTTAAAAACTCTCAGAAGTAGAGGGCTTCATTACACACAACTCTCCGGAGGACAGTTCCAAAGTAGAAGGCGGAGGTGAAAATATGTTCTAGGCCAGTACATTGCGCAAGGATGCCTAACCCATCAGAGTATCAGTTTGCCAGTGTCAGTTAGTACGGTAATACTTGGCAATCTTACACCTATTACTCAAAACTACGGATTTGCAAGTATCTGGGACTGGTGCATTTCACATCAAGGGAACAGCAGTTGCTTTTCCACATTTAGAATGATCTTAGGCTCATTTCATTGGGCCTGGTAACCTTTTGGTAACGCAGTTATACAGAATCGACAATCAGCCCTGTGCTCAACATGTCCCAAGTGGACACACTCATTTTGAATGAAGGGCTCTTAATCTTGAAGAAACAGCTTTCAATTCTTAATACCCATACACCTATGTAGCTTGGATGTCATATTTCACCTAAAGCCAGTGGAAACCATACCAGGCCAAAAAGCTAGTGATCTTAGTGCTAACAAACCTAGCTCAGAGAAGGGCAGAAAGCCCAACCATGAGCCTTTGGACCATTTTCGTGTTAATAACAATGAGCACTCTGAATTGTGTGCAAAAATCTATCGTAAACTGTCTCACAATTTTGAAACAGGTGGTATTGCTGTGAGGTGGCTGCGGATAGTGCACTGCGATATATGCATTTATCTCAGTTGATAGCGTTTTTTAGCCTATGCTGTTTCCTTCAGGGAGGGTTGTGTACGTGACAATGGGGGTAGCATGGAGGCCACCTGTGCCTCTAACAGGGGCGGAAAGCAGTGACAGCAACCTTTCAGAAGGGGAAACTCCTCACTTCTTTACCACATAGTGACTGACCTGGGACCCGAAGAGGTACGGTGGTTCTACCAAGAAAACAAGACTCCCTGCGCTTCTAGCTTACCTTCAGGCGCCTCTCGAACACGCTCCTGCTGCTGGGCCCAGACGCATTGCGGGATGGTGGAGCCAGTGCCCGTGAGAGCCGGCCTGTATGAGGGGGACTTCACTTGACGGAGGGTGGCTGCTATCCCTTGTACTGGGAGGAGCGCGAAATGTTGTGTCAAAACGTTTGCAAGTCTCATTCAGTGGTTAAGTAGACACCACACACTCAAGTCAAAACCTTAGTAGTGTGAGAATCCGTGATGGCATGATGAGTAGATTGTCACTGGAACATGCAGTACCCTTGGTCTGGCAGGATTCACCATTTCCCACAGCTGTGGTGTTATCAGTAAAGCCCTCATTGGCTGATTGCTTAAACTGGTGGTAGTCTGCGACCTTCCAGAAACCCTACGACCTCCAAAGTCGCAGTCAAATATAGTGAGCTCTGGTGCATCACAAACGGTTGAGCAGGTTACACCAGCGACAAACAATAACGAATTACTCCCTAGGTAGGAGCAACTTGCCTCTCAGCATGGCCATCACTACTCCAAGGATGCCTCTCAGCATGGACCACTGGGAGGATATTCCAAGGAGGCAGCTCTCGCTTTATATCTAGAGATGCCAGACATTTAGCCGAATATTCTCCCAGCGTCTCTTTATTTATTTGTCTTGTACAATTACAGAAGGATCGAAAATCGATGTTTATTCCTTTAAAGTGCTCATTTTTGCAGCACCCATTCCCCGACACTTAAATACCCACTGCTTTTACGTTTTTCATACTTTACATTGAATGCAATTCTTCAGTTTTGTATGGTACGCTCCAAGTACCCCTTTGCAGCCCTGAGCACGGTGGTGGTTGGGATGAACTAAGATTCGGGGTACGCACGCTCCCCTCACCTTTAACCATGCGAGGGAAACAAGGAGTGACCCGTGGGGGTACAGCACATCGGAGTGTGCTTGGACCAGACATTTTAAGGAAGAAATATATTTTCGATCATTTTATTTATATCAGGAAATCTTATTCAAGCCTTCGGTTGGAGGGGCAGACGGAAGCAGTTCCAAAACACAGGGCATTGATGGTGGAGGGTGTTGTGTGCAATTTGTTAAATGAATGTTTCCCACCAGCGCTTTGAAGTACCCCGCCCGCCACCACCCGCCTTTGCTTCTGCCGCTGTGCAGAAAGTAAATTAGATATGTGTGGAGTTCATATATTTTTCATTACGTAGATTTTTAAGGTACGTATGCTTCGTGCTTGCCTTATATTCACGGGCCACGGTGTTTTTCATGTAGTGGTGATAACTCTCGCACCTTCGAATGTTTGGAAACTGTTGACATTTTCGCCTCTCCTGTCCTGATATTTCATTCTAAACAGTAATAAGAACTTTTAACCTACCTGGCACCTCTATACGGCTCATGAAGTCCAGTCCAATGAACCTGCAGAAGCGTGCTCGGATCTAGGTGCTGAGAGTGCTCGGATCCAGGTGCTGAGAGCTCTCTGCTCTCATTACCGTAACATTCCTGCATGTTTGTGCATGGCAGCCGCTGCCGGACTGAACACGAAGTGTGTGACTGTGTCTGCCTCGACGAAGAGGCTCTGACGTCACGCTCGCTCCTGGCAAGTACCGCCTGCATCTCAGGTAGTGCACATGTTCTGTCTGGTGCGTGGAACAACCCTCGCTCTACTAATGAGCAGCCTAGTGCGCATGTTCAGTCTGGTCGCAAAATTCTTTAAGCCCTAGACAGAACATGTGCACTCTTGCTGTATCGATGTCATGATGATGACTCATGACAGATGGACTGAACTCCTGCTGCCCCGCCCCCTTCTGAGCTGACTCACTCCGGCAGCTGCTGGGATTTATCATTTAAATAAATGATGTGAGTGAGTGAGAGACTGAAAGTGACGGCAACTCTTGTTAGTTGATACTCAACTCTCGAGTGCATCAAATTAATTGGTGGGGAACGCCCAAGCGCCCTAATGGATGCGCCGCCCCTGGAACCAATACATCTCCTCTACTGCACGGCGCCATTCTGAGCAGAACCAATGCATTGCCTCTGCTGTGAGAGTTCACCCAGTGCAAGGACACTGCATTGACCTCGCAGTCCACATTTGGAACTACCGCCTGTTTGAAGCTTTCCCGACGCAGGCCCTTACATCGAAAAGCCCTCATCGACAGCCGCCTTGACGACGATGCAGGTTCTTTCATCACAGCCTCACAGTTCCTTGGAACCAACGCATCACCTCGACAGCAACGCATCCTCAGCACCTGACTTCACATCGCAAGCCTTCATTGACGGGATCTTTGAAGATGATGCATGACCTTGTATTGCGGCTGTGCATCCACTTGGACCTGACGCATTGCCTCGGCTGCACGATGCATCCTCAGCGCTGGACCTCGCAACGCTCCTCAACCACGATTTTAGGTACTCTCGTCAGCGGTCCTAACTGGGTCCCTGTTGCCAGGCCACTCTCCATCGCGGCTAGCCTGAACTTGTGACTTTTTCCTAGTCCGGCACAACAAGATACCCACAATTGCCACTTTGTGCTTTTTGGCACTATTTTCACTGAAATGTTTAAACCTGCATATTTGCGGTTCCTTTCTTGTTTTGGTCTTGTTTTATTTATTATAATTACTCTATTTTTTTAATATGGTGTGGGATCCTTTTGAGGTGTGTTTTCACTGCTTTACTGTTTGAAGTGTAACACAAATACTTTCCACATTGCCCCTGAGTTAAGCCTGACAGCTCTGTGCCAAGCTACCCAACGGTTGAGCACAGGTTAATTTGGGGTTTGCTTGTGACTTCACCCTGACAAGGATTGTGGTTGCTACTTTAGAAAGCTTTTGCCCCCCTCCACCTACCCAAATGGTAACCCCATTTTTTACAAGTAGTTGTACCATGACTTGGGAAGGGCTTACTAGATGGATGATAGAACTAATTTAGTTATTTTTTTTATGGACTAAACATGACTTTCGCATGATTACACAATTATTATTTCTAGTTGTCTGAGCTAATCTGGTGCTTTCTTGTTGTTATTGATGTTTACTCAACTTTGGTTCAGGATCTAAACAATGTATACTCCTAATTCTTGCGCTCCTTAAATGACCATTAAGCAAGTGATTCCATTGTCTCACTTTTAGGACTCTCCATCTCTCTGTGCTTAAGTATTATACGATTCCCTGCATGAGAGAGATTATTCAGCTTATGAGGGGCTGGAGCAATCGAAGGCAGCTTCATTGGCACTTCATCTATGAAATGGAAGGTGCTGCTGCAAAGGATAAAAAATATGAAGACTGGAAGTAATTGACTTAATCTGAGTTGGGAGTATGAATGGGTCCCTTGAAAGCTTTTGGATCTATAGTATGTTACATATGTCTAATGCAACCATGGTCTGTTGAATTACTTCTTTACAATCTTTTGATGGCGATCATGCCAGCATGCTTAAGTGGTCGCTGTAAGTGGAACAGGTACCCTTGATTCTTCACACATTGCTAAAGTATGTTTGACAAAGTAGAATAGTTTGTGTCCTATAGGGACACATTGTGGACACCGGCAATGGTGTCCGCCACTTTCAAAGTTCTTAACATTGAGAAATTAATTTGCGCTTAATTCTGGTATTCAGAATTTGATGGCCTGGTTCCATGCATCAACCCAAAAGAATAGAGACCATATACCTTCTCCATCTGTCCAAGAACGTCCTTAAAGGTAAGAGGGTCCAACCCTGTGCTTCTGCTCATTCTTTCCCATTCAGGCCCCCTGGTATTCTAAGAAATGTAAAACATTACTGAGAGTCCAACTTTCACTCTCCCTGTCGGCCCGACGAACAAACAGATTCTTGCCTGCCTGGTACCTCATTGTTCCTTTGTCCAGACTCTGCCTTTTGTGTCATTTTCATCTGCCTTTTGAGCCTTCCTCACTGTCTGTGCCTGTCCTTCTTTGGCTTTACCTTGCGTGCCTTTCTCGTCCCTTTTTGCCTGTGCCTCGTTTCTCTCCATTTCTGTCTTGCCTTTTAGTGCCTTTTTCTTCTGTATCACCTGTATCTCACTTTCCCTCCTTTTTTTTCCACTTGTTTTGCCGCCACCCATTTTCTGCCTCCCCCTAGCCCTGCCCACTGCCACCCAGAGACCTTCCCACCTCCCAGGACCTACATAAAGGAGGCTGCAGCATGGCCACACCGCTGGCACACCGAAGGTGTGACAAAGGCAAGCCCATGTGCATCCGTCCATACCTGACCACACCCAGCACCAGGAACCCTGGTTCTCTTACACACCGCAGCTACACCGCAGCTGAACTCATAGCCCTGGACCGGGACACCACAACAGCTGATGCTGCTGCACCTCCCCATGATCCACAGTAGCTCCGTTTTCATGTATCCACCGCTCCTTTTCCTGCACCATCAGATCACCCACTAACACGCCATCCACTACCACATGAACCAACCAACACAACGCACCTACTTCACATCAGCTTGCCTGCCTCCTCCACAACACAGGCTCACTTTGCAAACACGTCACCAGGATCTGGGACCTCATCGTCACCCTCACCTTTGACGTCATCTTCCTCACCGAAACCTGGCTCACACCGGTCTCCGCTCCTGTCATCGCCACAGCAACACCCAGTAGATACAAGATTGCACTCATAGATTGCACTAACCTACCAGAAGGAGGGATCGCCAACATCTACAAGGAAAACATCGAATGCATCACTGAGACAGAAGACACCATCCAGACAATGGAACACCTCAACTTCAAATCCAAATAGACAGAAAAACCACCATCAGAGGAACCCTTGCCTACAGACCAGCTGGACTATGCCCCAGCTTCTGCACTGTCAGCCCTGACTTCATTGCCCCTCTCGCCATTGACTCCAAAGACTACACCTCCCTCGCAGATCTGAATTTCTACCTCAGCGACCTCACCAACAACAACACCGCCAGCCTCCTAGACAGCATGAATAACATCGGACTTACCCAACTCATCTTCGATCCCATATCGCTGGACACATGCTAGCCCCCTTCATCACCCCCAGCAACAGGATCATGTACAGCCACGTCAACGAACTCACCTGGACCGACCCCTCCATCATACACTTAAACATCTCCAGCCACTGCACCTCCGCCACTGATCCACCCAGCACACCCCTATGCAGTTGGAACAAAGTATCAGAGAGCCAATGGGCCAACGCCCTCAACACATCATGCCCCAACACCTTCGCCTGACCCAAGCAAGCACAAGAACTACTGACCCATCTCCCTTCTCCCTTTCCCTGCCAAAGTCCTGGAAAAAGCCTTCAACCAACAACTCACAACATTTTTGGAGCAGAACCTTCTCCTAGACACCTCCCAATCCAGATTCCTCACCAACCACAGCACCAAGACTGCCTTGATCGTGGCCACCGGTGACATCGGATCCCTCCTCAACATAAGAGAAATGGTGGCTCTGATCCACCTCAACCTCTCAGAAGCCTTCAACACCGTATCTCATCACACCCTGACCAGAACACTGCATCACATTGGTATCAAAGGTAATGACCTCAAATGGATTACCTCCTTCCTCACTGGAAAAATACAGAAGATTTGCCTGCCTCCATTCACCTCCGAACCTAAGGATATAATATACAGTGTCCCTCGAGGATCCTCTCTGAGCCCCACCCTCTTCAATACCTGCATGACCCTATGGCCAATATTGTCAGATCAATGTAAATGGTGAACATGCACAACCTACCTTCTTTTTAGGTGATCAATTTCTCTTTTGTAGTGTGTTCCTGGGGTATCGCTCTCCGATCAGGAGCGTCAAAGATCAAGAAACAAAATGGCATACCCTAAATAGGGTCAGTCCCCCTCTAATAGTAATGAAATCACATTACCAACTAACATAACCTATAGGTCACAGCTTAATGACCTTGGATGCTGGGTTTGAGCCAACTTTTACTGATCCCAATGCACACTTAGAAGCATGTTGTCACTTTCGATCACAAGACACCAACCACACCCTGGGTGGCTTTGTACCAGGGACCGCGGTTAGAATGGTTTCCTCATTAGTATTTCTCATTATTATTCCTTATCATTATTTTTCTGTTGTAGAACTTTCCCCTGATGAAATGTGATGAAATCCTAGATCCACACAGTCTCCATTGCCTGCTTTCTCACATTTTGCATGTTACGAAAAGTCTTCAAATGGCTCCTCCTCAATACCAGACGTACCGTCGCTCAGGACGTGATCACCAGTCGATTAGACAACAGCAAAGCACTCAATACTGGGTTCACCACACACCTACTGTAGAGACTACAGACCCTACAGAACTCAGCCACTAGACTCATCCTCGACCTCTCCAGACAGACCCACATCCCCCACCTCAGAAAACTCTACTGGCTCCCGGCACAGAAGAAATGCCAATTCAAGCTGATGATCCATGCCTACAAAACACTGCACAACCAAGAACCCGCTTCAGAATTTGAGGAGTGATGGATCCTGATTGTTTTTCCGACATGCGTTCAAATGAGGATAAGTATTTTGGCATTGGTCCTTGGGAATGGGGATATCCTCACCCATTAGTTAGGTAGATGTGAAAGTGTGCCAGGACAAGTGGGTTTAATCATAGTTAAATTGGGAAAAATCCTTTTAGTATAGACATCTGCTGTTTCTTTTGCAAAATAAAAGCTCAAAGGTGAATCTTAATGTAACAGAATCTCTGGAACCAAGACAAATGTTAAGTACATGCAACACGTGTTTCACCCTCTCTTGGCTTGCAAGCATGGATCTTTTTCAAGGCATGTTCCAATAGTCAATGTACACTATGAGTAGAGTGTGGTGATGGGGGCAGTATTCTCGTAGACGGTGATTGCAGTAAGGCTGTGTCAGGCATGTAGATAATTGCATCAGCAGTAGGCAAGAGGGTCGGTCACTATCGGTCAACATAGGCCAAGAACCAACCTACATCAACCACCGTCTGAACTTCCACCATCCTACCAGCCAACTGTGCTCTGCCTTCTTCTCACTCGCCCCATACCCCTCGCATCCACCAAAGCAACAGCGGGTGATGCTCCTTATCATACTTCACAGCGAAAATCTGGAATGCACTCCCTCTGCAGGTACACACCTCAATCTCTCTACTGGGATTCCAGAGAGCACTTAAGACCTGGCTGTTCGATTAAGTTACCTGAACCATTATGACCCTCAAGTACCTAGATATCCTCTTGTGTGATTAGTCACGCTATATAAATCCATTGATTGATTGATTGATTGATAGTATTTTGAAATTATTTCTAGACCTAGACCTTGTCTGTTATATCCATTCCCAGGACCTCTCGTTTTAATCAGAGTAGTTAAGGGTTGGTATTTTGTATTGTTAATTCTGTTAAATAAGTGGGAATTTGAAGTCCAGCAGGACTTTTTAAAATAGTGCTGCTTCTCTGATGGGATTTAAATACCTGTGACTTAATCCCCTAATACCTTCAACAACATTTGATGATATAAATTCGCTGTGCCGCATTGTATGAACAATAGAAAACGGGAGACATCCTTTACTACACAACCTTTACAACGCGATACTTTTACATCACGGTTTTCACAATGCAAGTCGTTACAACGACTTGCGCTGGATGGCGCTGTACACTAAGGAATAGTATGATATACTATTCCAACACCTTCCCTACTGTCCGCACAGACTGGAGTCCAGCGCCCCCAGCGCAAGTCATTGTACTGACTTGCCTTGTAAAAACCACCATGTAACATACCGCGTTGTAATGGAACGCGTTGTATTGTCATATATTCATAGAAAACAGTGTGGTGCTATAATTACAGAGTGGCCTGCCAATTAATTCATCTGCAATGCTCATACTAGAAATGGCGCTGAGTCTATGCTGTCTGGTGTATTAGGCTTGACACTCAAGGAATATGCTCCAGGAAGACACATGCAGAAGGTTTAGGCATGCTTCAATTTGTGAGTAAAATAAGGTGACTTTTTCCATAATGCATCTGGACGAACTGGTGCTGTTATGCCAAGCAGAGTGCCAAGCAGAGTGCTCCTCTTGGAGTCCTTATGCTGACAAGACTTTGTGGATGCACGTGCACTGTGGGTTGGTACTTAACTGAAGAGACAATAGGCAGTATTTCAATCCCCCTCAAACCGAACCGTCACTATCTGCTGCAGGAACAAAACTCTGTAAACATCTGTCCAAGGGTGCAAGCACTGGCGCTGTCAAAACTTAGGAAACACTCTACAACGTTTGAGACAAAAAAAAGGCCTGGTCATAAACTGCATTTGTCTTAATGCCGCTTGCTAAACTTCTGCTGGCATGTCAAGCTGTGCCCCTTCCCCTCACATAGACATGGTGGTGTCCTGCATACATGTTGCATGTTATGTTCCCGAGATGAATCAATGCTTGCCTCATCATTTGGTTCTGGGGCTTTATCATGATTTTCTGCATTTCTTTTTGGCATGTTGATTGCATACGTTTCCTTAAAATATACCTGAGTTAGTACAAATGTTGCTTACAGTATAGCCCGGAAACGCAAAGAGGCGTTTACTGTCCTGTGTTTCAAGCTCTGTACCTTTGTAAACTTTAGTACATCTTGGCCTAACTATGTAGACTGTGCCCCATGCAAAAACAATATTCATGATTCCTAATAATTGAATTATAATCATGAATTCCGAGCGAGGAATGTTTCTTCATATAGTTACGTGATATGCATTTTCTTAAATGTGTGTACTATTGTGTCTTTTACATTTAAAATGACGATAATCTGGTTTGCTGCTTGGATTTTCTTCACTTCTCCATTGACCAATGTTTACTAAACACTGCTTTGCAAAACTTGAACAAAAATCCTTCCATCCGCTCCTGGCTCCTTTCTATGGCCTCTCCTTCTTACATTTGATTGT
Organism: Triturus cristatus; assembly: GCF_964204655.1. Classification (NCBI taxonomy): domain Eukaryota; kingdom Metazoa; phylum Chordata; class Amphibia; order Caudata; family Salamandridae; genus Triturus; species Triturus cristatus. The sequence goes on along the minus strand of NC_140585.1, from coordinate 409,988,803 downwards.
TTCAGAGGTCCCAGATATTAGCACCGCTAATGCCCTGACGAAAGTGAATCTCTCCCTACAACCCCCATGTCTGCTGAAGTCGAGGCCCTGTGCTTCCTCATTGCTATAACTGCATCTAGCGCCGAGGGCGCATCACAGAGGGAGCCTCTAGCCCTCCTTTCATCCTGCCTTCCCTCCCTCCCTTCACCACGCTGAGTGATTTTTCTTTGATGCGCCTGTCTGTTTTCAAACCTCAGGGGAGTGCAGTTATCCACTCTCAGCTCCACTGCTCTTTTGGCATGTTAATCCTGCAATATGATGTACACATTTTAATTACCAAGTTTATTTTACGGTCCCTAGCTCTTCGACTAAGATGTGACACTTTGTAAACAGTGTGTGGCGTCATCGATTCAACAACGTTTAATTAAGGTGCAGTGGAGCACCTAAACCCACTCTTGCTACCGTTAAATGCACATTTACTAACTGCAATTAATCAAATTTGTGTGCACATGTGATACATTCTACTAAATCTAAACTGAATATCATGAGACTAATAAATGACCTAATTTGAGTACATAATACATATATCATGTGTAGATCACGAAGGCCAAAGTTAATGTGGATTACAGATTAACATAATATTCAATGACAAATAAACAAAATCAATGTTATTGTCATCACATGCACACACAGCACTGTTAGATAATACTATCTTTTAACTATGATGAAAATGCCTGAGTGAGTGTGTATTTAACACTGTTTTAGTTTTGGTGCTTTATAAAGCGCAAACATGACCCAAGGGTATTAGGGCGCTGTACATAAAATTAATAAACATAACCAAAGAGTTGGTTGCACTGATATGTGCTAGCATGTTCAGATTCTGGTCCAGTGATATTCCAAGGGATTTAGTGGAATCAATAATGGTAGGCTTGCAGTTTAGGGCGTCAGGTGCATGAGCCAGTCTTGGATGTGTGTGGAGCTATTATGGGGGGAGAAAAGTAGGAATTCTGTTTTCAGTGAGTTCAGCGTCAGGTTGTTTTGAGCTAGCCAGGACTGAGTTTTGACCAGAGTGTTATTTAATATTGTGGAGGGGATTGGATGGTTGAAATGTAAAGTTGGTTTCATGGATAGCAAGATCTTGTGGCCCTCCTCCTCAGTTAGCATTTTGAACTCACTCCAGACAGCTTGATTTTCGGTTTTGGATGCGAGAGTCGAAGTCTGTTCCTCCACTGGGTATTGAGATACAACGTCTGGATGGTGTTGTTGTCTATACAGGCTCCTAGCCTTTTTTTGTCAGTTACAATTTCTTTTTTGATTTCTATGATTTTCCAATAGCTTCACAGTTTCCCGCTGAGTTGTAGCTGATCTTGATTTCAATGCTTGCCACGGTTTGTTGGTTGGTAATTTCAAACAATCGTCTTGGGCAATTCATTGCATTGTCGAGTTGTGATCTGAAGTATGCTTTTGTGTTCCAAATGTGGTTTTTATTTAGCTGTTCCATCATTCGCGTAGCTTGATTAGGAGAAGTACTGAAGGTTCCTGTGTCCATCTTCTTTCTGCATATAAGACTCCTCCTTTCCTCATTTAGACTTTGATGGGACCAAGGGTGTGAGGGTTTGATTTTGTGTCTTTTGAGACTCAGTGGGGCTACTGACTCCAATATGTTTAAATGATGTTTGGTTGTGGTGCTCGTTTACTTCCAGAACATTCTTGGTTCCTGTTGGGGGAGTGAGTTTTTTCTTGCAAAGTGCAGTCAGTTTGACCCTGTCCATGTTTTTGGTGTCTCTAACCCAGCATTGGTTTCTTGCTCGTTAGATCTTTGTCCGTGCGTATTTAGGTGGAAAATGACAAAGTAATGATCAGTCCGGTCATTGGGTGTGATCGAGTCAATTGTCAGCACTCCTTCTTTGGATATGATTAGGTTGAGCATTGATCATTTATTATGAGTTGTGGTTAAGTATGATTGGGTCAGGTTTTGAACCGAGGGGAATTGTTTTACAGTGGATTCCTGGTTATCTTCATCGTCGTTCCAGTGAAGGTTGAAGCCTCCTTGAAAAATGGCATTGACGTGTAGCATGGAGTTTATTGTGATTGTTTCTATTATTTGTTTAATGAATGCGCGGTTGTCTCCTGGAGGGTGTTAAATGAGATGTACTTTGGCTAGTGATTTATTTGATGTGAAGATTGCTGCAAACCATGAATTCACAGGATATCATACTGTCTACTGGGAAAGTCTTGACTTGTAGGGATTACTCATGAATGATTGTGATCTCTCCTCCTTGTCATTGCTGTGATGATGATATCAAGCATGGGTGTGGACCATTGGTTTGACCAGGTTTCTGTCAGGAATAGCCTGTCCAATTCGTGATGGAGGATAGTTTCAGCGATATCTGTTGCACGTTAGAATATTGATCTGCAGTTGACAAGCATGCATTTTAGGGTTGGGATTTGAATACATGAGGGATTAAGATTATGTGTTAGTGGGATCTTAATTAGGTTCCCGTGGTTTGTATTCTAGATTTTCCCCTGTGGCTTTCGTCTTTTCTTGCTGTCAATGATCGGTATGTTGTAGGATGGCTCTGAGGCTGGCAGTGAGGATTCCTTGTAGTATAGCAGCAGTGGTTTGAAGTCTGTCATGGATAGATGGTTATGTGCTTGCTTGGGCCACATAGTGGATGGCCACGGGTGGTTTATATAGCTTGTGGTTGAATGAGGGAGGTTGTTAACCTTTGGTGTTAATGCGTTTTGTGCATATGACTTAATCTCTTGGAGAGTTAGTGAGGTTTCCTTGATGTTCGTATTAGCTATATTTAATCCCTTGATTATGTTTTCAATTTTGTGTTCCAGCTTGTTTAGATGGGAAGTCTAGTATGTATTCCAATTGTGTCCGCGGGGGCATTCCACATCTCGTGGATTCTGTAAAGTGTGATTCCGTATGTAGGACTCCCCTATAGATTCATCTGGCAGTGTGATCTTTGTAAACCATGGCAACTGACTTTGGTGCTAGCCATATCGCATGTGAACTTATTAGCTTGTTCCGTGGGTGGTCGAAGTTATTGTAGGTTTTTTCATGGTGCTTTGTTTGTGATGTGCTTGCTTCTTGAACTCTTCTGACATCTAGAGCTAGGTGTACGACCAGTGGGCTTATTGATGGCAGCAATGTGTGTTTTTAGTGGTTTAATGCACAGACTCCTTTGAGAGTCCATGAATCTCTTCGATCCGGAGGGGTGTCATTTTGAGCTCTTTTCAGTTGTAAATGACTCGTCCGTTTTGATCCCTTCAGCTTTTCGTTCTTCTCCAATAGTTGATGTATTTGAGTGGGGAGGTGTCATAGGGTTAATTTCTGTACAAGGAGGGACTGGTGTTTTGACCTGATTAGTTTTTGTCATTGATGTGGCACTGTCCGGTATTAGAAGCAAAGTGAAGTGGTTGTTGGAGGAGACGTCTGGTTACAGATGTAGGTTAGCTTGAAGAGAGGATGTGGAGAGTCTGAGTGCTGACTGAATGGGTGTGCTGGAGTCATATCATACATGTTGTTAGGTGGGTTTAGAGTGTCATCAGTTGAGCCAAGTGGGGGATTAAGGATCTAGTCGGGGTTAAGTTGATACTTCTATGACTATATAGCACTGAGATAGCTGCTCTGGGTGTGTAGTGTGAATGCAAATACGTTTGGTGATTGATGGAGGGAATCTCGGCCCCGCTGGATACTGGTGAAAATTTGCAGTTATACACAGAGTAGGGGCGGTCTTGAGATGTGGTATATTCAGAACTAGTCGCAGTTGTTTTAATGTGAGGGAAAATTTCCTCAAATAGTTCTAGTATGTGGTCTGTTAATGGGTACCTGAAGTCCTGCAGATGTCCAGGGTAAAAGAAAATCTCTACCCAGTGCCATTTCAGGGAATATTGGTCCCCAGTCAAAATGTATTTCATGGCTCCCTTTTCAGAACAAATGTAGGTTTATAAGCGATTTTACAATTATTAAAAAGCCCACGTGATAGCAGACAATACTGAATATACTTTCAGAAATGGGAGCGCCCATAAACAAGCAAAAGCTCAAGCTGATTAGCATATAAAAAGAAATCCTGAAAACAAATTGATAAATTTGTTTTTAGAATAGGACCTTTATTTTTTTGCCTTGCAGCAACAATATTTTATATGTAATTTTGTGTATAGCCATCTTTTCCTTCCATTGTAGGAAATCATGGTAAGTGTAACTTGGGGGATCTTTAGTTAACTAGTGCATAATATTAAAATAAGATAGTTCCACATTGCACTTGAATTTGTAGCTTTAATTGCCAGCTATTTAAGCTAAAGAAAAACAAACTATCCACTATCCTCTTTACAGCTGGCATTGTAACTGCAAAAGAGAAAATCAAAGCACTGGTATGAGGATTTTTTATCATTTCATTGGATGAAATTTTAAAATTCTCTCCTTAATTGTCTTTCCTTGCCCTGTCCCTCTCTCCTGCATTTCTAGGTGGATAACACTCTTGCTATACAATGATACCCAGCTCTGCTAAGATAGATGAGAGGGGGCAGGAGGCAGTAGCAGGACAGAGAGGCAAAGAGAATAGTATAGTGCAGGGGCCTCCAACCTTTAGAGTTGCAGGATCTACTGCTGATCCATGAAAATTGTCTTTAGTTTCTGCCATATATATGAATTGGATAACAGCACAAAAAGGGCATTCAATTTAAACACTGTCCCTAGAGCACCCAGTCATGCTGTACTTAGCAAACACACCATTAATGGCAGAAGAGCTGTGTTGGAAAAAGTTTCATCTGTTTGTTCTCCAAGGACCAGATACATACCTTTGCACTTCTTTATAAAACCTGTGAAATTGGAGTGTCTCACTCGGGTCTGGGGTCTCTTGATCATGCAATTCCTACCTCGTTATGAAAGCTAAGCGTGAAAAAGACATTATTTGGTCAATTGCTTTAAAGTCAATCGGTTGATGTCCAGAAATTGGCCCTACCTTAATTATCAAGATTAAGAATAGGTATATGTAAGCTTCATGGTGTTTTACCGATAAACATATCACGGCAGCCACTCCAATGCTAATAAGTATACCTCAGAAACGACGAAACACAGAGTAATCAATCAAGAGATTGCTTTAGTAAATTAAGTATTTCTAAGGAATGAAAGAAAAAAAGGAAGAAAGGAAGAAAGAAAAGTGAAGACAGGAAAAGGGACAGAAAGAAGAAAAGAAAGAAACATATAGGAATAAGGTGAGAAAGAAAGGAAAGAGAGAAAAAAGGAACCTATGAGTGAAGAGAACAAGAAAGACGGAGAGGAAACAAGGGAGACAGCAGGAAACAGAGGAGGGCACAAAGGAGAGGTACGAAAGAGAGGACGAAAAGATAGAAGGTGAAAAAGTAATCAAGAAAGAGGAGGAAAAGAGAATTGCTGGAAGGAGAAAAAAAGGAAAGAAAGAAGGTTAAACAAGGACTGTAAAAATGAAGGAAACAATGAACGGAAAAGAACAAGGAAGAGAAAAAAGGAAAGAAGAAACAAAGCAAAAAAGGAGGAATACAAAGAAGGACCAAGGTAGAGAAGAGAGAGGGAGAGGAAAGAAGGAACAACAGAGAGATGCAGACACATATAGAAGAGGTGGATAGAAAGAAAGACAAACAAAAAATAGCAAGAGCAAGTAAAAGAAAGAAATAGATTGTGAGTATAAAAACACAAAGAAAGAGAAAGGAAAGAGGAGAAAAGCTAGAAACATTGGAGAGAAAAAGAAAGGAAGAAAATACTGGGGGGTAAAAAAGAAAGAAAGTGATTCAGAGAGAAAAAGAAATAAAAGAAATGAGGGGAAAAGAAAGAGAAAGAATAAGCAGAGAGGAAAATTAACAAAAAAGAGAAAAATAAATATTGAAAACGAAAATGAGCAATAGAAAAACAAAGAGAAGAGCAAAGTAAATAGAAAGAAAATAAGAAAGATTTAAAATGTAATGAGCTCCAAGTACGTTACTATCATTGACTTTAAAGAAATAAACTTCTCATGAACACAATCTTTTTTTCAGGGTAAAAGTTTCCATACATTGTGCTCTGATGTGAGGCATTTATGTATTGTTTGTTTAAGGCTTCTTATCATGCAGCAGTTCTGCACAGACACCTTTCTGGGCCTCAAAGATGCATATTCCAAACTATCCTGACACGCAGGGCAAAAGGTTAAGTAAAGGGAGATGAGAGGTTGAGCCAGAGAGATAGTGGAAGTAGGGAAAGACATAAGATAAAGAGGGAAAGGTGAGATAGCCAGAAATAAATGTGCAAAGAAGTGGAAAGAGAGAGCGATAGGAAGAAAAATAGATATAGCAATAGGTAAAGATTTAGTGTAAGGTAGAGAGGCAGAGAAAGCCAGAGATAGGAAGGGCCAATGATAGGAAGGAGGAAATGAAGAGGCGGAGTATAAGGAGTACTAAGGTATAGAAACCAGGCGCGCAACACCCATTGGGCTCACCGGGCTTCAGCCCCCCCGTCGTCTTCTTCAGCCCGGGCTAAGATTACACACGCTGAAATGAGGCTGCGCATCGGATCCTTTCTTAGAGGCCCGGCAGCCTGCCTCTGAACAGCCTCTGAACAGTTTCAGTGAAGCCCCATGCCCCCACCTCTTGTTTTCCTTTACACTGGCTTCACCGAGGTGAAATCCTTGCCTGAAGGCAGGGATTTCACCTAAGCACTTGATGGGTTGGGAAGATGTGCACAGCAGGGGGAAAGGGATGGCCAGTGCAGGTGACACTTTTCCTTTGTCAAGGAATTTCTGCTGGCGTCATAGCCCAGGGTGTGCTGTCTATGCACTTGTATGGATGTGTATTCCATACAAGTGCACAGACAGCAAGTCCTGGGCTTGACTCCAGCAGGAATTAATTTACAAAGGAAAAGCGTCACCTGCACTGCCATCCCTTTCCCCCTGCTGTCTGTGCACTGGTATGGAATACACATCCACGGCGCTGCTCACCAGATAAATGGTGAACAGGGCCATGGGTCTTTCTCTTTTTGCATCCAAGGGCACCAAGGAAGAAGCAGAGGAGGCCCAGGCAAGGAAAAACCAGGAGACATTTGACCCACATCTACCTACACTGTAAGACCTTCGGGGGGGGGGGGGGGCTGGATGCCAGGGCACAGTGCTGCTGATCAGCCCGACTCCACAGAATAGCATCAGAAGAGCAGGCAGCAGTTTTTTATGTAAGTTCCAGTGACTTTAATGCATTTTTCAGCACAGCATTACGTACTGCCTGCATAAGTGAATGTTGTTCTTGACTTACATACATGGAAACGTCAAAGAGGACAGTCCCCACCGTATATGCAAATGTAGTGTAAGTTTGTAGTGTTCATTTTTTGTAGTTCTAGTGGGTAACTTTAGGGTTCAAGGTGGGTGTGGGTTTTAGGGTGCCAGGGAGTAATTTTAGGGTTCAGGGTGGGTTACGGATTGGGGTGCCAGGGGGTAAATTTAGGGTTCTGAGTGGGTAAGGGTTTTGGGGTTCAAGGGGGGTAATTTTAGGGATCAGGGCGGGTATGGGTTTTGGCGTGCCAGGGGTCATTTTAGGGTTCAGGGTGGGTATGGGTTTTGGGGTGCCAGTGGTCATTTTAGGGTTCAGGGTGGTAATTGGTTTTGGTGTGCCAGGGGGTCATTTTAGGGTTCAGGACGGGTATGGGTTTTGGGAGGCCAGGGAGGTAATTTAGGGGTTCAGGGTGGGTGTGGGTTTTGGGGTACCAGGGGTAATTTTAGGGTTCAGGGTGGGTATGGGTTTTGGGGTGCCAGAGGTAATATTAAGGTTCAGCGTGGGTATGGGTTTTGGGGTGCCAGGGGTAATTTTAGGGTTCAGGGTGGGTATGAGTTTTGGGGTGTCAGGGGGATAATTTTAAGGTTCAGGGCAGGTATAGGATTTATGGTGCAAGGGGGACATTTTTAGGGTTCTGGGTGGGTGTGGGTTTTAGGGTGTCATGGGGCAATTTTAGGGTTAAGGGTGGGTAGGGGTTATGGGGTGCCAGGGGGGAATTTATGGTTCAGCGTGGGTATAGGTTTTGGGGTGGCAGGGGTAATTTTAAGGTTCAGGGTGGGTATGGGTTTTGGGGCATCAAATTAACAAAAATGCGTGCTCTAATTGTTGTCCAGTTTCAAATGCTGAATTCACCACATTTTTTTCTCAGCTTGACCTGAGCATTATCCGATCCTGATTATCTGCCATTTTAGCCCCGCCCCTATTGATTAACATTAGCCACGCCCCTTCCTTTGCCATGTTAGCCCCCCCCGAAATTAAGACCTAGTTGCGCCCCTGATAGAAACTATGTAAGGGTGAGTTAGAGGGAGGTAGAGAGACATAAAGGTAGACAGGTAAAGAGGTGAGGTAATGAGGTACCTAAAGAGATGTGAGGTAGAGTGAGAGATATCAGATGGGCAAAATCAGAAGTGACATATATAAGGAATGGTCAGGTACAAAGAGTATTGAGGAAGGAAGAGAGTTGGCCCAAGGGTAGAAAAAGTTGCAGAGAAATCAAATGTGGAGTAGTGAGACAGTGGTGAGGGCAGAGAATTAGAGGTGAGGTTGATACAGTTTTAAAGAGGGTAAGCTACAGAAAAAGACAGAGAGTTGTGAGGTGGAGAAAGAACCTTAGACAGAGAGGTGAGGAAGATAAAAATATAAAGAGAGAGAGGGGTAGAGAATTAAGGTAGAGATTGTGAATTGAAAAAAGAAGGACATACAGAAGAGAAGGAGGGAACGTAATGATAGAAAGATATATAGTAACAGAGAGACGGACAGAAGTAAGATAATGATGATAGAGTTGAATTAGAGAGGGGTGAAAAGAGTGAAATGGGATGTGGAGGTGTGACAAAAGGTAGCAAAGAAATGCTGATGTGAAATGAGATGTTGGGAAGTCAGAGTAAGAGAAATGTGAAGTAATAATAATTTCTCTTTGTTTATCAGCTAGAAATCTAATTTCTTCAGAGACTGAACTGCAGAATCACAAAAATACCTACGGCAAAGTTGAAAACCCTCATCAAGGATTTTAATAGGAATTGATAAGGAGGTATTCGAAGTGATCATATTTCGTGTGGTATTCCCCTAAATATGTGTTTTTTATGCTGACCCTATTGTTGGCCATAGGACTTTACACACGTTACTCCTGCTAACTAGTGGTAAAGTGCTTGTGCTGTCCATTTTAAACATCGTAAAAATTGGCAAATACCTAATTGCCTAATTTAATTTACTTATGTCACCCGAGTACATGCTAAAATATATATACCCAGGGCCTGTGAATTAACTGTTACTAGTGGGTTGTGGTAAATATTATTGGCTAACAAGGGAATCATTCAAACAAAAAATATTTTAAACAATTAGAACGTGAGTTGTTTGTCCAATTAGTGACAAATAGAATTAAACTCGTTATTCACTTCAGTGTAAACATTTCGAAATAAATCAAATTTGAAAAAACATGAAAAAGAAGGCGTATACAGTGATTGAGTTAACGAAAAACGATCTATTATTAATATATGCAGACAAGGGGATCAAAACAAACAATATCCAAAAGGGGTTGCCAGACCACAGTTACCTGGTTTTCCCAGCCTGCGATGTAAGCGCCACCTGCCATATCCCCAGACACATCCCTACTCCATGATAGGGCTACTTAGGGCATTAGAGAGCCATCCGCACAGCAAATGAAAGGGCAGAGAACTATACTAAGCGTGGAAACTGCATTTAATTTTGTGCTGTTCTTGGAGTTGCCTGGCTCTGTCATAATTGGGCACCATCTTAGAGAGGGGCAGCCCATTTTTATGCTTCATTTATTGTTTCTTTTTCTCCCAATTTAGTTTGTGTAATTTACTTTACCAGTATTTGCACCTTCAAGGGGAGCCTGCGATCGGCAAAAGGAGTTGCTGGACCCCAGTTACTTTCAATTTACCCCACCTGGTTTTCCTGGCCTGCATTGTAAGTGCTGCCTGCCACACCCCCAGACACGCCCCTCTTCATGAAGGGCTACTTAGGGCACTGGAGAGAGCATCTTCGCAGCGGGCACACTGCTGGTGCATCGAAGGCATGCCCGTCTGTGCCAGGCCAGGGCCCATTCCTCTTGTTGCCTGGACATCGAACGTTGTATACACTCTCCTAGGAATGAGACCTGCAGGTAAGAGGCAGATCTGCAGCTTATGAGCCCTACTCCCTATTCTCAATGTCAGGTCTGTAACACCAGGTTTACTGACCCAGAATTCCAAAATGTGGGTCATTCAACATCGCATGTAACCTTGGGAGGGATTTCCTTATAGGGGTCTCCGAATCACAAAGTTAACTGTGCCCTGATCAGTGCCAGATCTCTGGTGAAACACCACTTGAAGGCAGCATAATTCATTGAGTCACAGAAAATTGATATAGCTTTTATAACTGAAAACTGGGCCGACCAAGCCACAGGGCCAGAAATAACTGTAGTGGTCCCCACGGGGACCTCCTCTCTACGCTAGATAGGACTGGCAAAAAGGGAGGTGGAATAGCAGTCACCTCTCAGGAGTACTTTTCTGCGATATTTACTCCTGCCTCATCGGACATCCACAAAGCTCTCTTGTTTAATTGTGAGCTGACCAACTCCCAATTGTTTAAAGGGCTCTTGATTTACTGCCCACCCGGACCCAGAACACCATTTATTTAGTCCTTAGAATCATTTCTGGAATCTTTTTCTATTCAATCAGACTTCACAATATCAGAAGACATGAATTTCCATCTCGAGAATAAATCAGACCCAGATAAGGAGTCGCTTATAGATACTATGACCTGTCTTGTTTTGGCCCGAATCATGGTGGGTCCTACACATCAGGTGGGACATATTCTCAACTGGATGTTCTCTAACAACTCATTTCTCTCTGGTTCCACCATACTTCTGTTAACCTGGACAGACCATAAGGCAATTCTTTGGGACATAACACTTCCCAGTAAATCCACTTTTAATAAGGTCACCAGAAACCGGTTTCCTCTAGTGCATGGCACAAGGTGCAAGCCCCAGAGCTAAGGGCAACACTAACCCTCAACCAGAAGAAATCAATGACTCAGAGTTAACTGTGGGAAACTATACAGGGTGGCTCCAGGCAGCAGCCACTATAGAAGCCCTTGCCGAATTCAAAATAACCAGAAGAGGCAAGACCCCTGCACCCCCGCACCCTGGTTTAATGACTCTCTTAGATCTGCAAAAACAAAAATGCCGTAAGCAAGAGAGAATTTGGAGGAAATATTATAATACCCTAGAGCAATAAATACAAATCTTGTGTTTCTCAATACAAGAAGCTGAAAGAGCAGGACTTAAATACCTACCGTCCTATTTCAAGACTCTCTTTCCCCGCAAATTGGTCAAGAAAGCTATGAACTCTCAACTAGCGGCTTGCCTGGAAGACAACGTTCTCCTTGATGACACACAGTGCTGCTTCTGTAAGGGGTTCAGCATGGTGTCAGACCTGATGGTGGGCACTGAAGAGATCAAAGCTGCAGTGGATATGGGGGGTAACGCTGCCCTTATCCTGTTAAATCTAGCTACAGCATTAGAGACCGCCAATCATGACCTTCTGGTGGACCTATTACAGAACTTGGAGATCCATGGTACAGCCCTTAACCTCCTGAGATCATTTCTAAAACATCGCACACAATCAGTCTCTTTAAAAATTTCACCTCCGAACCCTTTACGCTGCTTTATGGAGTCCCTCCGGGCTCATCTTTAATCCTAACTTTGTTCAACTTCTACATTATCCCCTTGGGGTCACTAATCAAATCATTTGGATTGCCATTGGTATCTTGCACCAAAGACACCCAGATCATGGTTTCCTTAACAGATAAGGGCCCGACATGAGTAAGAACTTCAGCCACACCACACCTGGGCATCCGACGCGAACATCCCAGCCAGAGAACTCCATACCTAGATCACCAACTGCGCGGACGAGTTCGCCCCGCTACGAAACCCCAACAAACAACGCCCCAGGAAAGCCGCCTGGTTCACCAACGACCTCCAAGAAGCCAGGCGCACCTGCAGACACCTGGAGAAGAACTGGAGAAACACCAAGACAACCGAAAACTACGCCACCAACAAGGACGCCATGACGGACTACCAAAACCAAATCAGAACCACCAAGAAGAACTTCATCCACAACAAAATCCTCGCCAACTCCACCAACTCCAAGGAACTCTTCACTGTCATCCAGGAATTCACCAACCCACGTAGCGAAGCCACAGACATCACCTCGTCCCCGGACCTCTGCAACAAGCTTGGAACCTACTTCCACCTCAAGATTAAAAATCTCTACGACAACTTTGATGATCATCCTCCAGACACCACAGCCGCCCCGCCCTCCAAGGACACCAGCCAGCCCACCATCTACAACTGGACATCGATCCCGACCGAATACAACGCCTGGACCATGAAAGGTACCCACTCAGGAGTCCCCACCGACCCGTGCCCTCCTCACATCTACCACAGAGCCGCGGCCGTCATCGCACCCGAACGACAATGCACCATCAACACCACCCTCGAAACAGGCCCCTTCCCAGACAACTTGAAGTGCTCTGAAGTCAGGCCCTTGCTCAAGAAGCCCACAGCCGACCCCACAGACCTCAAGAACTACTGTACCATCTAGCTCCTCCCATTCGTGGCCAAAGTTGCAGAGAAAACAGTCAACAGGGAATTGACTCGATTCATCGAAGAGAACGACGTCCTCGACTCATCCCAATCTGGTTTCCGAAGCAACCACAGCACCGAGACCGCCCTACTCTCCGCCACAGACAACATCCTCACCCTCCTGGACCGAGGCCACTCCACAGCCCTCATCCTACTCGACCTATCAGCGGCCTTCGACACGGTCTCCCACCGCACAGTAGTCACCAGACTACACTACGCCAGCACACAAGGAACAGCCCTGGACTGGATCCGTTCATTCCTCACCGGAAGAAGCCAAAGGATCAGACTACCACCCTTCCTCTCCACAATAATCACCTGCGGAGTCCCACAGGGGTCATCACTGAGCAAGACTCTCTTCAACATCTTCATGGCCCCCCTCACAGCCATCGTTCAACAACACGGCCTCAACATCGTATCCTACGCCGACGACACCCAGCTCATCCTCTCCCTCACCAAAGACCCCACCACCGCCAAGCTCAACTTCCAGAAGGGAATGCAAGACGTTGCTGTCTGGATGACCAACAGTTGCCTGAAGCTCAATGCCGAGAAGACAGAAGTCCTCATCCTCGGCACCTCCCTTCAGCATGGGACAGCACTTGGTGGCCGACCGCCCTAGGTAGCCCACCTACCCTCTCAGACCACACCAAAACCTTGGCATCGTACTCGACTCATCACTCAACATGAAACGACAGGTCAACTCCGTCACCTCCAGCTGCTTCAACACCCTCCTCATTCTCCGCAAGACCTTCAAATGTATTACCAGCAGACTGGACTATGGAGACGCACTCTATGCCAGCATCAACAAGTCCCTACTCCGCAAACTCCAGACAATACAGAAAAACGCCACCAGACTCGTCCTCAGCATCCCCCGGCTCAAACACATCAGCCAACACCTACGTAGACTCCACTGGCTCCCTGTGGAGAAAAGAGTCACCTTCAAAATCCTCACTCACGCCTACAAATGCCTACACAACAACTGATCCAAATACCTCAACGACAGAATCAACTTCCATGTACCCAAAAGAAACCTCCGATCTTCCAAACTCGCACTGTCCGAAACCCATGGTGTCCAAAGAGCCAGAGCAGGAGGTAGATCCTTCTCTCACATTGCAGCCACGACATGGAACGAGCTACCGGCAGACAACAGACGCGCCCCCCTGAACACCTTCAGGAAGACCCTCAAGACCTGGCTCTTTGGCTAAACAGTACTGCGGACCCCCCCCCCTCAGCACCTTAAGACTCTCACGGGTGAGTAGAATGCTTACAATTCCCTGATTCATTGATTCATTGATTGATTGATTAGCTGCATGACTGCAGTAGGTCTTTGGATGACCAAAAATGCCTAAAACTCAAATCTTCAAAAATGGAAGTCATTGTCATTGTCAGAAAAGCTTTATTCGGTAAGGCAATTACAAACCATAAAAGCGTTTACATAAAAACAGTTACATTTTTACATTTAACATCAATTTTTGTGCGTTGGGAAGAAAAGTTAAAATTTTTCTAAAAAGAAGGCTATTTTTGCCAGCAAAGTGAAAGTATGTGCAAATTAACAATCGTAAGTGCATATTCAGTTCATAATCTTGTGTCTATAGATGAGTTATGTAAACTTTAAAGGAAAACTTTAAAGGAAAAAAGACGGAGCAAAACAAACCCCCCGGCAGCAAAATTAAGATGCATTGGGGGTTTTTCCCAGTTCATCGTAGGGTATATTTTGATTTATTGATAGAAACCATCTTTTGATCATTTGGAGTTTATGTTACTGTTTAAGGCATGATTAAAATACTGTCCAGAAAACAAGTTTCAGTTTAAAGATTTGTTCTATGCCGCACACAAAATTTAAAAAACTTCGTCATGTTTATCGCCAGCAATTCTGTTTCTAACATTTGAAGAGCCATTAGGGCCGGTCGACATTGTTTTAGGCCCAACAGTTTCAGTAGAGGAATCAGATATAGCTTTCTTGGTTCAGTGTAGAATTTACAAAACATAATTACATGCAGGGTCGACTGGGCGGAAAGATCATCAGAAGGACAGGGGGTCAGTTGATTTGCCCAATCATTTATCACCGGGAAGGTAATTAATCGGTGAAAAATATTGAGTCGTAGTCTTGTTAGTAGAAATTTATCAAAGTTACTCAGACTTGAGTTCAAGTAAGGCTCCATTTTGTCTGTGGTTTGGATGGGGAGAGAATACTGTACAGAGGTTTTACTTATTTCAAGGACCAAGCGTAAGTCTGCTAGATGGCTTAAACACACATCTCGTAGCTTCTTTCTTGGAATTGAATTTAATTTCTGTGGATTAAGGTAAAAATGGTCAAGTCCCAGGTCTGTAATTTTTTTTTTAACATATGATAACCAAGTGATTTGAGACCCGTGATCCAGGTTCATACAGTCAATAATGAGTGCCTGCGTGAATTTTAATTCTGTTGTGGTCCAGATGCGGTGCCAAAGAAGAATTGGCTGCATCCGTATCACATCTGTAATGTATGGGAGGCCCAGTTCACTATGGATGTTAAAAGTTGAGGTAGACGACGGGACAGCCAGTAAGAATTTCAGAAAAGTGTTCTCTACCTTTTGGATCGAGTCTACTTGTACGTTACCCCAAATCCCTGCCCCGTAGATAGCCGTACTAAGGCATCTTGAGTGATAGATGTCAAGCAGTTCTTTTGACGCTCTCTTACCCAGTCTCCGTGCAAACGCAGTCAGTGCCATAGTGGCGTTTTGAAATTGAAGTTTTCTGTTCTCTATTGATCTTTTCCAGGTACCTTTGTTATCTATTATGACTCCCAAGTAAGGGTAGGTGGTAGTATTTTCTACTCTTGTATTATTTAGGTAGATACTTTTTCCTTTACGGGTTTGTTTGCCTGATGTCATTATGAATGTCTTTTTGACGTTGATATTTAAGTCCAGGTGATTCATGAAGTTTTTGTATCTATCTAAAGCCCGTTGTAGTTCAAGGGGGGTGCGAGCGATTATAACTGCGTCATCCGCATAGAGGAGAGCGGAGATCGGGCGCGTTTGGACATATGGTTGGTCCTGGCTACCCTTCAACAAAGCTGCTTCTAAGCCGTTTGTATATAGATTAAAGAGCAAGGGAGCCAGGACACAGCCTTGCCTGACTCCCCGCTCTACCCCGAATGGTGATGTTAGCTGCCCCCCTATGCCGTATCTTACTCTTGTAGTTGCATTGGAGTAGATTTCCCTTATGTAGTTAACCAGTTTAGTGTCGGCTCCCATATCGATCAGTATGCTCCACAGCTTGTTATGCGCCACGCAGTCAAAGGCTGCGGAGAGGTGTACGTATGCCATGCAGAGGCTGCCACCCTTTGCCTGAACATACTTCCCTCTCAGAAGTGTAAGGTTTAGGACCTGTTCGATGGTGCCTCTTCCCTCCCTAAAGCCAAATTGGAGGTCGGATATTATGTTATTTGTTTCTGCCCAGTCTTGTAGGCGTGCCAGAAGAATTCTTCCTACTATTTTTCCTAATGAATCCAGTAGGGATATGGGTCGATAGCACGTTGGGCTGTTTCTGTTGCCCTTTTTGAAGATAGGGACTAAAATCGAGTCCGACCAAGAATCGGGTAATCCTACCTTTCCCATTGCCTCTAGGACTTTGAGTAGTAAAGGGGCCCAAAGATCGATGTTCAATTTGTAGAGGTCCATAGGGACCCCATCGGGGCCCGGGGTCTTTCCTGATCTGCTTGTGTTCAAAGCCAGCTTGACCTCGAGGAGGTTGAAATCTAAATCTAGTGGATTAGTCAGATCAGTTGGAGGAATATAGTTCTGTCGGCTTGTCCCCTCGAGGATTGAGAATATTTCTGAGAAGTGGGTAATCCACTATTGTTCCGTAATAGTTGTTTCAAGTAGGCCGCGATCTTTTGGGCCTGAAAGAAAAGAAGAATTAACAATCTCCCAGAAGGCAGCCGAATCTTTGTTGTTACAACTATCGTGTAGGGCAATCCAGTGTGCCTCTTTTAGTTCTTTCTTCCTGGATATTAGTGTTTTGTTATATGCTTTCCTAACTTGTGAAACCTTTGCTGGATCTCTTGGGGATTTTTTTAGAACTTTTTTAAGGGTTTTGTGTGCTATGGTACAGGCTGAATTAAACCACCGAAACTTGGGTTTTTTCTTTGGAATTTTCTGCCCGTTGGGCTTCACTGCCTGGGCTTCTTGACTTCAGATGTTATATTTTCATAATTTGCTACGATCTCACAAGGAGATGAGGTCTCCGTTAAACATACTGAGAAGGCTGGGCGTGCCGCTTTAAGTATGGTTTCTAAGATAGCGGTAGGGTCGATGTGGGACCATTTCAGTGCATAGCCGTTTGGTCTCGGCATTGAGATGTTATCATCATGGTATAGTGTTTGTACCTTTTTTTGTGGAGCAGTGGTTCGGATAGTGATGGATAATGGGAAGTGGTCACTAAACGCGCAGTCGTGGGTGGTAACCGCGGTAATCAATTCTGAGAGATTGTTTCCCACCAAAATAAAGTCGATACAAGAAGATAATCCTCTACCATTGAAAGTTGGGGCAAAAGCAACGGCAGGGTCAAGCAATTCGTTGGCAAAAGCTAATTGGAGGAGAGTCATGGTCTCGTTCAGGAGGGACCACTTTTGGGAGTGGGGAAAGTGTGTGGTGTTGTTGTTTTGATGGTCTGTGTAACCGCAGTTGCCGTTATGTCTATTCTCACATAATGTGAGGTTAAAGTTGCCTCCCCATATGAATAATGGCTCTTTCCCTTTGTTATTAGTAATTTGTTCTGATAGAAAGTGGCGGATTTCTTTTATGGCCTCCATAAACTTGATGTCTGTAAGATTGTTATATATGTTGACTATCAAGATGGGTGGCGACCTTGTTATGGTTGCTCGTAGTATCTGATATTGTGTCTCATATTTAAGAATTTGGACTTCTAAAGTTGGAATTAAATTTGAGACATAAGTCACTAGACCACCCTTTGCTCTACCTGATGTTGAGGCCAGAGCTGGACTGAATAAAGTTTTATAGCCATTTATATGGATAGGGGTGGTTGCCCATGTCTACTGTAAGGAGACAATGTCGTTTTCTTTTATAAGGTTCAGCCATCCTTCGTTATTGATCTTTGAACGGAGGCCCGATACGTTACAAAAAATTATTTTTAAGTCTGAGTCCATCAAAAAATTTCTATTTGAACTATTGGGGATTTTTCAAGCAATTAGTTTGGCTACAGGAGGGTCCATAAGTGGACTGCTATTACCCAAATTGTATAGTCAATCTATCGTAGAAGATATATTTTCGGGCACGCTGTTAGACTTTAAGGTAGGGGGATACCCTGTTTGAGGTGTAAGCACGGGGTGGCAAAGAGTGGAATGTGCCATACTCTTGCCCTGACCATGATTAGGATCGGGATAGTTTTTAGGTCCGGTGTATGACTGAGTTACATTTTGGGGAGTAGCGTTATCTGACGGTGTTAGTTGTCAGTCCACCTCCTCTAGTGTTGTAAGTTGTTCAAACCTGTTTTGTAGTAGGATGCACCCGTTCCGTCTGTGGTCATTAGTTGGTTCTGTGTAGTAGAAAAAAATCAAGTGACACCAAATTAATTACTGTGTTTTCATTTGTTGTTCCCCTGTTGATCCTAAGTAGGGAACGCACTAGACCAGGTGATTTAAAATTTACTACTATACAATCTCCGGTAATACTTTTCTGGGTATGACCAATCCAACCCACTCTCCTAACCATCAAGATCTGGTTAATGTGGTTTGGGTGAAAATGTTTGTGTTTGATCAGCCAATCCGTGACCTTGTTTCTAAGTGAAACCCATGTTTCAATTGAACCTTTATTTAAAGGTGGGACACCTGTTAGAACTAGGGCGTAAGGGCAGGCAGCCGGCGGTAGGTTTAGACGTTCTTTGTTTGCATTCGGGAAGGCTTTTGGTGAGGTTGTTTTTTTTCTTTTTGGGGTCTTTCGCAGGATCTTATAGATTGTTCCACTATTGCATTTAGTCTAGTGTCTCCCTTAGTACCCTGATTATTTTCCAGTGTGGCTATAGTGGGGGGGGGGTATGGATATTTGCAGTGGAATTGTTAGGATGTTCTTTTTCAGGGGATAAAGAATGTGCCTCCTGGGGAATAGATTGGCTATTGTCAGCCTGTACTCTGTGCAAATTTGATCGTGATCTGCCGCCGAGTACCAATTTTTTTAATTGGGCAAATTTGTCTTCGAAGACAGCAGAACGCATGGAAATCATTTCACCCAATTTCTCTTCTATAGCTTGATTCACTGCTGTTTGAGTAGATTTTTCGATTTGTTTAGATGTCGTCTCTATCATTGCGGCAAGAGTTTCTAGTTAGGCATGGGGATCTTGATAGCTTTCCTCTGTCTGTGTGCCTGTGTTGCGGAAGACTGGGTGGGATAAAGTCTTCCCCTCTTTTTTATGAGAGCGGCCTTTTGTATATGCCCCCCTTCCACCATTCAATTTTGATTTGGTTTTCCCCTGGGTTAAGGGTCCTTTGGTTTGTGGGGGGGGGTAGTTTTTGGCAATACTTCTATAAGCTCCGGGGAATTTTGAGACAAGAGAACTGGGGAGTCGGAAGGAAATATCAGGGTAGGTGTTTTATTCAGTAGGGAGGGACTGAAGGTCTCAGGGACTCTGTGTGCTCTAGTAGTTGGGTCTAGCGAGAGCCTCCTCTCAGTAGATAGTATTTCCTGGTCTAGTAAGGATTCGGCTCTCAGTAAATAGGCGTCTAAGGTGCCCACGGCGCATTTACGTTTTTCCATGTTTAAAGAAGAAATTAGATCAAATAATAGCTATACAGTCCCGCTCTGTTGCATTAACAACTAAGTGTCTTTTTCAAAGAGATGGTGACAGCCAGTCCATAGGAGGCAAATGTATATGCAGATCTTACACTCTGGAATGTAACATACCTCTACCTTGCAGTGTCTTTCTAGAGGCGGAAAGGGGGGTGGCCCGGCCCTGCCTCTGTCTGCCCCTGACGGCCACAGACGGCCCGCCCTTTGCCCGGGCTTAGCCCGGCACCGCCCGCGTGCGTCCCGCGACGCGGAGGGAGCCTCTGCTTTTTCAGCGCCTCTGGGCGCGCTGGTGGGCGGAAGTGATGTGATGCCGCTAGGTGTCCTGGGAGCTGTAGTCTCCCCCAACTGCGGCCAGTGATCTCGATCGGCGGCAGGGGAGACCTACAGCGTTGCCGTCCCGGTTAGAACTGTCGATGCCCAGGTAAGTGCGAACCTCCAGTTTTGCCTTGCAGCGTTTAAGAAATGTCCCCACTCCACCGAGGGAGCGTCTGCTTTTTCAGCGCCTCCGGGCGCGCTGGTGGGCGGAAGTGCTGTGATGCCGCTAGGTGTCCTGGGAGCTGTAGTCTCCCCCAACTGCGGCCAGTAATCTCGATCGGTGGCATGGGAGACCTACAGCGTTGCCGTCCCGGTTAGAACTGTCGATGCCCAGGTAAGTGCGAGCTTCCAGTTTTGCCTTGCAGCGTTTAAGAAATGCCCCCGCTCCACCAAGGGAGCCTCTGCTTTTTCAGCGCCTCCGGGCGCGCTGGTGGGTGGAAGTGATGTGATGCCGCTAGGTGTCCTGGGAGCTGTAGTCTCCCCCAACTGCGGCCAGTGATCTCGATCGGCGGCAGGGGACACCTACAGCATTGCCGTCCCGGTTAGAACTGTCGATGCCCAGGTAAGTGCGAGCTTCCAGTTTTGCCATGCAGCGTTTAAGAAATGCCCCCGCTCCACCGAGGGAGCCTCTGCATTTTCAGCGCCTCCGGGCGCGCTGGTGGGCGGAAGTGATGTGATGCCGCTAGGTGTCCTGGGAGCTGTAGTCTCCCCCAACTGCGGCCAGTGATCTCGATCGGCGGCAGGGGAGACCTACAGCGTTGCCGTCCCGGTTAGAACTGTCGATGCCCAGGTAAGTGCGAGCTTCCAGTTTTGCCTTGCAGCGTTTAAGAAATGCCCCCGCTCCACCGAGGGAGCCTCTGCTTTTTCAGCGTCTCCGGGAGCGCTGGTGGGCGGAAGTGATGTGATGCCGCTAGGTGTCCTGGGAGCTGTAGTCTCCCCCAACTGCGGCCAGTGATCTCGATCGGCGGCAGGGGAGACCTACAGCGTTGCCGTCCCGGTTAGAACTGTTGATGCCCAGGTAAGTGCGAGCTTCCAGTTTTGCCTTGCAGCATTTAAGAAATGCCCCCGCTCCACCGAGGGAGCCTCTGCTTTTTCAGCGCCTCCGGGCGCGCTGGTGGGCGGAAGTGATGTGATGCCGCTAGGTGTCCTGAGAGCTGTAGTCTCCCCCAACTGCGGCCAGTGATCTCGATCGGCGGCAGGGGAGACCTACAGCGTTGCCGTCCCGGTTAGAACTGTCGATGCCCAGGTAAGTGCGAGCTTCCAGTTTTGCCTTGCAGCGTTTAAGAAATGCCCCTGCTCCACCGAGGGAGCCTCTGCTTTTTCAGCGCCTCTGGGCGCTGCTGGGCGGAAGTGATGTGATGCCGCTAGGTGTCCTGGGAGCTGTAGTCTCCCCCAACTGCGGCCAATGATCTCGATCGGCGGCAGGGGAGACCTACAGCGTTGCCGTCCCGGTTAGAACTGTCGATGCCCAGGTAAGTGCGAGCTTCCAGTTTTGCCTTGCAGCATTTAAGAAAAGGAAGTCATCTTGTTTGGCAATAATCTGACTTTTTGGTCACCCAAATGGTGGCCAGAGGAACTAGGTACCCTTCGGAAACCGGTCCAGAAGGCAAAAAATCTCAGAGTCATGATGGATGACTGCCGGACATATAAAGAGCAGGTGATCTACCGCCTTCTTCACCCTTTGCATGGAAATAAAATCATCCAATTTCTCCCTTTCGATATGCTAAAAACCATTGTTATTGCACTAGCGCTATCTTGGATAGACTACTTAAATGGGCTCTATCAAAATGTGCTCAACAAATCTATGAATAAATTGCAAATCTTGCAACATTCGGTGGCACGAATGCTGATGAAGTTTCCTAGATATGCTTTTCAACCTATCTCTTCTTCTTTTCTGTTTGAGCACGTTGCTTTTATTTAGGTTTTTTTTCTTTTTCACATCACAAAACATATGTGAGTTCATTAACCAATTGTTGGGCCATAGGACATTTTCCATGTAAATATGCACACAAGTTTGTAATTGGTAAATTTGTTTGATTGCAGACATGCCCCTGAGGAAGGGACCCCAGAATCCCGAAATGCATCGGGCTTCATGTTAATGGAACGATAAAATCTGCATGTGCAAAGATTGCAATATTTGTATAAATGTTGGTTTTGATTGAAAAAATGTTGTTTAAATTCAACATGTAATTTCATTGTCACACATTGAAAACAGCAGATTGGATAATATGATAAATTTCATTTGCTATGTAATAATCTGAGAATGATATATAAACACCCAAAAAAATTATTCATTGACTTTTGTCAATTCTGTATTACATATATATGCAGATTGTCCAGGAAAAGCATAGAATGTTTAGTTCTTAGTGAACAGTGCTCACCACATCCAGGCATTAGGTCCTGTCAGTTTCATAGGTTCCTAGATATGCGTCAGCCTCTTCAACCATCAATAGTTTGCACTGGCTGTATGTAGGAAAACGGATAATCTCGAATGTACTCTGTACAGTTTACAAGGCACTTCACTGCCTTGGTCCGGGCTACCTAAAAGACAGGTTTAGATGGTACCTTCCAGAAAGGACTCTCCGTTCTAGTTCTGCTAAGGATTTGGCAATCCCCACACAAAGATTGACCTCCAGAGGTGACAGGAGCTTTGTCCTTTGTACAGTCCAAAATTGGAACCGCTTGCACCTTGAAATAAAATGGCCACCTCCCTACTTAGGTTCAGGAATGCCTTAAAACCCTGGCTTTTCAGGCAAGACTAGTTTTTCTTTAAACTCCTGGTTCCAGCTACTTGTCATGAGCAACGCCAAGCCGCCCCCGGGAAATCGTTTGTGCTTTATAAATGATAAATCAAATCATACATCTGTAATGTATTATCATAGTCCAGTAAAGCAATAAGCTTCAAAATCACATATGTCAATGCATGTAGAGTCCACTCTCATAGTTTGTAATGTCCGTCCTACCTGACGAACGAACAGTCCATAGAAAACTACGATAGTAAAATAGAGAGATGGACTTGACGCTGTTTCAGTCTCTAGTGTTCTAAATATGCAAGACCATCCTCAGGACCAATATGATTTGAGAGGATATGCAAAAATTACCCCACAGTAAATTGAGCTGTGTACTTGGTTTAATATAGATTAATGTTTAAATCAGTAAATGCAGGAAGGACTCTAAAGATTTAATCTATAGAGCGTGCCATCACGAAGATTAATTGAGTGCAATGAATCATAAAGTGGTTGTCGAGAGACTAGTGGGTTTTGAAATTAGTGGGCTGGGGAACTCATTGTGCCACCCACTAAAAAACAACTGTAAAACACATCTCCAGGCCTCGGACTGCAGCCGAGTATGCAGTTTTAAAACTGTAATTTTGGCCTGGCAAAACAAACCTTTTGCGAGGCCTAAACCTTCACTTTTAATACTTATAAGTCACTCCCACTAAAGACCCTAAATATCCATAGGGCAGGATGTCTGGTACGTAAATGGACATGTATATTTAGTGTTCTACATGTGCTGGCAGTGACAAACCTACAAAGTTGTTTATCATTGTGGCAAGACTGGCTCTCCCAAGAGATTCGCACTGGTTTAGAATGTTATGTTAAATAAGTGCTAAATTCAGTTTGGGAATAGTTATAACATAGTTCAAGGACTCATTGTAATAGTAAAAATCCAATTTAATATTCAAGTCAGATTACATATTACTATTTTGGAAATAACACTTTTAGAAAGATGTCATTTTCCTTCCTAAAGCCAAAAGGCTTCCCTGCCAGTGTCAAGCTGTCAACTGACTTCTGTTGGCGTACCCGTGGTGAGATGTATATTGCTCACAGAAAATGAACAAAGGGCCCTGGGAGTTAGGAGAGGGATTCCTCCCTTGGCAGGATGGCCTAGAGCTGTGCCCAGACTCTTCCTGAGCTTCAAAGCAAGCCTACCTTGCCATTGGCAGGTGAAGTTCACACATAGGCCTACCTCCCCTTTGTCTCTCTAGTCAGATGGCACCAAACCCAGTGGGGGTAGAGGAACTTACCAGAACAGTTTCAGGGGTGGATAAAGGCATGCCCTCCACCCCCAGGATGGCACTGGGCTTAAAAGGAGATCCCAGAGACCTCTCCTCAGAACACTCTTAAACATGAAGACAGGGCGTGCTTGCCTTGAACCCAGGACCCTAGATGTGACTCTGAGGGTCAGCTGGCTCCCCTCTTGCTTCAGCTACAGGGACACAAGCTTCCAGAGGTCCTTCCCCTGAAACTGGCCAGCTGACCAGTCACACTGGACCTGCTCTGGACTCTGCTGCTGGCATCTGCTGGAGAAACTCCTAACCCCAGATGGTGCCCACAAAGTCCTGGACCCTTGGTTTGTGTTAGAATCTACTCCTCCTGTCCCTAAACAGCAAGAAGTGAGACTTAGAAACTTTTCTGCCAACTTTCTGCCCGGATAACCGATAGAGACCGGGATCTCCATCGTAGCACAGTCGTAAATGTCGTATCACTGGTCGGGCTCAGCTTGATGGCTTACCCTGCTGAAGGAGATTGGACTTCCAGAAAAGTTTATTAGTTCAAATGTACAAGACTTCATCAGCAAGGCCTTCGGACTTTGCCTGGTCGGAGTATTTATGCATTCATTGATGACCGCGCCAGGACACTGCTCTTTAGCAATTCAATGTTGCTGAGCCCTGCTTCAAATACAGCGTGCAGCTTGATTCCCTTTTTCTTCATAAAGGTTTCTAAGTAGGGAGGTAATCTTTCCACCAGGATGAATCTGGTCCCTTTATCCGACCCATGCTTCATCGCTGTCTTCCTTAACTTTCAACTTTGACCCAGTCTAGTGCGACCAGATATCCGTAGTTGGCGCTTCGTGCTTTTTGTCGCTATTTTTAATCCAAACTGTAAAATTTCATATCTCAAGTTCTAGTAATTGGATTTTTGTCGTTTTGGTGTCATAACATTTTTCAAAGTACTCTTTATTTTACTAAATTGGTTTGAAATTTTTGTCTTTTCACTTTGCTGTTTGTGTGCTGCATAAATACCTTACACAATGCCCCTGAGTAAAGCCTAGCTGCTTTGTTCCAAGCTACCAGAAGGCTTAGCTAAGCACAGGTTTATTTAGTGACTTTAGCGGTTCATCATGATAGGGATTGTTATTATTATTTAGAGTGGGTTCTCACCGCCCCCCCCCCTCAACTAATACTCCAATGTCTTACATGAGATCAAATTGCTATCGCTTTTCACAACAGCTACAGATTTTTGTGCATCTTTAGATCAGTTTATTGCATATGCTGGGTATCATTTACCATAAAAGGAGCTTATACAGGAGACCACATCTTGCACTGTGGTTTGTAGGAAAAAATAATTATCCTGAAGTTGAGGAAATAAAAATGTACACAGAAAGGTGCTGGGGATCGATCCACTCAGCCATTGGTTCTCTTGGGTCTGTTCCACTCAGCCAATCCTTGAAGAAAATGCCATTTTTTATTTTGAATGAGTCCAGCAGAGTATTTTGCTCTCTCATTCTTGACTTTAGGTATCAGATGCACTAGTTCCACTAGAAGGGGGCTTCTATTACAAAGAATGAGGTGCATTGTTTGCAGAAGTAGGAGCAACAGGCCAGGTGTTATACAAAATGTGTAACAAATGTTAATGACATACTTAGAAAAATGATTGAGATAACAATTTTGTAGGTATAATTTTGCCATTATTAACACACAGAAGTGTTTCACGTGCAGAGGTATGCTTTAGCATGTAATGACTGTTGACTAATGTTTTTGCTCCATATCTCAGCGTTCAGACTGAGTACTTGGTGTACCCCTGGCTCACAACCAATCTAGATTACAAACATATTCTAAGAATGGTGGATTAACGTCGTAGCCCTAGCTTGGTTTGATACAAGTGTCCATGGATTATGTGTCCTTGACGGGGAACTGCTGAAGCCTGCAATTGCATGGTGGGGACAGCATAGCAGTGTTCACGGTAGTCCATCCAACACGCATAAAAATAGTTTTTAAAAAAGTGAATAATTTATGACTATAAATATCTCACAATAGCCGGAAATGTCAAATGCTGAACCAGCATCGGATAGCTGTATATTGTGGTCCCACAAGAAGTTGAGAGAAGTGCAGATAACAATAATAATATTCCTGTTCCTTGCTGGCCTCACTTGTTCATCGTGGCCTTTCATGTCCAGTATATTTGATCATGAGTACTGAGTCTGATGTTCAGTGTGTGCGTCTGTAATCGTGGCGGCTGTTGTTGCGTGCCGGGGACCCTGTCCTTTCTCTTCTATTGACTGCACCAACCCCCATGAGATTTAAGGAGATACATAGAACAAGGTTCTTTGGAGAAGGTGAGGAGTGGATAAGAGAAAGGTCCAGGACTCCATGGCTGATCCATGGGTGCAGGCAGCTTCTGGTGTTCTCCTCATCGTCGCGTCCCCTAAATATGGTCTCAGCAGTTGCTGTTGCAATCTGTCCGTGGCCTACATTGAACCTTGCCTTCTTGCATTTCCTAGGGTCTCACTCTTTTGAATTGCCTCCTTCTCTCTTAAAGGTCAGGTTAAGAGAGAAGAGGAGAAGCGTGCAGGATAAGCTCTGAAGATAGTCCTTGAAAAGCTAACAGCTCTGGCCTTAGTTTGCTAATGAATGCAAGCACAGTGCATTCACTCGTTAGCACAGCAAAGCCAGACCT
Source organism: Triturus cristatus (assembly GCF_964204655.1). Taxonomy (NCBI): domain Eukaryota; kingdom Metazoa; phylum Chordata; class Amphibia; order Caudata; family Salamandridae; genus Triturus; species Triturus cristatus. The sequence goes on along the minus strand of NC_140585.1, from coordinate 409,962,401 downwards.
GTTGGTTTTGCAAATGCTTGTTATGTACTGTCGGTAACAGGTATTGCTATTAGGCAATTTAAAAGCACTCAATTTACTGCAATTAGAAGGATGAAAGGCTGAGTCTGCGTTGCTGGGTTTCAACCTTGTGACTGATAGATCACTTTGAATATCCACGCCGAACATTCATTTGCTAAATCCTCTTGTGGCTTGTGGAAGGAAAGAGGACCGCCATAACACATGCTGGAAAAGATACAGATAAAATGTGTTGATGATGTGAGAGCCTAAAAATACATCCTCACAACCAAAAGTCCTGGCCGACCTTTGTATAGGTCAATGAATGTGATCATTCCACCGTAAAAGTTTTTCTAGCTGCATTACCAGTGGTCCTTAAAAAACACCAGAGTGTCAACAAACAGCAGGTCGCAAACCAGACGGTGTTTTTTGCACAGCAACTGGTTTGTGATCTGCTCTTAATTTTGCAATTCAGCAGGTCAATAGAAGTCTTGGCTAATTAAAATGCATGAGGTGTCAAGCAATTTCCGACCCTCTCCGAATGCCTGTAAGTGCAAATGGAGGCCTCCGAGTGACACCTTCACCCCTGTAGTTGTATTGCTTAACTGGTGGTTTTTTTTTTAGGATAGGCTGTTAATAAAAAACAATCACATTCGTTGAATGATATCATTCAGAGTGTGCAGGGGTGGCTGGTACCATTTGAAAGTGGCGAGGCGAGTGAAGTGCCTTACCAAGTGAAGTGCCTTACCACTTCCCCCAAAAATCAAAATAAAGCACCACCTCCCACCAAATCTCCAAAGTAAACCACTCCTCTCTTCAAAAGCACCGGGGGAAAAAACATAACATTAACTACAAAATAAATCACAACCACTGCACTTACATGCATTACACATATCAAATAAAATAAAATAAAACAGCCCTTACCCACGGGCTGCGTGTCCTCCTCAGCGTTCTTCTCTGATACATAAAAAGCTCACCTAATCAATCCAGACGCTGCTGTTAGCCAGCATGAGAGAAGCTCCTGGATTGGATGGAGCAGGCTGGCTGGTCGCTCCTTCAGGCCCTGGAGTCCTGTGTTTGATCTCCACCAAGCTGTTTTAATACAGCTGGGTGGAGAGCTTCAAAGTGCGCATGTCACTTTGGCGGGCACAAAACAGCCATCCAAAGTAACATGCGCACATTGAAGCATCCAGTCTGCCCTGCTTCAGTCCTCCTCTGCTGCTAATTGCCAGTGTGTCTCTGGGCTGGTGCTGCTGCAGTGCACACTGCACACTGCGCTGGTAAAAATAAAATGTCATGGAAATTTTTTCATTTACATTTTGTTTTTTCAACGTGGCTTGCAGCGGGCTGAGGGGGCGACGTTCCCCCGCCCTTAAGAAGAAACCACGCTGCAGAGTTGATACCGCGTAGCACAGTCTGCTCGTAGGCCACCCACCATCATTTACAAGGTGGAAGCTGTCCCTTAGGGATTGCTTCTACTTCTACCAATCAGTTACCACCCCATGTCTAGTGTCAGTAACTGATCAGTGGTTTGTGACCACAGATGCTATCACAGAACATTGATAAATTGCATTTTGAATCTCCCCCTGCTATTTAAGATTGGGAGTAAGACGAAAAGGCGTCTCTGAGTTAGGAATTTCTATCCGAATTGCAAAGTACCTTCTAGTACATTGCGACTTGTAATTTTGTAGTTCCAAATTGTGAACTGCAGACTTTGTTTCTAGAAAAGCACTTTGTATGTCAGCCCCCGAGAGATTTCAGTAGCCTCTTTGTACCCAGGCCGGCAGAGATACAGAAGGTTGGCATTGCTCCCTCCCCCCACCAATGTTTTTGCCTTGGATTTCTATTTGTTTTTAACACTCGTTTTGCAAGCAAACCCGTGGTTTGATCAAACACGCTCAAGTCAACATGCCACCCTGACAAAGTTATTGAGGCCCATGGGCAGATGTGGTTTTAGTTTGTGTCAAAATATCTACCTTCTTGTCTGTTGTCAGAAGCCACAGCTCTTTGTGAGTTATCTTATTAAATCCATGGTGTACTAATCGCCAACCATGAGTTGTAAACAATAAGTGTTCATTTAGTGTTTTCGTCAATTAGTCTTAGCTAACCAGTGACATTTATATAAAGCATTTATAAAGCAGCGTGATACAGTTTCAGTGCCACCTCTGAGTTTCATTACAGCAAATGGACCCTTCACTTCCTCTGTCAGTTCACGGATGACTTCAACCGTCTCCTTTCTTTCTGGCCAATGGCACTAAAAGCATGCCCGGCTGTCGCTGGGCATTGTTTGAGGGTTTGAAAGCCCCCTGAGTGGTTGTAGAAAGTCACGTTCTGCAGCCAGGCATCATGCTTCAGCAACTGCACTTCGTGTCGCCATGGAACCACTTGAGGTCTGGAACATCTGTGCCAAAAATGGCATCTGGGAGAGGGCGCGTGCCTTGAATGCTACAACGATACCTGACCATGAACTCACGGCGTCCAGGAAGCATTCTCTAAAAGACCTTAGAGGTCCTATCTATGGAAATCTAAATTATTTTTTTACTTCTCTTAATATGTTCAGAAATCACATTCTGTACACCAACCCTGATGCACTGCGGAGTGTGGATGCACTGAGGTCAGCAGTGCAAGCAGGGGTCAAATGCACTCTTCTCTGCCTTGTTCCCTGCAATGAATGAGCATATGACACTGGGTGTGTTCAATGCAGGGCTTAATTTGTAAATAAATAAGTGCCAGGGCCCTTGTCAGGAGGATACTCCTGCTTGCACAACCCATTGCCCTTACCATGCTGCCAGTGACAGTACCAACACAACTACTAGCCATCATACATCTGCAAGTGTGACATTTTAGACTATCCCAGATCTACAAAACTATAAGAATGACTTGGACCGCAGATATAAGTAATTTTTTATGTGTATTGAATTAATAAACAGCTATTATTGTGCTGATCTGTAAATTAGGCAAACAGCGCTACCATGTGGCAGCATGTCATAAGTGCTGGTGTTGACAGTTAAGTTCCAATGCCTAGCACCAGAAACCACTGGCTGAAATTAAGCACTGGTTCAACCAACAGTGATGAAGTAAAGATGTGTCCCAACCATCGTCCTGTTGACAAACCTTGAATTTTGGGGGCTGGCAGTAGCCTTCAGTTCGCTTGGATCATCACCGGAACTGAGGCACTGCTTTGAGGCCCTTTGTGCTGGCTTGTGCTCAGTACCTGAGCCATAGAGAAGTCCTGGCGTGCAGCCTTCCTGGTGGCCAATGTGCTGGGAAGGAACTCTGAAACCGCATATAGAACTGGGTGCTGCACTCAACGTCAGCCTGGTTAATTGCAAAATGTGCCGCTCGAACTGCCTCCTCCCTCGAGGTTTTCTATAAGAAACTTAAGACTTGGCTCTTTTAACGGCTGCGGGTGCCTCTGGCCTCTCTGCTGGGAGCCCTGTGGGCAGCCATGCTTGTTATAAATTCATTAATTATAATAATAATAAAAGTAATATTAATAAACCCGCTGGTATTTATTTAGCAGAGTAAAAAATGCTCAGTATTTAACAGAACATGCTTATTATTCTCTGGATGTTATTCCTCACAAACATGTAATTGGATGGCATTTATTGTACACCAGTGCTTTCCAAAATTTTAGAAGCACAATCCACTTTTTAGAACAACAATATTTTGTGACTCTCCTAGCTTTAATGAACATGAGGAATGGCAAATTTTAATGTAACCCGAGCATCGTGTGGTAGCGTACAGTCATTTACTGAGAGCACATTTTCCATTGAAATGATCACTACATTTGTTCAGGCAGACAGTTTTACAGATAAAACTATACTGCACACAAACAATAATGTGTGGAAATCAGGTAGCCGTGAATAGAAATCATTTGCGCATCACTAAGAAAAGTGTGTTTATTTGTTTTGATTCTAGGATCTTTGTTTCCCTCGCACTTCTGTATTACAAAACAAATGTGCTTCATTTTTTCTCACCTAACTGCTGAATGTGTACAGTTGATTTACAGGTATTTATATTTTGTTGTGTATTACAAAAAAAAATGATATCCTACAGCCTTTCCCTTCACACTCCCTGTACTCCATCAAGATTGTCACATAATGCACACTGTTTTTCTTTCTCTGACTGCAAAGTGAGATGATTTTGTAAACACCAATCCTCCTGTTGAAAAATGTAAGCACCAGTTTGTCAGAAAAGATAGGCTAACAGTCGACCCCTGTCTTTGAAGCGCAACAAATGTGACACAATAAATACTGAATTTAAAGGTATCTTTATTCGTTGATTGTACACCCACAACCCACCAAAAATCAGCTGGTGACCCACCATTTTATCACATTTGTTACCACAAATACCGATTACTGGGCCACTCGGAAAGCAGTGTGGGCGTAAGCTGCATAGTTTCATGTAGCGTAACTATGTGAAATTGTCCCCAAATTACGCATAATTATGCAAAATGCACCTCCCATTAAAAGATTTTCCTGAAATGTCAGTTCGGGTATGTCAGGAAATAGGCTTTTTGCAGGATTCCCCTACTTTTTGCCCTCATTTGGACTACTTGCTACTGATTTTTTGACTCTGAGAGTGCACTGAGGCTTGCTAACCAGACCTCAGTGCCAGCGTTCTAAGCCCTTATAAAGCATATGTTGAATCAGCTACCTCCAATGGGTACCTACTGACTTACTTATAAGTCCCTAGTATATGGTACCCAGGGTGCCTAGGGCATGTAAGGCATAGTATCCATTCAGGGTTGCAGCACTGATTGTGCCACCCTGTGTGTGACAAGGTACAAAATGGCTCCCAGCCTGCCACTGCAAACTGGAAGGGCAGAGGTAATACCGCTAGTTCGACTTTGCCGTTAAACCACTGACAAAGCCCTCACTTCCCTTGACAATATATACAAGTCTCCCCTAAGGAAGGCCTATCAAGCTCTAAGGCAAGGAGATGTATATTATCAAGTAAGACATATATTTTAGATAAATATGCTGGCAGCAACACTTACAAATTTTCATTTTGCGGTGGGAAAATTAGTAGTCCCATTGGCTAACACAGAATTACCGCCTGATCCTTCAGTCCCGCCTGGCTGACTTCTGAATGGAACTACTGAGATAGGTGCTGAAAGGTACAGTGGCGGCTCCTCCATTGGGGCGTTTGGGTGCCGCCCCACTGCTTTCTCGCAGTGCGAGAAGGTAGAAACATAAATGGTAATAACTACCATTTATGTTTCTGCTTCTCGCACTACGAGAAAGCAGAAGTGCCTGGTTGGGGGTGGGCGGTCCTGCTCGAAGGCAGGGCGGGAGTGGCCTGGCCACTGTTGTGCATACTGACTGTTTGGCCGGCCCTGGGGCTGACCAAACAGTCAGTATGCGCAACAGTGGGCAAGCCACTCCCTCCTGCCCTCGAGCAGGACCACCCACTCTCCCATTTTCTCTATGTAGGCTGCTGCATGCAGTAGCCTACATAGAGAAAATGGCCCGGGTGGGGCGCTCTCAGAGTCGCCTCACCAGTTGTGATTGGAGGAGGGAAGGGAGGGAGGCTGCCTTACCTGATGACACGAGGAGAGCTGCAGCCGGTGGGCCTGGAATTCGAAAACCCAGGAGTCAGAACCGGCAGTCGGGAACCTTCCAGAAGATGGCGCGGAGCGGCGGGTCGGTAAGTTTTATTTTATATTTTTTTCCCCATTAAACCCCTTCTGCCCCCCCCGCGCGGCGCGATGACCCGATTTCAAATTACACCCCCCCCCCCCCGCCCGTAATGCTGGCCGCAACTTCTGGAATGAGTGGCACACGCAGATGAGTTATTATAAAGTGTTCTGAGGATGTTGCAATCAGAGCCAGTGCAACATTAGGATCAGTGTGGGACAGTGTCTCGGGGTGGTCGCACATAAGACCACAGTAGGGCACCACAGTGCAAGAGGTAACCTCAGAAAAGCCGTTGCTCAGGGTGAGGGCCCAAACAGCAAAATATCATTTTGTTTGGAGCTCCACAAATCCTCACAGCCGTGCTGGTTGGGCTTAGTAACCAGAGCTGCCGACGTTGGAGTCTGTGGAGCCATGTTTGAATCCTATCCTCGGCGCCTGGGTAAACATCGTGTGATTCTGTGCAAATCAATGACTCTCCCTGTGCATAAAACAATGTGAAATGAAATATAATTTCCACCTGATGTGCAAGTTCCCCCTGCCTCCCCCCACAATTAAGGTACAGTGCCTCCTATCTAGGTTAGCACTACATACATAAATGTTTTACAAAGAGATGGCTTTCGAGGGGTGTTTTGGTTTGGCGTTTCGAGGCCATGCACTGAACACGAGAACTGCGGGTGGGCACTTGTCACAGGAAAACTGAGGAATTATAGTATTTTCCTTTGACAACTGTTGGCATATGAACACAGTTATGAGGGTATTGTGTTCAATGCCTAGATATGTATAATTCCGTAACCCCAGGACCCGCTCTCTCCAATTGTCCTCACTGTTGCCAACGTGATTTCATCTGTCACCTTTGGGCACCGCTTTTCCCTTAATGATCAGATTTTCCACAACCTGATAATGCCACTGATCTTCTCATCAAGTTTATGGGCAGCGTCTATGGAAGGGTGAGACAAACAACCTTCTTTTACTCTTAGAAATAAAACCCTATGATCCTAATGGAATGGGTCACCGACATTGCGCTAAAGGGGCCATCTAATGTAGAGAATTATAAAAGTTATTTTTAACTTGTCCTGCCACACTAACAATCATCAATAATATTCAACCTAGAATGGTATTTTGTTTGATGTTTGATTGTATTTGAGTCCTATTATCACATAATTCACTGGTTGATCCCCAATGCATGACATGTGTATCAATGTATTTAGAACCTCGAAACAAGTATTATACTCTTGCATGGTTGTGTATTGCTAGGTTTTGTGAACATTTGCACTAGATGGAGCCTTATATGCCTGTTCACTTCTTTTTTCGGTTAGTGGAAATACATGTACATAAGGATATGACCATAAATCCTGCCAGCTGCTGCCTTCAATATGTTCCTGTATTTATCGTTAGTAGCCTGTATGCTAAAAAGGCTTTTCTGCAGAGGGGAATGAAACATCTGCTAAGCCGAAACAACACGTCGCTGTAAGTTGTTTCCATAGTCTAAGCCATTGATGGATGGGTGGGCGTAAGAGAACAATAAGTTCTATGACAATTATGCAAGAAATGAGAAAGCAAAAGTCCAGATTCCCCTGCATCAACACTTCTTCAGTATGAAGCATTTAGCTCTGTCTATCCCTACTCTAAAGGGTACATCCCTAAATTAGCATATAGACAAGAGGTTCACAGGAGAAAAGGTGTCAGTGGATAGAGCCTTTCTAACCATTCACTCCACCATAAGATGGGCCAGCGGCAGGCAACCATTAGAAAGAAGGGAGCAAGTTAGCACTCAGTTGCTCTCTGTCGGAAGACAAACAAGAATGGGCGGTCTGTCCCTCTCTACAATGCATCTTATACTCAAAGTTGTACTCGGCAAATGTCCCATAATGCTTTTCTCATACATATTCTACGGAAAGCTCAGCCACGAAACCTTTCCATGATGTCGAGTTCTTTCACGACCTTCTCCATGTATGCCCCTCTGCAACTGCTTGTCCTTGGTCTTCTCTCCTTCTCCCATGTGAAAGCTCCTCCCTCTACCGTATCTTCTCCAGGCCAACTGTAACTCCTTCATTCCACAACCTATGTAATAGAACAAGGCCCCTACTCTTCACTAGCAAATGTTGTCAACCTGAAATGCAAGCATGAGAACAAAACAAAACTTCAACGAAGCCCACAGGAGAATGTAAGCATTAGTTCAGAAACAAGACCATTTTAATATGTACTGCAAATTCAGGCCTACAACTTTATGCAAAAATAATGAATTCACCATGTTATGTGTGTTAATATGTCCATAAAACGTCAGCGTCCAATAAGAACAACTACATTAATACGTATATTTCAACTACATCATCAGCTCACAAAGCATTCAAGTACGGTTAACGTATCACTGAGTCACATCACTAAAGAGGCCTATATAAGCAGGTTACTTTGGTTATACGTCTCAGCACGAACTCTATGAATCATTTAATAAGCTTCACATCAAATCACATTAGTTTCATAAGAATATGTTGCTTTATTTGCATTTCCTCTATTGTCAAATTTCTCTAATGCCATCTGGATAATATGTGAGTGCGTACTACAAGCAATTACATTACACTCCTAACAGGTACCCCATATGGGATGTGAATTTGGTCTCTATCATCACTATTAAGGAAATGCAACTTTTAGAAAGTTGCCATGCTGTGACCCAGTTCATCCAGTGGTCTTGCACAGCCCCTGACCACTAGACAGTGTTCCGCCCTCCTGGGGAGTCGTGTGAACGACTCCCAGGCTTAAGAACAATAGCAGCCTGCTACAGATTGAGGTGTTACCTCCCCTTCGTAGGAAGCCACCTTAGGGTTTTATCCCAAAAAGCGAGCTTCAAAGGCAACACCACCTTTGGCAGGCAAATGGTAATCATGCCCTTCAGGGGCTGCCCTTTATTCAGGTAGACAGGCTTGCGGCAGTAACAGAGGGGGAAGACCAGTGCCCAAACTGGTTTTCCTGTGGGCGTGTAACCCACAGGTAGCCACACCTCAAGGGTGGGCTACAAAGCTCCTAACATTCGAGGAAGGGTTCAGACATCTTGAGAGTTGGCAGAATTGTGCACTCTGGGGTTTGCTTTATGCCACACATAACCAGAACGCAGTTACCAAGAGGGAGGGGACCTGGCAGCTCTGACTAGACCCAAGCTAGTTTTTGCGAGAGTATTACACGGTAAGGCAGCACAGCCATACCATATAATACTCCCAAATCCTCACAGGGTAAACATTTTCGAAAATGAACTTTCGAGTCGATTTCCATTTGCTTGAGTTCAAAACACTGCTGCTCGCATTTGGATTTGTAGTTTTATGCTGACAAATTACCCAAACGGTCCACTTGGGTAATACATTTACCTGAAATCTTTGTTGATCGCCAATGTTAAAGGAACTGCTGCTCACATTCAAAACACTGATGTTCACATTCAGATTTCTAATTTCGTGCTCACAAATTACTGAAACGGTCTGTTTGGGTAATAAATTTACCTGAAATGCCACGTGCATTCAAAAATTACCCAGACGGTATTTCTTGTGTTAAAATTTCTCCCCAAATTTACGCAATGTGGCGTAAAGGCATAATCTTGGTAATTTCAAAGAAATTTCATTATGCAAAATTACCAAAATAACACCAATTACTCAAGTGTAATTGAAATTTCACCTAGGTCTATTCATAATTTGGGCCTGATCGGGCTGCAAATTACCAGAGGCTGAGGATCTATGGCTTTCAGTCAATAAAGGAGATGCTGACACATGCAGGAGTACTCCCACTCTCTATTTTGTGGCAATAGCAAGAAAACAGAGCCTGCATTGGTTCTCTTTAAGACGACAGGCCCACCCACACAGGATTGATAGCAGAAATGGTGCAAATTGAGCTAATTGACAGAGACCTAGTATCAACCAGTAAGGTACATAGGGAGATAGATGCAGCTCTCTGGAACTCAGACTGATTTGGAAACAATATTGAAACCATTGCCAGGAGGTGGGGCTGCCATTGACCCCTTGAAGGTGTTGGCTTGCCTACAGAGCTTCACATCCAGCAAATATTGGATAACTGAGGGATCCTTTATTCTCCTCTCCACCTAGCTACCATCTGTAGTCTCAGACAAAAAAAAAATCGGAACTGGCTGCAGTTTTATAGCAAAATATTTCTAGTCCCCCAGTAATTTGTGCAGGTCGACAACAACAAACCCCAGCCCTAACATGCAGCAATGCAGCTTGTAAAATCAAAATTGTGACAAGGAGCATAGCTAGTTTCTCCATGAGGAATAGTGCAGCAGGTTTTGTGGCACCAGGGCCCCGGGCTTTGAAGGGCCCAACATATCTTAGTTGTAGATATATTTTCTACACAACCAGGGTATAGGGGCCCACTTCCCTTGCTTGCATTAGGGCCTGTGGCACCCTTGCTTCATCACTGCTGGGCTACATCAACCCAACTACCAATGTTGCTGTTGAGAATCTCAAGAGTGAACACCCCTAATTTTTATGCGAGTGTCTGTTTTGAGCACAGTGGCACTCTGTCTACCAACCACAATCATTTCTTTATGGGGCCACCATGTTAACATTAGCACAGGGAGGTATTTCTAGCACTAAGACGGTGGACAAGACGTGCTGCATGAAGCCTGTGGCCATGGACAGATCTAATGCTGTGCAATTTGATGCCAAATGTAAAACAGTGGTGGATTTGCATGCCTCTGTTGTAAATTAAACCAAAGATGACATTGAAAGGGCTTATTTCAGATAACCCCCAACACCAGCACTGATGAAAAATCTGAATGCATACTCTAGGCCATTCAGGAAACACACACAGCAAGGAAACAAGAAATTGACACATTGGCCCTAACAATCAACCTGCTTAGTGCAGATCACCACATGTTAGCGGACAGAATAACTGATGCGGAGTCCAAGATGGCCTCTATAGGTTTTGAACTGGTGGATCTTCACAGTGAGACATGGAAGAAAGAATACAGTATTTTCAATATAGTGCTGAAGATGATAAAGAATGTTCCAGAAGTAACAATATTTGAAAAAATAGAAGACCAATTAAAGGGTGATTTTAGCCTTATGTTGTGATTTACTGCTATGTTAGTTGCTTTATCGACATGTCCTGTTAAAAGTGTGAGGGCTCCTCCTCTGCTAGGCCTGTCAGCCTTAAGGTGGTCTGTCCCCAAACATTCTGTGTTCCTCCTCCATTTTTTGCTGATCTCATTTTTAGTGGTCTTAAGACTCTGCACACCTTACCACTGCTAACCAGTCCTAAAGTGCTTGTGCTCTCTCCTTAAAACATGGTGAAATTGGCTTACACCCAACTGGCCTATTTAATTTACTCTTAGTCCCTACTAAAGTGGTACTACATGTGCCCAGGGCCTGTGAATTAAATGCTATTAGTGGCCCTGCAGCAGTGATTGTGCCTCCCACTTAAGAAGCCCTTTAAACATGTCTCAGGCCTGCCAATGCAGCTTGTCTGTGCAGTTTTAAACTACCATTCTTACCTGGCAAAATAAACCCTTTGCCAGTCTCAAACCTTCCTTTTTAATATGTATTAATCACCCCTTAGGTAGGCCCTACACAGCCCAGTGGGAAGGGTGCAGTGTGTTTTAAAAGTTGGACATTCACTTTTAAGTTTTACATGTCCTGGTAGTGTAAAACTCTTACATTTGTTATTCACCACTGCAAAGCTTACCTCTCCCATTGGAAAGCATTGGGTTTCCTTATTACGTTTAATAAGTGATAGCTGTCAAGTAGGAGCAGGTGGGGAGGTTGAGTTTGATGTCTAAAGAATTGTAATAAAAGCCCTCATTAACGGTAAAGTCAGATTTTAAATTACAATTCTGAAAATGCCACATTTAGAAATTTGCCCTTTTCTTGTCCTAACCATTTGATGCTTGCAGCCTGATCCTGGGTCACATGACTAGGTGTAGCTGACAGTGGCTTTTGTATATTGCTCCTAGACAGTGAGACAAAGTTAAGCTAGGTGTTGGCAGGATGGGCCATACTGAGTTAATAAGGGGGAGAAGCTGTCCTCTACTACACTTGCACATCACAAAGACTCTGCTGGGGCCAGGACAGGGAGGAAGGGGATTCCTGACACCTGAGGGAGGGGTGGAACCTTCTAGACGTTTCCTCTACTTCAACGTGGGCACCAGTTATAATATTGCACCCTCAGGCCCAACTCTTTAGTAGACTTTTGGATCTGTGAACTCTGCCAGGAAGAAGGACTGCTGTGCTGATGAAAGGATTGTCACTCTGCAGCATGCTGCTCGGAAGGACTGCTGCCTCGCTGTACTGTCCTGCTGCCTCCTTGCCTAGCAGAGAAGGACTGGACCTGCAACTCTAGACTCAGGACCATATAATGACTCCAAGGGGTAGTTGGCTGGTCTTGTGCTCAGAAGCATCAGGGACAGAACAGGCTTCAAACAACCTTGAACTCAGCACCTAGACTCTGCCATCTGTGAGTCCTGCCCCCCCCAAGTGGTGCCACCCCGGTCTTGTACCCATGGAAGTGGGCCTGATTGTGCTCTGCTAGCCCAATTGTTGATTAAGCAGAACGTACGCATTCCCTCTGTGGCGCATCACCCGCAGAACAGGCGCATTGCTCCTGCTGCTCGACACATTGCCCTCAGTTCGTCTCTGCTGTGCGTACTTCCCTGATGCAAGAACTTCTCATCACAGCCCATCAGAACCATCGCTGCATCATGCATCTCCACACAAGGACATTGCCTCGTCCAATGCAGCCCATCGGAACCGCTGCTGCACAATGCTTCTGCACACAAGAACACTGCATCACACTTCACAGCTCTACAGAAGTGCCACGGGTGCAACACATCTGCTCACCCGGATCATGCATCACCTCTGCTGCATGATGCATCCTCAGCATGAGACTTCACATCTCTTAGCAACCTGGATTAAGGTATTGTGTTCAGTAGACTTACGTTGGTGCCTGGAGCCAGCCCACGCTCCATCGCTGTCGGCCTGAACTTGTGACTTTGTCCCAGTCCGGAGTGACCCAAGAACCACATTTGGGGCCATATGTAGGTAATTTCTATTTACCGATTCCTAAATACCGAATTTTACCGATTCGGTATTTAAGAATCGGTAAATAGAATGTAGGTAAAAAATCGGTAAATTTTACCGATTCGGTAATATTCGTTATTACTGATTCGGTATTTACCGAATCGGCAATAAGGCATACCTTCCCATTCATTCCTATGGGCCTGGAGGCCCATAGGAATGAATGGGAAGCCATTCACTATTACCGATTCGGTAAATACCGAATCGGTAATAGGGGGAGCATATTCAAGGGTGGTAGGGTGTCACATTGACACCCTGTTGCACCCCTGAATAGTGCATGTGTGCACATGTGGCGCACATACATGCCCTAAGGGCATGTATGTCTGCCACATGGCACTTTTAAAAAAGCACAAAATTGCTTTTGAAAAGGTATTCAGTATTTACCATCAACTTGTAGTTGGTGGTAAATGACGAATCCTTAAACCAAAAATGCACTCACTTGAGTGCTCCCTACATAGGATTTAAGGATTCGGTAATTTACTGATTCGGTATTTTACCGATTTCTTAAAATACCGAATCGGTAAATTACCGAATCCTTCAATCCAGCCTCCTACATCTCAAAGGGCTAAATACCGGTCGGTAACAGAAAATTTACCGATTTTCGGCCGTTACCGACCGGTATTAGCCCACCTACATATGGCCCTTGGTGTTTAGTGCTTTTTGGCTCTTTTCTCACTGAAATCTTTCAAATTGCATATCTGTGATCCTACTGATTGGATTTTGTAGTTTTGGTCTTCGTTTATTTATTAAAATGTACTCTATTTTAATAACTTAGTGTGGGTTTTCTTTTTGTTGTGCTTTGGTTTCATTTTATCACTGTTTGAAGTGCTGCATAAATACTTTACAATTTGCCTCTAAGTTAAGCCTAACTGCTCTGTGCCAGGCAACTAGCGGGTTGAGCACAGGTTAATTTGGGGTTTGCTTGTGACTTCAGCCTGGCAATGATTTTGGTTGTTGCTTGAGAAGGGCTTCATCCTCCTCAACCAGAAACTCAATTTCTCACAGTGTTTTCCAAGATCTCTGGGGCAGGTCATTTTGACTGGCCTTTGGTGGTAGTTTCATGGAAAGGACTGAGAAGTTAATATTGGAGTGGTCAGACCAATGTAATGGTAATAGGGAGTCAATCCTCACTGATGCTTTTTTGAAAACCATAGTTAAAATGTGGATCTCTGCATGTGCATTTTGCAGAATTGAATGAGGTTAGTATTATTTGAGAATCAGGATGGATGAATTGCGGCTTAGTTATTCTGATCAGCACAATGCAGGTTGACTTCTGCAAGGAAAATGGTCTCAGCTATAAACTCCCTTTCGGTGATGAGTTAAATAAATTGTTCATAGAACGACTTGTTGCTCCCTGGAAGTTTGTAAATAGCTTGCATTTGAATGTGTAAGTCCACATTATTTGCATTTCTGTTGAAAGACATTCAATTGTTCCACATTGGCCCTTAGTGAGATTTTTGAATTTTACTCCCCCCTCCTGTTTGACCGGTCTATTCAGGTGAAAATGATGTGGCAAGGGAGCTAAATGAGTTAAGGATATTTTGGAATGCTTCCTTAAGCCAGGTTTTTGCTTGGAAGATCAGGCCCAGGTCATGTGTAATTATGACTTCCACAATCTCAAAGCTATTATAACAGCAGATCTACAGGTATTTACAGGTAAGTATTTGTGCAACACTTCAAACCGTAAAACAGTGAAAACACCACAAAAAGACTCCACAGCAGTTTAGATAAATAGATTAGGATTTTATAAATAAAACAAAACATCAATGACAAAAATCCGATAAGTAGAATTTAAGATATGAATTTTTCAAGAGTAAAAGTGAAAAATAGCGCTTAGAAGCAATAAGCACCTATGGGATTTGCTGGTCCCACTGGACAGGAGGAATGTCAACGGTTGCGGCAGACAGTGATGGAGCGCAGGCCTGATAAAGGAGTCACGCAAGCCCCACTGTACAAAAGTACCTTCTTCCTGTTCACAACAGCAAGATGCAGGGTGCAGCTGAGCGATGCGCCGGTGTCGATCCCGCAGTCAAGGTGATGCGTCAAATTACTCCATGCAATGATAGCGACGCGCCAGTTCCGAAGATAAAGCGCCTGTTCCGAGAAACGTTGGTTCCAGAGTCGATGCACCGGGTTTCTCCACACAGTCAAGGAGATGCATTGATCATCTCTCACTGCAGCGGCAGTGACGCAGTGGTTCCGATTAGGCCTGGGCAAAAATTTCGTTCCGTTCGCGGAAATTGCGATAATTTGACATTTTTGCGTTCCGCGGAGAGCGCGAAAATGTCAAAAATTCCGGTTTCCGCAGCTTGGCGATAATTTGTTTCTTGCTCGCGCTGTAAAATGATACATTCTCGCGCGCGCGCGATCGCCTTACCTGAATCCCTGCGTTCGCCGACAAGTTTTCTTGATCCGGTCGCGTTCTCCATGAGATGTTGTATTGTTTTTAGCCATTTGCGCTGTCTCGCGACAGTTCGCGCCCGCAGTGACGTCATGCGTCGCGCGATCACGTCTTTCTTCTCGCGATCATGCACCGCGAGAACAACTCAAAACAAGATGGCCGCGCCCGCAAGCAGCCACATGGGTAAGTTGGCGACCCGCAACCATGCAGAAAATCGCGCGAACATGCCGGAAAAAAACTTCCGCATCTTCGCGATATTTCTGCTTGTTTGCGATAATTTTAAACATTCTCGCGATAATTTGCGAAGGTTAATTCCGCAAATTCCGCCCACCCCTAGTTCCGATACGTTGTTTTCTATGGTGATGCACTGGTTCCAAGTGCACGGCACTGGTTCTGTTTCCGCAATAGCGGCGATCCTGGTTCATGCAGCAGAAGGTGCATTTGTTCCACTGGAGCAAGCACCTGGATCCACTTCCAGTGGACCAGTCACAGAAACAGGGGGTAAGACTTTGATATCCCTGAGTTTTAAAACAGGAGGCAAGTCAGCATGCTCTTGGGTTCAATTAAGTTGGTACAGTTCTTCCTCAGCAGGGAAGAGGGTAGCAGGTGGAAGGACAGCACAGCAGAAAAGCATTTCTTCCAGAGCATCAGTCCAGAAAAGTTGCAGTCCTTGTAGCAGCACAGCAGTCCTTTCTCTGGCAGAGTTCTTCACAGGTCCAGTAGTATCTGATTTGGTGCGGTCAGAGACCCAGTAATTATACCCAGTTGTGCCTTTGAAGTGGAGGAGACTTCAAAGAAAGGCCTTTGACGTGCATCAAGTCCCTGCCCTTCCAAGTTGTATTGATGTATGATAAGACCACTAAATACATTGAGAAAAATACTGCTAACCAAATGCTCGTAAATGTATGTTATGACATGTCAATGATGCAATAACAACTTGTACCAGGAAATGTGAAAATCTTAATAAACAAATTTAAACAAAAAAAAATCAAGTCCCTGCCCTTCCTACCCTGGCTTCAGACTCACTACAGAGGGTATGCCACCCTTCGTGTTGGGACAAAACACAGCCTATTCAGGTATAAGTGTCAGCTCCTCCCTTCCATCCTGCCTAGGATGGCCCATCAGTATGTGGATGGCCTATCAGTCACACCTAAGCTCCCTTTGTTCATGAATGTCTAGAGAGAATGCACCAAACTCCAGTCTTCACTCACTCCAGAAGTGTCTTGGAGACAGGCTGCATGCACACAGGGCTAAGAGCAGAAAAAGGCAAACTTTCTAAAGTGGCATTTTTAATAGGGTAGCGATTAATTTCTCTTTACCAGTAAAGAGAATTTATCATTGCCATTACAATGATAGGAAACATGATAGAGCTACTCTTTCTCAATTCAATTTGACAATTATAACTACTTGCCAAGCCTTAAACTCCCCTTTTATTACATTTACGTCACCCCTAATGTTGTCCCTAAGTGACTCTAAGGTCATTATTCTATGTAAGTCAATGATAGAACATGTACCTGTGTGCCTTACATGTCCTCGTAGTGACAAACACCCAAATTAGTTTTTCACTACTGTGAGGCCTGCTCCTAAACTAGCAATTCCAAATCCAATTTTACCAGTAAAGAGGATTTGTCAGTACCAATCCAAAGATATGAAACATAAAGCAGCTATTCCATTGCAATCATTAATTACAGCTTTAAAGTGTTTTAATGTTGACCTATGAGAGGGGTTGGCCTCACAGTAGTGAAAAACACATTTGGGTGTTTGTCACTACCAAGACATGCAAAACCTAAAAGTACATGTCCTACCTTTTGGTTATGCAGCACCCTGCCCTATGGGCTACCCAGGGCCTACCTTAGGGGTGCCTTGTATGTAATAAAAGGGGGTTTAGGGCTTGGTAAGGGGTTTTAAATGCCAAGTCGGCATGGCAGTGTAAACTGCACACACAGGCTCTTCAGTGGTAGGCCTGAGACATGTTTAAAGTGCTAATTGTGTGGATGGCACAATCGGTGCTGCAGGCCCACTAGAAACATTTAATTTACAGGCCCTGGGCACTTGTAGTTCCCTGTACTAGGGACTTACAGGTAAAGTAATATGCCAAACGGATAGATGTATCAATCAAACCATGTTTAGAGGCGAGAGAATATGCACTTTAGCACTGGATTGCAGTAGTAAAGTGCTCAGAGTCCTAAAGCCCTTAGCAGAAGGCCATTTTTTAACAATGGAGCTGTCACTTGAGTAAATAGGTTATGTCTCCTTCCTGCATTCATTAACCCACAAATTATTTAGCGTGTGCCTCCTGGTAGCAGTAGAGGGACCTGTGCAGCTACTGAACACTTCAAGACGTGACATGGAACCAAATATGATTTATTATATGGCTTTGAAAAATTGGGAGAGGTAGGAAGTTAGTTTTAATTCATTGGTTAGTTTTTGGATAATGAAAATAGACATCAATATGATGTATAAGGCAGGGGAGGTTATAGGCATTACAATTCAGTATTGATGATATTCAATTGAAAGTAACATCACATGATCAGTGCTGAACAGTATATACAGAGTACTGTAGTTCATTTGAAAATGTTTATAGAGGCTACAAAAGCTCGGATAGTTTAACGTTGAATAGCGATCCTTTGTTTCTGTAATTATTCCGCCCAAAATCTTTGACTTGTAAATGAATTGCACACATATTTATAACATTAAAAAGCTGAAAAAAACAACTGAATGTAATTTACTAAAAGTAAACTTCCAAAGAGTTTTTTATTTTTCTATGTTGATGTCATCCATGTTGTAAATGGAAATGTGAAATATAATGATACTAGTGATGACATTTAACACCATTTGTGATGTCATCTATCACATCATGTATGAGGTCATGAGCACTGCATTTGGTAAACGAGCTATAGTTTTCGTGATGGGGGTATGAGGCCATGTTTCGTGTAGTTAACCATGCAGTTTCATTTTTTTTTATTTCCCAAAAACAGGAACAGGAAGCAAGGGGTTAAATGTGTGCTGCTAGATAAATACACATTGATGAAGTGCCATATTAGGAGTGTTCTTTTCTCTGTAAAGATAACATGTCATTTTTGGCACACAGTGTTATTATTTTACCAATGATCTGAAGTAATATTCATGTGAATGTATGTTTATTAGTAGTAGTTCTAAAATGAACATGTCTTATTGGGCCACACTTATTTACTATGACATCTCAACGTATGTATAAACATCCTCAGAAATTCACCTTGACAACCTCATTTAAAGTGCAGTTGAGGTTATGAACTAAACCCTATAAAACGATTGAATTCAAAAGATATTGTTAGGCGCATAGACCATAACACAAAAGCCAGGTAGTCATAATGCACCCACCAAATGCAGTGATCGGTGATTTATTTTTATCATATACCATAGCAATAGTTTCTGGTGCCCAGCACTCCATGGGTAGTCAACCCAGCCATCAGCTTTGTGCACCACGGATGGGGTGGCCACAGAGTCTGGACTTCAGCCAGACCCTGCTCCCAACCCTCCATGGGCAGCCATCACCTGGAGCACAAGGCCTCTGGCTGTATGCAGCAAAGCTGGCCAGAGGAACTGGCCTCGTGACTAGCCTCAACACCCAAATCACCATGGGTGGCCAACTCTAACTGCAAAAGGCCTCCGGCCATATGCAGAAAGGGTTGACTTCTACTATGTGCATTAAGGTTGGCCGCAGGGCCTGACATCCAGACAGGCTCTGAAACCATCTCATCACAGGTGGCTTTTGACCGTTGAGTGGGAGTTTAGCTTCAGGGTCTGGTGTCGGGTCAGGCCCTATGCCCAAGACTCCATGGGCAAGCAACTCCCACTATGCACAGAATTATGCAGCGCATTTGGTCGCAGGTCTATGCCTCCAGCCATCCTGTGTGCCCAGCTGTTTAGGGGCAGCCAACACCTGCAGCCTATTACCTTCGACCATGTGCAGAGGAGGTAAGTCGCGGGGCCTGACCTCCAACCAGGATCCCTGCGCCCAACCCCAACTCACTTCCTTTAGCCATGCAGATCAGGTGTTTGCTGCATGTGCTGGCATCTGGCGAGGTCATGTACCCAACCCTCAGCAGGCGGCCCACCCCTGCTGTACATACCCTTTCGCTGCCTGTAGTAGAACTGGCTGCAGGGCCTTGCTCCTTGTGAGCGGCCAACACCGGCAGCGCTATTCCCTTGACCTTGCACACTAGGGGATGGCTGCAAGGCCTGGCCTCACACTGGCCTCTACTGCACATAGCCTTTGACCATGCACTGTGGAGGGTTGGCCTCGGTCCAGGCCCTACTTCCACTATGCCTTATGGGTAATCCCTCCACCCCGTGAGGCCAGTGGACAAATTGTTTTTTTTTTTTTTTGCAGAATTCATGAATCTGCTGCAAATCCTGAGGCTCAGGAGGCCCAGAAGGATTTGTGGATCCTCTGATAAAAATCTTTTTTTGTTTGTTATTTTATTGCCGGGTGGGGGGAGGGGGAGCCTTTGGAGTCTCCACTTGGGCATAGAAGTGACAGGGTGCTCACTCTGCCTGTTCTGTTCCTTTTGCCCAGCATAGAGCTTGCTGCACTGTGGTGGGTAATGGTGGCTGCAACAGAGGTTGTTGTGTGATGGCCAGTCAGAATGCAGCGGATTTGCGAATCTGCAACTACATCTGTGCAACACAATGGGGGATGGGAAAAAACTCCTTTGTCCAATGTTGTGCTTTTAATCTTTCTAATTGGATTCACAATTTGTGAAGGATCTGCGAACTAAATGTTCAGATACCTCTCCGACTGAATCCCCAGCCAGAGGCCAGAGCATCTTTTGTGAAGCTAACTTCTCAAAAATGACTTCAACGGATTTACACCAAATTAAGCAAAGTCACTTCCTAGAGTGAGTTTCTATCTTTGGGCTAAATTTGGTGTAATGTTGCTCGGCCAATTTTTCTGTATTGATGAACACAGAATCCAATGGGAAGAGAAATGGATAAAGGCACTTTTAGGACCCTACTTTTTCTTGGACTCTGCTCGACAGATCTGGACGAAACTTGACATGAAGAACCCAAAGGATATGTACTGTTTTTGGAAAGCTTCATATAGATTTCTCCAAAGCACTGAACAAAATAAATACATGCCTTCCCGATGGCAACTGTGACTTCACACATGGTATCGCGGGAATTGTTTCAATTATAGACGGGTGAACAGATCAGGCCATTATTTGATTTCGTTTTCATCTAAGGCACTAGGTGGCCCATCAGATCCCTGGTCCTGTATCCGAGGATGCACAGATATGATTGCAGGCTGTCTCTGCTTTCTATCCCTTCTACTGCCAGCAGAGCACACGCCCTAGATGTGTCCTTCCAGTCATTGGTGACACACCGCTGACAGACTCTTACCTTAAACGAGGCGGGAGGCTGCTCGCCCTTCAGTGCCTGTTCGACGAGGAATAAAGAGGCGAACAGCTAGGTTGCCAATAAAATAAAGCGCCTGAAGCCCAGATGGACAGCTTTAGAGCCGTAATTATGGGCATTTCTATTTAGGAAATCGATGGCAGCGGCTCTGGTGGTGCTAACAGGATTGTGGCAGCTGTCAGGAAGCAGGGAAGACGGGGCTGTCTGGGTTGGATTCACTGTGCCCCTCTGTGAGCATTTGAACTGAGGGCAGTGAGCGGAGGGATGGAGGCCGCCTCCTTACCTGCAGCCTCCCTTCCAATGCATCCCCAGTCCCGGCTCACAGATACAGAATTACAAGAGAGCGGGAGCTCTCCAAGGTGGCCTTCCACGACCCGCATTCACATGACATCTACTGTTAACTTTGCATTAAACATTTGGACATTTTTGGTATGTTATGTAATTTTGTATTGTGTGGCCGCTATATGTATGAATTATGTGAAATTCTGACATCCTAGTTGTTTCCGCTCGAAACCTGTTACTTGCAACTTTGTTGCACACAAAGAGTTGCATCACATAAGGTGGCCCTGGTGGCGACCACCGTTTTGGGCTAACTGGGTCTTAAGCGGTTGAAGGGCTGGAGCCGCCTGTTCGCTTATCGCTTACCACACGAATCCTAGGCATGCGCTGCTCTCGGCTGGAAATATAGCAGCGTTTGTTGATGTATCTAGAATAAGCAACTAAACGTAACACAATGATATACACCATTCACCAAATTCCACAGTTAAAACATACCATGGCACATCACAAAACAGAACGCAACACAAACATTGCAGAACACTACAACAAAGCCAGATTGCAATAATGCAACTCATAAAGACAGCAGCACACAGACATCAGAACACATCACCAGCACAATACAATGCCACACAACTAATGTGCACATTCGTTCTTGCCACAGATTACTAACTCCAGAATCCTTTTCTTCATAGCAAAGTCATAAACCTACTATGCGGCGGGATCTGAGCGCAAGATGTGGGGGCAAGGGTGGAACTTGTTAATGGGCATGGGGGTTGTCACCCCTCTACCCCGAGGGGAGAGGCAAGAGGAGGAGAAAAAGCACTGAGCAGCTGGAAACAAATGACCACTTGCCGCTCA
This sequence comes from Triturus cristatus, assembly GCF_964204655.1. Taxonomy (NCBI): domain Eukaryota; kingdom Metazoa; phylum Chordata; class Amphibia; order Caudata; family Salamandridae; genus Triturus; species Triturus cristatus. The sequence continues at coordinate 409,940,763 of NC_140585.1, read as the reverse complement.
GTAATAAAGTGGGCTGAATCCAGCCGCAGCCCGTGCAGGTAAGAGAAGTGGGGCGGCGGGGCCGGGTGGGGTGGGGGATTTCGACAGACTTATTTAATTTTCCCTCGTCATTGTCCGTCAAAAACCCCCCTACATGGCCCCACCGCTCTAACCTGCACAGGCCGCTTGGCTGAATCTATGTCTTTTTGTCCTAGGGGAGAAGGGAAATGGATTTGGGCGTGTCCTGCTGCGTATGTGCCAGGAGGGCAAAGTACCGTACGAACTGCTGGCACAAGCTACAGCAGGGACATCATATTAGAAGGAATGGTGAATTCCAGTGCCATGGATAAGGTTACTTTGGAGCAGCAGGCCGAAAGGCACAATGAAGCAGTGGGTGGCAACAGTTTGTTGCTTATCAGGAGAGGAGGCGGGCTGTAGGAGGGGTGCCTGACTTCTAATACATTTGCAGGATACATTTTTCGAACTGCATGGTTTCATTTTTAAAAATGTTATGAAGCGGACAAGCCCGTGGCTTCAGAGGAAGCCTCATCTCATTTCTTGCAGCAGGGACCCAAGAGAAGGAAGGAACCACCTGTGACAGTAATAAATGTTGACACGCACTGATCATCTGGAGACCCAGTGACCTGTTTAATCCGTCTCAGACAGATCCCGTAGACGGTCTTTCATTTGGGAGCAGCATCTGGTCAGCAACATCACACTTTTTCTAACTGTTGTTTTTTAGGTGGGGGGAAAACATGCAATAAATATTTAGTGTTGGACATGGCCTCCTTTGGGGAAATTACCCCAAAACTTTTTTCTTTTTCCTCCTAGTCTTTGCCGACTCGATCCCACTGTAAGGCAGAGGGAGGGTGTGCACTCCCGCCTCACTCACATTGGGGTAGAGGTGGGGATACTATTGGGTTTCGGTGTCGTAACTCTGTGCGACCTATAAACAAGTACCTCACATAGCCAGGTCGGGTACGGTACAGGCTAAGTCGTGAGACACAGCACTGAGAGTGCCACCCACCAGATAGCGGGCAACCCTATATCGGATCTGCCATGGCAGGCCTGTGGGGCACCAGTGGGCACCAGCCTAGGCTGCCTCATGTGCTTCTCGGCCAACCTGGCATGTGTCATCCCCTATCATGAGGGCAATCCCCAGGGACTCTCTGATGGGTGTTCCCTGCCTGGGTAGTGAGGGACCCCCCATCACTGGGGTTTCCACAGCCTTAGAATTCGGCCCTCCCCATAGATACTCTTGGGGAGTTACTGAATCTCTGTAGTGGTCTAACTGTCCTCCACACATCCTCACTGTCAAAGCTGTGGGGAAGTGCATGCGCCTTCCTATCGAATTAAGAATAGGCGCTGACACGCTCTTCCGGAACATGGGCTGGTCTGCCAATGCAAACCAAGATGTGCGCACCGGGTATGATGTTGTTTCAGATACGTGTCCCACCTTCCGTGGCAGGCTGGAGGATGCGCCCGCACCTATGGCATGGTGGATAGGTGCCCAGCATGACATCGCGGGCTGATGAGCGTATACCTGCAATCCTGGTGTTCTAACCTCCAGGTCAGGCCTGCTAGTTCAGGGCTGCCTCTGCGCGCTTGCATCCATGCTGCTAGCGGCAAGGTGCCTGGCCTGCTTTTGTGGGCTGGGAGTGTGAAACCATACTAGTGAGGGGGTCCACCCATGTATGGCATGGCCGAGCAGGGTGGCGTGTACGCACTGGCCTCAAAGGTGCTTGGGCCTGGGTAAGTCATGTGCCCGGCCTGTCCTTGCCCCATGAGAATGCATGCGCCCTTCCTATCTGTGTCAGCAAATTGTGCTGATTTCATGTTCTAAACACAGGTTGATCCGTCATTGCAGAACGGTGGGTGCGTGCCGGTAGCTATTGTGGGTAAACTCATGAGCAGCTCGCCAGTGTAGGCAGCTGTGAGTGCGCAACCGCACCTATGATGCCAGTTACTGCATGTGCTGCCTGACAACGCAGGTTAGTGCATGCGCACAGATAAATGTTAAACCCGTGTCAAGTCTGCTGTGCAGACTCGGGTGGGCGCAACCACTGGTGATAGGAACTATGTGTCCCTCTTGCCATCGCAGGTCAGGGTGCGCAATAGCACATGTTCGCCCAAGTAGTGAGGAATGCCTAGGTGTATTGTCACTTCCTATGAGGCCTGCTCTGCCCATAAGTTAATATGAGGAAATGGTTGACAATACTTCGCACTGCAATGGTAGATTGCAATGGAGGAGCCTCATGATGTTTTATATCAAACGATTTGCGGCGCCAAACCCTTTCCATTGGTAAAAGGGGTTTGGCATAACTCACTTAGAAATGGCACTTATAGAATATGGACATTTCTATGCTTCAAGAGTCTCAGAGACCATCGTGTCTGGCTCCAGTGGACACAAGGAGTCGGGGAAGCACATCTGTGCATTTCGCAATCGGCAGCCATAAAACATAGGTCTCTCACCGGTATGGCAGACCTCTGCCGTTTGAGGGCTAAAAGGAATTGATTGAAGATAGAGGTTGTGACACTTAGCTTCTAGGGGCCGGATCAAGGCTCCACTAAAGATTAAGATATGCATTACAATTTAGGGGAGACTTCTATGGCTCAAACTTTAAACCTGTAAGCCACCCCTACTTCAAAGACACATGACACTATAACTAAGGTTGCCATCCTCCAGGAAAGAGTGAGATAAGCTTGTGGGGACATGGGACTTAAGAACCTGCACTGCTTGGTGGACATTGTCAGAGGACTCTTTTGCGCACATGGAGGATAACTGTCTAAATAGGGACTGGCCTGTTCCGAGGATCTGCTGAAGTGTGATGCCCTGAAGTGTGCTCTTCAAGGATCCGATGACTGGCCTCCTGTTCTCCTGTAGATCTCAGGTACATCAAAGATCTTCCCAGAAGGACCTACACCATCTACCTGTGACATCTGGAGACTGGTGCCCTCTCAAGTGCCCACCTCCAAACATGTAGCGAAGTGTGAGCTTGTACTTAATACTTGTGTCTGAAGACTGGATTGCCTAGTGCAGAGACCCAGAAATCTTGCCCGCATCTGAGGTGTATGGTTGCCATATTACGGGGACCGCAACACTCATAAGCGTCTAGTGGTGGTGGGTAGACTCATAGGTTGCAGAACCCCACATGGCCCATTTTGTGCTGCATTTTTCTCATGTGACACACCAACTGCATGGTCATTGCATGCTATGTCTGATTCACAGGTTGCGACTCTCGAAGGTGGGTGTGTACACAGAGTAGTGCCTCATTCTGCCCCGTCTGGCTCTGCTGAACTTGAATCTATTTGTGTGTGACCTTACATGTCTGGTGCAACCTGTATCACTGTGCACTGGACATTGTGCCTCATTTCCAGAGAGGTATGAAATTGCAATTCTTTGCTGTGTGAGATTGGCGGGAATTGCCGGGTGCAACCCAATTCAAAGTGCACTGGTCATTGTGCCTCCTGACCAGGGAGGTGCAGAATGTGCAACTCATCGTGTATGAAATCTGAAGTGCCTGGTGTGACTAATCCCTGTGTGCACCAGTCACTGTGCCTGGTTTGCCTATGTATCACCCAGATCCTCACGCACTGATCGGGGCACCTCATCCTAGCAAAAGGATCTCCTGTGTTACTCCCTATTCATCGGTTGCCCTCTCCTCACTTGGCCCCTCCCTAAGGCATTGTGGTGCTAGGTAGTAGTGAGAGAGATTGACTGGGTAGAAGAAACACTTCCGAGACATTTAGGACGTGGGTCAAGAAACTGTGTGACTCCTCTGTGTTTTGCCACCTGTTGGTAAACTTCCTGAGTGGCTCCTAACCTCTTCCTTGTTTACATCTACCTCCTAATTACAACTGTTACATGTTCCCACTTGCTACACTAGGACACAAACTAAGTGTGACTTAGGCAACATGCGGCCCAGTGTCTGGGAGGTAGGGCTGGTAACTTCCATCTGGGTGAACATGAGGGTGGAAGGAGGCTTGGGCCACGGAGTCTGCAGAGGGTGAGCCCTATACCTGCTGGATACCATTAGCACCACATGGGGGTGCTGAGTGCATATAGCTATGTCAGAGCGTGCAGTAAGGACAGACTGATACCTGTTACATCTCATAGTGGTGCGAAGTGAGTGTATGTGAGCGGGAGTGATTGTGTGTGGGCTACCTGTGATTCACGACACTGGCTAGCGGTGCTGCGCTTATACATGGATTGGTGCTAAAAGCACAATACCTTTTCACATTGGGTTCTCCTGCATTGCTTCGCCTGTGGTGCTGCTAAAAAGGGACCTATATTGTTTGCATGTACATAATCTAGATATTGTTCACCACATAAGGGTGCTCTCTCTCAACTGGGGGTGGGGGGTGGGTTAGATTAGGAAATGTCCATAGTGGGCTTACTAGTGAAAGCATAACAATATGAGTGGGTCCAGTACTGCTTGTAATATTTCCAATTGTGTTATATGCCCAAAAGTAAATAATTATCATGTTGTAATGATTGAATATGTGTGTTGAATATAAATATTTTTACATACATCCTGTGTGAAGTCTCTTGTGTGATGCTCAGTGTATTGGCGAGTGGCTGCTTTGCCTTTGCTTTACTTTACACATTGCCTCTGTAGTGAGCCTGACTGCTCAGCGCCAAGCTACCAAGGGTGAGTGCGGGTTATACAGCAAGTGTAATCACCTGCCCTTGATGGGAGTGGTACTTCTGCCTGGCTGCGGTCATCCCTTCAGTCAACCTGACATTGCCAGTTCCAACAGCTAGAATATGAAAAGGTGTCTTCAAACTTCAAAAATCTGCATTTCCTTAACACAAGAAAGCATTTCGCCTTAATGCATCTGATTTTGTACGCTCTATTTCTTAAAAGTGATTTTTTAAAATATGAACAGAGTAATATTCCTGTGCACGACCCCTGTACTGATGACAATGGGATCAGTGCTTCATGTATGCAGTTGGTTACAGGTGGAGGCCCGACCAGCACTTATTTTGTAGGACTGGTACTCTTTTTGCTTGTGCTGTGGGCAGCCGTCCCGATACATTCCTTTTAAAGTGGAAATGTCCAGTGGCAGCATCTCCTCTCGCCAAGGACCCCAGTGCCTTGTGTTGAAGATGCCGCTCCGATGAGCATTAAACAGCTGCTGAGCTTGTGCAAGACGTGTGTCATGCAGCACAGGCGCAGACAGTACTGTGCTGCCTGCCCTTGTAGTCTCCCTTCCCATGCCACTTGGCAGAGCTGACCCTGCGGTGACTTCTGTCCACTCTGAGCCGACACTGTGCACAGAGCTGCCCAGCAGCAATAAGCAAATACAATGGGCGAAAGCTTTTGGAAGGGGTTTGTAAGCAAAACAAACTTTTTGGAAAGGGTTTATAAGTCTTCAATTAACTCCCATCACCTATAAATTAAGAAGGTGAAGGGACTACTTAGAACCAGCCCGAGCCTAAGATCCAGGAAGATGCAATAAAGCGCATGAACCCAGCACTTTAGAACCCCATTGGCTGCCGTCTAACGAGTTTGGCGAATAGGATTACTCTGTCACAAACATGATGGATACCCCGTCTGCCAAATTACAATTCCATTATATCCTATGGAACATATCATTTGGCGTACGGGATATGCGGCAGTTTGTGATCGAACTCGTAATCAGTCCGTTAGTGTCGGAGACAAATTTCATTTCCAGCTCCCCTATTAACAGGGTGCTGGAACCCTTTTATCCGATAATAAGCACGTCACTTTCCAAGTATTAGTAAGTTAAGCAATGCATTTGCATGGTCCAATTTTAAATTCACCTTTTGCTTTAATTGAGAAGTTTGTGTCATTATATGTGTACTCAGGGCTGACTTGTTTGAATTCGAACACCTGTTTTAATTTTCTCACAAATATTCAGATAAATATTGCAATGATTTTAATTAATTGGCAATAAAGAACATTACATACTTTACATGCCTTACTTGTGTCACCAGTCCCCATGTACTTCTGCTCTTCTGACTGATGGGAACTAATGCCTAAACGTGAAATACCCTAATTTTAATTTGCAAGTTATATTAGTTTAAATGTTACAGGCATAAAATCTAATATGTTGTTTAAACCTCTTTATTTCCTAACCCCCCAATGGGGACATGAATACTCGTATGTTTTTGTTTTAAATATTGAAGTTACAAAATAAAGTTCACACGAGTTATCGCTACATTATGTAGCCTCCTTTGAATAGTTTTTCCTAACCCTTGACAAATTATATTAATTTTATTTTCTTCAACAGTTTGTTTTTCTGGGGACAGTGACCACTTCTTGGCAATCCAACAGAGAAAGAGTGAAAGACCACTGTTCATCTATCATCGTGTAGAGAACATTGAGAGAAGTTTGCAATCCAGGCACGTGGTGATGGACAATCAAAATTCACATCCTCGCTTTCACCCCAAAACGAAGCTGCTGCACCCTGGGGGTATCGCTAAATCGACGTTTCCACGGTCTGCCTATGACCCATCACTCAACCTTTTAGCCGTAAACAACGAAGACTCCGAAATTGAAGAGCGTCCTGTTCCAGAAGCCAGTGTGATTGTTGTGGTAAGTGCTGTCTAATCACTTTGACTAGTATGTCAACTTTAATCTGCTTTAGCTCAAGTTATGACTATACAGTGTTTGTTATTATTAGTCTAAAAGCACCATGTTATAGTTTGGCTTCTAAACATACAACAACTTTAAATCGGATAACATTGATTGAAGATTTTGGAAACAACTACACATTTACAAAAGTACAAAGTGAAGCCTTTTGAAGAAAAGAGCATTGGCCCTGGTCACAATGGCAAATTCGGTTTTAAATGTAAGTGTATGAAAAGATTTACCTTATTTGGCCTCTTGGAATTCACTAAAGCATTCCTGGCAGGAGTAAATACTTTCAGAAACATGAATTTCTCTAATGCAAGTAGGTAGAAACCCACTTGTGTATCCCCCTCTCAAAGGGTAGGGAATGGGTATTCCAAGGCGCAGTTTGCCTCGCGGTTCGAAACCAACTGCAAATATATGGGCATTACTAAACTCTTCTCCGATCTCTACCCACCCTAGAAATGGCCTGAGGTTTATTCCTGCCAAGGGCTGGAGTAACTCCTTCTCCAGGATGGAAGGAGAACGGCTCGCCCCCAGATTCACTGCTGATATAGTGGAATAAACAGAGGTCATTTGCACAGGACTCTACTATTGCTCTTGTGCAGAGTTCGCCCCATATGGAGAGCTCTCCACAGGAAGAATATTACCTTTCAGTTTTTTCATGAAATAAAGTTCCATGTCTTAGGGCTTGATTTAGTTCTCGGCGGAAGGGCTACTCCATCACCCTTAGAATATAATGGGATTTCTGTCACCGTTGCTACATAGTAACCTGTTCACTGGGAACTAAATCAGCCCCTCAAAGTTTCCTGATTCCACCATCTCCCACCCATTACACTGCAGTTAACAGTTAATTTTTGCTATTTATGACTAATTGTGCAAAATGATTAGAAGGTGCATATGATTGATCAAGATGTTGATAATATTAAAAATTGCTGCTGAGTGTTTTGTTTTCATTAATATAACATTTTTAGAGACCTATAGAGGACAACTCACCAAAATGGGGCCCCCATCCTGAAAAGGGGCAACAAATTCAGCCCAAGGTGTATTATGGGCAACCAATTCAGCCCAAGGTGTATGACATATGGGAAAGCCTGTGACTCCGTTATTACAATATGCGGGGGTAGCATAATTTTTCATAGACTTTGCTATTACTTTACAAAATGTTTTTATCTGATATGTCTCTTTGAATTATCACTATAGTGCACTTTCAATAACTAAGCATCTTTTTTAAATTTGCAGAGCGCAGCATCTGACAAAAGTTGTGGATATCCTGTCCATTGTACTTAGTGCACCTTTATACGCAGACAGGATATCTGCCATTTTTTCGTAGATGTCCCTCTTCTACCCAACTCTAAATAATGCCAAAAGTCTGTATTCTTGGTTCTAGAAGAGTATTTGACAATACAAAAAATCCAGATGTTTAAACTGCTACATTCACCTAGAAATGAGTACCTTTGGTGTGATTCAACAAATGTATAACCATATTGATGTAAAGAAGAAGGTGCAGACACAGCTGAATCCTACCTTTATTCCTTTGTAAGTTCAGAAAAGGTGGGATGACAACACAGCATTAGGAGTAAGGTGTATCAAGACCAGATACAATCTTCATCTGACACTTTCCTTAAGAATTCCATATTCCATTATGTTCCGTTCTCTTATTCCATTGACCACAGACAGATGTCATTCCATTCCAGCCAGCCCACACACGTAAACGATTGAAGAGAGCCAGATCATCACACACCTGACCCCTACGAACTAAAAAGAAAAGATGTAACATCATCTTTATTCTTTATCCTTCTTGGACAGCTTTATATCCGTGGTATTTTCTTCTTTATGAGATTGTATTGCTGCCAGCTATTTTTGATTACCTAAATACATATCCGACTTCTATGTATAAAATGATTAAAAATAATATTGAGCTAAATGACTCCAAAACTACAAATATCAAACATGGGAAACTAGAGATATTACTTTTTAAAGATATAAGTTAAAAAAGCGCCAAAAATCACAAAGCGCTAATGGTAGTCAATGGTCATGGAAGACGGGACCTAGTAACAATTTGAGGCTGACTGTGATAGAGCACAGTCATAAACACCAAGTCGATTGGCCCCTCTAGGGAAGTAGTGAAGTTTGAAAAACATTCTAAGTCCCAATCTGAAAAGGAGGAAAACCTTGTCACCATGCAGGACAGACCTGAAAATCAGCCCGATGCCATGGAATTGACTATCAAATATTTTTTACTGTCGTTCCACTCAACGCTCTGGTGGAAAAGTGTTACAAAATTTCCCAAATTTCATTTGGTGCCTAAACAGCCACAGGAGTATTTATTTATGTATTTATTTATTTAGAAAGTTTTACATAGCACGAACATGACCACCGAGGGTTTCAGAGTGCGTTACAGATTATGCATCAAGAAGGGTACAAGCAAACAAAACAGAATCAACAAAGCGAAAAATTCACAGTCTTATAATGTCTGACATTCTCATGAGCCAGGCAGCTGGGCCACAAATCAACTGCTATGGCCCCAGTGTCAAATGGAGAAGCCAGACTGAGGCAGAAATGTCTTCATGAAGAGCCCTTTGACATCTTTTTTGAAGAGGACAGTGGAAGGGTTCACCCTGACTTCGGGGGGAAAGGGAGTTCCAGATCCTCGGAGCCATACCTGAGAAGGCACGATTGTAGGTCTTTTTTTCTTGAATTTTTGTGGTTTGAGCAATAGGGCGCTGGCTCTTCTGGAGGCTCTCGAACCACATGAGAGCTCCAGTTTCTGAGCGAGGTAAAGCGAGGTCTTGAAGTGGATGGCTTTGTGTGCCATGCATGTAATTTTTAACTTTATCTGAGCTTCATATGGAAGCCAATTCAAGGACAGCAAGTCAGGAGAAATATGGTTATATTTTTTAGTGCCAGTTTTGATCCCAGCAGAAGAATTGAGGGCAACCCTAAGAGGAGCTGTCTTCACTCTGGGCAAGCCGCAAAGTGTTGCGCTACCATAGTCCAGCTTTGAGATCACTAATACGTGCACTGCAACCTTTAGGTCATGAGCAGGGAGATAGGGTTTGAGTTTCCTTAGGATGCTGAGTTGGAAGTTTGCTTCTTTGGTGAGGGAACTGATGTGCTTCTGCATGTTCAGACTTTTGTCTAATATAATACCCAGAGAGGTTGCTGAATCCACGAGGTGAGGTCTACAGTTAAGAGCAGTAAGCTGATTCAACCATTGTTCCATGACATGAGCTTGTTTGAGGGGTGAGATTAGGAGGAATTCTGTTGTTAGAGCATTTAGCTTCAGGTGGTTACGTGTCAGCCAGCTTTGTGTTTCCCACAGGACTGAGTTGAGGGACTGAATGTCCTTGGGGGAGGTGATCTTCAGGTATAGTTGGGTATCATGCGCATACATGTGATAAGAAAATGCTGCATGATTTCAGAATTTCTGTCAGAGGCTCCATGAGCAGGTTAAAGAGCATGGGAGAAAGCGCTGAACCCCAGGGAACCCCCAGAGTGACCGGTGCAGGATGGGACAGGGATTGATTCACCTTGAAGCTTTGGGATCTGTTCGGAGGGAACGAAGAGAACCAGTTTAGTACAGGCCCAGACAGTCCCATCCTGTTTTCCAGGAGGTCAATTAGGTTATCGTGTTTGACAGTATTGAATGCTGACGAGAGGTCAAGAAGGATCAATAAGCACTACTCATTATGGTCCAACATTCTTAGCGCATCATCGACAATGTGCGTTAGCACAGACGCTGTACTATGGCCCGGGCGGAAAACTGATTGGCATTGGTCTAGGAGTTGGAAATGGTAGAATGTGGTTATAGTGTTGGGTGAGCACACATTTCTCCAGGAGCTTTGCCAAGGTGGGGATGTTAGAGATTGGGTGACAGTTATGAAGGTACGTGGGATCAGCAGATGGTTTCTTTAGAATCGGGGTAACTTGACCCAATTTTAGGCAATCAGGAATAGTACCTTGTCGAAGTTATGCATTGACGATCGTAGTCCAAAGTGTTAGTAAGGAGGATCTAACTTCCGGGAAAAGGTTCGATGGCAGAAGGTCGTTGTAGTGATTGGAAGGTTTCAAAGTCGACAGTATTTTGGGTATAGTGCATTCATCCAAGGTTTGGAACAGACTCCAGGATGCCTTGTTTTTAGGGAGGTAGGGCTGCGCCGGGTCAGTGATATCCAACCCTGGGGGACTGAGGGTGTTCAGAGGACTGATCGACAAGTGATCAAGGACAGAGCGTAATTCAGTTTAAATCTTAATAGTTTTATCCATGAAGAAATCAGCTAATTCTTCACAGTTCGGCAATGTCCCTTGACCCAGTGACGAGAGATTAGGATGACTGTAAGCTTGGGACTTAATGAGTTTGAACAGTTTTTTTGGACAGCTTTTTGTTTTCTCTAGTTGAGTTCTGAAAAAGGTGGCCTTCGAGCATCTGATGCATTTATTGCATATGCTTCTCAGGGATCTAAAATGGTAGAGATGTTCAAGGGAAGGATAGGATCTCCACAACCTTTCAGCAAGTCTTAAATTTCTTCTTTCGGAATTAAGACTAACATTAAACCATGGTTAGGAGAGTATAGAGGACATTCTTTTAAGCTGTAGTGATGCAACCGAGTCTAGTACATTAAGCATTGAATGGTTATAGTGGGCTGTAAGGTCGTGGACATCCGACATGTTCAAGGGAGGGGGCATTATGTTATCACAGAGAGCAGTCAGCTCTTGCAAATTGATGTTCCGTAGACACCTTTTCAACTGTTTTGGGTTCTTAGGCTGGGCTCTACTTGCTCCTAACGATTCCAGGATGAAGAAGGTGATAAAATAGTGGTTTCAAGGCCCCCAGGATCAGAGGGAAAATAGAGACTGTCAGGATGTGAGGGAAGAGAGAAACAGCAAAATATAGGACAGGACCAGTTGCCACTGGTCAGCAGCGATACTTCATAGTTCTCTTCAGCTTTGTTATGTTTCTAGAGCCACTTAGGGGCTCAGCCCTGGAGATCTTTCTGTCCTTGGATTTTAAATGGATGGGGTTCAAACATCCTCAAATCCTACTCACAGGTCACAGATGACAAGCGCATCAGATTCAGTCCAGGAATGTTCTGAGGAAGGCATGGTGAAGGCTCAGCTTTGTAAAGTATACTGGTCTGTGGGTGGGGGACAACCTGAGACACTCCTAGTTTTTCTCTGACCAATGGAATAATTCTTCCCAGGCACTGACCTACCTACCTTTGTAGTAGTTCCTGTTTGCTTTACTGCAAATAGGCCCTAAATTCAATGTGTCAAGCAAATTCAAAAGGTTGAAGATCTTCGGTCACACTAAACTTGGGCTCAGAGGCTGGGGGGTGTAAGTAGGAAGAGTACTAAAGTAATCCTAGTGTCCTACCACATCTAACCCTGAAATCCAGTTTCAAGCAGGCTATGTAACCACAACAAACCTAGAGACAGAAGTCTAGTAGGATAAAAGTAGGATCCTTCAGCAACCAGACTTGGAACACAAAAGAATATTCCAGGCATCCTGTTCTCTCCCTTTCAAGTGCACCAATCACATACATTCATACATAGGACCATAGTATGATTTATTTCTGAATACTCTCAATGCTCACAAACTAATTTGCCTTCTGAAAACCAAGTTAACTTCCCACTTTAACATAACATACTAAAATGCCCCTTGCTCCTCTTTCATTGCAAAACATATCAAAGGCGGGGGAGGTTTTGAATTGCCCAAATGGTTCCCACTGCCACATGTTCTAACATGCAACACATTTTGCCCTTCTGGGTTTGTCAAGCAGTAGCCATTTCCATATTTTTCTGAGCATTATGAGCACTCAGCATTCTGATGGGTGATTCAAACATAAAGCTGTAATCAGTTACAAATCTACCGCTGCTGAGCGCCACCTTCAGTCCTCTAATTCGAAAGCTGTCAGTGACCCCCAGGAAGCTGTGCCCTCATTCCTCAATCTGTTCGCGTTAGACTTTTCAATACTTTTTTAAGTGGTGTAGTTTCCTAATGGGAGTCTTTCAATTGGCGGCTCCTGTCCTACTTCCGCCAGCTCTGCTTAAGGGGGTGGGGGCAGGGGAGTGGTTGCACCCTCCTAAGTGCGCAATGAGTGCATGGCCAGTCCTCTGGGGCCGGCCAAACAGTCATGTTCACTTTACATGTTTTCCATGCAGGCTGCAGTACAGCCTGCGTGGAGAACATGACCAGGCTCCCTGTCAGCGTCTGAGCGCCGAAACACGGTGCTCAGACCAATCACAATGCTGCTAAGGCAGCGTTGTGATTGGCTGACCGGGAGCCTGAGTGTGCTTCCTGTTCAGGCCAGCGAGGGAGGACTACGGTGGAGAGACGCAGCGAGGAAGTGCCTATAAGGTACGTTTTTTATGTAACTGGCCTGCACTTTCAAAAGGGATTCAAGATCTTGCAGTTGGTTGCAGTGTGTGATTGCACCCACCTGCAGGGACATGTCTGAGGGGTCCATGGGATACCCTTTCACACCTTGAAATGGCTGCCCTCATTGGCCCCACTGACAGTCTGGCATCTTTTTCTGGCGCACTTTCAGTGTACATCCTAAGGGCATGTTTGCCCCTGTGCCCACTTTGGTCATACAGCACGGGCGTACAGGCAAGGTGATTCCCTCATTTGCATGGGCTCAAACCCTCAAGCAAATGAGAGAACACTCTCTCATGATAGTGCTGGCGCTACATGTGCACCAGCAATATTGGTGACACAGAAGGGGCCGGACAGGCGTTGCTGCCCCATCTATAATGCCAAAGTGCTTCAGGGGTGCACAAAGAATGTGCACGCACCCGCTTCACCCTGGAGGCACTTTCTGTAATACGGCCCAGATGCATATCACCTAGTGCACCTGGGAGGCACTTTCTGTAATACGGCCCAGATGCATATCACCTAGTGCACCTGGGAGGCACTTTCTGTAATACGGCCCAGATGCATATCACCTAGTGCACCTGGGAGGCACTTTCTGTAATACGGCCCAGATGCATATCACCTAGTGCACCTGGGAGGCACTTTCTGTAATACGGCCCAGATGCATATCACCTAGTGCACCTGGGAGGCACTTTCTGTAATACGGCCCAGATGCATATCACCTAGTGCACCTGGGAGGCACTTTCTGTAATACGGCCCAGATGCATATCACCTAGTGCACCTGCTTTGCAGCGTGCTCAGTTGATGCAACTCATCCTTTGTCTCGTGCTGCATAGTTTTATGTATGACAGTCTCATTTACAGGTTTAACTTCTAGAAATGTACAAGCACGTGTCGTGAATGAGTCAATTGTAATTGTGATCTAAATACCACGAAGTATAATATCATGATGTGTACATTCTCTGGGCTCATTTCTGTTAGAGTGTTGATATATGTGCACAAGAAAGCTTACAAAGTGCAGCAGAATATGGAAAATGTAAATGAGTCTACTAACAGAGAGTGTAGTGGTGCAGCTATTGATGTTGCAGAAAGAGGCAGAGGGCTGGCATCATTCATGCAAATATAATTTGTGTCTCAGTGTGAACATGGAGGGAAAAATGTAACACATACTTCTCTGCTGTGTCTTTGTTTATACTGTTCATAAGAAGCACTAACCAGAGTTATTAAAAACTGTACTCGGTGTGCCGCAGTTTTGATTTCATGGGATCTGTCCGCCTAAGCTATCGTGATCTGCAATACTGATGCGATGTAAATGTGTTTGTTTTAAAATCTTTCAAACAAATATCGCGATGTTTTTATATGTTACTTATGCTATTTTAAGTACAACTTGTGAATGTGTCAGCTGACGTAACATAAATAACGCCGAACGCGAGGCGGCAAGCATGGAAACATTAGCCAGTAAACGGTCTGACGGTGTTTCTGCCGCCTTCTATCCTTTCCACTGTCGCCCCAGATAGAATCAAATTGCTGCCCGTGGTCGAGCTCCGCCACGGGGCGCCTTCCAGGGGTTTGCATATTCGTGGCTCTGTTGATGGATGCTCCCATCACTGACGCTGAGAACCGAATCGATGTCCATGAATTCTACGCAATCCGTAGAGCGGTGACACTGCTAATGTTGCGTCAGCAGTTCCAGCTAAAACATTTATCATCAATCAGATATCGATTCTGAATATTGATGACATCACGAAATAGTGAGTCTGAATGATGCTGGGTCCTCGCATACATGTGCTTAACAAATAAATCAGTCGTTCAATTGTATTTTCCTCCAAGAAAACCGTATTGAACGTGAGTGTCCAAGTTGTCCATCTCTGTCCAGATCTGCAAAGAGGGCCGCGGCAGCAGCCCCCCGGTGGCCAGCCCTCTGCAGCCCCACTGCTGCAGGCCCTGGGAGCGCCACTGGCAGCCCTAATGCCTCCTGTAACTCAGTTACCTGTCGCCAGCAGATAATAATTTAAGAACAACAGTTTAAAGTGTGGTTTATCGCTGCAGTTTAGCAGTGATGTTGCTGCTTCCTGGAAAGGGAGACGTCAAGCCAATCAATCGGATTGTATTTCATCCTGCTGATTCCCCTCGGCCTCGAGGACAGAGACAGGGAGCTCTGGGGAGGAAAACTGATTGGCTGCATGAGCAAAAGAAAAGAAATACGCTGCCTAAAAAGCAAAGTGGATCACCTCTTAAAATAATACTGGTGAAGTCAGTAGACATATTTAATTTGTTTAAAAAAAATATAACATTTTATGGGTAGGAGAACGTAATGCTAAAATCAATCAATGCATTTTAGCCTTCGAAATCTAACATTATAAACCATAAGATTCTCCAAACTCGATCAGAATTATTCCACAGACCTTTGTGACCAATCAGTTGGAGATCCAGTGTACTATGTGCTTTTGAGGATAATATTTTGCGCTATTAGAGTGAGGTCTAAACCTGTTCAAATCACAACATAGAGGTAACTTCGGGCTTTATTTTACTTTGTCAGGTGGGATACTCCACTGCTAATGTGGCAGGTGTGGCGGATGTCTTTCTTATCACATAATGGCACTTGTAATATGGCGGACTGGATATCTAATATGTTGACGGAGCATCCCAATTACCAAGCTCTGAATAACACCCTTTATGTTGTGCATTGTATTGTAGCATTTATACAGCGCTTTTTTTCCTGACAGCAACGAGAACTCCAGGATCCTGGGGACACTTTCCCAAGTGCAGAGAAGAACTGGGTGATCATTGTAGAATGCCTTATATGAGAGGTGTTTGGTGAGGTGTGTGAGGTTTGGAGATGTGCTCTAAACATGGTGCATCATTGGCTCTACCCTTAATAGAGGAGGACGATTCCTCAGTACAAGATGTGTTGAAGTATGGTATAGGTAAGAGTGGAGCTAGCTTAGATCAAAAAGATCTGGCTTGATGGTGGAAGTTGACATTTTGCTGACAGGAGAGGACCCTGAGTGAGGGATGGCTAAATTAACAATACACATCGCTTTGAATGTGATATCTCTATCGCTGACAACAAGTGCAGGAATTGAAGAGGAGAGGGAATGCATGAAGTGATAATAAGGCTACGAAGTTGTCTCAAGCATTCTGGACTCTGTGTAATTTTTGAACAGCGTGTTAGGTACTCTGACATACATTCTGCTAGTGTTGTCCAGCCCGGGAGTGTACTCGACAAATGATAGCTTGTAGCTTTTGGTGACAGTGACAGAAGATTTGCCCTAGGCATTTCATTTAGAAAATGTTTAGCTGGCTGGAGGTTAAAGTCAGAGGTTTGAGTCCTGCTTCACACTTAACTTCCTTATTTTGAGGGATTGGTGAGGGAGTTATTTTAGCCAAATAGTACTATCTCTGTTTAAGATATATTTAATTAGAATTAATTTGAATTTACTTATTTCCTTCTTCTGATCTATGGCTAAGAGACATTGCCCAATTCATAAGAGTGTTGGATTGACTTTGAAGTTTTAAAACAAAAGGTGTGTCATCCACATAGATCATATGGAGATTTTGTTAGTGATATTAAGTTTTATATCTAGACAGACAAAAGCTTATCTACCCGAAGGCAACCAGTAACAGATAGTGTAGAGATAGGAGTTTCCACAATATGTGAGTGCCTGTGGCAAAATTCAGCAAAGATGGATGTAGGTTTCAGTTTTGAGCAGAGATGTTGCTGTTTGGTCTGGGTGGCAACAACATTGAATGGAGGGTTCATTGTATATAGTAAGTTCTAGCTCTATAGTAGTAGAAAATATCTGTCAATATCATGCATTCCTTTACCTCGTGGGCATTACAACACTTTGACCTTTACAATGCATTGTAATACTAGGTAGGGTTTGGCCACCCAATTGCAGTGATATTAACTTCAAGTTTTTTTTTAAAGTTTATTTTTATTTTCATCTTAACTTCCAACGTTACAAGTTTATTCGCAGCATACAGGAACATTTCCATAAGCAAGCTGACATCATTTGTAGTTCACTCAACAGGTACTACAACGAGAGTGCACAAGCAATCATTATTCAGTATCCACAGGGTGGCGTATGCTGTACTTTAATCCAGTAATATCTGACACACACAAGTCCATTAATCAGCGCCAAACATCCCACCTTGAACCACCATAAAGTGGAATGCATCATGAATTATTGTAAATAAGTATGTCCACGCCCATAGGGACAATCCCAGGCAGCTGTTGAGAAGTGGGGGCGGAACTGGATTCCAATAAATAATTTTTGAGTGGTTCCCAAATATCCTTCGGGCGAGAGGCCAGGGGCTGTGTCGTGGCATAGAGTTCTATGTTAATATTACAATATGTGAGGCTCCGGAGCCAGTCTTTCACCCTTGGAGTGACACGGCTACCCCATTTAAGAGCTATTTCCCTCTTGGCAAGCATGAGAGCAATGGCAAGATATTTACTTCCTGGGGAGCCCACCAACATATCCCAGTAGGGCTACTTCAGGCGTGGGGTCTATCTCAAGATGTGTCATTTGCGCTATCACCCCGAAAATGGATTTCCAAAAACTGCCAATGTTAACGCAGTTCCATGTCAGGTGGGCAAAGTCGGCCTGTGGACCGCCACATTTAAGACAGAAGTGTGCCTGTTTAGGGTCTATAGCATGATTTCTGTCTGGCGTCATGTAAACCCTCCATAAATATTTAAAATGTATCAGCTTGTGTCAGCTATTTAAAGAGACCCTTTGGTTTGTGCGCAACAAGAGGACCAATGTGAGTCCTGGATGGGGTGCCCAAGATCACGCTCCCCTGCTTCCCGTATCTTAGAATCCCTGCTTGGGACTAAGGCCATACATGCTGTGTATAACTTCGTTATCAGATGGTCCCTGTCAGAGCTGGAGATTAGCAGCGTGAGTGGGGGAAAGGGTTCGGGCTCCAGTGGATAGCACGTGATCTTAGCTCTAAGTGCCCTTTGGACACTACTGAAGACAAATTGATCCATAAATGATGCATGACTAAATCTCCCACCCTCCGTACTACAAAAAACATGTCGCCCTGCGAACAAATCCCCAATTTTAGTCATAGAGTATGCAGTGAGTGTGCGTTGTACCAGTTTCTCCTTTGTGATGGGGATCCAAGGGTTAATAAGAAGTGGAATCTCCGGTGAATACAGAGCACCCCCACCCGTCATTCTCGCCAACTTCCGCCATGCCCAGCTAGTAGTGGAGACCGTCTGTATATCTCGAGGATCTCGGAGGAACCCACGCGGTAGGACAGTGGGCAGCGGCAGCCGGAACACAAGGTCTGCCTCCGGTCTGGAATATGGAATATGGGCATCTGGATGATATCAGGAACGAGCAAAGCTACACTGAGCCACCAAGTAATAAACCTGTAGGTTAGGCACACCAAAGCCACCCATCTCATAAGGTAATGTCAAGGCTTCCCAGCAGACTCGGGGTTGGCCCTTCCCCAGACCAACCTGATCAGGTGAGATCGCAACCTGAGGAAAAATGAGTTAGGGAGGGGAATGGGGATGTTATGAAACAAATATAAAAATGTTGGTAGCATGATCATTTTCACAAGTGCCACACGACTGGCAAGGGAAAGCAGGAGCTTCTACAAGCGCTCAACCTGCTGTCCCAAATTGTGCACCGCCGGACCATAATTCACTCTGATTATTTGATCAGTATCTCTATGGATTTGAATGCCTAAATAGTTGGCAGACTCCTCGCACCATGCGAGTGGGAACGTGCCCTCCCAACGCTTCGTGCTCAGGGTCAATGGGAAGATAACAGATTTACTTCAATTGATACCCAACCTGGAAAACACGCCAAATGGAATGATCTCGCAGATAAGTGGTTCCAGATTCTAATCAGGGTTACGGACGTAGAGAATAATGTTATCCGCGTATAGGGAGACTCAAAGCGGCCCGTTTTAAATTGAATGCCCCTGTGTAGGTGTCTTTCCTGGAAGTGGCGAACCAGAGGGTCTAATGCCGATATAAAAAGCAACGGGGAGAGCGGACAACCCTGTTTAGTGCCACGAGTGAGGGCGAACGATGCAGACAACGTGCCATTAAGGCGGAGTTTGGCAGTAGGTAGAGAATATAGTAATGCCGTGAGATCAATGAAGCCCTTGGGGATACCCAACTTCCTCATAAACGCCAAGAAGAAAGGCCACTCCAGGGAGTTGAATGCTTTCTCTGTGTCAAGAAGTACCGCAGCCGCAAGGACCTCAGGGTCAATTCTATGTATTACTGCAAATAATGTGCGCAGATTTTGATCTGAAGGGGACAAAGCCCAATTGTGCTGGGGAGATAATACGATCTAATAACAGTGCAAGTCTCATCGCTGTCATCTTGGCCAAGATTTTATAATTCAGGTTTAGCAGTGACAGTGGCCTATAATATCCATATAGCAATGGTTCCTTCCCTGCTTTTGGAAGAAGAATTATTACGGCCTCATGAAAGGTAGGAGGGAGCACCCCACACTCAGCACCTCCTTATACACCTCCAGTAAGTATGGGGACAGAAGATCTTTATACATTTTGTAGAATATACCTGGGGAACCGTCAAGCCCCGGGGTCGACAAACCATTAATGGCATCAATGGCACTGCTAATTTCCGCAGAGGAGAAGGGCTACACAAGGAATTGTTGCATTAATTTCTCGCGCCACACCATGGCAATCTCAGATAGATAGCTGCTGCGGTCATCGTCGCTATGGGACACACGAGTGGCATACAAGGACGAGTAATATGTTAAGAACTCATCACGGATCTCGGATGTGTCGTTAAAGATCTGGCCTGTGGCTGAGCGTATGCCAGCAAAATATGACCGCGCAGCCGCGGACTTCAGCAGCTTTGCCAAGGTGTGGGCGGGTCTATCTCCCACCCCATACCCCCTCGCAATGGCATATTTACTTTAATAGTGACTCTCCCGCTCTGCAGCCTCTCTGAATTCTGCCAAAAGCACTAATCGTTTGCTCTGTTGTGTGGGGACGGGGTTTATGAGCTGCGCGTTATCCAACGTTTCAAGTTGTTTCTCAGTACTCGCAATAGTATTCCGCAAATCTTTAAGAATCCCTGAATGCTTAGAGATGCACACTCCACATATATAGGCCTTGAAGGCCTCCCATAATGTTGACCACAATGCCACTGAACCTTTGTTTATAGCAAAGTATTCCTCTATGGCCTCCCGAAGCTCAGCATGAAACACCGTGTCAGACAGAGAAGTCCCGGAAATCTCCAACCCTCTCGCAACCCTCAGGCCTAGGAACCCGTACCTGCAACACCACAGGGGTGTGGTCGGAATACATACTTGGGAGATGTCGGGCTGTCCTATACCATGTTGCCATATTGAGGGAGACCAGCCAAATGTCCAACCTAGTCCATATGCCATATTGTGCTGCATAATGCGTATTTTCGGTATCTGCAGGGTTGCACTGACGCCAGACATCAACAAGGCCCAATGATTCACAGATGTCTAACAGAATATTTTTTGCGTGGGGCTTAGTGTCAGACGCTATGGAAGTGCAGTCACAAGCTGAATCCAAGAGAAGATTAAAGTCCCCGCCCAAGCATATGTAGTCAGCATCTAATTGGAGGAGTTGCGTGTGGAGTCTCTGAAAGAATTCTGGGCTATCTACATTCGGCGCATATAAGCTAATGAATGCTACTCTAGATCCCAATAATCAATCAATCAATCAGGGTTTTATATAGCCCGCTATTCACCTGTGAGGATCTCAAGGCGCTGGGGGGCAACCCCGGATCAGTTGAAGAGCCAGGTCTTGAGGTCCTTCCTCACAATCGTCCCTCGACCGCCGTGTATCGCCCCTCATTGTCATTAAGTGCTTTTATAAATTGAAAAGGCAGCCGTCTGTGGATCATGACGTCCATGCCGTTTGCATATGTATTGTATCCAGCAAAGTAGCGATGAGGGCCCCAACTCGCCGCAAAAGAGGTATTAGTAGCTTTGGGGAGATGAGTCTCTTGAAGGAGGACAACGTCTGCCCCATGGCGCTGCAAATAGTTAAGAACGTGTTTCCCTTTCCTGGGATTATTGAGACCACGAACATTCCAGGTGATCAATATGAGGTCGGAAAACAGAGATAGCCTACACTATCCCGCCATCCCAATATGTTGGACATGTCTGAACTTGTTCATTTGAATTAAACCAGTTTCTGCTGCAGCAACTTAAAAACTATAGAAACCCCATCAAGACTAACGTACCCTTGTAAGACGAACTGGGTGATGTTGTCGGGAATACTGGCGGAGCCTCAACACTGTGCGGCCATCTTGCCAGGCAGCTTGACCATGCCCCCAAGTGACGTTATAGTTAGGTCTTGTAATAACAAAAATTATTGTTTTCAAACAAAAGAAAAACTGAAATTCACCACTTATAGTTTACTGAGCTAACCTTAACTTGTGCCCAGCCATGCACTGCTTATGACTTAACATGTTACATCACACAACATGTTATAATACATCATTGATGACATCACTGATAATGTGGTTTTTCTTACACAGTTACATATTATTACCATAACTAACTTTAATGTCACTTTAACTTTTGTTTTTTTCAGTGATTGTCTAAGATTTTTTTTTAACACAAAGTAAGATTTTATTTTCATCCAAACAATAACCTCACTTTAACCTTTGTTTTTTCAGTGGATTTCTGGTGCTAATTTCATTATATTCACCCAACTCCCTCTCTGACTATAACTTTTGACTACGCTCAGTGAAAGTTTCAATGCAGGGACTGGTATGTGTCCATGCCCTTCGCCCAACCCCCTGCAAGAGGACAGACCTCCAAAGGCCCAGTGTGGTGTAGGCCTCACGGCCTGCGCCCAACCCCAGCGGGTACCCATGCACCCACAGCACATCTCCAAAGGCCAAAGCCTATGCATGGCAGGGTGTTGGCTGTAGGGCCTGTGCCTAAGCAACCACAAGAACCCAGCAGCGATCTTTGGGTGGGGCAGCCCACCAGTATAAGAATCACAATTCCACTGACCCAAACTGTAGGTTGAACATGGCTGTCTAAGGGGACTATACCAACTAACAACTACCACGACATGCTGTTGGAGTGTGCGTATTTCTACTACTGTGTGGGTCAGTAGAATTGTTCTTCTTATATATATATATGTATATATATATATATTGTGATTCATATATATATATGTATGTATATATATATTACCTACTGGCGGTCGCCAGTAGGTAGTTATAGTTAGGACCACGTTTCCATAGGAAATCCGCAACATTCTATTTTGAATAACTTTTGCGCCGGTCGACGAATCCTTGCGAAATTTTCAAAATAGGTGGGGCGCTACGCTCCGCTCCTACCCTGAAATTCTCGGGGGGATTCGTCAAGCGGGGGCTGAGATAAAAGGGGGGTTCCAAAACGCGTTTTTCCCATGCATTTTTCCATAGGACCTTTAGACACAGCTACAGCCCGAACGGCTGAACAGAATTACTTGAAATTTGGCAGAGAGGTAGTCCTCAGGTCAAGGAAGTGCCTTTTTTAGGTTTGGTGTAAATCTGTTCAGTAGATTCTGAGAAAATAGCCTTTAAATCAATATATATATCTGAGCCAGCTTACGGTGCGCTTACGGTGCGCTTACCGTACGCGTACGGTGGCGTGCGCGAGCGCGATTCTGATTGGCCCTTAGATCTTAGTAAACATTCGAATCGGTCGAAACCAGGAAGCGGCGGCCGCCATTTTCTCTCTCGCACTCTGAGGGGGGAGCTGATAAACAAATGCCAAAAACATATAAAGGGGCTGTTTAGACAGCGCCCATGCACATAACCATGTTAGTTGAGTCTTCAAAGATCCCCCAAGGCAAAAAACGGTAATTTTTTATTTTTCGAAAATTTCGCCGATTACGCTTACCGTACGCTTACCGTACGCGTACGGTAAATAATTATTAAAAAAAAAAAACCCCACTCTCTCCACCCCGTGTGCAAATGGTGGCCGAAGGCCACCATTTGTGCATGACATATAAGAGCACAGCATTTCCCGAAAAAATTTCAACAGATTACCTATCACAAGGAAGCGCATAATATGTCCTCCATGTGCGCACGGTGCGCGAAGCGCATCGTGCGTACATGGCCCATCTAGCGTAACGTGGGCATGCGGTACCCGTAGCGCACCGCGTGCCCACCGTGCGTGCACGGCACTAACTGCGTAAAGTGGGCACGCGGTGCGCAAAGCGCACCGCGTGCTCACTGTGCGCGCACGGTGCGTGAAGCGCACCGTGCGCGCACGGAACGAGCTGCGTTAAGTGGGCGCGCACGCCACGAATGGCGTAAAGTAACTTAGCATTTAAAAAACCGTACAAATTCACTGAAAAAACCATAGGTTTCACACACGTTATAGTTAGGAATTAGCATTTAAAAAACCTTGCAAATTCACTGAAAAAACCATAGGTTTCACACATGTTATAGTTAGCAGAAATTTTACTGATAAAAAACCAATGAAATTCCCCTGTTATAGTTAGTGCAGGAAACTATAACTCACGCGACCGCAATCTTCTGCTGATGACATATGTGTCTTTATGAAAAAAAAATATTTGTAATATATGTATAGCTAAAAATTTATGGAAGAAGACATGGGCAAATAAGTGTCTAAATACAGTATTAGCATCAGCAGAGGATTGCGGTCGCGTGAGTTATAGTTTCCTGCACTAACTATAACGGGGGAATTTCATTGGTTTTTTATCAGTAAAATTTCCGCTAACTATAACATGTGTGAAACCTATGGTTTTTTCAGTGAATATATATGAAAGTAAGTTCGCATTCTGTTTCTGCCTCCCACGGGTGGAAAAAGACGCAGAACGGACCCAGAAATCAGTGCCAATCAAGTTTTCATTTATTAGATCTTTGTCAAGCCTGTCCGTCATGACGCGTTTCAGCCCCAACTCGGTTGACTTATATATATATATATATATTGTGATTCATATATATATATATGTATATATATATATATATATATATATATATATATATATATATCTCAAAAACAAAGTTGCCCTCTGCATGAAAGAGCACTCGAGCCAGCGCCGATTCGTGACCAATCTTTATTCAGGGAAGAACAGGACAAAGCAGAACAGGACAAATGCTGTGAGAAAATATGTCCAATTGCTGTTTCAAATCACGACAAGTTTCGGGCGAAACGCCCTTCTTCCTGGTGTACCACAGCAACTCAGTCAGCATCATGCAGCTGTACAGATTTTGACCAATTTCACGCCCTCCAATGGGCCAATCAGGTAAGCGGTCAGCCCCAGATGGATTCTGGGACATACAGTGCACTTCAATTTTATCGTCACAATGTTTCTGCTGTTAATCAGGAAATCAAACCCTGAATGGGCCCCGCATACACTTCCCTGCTCTTAATCCTCCCAAGCGCTGCTCCAACAAACTCGGTGAATACCGAATCACATGGCCCCCTTTGCAGTCCTCGGGGTGGTGCTCTTTCCGCGGCTGGGCTGCCGCGATAAACATCAAAAACAAGGTTGCCCTCTGCATGAAAGAGCACTCGAGCCAGCGCCGATTCGTGACCAATCTTTATTCAGGGAAGAACAGGACAAATGCTGTGAGAAAATATGTCCAATTGCTGTTTCAAATCACGACGCGTTTCGGGCGAAACGCCCTTCTTCCTGGTGTACCACAGCAACTCAGTCAGCATCATGCAGCTGTACAGATTTTGACCAATTTCACGCCCTCCAATGGGCCAATCAGGTAAGCGGTCAGCCCCAGATGGATTCTGCGACATACAGTGCACTTCAATTTTATCGTCACAATGTTTCTGCTGTTAATCAGGAAATCAAACCCTGAATGGGCCCCGCATACACTTCCCTGCTCTTAATCCTCCCAAGCGCTGCTCCAACAAACTCGGTGAATACCGAATCACATGGCCCCCTTTGCAATCCTCGGGGTGGTGTTCTTTCCGCGGCTGGGCGGCCGCGAAAAACATCAAAAACAAGGTTGCCCTCTGCATGAAAGAGCACTCGAGCCAGCGCCGATTCGTGACCAATCTTTATTCAGGGAAGAACAGGACAAATGCTGTGAGAAAATATGTCCAATTGCTGTTTCAAATCACGACGCGTTTCGGGCGAAACGCCCTTCTTCCTGGTGTGCCAAAGCAACTCAGTCAGCATCATGCAGCTGTACAGATTTTGACCAATTTCACTCCCTCCAATGGGCCAATCAGGTAAGCGGTCAGCCCCAGATGGTTTCTGGGACATACAGTGCACTTCAATTTTATCGTCACAATGTTTCTGCTGTTAATCAGGAAATCAAACCCTGAATGGGCCCCGCATACACTTCCCTGCTCTTAATCCTCCCAAGCGCTGCTCCAACAAACTCGGTGAATACCGAATCACATGGCCCCCTTTGCAATCCTCGGGGTGGTGCTCTTTCCGCGGCTGGGCGGCCGCGATAAACATCAAAAACAAGGTTGCCCTCTGCATGAAAGAGCACTCGAGCCAGCGCCGATTCGTGACCAATCTTTATTCAGGGAAGAACAGGACAAATGCTGTGAGAAAATATGTCCAATTGCTGTTTCAAATCACGACGCGTTTCGGGCGAAACGCCCTTCTTCCTGGTGTACCACAGCAACTCAGTCAGCATCATGCAGCTGTACAAATTTTGACCAATTTCACGCCCTCCAATGGGCCAATCAGGTAAGCGGTCAGCCCCAGATGGATTCTGGGACATACAGTGCACTTCAATTTTATCGTCACAATGTTTCTGTTGTTAATCAGGAAATCAAACCCTGAATGGGCCCCGCATACACTTCCCTGCTCTTAATTCTCCCAAGCGCTGCTCCAACAAACTCGGTGAATACCGAATCACATGGCCCCCTTTGCAATCCTCGGGGTGGTGCTCTTTCCGCGGCTGGGCGGCCGCGATAAACATCAAAAACAAGGTTGCCCTCTGCATGAAAGAGCACTCGAGCCAGCGCCGATTCGTGACCAATCTTTATTCAGGGAAGAACAGGACAAATGCTGTGAGAAAATATTTCCAATTGCTGTTTCAAATCACGACGCGTTTCGGGCGAAAC
The DNA here is from genome assembly GCF_964204655.1 of Triturus cristatus. Classification (NCBI taxonomy): domain Eukaryota; kingdom Metazoa; phylum Chordata; class Amphibia; order Caudata; family Salamandridae; genus Triturus; species Triturus cristatus. Next base: position 409,914,755 of record NC_140585.1, on the reverse strand, counting down.
GCCCTTCTTCCTGGTGTACCACAGCAACTCAGTAAGCATCATGCAGCTGTACAGATTTTGACCAATTTCACGCCCTCCAATGGGCCAATCAGGTAAGCGGACAGCCCCAGATGGATTCTGGGACATACAGTGCACTTCAATTTTATCGTCACAATGTTTCTGCTGTTAATCAGGAAATCAAACCCTGAATGGGCCCGCATACACTTCCCTGCTCTTAATCCTCCCAAGCGCTGCTCCAACAAACTCGGTGAATACCGAATCACATGGCCCCCTTTGCAATCCTCGGGGTGGTGCTCTTTCCGCGGCTGGGCGGCCGCGATAAACATCAAAAACATCTGGGGCTGACCGCTTACCTGATTGGCCCATTGGAGGGCGTGAAATTGGTCAAAATCTTTCTCGCAGAGGGCAACCTTGTTTTTGATGTTTATCGCGGCCGCCCAGCCGCGGAAAGAGCACCACCCCGAGGATTGCAAAGGGGGCCATGTGATTCGGTATTCACCGAGTTTGTTGGAGCAGCGCTTGGGAGGATTAAGAGCAGGGAAGTGTATGCGGGGCCCATTCAGGGTTTGATTTCCTGATTAACAGCAGAAACATTGTGACGATAAAATTGAAGTGCACTGTATGTCCCAGAATCCATCTGGGGCTGATATTATAGTTAGGTGGACATTTCAATCCTAAAAAAACAATGAAATTCCCCCGTTATAGTTAGTTCAGATAACTATAACTCGCGCGCCCGCAATCCACTGCTGATGACTTCACATATTACATCACCCATAACATGGTCAGTGGCATCACTCATGACATCACTGATGACATCATCCTTGTGATAGAGTGGCGGTCGCGCGAGTTATAGTTATCTGAACTATCTATAACGGGGGAATTTCATTGGTTTTTTACGAGTGAAATGTCCACCTAACTATAACATGTGTGAAACCTATGGTTTTTTTAAGTGAATTTGCAAGGTTTTTTAAATGCTAATTCCTAACTATAACGTGTGTGAAACCTATGGTTTTTTAAGTGAATTTGTGCGTTTTTTTAAATGATAAGTTATGTATGTATTATTATATATTTTTTTTAAGTTTTTCGCCGTGTGCGCACCGTGCGCGCACCATGCGCGCACCCCGTGATTTAAAAAAAAATAATTTTTTTTTCACCCTTCGGGGTCCTTCAGGGACCCCGTGACAAAGGCTAGGGGTCAGGAACTCTCTACCCTGCCCCCTTTTCACGTTGGCCACCTCTCTTTTTCAGTGTCGCACCCAAAACAAACAAAATGGCGGCCGCCACTTCCTGATTTCGACCGATTCGAACGTTGACTGACATGTAATCACCAATCAGAATTACTTTCGCGCACGTATGGGTGCGCGCACGGTGCGCGGCTATAGATATTTATGTACTTTTAACTGCAATTTCTCAGGAACTACTGAACAGATTGACTCCATATATGCAAAAGGCACATGCCTGACCTGAGGACTACCTCTCTGCAAAATTTCAAATAATTCTGTTCAGCCGTTCGGGCTGTACCTTCGACTAAAGGTCCTATGGGAAAATGCATGGAGAAAACGCGTTTTGGGACCCCCCTTTTATTCTCGGTCCCCACTTGACGAATCACCCCGAGACTTTCAGGGTAGGAGCTGAGCGGAGAGCCCCATTAGTTTTGAAAAATTCACGAGGATTGATCAACCGGGGCCAAAGTTATTCAAAATAGAATTTTGAGATTTCCTATGGAAACACGGTCCTAACTATAACTATCTACTGGCGACCGCCAGTAGATAATATATATATATATATATATATATATATATATATATATATATATATACACACCTGTAAACCCTCCATTCTTACCATTCGCTTGGATTCGCTTGATGTAAGGTATACATTCTCTTCCTCCATCTAGCAGGTATATATCTCAGGCATTACTTGTTGTATCCTGATGAAGATCCCATTACTACTTTAGGGATTGGAACACCGTCAACCTCAGTACCTAGATTCTTATTTGTTCTTACATTTACTGTAAACATGTGTAGTGGTGCTATTTATATGTTTGTGCCCTAATTGTTGATTGTATCTCGGCCACACGTTATTATGCCTGAGGTCTGAAACTCCCTTTCTACTTGAATACCATCCCACTTTTTTATGGTTTATTTATTTTTTATGTAAATAAAATTACAATTTCCCATTGGGACTTTGTAAAGAGGAAGAAACAGAATCTTCTTCTTTTATTAGTAGGTTTCCCAGCAATGCACTGCTTGACTCTCCCTCTGAGAACCAGCCTTCGTAATACTTAACCTCCTTCTCAGAATCTTCCTCACCACGTTCTACATTCTACATTTTAGTACAGAAAACTCTACAGATCTCCTTAATACACTTATTAGCTAATGTGTTTAGAACTCATGTTCACAAAGTTCCCAATGAGAAACACAATGAATACACTACACTTGTCAGAACAAAAAATAGTATACTCGCAACGTATCGAATATGAAAAGAACCTAAGAATGAAGAAAAAAACTAAAAAAATTATAAAACAATATCCTTGCTCTATAATTAATATGACATGAAACACCCACACCCATTATCACTATCCTCCCACAAAGTTCTGTTCACTTTACACACGTTTCCAAAACTACAAGTAGTGCCATCATACAGAACCACTACATTGCGTTTCACTTCTCTTACTTTCTGTGGTTTAGTAAATCTGCTCTCTCCTATACACACACAATTTCACACTTCCTTATCACCACCCAATCATCTTCCCTTAACCACTGACTCTTCACATTTCGTGTCAAATCGTAGTATCTCTTTGTTTTATCTTGAAGACCAGAGACTCTTGATGCCTCACGGTCAAGCCATACATCATTTGTGTTATTCAACCAAACAGGACATTATTTTCTCCCTGGCTCTCTTCCCTTCAGGGAAACAAAAGGTGACACTCCAGTCACCGAATTTGCCATCGTCCTGTGTACCAACACCATCTTCCTCAACTCCTTCTTCCACTGAAGCTGGTTAACTAATGAAAGTTGAATGTTTTCCATAACCATCCAGTTAACCCTTTCCACCAATCCATTGGCTTGTGGCCGAAACAAGGCCACTTTTGCATGAATGATGCCCATCTGGGAAAGATAATCAGTCATCTCTTGGGAAACAAACTGGACCCCATTATCTGAAACAAAAGTCTTCGGAATTCCCTCCTCCATGAAAGTCCGCTCTAAAAATTCAATCACATTAGCAGTCGTAACCTACTTTAACGTTTCTGTGACAAACCACTTGTTATGATAATCTACTATTATCAAAATATATTTGTTCCTCACACCAAGTCTAGTTACAGGGCCCATAAAATCAATGGCTAATCTTTCCCACAGCCATATGGGAAAATCCGAGCATTCCAAGGGTGGCTGTCTGACCACTTTGGTCTTATCACTATTCGAACGTCAAGCATGTTTTCACTACTTCTTCAACATCACAATCCATCCCAGGCCACCAATATGACTGATGCACCCTCCTGTTAGTCATATTTCTCCCGGGATGTCCCTCATGGGCTAGAGCAACAATGCGGCTCCGAATAACAGAAGGAGGAATAATCTGATTCCTTCTCATCGCCTTACCATCAATCAAACTCAACTCATCCCTCAGTTTGTAATATTCCTTCAGTTATCTTGTTCGACACATCTTCCTCGAACCAAACTTTGACCCACGCTACTTTCAACTTCTCTCAACACCAAATCCTTATCCATGGCTAACCTCCATTCATCAAATCCCAAAGCAATTCCACTATCCTTACAATCTGCAATCACCTCACTCTTCTCAAATTCCCCTGCAATCACCTCACTCTTCTCATGTTTCCCTTCAGTTACAGGCAACCAGGATAAACAGTCCGCAATAACATTCTTACAACCCTTGACGTGCTCCACCTCAAAATTGTAATCTAGAAAGGATACCATCCACCTTGATTTCCACAGTGTAACGTTCCCCTCTAATCCTCTACCTCCTTTGGACAAATAAATGAGTGGTTTATGGTCTGTTTTGATTTTAAAGGGAATATCCCACCATAAAACCTAAAATGCTTGATGCCCCAACAACAAGCTAGGGCTTCCCTCTCTTTCACCGAATAAGAAACTTCTGCACCTCTCAACCTCCTAGATGCAAAGCCAAATACACGCTCTTCACCATTCACGCTCTGCATCAAAACTGTCCCTAATCCAACACCCCTCGCATCTGTAGCAATATATGTTCTTCCAGATATTTCAAAATGCCCCAATGTGGGTGCCTGTGCTACACTCTCTTGTATCTTTACAAAGACCCACTTACAACCCTCATTCTACTCAAACACTACATTCTTTGCCATGATTACTCTCAATGGTTCCACAGTTTCCGCAAAATTCTTCACATACTTGGAACAATATTCAGCAAGTCCAAGAAAAGATCTCAACTCATCTTTGTTTGTTGGTTCCGGTGTATTTTCAACAGGCCTTACAACATTATCTTTGGGCCTTATTCTTTTTGAATTCAACACCTGACCTAAATACGGCACCTCATTCTCTCTTATTGGACATTTTTTTCTTTATCGCCAAACCATGTTTTTCCAACCTCTTCCTCGAATCATCATACACTACATCATGAGCCCTTTCATCCTTTCACAGTATGAGTATATCATCCATGGAAGAAATTGAATCAACTAATGTCTCCAAATATGTTTTTCATCACCCTCTGAAAGACAGCAGACGCTGATGCCAATCCAAACGTCATCCCTTTATACCTGAATGCCCCAAGGGTGTCACAAAATATGTTAGATCCTTCCTGCAAACCCAGCGGATGATATGCAGACGACATATCTAAAACACTAAAGACATAGTCTCTGATATGTTGGGAAGAGGTTGTCTGTCTACCCATATGCTCTTGTTTAGATCTCGTAAGTCCACACACAGCCGAATTTCCCCCCCTTCCTTTGGCCCCACCACCATAGGAGCCAAATATTCTGAAGCTTAAATTGTTTTGATTATGCCCTATTCCAATAACTTATACAATTTCTTATGTAAAGGTTCTCTAATCATATTTGGCACATTCCTCACCTTGTGCACAACACGTCTAGCGCCCTTCTTCAATATTATTTTGTGGGGAAACCCTTTCAGTAATCCCAATTTATCGGTAAACACCTTGGGATATTTTTAAAATATGAGACTTTTTCAACGTTTATGGCTTCTACAATCAACTTAGGCTCCACCGCCATTACAGGTTCCTTAGAATTACGGTTTATTATAATATTCAAATCTTTTTGATGATGCCAGCATAATAAATCTGACCCAAAATTGGTCACATACACTCGTCTGTACACACCCTCAGATGTATCCAATAACATATCATCACCAAAACTGATTCTCCCTAGAGACTTCTTAGAAATTAATGTGCATAGGCTCCCAGGGTCTGCCAACACCCTCATCAGTTTGTCATCAATGGAAATTACACAATGTGGCTTCTCTATTTTGCCTACAATCTCCAACTTTACTTTCTGGTCCTTTTTAGATCTCGCCTGACCCAGCGCATGCGCTGGTCTGGCGAGACTTATTGAGAGGGCTCCAAAAAGTGCTACCAGGCCAGCCTAGGGCTACAGTGCATGTGCGCGGGCATGCGCGCCGCGCTTGACCGCGACTACTTTCACTTTCGCCGCTTTGATGTTTGAACGTGATCACTTTTACTTTCGAGGCCACTTGGTATAGCCAATAGGTCTCGCTTTTGGGACCTTATAAGTATTTAGTTATGCAACTGTTGCATGGCTAAACACTTATAAGGTCCCAAAGGCGAGACCCATTGGCTATGCCAATGCTTGTTCTTCCTGTCCTTCTCCCGCTCTTTTGACTGACACTTTCTTCCCCATCTATAGAAAGGACAATATCATGAACACTTTCACATATGTCATCAACACCTTGTCCTATTTCTTGCATTTTCTTACCACGCGCACTCTTTCTATAAACTTTAGCAAAAAGCTCTCTTATTCCACAATTCCTACAAATAGCATTTCTAGCGGCACATCTCATACTGGACGATATGTGGCCTGGAGCCCCACAACAGAAACTCTTTAGTTCCCGGGATCCTTTCTCATAGCGTCTCACACAATCATTAAGGCGACTCCAAAATATGTTCTGAACACCCGTTTGTTTGTTCAGAACCGTTTCTTGTGCCTTTGACCTTGCTCTGTTTTTATTTAAGACTTCACCGACCATTTTACGCTGATTCTGATCACAATCCTCCATCTCTTTTATCCATTGTCCTGAATGTTCTTTACTCTTAGCAATCTGTATAGTCTCCTCTAGGGTATTATCCTTCATTAGAAGTTGTTCGCTTATGTTTTTACTTTTTGTGCACCTCGCTATCTGTCCCAGATTAATGAATCTGTTAATTGCTCAAATTTACAGGATATCGCTAATCCCCTCAATGCAGCTACCTACGTTGCAATATCCTCACCCATTCGCTGTGCTCAGGAAAATAACTTATTACCCTCAAGAACTACATTAGTTTTTGGTGTAAATTGCAAGTCCAACATTTGTAATAACATTTCGTACACATTACATGGCTGACCATACCCAAGGACAACTCAGGAAGCTCCTCATAGAATCTCCTACCTTCCATGCCCAGATGATGCAATAGAATTGCCTGTCTTCACAATGGCCCATATTTACCACCACCACTAGCTAGAATATACATTAAAAATATTTTTTTCATTGTGTCCATGGCACAGGAGGATCACCAGGAGTAGACAAAAACGGTGGTGGTGATGCCATTGTCTGATCCGCCATAACCTGCAACAAAATCTAAAATAATAATTTAAAATAACAATTCAACAAGAAACTAAAGAAACAAACTAAAATAACAATATAATATAACAACTTAATGGACGTTCCTGATATTCCACGTATTGGTTTTGTAGCTTCACTAGCATGCTATGATGAATCTAACGCTCATTCCTTTAATGCTGACAAAGTAATTGAAGGGTCCTTCCTCTAATTTCAGGGAAGCCCCAGAAGGCAACAGAAATTCTTTGAAGCTGTAAGAACGTATGGGAAATGTTAGCCATACTCACTGTGGACTCTAGGCAAGTGCTAACCAATACCGTTAAATTCACCAGCCGCTGCAACAAGCACACACAAGCTGCACTTCGTTATCAGCTGATTCGTGTGCCAACAGCCCCACTCTAGAGTCGTGGTCCAGGCTGCTACGCTAATCCTCGCGTGCTGTAACACCAGCCACATGCTCCTTGCGCTCTGCTCTTTGCGCTTTGCAGTGCTTTGCCATTCTACCTCTTGTGTGCTGTCACACCAGCATGCTCCTCATGCTCCGCTTACTGTCTCGAGGCCCGTTCCCTAAGGCTCCCAACTGCCACAGTAAATATAGACAAATTAATCGTACCGGAGTCAAGATTTCAACCACATATTTCTTTTGCCTTTCTCTCAATCCCCCCCCCCCTTTTTTTTACCTTGTTTTGAATCTTCTTCTTGTTTTACTCTTCTTTCTTGCATCCAGGGGTGGAAATACCTTATTGTCTGTTCCCTGCCAGACCAACGCTGGTCGCCATGTAAAGAGGAACCGACACAATCTTCTTTTTGATTCATTATTAGTAGTTTCCCCAGCAATGCACTGCTTGACTCTCCTTCACAGAGCCAGCCTTCAAGATGCTTAACCTCCTTCTCAGAAACTTCCTTACCATTTTCTACATTCTAGTACAGAAAACTCTTCTCTTTTTGATGTAAATAAAACTACAATTTCCCATTGGGACTTCTATAACATAGATCTCCTTGTATCTCTGTGTTCATTTCTGTCTCGAACTTACGTTGTAAGGAACCATTGTTCTTGTATGATTACTTGTACCCCAGGTCCCTTCTAGATCACTTGGGTTCCCTTGTCTTTTGAAAATATATTGTATTTATTTAGGCAAATTCATGCAGCGCTGCTTTCACGCGAGATGTAGTGTGCGCTATGCTCCGTTGGGCTCTGTAGTGGGTGAAAGACACATTGAAATAACAATGCAAACTTTATTATTATAAATTCATAAATTCACTGGCAGTCTTTCAGTTGGAGAGAAGAAAATTAGATAAATAATTAATACATTAGATAGTATATTACCCACCCTTTCACATGAGATAAGAGTAGATAATTGGAGATGTGGTTGATTCTGTATCAGGGCAAGTGGCATGTACTGCGACAGACCAGGCAATGGGCCCTGGTGTCTTTCACTTCTACTGCCCTCACTAGGAAGAAGGGCAACTAGCGTGTGGCTCAGTAGTTATTGAACTTGTATCCACAATATTGTTGATTTTATTTGGGGCAGATAAATGTCTCCAGAGAATTGAGTAATCCGAGTCACCCATCTTGTACATTGATGAAATTCAGAGCTCGACTGGCGGCAGCGGGCACCGGGCATTTCCCCGGTGGGCTGCCAGGGCCGGAGCCGGTTTTGGGCTCCTGTGGGGCCGATTTTGATACCGGGCTGTTTTTGCAGCATAGCTGCAATAACGGCCCTGTAACTAAATAGGCCGAAACCGGCCCTGGCAAACTGCTCGCCCGCACCTCCAACCCCCCCGGGGGCCGGCCGAGCACTTTGCCAGGGCCAGTTTTGGTTCCCAGTCCGGCCCTGATGAAATTCAGTGATAATGTATTCCTGGTTTTATGGGTAAAAACACACTATGATTCCATTAGAGAAAGAAGGCTATGATACAAATTCAAACAATTGCCATGGGATGCGTGACTTGATGTAGAGAAATTATTGATCGGACTTGGTTAAGTTTCCATATGCAATGCTGTTGAAAACTGTCTCTATGAACTTGGGATTGCCACTGCAGAGAGCAGCTCCACCATCTCAAGAAGGCTGCACCTCAGTGAAGAGCACTGGTGGACTAGCCAAGCATCACCTCAGGTAGGCTGTTGCAGGACTGTCCTCCCATGATAGATCCTCCTCTGTAACCAGTGGCGTGCTGGGCACGCAGCCATTCACCTATGCATGGCACTTTAGAGAGAAGGCGCAGATGTCAATCGGATATCTAGTGTTTCTTCCAGTCACCTAATATTGACAACAGATGGCTAATCTTCTGAACAGTCTCCACAATGTCAGCAGCATTTGGTTTAAAGGGTTTAGAAATATAGGAGGCGCAAGAGCAACATGTCTTCCACCAAAGCACCTGCGGAGAGTCCTAGGGAGTTGTCAGATGAGCCAGTGGCATCGCGCAAAGTGATTGGGCCCTCCTGCCGAATGTGAACAGGGGTCCTTCACCGCACGGATATTTACTGGCCTTCGGCTGAATGGACCCCCCCTTTCTGAAGGGCTAGGGGGCCCCTGGAGATTTGCCCCCACCCCGCGCGGCAGGGGCTGCAGAGGCTTCTGCTGAGCCCCCGGAGATAAGCAGGTTGTAAATACGAACGTGTAGGCGGCTGGCACACACATGAGACACAATGTCATAAAACCTAAAACCATATTGATTGTACTCTCTTCTGTGTCAGCGCTGTGATGCTCACAGGGCCTATAGACCATCGACGTTTCTTTTGTGAGGTTTGTTTAGGGGGCCCACGCTTGAAAGCAAAGAAATGGCGTGGACGGGACAGTCCATGATAATTATTGTCATCGTTGAGTATCCACCCTGCAAGCTGCAGCTGTGCACACTGTGCCCTCGACACCATGGGGATCTGCTGTTGTGCCAGAGATCCTAGGGACTCGCAGCCATTCACCAGGCACCCTCTGGTAGACGCGTTATATACAGCCCTGAACCACTATTCCAATCTACAGACACATTCATTGTGGGGCACAGACGTCACACCTAAGAAACGAGTGACCAAAAACCTATTTCCTTACTGTTTAAACTCATGGTGCATTACATAAGGACACGTTTCCATATTTTGAATGATTTTTATTTAAAACCGATTTTTATTGTGAAGTGTCCTATACTGAACTAATTAAAGGGAGACGTTGCTGGCAATTTGAGCAAAGTAAGACTTCCACTCCCTTTGTCCTAAACTCGCTGAAATAAGTAGCCTCTTTCCCTCTGCCTGACGTCCCTTCAAAGGTTGGCGTAGAAGCGTTGTGGTCCCTGGTCCACATGCTACTAAAGTAAGTGAAACAGACGCCGTGGATATAGTTGATTAACTTTCCAAGAGCACGTGCACCCGTGCAGGGTCCCGTCACTCGTAATGCCTGTGGGGTATCGGTTTGGGGTGCAAGGGTGTCCAGCCCTCGTGGGAGTGGCTGGCAATGCAAGTGCCTGCTGAGACACTAGAATGTGTCCAGCACGACACTACATTGCTTCTAAACTTTATTAAAACAAAACAAAGTCCAACCTATGGAAATAAACTATGTACAAAACACTCAACTCAGTCTCTGGGTCTTGAAAGGCAATCCACAGGCAGGATCCGTGGCGGTGACAGCTTGCCACTCAGGGCGTGAACTCTCCTTTTGCCTGTATTGGGCTCTTGCGACTCCGTCTTGAGGCAGTGTTGGGGAAGACACTCTGCGGGGTGGTGCTGGTGCAGTTAGAGGGAATATGGTCTCCTTCATGAGTCTGGGCCACACAGGGATTCTCCTCTAGCATCTCCTTCTCTGGCATCTCTATGGTGCTTCACTTCCTTGATGGCGGGCAACCACCATTCCGCCTCTTCTTTGCGCGAGAGCACAGTGCTTGCACCTCAATGCTGCACTATTGCCGCGCGGGGTCGTGCCTTGGTTTGTGCATACTTGGTAGAGTTGGTTCTCGGTGTGCCGTCCTCCTTGATAGGCCACCTGTGGCCATGAGGTGCTGATCAGCCATCTGGTGCTGCTTCTTTCATGCAGCTGTGCATTGTCTCCATGCCTTCTTAGCAATGTCTCCTGAAGGGTGCCCTTGCTCTCCTTACTTGTGGTGGTGGTCATTCAACAATAGGGGCGTGCAGCTCTGTGTTCCTGACTGACTAAGGTGGCAGCAGACAGTGCTAGGGGGTGCGTGTAGAGCGCACAGTATTCTTTGTGGCTTCCTAGCTGTCTTGCAGAACTTCTTTGCTCTGGTACACAGTCCTTTTCCTCTTCAGGAAATAGGCAGCCCACCTGGCCAGTCTACTGGCTGTAACTGCTTGGGAGGGCCTGGCACTGGAGGTGATGGTGTTGGGTGTTTACCATGCATTAGCAGGTTATTCATGGTATGAGTCTCTGCCTCATTGGGGCTGTTTCTTTCTTCGGGTGCAGTACCCCCAATAGCCCGCTAGGTGGCACTGCAGCCACTCTTCTACCACAGCAGCTTTCCTCAACTGCACGCCATGCTTCTCTCACCATCTGATTCTGTGCTGGAACAGTGTGTGCAGGCGCAGTGGAGCTTCATTTGCTTTTATGTGCTTTTGTAGTGTATGGGCGAGGTCGCAGGGGTTTGTTTCCATCCACAACGGTAAGCTACGTCTGAGTGGTTCATACAAGTCACTTGTTTTCAAACTGGTAGGGTGTAGCAGAGCGGCCACTGGGTGGCATTGCAGCCACTGTTCATGCCACAGCAGCTTTCTACCCAGTGGCACCTCCTGCAGGGCTGCTGTAGAGATAGGTGTGGAGGAACTCAAAGCAGGTGGGGCATCGCTGGCAGCAGTGTCATGCGGCAGGACATTCCTCGCCGGCCACATCACTTTGCCGTGCCAATAAACTCCTCTTTCAGGACCAAGTCAGTGAGGATGGGGCTGGGAAACATTTATGGTGGTGCAGCTTTGAGCCTCACCTAATTTCTTTTGAGCAGCGCCTTCACTCAAGTTCCGCACGGGGGTTTGAACCGGCAGGGCTGCTTGCGGGAGATCCCTTATCTTTTCCACGGTGGCAGGCAGGTATCCATCAGGGGTGCATGGTGCGCTGCTCACTTGTCAGAGCTTCCGCTTATGCCCTCCGAGTTACTCTTCTTTCTCCTCGTCGGGACAAAGGGATGATAGCTCAGGGCAGCACCATATACACAGGAGCAATGTACTACACAAGCCCCAATTTGCAGGAGCTGCAGCAGCATGCTGGGTGCAGTCCAGGCGATGATGAGGACTGCGGAGCTGTACGCTGAAGGTGCTTGGGCTGCTAGGTTGATAGGTGCAGTCTTGTGACCTACACAGGTGCAGGATGCCTTAAGCACGGGCCATGTTTACCCTTGCGATGACTTGCAGCTCAGGCGCTTCGCGCAATAACCACTACACGCTGATGTTAGCGTAAAAAGCCATTTATTAGGACAGGGTTGACAACAACAAATTAACCAAAACATCAATAACTTATCAACAACCTAAAAACTTAATGTCTTTCATCCATCATCCATTCCCACACTCCAGTTATTTTCTCCCGCTTCACTCAGCGATCTCCTCCCTTCTTCTGTTCGCTTCCACACTTCTCTTTCAACCTCCTCCAGCATCTCCAGCCATCGCACTCTTGCATTCCGCACTCCCATCATGCACCTGTATCCCCCTCCCCAGGGGGGTGAGTATGCCCGTCATAGACTCCCCACCCATCCACAGTCTGCCATCCAGGGAACCCCGGTAGGGCGGTTACCTGCCCCACCCCAATTGTGCAGTGCACCTTTCGCCCTCAAACCCGGCGGCACCAAATGGACTCGTTCCATAGCTTACTGATAACATCCCTCATTTCCATCATGTAATATGCGTTGCCAATGTGCGAAAGGTGCACACCATCATCACGGAAAAGGAGTGGCTCTTCCAGCCGCAAACCCACATGTGCAATCACCTTGATGCCTGCCTTCCCACAAAAAACTCTCATTGCGCGATTCAATTTCCTTCGCGCCTTGTCAATCGCAGCTGGCTTCAGTGCCCCCTCCAGATTTTCCTACGTACAAACTCTGTCCAAACAATACATGCGCCTGCAAGTCATGTTGCATCAAATGTAGCAGGGACACACCAGACTGTTTTATCAAGTCATGTCCCCCAGATGAATTACCAACATGTCCGGGCAGCCTCTTTGCGCCACTTTCTTCATTAGCCAGGGCAACAGTGCCCCCAGCGCATCCCGCTCTTCCCCCACCAATTAACCTCGTGGTGGCTGCTTCGCAGGCCCAGGCTACGGCCGTATACCTGCCTGCCCGCGTACTTCGAAGACCAATGTACAAACGAGTGCCCGACAATCCAGGTAACCGTCTTGGCTCCCGGGCCCCCAACGCAACCTACAAAGAAAAACAAGTGTTAATACAAACTGTCCTACAACACTACACCAAAACCGTCACTGGTTCTCACTGATTCAAACTGGACTAATTTTCACACATAGTACTCGCAGAAGCGACATCTCCACCTCCCAATCTGCCGTATCCTATCCCAAGACCATCCCAAACACGCCGCTGCCGTCGTCACGCCAATGCGAAAGGAATGTGTACCATACCTAGCGGGATACCTACCCAAACGTCTCAGAGCCATTCGCAATACCGCCAGCAACTGATATGCTGTCACACGCTTCCGGTAATCATGACAGAAAATCTCACCAGATACACTCCGTGTGTACTGACAAAATCCTTTCCACTCCTCCACCGGGCACGCCCCCCCACAACCCGTCTCGTTCAGCCAAACCCACTTACCCCGAACTACTTGGTCCGTTTTCGAACAACCCAATCAAATGCCCAGACACGCTCCTTCCAATCGCACGTCATTGTACACTCTCCCTCGTGCACCCAACAACTCAGACACCCGAAAGGCCCCAAAAAACATCCATACCACAAATAAACGAAGCAACGCAACCTCAAGTTCATCATAACAACAGTGCAGCAACTCCGCCACCAGTCCCTCCAAAAGCTCAAAAGTAATTGCCTCCCTAGGCGCCAGTTTGCCCCCAATCGTCGTCTGAGACAACCCCCTGTCAATGCAATCCAAAACAAAACGAATAACTCCTTGTTCACAATCCTGCCGTGACATGCGCCACGTCTCACTGATCCATCCCAGAAATGCTCTGAATTTAGACCACGCCAATCTGTACACCATGTAGATTCAGCTACGGATTTCTCGACGAGGCCCAACACTCTCACTCCCCCCAGGCCCAGATACCGTCCGGCACCTCGGTCTTGCAAGCATCCGCTCCTGGTGCCAGGCGCCTGAAATGCTGCCACTGCAAACGAGACAATGCATCTGCAACATCATTGCTTGCACCGGGGACATGCTGCGCGCGAAACATCACATTCAGACGCAAGCATTGCAACATAAATCTTCGCAGCAAGCGCATTACTCGCAGGTCTCTTGCCTTCTGGTTATTCACCAAGTCTACCACTGTCCTGTTGTTCACATGAAACAATACTGACCTGTCCCTGAACTCTGTGCCCCACACTTCCAAGGCAACCAGCAGTGGAAAAAATTCTGAGAAAGCAATACTCCTGCCCTGTTCCATCCAGTGTACCAGTCACTGCTTTGCGCACCACCACCCGGCCCAGAAGATCCCAAAACCGGAAGCCCCTGCGGCGTCAGAGAAAAGTTGCACCTGCCAGATCATCTTGTCATCCACAAAGTCCAGCGACACACCATTGAAATCTGCCAGAAACATCTGCCACACTTGAAGGTCCGTCCTGACCCCCATCGAGATCCGAACCCTGTGATGTGGGAGTACCGCCCCAGACATGGCCATACTGAGGCGTCTGCAGGAAGTCCTCCCCGCATGCACCACCCGGCACACACAGTTCAGAAAACCCAGAAGTCGCTGCACCGACCGCAAATCAATCTTCCGCGCCCCAATCACGTACAGCATCAAAGCCTGCATGTCCCTCACTTTATGTTCAGGCAACCTGGCTACCCATGCGGCCGAATCCAACTCAATGCCCAAGAATGTCAAACTGCAGCTAGGCCCAGCTGTTTTCTCTGGAGCCAATGGAACCCCGAACTCCTGCGCTAGAAACTGAAATTGTCCAAGAGCTCTCTCATACTCCCCAGACTGCGCTCTCACTATCGACAAAAAATCGTCTTAAGTAATGAGAGACCATTCGATGACCACACCTGTCAGTGAAAGCCCACTGCAAACAGGAGTTGAAAACCTCAAACAACGCACAAGAAATGGCACAGCCCATGGGCAGGACCTTATCCACAAAGATGGCACCCTAAAACTGCATTCCCAGCAACGAGAAATCCACCGGGTGTATAGGCAGGAGGCGAAAAGCCGACTTGATGTCACACTTGGCCAATTCAGAGCCCTGCCCGCACACCCGCACAAAACTGATCGCATCGTCCACAGAAGCATACAAAACCCTGGAATCTTCATCAGCAATTAAATCATTCACGGACCGCCCTTCGGGCCAGGACAAATGATGTATCAGTCTGAACTCCCCCGGCTCTTTCTTGGGCACCACTCCCAAAGGCGATATGATCAGGTCAGGAACAGGCCAGTGGTCAAAAGGGCCAACTATCCTGCCTTCCGCCACCTATTTTTGCAGCTTCGCTGCCACAATATTTGGCAATTCTTTAGCAGACCTCAAATTCTCTGCTCATCTCTGTTCCCGGGGGCCCTGATAACCCACCCGAAAACCCTCAGTGAAACCCCAATGGATCCTCAGCGCGGCCTCCCTGTCAGGGTATCGGGATAGCCACGGACCCATGGCCTCCACCCTAACCGGTGTAGGAGCCCCTAGGCCCAGCTTGCCCCCTTCCCTTGGTGATTCGCCACTGTT
Source organism: Triturus cristatus (assembly GCF_964204655.1). Lineage (NCBI taxonomy): Eukaryota > Metazoa > Chordata > Amphibia > Caudata > Salamandridae > Triturus > Triturus cristatus. The sequence continues at coordinate 409,899,153 of NC_140585.1, read as the reverse complement.
TTGAGGGCGTGGCCAGCATGAAACATTGTGTGAGAGGGTAGCGTCTGCCACACTTAGAGCACTCGTGCTTAAATTTGCAGGGGTGCCGCGTGCAGAAACCCTTGTTGAAGTTCCAACAGGCACCTGTATTACCTCCTGTGTGCTTGGGGGACTGGCCTGTAGACCCTGAGTAACTGTTCTGCCCCCCCGCTCCGGAGTACGAGCTCTGCCCTCCTGCCCCAGTCTGGGCGGGACGTGATTGAAAAGGCCAAAAAGTGACTGGCAAGCCATTGGCCGTGTGCGTGGATGCCGACTACTGCGTGGAAAACATCCAATGCATCCAGAGCTCCTGGTCAACCTCCCCCCATGGCTTATCAGGGTTGGTACTGATCCTAGCCCTAAATTCTTCGTCGTAACTGAGCCAAGCAAACCCCCCAAAATGCATCTGCGCTTTCGGATGATATCCATGTATTTAAGCAATGCGATTGCGCGGTCTAAGAGTTTCTCACAAATGCTCGCATAAATCAAAAAGACCGACATCCAATTCTCCATGTTGACCGGTACCCGCGGCCGCCTTGTCAACTCCCATTCCTCTTCCTTAGAGCCCTCTTTGGCCTGTATCTCTCTATGTAATAGTTTGAAAACATCCACATACTCGTGTTTCCAAATCCTAGCCTTGGTTTTTTCAGACAAATGCGACCCTAGCGCCATCGCCAACCCCAAATATGGAAGTTTCATACGGTGTTCATCCTCACCCTTGTCCTCCTTGCCATCCTGGCCATCAGTCTTGTCTGACTGGATGCCTGCGCCTACCATGCGCGTGTCACCCCCCACCGGCTCCACTGCCGCTTTAGCAGGTGCTCCCGGGTCCCTCACAGACCCCTCCCCCACACCCACCAACCGGCAGGCTTTTTTGCCCCCCCCCTTTATTGCCCGCATCCCAAGCCACCCACCAGGCACTCTCACCTGATAGATTCGTGTCACTTCCCGGTCCTTTCTTCAAGCGTCAACCGATTTCTGGTTCGCCTTCCTGGGCCCACTGGTGCTGGCTTGTGCGGCCTGAAAAACACCAAACTTTCCCATTGCCACCTGAGGCCTCCCCCACTCACCGCTGTCACGCACTTCACCCTCTTCCAGATCATCACTCTCCTCATCATAATCCAATTGTTCCTCTTGCGCAACCTCAGCCGGCAGCTCCAACACGTCTTGCACCACTCTCATCATACCTTTCCCTTTCACACCAGGCACAAAATCATACTCCGACGCCACTGGTGCCCACTCCCGCGATTCAGGGCAGGCCACGCGGACCCCCTTGCTGCTTCAACCCGGCATCCAGGGGCCGTTTTGCACCCCGCCGGCCCACCCATGCCTCTGCTAGCCTCCACCACCGGCTTGTGCCCCCCCAGGCTATTAGAACCTGAGGGGGCCCTAGTGCCGCCACGTCTCTGTGCCGTCGCGGCCGTCCCTTTTCCTGCTATGGACCCCCTTCATCCACCCAGATCCACATACCTCAGGCCCCTTGGCCATGCCCAGGACCTGCGCTCCCCAATGCAAAGAAGGCGGGGACCCCCGCCCCCCCTGCTCCCACACCCCACCTCCCTAGCTGCACATAACTCCTGCCATCTCAATTCAGTCTCTTGGATGATGCGACGTTGGTTGCGTAGCCTCTCCTCTAAGGACATCTCTTCCCACCTAGGCAACGTGGGCAAGGGGGGTTGGTCATCAGGACCCCCAGCTCCAGACGTGCCAGGCGTACCGTCCCTGGCACCATCCCCCCGCTTCAGTTTGGTGCTGGCCTTGCCCGGACCCCCGCCACCCCCTTTGTGTGCGGATCCCAGCCCATCCACCCTGGTTAAATAAATGGGCACCTCTGACCCTAACATCTCCCCCTCCTCCTCAGAGTCCCCACCCGAGAAAACAAACTGGAAATCCTCCGCAGTGCCCTCTTCAAGCTCTGAGCCTTCTTCACCTCCCTCCTCCTCCTGTGTGCAATCGCCCAATTCCCTTCCCTTGCTCTGTGGGCCAGGAAGCAGAAAATCCCCCTGCATGACTAAGGAGGCCATCGCCTCCGCAGGTCGATGTTGTGTGGGCACGCTCCCGCCCCTCCCCCCAGGTCCCAAAGGTACGAGGAGAGCGACAGCGTCTCCCTGCAAACGCGGGGGCAGGCTCTTACGCCGTCTCCCGCGCTTCCCTGACTCCATTGTCCTCAGGCCTCGACCCCACCCAACATACCTCTACGCAGTGGTGGGGCCTTGTCCTGGCACGCCACCACCGCAGCAGCAACTTCGCCCGATGCCGATCGAGGCGTACGGGTCATTCTGACCCACGCCTCCTCCAGTACTCCGGGCTGCAGGAGATCCGCTCTCCCAGCACGGCCCAAAATCTGCAGTGCAGCACAGACAGCCTCCGCGTCTAGCGCTGCCATCTTCTCTTGAAATAGAAGGCTTCCTCGCAGAATCAGCTCCCGACACACCTCCGCCGATCACAAAACCGCCACAACCGCCAAGTTGGGCCTACACCTAACACTAATCTAAGCACAATCAACTTAAAAACGAATGACCCTTCCCTAGCGGCACTGAGGGCAGGAAGAGACTGACAACTCCGCCCCTGCCCTCTTTAAACCCTACCTAAGACCCCACCCCTAACCCAACCCCTCTAACCCTACACTCAGCCCTGTCCTCTGTCTTGCGCAAACACCCCGGGTGAAGACTGGTCTGCTGACCTTACTTCCCCCGGGGGCCGCATCGGCAGCGGGCTTACAACCTGATTACACAACTGAAAGCATGGAGCCAAAGCGCTGTCACTATTCGCTGCACTTACTTTTGTTTTGTTGTGCTCGCTCCTCTCACAGGTGGAGCTTAACTGTACAGTCCTCTTTCTGTCCACTCCGAAGTTGGGCCCTACAGGAATGGGGAGGCCTCTTGCAGACTGTCGTCAGCGATGAGACGCCTTGAACACAAAGCAAGCTACAACGCTTCCGCCGTGTTACAGCTCTCTGCCTGGCAGATAGTGCGGGGTGCCCTAGCCATGTCCTACACTTCCCCCACGAGAATCTGTGAGGCGGCTGATACCTCACATGCGGGGTGAGACCATTGTAGTGTTGTGGGCCCTGGGCCAACATGCTATACAAATAAATGACACAGACACGGTGAATATAGGGGCATATGCATCAACATTGGCATTTGCGATTCCTTATTAGCGAAAAATAAGGAATCGCTAATAAGGAATAGCAAAAGGCTATGCATGTAGGAATCGCTATTCAAATAGCGATTCCTTAACTTTCCTTAATTGCTACTAGCAAATTGCGAGTAGCAATTAAGGAATGCCATCCCAATCATTCCTATGGGCCTCCAGGCCCATAGGAATGAATTGGAGATTGCATGAGCAAATAGCGAGTACCAGTAGGTACTCGCAAATTGCTCATGCAATTTCAAGGGTGCAAGGGTGTCAAAATGACACCCTATTGCACCCCTGAAATTGATCTGTGCACATATGTTGCACACACACATGCTCTAAGGGCATGTGTGTGCGCAACATGAAACTTTGAAAAATGCACAAAAGTGCATTTTTCAAACTTTTAGCAAATTACCATGCAGTTCATCTTCATGGTAATTTGCTCCCCCTATTAGCGAATTCGCTAATTTTTTTACTTTCATGCATTGCATTTAAGGAATCCCAAATAGAGATTCCTTAAATTAAGGAATCTCAATTTGGGATTCCTTAAATGCTATCGCTATTTAAGGAATCGCTATTTAAGTATTCCTTAAATAGCGATTTTTGCTTTTGGGTTGATGCATTGGGATTGGGTATTTTTAACTCAATACCGGGAGCTATTAGCGAATCGGTATTTTACCGACTGGATTTTGGCTTGATGCATGAGGCTGATAGTTGGTTAATTGGCCACAAGCACATGCACCCGGGCCTTTTTATTTACAGGGTCATGTCACGAGTGACGCCTGTGGTGGATTGGTGTGGGGTGCAAGTTTGTACAGCCCTTGAGGGAGTGGCTGGCAATACAAGTGCCTGATGAGACACTAGAACGTGTCCCGCACAACACTACAGGCTTAAGTGAAAGCTGTTACCGTAGATTTGCTAACTCTTGCACAAACAGATGGCAGACATTTTCTGAACATAATGTACCGATGCAGGCTGTTTCTTTCTCCATCGAATAAGCGACTGCACTCTTGTGTAGTTTGCAAAAGTACCCTGTGGTCATTACTGAGTTTGATTGGGGAAGAAAGAAAATTGTTTTTTTCTATGGACATTTCTAATAGAAATTGCGCTCCTGGACACAGCCGAGCCTTATCTGTTGCTATTATTCCAGCTTTTTTGTCTGCACCAAGAGCAGAACAAAGGATGTGCAGTTTGTCAGGCATGCAAAAAAGGATTTTCTGAGATTGCGAGTGGTAATGATAAGTCGGATTGACTTTTCAGAAATGGATTCAGCCATCTGAAAGCAACATGAGTACACGGTCCTTAGACTATTATCAGAGGTATGGATCTGCTTATTCAGGGCAGATGTCTTATATATTTTATCTGGCAGTCTGATATTTAGGCTTTTGCAACAAAATGTCACTTGGTAACAAATCACAAGTGATTGACGTACAACCAGGAAAGTGTAAAGTCACCACTCTCCTCACGGGCCAAAGAGGGATGGAAAACAGCAAGAGAACACACTCCAGCAGAGGCACGTATGTCCCAATCAGCAGTAGGAAAGTCTCAATGAAGCATCGCCTTGGTACCCATAGTACTGTAATCAACACCAGGCCTCAACTCCAGAAACCTGGAGGCGCACAACATCCTGCCATGTAGATTCTTTTTGAAGGTGTTGTTGGCTTCCTTGATCAAATCTATTCTGTCCACGTGGACGAAGCTGACTAGTGACGAAAACAGAGTGTCAGTGACTTAAGTTTCTGAGATTGTTTTGGTATATGGTCTCAGTCTAACACATCTTCAGTTCATTAACAGATGTGTTCAGAGAATCAGGTCATGACCCCAACAACCCTTTAGCTGTTTGTGACAAATAGGCAGTAGTGCCGTGTGTCACCGAGCTAGCAAAATGAAGTCTGAAGAGGGGATCCGCCCAATCCCACACACTTCATCAAGTGAAGTCATCCATCCTACAAGAAGAACTGCAAAGGCAGAGGCAAGAAAGTGGCAGCCTAGAAGCCCCGGTGGCGATGAGTGTGCGATACAAGTGTCCGTAGTAGTAGAAGTAATAACAGCAGTAGTAGTTGTAGATATAGTAGCAGTAATAGTGGTGTCTCTTGGATGCCCTGCTACAAATGACTGTTCAGGAAGATCCCATTAGGTAACTTTAGTGGTTGCCACTGAAACGCCATTAAATGCGTGAACGTACAGGATTAAAGGCGGGCGAACATACTTAGACAAACCTTTCTCACACGCTTTCCACTTAGCACGGTGTCACCTCCAGTGCAGATGGAATGGGAAGTAAAGTTGTTTTAATTTCAGCACATTTGACGCAGTTCTATAGCACAGATAGCGCCAGGTTTAGTTGGACAGCCACCAAAAAGTGTCAGCTGACTCGCCTGCTCTGCCACCTCATGCTGTCCATGCCTTTTGTATAGATCAGGAACACCTCTGTGGTGGCCTGGTTGACTGAATGCAGGAGGAAATGACATTGAAAAGCCCACTTTCTTTTTGGTGAGCCTTCTGATGTCATGTGCTCCTGCATTTGTATTGCCTGTGAATGCCATGCTCACCATTGGAGGGCAGGGGGTCTGTATTTTGAATGAAAAGAACTCCTGATAGTGTTTCCCTGAAGCAGATTTCGCTACGGAGATGGAAGCCTTTTGTTTATTTATTTAGTTAGTTTGTAAAGTGTTTAATTGTGGCGATTTGCGAATAGAACGAAGAACACTTAATTTGATACCTCGAAGCTTTGTAGTTGACACAACAATTGCACTTTTTCATTGTGTATGTGTGTGTGTGATAATATATATATATTTTTTTTGTTGTTGTTTCTTTTTTTTAAGTTTTACATAGTGCCAACATGACCCGAGCGGGTATCACAGCTCTTTACAGGTGATACAAAGTGAGTAACATGTAAGAAAAAAACTAATTAAAAAGCTAGGTACAATAAAGAGGTACAAACTGAAAAACAACAAACTGCAGAAAGTAACCTCCAAGTGACAAGACAATAAAAAAAATTAAATACATAAATTAAACAAGGCAAATAATAGACTTATGGGAGTAACAAAAGTCCAGGGTAATGCATTTAGGGTAGCAATTTGTTCATAATAAGCGATTTCACTTCTTTTTTGAAGGATGTAGAAGGGGTCAGTCTGATTTCAGGTGGTTGTGCGTTCCAAATTTTTGAAACTATACCTGAGAATGCCATGTTGCAATTTTTCATTTAATGGAATATCTGTGGTTTTAGCAGTAGGGTGCTGTTACTTCTTCAGCATCTGCCTGTACCAGATATATCAAATTTTTGTGCAAGGTATTTTGGTGTATTATTTATTTATTTATTTACAAAGTTTTGTATAGCGCGAACGTGAGCCTCGAGAAAATCAGAGCGCTTTAAATGGAGATAACACGATTAGCACTTGGTCTGATCAACATGTGTAATGCAAGCAATTTTCTGTTGGATTCTTGCTTCATATGGTAGCCAACTTAAGGTTTTTAGGGCTGGTGAGATGTGTGTATTTCTCTTAGTTCCGAGGACAAGTCTTGCAGCTGCAGTCAGAGAGGCTCTTAGTGGTACTAGTTTGTATTTAGGTAGGCCACCTAGTGTGGCACTACCGTAATCCAATCTGGGTAATACTAGGGCTTGTACTGCTTGTTTTAGATCTTCATGAGGTAGGTATGGTTTCAATTTCCCCAGAATACCCAGTTGGTAGTTTGCTCCTTTGGTGGCAGCACTAATGTGACCCTGCATATTTAGGTGTTTGTCTAATGTAATACCTAAGGATTTGGCAGAGTCTATGATGTGGGACGAGCATTTGAGGGCTGTAAGATGATTCAGCCACAGATCAATCTTGATGTTGTTATTTGGTGGAGAGATGAGAAGACATTCCGTTTTATCAGCGTTGAGTTTGAGGTGGTTAACCGTGAGCCAGAGGTGTGTATTTTGTAGGATGGAATTGAGGGATATAATATCATCTGGAGAGGCAATTTTGAGATATAGCTGGGTGTCATCAATGTACATATGGTAGTGGATGTTAGCTGATTTTAGGAGGTTTGCTGGTGGTTCCAGGAATAAGTTAAAAAGAATGGGTGAGAGAGCGGATCCTTGAGGAACACCAAGTTATCGCTTGTGACTTAGAGATTGATTCATTTTGACTCGTAAGGATCTGTTTTGGAGGAAAGAAGCGAACCATTGTAATACAGCCCCTGATAAGCCCATTCTTTGTTCCAGTAGTTTTAGTAGGGTGTCGTGTTTGACGGTGTCAAAGGCAGCAGATAAATCAAGCAATATTAGAAAGCATGATTCATTCTTGTCCAGCATTTTTAGTATGTCATCTACAATATGGGTAAGGGCTGATTCTGTGCTGTGATCTTGATGGAAGCTTGATTGGAATTGATCGAGTAGTTGAAACTTTTATATGTCATTGCAGAGTTGTTTCTATACACATTTTTCTAAGAGCTTTGCCAGTGTAGGGATGTTGGAGATGGGCCGGAAGTTGTTAGGGTCAGAGCAGTCTGCCATAGGTTTTTTTATAATGGGTGTTACTTGACCGATTTTTAGGCAGTCTGTGATAGTGCCTAGAGAGGCATTTACAACCTTTGACCATAGTGGGAGGATACAGGTTTTGATCTCTTTGAATATGCTGGGAGGTAGAGGGTCCGAGAAGTGGTTAGATGGGTTTAAATACGAGAGAATATTGTAGATTTCATGTTCGCTGATTGGGGAGAAGGCGTTCCAAGTGGCATTATTTTTGGAGGAGAGCCAGGGTGGTTCTATTCCTTCCGTAGATTGGGAGTTGTGAGATATGTTGACTGGGAGAGTCGGTAGTAGTTCCTTCACTACTTGAAGTTCATTTTCTATCTTTGTTGTTTTATCCTTGAAGAAGGTGGCTAGTTCTTCACAATTTGGTAGGGTTCTGGGTCCGGAGTCTATGGGTTTTGCTGTGTTACGTGATTGCTGTTTGACTATTTCGAATAGTTTTTTGGGCCTATCTCTGGCCTGGTCGAGTTGGGTTCTGATAAAATTAGCTTTCGCCTGTCTTATTCTTCGATTGTATCCGTTCCTTATTGATCTTAAGCGTTTTAGTGATTCCATTGATGGGGAGTCTTTCCAAGCTCTTTCTGCCATTCTTAGAATGCGTCTTTCTGTGTTCAAGTTGTTGTTAAACCATGGCTTTGAGTTTTTAATGGTGATGTTTTTCTGTTGTAGGGGAGCGATAGAGTCCATGACTTCTCGTATCGAAGTATTGTATTAGTCAATGAGGTCTTTGACATCCTCCATATTGGTCTGTGGGATCAAGGTATTGTTGCATAGAGTGGTTAGATCATTGTGGTTTATATTAATAAGATTCCTTTTCCACTGTTTGATTTTCTTCTGTTGGCCATTCCTAAGGATCTCCTTTAAGTTGATGAGGAAGATGATGCGATAATGGTCTGACCAATCACATGGGGTAATAGACTCTAAGGAGATAGTGTCCGACTTAGAGATGATAAGGTCCAAAGTCTCTCCCTTATTGTGTGTGGGACCTTTGCAGATTTGGGACATCTCATGGTTTAATAGGAAGGATTTTAAGCTCATCACTGAGGGGTCATTTAGGTCATTCCAGTGCAGATTAAAATCACCCAGGAAGATCTGGGGTCCTTGATGATTAATATTTAATGTTAAGATTTCCATGATTTGTTCGATGAACTCCGGGTTATCACCCAGAGGGTGATAGAAGGCATGTAGATTACAAATAACTTTGTTGTTGCAAGAGATATTAATGCTAAGATATTCACATGTTGTTACATCTATTGTTTCCAATTGGCGTAATGATAAAGTATTGTGGTAGATGCATGCTATTCCACCACCTGTTTTGCCTGGTCTGTCTAGTCATATGATATTGTGACTAGGTGGGACTAGTAGATCTATGATGGGATGGGATGAGTTGTTAAACCATGTTTCCGTGAGGATAACTATATCAAACTTATGTGTTAGAATGAGGTCGTAGATATCTGCTGCGTGTATATGTGCTGATCTGCAGTTGAGGAGCATGTACTTTAGCTATTTATTATTGTGATGAGAGGCCATTTTGATTAAGTGATTCATTTAAGGTTGTTCTTGTTTATTCCTCTGTGATTGTGAATCGGTTCTCTGAAAGGGTTCGCTTGGATGGATTGGATTGGATTATGAACAGCCTTGCTCGTATTTATTCCAGACTTATAATATAGGATTCATGGATCTCATTGTTTGATAGGTCCTGCTTTGATCTCTTTGGTCTGGAATCCTCGTTGGGGGAAAGTGTAGTTTGCGATTCCAAGTTGGCTGTGTGAGCGGACTGGGTTGGGGTGATGTCTGTATGGGTGTCCTTTCAGGTTATCTTGGAGCTTTTTGCATTGCGAGAGGGCCAAAGATTGGCTGTGATGGAAGTAAGTCTCTGTATATCCTCTTTAAGGTGCTTTAGGCAACGATCAATCTCATTGAGCTGCATTACCCAGTACTCCGGTTTAAGGGTAGTGGTGGTTTGCGTCGCGAGATCTGATAGTGGTGTGTTGTCGTCAGGGGTGCCTAGTTGAGAGCAGGAGTCATTGTTAGCTGTGTCTTTATGTTGTGTATATGTGAGAGACTGATTGTATGAGATGATAGGAAGCTTAGGACTGGAGGTAGTGGCAATGTTACTGGATCTAGCTGATCTAAGGTTGATTTGGTGTGGGGCTGTGGGCTTGTGGAAATTATTGTTTCCTCTATGGCAGCTCAGTGAGGACGTGATGGTAGAGCCCTCATTGTTGCAAACTTGTGAAGTAAGAGGGGGTAAGTGAGGGGGATGGAGTGCCAAATTATTGTTTCCTGTATGGGGGGGTCAGTGAGGATGTGATGGTAGAACCCTCATTGGTGCGATCTGGTGAAGTAAGAGGGGGTGAGTGGTGGGGATGAAGTGCCAAGCAGTCATGGTCTAAGCTAGTTTTGTTGTTGGGAGGGTGAGCGGGGGAGTTAGTTGCAATATTCCTAGTAGCGATCTCAGTCATGGATTGGGGGGATGGTTCTGGAGGGGGGGGGGGTGGCCTCGTCGGCAATCCCCTGGAACCAGAGTGGAGTTGATTGAGTTGGGAGTGTCCCTGTACGCTAAGGAGGATGAGGGTGTTCCATCAAGCACGTTAGAGAGATTTTGGGTGGGGAGATTGGGCTTGTTGTAGATCCACTTTTTTAGGATGTGGAAGATTTTGTCAAATATGGTTAGATTTGCATTCAAAGACTGAATTAGTATGATCCCATTATTGTAAATGGATATGGTAGAATTTGCATTGCATAGAGGAGAGGGAGATACCATGAATCTAAGTCCGTTAGGTGTTTTTCTGGTGCCTGTGATGCTTAACATGGAGTGTAGAGTATTTCTCCATTGGGCTCTTTTTTTGTGTGGAATATAAGGTCATTAGTTCTTGTTCCCTTGGTGATACTAAAATAAGGGTCTAAGATAAGCGTTTCTGGATGTGCTTTGAGTAATTGGTGTTTGAGTTTTTGTATGTGTTTTTGGAGAGGTTGGGGGGTATTTGATAGCATAGGCATTGTGGCATGATGGTTCCTGTTTTGAGTCCATTCTTTGAAACAGGGAGGTATTCACTGTAACTAGTGTGCTTCCTTGGTTATTTAGAGTACAGTGACAATGTTTCTATCTTTCTTAGATGATTTATAAATCTGTGGAGAGGACTAATTTAAGCTCATCTGATCTCCTCAGTGCGATAGCTCTCTATTATTAAAATGAACTAATTTTGGTGTGTTATTAGACTTAGATATGTGGGAACTTAAAATACCTTGCCCTATCTAAGATGGCTGCCATGAAAGCTCCAATCTGTAGAGCAGTCCTATAACTCTTTCACTGTATCATGCTTCTCTGGGACGTAGTCCTCTGTCAATTTCCAGTCACAAATTGCAGAGATTGGTCCTTTTTAGGTCTCGCCCAGGCAGCGCATACGCTGCTCTAGGAGTGGGCCTTTAGCCATCGGACTTCACTGTTTTCAAGCACTGCACTCGTGCTTGTGGCGGCATCCACCTTGCGGGAGCGAGAAGCGGTGCGGCCACATTAATTACAAATGTATGGATGAGTGTTGCTTCTCTGTCTTCGGCATGGCCTACACGTCTTGAATGGATGCCACGTACATGTCCAGGCCTGACAGGATGTGCGAAACATTCTCCTGACTGCAGGAGCCCCAGTCCGTCTGTGCTCGCAGCAACGGGAAGAAGAGCTCCATCAAGAGGCACTTCAGGTTCTCCACCGGGCTTTCTTTTATTTCTCCACAGAAAATCTCTCGCTCCATCCTGACTGGGTCCTTTACCGTGCTTGCCTAAGGGGGGAAAGAAAACGGCAATCAGCAATTTATATATCTGACCATTCGAAAAGTGCTACGGGATATTGTGTAACTGGAGCTAAGCTAGCTGCAAACATTTAAAACTGGCAGATAATTCAAGAGTAGGTTTAGCGCATCTATGTTCAAATGCCAGACGAGAAAGTAATTTGCTAAGAAAATTTCCAAACGTGGTTCTGAGAATCATAATTGGAAGAATTTTACACAGGCAAATTTTTACAGAAATTCTGACAAATTGTGGGGGTTTTCTGCAATCACGCACTGACGGATGTGGCTGTTGTATTTCTTTCTATTTTAACTGTGGTGTTGTATATCAGTAACACAAACTGTAATTGTATTTGTGAGCATTGTTCGTAGATTTATTTGTAAAAAAACATTTGCAGTCTAATATAGTGCAAAGTCGATCGGAAGGTATTGGATCGCTTTCCATGAGCACCAGTTAAATCACACAAGGACACATTAATTTTTGTAGGCACGAGGAGATTACGTGATTTGCCTAGAATTACAGGATATTGAGGCAACTCTAAGACTCGAACCTTCCCCAGTTCCAAGTTTGGCAGCTCTGGCCGTTACCACTGCATCAGGATGTGTGGGATGGCTGCAGGAAGGGTTCCTTTAAAGGACTTGACCTTAAAGTGAAAGCTTTTTTATTTGACCGGCATTTTGTGATAAGCCCAACAAAGTTAGTAGTACCTGGAGGTTTTACATACAGGGAGACATTGTATTTACCCAGGCTTAACTGACATCAGTTTAAGAATGTCACTGCTTTTGTGTTTGTGTTGTTTTGTTAATATCAGACTAGCACAATACAGTCAGCACAACAGGTGTGGCATGTGTGTGCAAAATAGGTATTCAAGCAACTCTACTGCACTTTCAGAGTAAGAAACAGAGCAAAGCTAGCTAGGAGTACAGCTGCATCCAGTGTGGTGTCTGGGGTAGGAAATCAGAGTAAAAGGACGTCCAAGTGGAACATTAGGTGTTCATGTCCTCAGAGGAGCAGCTCATTTTTTTGCATTGAAATACCTAGCATGGTCACCCTCTTCCTAAGGCTAAGTCACCTCTATGCTTGCAGGACTGTGGTGAGACAGAGCGATGAGGTGGTAATGAAGGGTCAACTTGTCGTAGAAGCAATGGTGGCAGCCTTGGAATAGCTTAAAAGATGATTTACTTTGCAGCAGTGTCCAAAATCCCAAGGAGATCTAGGCTGCTCTGACTACAGCCAACACTGTAGCAGAGAAACTCGAGCACAGAAGGAAGTCTAGTTCCTAACGAATAAGAACATGCAGGGCCATGCACAGGATCTGTTAAAGATACACATTAGTTACTGGCTGGATATTAAATGTCAGGAAGAGTTAAAGTTTATATGCAGTGTATCAAGTAGAATTCCATGAACAGACATCATGCAGTTGTGGGTCCTTGTTGCGTCACAGGAGGATGTCTTTAATGCATGTCCATAGAAAGCCAATGTGTAAGGGTCAATGGGTCATAAACCAGCTTTACTTTAAATGTGATAGGTCTTTTGTGCAAAGTACTTATGCACGTAAGTAGAGCATTTCTACGTCTGGACTGGTAGTGGTCTTTCAGCGGATGAAAAGGACCCATGGGCAGCTCCACGCCCTGGGAAAGAAACAATGCAGACTTGAAGATCCATCAATACAAGTTGATTTTGTCACATTGCCATTGCAGTACAAACCAGGCATGGGTAAGGCAGATCTTGAGAGGAACATAAAAGATACAGTGATAGAAAGGATTGTAGAAGGCTTGGTTACAAAAGCCAGAAACATGCCTTGTTCAGCGCTATGAATAGAGCTAGGTGAAACATATTTTTCACTCTCACAGAACAAAGGCATGTTTCCTTCTTTTTAGACCAGCTCACTATTTATTTTAATTTAAAAGCAATGTTCTTGCAATAGTTCTTTGTTGTGGTGACGTTTGGTCTGCTCTGTTTATATGTGTATATATACATCGGGGGATTAAAGCAATGTAAATAGACTTTAAATATCTGGAGATTTTGTTAAACTTGGGCCGAAATAGTAAACCTCACCATAAGATACATAATCACTTTTGACATTGTACCTCTCTGGAATCCAGAAAGGAGTCAACAACTGGTGATGAAGTTCTACTAACAAGCTAATGGGATAGGCTGAATTGCTGAATATGGAGTGGTCACATTCTCCACAATCTGCTATAAACTTAAGCTACCTTGGTGTTATTAAAGTGTGAGTCTGATGACTGTTAGTGAGCAGCCTGAAGCTGGTAGAGAGCTGCTGTGAAACATGAAGGGATTCAGGCCATGGCGATTCATCTTGCTGGAAAGGAGTGAATATCCCTTTCGAGCCCTGTGTCTGCGGCCATGCTGATCGATGGCCCCTGAGAGAACAACTGGCTTGTTCATCACCGCAGTTGATGGCACGGCAGGCTACCAATTATACTTCCCACCCACAGCAGACCTATCAGGGCATCATTAAATGTAATCAATTCTGTCATAGTTAGCAAGGGTTAACCATGTGCAAAACAGCCTGAACGCGCCAACAAGGGACAGTACTGCCAGCGCTGCTACCTACTCTGTTCTCTACTCAGGGCTTCAAACAAGCCCAGTTGTGTTTCCTCAGTGGCTTCATCTTCGTGTAGGTGAAACTTGAGTTTCAAGACAAAGCTAAACTCCACAACTCATGGGAGAGTGCGTTCTTGGTGGACGTCCTCACAATCCTTTTACATTAAAAAAGCTGAAATATTACATAAGCGCAGACTTCCTTGGTGTTTTTGTAGGCGAGTTCCACATAGCCAGGGCCAATACTGTGAAAGCTAAATTTTGATTCTTCTATAAAACTGACCCACGGGATCCCTGCATATGCTTGTGTGCCGTGAAATAGCACCAGAGTTCAATGCTGCATTTTTCGAAAGCTGCTGTAATCTACTGTCTAGCTAATATAAAACTAATTGAATCTATAGAAATAAATGTGAATAAGATACAACTTAGCCCTCAAAGGCGCAGCTAAGAATGTGTGCAATTCTAGACAGATCATTAAACAGATAATTTATTTACTTATTAGGAGTTTTCTAAAACTCTATGGGCCTTATTACGATGTCGGACACCATCACAGATACGGGTCCGACCGACCTCTGGTTGGTGGTCCCGACCGCTTAATTTTGATGCGACCACACATGGTGCAGTCGCAAGCTCCCTTTTTTGTATGGGAGCTTGTGCTGTGGCCGGAAACTGGCCGCAGCACAAGCTCCCATACAAACAAGCATTTACAATGCAATGGTCTCGGCATTGGTAAAGTTAGAGCTATTGGCATTGCTCATGACATTATTTTTGTTTATGTTTTTGTTTTTAAAACATTTAAAGAAATGGCATTGTCATGAGCAATGCCAATAGCTCTAACTTTAACAATGCCGAGACCGTTGTATTGTAAATGCTTGTTATTATTACAAATCTGAAGTTGTCGATCACAGCTCCGCCGCGACTGTTAATGAACTGTGTGATCTTGCGCAGGCTACAACGAATTGTTGGAATAAACTCTGCTCCAGGCAGGTCTAAGCGCGTGTTCTTTAAAGGCCGCTTAGCATTGCTGAAAATACCTGCTGCTCTTCCAAAGCGTGGTGCCAAAAATCACACTTCTGACCTTTCCCCCAAAGTTAACATGTTCCTTCGCACAAACACGTTCGTTTTAAATGCCTCAGGTGTGGCTTGAGGGGGTCGAGCTCGGTTTAGGGTCACCTGCGCTGCCCTTTCCCTTGTCAAAAAGTTTACATTCCATTAGAGGTAATAGTGCGGAGGAGCAGAGCAGATTAAAGAGGGGGGGGGAGAGAACACATTTATTTCACTTACATCTCCTCGTGTTCGTGCAAGTTCAGACAGGGAAAACTTCAAAATACCTCGTTCACTTTAGGGTGATGTATGTTTTTTGGACATGTTAAGATGTTCACAGATTTTCATAAAATAAAAAATACTGCCCGTCAATTTAGAAACACAGGGAAAAAAATCCGCAGGACAGAGAGTGTACACACCAGGCGGGTAGGAAGTAAGAAACAAAACATCTTCTACATGAGCTACCAAAAACCAAAGAAATGCACCATCCAGCCCTGTAAAATGCATATGTAAAATACAGATATTAGTCAAGGCGCAGTCGGGGTTGTATCCATCTTTTCCACTTATGTGGTTGAGAAAAATATACCGACTCGGCTACAGAACGGCGGCGGGAAGCGAGTTCGCGATCGGCTGCGCACCTACGTTTCGCGGATTCGAAACGAAATAAAAGACAACTTGTGCCCGGTAATTTCCGTTGTGTGGTGAACAGCGCCCTCGGATCAATACACCTCGAAATAGATCGAAGTGTCGAGCACTGGGTTGCGAATACTTCCGTGCGACCTACAACCATGCCACAGATGCAGTGGGCTCAGCGCGCAAAAACCGCGCAAATGCGTCTGCCCGCGCAGGCTCGTTTACCGCAGGCGGTAATCTCAGAAATAGTCGTAATGTCTGCGTGTCGTTACCGCTGGGCCGTGAACTCTGGCGGCGTCGTTTGCGAAATGCAGATTAACGCTTCTTTTCTGGGTGTTTTTCGAGGGGCGGGGTGCCTGCGAGACACGTTCTTGCTACTTTCAAAACGCCATCCGTGCCTTAAAGTGCTGGGATGCCCGTGTGCTCTGCTGGGAGGCACTTTCGGTATGTGTTGAGAGAGGAGGTACGAAAAAGGAGAGGGGGCAGAGAAACAAGCAGGAGTGTGTGAGACAGTGAGACGGCGCGAGACACAGGCATGCGGTGACTGTGTAAGAGAGGGCGAGTGAGGGAAGAGGGTGAAGGAGAGACAGAAAGAGAGGGCGGTTGGAAGATCTAGGGACGAGGAGGATGCAGAGGGGAAGGCAGCGAGAGGTAACGGTGAGGTGGGCAGAGATATTTACAAACAGAGAAGCAGAGGAAATAGAGATAGACAGGAGACAGATCGTGAGAAAGAAAAATAGGGGTGGGAGGGCTACGTCAGAAGCATTACAAAAACGAGCATTGAGTGCAGCGCGCAGCTGCAGCCATGTGGAGCTCTGATTTTTTTTCAAACTATTTTGGACGCCCTCACGCTCCTCAGCTCACCTTCCATTCTCTCGTCACATAGTCGATGTTCCATGTTCCTTCGATCATGGCTAATCTCTGAAGTTTGGACGGGATGATTTGACGTCACCAGACGTTCGCCTGTAGCGCAACGCCCTACGCTCACTCATCACAGTGTTTTTGAAGAAACGTGAGCTGATTCTTTAAAAAACAAGACAGAGCAAAAGGCACACCACTGCCTTTCTCCGAGGTCAAGAAGAAATGCCTCGGAGAAAGGCAGCGTCCTTTTCGGATTCGGGGGCGTGTTTTGCTGTTGTCTCCTCCCTGAGACTTCTCGCAAAAAACACGCCCCCGATCCGAAAAGGACGGGGCCTAATAGGAATGACTGACCTCTTCTCCAATGGCTGGCCAGCATTCAAGAGGCCAGCCAATGGAGAACAGGGGAGAAGAGGGGCGGGTTCAAGCCCCTCTTCTCCAAGTCATTAAATCTCGGAGCGAGACTGCGCAAGCGCAGCCTTCGCAGCCGAGACCTAAAAAGGGAGTTTGTGTTCATCCCTGCACCACGTGCCACACGGTGCACTGATCAACAGGGGATATGGGGGCCCCCAAACTCGCTTTCCGACAGGCTTTCCATGTCTGAAGAATCCGGCATGGAAAGCCTGTTGGAAACCGAGCATCGTAATCCTGACGGCTTAAAACTCCGTCCATGTGGATTATGTGCCGGTTTCGATTGGCAGACGGGCTTTTTGAGCCCAACAATGACTGCGATGAGGTCCGGAAAGCCTCCGAACTGCGTTCTGAGGTTTTCTGAGCCTCATCATAATCAGCCCCTTAGTGTCTCATTTCGGGTATTTCAATGTGCTTGAGAGAGCGATGAAAAAATGTATTACATTGTTACAATGGGGGTTCAGTCCATTCCAACGAAGGAGTAACCATGTCTGAGATTCTTCTTTCATGACTCCTACTCTGTTGGGATCAATTACAGGCAATTTGCAGTAATTCAATCCTAAGGAGTTTCCTGAACTTCTCGTTTTGAGTTCAGATCTGTGGTTCAGAATGATGGTGGTCCAGAGTCTGGGTCATTGTATGATCAATGATCAGCCTCTCTGTTTCATTCTCTTGAAAGATTGCTAGTTGATCAAGTGGGCGGATGTTAGGTGAAGGGCTTTGCTTGGGGCATAACTAGGTGCCAGCACTAGTGTACTCACTTCTTTCACACATGCATTTCCTAACTTTAGTTTAAATCCTTGACTGCTCTACTTCATATAAAGCTGTTCCGAGTACACCTTTGTGACATAAAGTATGTGATGGCACAATGCACAAATATCAAGTGAAGTGCATCTCCAATATTTGTACAAGGCATGTGCATGCATTGAAGAGGGTGTCTGACACAGCAGCCCTGTGCCCTAGCTGAAGCGTGTTTTTGTAAATAAGAGTTTGCGACAAGAGACAAATTCAATTCCTCATTCCTTGCAGTGGCGTAGCAAGGGGTGGTGGGGGGGGGGGCGGTCTGCCCCGGACGACACGAGTTTTGGGGGCAGTGGCCTACGCCCGCTGCTGCCTGCGGCCGTCGTAAGACCCGCCAACCCCACGCCTCCTTACATGTGGCCATCGCAGGAATCGCCAGGACTTCCCCCCGTTCTTAAATGCGGCTGCCACAGGAGGCAGACGCAGGGACCGTCACGGGCTGCACACGGTCTAGCTACACCACTGATTCCATGGAGCAACTCCACAAATTCTCAATATATGACTTGAATGTGAAAAAAAATATTATGATCGTTTAGGTTTGGTTAAAAAATAAACTTAATTGAACCTTCATGTAAAGCTAACTTTTTGATGCAGCCCTTGAAGGTTCTTTAATGTGTAATATTCTGATGTAGGATCTGTCGGGATTTCACAAGGTCTTGTGATCATTTCTTAAATTCAGATTTGAATTTTGGAATGGGTCGTCTTACTGTCGAGTCGAACCCCAAGCATACGGTGTAGGCCTTGAGCATTTAAAAAAATGCAGATAACTTTGTCAGCATATTTCTAATGTTAGGTATAGTTTTTGAACATTTTGCAACTCAGATTTTAAAATATGAGCTGATAAGATTACTGCCTTTGCCTGCTCATAGCACAAAAAAGCTATTGGATCAGCGTTTTTCTAGCATCTAGAGGTCAGACTCTTGCGGTCAAACACCGTATCCTAAATCCGAGTTGTCCATAAGCCAATAAGGGGTTTGTCCAAGATTCTTTCAGTTTTCAGCTCCAATCCTTGGTTTGCTGTAATGTGAGAGTGATCGAGGTGCTGGGGAGAATTATATATACTGAAGAATCTTGTCTCGGGCTGATAATATTTTTTGACTAGATCGACCGGGTTTATATGGCAGTACCTGCTACTCCTTGTTAACTACTGGCACATAGTAAATAAAGAAACAAACTGGAAGGAGGTTTCTAACAGCACTGCTGAATATCTTGAAATTCGCCCTACAGATACTATTAGCCTATAGCATGCTTTTTTACAGAACTTCTTTCTGACGTAGACATGCAAATTAACTAGCAGACTTAAATTGTGTTCATCCATTTGTACTACATTTACACACAATTTTGGGATTCAATTCTTTTCAGGTTCTGATTTTACATTAAACATATATATCATGGAATATCCCTGACCACTTTCCAGCAAGCTTTTTGGTGACATGCAGAAAGCTTTGAGGTTTGTAATGATAAGTTTACCTTTCTCTCCAAATGAATTATAATGTGACAACATTCTGGGGTATTCAGATAGTGGTCTTTGCCTCCTTGACCTATCTCCATGAAATCTGAGAAAAACCTGAGCTTGGCTTATCAAGTATTTACTATATGTCATATATATTTGTTCAAATGGTTTCTATGGCAGTTTTAATTAACTATAACTACTAAGTGCCCAATTACGGGTTTAGCTGTATGGTAGTGGACTGCCGTGCAGGCGGCCCGCTCCCGCACTACCAAACCCGTGGTCAGGCCTCCCACCAGATTCAGAGTTTCCTCGTGTCTGGGGGGCTTTTTTTGACTGTGCCTCTGAAAACGGGCACCTCAACAGATGCGCCTAAAAAAGTTCCTGCACGGCATGGACTATAAAGTCCATGCCGTGCAGGAACTGTGATGCATGCATACAATGGGGCACATGTTGTGCCCTTCTGCATGCACCCCAGGACCCCCTTTGTTTCCTTTTATCAATGTTTTTCATTGTGGAAATGTGGATTTTCCTGATCAGTTATGTCCCCTATCTTGGACCCCAACGGTTTTATATGCATGTTACAAGTACATGTATGTTCCCTCCAGTTCCAGTTTCTAAGACGCAAACATATGTGTGTCTACCGTCAACATGTTCTCTGTCAGATCCGCCATCAATGGGCTGGATATTCGATTCCTTAGTATGAAAGGCCACCGACTTTATATGGCTAAGTTACTCCATTTTTACAGTTCAGGCGAGTAGGCCCGATTCTGTCCTCAAAGCCTTTCCCTGCTCTCTGTCTCTGACAGCTTCAGCTTGAGCTCGCATCTGTATCCATGAACTTTGTCCTACTCCCTGTGCAGCTAACGGTGCCTGCCTCGGCCAGTTTTCGCCTGTCTGCCAAGAAGTTGTATTTCACCTTCGAATTATCTATTTTGCTCTTCAGCCGATGCATTCCTGTCCAGTGATTTAGGTAAACATTTCCTTTAGCCCACAAGCAAAGGACTCAGCCTTTCCGTCCTCCTGCAAGTGATTCATAGCCCTGTTGCCATGGAAAGTTTTCTATCCCTCGCATCTCATATAGACACTTAGACGCTTGTACAACGCACACAGTCAGTATAGAATAGATTCTGTCCGAGAGTCCTTCCTTGTGGATAACATAGTTCTTTAAACATAGGATGTTAGATATGATTTGGGATTAGGTTGACTTGACCCCAGACTTCTCGTCTCCACATGTAGAGCTAAATGTCAAGTCCCCTTCACCCCCTAGTTGCACGTCAATTACACGTCATGCTGCCGCGCGCGCATCTATGCCAAGTATTATCTTATAGATCCACCTATGCCTGATAATTCTAACCAATCATGTTTCTTTTATTCCTTATTACGCCTAGTTTCGATTATGTCACTGTTACGTCATTTTTCTTATCAAATGTTACGCCTTCTACATTCGTTTCATTGTAATGTACTTATTATAAAAATATATGTCTGTTAATAAATTATTGTACTTCACTTCCTGAACCTTCGTGGTGACGGAACCTGAGGGCCGCGACTCGAGTCGGCCATTTTGAATGGAATAAAGCCCATTAGAAAACCTCTTATACCACGGATTCTGCCTCTTGTTATTCTGAGCTATTTTACTTTATTTTAAGACTCCGTACGAAATTCAGTCAGGTAATATTTATTTTATTTACCACATAATGGCGCCCGAACAGGGACACTTTCTCATCTCACGCGCCGGCGGTGCGTTGCAGGCCCGGTCTCCTGCCACAGCTGGACGGACCATAAACGCGTACCAGCAGGATTTCCTGTAAGCTCCCTCCGGTCAAGCGGGGGCGACTGAGGCTGCGATCAACCCAGACGAGGCGGTGAGAAGTGCGAAGTATCCCGACCAGAGCCTAGCTGAGAGAGCAAGATCCGAGGTATACAGAGGCCCACCAGGTTTTCCGAAATTCCGACGTCCAGAGGGTCCGATGTCCGCAGTTATCGAGTCCTGTCCATTCTCTGAGGCCTTCCGTTTCAAGGAGCTACTCGGTGAGTACCATCGCCGAGGAGGCGTGTTGACGCGCACATAGGTTGTGCCGGTCAAGACGGATTTGGGTACACAAATCCGGTCTGCACTGTTTAGCAGTGTATATGTACTGTTTAGCAGTATATCAAGTATTCCGAAGTACTCAGTTATTGTCAAGAATTCAGCGTGGTGATTAGTTAAGCAGACTGTCATCATTGTCGATCATTGTTATAATGTTCAATGTTTAATGTTTAAAGTATTCAGAAATGTCTTGCATATTGTGGTATGAATGACTGTTCATAGTTCACTGTTCATTATTGTGTTTCTCGTATTAAGTAAGTTCAAGAGTAAGTATCAGGTCAGTTGTCAATATGCCGCTCTTCTCGAAGTTAAGACAGATTACTACTAGAAAAGGGGTGCTTGAAGAAGCAGTTCCTATTCCTCCTAGAGACACTCCAGGACATTTCATGTACCATAAACATGGCTTAGATGCCATATTGTTTCTTGATCTATGGGTAGATTATACCAAAGGATTACCGGAAAGTCAAAGGTGGCCCATAGCGGGAACCTGGGATGCAGAGTGCATCATGAAAGTGGAGGAAGAGTTATGGAAAAGAAAGGTCAGACAGTCACAGAAAGACGCTGTTGAGTTATGGCGTAAAGAATCTCATAGACGAACAGAAAAAGCACGTAGACAAGAAGAGAGGAGTAAAGAGAGTTCAAATAAAGTTCAAGAAAATCTATTAATTGAGGAAGGTATCCGAGTGAAATCAGAACAAGTAAATAGACAAAGAAATGCTCTTATGAATGGTATGTATCCCCTTCTAGCCGAA
This sequence comes from Triturus cristatus, assembly GCF_964204655.1. Classification (NCBI taxonomy): domain Eukaryota; kingdom Metazoa; phylum Chordata; class Amphibia; order Caudata; family Salamandridae; genus Triturus; species Triturus cristatus. The sequence continues at coordinate 409,877,095 of NC_140585.1, read as the reverse complement.
GGACTACCTAAGGCTGTTACGGAGGTGCCAAAAGACTTGCCACCCCCATTATTTCCAATTAAGGTACATCCAAAGGGGCATCCCAGAACCGCAGAGGATGTTTTTCTTTCCTCATATCTAGACGATGCAGCCCCCGAGTATGCTAACGCCACACCACATAGACCGTCTGGCGGAGGGATTCAACGTCAGGATCAGGTATCTGTCCCCGTGCAACAGCAAGTCCCGATGCAAGCTCCGGCAAGCACATCTGTTTCCGCATCTGTCTCCGCAGTCGACTCTACAGGGGTATCGACACCCATAGTTGCTGTATCACGTTCGACGAACCCTTTCACACCCGACGCCCCAGATGGGGCCACGGGAGGTGCTAGCAGTACTTTCACGCCACCTAGAATAAATAAACTTGTTTTTCAAGAGTCAGCACATTCACGTACACCTAAGTTCGTAAATGAACGTACGCTTAAGGAACTCCTTGTAAATTGTAGATATGACCCAGTGGTTGGTAAAGAGGACGAAATGGTCCTGGCATCATTACGTATCAGACGAGCCGCAGAGTATTTAGCAAGGTTACCAGGGATGACTACGCATCTAGATAACATATACCATTTTGTTCAAACGGGACGAGATCCAGGATGTATTAACAGAGCTATGGAATTCCAGAAAGTAGAGATACAGGGGGAACTGTTACGTTTCCTCATAAACTGTGTGATCAGAAATCAAGATCGTCCGGGGGTAGACCGGAATGCAATGCTTATTCTTACAAGATGGAGTCAGAATATATCAGAAGGGAGACACGATAAGCAAAATTGTATAATAGCCATGTGCCGAAAAATACGTAAAGAAATAGAGCGTATTCATGAAGAGAGATTGGGAACAGACGAGTTTGAGCAAGATGAAGTGTCCGAAGCAGGGAATTCTGCAAGACAGTCAGAGACCATAGCCTATGTAGGCAGAGGAAGATCTTGTGAAAATACTAGATGTTTTTCTGATCCAATACACTCTGTATGTCCAAATAATAGCAGAACGTATCCGACGCCTGTAATAAATCTGAAGTCTCCTGAACATTCGTTTCAAGCCGCAGATAAAATACTACGAGAACGAAGGGGTTACCACCTCCTCGATTCCATGGATGAGCAAGAATTAGCCAGATCAGCCGTTCATTGGATTGTTAGTCCTGAAAAATACGGTGATGAGACCGTAGCACACACGTTTCTCAACCTCAGTACAGATGAACAACGTTTAGCTGGAATCTATATGATTCAGCAACTCCTCATATTATATAAGAGCCAACATGCTGACCCTGGTCCTTTACCTGATATATTAACGGAACTACTCACGTACAGATGGAAAGGTTCTAGTAACAAGCTAATTAAAGAGATATTAGTATCAGCGTTACGCATGAACCAGCCTAGAGAGGGAAGTTGACTTACCGCTTATCGAGATTCCGGTAGATCAAGAAGGACCTTATGTACATAGTGAATTATTAGGTCAAGATAGAAAATTCTTACTCGATACAGGGGCAAGTCGAACAACCATAAAACGTAGTGAAGTTCCAGGGGCACCCCTCTCAGGCTCTCAAAATGTTTCCCTTGGTTTTTCAGGAAAACCTATTGTTAATGAAGTATCACAGCCTCTACCACTTACGATAGGACCTTTGACACGAACTACAGATTTATTGCTTACTAAATCATGCCCAGAAAATTTGTTAGGAATTAAAACTCTGAAAGCACTAGGAGCCATAATATGTTGTTCTCCGGAAGGAGTAAGGTTGTTTTTGCGTGATTTTAAAGGTCACTATGTGTCTAGAGACATGGATCCCCGACTACAGATTTTACCAGTACATCTATGGGCACAAGGCCCTACGGATGTTGGCTGCATGAACATTACACCCTATCGAGTTACATTGAAAGCAGGAGTGGTATTACCACGAATGCGACAATACAAGTTACCGCATGATGCTGTAGTGGCTTTGTTGAAAATCATTGATGAGCTAATTGCCCAGGGAGTAGTTGTAGAAACAGACTCCAATGTATGTAATTCACCGATAATTCCGATTCTTAAACGAACTGATCCTACTGCTCCCCCAGTGTACCGATTGGTTATTGATTTGCGTGAACTAAACAAGTGTATTGTACCACAATTCCCTGTGGTCCCTGATATATCATCATTGTTGACAGCAATTGATTCCGAAGCAACATTCTTTACTGTAATTGATCTCAAGAATGCCTTTTTCAGCGTCCCAATAGATCCGGAAAGCCAATACTTGTTCGGATTCAGTTTAAATGGGCGCAGCTTTAAATTCTCACGCGCTCCCCAAGGATTTACAGAAAGCCCCAGCATCTACAGCCAAGCACTGAAACGAGAACTTGACAGTATCCACATGCCAGTCAATACTGCACTGCTTCAATATGTCGATGATCTGCTGATCACCGCGAGAAGCGAGCCAGAATGTGAAAAAGCTTCTCTGACAGTTTTACATTTCCTAGCCGACAAGGGGCACAAGGTGTCCCCTTCTAAGCTGCAATTCTGTGTTCAGCGAGTTATTTATCTTGGTCACTCGCTGTCCAAGGAGGGAAGGCAGCTTACACCAGATCGCATCCAGTTAATTGCTAACATGTCAATACCCCAGACACAAAAGGAGGTGCGGGCTTTCATAGGCCTCACTTCATATTGTAGGCAGTGGATCCCTCAGTACGCATTTCTAGCAAAACCACTCATTCAGTTAACCACACAGGAGGCAGCCACATCGACTGTTCTCCCTTGGACTCAGGAACATACACAAGCTTTTGAAAGCTTAAAGGAAGCTTTATGTCAAGCACCTGTTTTAGCAACACCATGTTATAGCAAACCTTTTACACTCTTTGTTACAGAACGCGAAGGTACTGCCTTGTCAGTACTCACTCAGGATCAAGCAGGATCACGCAAGCCATGTGCTTATTTTTCCAGTACATTAGATCCCGTAGCTCAGGCTTTGCCTGCATGCCTGAAATCAGTGGCAGCGACAGCTTTAGCAATCAGACAAAGCGATGCCATAGTATTAGGACACCCATTGACAGTACAAGTACCACATGCAGTAGAGGTTCTTGTGAACCGAACACAAACGCAACACTTGACCATAGCAAGACTTACCGGTTATGAACTGACATTGTTTCAACCACACATAGAGATCCGACGGTGTAATACATTGAATCCTGCTACACTATTACCTGTAATTGGAACAGACCCACTAGCTCATGATTGTGTTGAAATCATTGAAATAAAGACGAAACCTAGACAAGACTTGACAGACGTTCCATTGTTAGATCCAGACCTGACGTTGTATGTAGACGGATCATGCATGAGAACAAGTAAAGGAGATTTAGTGGCCGCGTATGCAGTCACAACAGACACTGAAGTTATTGAGACACATTGTATAGATACTCTGTCAGCCCAAGCAGCAGAACTTATTGCTCTAACACAAGCCTGTATTCAAGCCACAAATAAGAAAGTTAATGTATACACTGACTCACGTTATGCATTCGGAGTTGTACACGACTTCGGCGTGCTGTGGCGAGAGAGAGGTTATTTTACTTCCCATGGTGCCCACATTCAGCACGGACCCCTCATTCATGCCTTGTTAGACGCAATACATTTACCCACTGCTATATCGATTATGAAATGTAAAGCACACACGAAGGTTATTGATACCATTTCTCAAGGCAATGATTTAGCTGACAGAACAGCTAAACAGACTGCTCAGAATCGCACATTAGACATGACAAAGCCAATAGTTCAGACCCCAACACAGTGTATGGCAATTAAGGATCCCACACTTGACGTAATTGACATACAGACACATGCCACAGCAGAAGAAATAAAGAAATGGACTGAACTAGGAGGGATCCAGACAGATCAAGGATGGATGACGAAGGAGAAATCTGTATGGTTCCTCCCTGATTCCATGGTTCAAGCCATTATAGCTACAGTTCACAGTCCAGCACATTTAGGAGAGAAGGCTATGCTAGACAGCATTCAGCACATTTGGTTCAACAAACATTTACGAGCAGCAGCTAAACAAAAAGTTCGTACCTGTATGATATGTTGTCAGTTTAATCCAGGAAAGAGTGTTCCCGTAGAGCAGGGTGGATTTCAGCCTCCTGACCATCCTTTTGAAGTCCTCCAGATGGATTATATTCAGATGGAACGTTGTCGAGGATTCAAATATGTCCTCGTAGTTGTCTGCGCTCTCTCCCGTTGGACAGAGGCGTATCCCGTATCAGATTACACTGCCCCGACTACTGCCAAGCAGCTAGTTCGAGAATTCTTCCCACGGTACGGTTTACCACGTGTTGTATATTCAGATAACGGTCAGCCTTTCTCATCCGAATTAATGAAACATGTCTCACTCTTGTTGGGATATCAGTGGAAATTCCACTGTGTCCGACACCCCGAGGCAGCAGGTCTCGTAGAAAGACATAACCAGACACTGAAAATCAGACTGTCCAAAATATGTAGAGAGAAAGGTGTCGACTGGATAGTAGCATTACCAGTTGCACTCTTTTACATGAGAATGGTAGCACACTCTAGAACAGGGCTATCCCCGTATGAGGTGATCTTTGGTAGACCACCGAATATGTGGGGGACGCCTATACCACGTAAAATAACTGATGTTGACTGTAATATGCTGACAGATTACCTGGCTTCCTTGATGTCTGCACTACAATCTTCTCGTTCACAGGTAGCTGCAGCCTTTCCCGACAACACTGAGGCGAAACCCCATGACGTTGTTCCGGGTAATCTTGTCTTTGTGAGAAATTTCGACAGGAAGAGTCAATTGGAGCCCAGGTGGAAAGCACCCAAGTTGGTCCTGTTGACCACAAGAACAGCCGTGAAGATCGAGGGACGAAAGGGGTGGATTCATTCGAGTCACGTAAAAAAATTTCATGGACTACCTTCAGATATAGACACTGTGCCCTGCACTCCCTCACAGACTGATTCAAAACTTCCTTTTGTTGAACAAAATGACTCTCAGTGCTATAAACAGAAACTCAGGTCCAGATCTAAACTGTCGGACGATTTGATTGTTTAAGTCCTCTCCAAGGTGAAGCGGTTGAATCTGTCCCGACATGTACCCTTTAGGTCTGAATCATGTAGAGTCCAGAATCATAATGAAACGACATGCTTATTGTAAATTACTGCGTAACCACTGTATTGTGACATTATTAATTTTGTTTTTATTGAGTATTTTAGTAATTATTACGAGTATGATTTTGCACATATATCATCCTGTTTCTAAACGTGTTTTCAATATAACTGATGAACATTCTTTTAGTGACCTACCGCCACATGAATTATCTTATAGACTTGCGCTGCGCAATAACACATTCATTAGTATGTTACATCATTCCCATCAGACTAGTAATGCGACCAATTGTTGGGTGTGTGGCCGACTTCCTCCCTATCAGAATAACAAAGGAGTTCTGCCTTTCTTTCCACATCCATTCACACACAATGGCTCCTGTGGAGCATGGTTTAGTTTATTAAATTCCATAGACCCAGACACAGCAGTTTATCAACAACATTGGATATGGGGAAATCTGAATCTAGTTTTATTCAAAGTCTGTCACCCTAATAAGGAGGGTCACCCCAGTAGAACAGGAACTGATTTAGAAAATGAAGTGTATAAATTAGGTAATTTTACACCTAATCTTATGATTCTGAATGTCAAATCCGAAGTTGAACTAATTTTGCCCACTATGTCAGTATTTCCAGTTAAGGGTGAATTATGTGTAAGAAAAGTTGGTTCCATACATATGGGCCATAGCCAATGCGTTACTACAGTAGAATATAGTGATCAAGGCAAATCTTCATTTAGAGCTTCTCGCCATTCCTACTTCATATGTGGTCAGACGGCATATATGCGTCTGCCTCTAGATTGGGATGGTACCTGTTACATAGCATTCCTTTTGCCACCTGTTTTCCTAGCTCCCCCTGATTATTATCGAAATGTTCATTTAGTACACAATAGAGAGAAAAGAGATCTCCCAGTTGTCGATTATACTGAGACAGCATGGGACAAGTATGTAGATTTCAATAAAGGTATCTTTCCCTATATAGGTACTATATCAAATAGTAAGCTGATACGCAGACTCACCAAGACTCTTGAAGCTGTAGTAAACGAGACTATAGCCGCCCTAGGCAATCTGACAGAGGAACAATCAGTGATGAGAATTGTTGTTCTCCAGAATCGTCTTGTCCTTGACGTCATCCTGGCCGATAGGGGCGGAGCTTGTAGGGTCATCGGATCCAGCTGCTGTATATTCATACCAGAAAATTCGCCATCTGTATATAAAGCTATAACACGCCTTCATAAGATTGTAAGCCAGATACACGAGAATCCAGGCACTTGGACGTGGTCCGGGTGGTTTTGGAGTGTGATATCAGCCTGGGGATGGAGAGTTCTATCCTTCCTAGGTATTGGCCTTCTTATGCTCTTCAGTTGTTGTCTATGCCTGCAATGTGGACCAGCGATTTGTGGTCTGTGTGCCACATCGTGTATTCCACATCAAGGTTTTCGCTCAAGATCCCGGAAGAAGAAAGAAGAAGAAATGATGCTCCATGAGCAAATCAATGGAATGATGAAGATTGATGTCTCGTGAAGGGCAAGAAGGGGACAAGGAGGGAATGTGGAAATGTGGATTTTCCTGATCAGTTATGTCCCCTATCTTGGACCCCAACGGTTTTATATGCATGTTACAAGTACATGTATGTTCCCTCCAGTTCCAGTTTCTAAGACGCAAACATATGTGTGTCTACCGTCAACATGTTCTCTGTCAGATCCGCCATCAATGGGCTGGATATTCGATTCCTTAGTATGAAAGGCCACCGACTTTATATGGCTAAGTTACTCCATTTTTACAGTTCAGGCGAGTAGGCCCGATTCTGTCCTCAAAGCCTTTCCCTGCTCTCTGTCTCTGACAGCTTCAGCTTGAGCTCGCATCTGTATCCATGAACTTTGTCCTACTCCCTGTGCAGCTAACGGTGCCTGCCTCGGCCAGTTTTCGCCTGTCTGCCAAGAAGTTGTATTTCACCTTCGAATTATCTATTTTGCTCTTCAGCCGATGCATTCCTGTCCAGTGATTTAGGTAAACATTTCCTTTAGCCCACAAGCAAAGGACTCAGCCTTTCCGTCCTCCTGCAAGTGATTCATAGCCCTGTTGCCATGGAAAGTTTTCTATCCCTCGCATCTCATATAGACACTTAGACGCTTGTACAACGCACACAGTCAGTATAGAATAGATTCTGTCCGAGAGTCCTTCCTTGTGGATAACATAGTTCTTTAAACATAGGATGTTAGATATGATTTGGGATTAGGTTGACTTGACCCCAGACTTCTCGTCTCCACATGTAGAGCTAAATGTCAAGTCCCCTTCACCCCCTAGTTGCACGTCAATTACACGTCATGCTGCCGCGCGCGCATCTATGCCAAGTATTATCTTATAGATCCACCTATGCCTGATAATTCTAACCAATCATGTTTCTTTTATTCCTTATTACGCCTAGTTTCGATTATGTCACTGTTACGTCATTTTTCTTATCAAATGTTACGCCTTCTACATTCGTTTCATTGTAATGTACTTATTATAAAAATATATGTCTGTTAATAAATTATTGTACTTCACTTCCTGAACCTTCGTGGTGACGGAACCTGAGGGCCGCGACTCGAGTCGGCCATTTTGAATGGAATAAAGCCCATTAGAAAACCTCTTATACCACGGATTCTGCCTCTTGTTATTCTGAGCTATTTTACTTTATTTTAAGACTCCGTACGAAATTCAGTCAGGTAATATTTATTTTATTTACCACATCATGGGGGAGGAACTGCCATGAAAACCGTGTCGGAGAGGAAACTAGTAATATGCTTGGCGGGACTGTGGGGGTCCCGCCAAGCATATTGCTGCCTCTAAATCACTGTGCCTCTGCCTAGTTGTAATAGGGCATTCGGAGCACGATTGCAGCGGGGGCTGGACCGACACCACCGTGCCTCTGCAAGTCTGGTGGTCTGAGGATCTCTCGTAATCGGACCCTTAGTGACTAAGTCAGACTTTAGGATACATTTATTCCTATTTATAATATTTTGACAATAGTGTACGCAACTAGCACCCTGACATGTAGGTCAGCAATGTGGAACAGGTAGGCACCCATACCATCTTCACCTGTGAGACGACAAACAACATATGTGATAACGGCTGACTGAATGATCAGATAATGCAGAGCAGACAGGCAAATGATGACACGTGTTCAGGTACCCGCATGCTGAGTGTTACCATGCCACCAGAGCATATCGGATTGTTGTGCTCCAAGGCTTGGTCAGAGTGTCTGGTGAAGCAAAAAGACTTAAGGTGTGAATAGGAGACCTCTCTACAGGACCGTATAAGTAGTAACTATGAAGTATTTAATAAAATGAGTTTTGAGTTAGGAAATTGGGACCAGGGCTGTTGTTTATTGTGGGAAGCACCATCACAAGTAGTATAACAGTACTAGAAAGGAGCATCTAAGTATTAGTGTGGTGGCAACCCGAGTAACCAATTCATGTGGTGTAGTTTGAGTTTGGAGGGTGTGATACAATAGAACTGGCAACAGTGGTAGAAGGCTTTTGATGCACACCTTGAAACTATTGGTGGTGATATTTTCACTTCCAAGAAGAAAAAGGCTCTACTTGTGCACAAATTTGAGTTCTGAAGGAAAGAGCATTTTTAAAATGCTACCGGTAGAGGAAATCACATTGGGTGTAGGGGAAGAATGTGGTGAAGGTGGTGGATGAGTATGCCACCATAATAAACGATTGGATAGGAAAAGTTGTACTTGAGAGACGTATGTTTTTGCAGAAATTTCAACAAGCAAGAGAGCCTGTTGATGCATTTGTGGCAACTCTAAGAATGCTAGCTGCTAACTATAGTTATTGGGACTTCAAATAACATTAGAGAGCAGGTCATAGAAAATGAAAATAGCAAGAAGTTTCAGGAGCAATTGTTGTTTATGAGAGATTACATGTTAGAAAAAGTATTGGAAATACTTACTAATGCCTACTAATCCTCCTGGGTATAGGGCATCAAGCAGGGATCTCCTGAGCCATTTCTGTTGTGGTCTTTTCTTTCGGTCTGACTGCAGGTATAACCCATCTCCTTGCACTCAGCCTTGAGGTCTCAACGCCCCTGCACTTGGGCACTGGAAATAGCCTGCAACATAAGCATTAACCCCTTGCCTGCTCATGACAGAACCACTCCGTCATGAGCCATGGGCGCCGTGTGCTCATGACGGAGTGGTTCCATCATGCTGCGGCCGTTGGCGGCCGCTCCGCCCACGCGGCACTGATTCCCCGCCTGTGCGGGCAAACAATGCAAGTGGGCGGAGTCGTGACGGAACCACTCCGTCATGAGCACAGTGCGCCCGTGGCTCATGACGGAGTGGTTCCGTCATGAGCATGGCGGCGCCGCAAACACCCCAAACCTCCCTCAGCGCCGCGGCGGAATTCGTGCAGCGGCGAAGGGGTTAAGAAATCTATATGAAAGAAATGTTTTTTTTCAGAAGGGAGATCAGAAGTATATCTAAGTCACAGTAAAGGTAAATAGATCATCCATCCTAACAAGGATAGGAAGAGAGAAACTAATGTAACAGGGAAGGAGCGGGTGTGCTTTAGGCAAAGAATGCACAATTTTGATTAGCATAGTCACTAATATATTTCAAATGGGGGACACGAGGGGACTTTGCACAAGTTCTCAGCTCAGTCAAATCTGGCTCGCCTACTGATCGCTGCCCCTCTAGTAATATTTGTTTGGCACCAGAAATCATAGCTCTTCCTCTGATACTGATATTTTTAATCTGATTCTTAAGACACAAAATCTTTCCATTGCAATGGAAAAAGGCTTCAATCTTACATCTTCTGTACAAGTCTCCCTCTGCCTGCAAAACACATCGAAAACTTACCTCCTTAATTAATAGGAATCATCTTCTCATCACATCTCAGTACGGTTTCAGGTGCAGGCACAGCACAGACTGGCCCTGGTTACTGCGACTGAAGAGATCAGATGTGCAGTAGACAAGGGCGGTAATACCACTCTGATTCCTTTGGACCTCTCTGCAGTGTTTGACACTGTCGACCGCCACCAGGTGGTTACTTGTCTACAGAACTAGGCGTTGGGAGTTCCACTTTACCCATCTTAAATCTCTTCTGACGGATCAAGAGCAAACACTAGAAATAGGCAATCTGGTGTCCCCTTCTTTTTAATATCCATGTGGTGTGCCTCTGGCTCTTCTCTTAGCTCATCACTTTTCAACCTATATGTCACTCCTCTGGCATGACTTATCAAATCCTTTGGATTTACCATGGTGTCGTACGCCGACGACACTCAGATTACTGTCTCAGTAACAAGTAATATTCAAGGTACAGCATCCAGATTTCACAATTGCATGCAACAGATCAGTAAGTGGATGCTGAAGAACTGCTTGAAACTGAACACAGGGAAGAGTGAGGTCTTGCTCTTTGAATCCAAGGTTTCATTTTGGTCTCCTAATTGGTGGCCCCAGGAACTTGGGAATCTGTCCACTCCAGTAATAAAGGCTCAAAATCTAGGAGTAATGTTTGATACAAACTTATCTTAAAACATCAAGTAAATGCCATCACCTCATCCAACTTTTATAGTATAAAAATGCTCAGAAAAAAATGTTTCCTTTTATACCTTAGTTCCTGCAGAAAACTGTTGTCTCTGCACTTAATCTTTCCAGGCTGAACTACTGCAACACCATTTTTGTTGGATTACAGAAGGGACCCATGGCCAGGCTTCAGGTCCTTCAGAATGCGGTGGCACAACTTCTGTTAAATATCCTCAGGCAGCAGTCTGCAAGACAAGGGCCTCTTTCTCTTCACTGGCTTCCCATGAAGAAGAGGATTGATGATAAAGCATTATATATTACCTTCAGGGCCCTACATAATACCGGACCAGAATATCTCAAACATTGGTTCTCTTGGTATAACCCTCAAAGAAATCTTTGCTCCTCCAAAGTCAACTTGGTCAGGGTTCCAAAATGTTGGCTCTTGAGGAGCTTTGTCTCCTCCACCTCCAAACTTTGGAACACCCTGCCCACTCATCTGAAGAACCCGTCTGACCTGCTGTCATTTAGAAAAGCCCTCAAAACATGGATTTTCACTCTGTAGAAAATGCGGTTTGCTTATGAATTCAGTCAGTTTTCTACCCTCATATAATTTCTAATATTTCTTTTGTTGGTAGTGCCTAGAAGCTTTGGAGCATTAGCTCTTGCTTTATAGATTTTAAAATCAAATCAAGTATATAATCCAACCAAAGGTGCAAAAACTCCGAGAACAACTGAAGAAGGAAGAAGGATTTAGATCATTCTGAAGTGTTTGGTTAAATGTTGATGGTAGAGGATGGTAAGAGGGAGAGTGGGTGTTGGTGTACATGGAAGAATCAACAGGGAACTATTTTGCAATATCAAAATAAAAAAGGAAGTATTTAGTATTATAGTAGAATCAGGTTGTTCATATACATGAAAAGTAGAGGAGGCATTCAAGAAGTGTCAACAAGCCACACTCAGATTGCCGTGAATTAAGATCTTTGCCTGTGGTAAAATGAGAGTGGATGAGCTGAGTGAATGTGAGGCAGAACTAGAAATTGAGGGCAATGTTGCTTGGAGTCTGGAATGCATAGCAAAGAATTGTGGTAGTTGATGGGTTAGGGTAATGAAGGTAAATTTGATATAGTATTAGACCCGTATATATCATCATGACCAGGTGTTAAGAAAGAGTAGGAGGGCAAAGGAGGTGACAAGAGGATAAGGAAACATCTAGATGTTTTTAGGGCCAATTTGGGTAATCTGAAGGGATTTTGCCACATAATTATCTTGAAAGAAGTTGTCCAACAATGCATGGCCAAAGCTTATAAGGGAATGTTAAGGTTGATGCAAAAACCTAAAAGAAAACTGGTTAATTTGAGTGGAATGGAAATAATTTAGGTAATTGAAAGTTTGGAATGACTGGTGCCAGTCTTGCAATTCATTGATGATGGGTGCTTCTTTGTGTGACTTGAATGGAAACATCTGGGTCAATCATCAGCTGTTACCGAACATCTCAGAGATATTGGTCACACTGAAGGAAGCTGCAGAAGTTAGTTTAATTGGACACGTAGCTGCCTATCACCAAATACAGCTACAGGAGCATTAAAGTAATTTTACTTCATTCGTCACAACAGAGGGTGCCTACAGGGACAGGCAGATGCCATTCAGACTGGTGTTGGCACCTGGAGAGAGTAAGGAGCACCCTACACAAAAAAGGAGTAGCACAATTCCAAGATGGCATTTTGATTTTTAAGTGATAGGAGAGTGGGGAACAATATAACCAAATGTTGACAACGGTGTTAGATATTTTAAGATAGAGCGGTATGACCCTTAAAAAAAGAAATGTAACTTCACTGAGGAAGATGTGGCTTATATAGGCCACCATCTAGTAATCGAAGCAGCAAACATCAGTTCAGATGTTTCTTCTGGTTGGCAGAAAATTGTATAAGACATTTTGCAGAGTTTTGTGGGCAAGAACACACCCTTACAGAAACTGTTAAAAAAAAATAAATGCATTGAAAAGATTGTTAGAAGGTACTGACAAATTCAAAGGGACATCATTAGTGCCCGACACCTGAAGCCATTTGAGAGATGCAATTAGAGCATCAACATGAGTGATACCATCAGATGAGGGCTGGGTGCAGTTTTATTGCAAATAAATGTGTGATGGATGTGAGGAAATAGTGGTATTTGCATGCCAGGCATTGCATGCAGTTGAACCAACCTACTCTGATAGAAAAGGAAGCACTTGCGCAGTGGTGAAGAGTGCAATACTTCAGAAAGGATGTGTGGAGTACAACATTTTCACTTCACCTCATTCACATGCCGTTAATCGATCTATTTGCTGCTCCACTCTGCTTTCTCCTCATTTTACGTTTTTTGTAAATGTTATACGGTGCCTAGTGTATGGTTTTTGTGACCTATGCTCAGCAATCTAGGTTTTAGACAATGTAGACCAGCACTTCTCTTATTAAAGCAGTTCCCCTCGTTAGTTATCTGAACAGCTGTAATTAATTTTGTCCAACAGGCTATCAAAGTAAGGACACCATTATGGACTAACTAGCAATGACTGAGATTTATTGTTGAGGTTATGTTTTTACGTCTGCATTTTAGCTGATTTTGTTTAGGCAGATTTTGAAGTTTAACGTGGGATCGATGTTTTCTTTTCCTTTCTCACATTTCAATGATGATTTTTTTACATTGTAATGTTTGAGATGCTTTGTTACTGTATATTTTATGGTTTTGTAAAGCAGAATAATGAATTTGAGGATGCGGATGGTCTATTTGGTTCATAATCCGCATATTGCAAGCCAATATCATCTTTAGGGATGTCAGTGTCACTTAGAATGTGATGGCTTCCTCAGGATGCAGTTGTCTGACGGCGTAGTAGAAACAGAAGAAGAAGAGGTGGATACATGTGTGATGAGTGTGATAAATGTGGTATTTGCAGGGGCCGTATTGGAGATGAGTGGATAAAATATTTTATTAAGGATGAGGCCTCATGTCAGGTTGAGTACCAGGCGAAGTGCTGGCCACCCGCTAAGTAGTTGCTGAGGAATTAGCATGTGACAAAGGTTTGAACAGGATCATTGAATATCACGTTAGTGCAGGGGCCTCTATCCTTTCCACTAACAAGAGCTACTTATATTCGATGAAAATCATTGCGTTTGTGCACATATGTATGTATTTAATAATATTCCTTCACCCATTAAACCTTTTCAAATAGACACTATGAACACACTTGCCTCAGAATGAAAGAGTCCATGTGGTGTTAAGGGAGGAGCACTCGCGTATGCAATTTTCTTGCTTGATTATATGACCCCCATGTGATCTTGGGGGGACTCCCAAAGTCCCTGCGTTGCGGCAGTTACAAGTACTTTGTCTGCATCCCGCTTGCCATATTTAGATGTCGGCTGGCTGAATCACCGTCCACATCGACAGACGGTTTACATCACGTAAGCGGCGCACCTTTGTCGACACGGTGGACTCCATTGCTGGCCAACAGTACTCCCTCACCGTCAGGCTGGCGGGTTTGTGCAGAGCCGATTTAGATTTCCCTGTTGTGCTGGTATTGTCCTAGCAGCGGATTACTGATGGAGTGAGTCCCTGGTAGAGTAGAGACTGGTAAGTACCACTTTTATAATGTGTCACTACACATATAGCTTGTGTTTGGTTCAAAAACATATATAGGTAATGTGTCATGTCACTTTTTGTACATATAGCATAGCACACATACAACATACACACCCGATTAAATGCACTCCCACATGCACCACAAACACCCACAACCACCACAATAAAAAAAACATTTTTCATTGTAAATACAGGTGTGTTCATTTTACATTGTTAAGTAATAAAAAGAACACTAACGCATTACACATGAAAAAAAATTGCATGTAAGAGCAATGTAAAAATACACGAGGCTAAAGCAAATGATAAATACACGATTTATAGTAAGACAGGTGTCAAATAACCTGCCTTTTATCCCAGCAACAATGGAGTTAATTAGCATCATGGTCAAGATGTAGCAGCAAAGGAAGGACCCTGACAATGGGGTTCAATACAGAAACAAGAGTGAAAAACAGAATTTTTTTTTACCTCTTATCTATTGATTTGGACAACTGAAAGTAGAAGGTGTTCCCGCCACAGTTTCCTCAACGGGAAGCCACATCGTGATTGGCACCATGGGAATCCAGCCTCTTTTGCCCATGATGCCGTTGACGCGTGTGATGATTCCTGGCGGAGTCGGCTGCACCGGAACGGTCTTTCATCCATAGTCTATCCAACATCTAAATAGAGCGTGTGAACCACCAAGTAGGCATGCGGTGAAACCATCAAAAAAGAGACGGCGGGACCATTACCACCAAGATCTAAATCAAGCCCTAAGTGACTGGCAATGGAACTGAACTTGTGTCGGTTGAGATGCAGCAATACAAAGACTTCACTTTATCGTCTTAGAAGTGGTAGTTTGTTGGAGCCCATGAATTGACATGTCCTGGTAAATAGGTGGGATGGAAAGATATATGTTCTGAGAGATATTTTGATCAAATGTCAGTACTGGAGTGTCACTTTTGGTTCTATTGAGCGGTAGGGTAGCAGGTGCCCACAAGAGTAAGGAGTGAATGAAATTGAGGGATCTGGATGTTGAGAAGTTAGGCTGTGTGTAGGATGTGCGAAACTCAATTCAGGATAAGTACACAGGGACAAAGTTAGGTAGGGGTGGCAGTCCAAGGTGTCGGTTAGTGACATGGTTAGAGTGAATAGGGGTGGCTTAATTTGAACAGTAGCGTCGCGTTTCTTAGCATCAATGAGAATTGCAAAGGTGATAAATGAAGTGTGTGTGTTAAGTGATAGAGGGTGTGGAGCTAACAAAAATTGCCAGTTATATCCAAGGATAAATCAGTGTTCATGTGGATGACGTTTGTTAGTTTGTGAAGTGCTGTGGAAAGCCCAAGGCACATAGATGACTATGTGGTTGGTTGCCATTCCATAAAGTCCCTATCCGAGACTATGGCAATTTAGTTGTCAAACTATTGCATCGAAGGGAAGGGAATGTGTTGGGGCTTTGGGCATGTGTTCTTCTGTAAATTCTCAATTCACTTAAGGAATTCAATATAACTTGTTCTGAAGCTTGTTATTCAGGTGTGTTCTATGTTATGTTTTTAGAAGCAGAGTTCTCTTGGTGACAGTAGCTACCAGCCCAAGACGAGCTATCTATCTAATGCTGAGAGTAAAGCCTGCTTCAATCATATCCATCATGGACTTTTCATGTGTGCACTTTGCGGTAGTAGTAATGTAGGTCTACTGGTTAAATGGGTGCATGGCTGGGAGTAAAGACTACAATGCAGAGGTTTTTGCTGTCAGGAGATGTCCACCTTTTTAATAATCGCCCCTGCCTTTAGGGCTCAATAGGACTACCTTAGGGGTGACTTATAAATATCAAAAATAATAGTTTGGGCTTTGCTGTTGCTTTAAATGGCAAAGTTGAATTAACAGTTGAAAACTGTTCTGCCAGCCAGCAATTTCAGGCTGGGAGTCAAAGTTTGCTTTGTCTCACTCATGGTGACACAATAAATGCTGCATCCATGAGAAACACTTTAACTTACAGGCCCTGGGTACCCTGGCACCATATACTTGGGATTTATGAGTACGTTAACATATGCCCATTGTGGGTGATCCAATCAGACATATACCTTTTAAGGGTCAGAACAATGGCAAGTTAGCAGCTCTGTCCACTCTGAGAGTCGAAAAAACAGCAGCATTATTCTAAAAACTTGGGGTTGATGATGCAAAAGGTGGCATTTCCTTACAGAAACCATATTTCACAGTCGTTCTATGAATATTTACACTCCCTCTCTATGATGAAAATGGATTACACCTGATGTTGTCACTCGCACATCCTTACCAAAACCAATATTGTCATGTAGTCTTTATTTCATATGTCATTTAGTTTCAATGTATGCAGTGTCGTGGGATGTAATCATTTATTGCACACAGCACAAAAAGAATTGACTCTCCAATAGTATTTGGTATCATTGCATGACTGAAAGGTACTCCTTTTATCAATGTTAGAAGACTAAAAGGCTCTATCAGCCCTTACTGGATTCACGTCTGTGGCTCGCCGGGCTCTCTGCCAGAAGCTAGCCCACTAAGGTATCCCGTCACTCTCTGTGCTTCTGTTGTAAATCATAATTCCATGCTTACCATACAACTAGATTGAACAGAGAATTATACACAAATACTCCTTTTCATTGTCATAAAGCCTGGTCACACTCATTGCTGAAAAGGCGCAGGTTTTCCAGGAATGTCGTGTTCTGATATTCCAGTGTCCAACGAGGATGACCACAGACCGCAGCCCGAGGGGACCAAGGAATGGGCACTGAGCCTAGAGGGTCGCCAAACGCCTCATTTCTCATAGTAGGCGCACAACGTGACATTCACTCTTCCCATTTGCCCAAGAACTCTCAGAAACAGAGCGTGTTGTTCATGGCGTAGCCTTTTTATTCACGAAACAGGTAATTCACCAGTGACCAACACGAGAGTAACAGTATCCCTTTTGGATATAAAATTATCAAAGCATCACTCTTTAGCGGTATTAACTTGACGAAGGCTGCCAGGCAATTAGGCACGACATTACACTTGAACTTGAGCTTGGCCGTACACTTTAGTGGCCTTGGCCTGTCAAAGGCAGTAAAGAAGATATACACCACATTACATTTGAACTCTTGAACTTGGCCATACACTTGAACTTGGCCGTCTCGGCCCACCAAGCCCCCCCTCTGCTGTGCACATTGTGCCAGCAGGCCCCAACGCGCTACAGCGAACAGTTGCACTATTTGTAAACCAGGGCCCCGCATGGCACACTGGCATGCCCACCGGGGTACCTGCACTCAGGCAGCCTCCCCAGGGTTCACCTCAGTCCATACGTTGTGGGTTAGGGCAGAAGAGTCCGGGACCACCAGCAGGCCAGTCCCCCCTTCCGCCTACCCTCTGCACACGTGGCTCCTACCCCTTTCTGGGGGCCATCCAGTTGTTGAACCGCCATTGTTGTGCTTGCTTGTTGTTAACTGTCACCGTTCCGCCCTCGCTCTCTTGCCGGGTGGGTGGGTGGTTGACGATGTGCCCCTGCAGCTTGCCAGAGGTTCAAAGGGACAAAGAGGCTGAAGATCGCAGGGCGCGGATTTAAATAACCTTCCAGCGCACCCCGATGACGTCACCTCATTCAGCCCCCCTTTTCGGCCTTGGGGAAGGTC
The DNA here is from genome assembly GCF_964204655.1 of Triturus cristatus. Classification (NCBI taxonomy): domain Eukaryota; kingdom Metazoa; phylum Chordata; class Amphibia; order Caudata; family Salamandridae; genus Triturus; species Triturus cristatus. The sequence goes on along the minus strand of NC_140585.1, from coordinate 409,859,234 downwards.
CAGTCCCATGGCGCTACTAAGGGCGCCCCTCCTCTAGGCGCGGGGGGCGCCTGTCATAGTAGGCGCACAACGTGACATTCACTCTTCCCATTTGCCCAAGAACTCTCAGAAACAGAGCGTGTTGTTCATGGCGTAGCCTTTTTATTCACGAAACAGGTAATTCACCAGTGACCAACACGAGAGTAACAGTATCCCTTTTGGATATAAAATTATCAAAGCATCACTCTTTAGCGGTATTAACTTGACGAAGGCTGCCAGGCAATTAGGCACGACATTACACTTGAACTTGAGCTTGGCCGTACACTTTAGTGGCCTTGGCCTGTCAAAGGCAGTAAAGAAGATATGCACCACATTACATTTGAACTCTTGAACTTGGCCATACACTTGAACTTGACCGTCTCGGCCCACCAAGCCCCCCCCTCTGCTGTGCACATTGTGCCAGCAGGCCCCAACGCGCTACAGCGAACAGTTGCACTACTTGTAAACCAGGGCCCCGCATGGCACACTGGCATGCCCACCGGGGTACCTGCACTCAGGCAGCCTCCCCAGGGTTCACCTCAGTCCATACGTTGTGGGTTAGGGCAGAAGAGTCCGGGACCACCAGCAGGCCAGTCCCCCCTTCCGCCTACCCTCTGCACACGTGGCTCCTACCCCTTTCTGGTGGCCATCCAGTTGTTGAACCGCCACAGGGCGAGAAGCTCCCTGGCGCGCTCGCCCTGCCCCCGCGCTAACTGTGCTCCCAAATGGCCCCTAGTATTGTTTGTATGAGCCACTGCCCGTCTACCACAATTATGCCCTCCATCCTTATTCCACCTCTCCCTTTTGTTATCTGGGCCGTCCTGTGATACATTACCTGCCCCCTTTCAGTGGCCATCGAGTTGTGAAGACCCTAGTTTACACCATCTCCTGTTTCCCCTGAATTAATCCATGTCCCCCTGCCAGGAACCTGTCACCAGCTGTATTTCCACCACCGTTATCCTAAAGGGAACTACTACCCCAGGCCCTCCATAAAATTTCCGCCCGTACAGGTGCCTAGATGCTAGCGCAACCCAATTAGACTCCCCTGGTCTACTGGGACAGCGGAGGAAGTGTTGGACCCGCTGCCTTCCTCTTACTGGTCGCCTGTATCACTTTCTTCCCCAGCTTGTCCATGGCCTTAACCAGAACCCCCTTAACTCATACTGCCTGCGTTATCCTACCGACCACATATAGAAACTTCCCTTCAGACCATCGGTCATTGAGCGGTGGCGTAATAACGCACCCTCTTACAGCCTTGTGATAATTTACCAGGCCCAAGAATGCGTTAGATAAATATCTTGGCAACTAACCTCAGTAGCTGGCACATTGTCCAGAAGCCTCTCTTAATGCCCACCGAGTTGGGAAGACCCAACACTATCTCCCGTTTTTACTTTATGACATCCACCTCCCTCCCCAAGGAAACTAGTCCCTTAGGGCCTCCAATAGCAATTCTGCCCACCAGGATGCCTGCAACCTTAGTGCAACCCTAAGTGTACTCTCCCGAGCCTCTCCGGTATGCCTCTTCGGTATGTCCATGAAGTCCAGGACCCCCAGCAGGTCCGAACTCTGTCACCAGCCAGGTGACGTCCGGGACCACCGGCAGGTCAGTCCCTTCTGTCGCCAGCCAGATGCCCCAGAAGCTAAGTCCCGGCTGATGACAGCCTTAGGCAACTTCACCAGAACCTCTGGGAATCCCTATGACCCACAGCATGTGTGGATGCCTGTGTTGTGACCCATCTCCCCGCAGCCTCAATCCCGAAGAAGAACTACTGCCCCATACCGTTACCTGCTGACATCAGTCATAGTTAACTTACCAACCAGGCACCTCCTTGTGCCTAGAAACCACTCAGCTATGCTACATATTTTGTGTCCATCAAAAGACCCTCTTGAGCCGGACTTACACTGGCCTGGACTCCTGCACTGCCACCCTCTGAGCTATTGCTCCACCCACTGACAAGGCTGCTCCGTTTGTGAGAGGTGTTGCTTTGCCCTTTACTGTTAGGACCTGTGGTTATAGGCCGCCACAGGGGTATAAAAGGCTGGTTTTGCTTCGCCCCTTACTGTTAAGACCTGTGGTTACAGGCTGCCACAGGGGTATACATGGCTGGGTTACCATGATAATATAGCACCTGCCGGGTAATTACCCTGTGCCCGAGGTGAAGTTTGTAAATTGTACTCCATCACCACCTATACCAGGGAGCCTCCGGTTACCATATCCTCTGCTATGTGCCTCTTTATTATAAATCCTCCCACCCCCGCATGGCCAACACTATGTGAAGATGGCGTTGCCCTTGGTCGAGGGAAGCAGCGGCTGGATGATTTAATATATTGGCTGGTAACTAGCCAGACCCGGTAGCCCACGCAACAATACTCACCGTTCAGCCCCAAACTGACTACAACCCTAACGGTTATTATGTCCCTCGCAAAAGACCCCCTACGTGAAAGGAATAAATACTATTCCATATCGGCACAAACTGGTGATTGTAAACTTGGGTTTTGGAAGGGGTCCTCCTGCAACAAAGCCTTGAGAATGATTTTGCACTGTCTCCTCACACTTATTGGCATCACCGTGTAAACATAACAAGAAACTACATCCATGCCAGAATTGGTTCCCCCGCACTAGCGGCTCAAGGGTAATTGTAAGCAGACAAAATTTAATCCGTTTCCTGACTTCTTAGCAGCACCATGAGCACTTGATGAGACGTTCTCCATCCAGGCCAAGGCTGATTCCCCTTATACTATCACACCAGCCATGTGATTATGTTGGCAAGACAGAGTTTATGTCCCTTGTGCTGAACTGACCATAACGTTTCACAGATAACTGGAAGAAAGTAAAAGTTTTGAACTGTTAAACCATTTTTTTTTTTTAATTTTTTTTTATTTTTATTTTAGTATATGGTCTGGTACGCCCCTAGGGCTACAGCCATATTTGTGCTTAATTTATTGAGAATTGTTGATCTTTGAATGTTTACCTGGCTCTAATCTCATAAAGAGATTAGTAGAGTATATTTAGAAATAAATACATATATATTTGATATATATACCTGTGTGGTGTATTTTCATTTGGTAATTCAAGAGATTATAAGGTAAAACAAGCTGCTTTACATTCCTCAGAGACTTAGCCACCAGGACCATTATGGCTGGCAATTTTAACCGTACCGTGTTACCCCCAGGAAACTTGGTTATTGCCACAGCCGTTCTACGAATATTTACACTCCCTCTCTATGATGAAAATGGATTACACCTGATGTTGTCACTCGCACATCCTTACCAAAACCAATATTGTCATTTAGTCTTTATTTCATATGTCATTTAGTTTCAATGTATGCAGTGTCGTGGGGTGTAATCATTTATTCCACACAGCACAAAAAGAATTGACTCTCCAATAGTAGTTGGTATCATTGCATGACTGAAAGGTACTCCTTTTATCAATGTTAGAAGACTAAAAGGCTCTATCAGCCCTTACTGGATTCACTTCTGTGGCTCGCCGGGCTCTCTGCCAGAAGCTAGCCCACTAATTCCATGCTTACCATACATCTAGACTGAACAGAGAATTATGCACAAATACTCCTTTTCATTGTCATAAAGCCTGGTCACACTCATTGCTGTAAAGGCGCAGGTTTTCCAGGAATATCGTGTTCTGATATTCCAGTGTCCGGCGAGGATGACCACAGACCGCAGCACGAGGGGACCAAGGAATGGGCACTGAGCCTAGAGGGTCGCCAAACGCCTCATTTCTCAATTCCTTTCCCATGGAAACACAATAGAAGGAATGGGGCATTCGGATGGGTCTGATTCCATCTCGCGGGATTGGGGATCCTACAGGCGTTGGAAATAGGGACGTTGTAGAGCATGTTGGTCGGTAAACCGACTATTTACTCATTTTCTCAATTAATTTAATTGTGATCACTGAGAAAAGTATATCAAACGTAATGTGGATGTATAGAAGTAAAATATATGAGCTCTTCGTTGTGGTTCCTTGGTTTGGTAGTCGGTGTAGTATTTCTGGGTTCCTTGAAGACATGAAGGCACTCGACAAACCTTTGACCGGGTTCTCATTATAGACTTCAGGATCGATCTTACCTGACTGTCTAAGCATTTTATTAGTGTCATATTATCCTTTTGTCGGCGCTTCCTTTGAAGGTCATTTCTGATTTATGGCGTGCAATCGAGCGAATATTTTATTTTTCTGGACTCACTCCAAGCTAAGCTCGCGGAAAGCATTCTCAGCACGAGACATTATGTTGATAAGTGATGCCTCTCAGTTTATAGCAAATTAATGCATCGAAAACACCGCTCTGCATTAGATATTATGTTGCAGCAAAATGTTTAGTAGGAGTTTTTTTGCTGGAAGGCTTAATATCATACACATAAATACAAAGATTGGTCGTTTAGTCTTACACCTTTTCAAAATGTACATCAAGATGGGTGATTGTGCACGTTGCGTCTTATAAAGCTGGCAATAGTTAAGGATTTCTTCATAAAAAACATTTAGTAGGCCATCCTTGTGAGAGTTTGGAAATTTGAACATACATGATACATGATACATTTACATAACCTTATGCTTATATGCAGCAGTGGTGTGTGGTTTACAAGTTGTGCGCATGTGTATGTTTGTATTGTAAAATGCAGCAGGCCTAACTCAAAGGAGATCAGCCCCAAAACAGCATGTTCAAGCACTGATCTCACATAAGGTCAAAAGACGACAATCACGTTCATTACAGGCTGAGCACCTTTCATTTTGTGAGGATGTGAATGTAAAATGTGTGTAAATGTATGTGTCTTGTAAAGCGCACTGCTGCCCTGAGGCGTCGTGGCGCTGTAGACCGCTGGGGAACCCGTCCTGGCTATCCCTGTGAGATGGTCCCTCCTGGGTATCTCCAAGGTGAAACCAGGCATCCCCGGCGAATGTGGGGGGCCGTTGTGGAGATGAGGCAAGCTAATGCCCAGAGTTGCGAGTGTGTTCCTGGTTAGAGTAGGTACCGAGGCGAGAATTATCAAGTCCGTTTTGACCCTGGTCCACAACCCTGCCGCGTCGGGAATTGAACCCTGGTCCCTGGCCGATTCTCTGCTTGCGGATCTGCCGCCTCTAACCAATGAGCCACACCTCTCCACAGCCACACCTCTCCACAACCACACCTCTCCACAACTATCATGTAGCCTGTTCAATGGAGGAAACCTGTAGTCGCGTTCTGTATGAAGCATACACTGGGCTGCCTTGTATTCCAGACACAATTTTGAACAATTGCAGTGCAGTCGCTCCACAACCCTGTTTACACACTGGGTACAGTATTAAAGCCCTAGAGAAGTTCATCAAGTAACGCTAGGTGTACTTCCTTTGAAGTTACTTTCACCTCCATGGGCCATGGCAGCGAAACCCAGGCTCGCGCAGAGGCCTGTTACGCGATGGAGGCAATGGATGGGGGCCCTACAAGCATAGGTGCCCCATCCAGACCAGAATATAACACTCATTTTCTGCCAAACATTTTTATTCCTGTGAGTGGGTGTGTAGGCAGGGTCCAGTGCACTGCTTTGCCCGGGGGCCTATAATGCTGTTAAGACGGCCCTGGCCATGCCCATTGCTCCTGTAGGGAGCTAATGGGTGAACGTAAGTTGCTATTGAAAGAGGCTTTTAACCAAAGAGGCATTCACACAGGAAGGCTGTGTTGGCGAGCTTTGCCACAAGTGACCCGCAACTGATCTATCATTTTGTGACGTTTCTTATAAAGGTGGAGGAAAAAATGGGAGCTCTAGACAGAGTGCCAGGGTCTGCTGGGGTTTCCCGCCTCTTTTTATGTATCTTTACTTTATTGACTGCCCCATTCAGTTCATCTTGTAAATTTGCTTGCCGTTCAACTTTTGTGCTTGTCACTGTTGCATTTCAAAACCTGTGTGTTCAAGTTCGCATGTAGCAAAAGGCACCTGATTGATAGGCAAGGGGGTGTTGTAATTCAATTAGGGATTTTACTCTTCTATTGGAGTTATAAGTCCTGTGGTCTGGTAAGCTGTGATGGGCCTGGTTCTGCTCACAGGTACTACTGTTAGTTCTCGTGATTTGCCCATCCTCTTCATTGCTTGCATAGAGCTATTATGCGCTTCCTCTTGCTTAAATATGAATTAATAAAGGTGGGAGGCAGGCATCAGGCTATTAATATTATCCGCATGGGTCGAGGGTTGTGTGCTATTGGCACTTTATTGGCTGCTTGGGAAGTGATATCTTACATGGAGACTCAGCATATTCCCTTTCCTGATACCCTAGCGACTTTGCACACTTTGGTTAATGAATCCACCCCTGAAGAGGGGAGACAACCACTGGAACCTTGGTTCAGTACGGCTTTCCGACATTTTATAAGTATTTTGCCCCTTGATCCTCTTTTCCTGATTGTTTTTGCGATTTTACACATGTTGGGTAATGAACCTGCCCTGTTTCTTAGTATGCACTTATTTAATCTTATGTGTATTTTATCAGATTGTGCGGTAGTTACAACTCATCAGTCCTTGCACATCTTCCTTTTGGGTCACCCTTGCGCTTTTGCTCATCCTGGCTCAGCTGGAAACATTTTCAATAAATAGAAGAAACAGTAATGTAACAGAACATAAATCGAGGTCAAGAGTCTGAGCTAGGATTCTTGTTTTAAAGAGTGCTCCTAGTTTACTATTTAAAATTTGAATTACTGCTACTGTCGATGCACCAACTCTAAAGAAACAATGTTGGTTCTGCTACAGAAGTTGCTATAAATTGTGGCATGATGTTAGAATACTGTGGGCCTCATGTAGGTGGCATACACTTTACCGATTCTAAAATACCGAATCATACCGATTCGGTATTTAAGAATCGGTAAAGTGTATGTAGGTAAAAATTCGGTAAATGTTACCGAATCGGAGTGAGTCGGTAATTACCGAATCGGTATTTACCGATTCGGTAATGAGGAATACCTTCCCATTGATGGGAAGGTATGCCTCATTACCGAATCGGTAAATACCGATTCGGTAATGGGGGAGCACATGCAAGGGTGGCAGGGTGTCACATTGACACTCTGTTGCACCCCTGATTCGGCCATGTGTGCACATGTGGCACACATACATGCCCTAAGGGCATGTAAGTCTGCCACATTGCACACTTCTAAGCGCTATTAAATGCGTTTACACATCCATACTTTATTTACCACCAACTATTAGTTGGTGGTAAATACTGACTCCAAACAACACACACACACTCCCCCTACATCTCATTTCTGTATTCGGAATTTACCGAATCGGTAAAATTACCGATTCGGTAATTTTACCGATTCGGTAAATTACCGAATACAGAAATGAGCCCCCTACATGTCACAAGCCTAAATACCGGTCGGTAACGGTATAATTACCGAAAATCGGCCGTTACCGACCGGTATTCGGCTACGTACATGAGGCCCTGTATGTTTTTTTATGATGCTATTGAATGTCTTATGTTTTTTGCTATGGCTTTAAGTAACCGGTCAAAAATAAAAAAAAAATTGAAACTTGTGCTTAACCCTCTGGTAGCTTGCAATAAAAGCAGTAAGGCTTCACTTAGAGGCAAAGTATTTATGCAGCTCACAAACAGTAACACAGTGAAAACAAAATACAAGAAAAATCCCCCACCAAAGAATACAAACTAGAATACAATTTAGTAAATTATTTCCCAGCAAAACGGCAAAAATCCAATCAGTAGAACCGCAGATATGCAATTTCAAAGATTTATGGTAAGTATAAAAGCACATTCCGTCACTCACGGTTATCAGGTCATGCGAGATGTGTGAAAGTCACAAGTTCAGGCCGACAGCGGTGGAGCCTGGGTCAGATACTGGGTCCAGATTAATCCTGCTGAAAAAGTTACCTTCTAAAGTCCAGAGCGAAGATGATAATAACATAATTTAAGTATCATTTTCTTTTTCTCCGTTGTCTCGCTGGGTAGCCAAGTTGCAGGGCGAGCCAGGTCATTCTGAGCTTCTGGAGGAAGAGTTGTGGTCACTGCTGCTATGTGCGCATGATGGTTTGGCCGGCCATCTTGGGCCGGCCAAACCATCATGCACACTTAGCATTTCTCCACCCTGCTGTGTTGCACAGCCATGCGGAGAAAAGCCACATGCTCCCAGGCACTGTCTGAGTGGCAAACCAGGCCGTTCGACCAATCCCAGCGCTTCTCTCATGCTGGGAATAGTATTCCCACTGGGGGCCTGCGCAGCGTGCACCAGTCGAGGATCGGGAGAGGAGCAAGACAGAACTGACGCAGTGTCAAATGAGTATTTTTTAATTTTTAATTTTTGTTTTTTGTCTTTATGTATTCACCATGTGCTGCCTCCCTACCACGTCGTATCGGGAGCAGCCACCACTGTGCCTGACAATGACACTTTAGAAACATCAACAACTTAAAGGCTACAGATTTCGCTAATTAGAACCTATGTAGCCTGAAACTCTTTTTGTGCAAATTGTGTTTTACTTATGAATATATTTACTTCTCACCTCGCACTTTGTCACTTCACCATCTGCAATTTTACACTATTGTGTTACTTTTACCGTCTTTCCAAAATAGTACTTTGTATGATTAAAATAATTGAATTTAGATTTCATACGTTTTACAAACTACAGGATTCTTTGTCGTGTATTCCATGTATCTTTGTTGCGTATAACACATGAATCCTTAATTGTGCAAATGTTGCTAAATGGTTTCCCTGTGGAGCAAAGTCATAATCATGCCAGTAATTCAGGGTCATAGAAGCAAAATCTTCTGGGGAGACCGCTCGAAAAGACAAGTTTCCAACATACTGTATCAGCATTTCTTGTCCTAACTAACAGCTGTGGTGAAAATCTCGTCACAATTATATCGATCTCTCATGACATTAATTGTCCTCACTGTCGCAATAGCTGATTGTCCTTTTTATTTCTTGCACAGTTCTATAAATAGGATTTTCCCCTTGGCAGTTCCCTCTTGGGAATTACCCAAATGCACTGTTTTTATTGGCATTATTTTGTAAAAATCCTGTTAATGGTACTGTCACTAAATTTAATAAGTTCTAGTTGTATTTGATAGCCAAGGAGTGAAAGACGAATCTTCCAAACCACAACACAACAGCAAGTGACCTCACTGTGAAGCAGAGATTTCTACATTGAAAATTGGGCAGTAAAAGTGTCAGTGTAAAGTGACCAGCGCAATTCAACAGAAAAAATGCACAAAGCTGCACACTTTGCCATAGCGCATGGAAACAGAAATGGACTATCAAAGCTTGTGCGATGGGCTCATGGTAAACAATTACCAGGTCGAACCTGCTTTTGTATATTCCAGAATTTGCATGATGTCTGCTCACATGCACTTATTGTTGGACATTGTCCTCTCTGCAGGGTCACCCCCAAACGTTTTTCCTCAACCCGTCTGCTTTCTGTACCCGTGTTATTGGCCATTAGGACTTTGCACACTTTAACACTGCTAACCAGTGCAAACGTGCTTGTGCTCTCTCATTTGAACATGGTAAAATTAGCTTTCACCCAATTGGGCCATTTCATTTACTTATAAGTCCCAAGTAAAGTGGTACTACAGGTACCCAGGGCCTGTAAATGAGATGCTACTAGTTGACCTGCAACACCTATGTTGCCACTCACTTAAGTAGCCCTTGAAAACATGTCCAAGGCCTGCCATTGCACCCTGTTTATGCAGTTTTAAACCACCATTTTGACCTGGCAAAGAAATCCTTTTGCCAGAGCTACACCTCCCTTTTTAATACATATATGTCTAGGGAAGTCCCCAAACAGCCCATGGGGCAGGGTGCATTGTATTTAAAAAGTTAGACATTCATTCTTTAGTTTTATATGCCCTGTTAGTGGGAGCAGGTAGGAATGTCATGTTTGGTGTCTGAGGAATTGTAATATAAAACCCTCTTTAATGTTGATGTCTGATTATAAGTCACAATTCTGAAAATAAAACTTTAAAAACGTTGTCAGTTTATTGTCCTCATGTGGTGCCTGCAGCCTGCTCCTGGGTCACATGATTAGGTGTAGTTGCCAGTTGATCATTGTGTATTCCTTCCAGACAACATCACAATAGAGCATCTGGGTGTTGGCAGGAAGGGTCATCCTGGCTTAATGGGGGTTGGGGGGCAGAGCTGCTACCAGCCGCACTTGCCCTTTAAAGACACTAACCCACCTCACACACAAATGACTTAACAATAGCCTGTTGTGCACCCAGACAGACTGGGATGCAGGAAATTCCATTTTCCTCTGTAAAGGGAAATTACTGAAGTTTCTTCCACTTCAAAGTGAGCACCAGGTATAAAAAGGGGACCTTCAGACGCACTCTTCAGTATACTCATGGGCGTGTGGATACACCACTAGAAGGAGTGCCCTGCTGCCAGAGGACTGCCCTGTTGCCTGAGGCGTGCCCTGCTGTCTTACAAGAAAGACTGGGCCTGCACCATTCATCCAAGGATACCTGGTTAGTAAGCTGGCTTCCTGTTCTGAGCAACAGTGGCACAACAAATTCAGAGGTCTCGCTGCAACTGCCCATGTGGCCTGCTGCACTAGCCCTGCCTGGACCTGCAACTGGTCTTGCTGCTCTCTGTTGGAGTGTGCTCCTGATCTCCAAGAGGTTAGTTCTAGGTCCCAGACCCGCGGTGTGGAATCAGTTGATGTCCTCCTAGAAGAAAAGGAGAAATCCTGAAGGCTCTTCGCAAACACAAAGAGGCCCGTTCCCACCAATATCTTGCCACCCACCAATGGGAAGCTCTGGTGCACCCAACTCTTCACGCTACAGTTACCACTAGCAAAGACCGTCAATGCCAGATCCACAATTCATGCTACAGCATCGTCAGCCTGCGGTGACCGCCAATGAGAAGCACCAGTAATGACCATCCACAAGGCCTAACAGCTATAAAGACAAACATCCATGAAACCCGGTCTGTTATTCATACTACAGGGAAGACCATTAGCAATGCTATCCCTGCTCCTCGCGGCCTCCTCCACTGTGTACTGGACTCTTTGTGCTGGACTTTAAAAAGTAACATTTTTCAACAGTACTAACCTGGTCGCTGTATCCAGTCCACGCTCTATCGCAATTGAGCTAAACTTTTGACTTTCACCCAATCTCACACGACCAGATAACCGTGAGTGGCGCTTACTGCTTTTTAGGCACCATACTTACCTTAAATCCTTGCATATCTTGCTTATCTCCAATATTGGAGTAATAGTGGCTCTGCTTCTTGACACTATTTTCACTAAAACATTAACATATCTCTGGTTCTAATGATTGAACTTTGTTTGGTTTGTGTTGTTTTGTTTATTCAAATTTACTCTAGTCTACTAAATTTGTTTGGGATTTTTCTTGTGGGGTGATCTCACTTTATTACTGCCTATGTGCTGCATAAATACTTTTCAAATTGCCTCTAAAGTAAGCCTGACTTATTTTGTGCCATGCTATCAAAGGGTTAAGTGCAGGTTAATTTAGTGACTTTTTGTGGCTGTTCCTATTGTACGGTTTTACCACCCTCGCCCAACAACCCAATTTCTCACAATTTGCACTTTGTTATTTTTATGAGATGATTGAAAAATGTCTTTGTACAGACAGGGGATGTCATTGTTTTTTTGTAGGTGAACTCAAAATACTAATGTGCAATTTTTGTGTTGCAGTTTATGAACTTGTCATGTTGAAAATTAATCTCACCACAGAATGCATTATAAAATAAGGTAGCTGTCAATAGCAAGAAACACACAATATCTTAGTATACTCATTTCATCCGCTAGATTCTAAATGTGTTTGAGCTCTGGGAAGACTCAGAGTTTCACCAGAATGTACAGAGATAGAAATACAAAAATTGTTAAGAGGTGTACCAAATGCAATATTAAGCATTAGGTGCAGGAGTCCCAAAAACAAAATCACTAACGCCTTCGTCTTGCAGACCATGCCCAGCCGTGTAGCCTGGCAGACTGATGTCTCTGGTTCTTTCTTGTATCGATTTCACCTTTACACAGGTCTACTTCTAACCAACATATTGGCAGTGTATGGTTGGCAGAGTGTTTGCTGGAAGGGCACATCACTCCTGTTGGATCCAGATTGCAAGCTTAATGCCCCCGATAACGAGAACGTAATGATTTCGACTGGTGTGAGACACCAGGTGTAACCGATGCCCCACTCCATCATGGTCAGTTGAAAATTAGAACTAAGTCCTGGTCATTCTCAAGCATAGATGCATTGCATTTTCTTGACCCTTTTTATCCTTTAAAAACATTCTCTCTGGTTTCCTTAATCTAATTGTGGCCATTCTGATGTTATTTTTGTTCTTACAATATTCTCTTTTTCTCCCTAAACTTGTTTGGGAACTATGTAAGTTCGATTCTCAACTTTAGTGTTGCTCCAATATTTACCATGGGATTCTCAGTGAAAGCCTTCTGCTGTGAGCATTGTTAACAAAGGCTAAGTCCATGCTTTGTCATTGAAACTGTGTTCTGTTCTAGCAATTGAATTACCGGTTTGGTGGCCTGTACACCAAATTAATAATCAAAAATCTCATATTGGTATTCTGCAGTGCTGTGTCGCTCTGCACAGCCTCTACTTTATAATCAGTTGAAATCTAATGTCCGTTACCAGATTTGGGAGCAAACGTGTTTGATTTTTAATTGCCCAAAAATGTTTATTGGATCATTTTCTTTTTCTTCAATTCATTTTTTAAAAGGTTTCTGCCCTATTATTCATAGCGATGAAGGAAATGTATCAAAAAAGGGGCCTCAATATGAACAAAGTGCCAAAAAGGCTACGCTGCAAGAAGAGCCAGTAGCCACAAATCACCACAGTGGAGACTGATGAAACAGGGCTTAGGGAATGGCTTAGGGCAAAGCAAGTGAGAGAGGAAGCATTTTGCCATGCATTGCTATGGCTGGAAGCATTATTTCAGTGCACATTTTGTCCCTTTTTGAGCTGGAAGCTCAAATAATAGACTGTGGGCCTGATAAAATACTTAACATGAATTTCTCAGTGAAAAAGCCTGCTGGTTTCTGATGTGGCTGTGAGTAGTTATATCACAACACTGAAACAACCTGGGTCTAGGACTGAGTAAAGAACGTACACAAAATAGCCAAGGTGAACCCCAATATAAAAGTGACAACTCTATAAGAGAGCCTCTCCTGAAACAGGACCCATCAATCACTTAAGGTGGTTATTTGTTGTTATCATCTGGGTCTGCCTGCTCCAACCTGCTGGACCAGTTCATAAAGCAGTGAACCGGTCGCTAGCATGGAAGAAGCACCAAAGGAGGATAGTCACCTGATCCCTCACGGGTGTTGTCTGTGATGAAATCCTACCCAAGGAGCCAAACGGGAGATCCTAAAATCAGCAGTAAAAATAATAAAGTGAATTTAAAAATGGCTAAGGATGCTCAAAAAAGCTTTAATGGTAGAGGATCCTTGTCAAGATTAAGAAGCAAAATGGCAATATGGCATAAATAATTTTGTCATTATGCTATTGTCCATAGCATGATTGGTCAACATGTTTCTGCCCACACAAGATCAAAAGTATCAGGGCATTCGTCAGGACCTAGATTACTGCTGTGGTTGAGTGTGAAAACGTGTCAACAAAATATTCAAAAAGGGTATGTGAATAAACTCTTGATTCAAAGACCGCCCCGGGGTACCGACGGACAGAGCGGGGCCCCTTTCCCTGAGTTGAGACCAGGTTGAGGTGAGGGCAGTGCCCACTTGTTATGGGCATCCGGTTTTGATTGTTCCTGACCTGACCGGTGCGGTAGGATTAGTTTATTCACATACCCTTTTTGAATATTTTGTTGACACGTTTTCACACTCAACCACAGCAGTAATCTAGGTCCTGACGAATGCCCTGATACTTTTGATCTTGTGTGGGCAGAAACATGTTGACCGATCATGCTATGGACAATAGCATAATGACAAAATTATTTATGCCATATTGCCATTTTGCTTCTTAATCTTGACAAGGATCCTCTACCATTAAAGCTTTTTTGAGCATCCTTAGCCATTTTTAAATTCACTTTATTATTTTTACTGCTGATTTTAGGATCTCCCGTTTGGCTCCTTGGGTAGGATTTCATCACAGACAACACCCGTGAGGGATCAGGTGACTATCCTCCTTTGGTGCTTCTTCCATGCTAGCGACCGGTTCACTGCTTTATGAACTGGTCCAGCAGGTTGGAGCAGGCAGACCCAGATGATAACAACAAATAACCACCTTAAGTGATTGATGGGTCCTGTTTCAGGAGAGGCTCTCTTATAGAGTTGTCACTTTTATATTGGGGTTCACCTTGGCTATTTTGTGTACGTTCTTTACTCAGTCCTAGACCCAGGTTGTTTCAGTGTTGTGATATTGTTCTTCAGGGGAATTACAACCTGCTGGTCTACAAATTTTCCCTTAGACCTCCACCCACATTTTTTTGTGATATTACTGTGAGTAGTTATAGCCAGGCCTGGTCACTGATGTGTTTTGGCTAGCAAGATGCTAGATTACTAATTTGATGGGACCTTCAAACCAGATAATACAGAATCTCACACAGTTGATTATTGATCCATGATGTCACTGGCACTGTTGGCAGGTTTGCTGGTGCACACTGATATTTGCATGCCCCCTAAAACAGGCATAATGATCATGAAGGTAAAAGTCTCCTCTTTATAATAATGGCAGACCAACAGTTATAATTTGGGGACTAAGGAATGTCTACATCTGGTGAAGAATTCGAGATTGCAAATTTTGAAATAAATATTTATTTAGACCGCATTATACAAGATATTCCTCTATATATTTAATGTGATCACAAGATAAGGCTGTAGCTCCCTATGAAACGTGCAGAGTGAAAGACGGCTGCAGGGGTGTCGAATTCAATAAAATATCTACTTGTCCATGGGGCAGGTTGCTTCATAAATCTACTTGTCCTGTAACAAAATCCACTTGTTCCTTTGGTGCCATGTAGTGCAGCAACAAATTATGTTAGCAATCTCATTATATAAGAGCTCTAATATAGCCTCTCTGATTATGCCAGGGCTCATACCATGTTGCCACGTTTCCGCAGAACTACATACTGGGGCTGAAGGTGGTGGTTAGCAGTAGTTCCAGGGTTAGAAATTGCCCTTTTGAGTCTATGCAACCCTAATACCTTGCCTGTTTTAAGGGTTTTCAACAGCTCTTCTCTAATCTTTTCCTATACTGAGAAATGTTGGAATTTTTCTCCTGACAATGGCAGATATAAACCTTCTTCCAGATTTGGAAAAAAAGTGGTTGGAGGAAAAGTGAACTTGCAAATACTCAGATTTTCGCATGAGCAGATATACACATGCATATTTGCTCATGCTAAAATGCAGTCCACAAATATTTTCTAGGAGTACTATTTCTTGTCCTACTTCTGTAAATTCTTGGGAATTCACAAAAGCCGTATAGCTGCACTTAGAATGAGGACATATACCATAGGGGGCACTTTTGAGACTTTCTTTGATAATTGGGCCCCTATTTGGTCTGGTGTTGACCATGACCTTTTGCGTTCATTAAAGTTCTGTCTCTCTCTGTGTGTATCAGCTGGCTTCACTGTGAGTGACAGCATTCTGCTGTTTCATAAGGAGCATATCGGAACACAAAGTAGTTGTGTTCAGTGCAAGTAACTAATATGGCAGATTGTGCTTTTTGAGATCAAAAACAATTTTTGCCTTTACCAATGTTTGTTATAATGGTGAGGGCCTGGCAGCTCCCACACCAATACGATTTTACAAAAACCATGCCACAAACAATTCACACATTGACAAAACTAAAAATGTGACCACCAATTTCAGACCTACTAACTTTGCCAATGCTTGTGTATTTTTGTTTCCTATAATCTCATTGAAACTGGTTACACTGATTTTCCGTTAAGAATATATTTGGAAAATACTAGCATGCATCAACACATGTTACTAAATGATGCTGCAAAATGGTACCTGAAATGTGACAGTAGTTTAGCTAAATGTTTTTTTCCTGCTTTCATTTTTTTTTTACATTTTATTTTGAAAGCAAAGAATCCTGAATCTTGCTTTCAAGCTTCTGCAAAAATTAGCATCAAATCAGAGAGCATTCTGGGAGCATTATACATAGCCTCATAGTGCTAAACCTTGAAGACGTGTGTACACATTTTTATACTGAAACCACTGTCAGTAGTGCAGTCAGAGCTTACAACATTTACTTAGAGCGCTCACCCTAATAATAAAGACTTTCCATTAACCAACAATAAATACAAGTTTGAACAGCATTAACATATGGACAAGCATATTACCCTTAATGTGGACAGTGCCCTTCCCTGATCCATAATGTGGTACTGCTAACATGCAGCCAAAGGGTTTGCCTGCAATGAAAACATGTTTCCCTTGACTCCAAACAATATGTCCTGGGCATCGGGCTATAGGAATTCATATCCCTGTGTCTGGGGCCAAGGGATAGCATATTATGCTGAGGGTCATCATTTAGCTTTCACAGACCTTTGTGGCTTTGTAGTTGCAAATTCAATGAGGATCAGAGATCTTTCCCCCAGCCAGCCCTAAATGGTATAGGAACGTCAGCTGAGTGCCAGGTGGGTATGAGTTTCTCAGCCCACGGCGCCTAAGTGGCTGTATCTCAACTTGGGTCCGATGGTCCATGTACTGCCACATGGTTGCCCAGGTCAGATAAGTTCTGTCACTGTCTTTCACTTTGAGGTTGAGTGGTTGAAGTTTCCCTTAGAAACCAAGGTCATTGTGCGAACCTTCACTACCCATCGTGGACATAGGAAAACAGGGATCATTAGATGCTTTTTCTTAGGACAGTATTTTGCACTTTGCAGCTAGCGGCTACACAGTGAGTGTAAATCCTCAAGAACCCAGACAGTGAGTGTGCATTGCTAATTCTTTCGACTGTTGGTGGTTTAGTGAGCCTGGGTTACCTGCGTCATTGTGGTAATTGGTGCTTAGTGGCCCTGGTGGAGATGGTTTTGAGCCATGGTCCCCTTGTGGGATTGGCTTTAGAGATGATCCAAGAGAAAAGAGAAGACTCACTCCCTTTCCTTCAGTGTCATTCTACTAATGTTCCCTCTGTTTTAGATGCTGCAATTATCATAGGTCATTGAATTGCCAACCTCTCACTACCATAGTTTGTTTAAACCAGTCTACCCACATCTTTCTTCTTCCTCCATTTCTGTCTTTTTCAACTCTCCTTTTTTCTTTCTTCCTCTTTTTTCTTTGTTCTTTTTACTATCTACTGTACTTATGAATAGACCATTATTTCACCACAATATAGAAGTAAAGTTTATGATAATAATTGTCTGTGTTATGTTTAGGTACAGCATTGCATCCACTTTAAGGCCTAATTTGGATGTCGGTCGGAAAGCCTCCGACCACAGGTCGAAGGCTTTCCGACCAACATCCAAGGTTTCAAATCCGACCGCCGTATTACAATGACGACATTCGGATTTAAATCTGGACGGTCAATCCAACTAACTTCCAATGGGCACAAGGAGCTCGTCGGCCAGTCAGAGCCGCCACATAATCTTGTACTGATGGTGTTTCCACCGTCTGGATTATGATGTCGGTTTCCAACAGGCTTTCCATGTCGGGCTTTCCGCGATTCAGTCACCCTGGCGTATTGGTTCCGCTCACTCTGCCGGCGATTTTTTGTCTGGTCTACTTGGAAAGAGTTTATTGGCCCCACTTAGCGGTCGTCGTGCTACCTTGGCACGCTCACGTACTCCCGTTGGAATAACTTCAGTGTTGGACATACCGGTTGGACTTTGACCCATAATAGTTGATTTGGGCACAATTCTCATACATTGTAGGCTGTCCATATGAACAGGACCCTTGACTGCACGACTGTAACGGACCCAGCATATCGGCCAATTTGTTCCCAAACGTAGTTCTGGCATTCCAAAGCACTTCGTGATACCGTCTTACGTAGAAGTTCCTGACGATCGCCCGGGCATTAGCGCTTTGTGCGTTTTCTTTAGACCAGTACTCAGCACTCTTCAAATTGTAGCCATTGTCCTGATGATGACCTTAAGTGCATAAGGTCGAAACGCCGTCGACATCCCAGTGTAACCCACGGCCTCCTAAGGATTTATACCTTATTGCAAATTATTTATTGTGTTCTTGTAATTTGTTTATGATTAATGTTGTCCTTTCACTTTGCGCCGCCCACACTGTATATATCACTTGTGTCACTGCACTTATCACTTACACCGAGCACGGTCAGTACACAACTGGTGTTTGTTTGGCTACCTGAATTTGATTTAACTGTATTATAGTGCTGTTATAATTCTTTTGCATAATAATAATAACTAAAAAACTTTTTCATACTTTGGTCTCTTGGTTTCCCTCCTTTATGACTTATGCATCTTCTTTTTAAAATTGTCCCTATAATTACTGGTTGAGACATTGTTGTTTTGATACTATAATTCACCCGGTCTCAACTGGGTATACGGGTTTACTCCTGTTTCACGTTCCTTTCCGGCATGGAAAGCCTTGCGAAAAGTGGCTTTGGGGGCCACTAGCCTAGTACCCCTTCTTCCGCGGCCTCTGGATGGGGGTCGGGGGTCACCTATGTTTCCCCTTTGTAAATCCCTGCACTGTGTGGCAGGCACTGTGAGGTGCCTGCCACACGGTGCAGGGAATTACTGTAACTCCCATTTCTCTTTGAGAGCCTGTGCTGCGGCCGGTTTACGACTGATGCAGAAGTTCCCATGGGAAAAATGGGAGTCTGCGACCACACCATGCATCATAATTGCAGTTTCTGACCGCCGACCCGAGTTCGGTCAGTTTCGAAACCGCAGGGATATCAGTCTGAGGCAACTTCGACGGACATCCTAATCAGGATCTTTAGTGTCAATGCTTTTCATCAGAACTTGTATTCAGGAAAATGAAGAAAACAAAAATTGAAACATTAATTCAAAACAAAGTAGAACTTATGCTCTGATACTTATGTGTGGTTCACCTCCTCCTCAGAGGTAAGCATTAGAAGATGAACTGAAAATGAGTGGAGCTGAAAGCTGAAAAACAAATTGGTCAGTCAAAGAGCAAGATAAGTTTATAAATGCATAAATGGGATTAATTTGTTCGTCACTCGACTAATTTAATGTGATTTTGCACAAACAACCATGTTTGCTTAGTCAAGAATCCTAACGCAGAAAGTGTTTCCAATCCATTAACTTATGTTTACAATTTAGTGGTGCTGCTTATTGGCTAATTAACATTTATGGTTTGAGTAAAATACCTTTGTCTCTGCATGAAATAGAAAATCTTAAATGAACCCAAGAAATTGGTACCTAGTGACCAGTGTTTGTTGAGACTAACAGAATACTTATTGCTTTAATTCAAGCTACGCATCTATTAATAGTGGTGGTTATGAAACTAAACCAAGTTTTTCATTGGTAACAAGTGATGATTATTAAAGAAAGACATGTTTTTATCTCTAACAAGCGTAAAGATGAAGTAAAGCAGCGGTCAATATCTGCTCCAGTAAACCTCTAACTTCCTTCTGTCTTGATGTTTGTGATTAACATAGGTGCCACATTGAGATATGCCTAGTTGCCCAACTTTCAAACAAGACCATGTTTCCAACAAGGAAGAGAGATTTGTTGATGGCCAGAGGCCAACATGTAACGTATCACTTTCAAAGTTTCCTAGGACTGTGATTGTGAGACCTGTAAATTACCTAATCCTCAGTCGCCTCTTCGTGCAGGCGATAAAGGTTTCCTCGACAAACACCTTTATGATGCAGGTGCTGCATCGTCATTGAGCTGCGCTGTCCGTTGTCATCAAGCCACATCGTCCATCAAAGTGATGTCGTTAATCAGCTCCTGCATCGGTGTCGAAGGGCAATGCGTTGGTTCTGATCGGCGCAAAGTCATCACTGCATCAATTTTAATGGTTCTGGACAGCAGAAATTACCTTTCAAGGGATCTGGACTGGATTTGTAACACTGGGCAGGGCAGGACTCACAGATCGCAGAGTCCAGGTATTATTGCAGAGTTGAAGGAAGTCTTTGATGGCCCTAATATTTCAGACCAGGAAACAAGTGTCAGAACTGGTACAATTCCGTTGGGTTCCTCAGGAGCAGTACCCTCAAGAAGCCCACCTTCCAGCAGCCTTGACTCAAGCTTAACTGCACTGAGTATCAAAGTGGCTAGGCGAGGGGGGAAGGGAATTTGGGAGGGTACTGCGGGGAGGGAGACCTGGAATGAGACGTTGTCCTTGATTAGCTTTCCTTTTGTGCTTAGTAAACTCCTTGACTATATTTAACATGGGTTAAACAATGACAACATATCTGTAAAAGAGAATCAGGTTATACATATAACAGTTGTTGTGTACGTCTTCTTAGGCTTCACTGGCAATTTCTGTTCCTATAATTCTCAAGGATACAATGTTATGGCTAAACAACCATTTTCCAAAATGAAGCACACATTCATATAAAGAGCCACTTGGCTTTAGACACAATGTTTCCATAATGATGTGCTTTAACCATTGTTAAATATCACAGTGGTACTTCCAACCACCTTTTTGCAATACACAACACATTACATATGCTAATGAGGCAGATTAATATTCAAATGCCCAAGGGAGCGCTTCAGCGCTATGTATCAGAGTTCAAATATGCAAATGTCCAGGAAGCATATCAGCGCGATGCACTGAGTCCAAATATGCAAATGTTCAAAGAGCGCTTCAGGTCGATGTGACACAATGCCAAAATCATCAGGTATGTAAAAACCCCCAAGAGCGATGTGCCCAAAATACCAGTCATCAATATGTAAATGCCCAAAGAGTGCTCCAGCGCGATGTGCCAAGTTGCCAAAATCATCAAACATGTAAATGACTGAAGAGCGCTTCAGCGCGATGTACAACAGTGCCAAAAT
The DNA here is from genome assembly GCF_964204655.1 of Triturus cristatus. Classification (NCBI taxonomy): domain Eukaryota; kingdom Metazoa; phylum Chordata; class Amphibia; order Caudata; family Salamandridae; genus Triturus; species Triturus cristatus. The sequence goes on along the minus strand of NC_140585.1, from coordinate 409,838,352 downwards.
CACCAAACATGTAAATGACCAAAGAGCACTTCAGCGCTTGTACAAAGTGCCAAAATCACCAAACATGTAAATGACCAAAGAGCGCTTCAGCGTGATGTAAAAAGCGCCAAAATTACCAAACATGTAAATGCTCAACAAGCGCTTCAGCGCGATATGCAACTTTCTTTCAAAATGCAAAATAAGAAAATCAGAAAATAACAAAAACAGCACGTAGTCCCTTTCACAATGCTGTTGGTTAAGAAAGGAACGATCCTACCTGATTGTAGCTGAGAGAGGATCTACAACCTGGGAAAAGAAGACAGAAGTCTCCTTGCTGCAACCGGAATCTTCTTTCAGCAACTAGAGAACAGGAACAGCTGCTGCTCAAGCTCAGGGTTCTCAATAACCAGCAATGAGAACAAGGTGTGGCTCCTATTGAAAGGGCTCAGGAAGAAGCCTCCAGATTCCAGCTCACAGGTAACTACTGGGGCTGAGAAGGGACAATAGGCCTTGATAACATCATAGTCTGCAACAAGCATTGGCACAGACGAATGGCAAAGTGACAACAAGCATTGGTAAAAGCAATAGAAAACAGTAAACAGGTGCCAGACAAGGTGCACCAGGAAACTGACGTGGCAGATCATGACAGTCCACCCCATCAAAAGTGCTCACACTGCCAGTCATGTGGGAGCCCCTGGAAGCTGTCTGTGAAATTTACATATCAAATGTGGTGCATGAATAGAATCACTTGGTTCCCATGAGTCTTCGTCAGGACCATCATAGCCTTTTCATGGAATCAAATACCACAATTTTCCTTTTATGCGTTTACTACCCTTTATACTGTGTACTTCATATTCTTCATGATCTCCAACGAGGAGAGGTGGTGGACCAGCTTGTCATTTGGTCTTTGATGGTTTTAACAACGAAGTGTGAAACACAGGATATATTTTCATGGAGCTTGGTAATTTTAATTTAAATGCTACTGGATTTGCACATTTTTCGATCTCGAATGGTCCAATAAATCATGGATGGAATTTATATTTCTTTTTAAACTGAAAATTTCTTGTAGAGAGCCAGACGAAGTCACCAGTCTTGTACTTTGGTCCTATTTTTCTTTTTCTATCAGCAAATCTTTTATAGTTTGTTTTTGCTTTCTGTACATTTCTTTGCAAATATTTTATAATAGCAGTCATTCCTTGTAATCTAGAGTCCAAAGATGATATATTAGTTTGAGGTTGTGCTAGAGCAATGAAGCATAATGTGGATGACAGCCATGATTCGCGAAGAATGGTGACATGTTTGTGGAAGCATGCTTTAAAGTATTGTAGGCGAATTCAGCTTCCCAGAGGAGATTCACCCATGCGCCTTGATGTTTAAATAAATAGCATCGTAGATATTGTTTTAATACCTGGTTGACTCGCTCTGTTTGGCCATCCGATTCCGGATGGAAACTTGTGGACAAGTTTCTGTTAATCTGTAAAGTGTTGCACCAAGACTTCCATACTTTTTACATAAATTGTGTCTCTAGATCGGAAGTAATAGTGCAAGGTAAGCCATGTAATCTTACTATGTTTTGAACCAGTAAGGTTACTAACTGTGTTGCTGTTGGCATTTTCTCACAAGCAATAAAGTGAGCCATTTTTGACATTCTGTCGACCACCACTAAAATGGTGGTTTTCCCTTGATCCTTGGGTAAGTCCGTAATAAAGTCCATGGATATATCTTCCTAGAGCCGTGTTGGAGTAGGAAGGGGCTGCAATAATACTTTTTATGCGCTATGATCTCCTTTAGCTTGAGCACAAACGTCACATTGAGTTATATATTGGATAACATCCTGTTTCCAGGTAGGCCACCAGAAATGTCTTTGGACAAGCTCTTGTTTTTTTGCTATTGCTGGATGTCCAGCTAATGGTTTGGTGCGACATCATTGTAAGACTTGTTTTTGTAATGATTTTGATGGAATGTACAGGAGTGTTTTTTGAAACGGTAATCCTTGAATAATAGTTCTTTGTCTTTTTGTTGCCAAATTAAGATCTGTTTTAATGGCATACTTTTTCTTATGTCTTGAAAAAATTGTTCAGACATGGTAACTCTGATAATTTGTTATTTTGGAATTATGGATGGAGGTGTAATTGCCTTTTTCATTTTTTCTTCTGCTGTTTCGAATTGAGATAAAGCATCTGCTTTGTTATTTATTTTGTCAGGTCTGAACGTTATTACAAAATTAAATTCTGCAAAGAGTAAGGTCCAATGTAACTGTTCAGGTGGCAAAGCTCGAGCACATCGTAAACATTGGAGGTTACAATGGTCCTTATAGACAGTCACCATATGTTTTGCACCTAGAAGATAATAGCGCCATTCTTTAAAGGCAAGACGAATAGCCAACAGTTCTTTTTCAGTCACAGTATTGTTCATCTCAGCCGGTAAAGATTTTTGTGATAGGAATGCAATGGGATGGAATTGGTTACTTTGTTCATCTTTTTGTGATAGAATTGCCCCAATTGCAGTATCTGAAGCATCCGCTTCAATTATGAAAGGCTGATCGATGTCTGGATGATTTAAAACAGGGGCTGTTGTGTGAGAAAGTGCCATCTTTCTTGCATGGTATGCACCCACCTTTGCTGAATTACTGATGTACTTTGACTGAGTGTGCCCTGGGCTCCTGCCAATCAGGTACTCAGGGCCTATGTTCCTTCCCTAAAACTGTGTTGAAACCTAAACCCAATTGGCATCTCTGGCCACATGTCAGCCCCTGGTAAATGGTACACTAAGTACCCAGGGCCTTGTGACCAGAGAAGGCCCCTAAGGGCTGCAGCACTTATTGTGCCACCCTTAGAGGCCCTGTACCCTGACACACACACACTGCCCTTGCAGGCTGAGTGCCTGGGTACAGAACAAAACAGAGAGTCAACATGGCACACATCCCCGTTTGCCATGCCCACAACACTCACTGCCCTGGCATACATCAGCCACCCCTCTAGCTGGATGCCTTATGCCAGTGGTGTGGGTACAGGTGCCAGAGCCCTGTGCCCCTACAGTACCCAGGTCCATTCCTGGGTACTGTAAGTACAATGCTGCCATTAAGAGTATATGGTGCTGGGAGGTCGTCAACACGAACTCCACAGCACCATGATGGCAACACTGAAGACTGAGAAGTTTGGTATCAAACTTATCAGCACATTAAACCCGCACTGATGCCAGTATGGGATTTAATGTACAAAGCACGACAGAGGGCATCTTAGAGAAGCCCCCTGAACCTAACCTACAATTCACGTCTTGTCTGAGGGGGTGCCTAGGCTGCCACACAGCAGGCATGTTGCTGGACCCCTGGGTAGAGAGCCATCCACTCTCCTGGGCCTGCAACAATGCACATCCTGGGCGAGGTGATATGTCTCCTCCCCCAGGATGGGCAGGGGAAGCTTCAAAGGCATGCCGCCTTTGTGAGCTTCTCCAGGCAACTTGCTGTACTCAGCAACTGGCCCCTACTGGTTCTGACCCCCACTCTGGCAGAAACCCCAAAGAAGGAAAAGAGGTGTGCCAGCCTCTGCCAACCCTATCTCTCAGGTGGGGGAGGCGAGGTGAAGCACATCTCCCGGCTCCCGCCATCTTGAAGATGGGAAGCCCTGCCCAATCAGTGCTAGGCTACTGCCCCCCTCCCACAGGTGGCGGGATAGGGGGTGTACCCACCCCAGGGCAGGGACCCAGAGGTCCCTGCCCTTTACCTACCTGTAATGCCCCTAAATCTAGTATTTAGGGGCACCCTGAACCTTCCTTCCTGTGATCCAGATTCCAAAACAGCAAAGAAGATCAAGAAGCAAGAAGACCTGCCGTGCAGCTGCTAAGACGAGGAAGACACCAACTGCTTTGGCCCCAGCCCTACCGGCATGTCGATCCTCAAACCTGCTCCTGCTCAAACCCGACACCTCCCGTGGCCAGCAACCTCACAAACCCCGGAGGACCTGGCTGTCTTGTGACTCTAAGCATCTGGGACTTCCACGAGCAGTGGTACTGCTCAAAGCAAGTAACTGACCCCTGGCAGCAGCCAGGAACCGCGGACCCTGCACAGACTACACCCACCAAGCCTGGCCTGTGCTGGAGTGGACAAAGATCACGAGGACGTCCCCATGGCGACTGTGACCCCGAATCCGGCACCCAAGGACCCACCTCGACGCTCCTGATGATTGCTGCAGCCTCAGAACCAGGGACCCCCCCAACTGCGATCAACAGAGGGTAAGATTTCCCGACACCAAAAGGCACCCCTGCACCCGGCGCCCTGCGGCCCCCTGTGCCCAACTCCTGGGTACCTACCTATCCTCTAACTACCCAACTTACCTCTCGAAGTGGTGGTCGCACCTGAAGAAGCTTCGTCCCCGAGCTTGCAGCCTTTGTTCGTTCTTGAGCTTCTTTATTGCAATTCATTGAGCACCCGACGGCTCAAAAGCACCCTGCACCCAGCCGCCCGAGTGGCCCTGGCAGTGCAACTTCTACTCTAACCTACTTCTCCATTTGCCCTGAGCAAGTGACCAGGAGCCCAGCTCCTACAGCCGCGTGGCCTGCTAGCCAACAGCCACCAACCACGGGCCCCCTGCCTCCCATGGGATAACATTGGGCCTATCTCACTCTGCACCCGGCTGCCCCTGTGCCACTGAGGGTGTAACAACTGTACTTACCTGACCCTGGGAGACCCCTGAGTCTATGCCCAGCACCTCAACTCTGCCAGTCGGGTACTTACCCAAAAGCCGATAACTCACTTTTATTCCATTGGGTAACATTGGCTGGTTTCACTTGAAAATTCTTCTAAGTGTGGAGTTTCTAAACTTTAAAATATTCACCTAAAATCAACCGAGTAACGAAATCGAAAATACTCACCTGCTATTAGGAGAGATCCCAGTGCTGGATCTTGGTGCCCAGCACTGACCCTGAAAAGTAATTACAACCATACTTACCGCTAACTCAATTTTCTCCCATAGGAAACCATTGACTGTTTTTCTGTGAAATTTCTTGTGTCAATTTTGCAAACTTACAAACATTCGTTAGAAATCGCCTGTTGGACTTGGCCCCTTTTCCCTCATTTTTTTCGTTTTTGTAGTGTAAAGGTGCAGGTGCTTACTTCTCCCAAGATGGCTGCCACAGACCCCTGCTACTGCAGGGTGGTCGTTTTTCATAGTAGCACCCTAGCTGCCAGGAGCTGGCTGGGACCCACAACAATGTTGCGATACCAGCCCGCCTTTTTGTCCCATAGTTAGAGTGGGGAAGCTCCTGGAAGAAGCTGGAACCTTCTAGAAGGGAGGTGGGGTTTTACTTTTGCCGCCTTGGCTAGAGGTCACCTGACCTAGGGCTACTTAAGAGTGGGAGGGAAGCTTTTGTGGTGAGTTGGCCATTGGGGTGAAGCAGAGCTGGAAGAATCCACCAGGAGTGTAGGCGGTAGGGCATAGCCAGGGACTTATGCCTCTGAGAGTGACAGGATTTAGGTACTGCCTCTTAAGTGAGTGAGGTGCCCTGTGAATCCCACTGATCTTGCCCAGTAGTAGGAGGACCCAGAGACTCTCTGCCAGCCTGACTAGGAAGGACCTAGTCGCCCTCTCCATCCCTACCCCTGTAACAGAACCCCTTAAGGGCGCCAGATACATCTGCGCCAAAAGACTTCATCTGTCAACTGAGAACTGAAACCTAACTTTAAGAACTGAGACTGCATGACAAGAGCGAGCTGTAAGCCTTGAATGCCAGAGCTGAGACTGCGTGTCCAAGCTACCCTAGTGAACAAAATACTAAGCCGATTGCCAAGTCACCGGGGATCGACCAGGTACTAGCGCTGTGACCCCCGCGCTCCCTGCCCTGGTCTGGGACCCCCGGCAGCGTGCTCCGCTGAGCACTTTACCCCCATCCTTAATTTGAGCCCCCCCCCCCTGCGACGACAAAGCCAGCGCGCTCACCGCCGCGGCCTGGAGGCCTGGAGGAGTGCCCTGCTGTGTCGCGAGGCCCAGGCGAAGTCCGGGGCCCCGTCGCTGCCGTCGCAGCCGTGTGAGGAGAAGCGCAAGGTCGGGGCCGAGTTCCCCCAACGTCGTGAGGACGGACGCCTGCTGACGCCGAGACGGAGGTAAGCCCGGAGGCCGAGATCCCCCCTGGTGCGCCCCCTGCTGGTCTGGAAACCACACCGCACTTGGCCCGGGTTGTCCCCTCCGTGGGAATCCCCTCCCCTGCCTGCGCGACGGAGAGACCCCGCCGAGGGATCCTGTCCGTGTCCCCCCTCCTGTGTTACTGAGCGCGGTGCTCTGTGAACTGCACCGGAGCATAGGGACTCGCTCCTCAAGTCCAGTAATCTTCCCCGCTGGAAGCCGTTCAAAGTACTGACTGACATTACTCTCGTGTGGCGCTTCACGCCACCGACTCTGCTTCCTCAGCCGGAGAGACCGTGACGGCGAGTAACCCCATGTGTTATATGCACTGCTCGAAAGTAACTATATGCCAAGGAATGCGAGTAGCGCATTGTGTTATATGCTCTGCTCGAAAGTAATTACATGCCAAGGAATGCGAGTAGCGCATTGTGTTATATGCTCTGCTCGAAAGTAATTACATGCCAAGGAATGCGAGTAGCGCACTGTGTTACATGTTCTGCTCGAAAGTAACTATATGCCAAGGAATGCGAGTAGCGCATTGTGTTATATGCTCTGCTCGAAAGTAATTACATGCCAAGGAATGCGAGTAGCGCATTGTGTTATATGCTCTGCTCGAAAGTAATTACATGCCAAGGAATGCGAGTAGCGCATTGTGTTATATGCTCTGCTCGAAAGTAGCTACATGCCCAGGAATGCGAGTAGCGCACTGTGTTATATGCTCTGCTCAAAGGTAATGACATGCGACTGATTACGAGTCACGCGATGTATTAAATGTTCTACGCAAACGTATCCACATGCAACTGATTGCGCGTAGCGCTATGTTTATATGCCTTGCTTCACAGTACTAGGGGCCCTTGATCACGAGGAGCGCTCAGTTCTACAGGCGCCATGTTAGTGAACCCAATGTGTCCCCTTTCAAGTATTACGCTTAGTTAGACGGCCGGTTCAGGGAAAGACTTTACGTAAGCGCGCACGGCGCTAGAACAAGGTTAGGCACTGCATAGATATCACCCAGAGTGTCGAATGTAATGTCACAATGGTATTATGATTCATGTATTACCTTGTTATTTCCTGAACTGCATCTGACCAGCTATACTTGGATAAACTTGAAGTATTTGCATAATTTAAACGGTGTGGCGTCCCTTATTGTGTGTGACTCTAGTCCATGAGAAGCGTGTGGTGTATGGTTGCTTAACACATAGCCCTCTGGTTGCCCGACCGGCTCGCGCCACGCTACCGCCTATAGGGCCTGGTGACCCCAGGTTCCTACATCGCCTGTATAACCTAAACGCATTTTCTCAACTGCTTACAGGTGGTACACCAGTGCTGGATCCAGGATCCAACATTGAGCTAGAAAAAGTAACAATAACCCCACTTACCTGCTAAGTGAATTTCCTCCCATAGGATAACATTGGTGATTTTATTGGAAAAAGTTTTTAAGTGTCAACTTTTAAAATACCAAAATATTGCTTAAAAATCACAACAGTAACTAAAACGTATTTACTCACCTGTTTCAGGGAACTGTCCCAGGACTGAATCTAGGATCCAGTCCTGGAGTTAGAAAAGTAATCCTAAAAGTAATCAATTGCATTTACTTAGAATTTCCCATTGAGCTCAATGTATTATTGTGTTTAATTGTGTTGCCAATTGCAACAAATTGTAACTATTGCATTCAGAAGACTATTGCCTATTGAAAAGTTTTAACTAAAACATCTCATTCTGAGAAAGTATATTTTGATACCTATTGTTGGTTCTAAAATAAAACAACCATATATTATTATATACAAACCATTGGACTAGAGTTCAGTTCTTGAGTGTGTGAGACCATTTGCTGACTGAGTGTGTACAACAAATGCTTTACACTGTTCTCTGATACTGCCTTACTGCTCGACCAAGCTACCACTTTAGAGAGTAAGGGTATATCTAACATTAACCTCTGCCAAACCTCTGGGGAATGTGGACTCCGTACACACTGTACCTATTTGGGAACAGTATATACAGAGCCACTTTCCTACATGTTGTAAATGCAGTTTTAAGGGTTTGAAAGGCAGATTTGGTTTCTGGCATCCATTGGAACAGAACATGTTTCCTTAGCAATTTCGTTAAAGGACTTGCTTTGCTGGAAAACTGCTTGATGAAGCCCCGATAAAATTTGCAAAACCTATAAATCGCTGGATATCTTTCACTGAGGTTGGTTCTGGCCAGTTTAATATTGCCTGAACTTTTCTGGGTGCCATTGTGATTCCCTGAGGTGACAATATGAAACCTAAGAATTCCACCTTGTAGGTGTTGAATTCGCACTTAGATAGTTTACAGAACAGGCCATGTTGGCGCAGGGTGTTTAATACCAGTTTTACATGTTTCTCCTATTCCGAGACAGACTGTGAATAGATCAACAAATCATCGATGTAGGCGTTGACAAACTTGCCAAGAAAATCTCGTAAGACATCATTTATGAAAAATTGAAATGCCCCAGGGGCGTTACATATGCCAAAGGGCATTACGCAGTATTCAAACAAGCCAAAACGAGTTCGAAAAACGGCCTTCCACTCGTCTCCGGCTCGGACACGTACGAGATGGTTTGCCCCTCTCAGATCCAACTTGGTGTAAATAGTTGCTACTCTTACCTGGTCCAAGAGAATGGGGATAAGTGGCAAAGGATATCGTTTTTTAATCGTGATGTTGTATAAAGTGCGATAGTCTATGCACAAGCGTAATTCCCCATTACTTTTGGGCACAAAAAACAGAGAGGACACGGCCAGAGACTTGGAAGGGTGAATGAAACCATTCTTCAAAAATTTGTCTAGGTAGTCTCTAAGATGTTGGTTCTCTTGTTCAGTAAGTGCATAGATCCTGCTACAGGGAATCTTGGCACCAGGTACAAGGTCTATTTCACAGTCGTATGTTCTGTGAGGGGGAAGGATTTCAGCACTTTTCTCACAGAATACAACTTGGAACTCTTTATACACCGCAGGTAATTCTACATCCTGCTCCGCAGCTGTAGCGATATAATGTGCAGTAGACTTGGTATGATCTTGAACTAAGAGTTTGGACATATTTTCTTGTGGGTGTAAACATTCCTGTTGACACCACTCTGACTGAAAAGTAACACTTCTCTTAGACCAGTCTATTGTGGGATTGGGGTCGGTCAACCAAGGCATCCCGAGGATGACACCAAATTGGGGAGCATCAATGATATCAAAGGATATTTCCTCCATGTGCGTTTGATCCTGAGTAAAACATGTCATGGTTACTTTTATAGTAGAATGAATAATCAGTCCAGATGTTAATTGTTTGCCATCTACCGCATGAACCATTTCTGGTTTTGTTTTTACCAAGGTAGGTATTTCTAATTTTGTTACAAAAGCGGCATTGATAAAGTTGCCGGTGGCTCCAGAATCCACCACGACCACTGCAGATTTAGGTTCTTGCTGAGAAATGGTGAATTGTACGTTTAATACTAGATGGGGAACGGAGATTTGCAATGTGTTGGCAACAGATTGATTAGGAGGCAAAGATTGAGTACTCGAGGAAGTCTCCTGGCTGTTCCCCGAGAATTCTAGTTTCCCACTTTGGTTGCAGTTGTATTTGGCTTTGCTAAGCAGTGTTTGACTAAATGTCGATTTTTGCCACAATATAGACATAGACCTTTTTTCCGACGAGACTCCTTTTCTTCAGAGGTTAAGGGTTTTAGTATACCTCCGATCTCCATTGGTTCACTAGTATCCTGTGATACAAAGTGTGTTTTTTCTTATGGAATGTCTGAACTCCAACTGTTTCTTGTCTCCTTTACGATCCGAAACCCTGTGGTCTAACCGAAGACTTAAAGCTATTAGGTCTTCACATGTTCTCGGTTGAGGGTCTATCGTAGCTTTGTGATAAAAAAAAGGATGCTCTGTGAAATACAATTTGAAGAAGTAGGGACGCTGGCATTGATTCTTTGTTATTTGGTTTACATTTTGAAGTTCAGCCACCAGGTGGGTATCTTTAATTTCTCATTTACATCAAAGACACTGTTTTGGGTTTCATTGTTGGCTCACTACAAGAAAACCCGATCCAGATAGCAGACCTGGCTCAGGGCCACTATCAGGGGCTCAGCTTCAGTGGGGATGTTAGTGGTGTTATGCCCCCCTCCCCAATAAATGTATTTTCTGGTATATAGTTGGGTGTGTGTGTTTTGAGTTGTTTATGGTGAGGTGTCTGTTAGATTTCACTAGGAATTTTGACATGCCCACATACAAACATGCAAACACACTCTGTCCCTCTCTCTGTTTTGAAAGTCTTCAAAAATGTTAGTTAGTTTGCTAAATATTGTGTTTTCCCTCACTTAGTACCTCTCATCTATCCGCATTCCTCTATCTTTCCACTGCCCTTAAGCTCATCTTTTGTGCCCTACTTGTCCTATAATGTATTTTAACATTATAAGCCTTTGTGATTGTTGGACAATCTAAAGCTTGCACCCCCCAATCGTACTTTCCAAGCTACAGCCTTGGCCATCAGACCCAACTACCAAGTCAAGAATACATTTATTTTGGGGTGTCACACCACAAACACCACCCCTGAAGCTACACCCCTGTATGTATTAGAAATCAAGTTTCCTGTTACCAGTTGTGGTAGTCCAATAATGCTGTGATGTAATGTAATTTATGAACTTTTTAGCTTTTGCTCACATGAAGTTGTATACTGTGTGCTGAAACTCTGTCTGAGAGAGCCCATTAGGTGAAGAAGGATTCTAAGAATCCATAAGCCTGCCAGGATCTTACAAAACACCAGAAAGCTAAAATAACCTTGTCCAAGAGATTTGGACAGGGAAGTCTCTATACCTTGGTGGACCTGCAGGACAAGTTATCTGCTTATAAGGAATTTAAAAAACAATGAGATGGCCTTATAAATGTAGCCTGACTCATGCCATGGGGTTTGGACTACGAAGCTTTAATCTCAGAGTCCTCTATGAGAAGTTATCTGATCCCTGTTTACCGCTTCAAAATATCAGTTAACACATTGCTTTCAAGGCAAATATCAACGTGGACAGGCTAGAACACAGACATTAGGGGCAGGCTACTGGTGAGTCCGTAAGTCAGGACGCGGCCCCTTTCTCTACACCCTCCATCCCCAAGACTATTGCAGGGCCAGACTAGAGAACCAAAATCAGTGCTATCAAAAATGCTCAAACCAGCCCCACTGCCTTCGTGTGCTTGTGCAATCGGTCTCTTTCGATCCATCTATTCTCTCTCTTTTTCTCTTGTTACCCTCTCTGATTTCTTTCTCTCCCTACCTTCCACTTCCACTTTCCTCCCTCTCTTTTTCTCCCATCACCTTCTGAAATTAACCTGTGGGTCTGGAGAAAGTGTCAGAGGCACCAGGAGTGGCCCTGGGCTTTCAGAATCGGCCTCCAAGGGCTCCAGTTCACTGGGGAAATGCCCTGTGGAAAAAAAGGCCTGCCCGACCTTGGGCTATTCTGAAATCCAGATAATGTAGGTCATGTTGGGGCAGGCAGCATCGGAATATCACCGTACCCACTTCTTTGCCCAGCCCTTGAAACCTTAGCACCCCTCTGCTACCTTACCAGACGCCAGTGCCGTGGGCGCCTTCCAGCTTTCTTCGTCTCCTAAAGTGAGGGCAACAAAAGGCTGGAAATGGAAGTAAATATGGAGTGATCCCAATGAGGTGAATCCAATGACATTGCGCCAGTCTCTGGAAACTGAAGCTGGAAACTGGGAAACAGAGAGGAAGGAGACAATGCAGGGCAACAGTCCTACTACAATCACCATCATGTCATCACTCAGCCTTCCTAAAGGAGATGCAGTTTCACTATAATCACCCTAGGAAAGCTGGCTATACACAGGGGGTGCCACTTTCTACCCCCAACGGACCAAGTAAAGAAAAAGAGGGTTAATGCTCCCCATTACTCCCATTGGAAGTGAGACACATACCGGCAAAGACAAGAGGAATGGTCGTTGGCTACTTTGTGCCTTCTTTTTCTCAGAAACAGAGATTTTTGCATACATCTTTCTTAAACTTTATTTATTGATTTTCAATTAACATAACCTCCCCTCACTTTCGTCACTTGCTGTTATATTGCACAATTTCGCATTACACGCACCGTCCATTGTAATAAGCTGCAAACACCTCTATATAGAGATACAGACTACAAAATCTTTGCATCTTCAAGTTACCCATCCCGTTTCCTATCTGTGGTATTCGGTTCCTGTAAGTGACAATGGGGGTCTTCCAAGCCATAAAGGGCATGTCGTGTGGTTGCTTGTGTGCTGGATGTGGCGGGGTCAGGCGCATGTGTGACTTCAGCGTCAGTCTGCGGCAAGCAATAAAGGGTTCCCAGATATTTTTGGGCCATTTGGCAAGGGGCATCAGGTCCCAGTATTCATTTGTTGTTCATGGCAATAGAAGATGTCGGCAGTCCAGGCTTGTGTGGTCGGTGTCAGCTGTCTTCCCCAGTGTATTGCCACTCTGCGCTTAGCTAGCAGTAGCAGCATTGCCGTGAGGCGTCTGCAGCTCTTCTGAACATCTTTCATGTACTACTACTGGGTAGGCACACCATAGGATCCAGCATGAGTGGCTCTCCGGTGATGGTGCTCACCGTCTCACCCACCTTAGCCCAATAGAGGGCTATTTTAGGACAGGATCATGCTAAGTGTGCAAAAGTGGCTTCCAGCTGTGGCATCGGACGCATGTGGAATTAGTAGTTAGTCCCGTTCGGTGTAGCTCTTCAGGCGTGCGGTATGTACTGTTTAAGTAATTGAAGTGTATCAGTCTCAGACGGTAATTTGTGGATATTTGTTCAGTTTGGACACAGCAATAGTCCCATTGTGCCGCTGTTATTTCCAGGTGCAAGTCCCGTTCTCAGGCCAGACGAGATTTCGAAGTATCGATGGCTGAGGCTGTCTGTATGAGTGTGTAGAAGCAAGTGATACGTTTACGCAGCGTGTTAGCTGTCTGGACATATTCTAATGCTGTAAAATGGGGGGAGGTGCAGGAAAGGTGTCATGTATTGTGTGACTGGCGGCTCTGATTTGATAGTATAATAACATGTCTGAGAATTATGGCATACTCGTGTCAGTGTTGGCTAAGCCAGGAAGGAACTCCCCATCTGGGTATAGGTCGGCATACCTTTTAATATTGTGCAGAGGTGGGAACACAGGGTAGTCTAGGAGAGAGGCGTATAGCGCTGAGAGGCTATCTCATTTCCGGAGCCCATCCTTCGTCCAGTGCATATATTCCACTGTGTCTATTTTTACTTTAGGGGCCTTATATTTTAGGAACAGTGCAGTGGTTAGTGGCCACAGGTTTGCCCGATCGCGCTCAATCACTACGTATGGCTGGAATGGGGTAGGGTGCAGCCAGTGGTGAAGAAACTTTGCTTGAGTACACAACGCGTACAGCATCATGTCTGGAGCGCCTAGTCCTCCACGCACATGTGGCAGAGTTAACCTTTCATATGCCACTCCAGGTTGGCGGCCTGCCCAGGTGACGGTAATCCGGCTGAACCCCAGGCACTTTAAGAATTGTGTAGTGAGTGGGAGGGCGATATTCACAAACAAATACAGGAACTTGGGAAGTACAACCATTTTAGCTATGGCTATACAGCCTGCCATAGACAAAGGGAATTTGATCCACAGTTTAATGCGGGATTCCAACCAGCCCATAGCATGTCCATAGTTCGCTCTCCACAGTTCCTTGGGGTCTCTGCTAAGACATATGCCCAAGTATTTAAAACTAATTAGTCACCCATCTCAGGGGTGCTCAGTAACACAGGGCGTTGCAGAGTCAGTCAGTGGGAATAGATTTGATTTGGCCCATTTTACCTGGATTCCCGAGTTACCTCCATAAAGGATGACTTCCCTGATCACCGGCCCAAGTTCACTTCCGGATCTCAGCGTATAATGCCACATCGCCTGCGGACATGCAGGCGTTGAAGCCTTAAGTAGTAAAGCCTATTACACGTTCTGCATTATGTTGCCGCAGTCTGGCAGCTAGCGGCTCCATGGCTATGGCAAATAGGATCGGTGATAGAGGGCATCTTTGCCTAGTGCTGCGAGTGAGGTTTATTGGATCTGAGGTGCATCCATTTAGCCTAATTCATGCAGTGGGAAGGGTATACAATAGTTGTATTTTTAAGATAAAATTATGACTCAGTCCCAGCCATCGCAGGAGTGCGAAAAGAAAGGGCCATTCAAGTGTCAAATGCTTTCGTGGCGTCCAATAGCCGGCCACCGCAGGGATGTCAGGGTGCAAGTGATGCATGATCGTGAAGATGGTGCGGAGATTATGCGATGTCGCGTGCCCAGGGACAAAGACCAACTGATCCGGTCGTACTATTAGAGGCAAGAGAGGCAGTAAGCGGTTTGCTAGGATTTTCGCATATATCTTGTTGTCAATGTTTGTTAAGGACAGTGGACGGTATGACTCACATAGGTCGGCTGGCTTGTCATGTTTTAGGATGGTTACAATTACCACGTTCCGTAGGGATAAGGTGTGGGATTGGAATTGGGTCATATTCTTTATAGAAGCCCGATGTCAGTCCATCGAGCCATGAAGGCTTTATCCGCCGGCATACTTGATATTACTTGGGTGATCTCTTCTGGCATTATCGGCGCATCTAAATAGTCTCTGTGGGATTAGTCAAGCTATAGGAGTTGAATGGAGTTAAAGAATTCCTGCAACAATTCTGGTTCTCTATCTATTCCAGCCATGTACAGCTTAGCATTAAAAGAGGACATTATTTCAGGTAGTTTTTATAGGGAGGAAATTGTTTGGTAGTCGTCACCCTTTGATTCAGTTACATAGGTGGCGGCATGAGGTTTGCGCAGCAATCCAGCCAGAGTCCTGCCTGGGCAATCTCCCTCCCCGTATCTGCGTGCCTGGGCCTCCTTTTCTGGGAAATAGGTCTCCCTCTCTGCCTTTTCTCTGTATGTGGAGATTTTCTCTCTAATGTTGCCAGCACCGAAGAAGCGGCCTTCCTGCAGTATTCTTTTTTTGGTTCCTTAATCTCGGCTTCCAGTGCAGCGAGTGTACCGCGCAGTGCACATAAAACTCTGGACTGTTTCACGATGCAAACCCCGCGTATGACCACTTTAAATGCTTCTCATAGCATGGAGGGGGAATCCACCGACCTGGTGTTGGGCTCAAAATAATCCTCGATTGCGATTGCGGTGCAGATTTCTTCTCTGAAAGAAGCATCACACAATGCATGCGGGGGGAGTCGCCACATGAAAGCATGTGGAATGGTCTGTGGGATCTTGAGTGTCAGCAGCACTGGTGCGTGATCAGAAAGCCGGCACGGTAGGTGTTTAGCCAGTGGGATGTTAGCTAGTGCATCTTTGGTGATGAGACAATAGTCTAATCGGGACCATGTATTTTGATAGGAAGAGTAGCAGGTTCCCTCCCCTGTGTTTGAGTTGGCATGCTGCCACACATCAGTGAGCAGGTGGTCTGTGATCAGTATGTTTAGAGCTTCGGCAGCACACAGGCTCTGCTTCTGCCCAGCAAAGCGGTCCTGCGTCTCCCCTAATGTCACATCGAAATCCCCACCCCATAAGATCATCCCCGTTCGATGATTAGTCATCTGTCTCCAAAGGTTCGAGAAGAAGTCTGGGTCGTCAGTGTTTGGGCCATATACTGCAACCAACATCATCAGTTGCTTATAAAGTGTTCCGTGCACAATTACGTGCCTGCCCTCCTGGTTGGTGTGCGTCTGTGTAGTGTGCCATGGCAGGCCCCTTCTAATCAATACCAAGATGCCCCTGCTGTAATTGGAGTATACTGCAGACAGGGTTTCTCCCTACCATCGGGCCTATAGTCTTGAAAGTGTACTGTTGGTTAGGTGCGTTTCTTGTAAAAATCAGATGACAATTTGGTGTTGCGTCAGATATGCGTGAACCATTCAGGATTTGCAATGGTCATTTAGTCCTCTGACATTCCAGATCAGGCATTTAATGCTAACCATCATGGGAAGATGTTAGTTTCTTTGATAGTGTTAGTCTGCCAGTACATCTTAGGATTTCCCTTGTCCGCAGCCTATTTAAGTTGAGCGGCAGTTTGTGTGAGTGGTGTGAACTCCAGATGGAAACCAGAGGTTGTGTTTTCCCTAGAGCGGTCTTCAGTGAGTTGCCCCCGCCCTCTCCAGCATGTCAAAACATGAAAGCAAACTTGTAAACTTCCCTTTTCCCCCTTCCCTCCCAATCCAACCCCCCCAAACAGGTTAAATAACTTCCCCTCCCTCGTCCCGTCCCTCTCCCAAAACTACAACACAACATGTGCAGGAATTATTCCACGGGCCATGAGTTCGCCAACAGACTGCTTTGTCCCTTGGGCCTTTGTTGCCAGGCGGTGTCCAAAGGGCAGTCAGATGTGTTTTAGATCGCTGTCGGCTGGCAGTATCCAGGGCCAATGCCCCCGGTGGGTTCCCGTCACTGCCCTGTTCATAGTGTCCTTCACGAGGGGTACAACTGTCGAACAGGTGTATATATGATCAATCATTGTCGCTGGTACGGCCTTCCTTGGATGGACGGGGTGATTTTGATGCGGCGCACTTGGTTTTGCTTATTTATTTCACATACTACATCGCAGTGCCAGAGTCAGTGATGAATTTTGTGGTGCCATCAAGTGAAATTTGCAGTTTTGCCAGGTATAGTAGGGCATAGCTAACTTCCAGTTGTTGGAGCACTCGCTTGACAGATATAAAGTCCCTTCTTGCGGCCTCAGCAAAAAAAGAAGACTTGGGAAAGGAAAATGGAAATGAACGAGGAACTCTGGGCGAAAATCGTGTACGACTCGAAACAGACGAACAGTGCCAGATTCTGGAAAACAATCCATAGCCACCAATGCCCAGGACACAAAGGAATAAATTCACATATATCTGAATCCTAATGGGCACACTACTTATCAAATCACTTCAATGATAAAAACCCAGAGGGGGACCCACTCAGAGGAAAAACTCGGACAATCAAGATCTACCCAAGCAGTAACAAAACAGGAATACACAAACGTGAAGTATATGACGACTCCAACCAGACTGAGATCCTGCGTAAGCTTGCAAATCCGGAGGAGGAAGGAACAACAAGCTCCAATCTAACCTCAAACAGGAAGGAAAAAAATCATGCAGCAACAGCGGTTAGGATTAAGCCACAAATATCAAAAGGGAAACTAGAAGGCGCTCCTGGCCCCAACGGAATCCCGCCAATAATGTACAAGCAAGACGCTAACTTCTGGAGCAACACACTGACGCCAGTCTTCCAGGAAATTAGGGGAAACAGCGATATGTCCATCATCCTAGAGAGGATCAATAATAAGTCCGATCTATAAACAGGGCGTAAGGAGCAATCCAAGTAACCATCGACTTATCGCCCTTATTGACACAGAGGCAAAGTACTATGCGGGACTCCTCTTGGAGGAATTAACACCCTGGGCAGCTACAAAACACATCATCCCAGCAAACCAAACCAGATTCTGCAGAGGTCAGGGCACAACAACTAATATCATGACGCTAACCCTACTGATAGACGCGGTTAAGACAGCCGAGAGATCGCTATTTCTATGCTTCATAGATTATAGTGCCGCGTTTGACCATGTAGACCGCAGCAAACTCTGGCAGAAACTGGATAAGTGGGGGATTCCCGGGCCACTTCTAAAACAGCTGATACTACTGCACACCAACACTTGGGTCAAGATCAAACTGGGAACTGGAATGCACCTTTCAAGGCAAATCATCATCACCAAAGGTCTAAAACAAGGATGCGTTCTAGCCCCCATGCTGTTTAACCTTTTTCTCGCAGATCTTCCTGGAGAACTGGACAAAACCAAATCGCATGCCCCAACGTTGGGAGACATCACACTATCAAACCTCCTATATGCAGATGAACTGGTCTTAATTAGTCGGTCCTCGATTGAACTACAACACCTCCTGGACACCACCAACAAATTTTCATCAAACAATGCATTAAGGATCAACTTAAACAAATCAAAAATTATGTCAGTGAACCATAATAAAACAAAGAAACTTGCATGGTTCCTCAACGGACAGAGGCTAGGCCACGTAGCCAATTATAAATACCTAGGTGTACTATTAGACAGTAGAGGTTCGTTTAAATCCCAACTAGAGGCCATCCGTCGGAAGGGCACAACATTCTATTTCTCAATGAAGCCCCTGAAGAAAGTTCTCCCCGATCGATCACTGGATCCCCTTCTACAGGTGATCAAAGCACGTCTACGGCCAATGCTCACATATGGCAGTGAAACCATGCAAGGGAAAGATGCGACGGCTATAGACAAAATAATCAGTAGAGCATACAGGGCAATCTTCCATCTGCTGAACTACGTGTCCCCTGTCCAAATCCTCCTCGAATTTGGTCTCCAGAGACAAACGGTGGAGAGAAGAGGCACCTATATAAAAAGCTGGCGCAAATTCAGAGGCATGGAGCAAGAATATCTAAACGCCCATCTCTGGACCGAACTGTCCACCTGAGAGAACTCACCCGCCAGGAAGTATCTATTAGAATCACTGGAGTACCTGGAATTAACAAATCTCTGGGAGTCATCCACAGACAATAAAAGCTTCAAAAAGGTGGTAACAAAAGTAACCAAAATGATATCATCCATAGAAGACAAAGAAATTCTGGGCAAGAGGGCTCATGGATGGACAGTGCTGAATGATTATAAAGTTCTAAAGCCGCAGGAATACCTGAAAACGGGTCTCACGCAGAAGACAAAAGACACATTTTCAAAACTGCGCTTCGGCATCCTACCAATACTACCTCACCTGGCACCTTGGAAAAGGGGAACAGAAGAACACCTTTGCCGTCTTTGTAGAACAGGGAAAGAGGACCTAATACATATAATTAGCATCTGCCCAAACCTGATGGACATAAGGCGCGCCTTACTCCGAGTATTATGGAACCAAAAGGGCATTACAAGCTGCAGGCAGGCTGTGAAGCTGTGCTTTAAACCTGAAGAGATCTAGCTAAATTGCAGACTAACAAAGTACTTTGATATAGCGGCCAGAAGACTTACGAGCTAGCCATACGGTACATCTGAAGTACAGCAAGCAACAGCATTTTAACCACACAAAGGAACAGTCCGCCAAGTCATAATTACGCTCCGGCAAACAGAGGCACATTCACTTTATAAACTTAGAAAAGGAATATACAAACAATGCAGTTGAGACTGTCTCGATTTTATAGAGTGTAAAATACTTTTTTCTTCTTACTTGAATAATATAAGTGTAAAACAAGGTTTGAATGATTTTTAATGATGGAAGTTTTAATATTGTGAGTTTTAATTAACTGTACAATAAAGTTATTCTTATTCTTATTCCTTCTTGCGGCCTGAACTGTCAGGGTGAAGTCAGGCTAGAATGAGAGGATGCTCCTCTGGTGACAGACTTCTCCACGTTCTCTGGCTTTGCGGAGGATCGTGTCTCGGTCTCGATAATTCAACATCCGAGCAATTGTAGGGCGGGGTGGTGGCCCGGGGGGCGGCCTTGTCTTAAGGGTGTGATGTGCCCCCTCCACAATAAAGACAGCTGACAGGTCTGTTTTGAATAGCTCTGGCAGCAGTTGCTCAATGTAATCTTCCATTTTAGCAATATCTGTGGATTCATGAATTCCCGTAATGCAGAGGTTATTTCTGCGGGAGCGTGATTCCAAGTCTTTGTTCATGGCTTTTATAACCTCTAGCACTTTGTCCATTTTTAGAAGCTTCTGGTTGTCCTCTGTCCATCTATCCTCTGCATCCGATATCCTTGCTTCCGCGTGATTGAGATGTTCATCATGAGCATCTACGCATTGTTTAACCTGATCTAGACGTGCTGCCAGTTGGTCTAGCCTGGAGTTGATTGTTTTAAGGCTTGTCTTGACGTCCACTAGTAGTGAGCGTATGTCCTCATTCTGAGTGTCTGGTTCAGCTGTCTGTTGGCCATATGTATCTTGGGCCGGTTCACCCAGTCTGGTATGGCGGCACCCCTCAAATGTGAGCTTGGGCTGCTTGGCATTCGGTTTTCCCATTGTTATTGATGGTGTCCCAGCAGTTATCACTTTTTATGTTTAGTGTGCAAAGAGGGTGAACAGATTCTCTTATGGTGCCAGAGATCGCTCAGAGGCGGGATAAGCAGTTAACGGCGTGGAGGCTTCCTGCCAAGCGTCTACTTTTAATGTCAGCGTGTTCTCCCCTTTCCGGCGACCATTAACAATGCCCTGGTTGCTGGTTGGGCTCTGTATTGGAGCACTTCAGTCAAATTGGGGGCATTCGGATAGGGCTCAGGGGTCCGCTCCCCATCTTTCAATGTTGAACTATCCAATTCTCAGATGTGGTATGGTGGTGGCGGTGAGTATGTCTTGCACAGTATTAATACATATAAATGAGTGTTGGAGGTTTGTGATAAAGCACACTTCCTCCTACCTAGTCCAGAATAACAAGGAAGTTTTGCTACAGTGTGCCAGTACTTTTTTGTTGAAACTATTGCACAGTATTAAGCCAGTTTTGCCAGTTCTGCTGCGTTTTGGATTAAGGTTTTGTCGTTTCTGTCCCCCCCATGCCCCGCTGCTGCTGCCTCTTACCTTCAGGGAGGTGTTAGACCTCAGTGCGCTCTTCACGAGGACCTCCGAATCTTTACCTGGGGCGCCTCTTGCGTGTAGGTCTCACGAGGTCTCCGTGGCTGTGCTGCTATGTCGGGCGCCAGTTCTCAGGTTTTAGGCTGCCGGTGTGATGGTGGCACTGCTCGTGCCGCGCCCCACATCTTCTCTGCTGCCCGGTGAGCACCGGGGGCAACCGACAGTACGCCGCCGAGGCCACCTCCTCAGTGTAATGGTCTAGTTGTTCTGGCAGCCAACAGCCCCGGAAGAGCACCCACACATTGTATCACTCTCTGGCCAGGCGTGGCCAGAGAGAGTATAAATAAAAGGGCGGAGGTCGCTCGGGACCTTCCGGCCCACAACCGTACACCTCTCTCCTGTGTGTTCTTTAGCCTCCCAACCACCACGTGCCCCACGATACCTGTAGGCCTGTAGCTGCCGCGGCGCCCCGACAGCAGGGGTCTTACACTGGTGACGAGGGTGGGATCAGAGCCCTCGATTCAGCACCTCGCAGGGCAAAGACGCGCGCCCAGCACACACGTGGATACGGAAGACGAGGAGACCTGGAGAAAGAAGCAGGCCATCCGCCGTGTCCAAAGCGCGCCACACAGCGAGTTGCAGCCACCCAGAACGAGCGCCCGTTGACGCGAGTGCTGCCGAGAAGGGGATCAGCGGAACTGCGCACGCACGCACCCTGCGCGTGTCTTCCCCAGTTGTCAACGGAGTACCGGTAAGCTGAGGAAGAGCCACGTGCGCAGCGGGGCAACGAAGCTGCCAGAATTGGGGAAGTGTTTCGACAGCCAAGCGAGGCTTAAGAATGAACAAATAAGCACTGGCAAAGGCAAAGAGAACAGCATTGGGGGACACAAATCCAGCATCATATTCCCACGTCATGGGTTTTACTGCTATGAAGGAATAAACATGATCACAGGCACAAGCATTGGCAAGGGCAAGGAGATCACCTCACGAATCACTCTGATACATCTCAGTAGTGGGGGAAAAACAGACACACGGAAACATCTGTGGGCAGCAGTGGGAGCACCGACCTGCTGAGAAAGACGAAACAAGCCTTGGCAACTACATCCAGCGAACTAGTAGCCAACACAGCTAATGGGAAGATACTCCCTTGAGACAGCACATAAAGACAAGGCACGAGCTACCCCACGTTAAGGAAGACTCTAGAAGCGCAGTTCATCTGGAACGACGTCGGGTAAACGCTCAACATGGTAGATCAGGCGGTGGCAGGAACAAGCAGGCAACCAGTTGCACCAGCACCACCAGCAGCTCACATCCACTCGCAAGTAAGCGCGCTGCCCCCGTTCAGTGAACTAATTGACCCCGCAACGGCATCACCCAGGTGGAAGGTATGGCTGGGCCGCCTTGATAACTATTTCATAGCAACAAGGGAAACAGATGACAAAGTCAAAAGATCACTCCTGTTGCATTTTGCGGGGGACGAAATCTACAAACTGTTTGCTCACCTGCCGAACACAGGGCCAGCAACAGACTACGACGCAGCGGTCAGGGCATTGAATGCACACTTTGACCCCCAACTCAACCCAGATTACGAGCGTTTCAAATTGCGGCAAGCACGCCAGCGAGACGGTGAGTCCATGGATGCATTCCACGCCCGCCTTCGAGAACTAGCCAGCACGTGTACGGAGGATGACCCGGTCAAAGAAGCATGGGCACAGTTGATTCAAGGGTACCGAAACAAGACATTGAGGACGCTCATCCTGCGCCAACCCCGCATATCGCTGGAAGATATCTTAATCTTGGCGAGATCGCACGAGCTCTCAGATGTCCGTGCATCCGCAATGGAAGCAGCCCTACATGCGGCGACCGAACAGACAGTGACTGTCAAGACGGAGCGAGCTGATGCGATGCGCACAATGCCACGTGGAGCCCGAGGGAGGTGGCCTACCAGAACGCCACGAAGATCACAGTGCGGATATTGTGGAAAGGAGGAACACCCGCAAGAAAACTGCCCGGCACGAGGGAAAACATGTACCAAGTGTGGCATACCCAATCACTACACAAGTGTGTACAGAGGAGGCGCAAGGCCGAGAGGAGCGTCAGGGAGGAATACACCGTATAGACAGGTGAAACAGCTATCAATAGATGACCCGACACAGTCAAAAACACCCAACCCAGGGCATGCGCATCTGCAATACCTGGAGGACTCGTCAACAGAGGAAGAGGAAGAATGCCACTTCGTGTCATTCGTCAATGACCTAAAACGACAGCGTCGTCCACAGCCAACCTGCGACATCAAGATAGCTGGAACACCGGTCCCTGCCCTGATAGACACGGGAGCGTCTGTAAACGTCATGGGATACCAACACTATCAGGCACTCACACCCAAACCTCAGCTAGCACCGTCCAAAGTGAAAATCCTCACATACGGAAGCCAAGTACCACTCCCGCTAAAGGGGAAAATGGTAGTAGCCGTACAATCAGAAGATCACAAGGTCACCACGACATTTCATGTTGTAGACAAGAAGGCCGACATTCTACTTGGGAGCCACACAGCCGAAGACCTCAATCTCATCACGTTCGCTAACGCCGTGAAGACCCTGCAAACGGAGGATATCCTGGAGTCATTCCCACAACTATTTCAAGGGCTAGGAAGCATAAAAAGGCCTCCCATAAAACTACACATAGACACAGCAATCAAGCCAGTAGCCCTACGACATCGGCGGATATCTTTTCACCTGAGACCATTGGTTGAACAAGAACTACTGAAGCTCGAACAGCAAGGAGTCATAGAAAAAGTGTCAGGTCCGACTCCGTGGGTGTCCCCGATGGTGATTGCCGAAAAACCCCGCCAACCAGGAAAAATCCGAATATGCATCGACATGAGGATGCCCAACCAAGCGATCAAAAGAGAACGGCCTCTGACGCCCACAGTCGATGACATCCTAGCAGACTTGAACGGATCGCAATGGTTTTCCAAGCTAGATTTGAATGCGGGATACCATCAACTGAAGCTGGATAAAGACAGTAGATACATAACAACATTTTCAACACACCTAGGCCTGCGGAGATACAAGAGGTTGAACTTTGGGATATCCTCAGCTGCTGAAATATTCCAGAATGCGGTAAAAGAGGTATTGACAGGCCTGCAAGGAGTTATAAACGTAAGTGATGATATCCTGATACACTCTGCGACGCTGGAAGAACACCACCGCCAACTCAAAGCAACCCTGAAACGGCTAGCCGAGCATGGAGTGACACTTCACAAAGAAAAATGTCAGTTCTTTCAACGCTCAATAGAATTCTTCGGATATGTATCTATTCAGTCCAGATGGGGTGAAGGTAGATCCGAAGAAGTCGAAGGCGATTCAACTGGCACCGGCGCCAAACACGACTTCGGAGGTCAGGAGTTTCATGGGTATGGCAACATACTGTGGGAGGCTCATCCCGAACCTGGCCACCATCGCGGAACCACTACGCAAGTTAACAAAGAAAGACGCAGTGTGGCAATGTACTCAAAAAGAGGAAGAGGCATTCCAGAAGGTAAAGTCGGCTTTGCTGGCCAGCACGACAATGGCGTACTACGACATCAACCGCCAGACAGAACTGATAGTAGATGCCAGTCCCGTAGGACTAGGGGCGGTATTGACTCAAGAAACTGAACCGGGGACCTGGGCGCCATTGGCGTTTGCCAGTAAGGCGCTAACGGCAACCGAAGCTCGATATTCTCAGATAGAGCGAGAGGCGCTCGCCATCAAATGGGCCAGCAACCATTTTCACTTATATGTCAGTGGGCACCCGTTCCGAGTGGTAACAGACCACCAACCACTACTTCCATTGTTCCTAGGGTCGGCGCCACATCCCCCACCTAGAATTGAACGGTGGGCGATACAGCTCCAGCACTACCAGATGGAGCTAGTGTACCGTCACGGCGCAAAAAACCCAGCAGACTTTTATCACGACACCCTGCACAACAGGAAGAAACAGATAATGTCCAAGAACGGAAAACCGAAGAGTTCGTCAATATGATATCTCAATGGGCATGCCCGCAGACAATTTCAAAAGAGGAAATAGTAGCCCACATGGATTCAGACATGGTCCTCAAAAGAACAGCGGACGCGATACGGAGAGGATCATGGGATGGTTTCCTCCACAACATCCATGGTTGGAACGAAGCAGAAAGAGCACGTCTAGGGAAAATGTGGAGAGTCCGGGACAAGCTAAGCACTGCAGAGTGTGGTATCCTACTAAGAGGGTCACGCATCGTCATCCCTCAGAGTCTGCAAGACCGAATTACTACCCTGGCACACGAAGGTCATCAGGGCACAGGAAGAATGAAATCCCGGATAAGGGAAAAACTATGGTTCCCAGGGCTGGAGGAGGCTGCGGAGAGAGTAGTCAAAAACTGCCGAGCATGTCAACTGACAGGGAGTGCAGAGTCGCCGGCCCCTGTGATTACTGAGGACCCTGCCCCAACACCCTGGTCGTGGGTGAGCCTAGACTTCGGGAGTTTCCCTGATGGGAGGGTCGCGGCAGTGTTAGTAGACAGCTACACAAGATACCCCTGTGTCGAAATCCTACCATCCACAGCGTTCAATCATCTAGCTCCAGCTCTCATGAAAATATTTGCACTTTTTGGCCTCCCACATGCAATCAAGACTGACAACGGACCTCCGTTCCAGGGAAATGAATTTAAAGAATTCCTATCCAAGCTGGGAATAAGACACCATCACATTACCCCACAATGGCCGCAAGCTAACGGCGAAGTGGAACGCTTCATGCGGACCATCAACAAGATCCTACGCATCGCAGTAGCAGAGCAAACGGATCCTGAAGTGGAACTACAAAAGTTCTTGCGCGAGTACCGCAGCACATCACACTGCACAACTCAGAGATCTCCATGGTCTTTGATGCTGGCAGGGCCTCGGCGGGACAACTTCCCAGTAGCTGACAACTGGGAACCGGAGCCGTACAATGCATCCGCGACACAGCGCCGAAGAACCACGATCAATGAAAAAGCAAGCCAACGCAGGAGGGCGAGAGTCCGCACACTCAGACCAGGAAGTAGAGTACTAATTCGAAATAGAAGAAGTGGAGGAAAATTCCGGACGCCCTATGAGGATGGTCCATGGTCTGTACGGAAGGTCCGAGGAACAGCAGTAACGGTGGAGCGGAACGGAGAAGTGATCACAAGGAACATCTCATGGTTCAAAGAAATTCCTGAGCCTGGAAGGGAACTTCAAAATTCTGGACAGGCAACAAGCTTAGATCTGACCCTCTATGAACCAAGACCTGCTCACACCGATGGACCACAACAGAGTCCGGCACCAGCAAGAGAGGAAGCAGAGACTGACTTGCCAGGGGCAAACAGCGAAGCAGGAACTGCCCGTCTCACCAGAGGTTCAAGCACAGTGCAACATCGGTACAACCTGCGTCCTAACCCACGACCAAATTGCCAACTAACTGAGTTCGCGTGGGAGGCGCAACTTGGACGGCAAAGAAAAGAAAAGAACTGATTTGAAATGGGATGTAACGGTGTAGTTGTTCTGGCAGCCAACAGCCCCGGAAGAGCACCCACACATTGTATCTCTCTCTGGCCAGGCGTGGCCAGAGAGAGTATAAATAAAAGGGCGGAGGTCGCTCGGGACTTTCCGGCCCACAACCGTACACCTGTCTCCTGTGTGTTCTGTAGCCTCCCAACCACCACGTGCCCCACGATACCTGTAGCCCTGTAGCTGCCGTGGCGCCCCGACAGCAGGGGTCTTACACTCAGCATCAGCTCTGCCTATCACTCTGCCCTGCTTGTTGATTCACTCAGCGTGCTAGGGTCTGCCCAGGCTGCGGAGTTCCGATGGCGCTCCGAATGTAGTGTCGGCTTTGGGTGTTGGTGACAGGCTCTTCAGACAGGAAGGGGGTTATACCTCGGCCGCACAATATCTGGGCTCCAGCAGCCGCGTGGTGAATGACTGCAGGCTCTCCGTCGGGGCTGGCTCTGCCCTCCGGTGGCAGGTGGTTTCACCGCTCACCTGTAGTTAGTTAGTAACAGGTCTTTGGTTTGTTCCGCTGCCTCAGCGTAGCTCGGACTGGCAGATCCTCTGCTTCCACGGGGTTTTGCCCTGGTAGAATGTCGGATTTTGAAGGATATTTACGCCCAGCTAGCAGAGCCCACTGAAGGTGCACCCATCTTGCAGCCAGGAGAAGCCACGCCCCCCCACATTTTTGCAAAATTGAATATCATTTAAAACAGAATGTTAGGTGTCAGCATTATTCGGTTTCTTTTGTATAATCGATTTAATAAACATCGTGCACCCTACAAATCACGTAGTAATCTGTGACTTAATGAAAATGTAATTTCAATAATAATATTGTTTTCAGTTGCAAGCCTTCTATCAATTAATTTGTTGCCATGTGCTTGGAACACTGTTTCCAGTCCGCGGTGAGCGCAGGGTACCATATTTCACCAGCAGGTGTCGCACTGCTCTAACATGGCTCTGGTGGTTTGTAAAACAAGATAATGTGTGCGGAGCGAGTGCTTTTTTTGTTAATGATCTTTCAGTTTTTTTTCCCATTAAAAGCAGATGGGTTGTCGCGTTCTCAGACTTTTTATTACGAGATGTACTGTACAGGAAGTTCGGTACAGAAGCCCATTCACCAACTGTTAAAAACACGTTCCAGTCAGGTTGTTTCTCATTCATTTGTGTTGTCTTTCTTAATATTGTGGTGTTTAAACGCTATATTGAAGAATTACGTTTAGGCGCATAGAGCCTGGGCCCACCAGAACAGTATGTAAATTAGGCACGGGCACCTGCTAAATTTGGTCCAATATAGCGATCCGTGGCGCAGAGGTTTTTATTAGAACTGCGTGGGTCACCTCCTCACTCCAATTCATTATGGACACGGTCTCCGGTCCTGGCTTATTCACCGGCAAATCATTGTTTTCATGGCTATTAGGTTAATTAAGCCAATAGAAGCACAAAAAACGACTACAACACCCATAATGCATTTGATTCTCAAACGGTATTCGCGATGACGTAGAGGTAGGTAGGTGATCTTCATAGGTCGTTGCGGGGATACAGCCCTTTCAGGGTCTCTATCTTGACGTGTGCCCAATTGATAAGGCTGTTAGTCAGTGGCGTAGCGAGTTCTCGTGCTCTCTAATGCAAGCGAGAAAGTGTACATTAACTATAAATTCGATATCAAAACTACCACCTAAAGTGCAATATATTTTGCACAGTAGAAATGTCTCTTGAAGCAGAAAGGGGATGTGGTCCGTCGGCTGCGCTGCCGACTTTGGTGCAGGAAACCAGGGTTCGAGCCTCGAGGTCGCGTCCACATCCTGTGATTCTGGGCAAATCACTTAATCTCCCCGTACCTGAATATGTAATGTAAATACAGCGCTCCAATACCTTCGGGTCGAGTTCGCGCTATATAAAAGATGCAAAAAAAACTAGAAGTGCAGGATATATTTTAGGGATTGTTTGAAAATAAATTCGTTCACTCCTGTTTGCCGTGAGGCCACATTACAACTGCGCAGGAGTCCTATGCCTAGATAGCTTTTTTTTTTTTTTTACCAGAGTGACAGAAATGGCAACTGTTGAGAGCCACTCGGCCTCTACGAAACAATGTATACTTTACACACGCATCCCACACCCCTCGAGGCGGGCTCGCCTCGAGGTATAAATAAAGGTCACGGAAGACCGCTCGGGGTCTTTCCGGGTTAACCCACTACCTGTGTCTTTGTATTCCCTCAGCGTTTGTCAGCGTCCCGATAGCGTGGCCTGTTCCAGGTCACCACACTGGCGACGAGGCCGGAAGTCCGGCTGCGTGCACTCAGCTGGCCGAAGCTAGTGCCGCGGCGTCAGCGGAGCCCACCCGCGACGCTCCATAATCATCGGCTGCACTCCCGGGTGCCATCCGGTTCCCTGAGCCCGCCCATGTGTCTCCCGCCCAGCCGGAGGCTCGCCCCTGAAGCAAGGCACGTCATTGGCGGAGCCGGGAAGAGCGCTGTGCACGCCCGCATCACCGCGGCCGTCCCGTGTGACTGGGCACCTCGCCTGCGGGGCCTGCCCATTGCCGCGTGGCCGTCTGACTGCCCCCACCACGTGGAAGGAGGGCTTTGCCTGGCCGGGTGCGTCACCAGAGCGCTCCTTCGCGCATGAGCAGGAGCTGGGACGTTGAAACAAATCAAGCACTGGCAGGCTCAAGGGTTCAACAAGCACCGGCAAGCCCAAGTGGTTCCACGTGCTCCCATACCACCAGGTCTTGTCTCATCAAGCATTGGTAAGGCCAAGGGCAATACCACGTTCCCGCACCTCCTCATCAGGATCTCCCCGGGCCGCTGGACCCCGCAATTCGTGGTGTGGCTGTGCGTGCTCCTTCCTGCCTGCTGCCTGGAGCCCGCTGTTCCTGGGTTCGAGACATTGGCACGCCTGAGTGAGTACCCAGCCCCGCATGCGCCAAGACACCGGCCACTGCCCACGCGCAGGGGCACCACGCGCCTCCCTCGGCCCCGCCCACAAGCATGAGCGCACAGTAACAAGCGGGCAAATGAACCGCGCCACAATCACTCGACGGTCAACCTGCTCCCGCCCTTCAGCGAGATGGCGGATCCGGCCACCGCGGCCCCCCGATGGAGAGCATGGGTAGGCCAGCTCAACAACTATTTCACGGGGACCCGTGAAACTGACAATACAGTGAAGCGCTCCCTGCTCATTTTCTATGGGGGACCGGAAATCTATGACCTATTCGAGACTCTCCCGAATACAGGCAACACGGATGACTACAACGCTGCAGTTGCAGCTCTCAATCTGCATTTCGATCCGCAACTCAACCTAGACTTCGAAAAATTCAAATTTCGACGCTCTTTGAAAAAAGTGGATGAGTCGGTGGATATGTTTCATGCGTGTTTGAGGAAGCTAGCGGCCACGTGCGGGTTCGCCGACCAGAGAGAGAAGATCAGGAGCCAGATCATACTGGGATGCAAATCGACTCTACTCAGGACGCTGATACTGCGCCAGCCCGGCATCACGCTAGATCAGATCCTGGTGTTGGCCAGGTCCCACGAACTCTCAGACGTCAGGGCAGAAGAAATGGCCACGGCTCTCCACAATCCTTCTCCGGTATAGAACAACAGGTCAAAGAGGAACGCGTCGACGTGATCAGAAGGCGACCGACGCCCGCACCGGTCCGGGCTAGACCGCCACCTGGAGGACCCTGTGGGAGGACCACCCCCCAACGGCCACGTGCGGAGCGAAGGGGCGAGAGTGTTCCCGGTGTGGGAAATTGAATTATTATGCTAAGGTGTGCCGCAGTGGTCAACAGCGATCTGCACCGAGGAGGCTGAGAGGGTTCACGCAAAGAGTCCCGCAACTATCGATAGCTGATCCGGTCGACACGAAAGAAGATGTCGCACACCACCAGAACCTTGACCTGGAAGACGACGATGAAGAGGTATACTATGTCTCTTTCGTTGGCCAGTCTGGAAGCAGGCGCAGACCGCCACCCATGTGTTCAGTCAGGATGTTCGACACAGATCTCCAGGCGCTCATAGACACTGGGGCAACGGTTAACGTCATGGACTCACAACAGTTCGAAGCACTGGCGCACCGACCCCCTCTACTACCAACCAATGCGAGAATATACACATACGGAGGCGTCGACCCCCTACCCCTAAGGGGTACTTTTGAGACGACTGTCACCAGCGGCTCTCTCGCCACCACAGCCAGATTCCACGTGACAGAAGGACGGAAGGGTACCCTCCTGAGCTGTCACACAGCCGAGGATTTGGGGCTTGTGTTCTTCACGAACGAAGTGCATGAAGCACACGCCGAGAACATCCTGCAGGAGTTTCCCGAATTGTTCAAAGGATTAGGGAAATTGAAGGGGAAACAATTTCGGCTCCACATAGACCCTACAGTCAAACCGATAGCCCTGCGTCACCGGAGGGTACCGTACAACCTGAGGCCCCAGGTTGACGCGCAGCTAGCGAAGCTAGAAGCGCTGGACGTTATAGAGAAGGTCACGGGCCCCACACCCGGGGTGTCTCCGCTGGTGGTCACTCCGAAGCCAAAACAACCGGGAGCAATCCGGCTGTGTGTCGATATGAGGCTACCCAACATTGCTGTCAAAAGAGAGCGCCATGTGACACCAACCATGGTCGACATCGTTGCGGACCTCAATGGTGCTAAATGGTTTTCAAAACTGGACCTTAACATGGGGTACCACCAGCTGGAGCTGGAACCAAACAGCAGGTACATCACGACCTTCGCTACACATGTGGGCCTCCGAAGGTACAAGCGCCTCAGTTTTGGAGTATCATCGGCGGCAGAGGTGTTTCAGAACGCCATCAAAAAAACCCTGTCAGGCTTGACTAGAGTAATCAACCTAAGCGATGATATTTTGGTATTCTTGTGCACACTGGAGGACCATCATGCCCAGCTGAAAGCGACACTCCAATGGCTCAGAGACCATGGTCTAACACTGCACAAGGAGAAGTGCGTCTTCTATCAAGAATTGATTGACTTCTTCGGTTACACGTTCACGCGGGAAGGCCTCAAAGTAGATCCGAAGAAGGCACTCGCCCTGCGGTCGGCCAGCATCCCCAAGTCACCCACCGAAGTGAGGAGTTTCCTAGGGATGGCAACGTACTGCGGGAGGTTCATCCCGAACCTCGCCGCTCTGTCCGAGCCCCTGCGTGCCCTCACGTGAGGTGACCAGCCCTGGAGGTGGAAGCCAACGCTGCGTTCGCAAAGATCAAGGCGGCGCTGCAAGACAAAACTGTCATGGCATACTTCCGCCCTGGACGGCCGACAGAGCTCGTTGTGGACGCCAGCCCGGTGGGCCTTGGAGCAGTACTGTTGCAAGAACATGGAAAAGGGACATGGAAACCAGTTGCGTATGCCAGTCGAGCGCTATCTGACACGGAGACGAGATACGCGCAAATAGAACGAGAAGCTCTGGCAATAAAGTGGGCATGCCAACACTTTCATCTCTACCTGTTTGGGCAAGACTTCAATGTGATCATGGACCCCAAGCCTCTGGTCCCACTGTTTGGAGGCACCACGCGGCTGGCACCCCCCCGCATCGAAAGATGGGCGGTACAGCTGCAGCAATACCGACTCACCGTGCTTTTCCGCCCAGGGGCCCACAATCCTGCAGATTACCTATCCCGTCACCCTGAGGAGCTTCCCCCGACATGCGTCCCCGTGGACGTCAGGTACTCCGATGCCTATGTTCAGATGATTGTCCGTGACGCCTGCTCGGATGCGGTGACCCTGGAAGAGGTTGGCCGAGCCACGGACAATGACGAGACCCTGACCAAGGTGAAAATGGCCCTGGCATTGCACGACTGGAAGACGTTCTTGGAAGAGAACCGGGTGCTCACAGAAGAAGAGAAACACGCACAGCAACAGCTGTGGCAAGTCCGCCACGAGTTAAGCATGGGTGATTGCGGTGCAGTTCTAAGAGGCCACCTCCTAGTCGTCCCAAGGACACTACAGGGCCGATTCCTGCAACTGGCACACGAAGGCCATCAGGGCATGGCGAAGACTAAGGCACGCCTCAGGAATAAAGTCTGGTTTTCAGGCATGGACACGAAGGTAGAAGAGCTAGTACGGCGATGCCGAGCATGCACGATCACGGGCGATGGCCCACCATCCGCGCCAGTCATCACGGAAAAGCCATGTCATCACCCGTGGGCCAACGTAAGTGCGGATTTTGGCAGTTTCCCGGATGGGAGACAAATGCCAGTGCTTGTCGACGCATACACAAAGATTCCTGTGGTGGAAGTGGTAGAGTCTACATCGTTCCAACATATACGTTTGGCTCTGGAAAAAAACGTTCGCCATGTTTGGAAACCCAAGGAAATCCGGTCTGATAACGGGCCGCCCTTCCAAGGACAAGAATTTAAGGGATACCTGGCGAAGCGAGCGATCAAACACAGGCGGATTACTCCTCTGTGGCCGCAGGCGAATGGGGACGTTGAAAGGCTGATGCGCACACTGAACAGAGCCCTGCGCATCGCAGTAGAACAAGGTCAGGACACAGAGACGGCATTGACCACATTTCTGGATGCATACAGACACACGCCTCACTGTACGACGAAGTGTGCACCTGCCCACCTCCTTTTCAAAGAAGCCCCGCGAGACGGAATACCGACTGACCCATCCTGGAGTCCGCCTGCACATGATGATAGAAGGGTGCAAGAGCGAAGAGAGAAGACAAACAACAAGGCCAGTGAATATCGGAGAGCCAGGGAACACCATCTAACGGCTGGAGACAAAGTGGTGTTAAAAGATCGACACCCTGGATGGAAATTCCGGACACCTTTCGAACAGGAGGTGTGGACGGTGCTAGAAACGAAAGGGACAATGGTCACGGCAGGAAGAGGTGACGTGAGAGTGACTAGGAATGCCTCATATTTCAAGAAGGTGGAGGAGGAACTAACAGGAGAACAGGAGAACGAAGAAATAGAGGCAGGGTGCGACGATCTCACAGACTGGTCTCCCGCCCCGGCGAGGGGACCTCCAAGGGAACGAGGAAGTGCACAACAGGACGAGTCAGAGCATAACACAAGCAATCCCCAGGGGAGCAGAGACCAGCGGGAAGAAGTCGGCTCCCGGAGCCTGGAGGAGTTAGTTCCAAGCTACGAGGTAATCCTGCCCCGAGTCAGAGACTCAGAGACGTAGGGCCCGATTCACAGAACTAACTTAAGACAAAATCCTAAACTTACTACCATTTTGGTATTCACAGAAGGCACTTACTCATTTTGGTATTCACAGAAGGCACTTACTCATTTCGGTATTCACAGAAGTTAGGAGTCCTAACTTTAGGACTCCTAAATGCCTTCTGTGAATACCGAAAGTCTTAAAATTAGGATTTTTCTCAGTTTAGTAGTAGTATAGTTAGGACTCCTAACTTTAGGACTCCTAAATGCCTTCTGTGAATACCGAAAGCCTTAAAATTAGGATTTTTCTCAGTTTAGGAGTCCTAAGGTTAGGAGTCCTAACTATACTACTACTAAACTGAGAAAAATCCTAATTTTAAGACTTTCTGTATTCACAGAAGGCATTTAGGAGTACTAAAGTTAGGAGTCCTAAATTTAGGACTACTAAATTGAGAAAAATCCTAATTTTAAGACTTTCGGTATTCACAGAAGGCATTTAGGAGTCCTAAAGTTAGGACTCCTAACTTCTGTGAATACCGAAATGAGTAAGTGCCTTCTGTGAATACCAAAATGAGTAAGTGCCTTCTGTGAATACCAAAATGGTAGTAAATTTAGGATTTTGTCTTAAGTTAGTTCTGTGAATCGGGCCCTTTATGTGTTCCTCGCCTTGAGTGGAGAACTGGGATGTTGGCACTAGCTAAAATGTTGAAGGGATGTAGAGAGCCACTCGGCCGCTACGAAACAATGTATACTTTACACACGCATCCCACACCCCTCGAGGCGGGCTCGCCTCGAGGTATAAATAACAGTCACGGAAGACCGCTCGGGGTCTTTCCGGGTTAACCCACTACCTGTGTCTTTGTAGTCCCTTAGCGTATGTCAGCGTCCCGATAGCGTGGCCTGTTCCAGGTCACCACAGCAACTTGGAAATAAAAATGTTTGTACTTATAAACAGACCGCATGTGGCTGAGCCTGTTTAACAGGGAGAGCAACTACAGAGGTAAAGTCACCAGAAATGGAGAGATCACAAAAATAATGTTTTCTTGCACAGGTGCTAATAAAAAAAACGAGAATGCGGGATGACATACTGAATAAATGTGCTAATTACCATTTAATCTCTAATCAGTCTTTACAGGGCTTAAAGTGGGACGGGTCCTACCGGGCTCTCCATCTTTACCTTCAGGGTGGAGGAAAAAAAAGCTTAACTCTGCAAATTTCATGTAACTTCAAAGAGACTCATTTTTCAGTTTTATATATAGCACAAACTTGGAGCAAACATGAGCACCAGTTTCATTATACAAGGACATTTTCAATCACAGGATGTTGGGCCGACGTGAGACTCGAACCTGCTTTCTTAGCCGAAAGTCCAGCTCTAGCCTTACGCCACAACCGCGCCCACAAGAACAAAAGCTTTTTCAATTTCATATACAAGTCATAGTTGTTGCTAATTTATCTTATGCAATTTACAACCACTGACAACGCCAGCAGCCCGGGCTTGCTGTAGGTGTAATTTTACTTGTGCTTTATATCTGGATGAATGGGCAGACACAGCAAAATACAAGTGGGGCATCACACTATGCTAAGTACAGATTTTTAGCTTAAGTGTTTAAAGCCATGCCCTTAATTACATCGGCCACGTCCCTATGAGAGACCCCCCAGATTTTTCATTCTTCTTAAAGCCCTGAGTCTCTGCCTGAAATACACCAGCAAGGTGGAGGAAATCATGCAATCAGTAGAATCCCCTGCCATCCCCTCCCTGTTTGAGGACAACAAAACTGCCCCAGAAGACTGAGAACAGATTGTCAGACACTAGAGACAGAGGCTGAATGTGGGCTCCCTAAAGGTTTGGGGCCCCAGTGCATCGGAGGGGATGCAGATGCCTGCGTTTCGCCCCTAACTAGAGCGGATATCCATTGGTGAAGATCATAAGGCAACTCTGATGCTCGCCATCCGATGATATTGTTCACCTGTGAAACCACCTGCGAGATTAGATGGCAAAACAATAGCCTCCCGGAAATAGCTCTATTCCTTCTGGGACCAGTGCAGCTAGCAACTTCCAGTCTATCATCGAACAGGTCACTTACAGGTTAGTTGAGGGATCTTCACTCTCCTCTGTGTTGCTTTACAATAAACTCATGTCACCTAGTCAAGTTCTACTAACAGTATCATCATAGGACTTGGTCCTCGCGGCAGGGTCACCCCCAAACGTTTTTGCCTTCACCCTCCTGTATCATGAACCTGTTTTTGTTGGCTTTTAGGACTCAGCACTTTTACTGCCAACAGGTACTAAACCAGTACTAAAGTGCTTGTGCTCTCTCCTTTAAACATGATGAAATTGGCTTACAACCAACTGGCACATTTAATTAACATATACATCCCTAGTAAAGATTTACTACATGTGCCCAGGGCCTTTAAATTAAATGCTACTAGTGAGCCTGCAGCATTCATTGGGCCACCCACTTAAGTAGCCCTTTTAAACTTCTCAGGCCTGCCATTGCAGTTTTTGACTGCCATTCCAACCTGGCAAAATAAACCTTTTGCCAGGCCTAAACCTTCTTTTTAATATATATAGGTCACCCCTAGGGTAGGCCCTACACAGCTCAGAGGGCAGGACGCAGTGTATTTAAAATGTTTGACATACACTTTTAAGTTTTACATGTCCTGGTACTGAAAACTCTTAAATTCGTTTTTCACTACTAGATAGCCTGCCTCTCCCATTGGATAACATTGGGTTACCTTATTACATTTAATACGTGATATATTTAAATTGGGATAAAGCAGGAAAGTCGAGTTTGGTCTGAATAATTGTATTTTAAAACCATATTTAATGGTACAGTTAGATTTTAAGTCACAATTCTGAAAACGGCAATTTTAGGAAACTGGCATTTTCTTGTCCTAACCATTTGATGCCTGTGTCCTCAGGGCCGGACTGGCCGTAGCGGGCACCGGGCAATCCCCCGGTGCGCCGCACGGGTGGGGGCCAGTTTTGGGCCCCTGGGGGCTGTTTTTGTTACACGGCCCTGTAACAAATCGGCCAAAAACCGGCCATGGCAAAGAGTTTGGCGGCACCTCCAACCCCCCAGGGGGGGGGGGGGGCGGCCGAGCACTTTGTCAGGGCAGGTTCTTGGTTTTTACATTTTGTGTCCCGGGTCACAGGACTAAGTGCCATCTCTGACTTGATAGGGGATGAAGCTGTCATCTACCACACTTACCCATTACAAAGACTCTGCCTCAGCAAACTCAGAAAGGGTTTGACACTAGTCCTTTGGGCCTCAGACAAGCTGGGGCCAGGACAGAGAGGAAGGGAATTCCAAACAGCTTTGACGGTGGAAGCCTCTAGAAACTTCACCTACTCCAAAGCTGGCACCAAGGATTAATAGTGGACCCTCAGTACAAACTCTTCAGTACATCTCTGAACCTGGGGACCAGATAACCCCAGTAGGCCATTTCCATTACATTACACATTGCCTCTTGTTTGAGCATGATTGCTTTTTGGAGAAGCTACCAGAGGGTTGAGCACAGATTAATTTGGGGTTTGCTTGTGTTTTACCCTGACAAGAATTGTGGTTGCTGCTTGAGTTGGGTTTTACCCTCAACTAGTAACCCAATTTTTTACAATTACCTACAAATCCAAATCTATACCAAAGTGAGTGCCTTTGTTCAACAAAGCCTGAGAGCTGCATCTTCCAGACAGAATGGCTGTATATAACTGTTTCGAAATAAAGGAGAACTATTTATACCAGAACAGAGTTAAAGTAGCAATACCAGTGGTAGAAGACAAACACTAGAACAAGTCAGTGTATGAGCTGGTTTTTTGACTGCTTTTGGGCCTGTTTTATGGTCTGCTGGTCTGATTTTCACTGATGATTAATCTCATATTAAAACAAACATTGTTTGCAGCAAGCTTAAATACTTGCGATCTTCCATGTCTTGTTAAACATTTATATGCAGTGTGTCTTTTCAAGTTAAAAACTGCCGCAGTTTGCAATCATGGGCCAATTTTTAAGCTTTCAAATTCACAAATGGGGGCCACTTAGATTTTGGTGCCCAGCCAATGTCTTGTCCCAGTCTGACCCTGATGTACATTATATTTTTGAATCACTCTACGTTATATAGTGCTGCCTTAGTCACTTAATCATTCTCCTAGAAATTCATATTTTACATTTCATTCTTGTCACATAATTGGAAAGCTGACTATGGGCCATATTTAAAATCAGTTTACTTGTATACCGAGGGCCTCATTAAGATGTTGGTCAGAAAGCATTTCTACTGACTTGGTGTCGGAATCGTTTCCAACCGACTCGGATTTGGGGATTCTGACTGACTGATTACGATGTTTCCGAACACCGTTGGTCGGATTCCTATTGACTTCAATGGGAGCCTGTGTTCCGACCGACACCACAAGCTCCATTATGGAAAGCCTTGCACCCTGTGGCAGGTACTATATGGTGCCTGCCACACCGTGCGTGGTTGAAAAGAGGTAACCCATGGGTACCCCCACTGGCCCCACCCGGAGGCCTCTGGGTGAAGGGGGGCCTCCTACGGGCCCCCAAAGTCATTTTCTGACAGCTGATCCGTGTCGGTCAAACTGAGTTTGAAAGGCTGTCTGAATCCGACATCGTAATGTGTCGGTCGGAAACACGGTCCGTAGTGCTGAATGAGTCGGCTCCGAACGAGTTGGTTTCTCAGAATGCCGAACGGAACCAAGTCGGAAAGACCTAACGGTTACCTAACATCATAATCGGTCCGTCGGAAATGTTTCAGAGTCGGTCAGAAACATTGCTTCCGACACGGATTCGGGTGAATCGAATGCCGTTCGGAGCCCTTCTGACCGACATCGTAATGAGGCCCTGAGGTAGATGACAAAACCTGTCTTCAGTAACTTGATATGCAAGTTAATTCTTGAAAGTCAACCAGGTTTCTCTTTGTTGTCACTACCTTGCCTAATATTCTTGGTTTGCACAGTGTATCATATTGGTGTGTTGATTTATTTAAGTGCTTTCTCTGTGAATGGATGTTTGTAGTGTCTTGGTGTGTGGTTTATGCAGTGCAT
Organism: Triturus cristatus; assembly: GCF_964204655.1. Classification (NCBI taxonomy): domain Eukaryota; kingdom Metazoa; phylum Chordata; class Amphibia; order Caudata; family Salamandridae; genus Triturus; species Triturus cristatus. The sequence continues at coordinate 409,799,979 of NC_140585.1, read as the reverse complement.
GCTGTGTATGAGTGAGCTTTCTGGTGGACTGATGAATTGTATGTGGCGAGTATTGAGCGAGAGTGCTCTGTGTGGAAACAATTGTGGGGCTCTGAAATATATGCACTGAGTAAATAGCACATCGACTTCTCATGAGGTGTGAATAGACAAAGTCTGGTTAAGAATGCTGTGTAAGGAAAGGCCTCTTTTTGCATGATCACCCTGCAAGGTTTTGGACTGATGCTGCTGATTTTTCGACTTTGAGAGTATACTGAGGCCTGCTATCCAGACCTCAGTGCTAGTGTTCTGACCCTAAAAAGTATATGCCTGATTGGCCTACACCCAATGGATATAACTTTAATTACATGTCCCTAGTATATAGTAACAGAGGTACTCAGGGCGTATAAATTAAAGTGTCCTACCAAGGCTGCTGCAAGGCCGCTGCGCCTATTGTGCCACCCTGGCAACGACAATGCAAAAACATGTCTCCCAGCATGCCACTGCGGACTAGCCGAGCAGTTTTAAACTACTAACTCGACTTTCCCATATCAACTAATGAGAAAACCCAAACCTCCTTCTTTAATAAATATGTCACCTCTACAGCAGGTCTATCAGGTCCTAAGGCAGAGTGCAATATATTAAAAAGTAGAACCTGCATTTTTATTTGCCCTAACAACGAAAACCACATATTGTCATTTTCACTCCAGAAACGTTAGTAGCCCCATAGGTTACAGTTGGCAACTCAGCTGTGCTAACTTCTGAATGGGACTACTAAAGTTGATAATTCCAGTTATCAAAATGATCATTGCATTAAAGGGGTTGCAGCCTTTGAAGGGCAAATGGGGAACACACACACAAGTGGTGATGCTCTTTGGCTGAGCAATACAGGTTGGTGTCTGGGACACAGAGGAGAGACCATTTACCAAACCGGGTTCTCTGTGGGCATGTTGTCCTCAGGTAGCCACACCTCTAGGGTGGGCTGCCAGGTCCAAATACCAAGAGAGGGGTCCTGTTCCTGTCATCTTGGGAGTGGGCAGAATAGTGCACTCTGGGATAGCTAGATGCCACACATCCCAGGATGTCATCACCAGGCCGGTAGTGGCCTTGTAGCCCACTGGTTGGTAACCACTACCTCACCTCAGGGCATTTTCCAGACAAAAATATGGCACCCAGACCTCAGATCACAACTGGACCGGGGAGAGGACGAAAGAAAGACTTCCCTGATGATCGTTGGACCTGCTAAAAAGAGTCTGCCAATAGCAGTGGACTAGCAAAGAGAGAACTGTGCCTGTCATGTCAGGCTCATGCAATAGTCACTGCTGAGCATCAGACAGCAGAGGAGATCTCCAAGAGTAAATTCACTGGCTTCCTGTTACTGCATCAGGGCCACAAAAACTGAAGAAGCTTGGTCCAGCCAGTCCACTGACCACTAACATTCAGCATGGACGACCAAGTCCCAATGCTCAAAACTTGCACCCGAGTCTGCCAGACCTAGAACAGTCATAGGAGTGCCGTTTGGCCACCCAGGATGGACACTAGCTTCCCCCAAGGGAAGCCCCGGTTTTGCTGTGAAGGGAGTCGAGTATTCCAGTGGCAATTGGACTTTTGCTTGACCAAAGGGAACTTTGAGGGGCATCAACCCCTGCAACCCAAATCACCCCACCTGGACCATGGACAGAGGAGTAGACCCAAGAAGACCACCTGTCGACCACACAGCATCCGCAGCATCTTGCAGCATCCGCAGCATACTGTATCCCTTGCATCAGGACCACTCCTTGGAAGTGTATGGTGGTTCGCCCATAGCAACTCGAACTGGACTTTAGACTGCTTTGATGCCAAGGTAACTGTCCTGCTACTTTTCATTGAACCCCCACTCCCCCTCCCCCTATCGTATTTGGTCACCTGGGAAGGTCAAAAGTAGCCAAATACAACTCTTTAAAAATGTAAAAAAGTTTTTACATTTTGTGGTTACCAATCCCTGTTCGCATGTTTGAGTGACCACCTGAAATTTATGTTTTACTTAAGAATCTGTATCACCGGAACCCTAAGGTGTTTGTTTATTTGGTCTCTAAAAATTCATAAAAATAAGATTGATTTTTATAAATTGGTGTCACATTTCTTTTGTGTTTTGTGACTTTATTATTTTGTTGTTTTGGTACTTATAAAGGCTTTACACTTGTTCTTTTATTTAAGCCTTACTTTTTGGTGCCACAGCTACCCAGGTTTGAGCTAAGGCTCAACAAATGAGGCTGACTGGACCCATGTTGCATTTGTGAGTGTTTCCACAGTGAGGTCACACAACCACGCTATTTAATACATCATATTTCCTTATATCCTACATATAGCAAGCACCATTTTCCCAAGTACCTGACTGCCTATGGTCAGTGATCTTTACACACTGCTCATGCAAAGCAAAGTCAGTGCTGTTTGTAAATACATTTGTGCTTGAACATTCGTTTGGGTCGAAGGTGAAGATCAAACTGTTTATTTTTATTATTATTCGGTAGCTCTATAAGGAGCTTTAGCCATTCACATAAATGGTAAACTCAATTTATTCTCAAATCCGAAAACATGTTTTCTGTTATTAGCAATCTAAATTAATCTTACACAGGAATCACGGAAGTATATTTTATGAGATATCAGGGCTTTAAGTAGATTCTCCCCTTCGTTAGCGAATATCAGCTCTCTTAAAATGATATTTGATTTCATTATGCTATTCCATAAGACTATTAGGAAAATAAGAGGACTAATTGAGCCCTCTGAGAGGATAACCAGCCTTGACAAAAGTGCACTTGATTGCTTCAGATGAAATTTTAAAAAAGGACAAATGTTTAAAAGAATAATAACTATCATAGACCTATGTCTTGTTTAAAAAGGCTCAAATAGGAGGACATTGTGCAATTATGGTGTATACTTTGTGGGTGAATAAATGAATAGCTTTCCAATTCAATCTTGTGAATTCAAAATGGCCTGAGAGAAATGCTTTTGATATAGTCATACAATAGAACCAATGCGAAATGCTTTCTACATAAGTTGAAATGACAACATATTATGTTTTTTTCCCTGTTGAAGAAGCTCCGCTTGACAATCATTTGTACCAGCATGACAGGTGCTGCTAAATGGCCATGGCCTCAAAAATTAGATGCAGAACAGCAGAACTGATCCTCTAATCTCACAAAGATAGCTGCCACATATTTAAAGGATCGATGTCAAGAATACACCCAGCAGGCTACGGAAGATGGAGGCCACAATATTGGCACAAGATTAGACTGAATTCATAAATCACCTGATCATGGAAGGCAGCCAGGGTAAACCAGTTTTGACATCTTTGAAAGGTTAGCGAAGCACAAAGACTACCCTCTAGAGAAAGGAGAGGGAGTGTAGTGCAACAATACTCCAAGAGCATCAATAGACCTTCTTAGTGAAAGAAGTAGGAGGTCCTAATAAAATTTAAAAGACATAATAATGAGATATATAAACTAAATACTACAGAATGAAAAAATAGAAAATGAAGAAAAATTTTACTTAATGGAGTAATCATGGGGCATATGTATCAAGCCCATTTCCCGTTCGCGAACGGGAAAAAGCCTTTTAGGATGTATCATCCCAAAAGGCCCTCACAAAATAGGGAATTGCAAAATTTGCGATTCCCTATTTTGCGAATCCATTTAAGGAATCCCAAACTGCGATTCCTTAAATGCAATGCAGGAAGCACCCAAGGTGTGCGATTTTGGCTTAAGAAATCGTAAATTACCACCAACTTCAAGTTGGTAGTAATTTGCTATTACTTTGAAAAATGCACTTTTTGGCATTTTCAAAGTGCCATGTGGTGCATATACATGCCCTTAGGGCATGTATGTGTGCCACATGTGCACACATGCTCATTTTGTCCTTATGACACCCTTGCACCCTAATGGGTACTCACAATTTGCGAATGTCTTACCATTCATTCCTATGGGCCTCTAGGCCCATAGGAATGAATGGGAAGCCATTCCTTAATTGCGACTCGCAATTTGCAAGTCGCAATTAAGGAATGCTAAGGAATCACAAAATATTTGTGAATTTTTATTTCCATCTCGTTTTGCGATTCTTCAAATAGCAAATAGCTAATAATCGCTATTTGAGAATCGCAAACACATTCTTTGATACATATGCCCCCATATCTTAACCGATTCGACTAAAATAGGGTTAAATATGAAACAATCTTCTCCATTTAAGCAAAGGAGTACAGTTACTTGGAATTGAGAAAGCAGCAGTGTTGGACATGTCCCGTTTTAGGGGAATTCCCTAAAATCTTTGTTTTTTTCTTCCTGATTTTTGCTGATTCTTTTTGTGGCCCTAGGACTCTGGGCACTTTCCCACCGTAATGCAATGTGAAAGAGTGTATGCCCATCCTCCACATGCTAGGCAGTGGTGCTTATCTGATTACTTTAGATGCCGTACTTGCGAGTACCCTGTACTGGTCCTCAGATTATGCATAGTGAATCTGCCTGGTACAAAACCAGCTTGATCTGGCAGGACCATGGTAGGAAGTAGTACCAGTAGTATATTGGCGATGACCTTCAAAAGGATCTTAATATTGTTGATAATCAGTGATAATGGTCTCTAGTTATGATTATGTCCTGTGGGATAAATACCATGGTTCGTGCTTCTTCATCTACCTCCTGTAATGTACGTTTTGCAAATTTCAGCAGGCAGGCCATCTGAACCAGGGGCTTTGCCGTTGGGCAATCCATAGATACCTTTTTTAATTTCTTCTAAGATGAGAGAGTGAGACAGGAATTCACTCTGAGTTAGACTGAACCACGCAATGGCTGTATTTTCAAGGTATTCGTGCACCTGTGAGGAAGCACACGTGCACTGGGGCACATACAGGTCTTTGTAATAGTCATAAAATACTCCACGTATCTCTCTGGCATCATGTTGTGGATGTCCATCTCTGTGATTGATCAGAAGAATATCATTCGTAACCCAGGGTTTTCTAATTAGACCGGTGAGTGCCATTCCTCCCTCCCTCGACATACACCGACATATTTCCTAAACAGTTGGCTCCCCATTCCGTGTTTTCTTTGTATTTCATTGTGAGTTACCTCAGTTCTTCGATGTGCTGTGCATCCCACTGTCCCATCAGTCTATTATCTTCAGTTTTTGATTTTGGCCTCTAGTGTCTCAAGGGTTTTTTTGTGTGTGATTTAAATACCTTGTGCTGTTTAGCAATGAGGTGGCCCCTTGAGTCCACCTTAAACGCCTCCTACAGGGTGGCTTTCATAGGGACTGACCTGTGGTTTTCTGCGAAGTAATCATAGATGAGTGTTCTGATTCATAACAATCCAAAGGACATTCAGAGAAAGGTGCCACAGTCTGGTGGTGATGCGTGTCAGGTATTACTATGTGTATCTACACTGGACAATAGCGCTGGATGTTCCACCCTCTCAACCCATGTGCCCACATCCCAGCTGATGAGCCAAACTCCGAGCCTCGACAACATCAAATGGGCAGCTGAGTAGAATGTCCCCTCTTCTGTAGTCTGGTGTCTACACCGTCATATATCTGCAAGATCATGTTTCTTCAGGATGCTATTAGGAGTATTACTGCCAGCTAAGCAGATTCCATGAGGTGTGTGAAATCTGTCCTACAGTGAATTTAGGGGCATAATGAAGTCTCCACCCCAGATGATGGATTTGGGTTTGAATTCCTGAACTTTCGCCCAGAGTGAGCAGTCAAAGTAAGGGTCATCAGTATTTCAAACTTAGACATTCACCATTGTAAGATGTCTGGCATGGAGGGTCCCCTTTATGATGACATATCTGCCGGCGTTGTCCCTGATGGTTGCAGTCATGTGTAAAAGCAACCCCCTCCTAATGAAGATGCCAACCCCTCTAGCATAACTTGAATAGTTGGCAGTGACGCTAAGCGCCATCCATTTCTGGAATATGCATGTGTCAGTGCAAGGTGGAAGGTGCATCTCCTGGAGCAAGTCCACCTCCACCTTCTGTTGACAGAGATAGACATTCACCAGTCTCACCTTTCTGCACATTCTAGGTGAGTATCGTACAATTGCCACCACGCTTGGTGTTAGTGGTCACGTTTTCATACTTTCTGGGGTAGATGTTGTGATCGTTCACATATGTGGTTATCTTGCCATGAGTGAATAGGAACCCTGTCCTGCTTTATGTGGCATGTCAGTATTGCTGCTGCTGTGGTGGTAATTTTGTCCCTTTCCTCCCACTCCCACATTGGCTTCCCCAACCTGCCAGTGATCTTTACCCTTCTCACCACCCTGACCCTAACACGAACCATGCCACACCAAAAAAATCACTGTCCAGTTAAGCAACAACCAATTCAACTTACAAACCTTGGAGTTTTTTCCATACAAGAAAGCATGTCAGGTCACATTACGGTTGTAGTGCCAGCTATGGTGCTGCCCCAAGAACATGTACATTTACATTACATTGTTTGATCTTTATATGTATAGCCTACAATGTTACCAAGTGTCTAAGGTAATAATGGTTCACCAATCACTGGATCGTTGATTCGTAAAGTCCAGTGTGTCGGTTAGCTCATCTCATTCTCACATTCTCAGTTGTCAGCAGTGTTCAGGTCGTCCGCATCCCCAAAGCCTCTCATTCAGTCCTCATCAGAGTCTGTGTTTCTGTGGTCGGTGTCCTGTTGAGGTGAGCCAGGGCAATGTGAGTTCAACCCCTTAGGAAGTTGTTGTATTGTTGCAGAGAGTGCAAAATGATGTGTTTGCCCTAATGCGTCACTTTCATGCAGGCTGGGTACAGCATTCAATACTGTATGTTCAAGTTCTGACGTTTTTTCTTTATTGGCAAAAAGGCTCGCTGGGCTTCTAGTAGCGCGACTGTAAAGTCGGGGCAAAGTGAGATATTGCAGCCTTTACATTACAGGTCTTTTTTACCATAAAACAGCTGTAGGGCCATATCTCCGTATCTCGGTATCTGAAATCCGAGATACGGATCTGGCTATGATGGGCCTAGCAGGTACCCCTGAAGGAGGGCGAGGCACAAGAGCATGATGGACTAGCTCAACTATTAGCAACTTAGTAAAGCTCTCTGCACCAAACAGGGATATCAACACGTCCTCCACAAAGGCTTCCATTTTCTCCATAGAGATCAACTCTGTCACTCCCATTATACTTTGGATATTCCTTCTGGAATTCACTTCTAAGTCCTCGTTCTTGGCCTTAATTAATGATAAGACTTTATCTATTTGCAGCAGTTTTTCGTTGTATGATGTTAGTCATCCTGTACATGGGAGATCGGTTGTTCTGCTTCTAAAATGCGACCGTCGTGTTTCTGTAATTCCTGTGTAATATTATCCATACCGGTGGTGTTGAAACTGGCACTTTCTGATTGGCTGATGGGATGCCCCCAGCCAGGAAGAACCTACTGCTCCCATCAAGGGTGCGTGATTACACTCGCTGCATAACCTGTGCTCACCCTTGGGTAGCCTGGCACTGAGCAGTCAGGCTTATATTGGAGGCAATCTATAAAGCAAAGGTACAGCAGTTTCTTGCAATAAATACACTGAGCTTCTAAAAAGAAAACTTCACAAAGATGTATGTAATAACTTTTATATTCAACACACATACTCAATCATTATAACATTAATATCATATACTTTTGGACATAAAACACATTTGGGGAATATACTAGGCTCACTCGTATTCTTATGATATCAATAGTATGCACACTGTGTACAATTTCTAATCTAAACCCCCACCACTCTTCCACAGAGAGAGCACCCTGATGGGGTGCGACATGCAGTCCACCCCACGCCCACCCAAGCAATTCTGATAATACAGTCCCCCACAGGTATAGGGTACACCCCGGGTCACAAGGAGATCAAAGACATGTACATACATGAACTAGAACACTTTTTAGCAGCACTGCAGGCCCTAGCCACGTGGCTAAACTCAATTTCAAATGTATTTTGCTTTTGACTCGAAATTAATGTATAAACAGTGAATCAGAGGTGGTCCGCAGACAATCACTCTCAGTCACATGCACACACACTCTACACAGTGCTACAGGTATTAGCCAGTCGGTACTGAAGGCTCTTGCACACATACACTCTTGCACACATACACACTCAGCACCCTAATGTGGTGCCACTGGTGTCTAGAAGGTCAATAGATAACAACCAGCAGACTCCGTGAACCCATTCTCCCTTTACCTTCTAGTTCACCCCAATTGTCCTGTACCCCCGGATGTAAGATAGCCAGCCCCTCCTCCCGGATACTAGGCTGTATGCAATGAAGTCACACTTCGTCTGGGTCATCAGGAAGCAGGTGGGCATATGCAGGAAGTATTAATTTGGAGATAGTTGTAAACAAGTGGAGTTTAGCAGCCACTCTAGAAGTTCACCCACAGGTCTCAAAACACAATGGAGTCACACAGTCTCTTGACTCACTTCTGAACTGTCTCAGAAGCATTCCCTAAACCCAGTCAATCTCTCTCGCTACTACCTGGCGCCAAGATGTCTTCAGTAGGGGCCAGGTGTGGAGAAAGCAGTTGATCTACCATGATGAGGGTCAAAGGGCAACAACTGATGAGTGGAGAATAACACAGGGGAGCCTTGCGATGAGAAAAGGCACCCCGACAGGTACACGTTGATCATGGTCATGCCCGGGTAATCTGGGCACCGCACCTGGTTCACATTGGAATGGGTCACACTAGACACTTCAGGTCTCAAACACGAATAGTTGCAAATTCCATACCTCCCTGAAAATGAGGCACAAAAACCGGTGCACTTTGAGATGAGTTACACCAGGCAATTCCAGTCACACACACGAAGAGTTGCAAATTCCGTACCTTCCTGGAAATGAGGCACAACGTCCGATGCACATTGATACAGGTTGCAACAGACCAGCCCGGTCACATACACAGGCGCAAGTTCAGCAGAGCCACATGAGGTACAAAGAGGCACTACCATGGGTACACCAGCACCTCAGATGGTTGAACCCTATGAATCGGACACCATACGCAATGAGCAAGCAGCCGGCATGATGCACTATAGAGATGCAACACGATCGATGAAACCGGTCACGCGGGGTCCCACAACCAGTAATTCCGGTCACCACCAATTAGATGCTTATGAGTGTTAATAGTCCTTGTGGTACAGGAACCACTCGCCGTAGATGCGGGCAATATTTCTGGGGCTCTGCACTAGACAATCCAGTCTCCTGCCACAAGTCTTAGTTCCACACTCACACCTCACTACCAGTTGGGATTCAGTAGCCGATGTGGGCTCTTAAGAGTGTACTGCTCTCCAGATGTCACAGGTAGATGGTGTAGGTCCCTCGTGGGAGATCTTTCATGTCTCTGATGTCTCCAGGAGAGCAGGAGGCCTGCAGACAGACCCTTGGAGAGCACACTTCAGGGCGCCACACTTCAGCTGGTCTGTAGCCCAGGCCAGCTACCATTAAAAAAGGTCACAGGCAGTAATCCTCCCTGTGCGCAACAGAGTCTTCTGACAATGGGCACCATGCAATTCGGGTTCTCCAATCCTGCATCTCCACAAGAGTATCTCACTCTTTGCTTAAGGATGGCACCTGTAGTTATACTGCTGTGTGTATTTGAAGTTAAGAGCGGTTTAAGGGGTATCCCTTTAAACCACAGATGCCTTCCTTAAATTGTAGGCCTGTTTGCCATAGGGCCGTTGAATGCAGATCTTTATCTTTAGTGGGGCCTTAATCTGGCCACTAGAGGCTAAGAGTCAAAAACGCTCTCTCCAATCTATCCCATTTGGCCTTCAAATGGCAGAGGTCTGCTGTTCATGGCTATTGGCTATCGCTTGGGGAATGCACAGATGTTCTCCCCTGAAGCCTGGTGTCCACTGGAGCCTGGCACCAGGGCACACAAGACTCTTGGAAATGTCTATATTCTATAAGTGGCATTTCTAAGCAAGTTATGCCAAAACCCCGTTCCCACTGGAAAGGGTTTGGCATGGCGAATCCATTAATAGAAAACATCATGAGGTTGCACCACCGCAATCCACTATTCCTCATGCTAACCTATGGGAAGGGCAAGCCTCATAGGTAGTGAAAACACTCACAGGTTTGCCTCACTACCTGTGCGCATGTGCGCTAGTGCACACACAGACCTGCAATGGCAGGTTGGACACGTAGTCCCCAGCACCAGGGGTGCTTCAGCGCCAGCCCGAGTATGCAGAGCAGACTGAGCATGGGATTAACTAATACGTTTGTCAGTCCACACGCGGAAGCCTGTGATAGCAGGTGGCAAATACAATCATATGCACCATAGGCATGGGCGCGCACATACAGGGGCCTGCACTGGCAGGCTTCTCATGAGTTTAATCATGATAGATGCCAGTGCACACACACCGGTTTGTGATGGCAGACCGGGACATGGGCTTACTCGTGCCCTAGCACCTTAGGTGCGTGTGCACGCTCAACACCCTGCCTGGGCCAGCCAGGCTTGGGTCGACCATCTTACGCATGCGATTGCACATACCCGGCCTGTGACAGTGGACCGGGCACCTAACCACTAGCACCAGGGGTGCAAGAGCATGGACACAGGCGTGCAACCACATGCCTGACCCCGGGTGTTAAAACACCAAGGATGCAGGTATGCACTCACAGGCCCGCAATGGCATCCCAGGCACCTATCCACCATGCCATAGGTGCCATGGTGCATCCTCAAGCTTGCAACAGCAGACTAGACACATATCGAAAACACCATAAGGGCCGGTGCACACACCCAGGCCTGTAAGGGCAGGTTGGGCACATAGTTAACATCCCACAGGTGCTAGTGCACATTCCCAGGTCAGCATTGGCAGACAGGCCCATGTTTCTTAACACTGTGTCATTGCCTCTTCCTAACCTGTATAGGAAATTGCAAGCACCTCCACACTGCCTTGACAGTGAAGACATGCTCAGTGCCCTGAGGCCACACAAGAGAATCGGCAACACCCCTGGAGGATCCCTTGGGAAGAGCTGACCGCCACAGCAAGGAATCCATTTGGGGGGGTTCCTTACTACTGGGGCAGGGAACATCCACATATACCCGCCTGGCCTTCAGCCTTCCACCCCAGCGCCTGTCGGGGCTTCCCTGGGTGGGGTGCCCCCATGGTATGTGACGACCCACTCATGGTTGGCTGAGGCGTAAGTGATGCCAATGTAGACAGGGGGTGCAATGGTGCCCCACAGGCCCGCAATGGCAGACTTGATACATAGTTGACAGGCTATCCAGTGGGTGGCATACTCATTGCTACATCCCACTACTAGCCAGTTCCGTACCCACCCTGGGTATGTGTTGTACCTGTTTACGGGTTGCACAGAGGTACGGCACCTAAACCCATCAAGTACGCATTCCTGGCCCAATGCTGGTTAGGCGGGCGTGCGCACCTTCCCTCTGCATTACAGTGGGAAGGTGCCCAGATTCTAAGGTCGTGCGAAGAGAGTGTGCAAATAATGGGAAGAAAAAGCAAAAGGTTTTAGGGTTAATTCCCCTAAGAAGGGCCATTTCAAACAGGTGGTTAAAGAATCGATAGATTTGAGGCTTAGTTGTATATTGCCAAGGAGTGCCTATATCTCAGTATCTCCCTCTGCAGGGTAGTCCTCATCCTGCAACACTGTCTCTCCTGGTGTTGCCGGCTCCCTCCCACTGCTCCTCATGCAGCAGTGAAGGAGAGTTTAGGTTGTTTGGAGCCCGCGTCTCCCCAATTTTGCACCTTGGTGTTTCAGCAAAGAAAGGGTGTTTTCTGTCCTCCATGACCATTTCCGTCACTCCCTCCTCAGGGCCTCCCTCTGAAGTATTTCAACAGTGAAAGGATTTCGGCGGGGGCAAAATTAGAATTTTCTCACTGAGCTTTTCCCACCAAAACCAATGGCTCCACTGGTACCTCATCCAACACCTATCTGATTTTATTGAGCCCTCCTTGGATACAGTCTGTCACCTTACCCCTATGAAGAATGTTTACTTCCATGTTTGACACTAAGTCCCAAGGTAAAACCTCTGGCTCGGCTGACCCTGGTTGGTGTACCAGACCCACGCTCTATTAGGGGTCAAGCTGAAAGAGTGGCTGGGTCCCGGTCTACCACAGCCAATTGAACTGTATTAACGTGCCATTTTGGCATCATTTTATTCATTAAATTATTCTCTAGTTTTCTAAATTAAAGTGGGGTGTTTATTGTGTTTTTAACTTTAAAACTGTTTTGGTATTTCTGGATACTTTTTCTCTGAGTTAAGCCTATCTGCTCTGTGCCATAGCTACCAGAAGCGGAGCTGAGGTTGAAATAACTGAAACCTTTACCTGGACCTAACAAGATAGTGACCTTATTACTTGTATTGGATGACCACCCATCCAATTATTAATTGATTTTCTAACACTAAACAATTAGACAAAATGTTGTCTGGTGGAACAAATTATGTAGCACATCCTGTTTGCCTTACTGCAAACTATCCCACAGTGCACAATTCTTAGCAGAATCTTGCTGCCCTACCGGTCATTGTGCCTAATTTCCAGGGAGGTACGGTATTTGCAACTATTCTCGTTTGAGACCTGAAGTGCCTAGTGCGACCCATACCAATGCGAACCAGGTGTGGTACCCTGATCAACGTGTACCTGTCGGGGTGCCTCCTCTTATCGAGAAGCTCCCCTGTGTTACTCTCCACTCATCAGTTGTTACCCTTTGACCCCCATCGTGGCAGATCAACTGCTCTCTCCACACCTGGCCCCGCCTGAAGACATCTTGGTGCCAGGTAGTATCGAGAGAGATTGACTGTGTTGAAGTAACGCTTCTGAGACAGTTCAGAAGTGAGTCAAGAGACTGCGTGACTCCATTGTGTTTTGAGACCTGTGAGTGAACTTCTAGAGTGGCTGCTAAACTCCACTTGTTTACATCTACCTCCTAATTAATACTTCCTACATATACCCACCTGCTTCCTGGGGGAACCTCTCCTACTTATGTAGCACACCCTGTTTGTCTTACTGCAAACTATCCCACAGTGCACCATTCTGTGGAAAATTCAACATAGCAGAATCTTGCTGCCCCTGAAGGGAGTTTGTGCGCCATCAGTCTCCTACTCCTCCACTACACCAAACTGGTTCTTTGACTAACTCTAACTCCTACTAAGCTGTTGCCTAACTGGTTGCAGAGGGCCTGTGGAACAAATGGCTTATTTTCCCCATGTCTTCCTATACATTTATCTATGAATGGGCCTGCCTCATCCTGGTCCCTTTCAAGTTAATGAAGTTTCTAACCCATCCTCAGCTGCCCTTCCTGAGCGGATATTTGTCATATACCTCACACTCAAGTCTTCCTGTGAAACGTCCTGTGCTATTGTTTCTGCTCTGGGCGCAGTATTACACATTAAGTGGAACACATACTTATAAATGCTTATACTGATTGAAATACTTCTCTTTGGTTTCTTTTTCCAATTTTTATTTATAGAAGTTTTCATTTGAATTCCTGGTTATACTGCTCTTAAACTACAATGAAGATATTTCAGTATAAAATAGCAAATTTGTAATACATTCATTTGGTGGGATCAAATATTGTGAACCATTGTGAATATTGTGAACAGGGCAGGAGTGGCCGTAGCGGGCACCGGGCGTTTTCCTGGTGGACCGGAAGGGTGGGGGCCGGTATTTAACCCGTGGGGGCTGTTTTTTTGCAGTGGGCCAGTTTTGCAGCAGTAGTGCAAAATTGACCCCCTGTAACAATAGCGGTGATTGTGGGGTGGGGCCCCGGAGATCGCCCCCATCCCACAAGCCGATCGAGCGGAAGTGCCATGGCTGGTTTCTGTTCCCAGTCCGGCCGTGATTGTGAACCAGACAAGAGTTGACAAAATAGCACTTGAATAGTCATTTATCAAAAGGTGTCTACTGGAGGATTGCATTGCATCAAGATAATCAAACAGATCCTGCCTGGCAGGAATCTGTGTGTGTGGCAATTGGTCTTCCACCAGAGAATAATGAGGGCTTTACTGTTCACAGAGACTAGTACGGTTGAGGTGGAATTAGTTACCTAGACAGATAGGCAGAGAGTATGCACCTTTTGGCAGAAAGGAAAGCTCTCCAGCTGGAAGCATGCCACAGAGCAGGCCCGTGGGCTGGGGGTCAGTCTGGAGGCTGTAGGTTAGCTACTTCATCCACAGTGCCATAACCAAAATGTGCACAAGGTTGTAGTCTTGTTGTGCTTCCATTGAACCAATTAGACTACCACTCATGAAATCAATGATTTGTAGGTGAAAAACTCGGGCCTGAAGACAGGGTGCATCATGACTTGGAGTAGGTGGTCACCCTAAGTCACAGAAGAGTTCCATCATTAGTCGGTGTGATTTACACCTGTGAGTACATTACGCCCACTCACAGAACAATGTTTCTTAATCAGACAGATAACTAACTAAAGTTGGAGAACATGGTAATCAGACTATGATCCTATATATTCATATGGCCATATAATAAGGTCACGATATACAAACAACTACCCAACGTTACAAGAAGCGATTGTCATCTTTTAAAGCCTGCTACGACTTCTTCATAAGGGAAGACATTAGATTGTTCTTACGGTCATTGGGTGTTGATTGTTGATGCTATAACACAGGCAATATTCTTGAATGTTGGATAGCACAACCCATAACACATTTTATGACTGTAAATACTTTATTTTACCATTAAAAAATAACCTGAGTGTCATTCGGTCTCTAAAATAGTGCGTCAGGCGATTTGAGAAGCACAATCCATTTGCATCTGGTAATGCATTTCCCATCCCTTGGCTGGAGGCTCTCTGCTGTGTGACAATGATTCCAGATGACAAGTGCCTGGAGGAAGGCTCCGAATGTCACAGAAGGTGTTATATTACATGTCACTGCCAGATGACAGTACGGTGTGCATTGTCCCAAAGCCTCCCATAAACTCAGAGTTGTAAATCGAAACAACATAATAATCTTCCTGGAGCGAGTTGAGGGGAGAAGGAAAAGAGCATTCACTGGCAGCCAAGCCTACACGGCCTACAAGCAAGAGGTCTAGGCGTCCCAGCTGAAGCTGTGCTGAGATCAAACGTGTTTTGGTGAATATACAGGTGCACTCATTCTCTAATTAAACAATTGTACTTTGCTTAAAATTCGCGTGGCTTCCCCACCACAAACTCTTCGTTCAGCTCTACATGACAAAATACGTCCCCCTCTTGCAGAGGACCTCTCCATGAACCTCAGACGTATTAATGCCAATGTCAAGAGTGCCACAGTACCACAAATAACTCTGCCATCCAAAACCCCAGGTCCTAAGAATCGAGAAGAAGAAGTACATTCAAACGCCCTCTGTTGTTGCGACGGCAGCCCAGGAGTTCAGAAGACCCTCTACACACCGGACGGCCTGAATGTCCAGAGAAGGCTGAGCTCCCGCAAGCTTCCATGCCAACAAGAGGGTATCAGTGGGAAGGCTCTCTTCTTCTAGAGGGCAAAACCACTGAAGACGTGTAGAGAAACTCCCTAGTGGAGACTTCATTGTAGTCGCTCCCAGGACTGCCAATCGTTGCTTGCCTTAATGTGGTTCTGTATGTTCTCACCCTATTAGCCTACATATTTTATTCTGAAAGCTATCAAGGTACAAGGTGGTAAGCAATAGGCAGGATGAGCCGGTCTACCAATTTTTAGGACATGTTGATGAGGATCACATGACAGGGTTTGTCTCCTGATGGCTTTGTGGGACAAACTGTCCGTCCAGGACTACTACTTTCTTATCACATGTGCTTCAAGCCTACATAACAGAAAGAAGGCCCATGCAGCTGATTGTCACAAAGTTTGTAGCGCCACTGGTTGTGAAATATGACTTTTTGTGTTTGCTAATGGCCACTGCCATTGTGGGAAGACCTTTGTTAAGACATATGACGCAATTTGAAACAAAGACACAATAAAACATGATTTTTCCGCATGCTACCTCCCCATCTATGGTGCTAGGTTATTAGGTTGCATATGAGCATCACAAAACTTGATTTTAAATTTCAACTGCCAGTGGCGTGTATTGGCATCTCACTGCCAGGTGACTAGTGTCCTCTACATGATATAAGCATTACTTCCTAGTCTGAGACATACTTTTTGCATATTGCATAGTTTATATACTCATGTGTGGGAACAGAGTTTTGTTAATAAAACACCTGTCTCAAAATAGGTTTGCGGGTACTCAGTGATCAGAAGCGTAGTCATTTATGTGACTGTTTTGGAGTTTGAAGGAGTAGCATTGTTGGACACATCCCTTCTTAGGAAATTTCCCTAAAAGTGTTGTGTTTTTTCCCTCCTGGTTTTTGCTGATTCTCTTTTCGTGGCCTTAGGACTTTGGCCGTTTTCCCATTGGAATGAAGTGTGAAAGCGCGTGCACCCTTCCTTCTCATACTAGGTAGGGGTGCTTAATTGATTGGTTTAGGTGTTGTACCTGTGAGTGGCCTGTTAAAAAAAAGGTACACCACATTCCCAGGGCAGGTATTGCACTGGTTAATAGTGGGCTGCAGCACTAATTGTGCCACCCACCGGAATAGCCTTTCAAAATGTATCAAGCCTGCCATTGCAGGCCTGTGGGTGCTCAGTTGCTCTTATGCTCATGTTGGCATTTCTAAATCATTAGCCAATGCTGAGTGGGCCGTTCACTACCACTAGGACACCCCTGGGGTAAGCCATAAGGGGTGGGGCAAGCGGTAGGGAAAGGCTGGGCAGGTACACGTGTGTTCCCTGCCCAGGCAATGAATAATCCCCATGTGGGTTTTCCCTTACTTGGAAGTCAGCTCTTACCATGGGTTAACATGGGTCAATTGCTGAATGACTTTTAAACTACAGTTTTAGCTTACAGCAGGGAGTAGCCTCATGGAGTTTTCAAACTTGTCATAAACCTGCCATTGCAGGCTGGTGCGCACACATTTGTTGTGGCGGTTGGCTCATACCAAGGGCGGTGGCTTGCAGCGCAACGTCCTCCTCCCCGGGTGTCTACACAAGAAGCTCCGATACAGGAAACTGCACTACCTAATCCTGGAGCTGCTTTAACAGCATAAAAGCTGCGCCAGGATTGGATAGAGCGGACTCTCCCAGTGCGAATATGCCTCTTCACTCCGCATACCATTATCCTGCATGTTGTCAGAACGCGGTCGTAACAACGACTGCGTTGTGACAACGCATACCATTACCCCGCACAAGTCGTTACAACGACTTGCGGAGGGGGGGCGCTGGATTTTGGAATAGTAAAATGTACTTTTCCAACTCCAGTCTGTGCGGACAGTAGGGAATGTGTTGGATTTTAAGCGACTTGCGGAGTAATGGTTTGCGTTGTTACGACCGCGTTGTGACTGCATGCGGGGTCACGGATGCGGGGTGAAGGTAATAACTAACTTTATTACCTTTTTATTTTTCAGCTCTAGGGCTTGTGGGGTGACACTCCTCCGCTCAAACGGACGAGCCGCCCCTGGGCCCTCAGTTTTCTGTCTTTGAGAAAGCTCAGTGGCCATCGTGTTTGCTTACCCAAGAGACCATGCCTGACACAGGTATATAACTGAAAAATAGAAATTTTTGTGTGCCATGCAAAAAGGCTGAGAGTGGGCAGGCATTCTTGCCGGCAGGCGCTGTTCATTTATGTCTCCATTTAAAATGTATAATTTCCACAAGTTTGGCTTGCTTGTTTTGTTGTTGAATTTTCTCTGTGCACAAATGTAGGTTAGTGGTTTGAGAGGGGTTTGCCACATCTTTGACATCTACCTCCATTGTCGGAAATTGTCAGTCAAACTCTTATAAAACAGCACCACCCTTCGCCCACTCAGCCCCCCACCATCCCTGCAGTCTCACAATTACAAATCACAAGTTCATAACTGCATAAAAAGAAAAACAAACACAAAAAACAATAAAAGTACAATCAGCTTTCTGTACGCATTACATACCCTTCCTGTGATGGGTTAGTACTGTGTTTTAATAACAAAATAGAAACTAGACAACATGTCTGTTTTTGTGACCATAATTGACAGTTATTCATAGTTCATGTTCGTCGCATTCAAACAATACTATCCGAAGTTTAAATGCGTTCTTTGTGGTGTTATCTACATTCCATGATGAATCATCGATTTGTCTTAAAAGGCAGACAGGGGGGCACTTCATTGTGGCCCTGATGAATCTGGAAGAGGGTGCTGAGGGGAGGGGGCAGGCTGGACTCCTGAATCGGAAGGCTGCATTACTAGAAATGCTGTGGTGTGTCAGAGCTCAGGCTGTGAACTCAGCAGGCGGGGGCGGGTTCCTCGGTGACTAAGGCATCGTTCTACCCAATGGGCAGGGAGCAGGTGTCACCTAGTGGGCTGTAAGCAGCATGGTGCTCTGCAGCGCGCCAGCTGCCGCCACCTGCCACGGCGCCTACTAATAACGGAGGGTGTATAGGGCAGGGGCGGTCGGTGATTGAGCAGAAAGGGTCCTGACAGATGCCAGTCACTGGTCGATGGCTAGAACACTGGAGCAAGATTGGTGATAAGTCATGCAAATCAGCCAAGAGCACACCCCAGCGTTACATGTTCTGTGTAACAAACGCATCCTGGAATAAATACGACATGTTGATAATCTGTAAAAAAAACTGATCTATGACAGTCAGTGGAAGATAGAATACTTTTCAACTGGGACGTTTTTAATGAGTTTCAGCGAATATTTATCATTTGCACATCACAAAGTAAAGTGTACTGATTTGTTTTGATCGTATTAAAATTTATTTCCTATCTCACAAAACAAATGTGCTTAATTTCTGCTTTTTAAATTTCTGATATATTTCGAAATATTTGTGTAGTTTATTAGCAGATATTTAAATGTTATTGTTTATTTAAAAAATTGATATCCTCCAGCCTGTCCTTTCACACTCCCTTTACCCCAGCAAGGTTGTCCCATAGTCCAGGTTAGAAGAGTCTCTTAATTTGCAGTCACAGAAAAGTAAATACCAATCTCAAGGTTAAAAGAATAAGCAGCATTCTGTCAGGAAATTGAGCTTGAGATATGGCCTCTTTCTTGAACGCACTGGAAATGAGGCAAGATAAAAACGCATTTTTATTGCTCAGTTACCTTCTCAACCTGAGCATGAACATTTGTGGGTGCTGCAGCACCCTAACCGCCCCCATTCCCCCAACACCCTTGCTCCCAGCGCCTATGGTTACCTGCCAATGAGTAATATCATATAATGTTGGGTTTGCATTGCACATTAACCCCCTGAGCCTCAACGTTCCTTGTCGCGGACGCTTTAGCGGGTATTCATTAAAGCGAGTACTTTGAAATACATGACATTTTTTTCAAAGCACACACCAGAACAGAGGGCTGCACGGTGGTTGTACAATGTTTAAGGATCATGAAGGTGAACATATCACAATTCAAGCTAATCTATATATTATTTGTCCATTGTCCAGCTTCATGAACTTACCAGCTAGGCAAGTAGCCTTTGCCAGCGTGCCTTGAACACCACCCTATGGCCACTATTACAGGCTTTTGAATTCCACGCTCTCAAGTTTCGCCACAAGGCTCCGCCTGCTGAAAGCAGCAAAAATCTCTGGGTGAAAGCCTGGGGCACAATGCGAAATTACCAGTCGAATCGGATGTAATCTTCCCTACTCCCCAGGTAATTCCTCATTTCTCAGTGGATCATCAGGGTTCAATTTTTAATCCCGGGTAACTCTGTATCTCCATAGTTACTGCTGTTCTTGGTATTGGTGACTCTAGGAGTAGGCGTGCGGGGCGCTTGGAGGGCAATAATTTGCTGGGTGAATTACAGTGACACTTGAAACAAGGCTTCCAAGAACCTTCATTTAACTTGAGAAATAAATACCATAGATTGATATTTTGTGGAATCTTTCACGCTGGCTGTCGACACAGATGTTCCAGGCAGATGCTGGATAGCAACCACTGAAGACAGAGCAGTTGTGATAGGCGAAGACATTACCAAATGTGATGCTTCAATACATGCTATCCTCAAGTACTTGCTTTGACAAAGTGGTATTCACTCTTTTCAAGGTTACTTAGCCATGATGAGGAGACAAATTACGTGTCATCTAGAGCTAGGGATTATCCTGTGGGAATGTCCCAGTGGCCCACAAAAGGCACCGCAGCATTGAGGGTGTGTGTCAGACGGTACCCAAAAGCTTCTCAAACTAAGGTTAGAAACCAACAGACATATTTTCAGAGTCTTGCGACAGGCTAGATGGTTGGACATAGCACATGTTTCTAGAAAGAGCAAGTTCTGAACATTAGCAGCAGCACAAAAAACAAGCATATGCAAAGCCAATAGGTGACGGTTTAAAAAATTTGACCTGTTAGCTTTTCCACTGCTTCTTGTCGGCATGCAAATGCAAGCATCAAGACAAGTGTTCATGAATGGCTGTCAATCTTTCAATAGGTTTTCTGTGAAAGAAAACCCACTCCAAGATAGATGCTGATGCACACAAATATATCATGGTGCAAGTAGATGTGGACCTCATGGAATATACTTTTACATGCGTCATCATCATGCATAGGGGCTATTTTTAATTTACCCTTCAAACATGGCGAATGACCATGTTTGATGAGTAAATTAAAAGTAGAAAAAAGAAAAAAGCAGGCACGAAGGGGCGAAAAAGCAAAGCAAATGCTCCAGCATCATTTTGCAGCTGCTGGGCCCTCAAGAAAAAACATAAAATAAAAATGGCAAGCCAGATTGGGAGTGGAACAGGAAGCAGACGGGAGAAGAAAGCTAATGGGTGTGTGAGGAGAAAAAAGAGAAAGGAAATATATGCGCTTCCGCCATGGAGTGGTAATTGCAAAAAATGATAAAATCCCCTCAAGTATGCTGTAGGAGCATACGACTCATTCAATAGGAAAACCGTCAGACGGAAATGCTCCTGCATTTCAAAACAGAAGGAAAGGTGGGAAAGCCATCAAATCAGGAGAAGACAACTGAGTTATATAATCAGGGAATGCAATAATGAGCAATGGGCTGCCTATAGGGCCCTGTTGTAAGAAGGCCGCTCTCCGGGGAGTCAGGTGGTGACGGACGGGCCCCCCCGAGAGCCACCGTTCCGTAGGAGAGTAGCCGAGCGCCGCTGAGAAGCCTCCGGGGCGAGGTCCTTCTCCTATGATCGTACCAGCCAAGCAACCCCACCACCACAAAGGGAGACAACAAGGGTATCAATTCTCACAAGTCTTTATCGGTATTAAAGGCAGGTTTCTGTGGCAATATTTACAGGCGGATCGAGGGATCCAAAAGAGTCTCAGGGTCTTTCAGGGACGGGGTAGCGGGACAGTCTCAGTACCGGCCTGGTACGGGAGCACCCTGCGCCCAGCTCTCAATCCTCGAGCTGGGGGGTTCGGGAGCCGGGACGTCGTCCGCAGGCTCGGATGGTTACTTCTGCGAGGTCGAGCCGTGACGAGGTCAGCAGGGGTCCGATGGTTTAGCTCAGCGAGGTCGAGCCGCGACGAGGTCAGCAGGGCTCTGAGGGTTAGTTCAGCGAGGTCGAGCCGCGACGAGGTCAGCAGGGCTCCGATGGTTTAGCTCAGCGAGGTCGAGCCGCGACTAGGTCAGCAGGGCTCCGATGTTCCGTGAGGGTCTTCTTCTCAGAAGGGGGGAGCCGCGACGCAGTCAGCAGGGCTCGAGTTCCAAGTTCCAGGCAATGAGTCTCTCTCCGTAGGGTCAGCCGCGATCCGATCAGCAGGGCTCTTGACTCCAGGATACAACTGCTGTCCTGGTTTTGGGCTGCCCCAGATATAGGGCTGGAGCCCTTTGATGTCCGGACCCTCGCACCTGGGGGAGTCGGAGGTGCTGGGATGAGAGAGTCCAGACACCCAGCGGGGGGGGGAGCCAGCGCCTAGGGAGGCCGGAGGGCGATCGGAGCCAGGCGCCTGTAATAGCCCGTGAGACCCAGGAAGGCCCTCACAGCGGTTTGGGTGGTTGGGGGCTCCCAGGCCATGATGGCGTCGATCTTTGGCTGGAGGGGAGCCACATGGCCGCTCCCCACTTGATGTCCCAGATAGGTTACGGACCCTTGGCCTATCTGACACTTGCTGGCTTTTACGGTGAGTCCGGCCCTTTGGAGGGCGGTCAGGACCTCCCAGAGGTGCCGCAGGTGCTCGGCCCAGTGGCTGCTGAACACCGCAATATCGTCCAGGTAGGCGGCGCTGAACGCTTCTAGGCCGGCCAGTACTTTGTTCAAAAGTCTTTGGAAGGTCGCCGGGGCATTTTTCATGCCGAAGGGCATCACTCGGAAGTGGTAGTGGCCATCGGGGGTGGAGAAAGCGGAACGCTCTTGGGCGCCTGGGGTGAGCCCGATCTGCCAGTATCCGGTGGTGAGGTCAAAGGTGCTCAGGCAGCGGGCTGCTCCTAGGCGGTCGATCAGTTCATCTGCCCGAGGAATGGGATGGGCATCGGTTTTGGTGACGGCATTCAATCCCCGATAGTCCACGCAAAACCGGAGCTCCGGGGTGGTGCCGGGGGCGGCAGCTTTCGGCACCAGGACCACAGGGCTGGCCCAGGGACTGTCGGAGGGTTCGATGACCCCCAGGGCCAGCATCTTGGCGACCTCGGCGTGGATGCAGGCCCGCACCCATTCGGGGACCCGGTAGGCTCTGTGTCACACGGGGGTGCTGTCCCCGGTGTCGACGTCGTGGACGCACCATCGGGTGACTCCAGGAGTGAGGGAGAAGAGAGCAGCAAAGTGATGCAGTAGCCCTTGACAATCTTGGCGCTGCTCTGGAGTCAGGGTGGCGGAGAGGATGACTCCCTCTACGGAGCCGTCCTTTTCGGAGGTTTTCAGGAGGTCGGGCAGGGGCTCGGAGTCGTTTTCGGCCCCATCGTCTGTAGCCATCAGCAGGCTAAGTTCCGTTCGGGCAAAGTGGGGTTTGAGCCTGTTGGCGTGGAGGACCCGGAGGGGGATCCTGGGGGACTCTATGTCGACCAGGTAGGTGACGGGGCTCTTCTTCTCGACCACCTTGAAGGGCCCGGTCCATTTGTCTTGGAGGGCACAGGGGTCGACGGGCGACATGACCCAGACCTGCTGGCCTGGCTCGAACTCGATGGAGGAGGCGTGCTGGTCATACCAGCGTTTCATTCCCTCCTGGCTGGCCTCGAGGTTGGCTTCGGCCAGTTCCCTGAACTTCCGTGTTTGGTTTCGCAGGGTCAGGAGGTACCGGTAGACATCGGGAGGAGCATCTTGGGCGGTGGTCTCCCAGCCTTCCTTGACCAGGCTGAGGGGGCCTCGGACAGGGTGTCCATACAAGAGTTCGAAGGGGCTGAACCCCAGAGACTTTTGCGGGACCTCCGGATAGGCAAACAGGAGGCAGGGCAGCAGGACGTCCCATTTGCGTCTCAGGGGCTCCTCCAGGCCTTTGATCATTTCCTTCAACGTCCGGTTAAATCGTTCGACTAGTCCGTTCCCCTGGGGGTGGTACGGGGTGGTGAACTTGTAGGTGACCCCGCATTGTTGTCACAGGGACCGCATATACTTTGAGATAAAGTTTGTGCCTCGGTCGCTCCCGGGGGAAACCCACTCGGGAGAAGATTCCCATCAAGGCCCGGCCCACCACGGGGGCCGTCACTGTTCGGAGAGGGATGGCCTTGGGGTATCGGGTGGCATGATCGACCAGGACGAGGATGAAGCGATGTCCTTGGGAGGTTCGGGGGTCCAGGGGCCCCACGATGTCGATCCCCACTCGCTCGAACGGGGTGTTTACTATTGGAAAGGGCTGGAGAGGGGCTTTGACCCTTTCCCCACTCTTCCCGCTGGCTTGGCAGGTCGGGCAGGTTCGGCAATGATTGTCCACGTCCTTCCGCATTCGGGGCCAGTAGAAGTGAGTCACCAGGTGGCTGTATGTTTTGTCTTGCCCCAGGTGCCCGGCGAGGGGCACATCATGCGCCAGATTGAGGAGGAAGTCCCGGAATCGGAGGGGGACCACCAGCACTCGGCTGGCCCCCAATTCTGCGGTCTTCTGCTCGCTGTAGAGGAGGTCATTGTCCCAATAGACCCAGTGGGTCCCCGTCTGATCTCCGGCGGCCTGGGCGGCTGCTTGCTGTCGGGTCCCTTCGAGGGAGGGGCAAGTCTTCTGTTCTTGGCGGAACTGCTCCCTTGTGGGGCCACCTTCTTGGCGCCATTGGGCGAGTTCGGGGAGGTCGCCGAGCGCGGCGACCTCGTCCGGGGCGAGTTCTGGCGGCCCGGACTCTGCGTCGGTTTCTTCCTCTACGGAGGGAGGTGGCGGCTCGGGCCACTCCGGCTCTTTGGGGAGGTGGCCCGGTGGTCCCAGCTCGTCGGTTCACGGGGCAGGTTGGGTCACTGGCATAGTGCCCTGGCTGTTGGCAGTTGTAGCACGTTACCGTCGGCCGAGGTCCTGGTCGGGCTAGGGGGACCCCTCTTCAGGCGAGGGACGGGGACGTGCGGTTCGGGGGCGGTCCCCGGGGAGGACTCCGGGGCGGCCCTGCTGGAAAGTCTCTGTTCCTGTTTGATCCTCCTCCTCCGCCCCGCTGGCGGGGGGCCCCGTGGTGTTCCGTTGGTACTCCCCCATCGAGTTCCGAGGGACCCGGGTGTTCACCCATCGATCGGCCTCGGCGGCGAGCTTCCGCGGCTCGGTCAGCTTGCTGTCGAGGAGGTGCTGTCTTAGCTCGACGAAGCAGTTGTTGGAGAGGTGCTCCCATACAATGAGGTCGAACAGCTGTTCGTAGGAGGTGACCTTGCTGCCCTTGATCCAACCTTCCAGGGCTCTGCTGAAAAAGTCCACGTATTCCACCCAGGTGGTACCGGGGAGCTTCTTGCAGTCCCGGAAGCGCTGGCAGTACATCTCTGAGGTGAGACCGTAGCGGGTGAGCAGGGCCTCCTTCATATGGTCGTAAGAGGTCATCACCTCATCGGGGAGCTGTAGCAGGGTGTCTCTGCCTTCGCTGAGGAACCGTCCCCATAGGCCGGCACCCCAATATTTCCGGGGTACCCGATGGGCGGTCATGGCTACCTCGTAGGCCTTGAACCATTGTTGGATGTCGTCGTTCTTGTAGTACTCTTTGACGACATCCTTGGGGATATGTACTTTCGCCTCGGCCGGCGGATGGTTGTCCCTGTTTCCGGGGGTGCCGGTCTCTCCATTTTTGGACTTAATTTCAAGTTCTTTAAGGCCCCGCTCATGCTCGAGGGTTAGCCTCCCTTCTTCCAGTTCTCGGTGCCGCTTTTTCTCTTCTATTTCTTCTTGCAGCCGCAGTTGCTCTAGGACCAATTTCTTTTCGGCTAGTAGGAGTTCGCCGTCCAGGCGGAGTCGGGCGAGCTCCAACTCGTGGGTCCTGACCCTCTCCCGTTCTCGTATCTCTTCCGGGGAGAGGCCG
The DNA here is from genome assembly GCF_964204655.1 of Triturus cristatus. Lineage (NCBI taxonomy): Eukaryota > Metazoa > Chordata > Amphibia > Caudata > Salamandridae > Triturus > Triturus cristatus. The sequence goes on along the minus strand of NC_140585.1, from coordinate 409,774,686 downwards.
GTCTCTATGCTGGTTCTTCTCCCATCTGCCGGTGCTGCGGTTGGTTGCCGGTGCACGCTTGGCACCGGGTTTTCTTCGGTCTGGGGGAAGGCCGTTTCGGACTCTACCCAGGCCTTTAGGGCTTTTTGCAGGTCCTCTTTTGTGTTTAATCCGGTGGTCGCGATGCCTTTGTCTTTACAAAACTGTTTTAGTTCCTTATGGGTATATTCCTCCAACCAATCTTGTTGGAATTCCGCGGTTGGGGCGGTCTCTTGGTTGCTCATGGTTACTCCGTGTCTGGGTAGGTAGTGGGTGAGTTACTCGCTATACGATTTGCGTCGGGCTCGGATCGCACCGCTGGCCACCAATGTTAGCCCTTTGATGTCCGGACCCTCGCGCTTGGGGGAGTCGGAGGGGCCGGGATGAGAGAGTCCAGATACCCAGTGGGGGGGGAGCCAGCGCCTAGGGAGGCCGGAGGGCGATCGGAGCCAGGCGTCGGGGGACGGCTGGAGGCCCCATCGAAAATCTCCTCCTCCGGGATCTGTGGAGTGGCCACTCAACCTCCCTTGGTCGGATCTTGGCGCCTCGATGTCGGGGCTTCGCTGGGACTGAGGCCGGAGCGGGCCGCGTCGCGAAGGCTGGTGCGGGTAGCGGGGTACAATCCAGGGGGACCCCGAAGGGTGGGGGCTGCCCCCGTCTGGTCGGGTAGGAGGGTTCGGGACCACGCCACGAGGCTGGGTCCAACACCTGTCCTCATGTAAGGTCACGTTGTGAGTTACTTACTGCATTATGGAGAGCCCCTGCAGCCCTGCTTCCGGCTTCTCTGCCTTGATCCGTGTGCTCTGACCTGCTGCTGCCTTTGTCTCCAGTCAGTGATGTATACAGAGTGAGACCATTTTCTGATTGTTTGCTATAAAGTACTTGGCTAACAAAGATCATTTCTTTTCCTTTGCTGCTAAGCTCTTGACTAACATTAGCAGCCTGTTTTGTACTTTAGTTTCTTAAGGCTTTTAACAACCCCTGTAGGAGCATAGAGGGTCACTGTAATGTGTTTAGAACCGTTTCCACGCAACGCTGTTTATGTTTCCCTTGATTTGTACTAATGAAAGGCATTTTATTCTCTTTCGGCCTTTACTAATCACTTTGGGGCACAGTGGCGCATTTTTACATCCCTAAATTGTGTTCTTAAGCCATGTTTTAAATTGCTGTTTTGAATTTGCACGGATGCAATGTATTTTTTGTAATGGTTTTAACTAACTGTACAATAAACTACTAACACTACAGAGTGAGAAGGAAGCACTACCGCAGGATGGGGTTAGTATTGAATCGGTCACATATGCATTGCAGTATTTGAGGGTGGTAGTTGTACAGCAGTAACACTGTCATTAGCCCTGGTGCATCACATCATCCTGTCAAAAACCTGTGATGCACACCACATCCTGTCACAAACCTTTGATGCAAACCAACACAGGAAGTATCATGGCCAGTGTAAAAAAAATAGTCCAAGCCTTTGAACCCCTTCATCACAAGACCTTTTAATCTCATGCTTCAACTAACTCTACTAACGAGTGTGGCTTACTAGAATAATGTGAACAGAATTACTGCCTCCGAAATGTTTTTTTCCTAAAAGAGGCATATTGAAGTTTGCATTCGTATTGGGATAGACTCTTCAGAATTTAAAATGTCTGACGTCCCTGTCATGACAGAAAAGGCACTTTTGAGCTTTTGAAAAAGGATTCAGCTGTTGTGCCAAGTCTCATAAAAGTGAAATAATAAATATTTTTTTTAAATACTGACTTCTGCTGTTTCTGTGGGAGGTAAAAAAGAGATGTTACTATTATCACTTTACTGATACTTGGGGCCCTATTACGATGTCGGTTGGTAAGCCTCCGACTACTTGTCGGAGGCTTGCTGATCGACATCGTTGATTTACATTCCGACTGTCACATTATTACGTTAGCGGTTGGAATGTAAACTGGACGGTCAAACTGACTGGGTTCTGACAGGCTAAAGGAGCCCGTCGGCCAGTCAGAAGCCACACATAATCCCTAACGGACGGTGTTTCTGCCGTCTGGATTATGATGTTGGTTTCTGACAGCTTTCCCATGTTAGCCTTGGAAAGGCTGTCGGAGAGCGACTTTGGGGGCCCCTAGCAGTTCCCCCTCCACCCCTGGCTTACGGTTGAGGCCTTGGGGGGTTCTCCCTGCACCGTGTGGCAGGCACCAAAAGGTGCCTGCCACACGGTGCAGGAATGTTCAAAAACGTCCATTTCACAATGGGAGCTTGTACTGCGGGCAGTTTTGGATGGTCACACAAGCTCCCATTGTGAAATTAAAGCTTGAGACCGCACAATGTGCGATCGCATCCTAATTGCGGTTTCGGAACTGCCGACCAGAGGTCGGTCATTCCGCATCCGCAAAGATGTAGGTCAGAGGGAACTCCGGCAAAAATCATAATGAGCTCCTTGATTGGTATTTTAGTAAATGTTTGCTAGAGGGAATATCTTTGCCCTTGAGTGCAGAGTATATGAACTCTTTCAACCTTTTGTGTCTCAACCTTCATTACAGATAGGTCGGATTGCATGCCCCTTGTATTGTCTTAGCAACAGTTTTTGACGACTATAAAAAACATCTTCCTGCAGCTGGTAATCTGTATCTGCTGTGCACGCCTACCATAATATGTGTAGGAAATTAAAAGAACATTAGTTGCAATACAGAAATGAAGCAGAAAGATTTCAGTGATATCGTGTTTTTGAAAGGTCAATTTTCCAGCAGCACAATGTTGACCTCAAATTACACAGTAAAAATTCACCACAATCAAGACATCTGAAAAAGAAACCTATAAGTATAGGTTAACGCACCCAAAGAATTTCAGTTAGCTAAGATCTGCTGTTTTATGGCGACTGTAATGAAGGTTAAAAGTACAAACACTGCTTTTCAAAGTTAACCTCAAAGAGATGTTTTCACTGCAAAGAAACACTGCAACAGGGCAACCAGTTTCAAGGTAGCCCTGCTACGAAATCGCCCTACTGAGTGTACTGAGGTGAAGCAACCTTGGAGAGTAAGAGAGTGTGAGGGCAAAGAGAAGGCAGAAGCATATTTTGGGGAAAGAGGAAGTAAACACATGCACGCCCATTGAGTGAGTAAGAGAAAAGAGGAAAGTAGTCCCCTGAATGCAAGTGACACCATCAGTGGAAGGATACAAGTCAACACATCAGAGCACTCTGAGACCGAAATGCTCCTGGGCATTACAAGCACAAGAGTAGGAAGGAAAAGGATTGAATCAAGAGATGACAACCGAGGCAGACAACAAAGCCATTCAATCATGATCACAGGGCTGACCCAAACCCCTTCTCTGTATATTAGAAATAATAGGACTGGCCACCAGATAGCTTACGCTATGTATAGTTGAAACCTAATTTACTTTCTGTTCTAATACAATGAACTAACAGATCAATGTCAGATAAGCTTGGGCAGCTCATAAGTTTCAAATTAGAATATACAATTAAACTGTAGAACAAAGAAACAGCAGTTATGCATTAGGCAAGATGCACTAACAGATCCATAAACCTTTTAGAGATTGCTTGTTTATACACAAGGAGCCACTCAACCCCTGGGATCCTAAGGACCATCATGAACACTGATTACTGGATAAGCTGCAGCCACAGAATCATGTGTTATCGAAGCCCCAGGTTCACTGACCATGGCGTTGTCTTAGTCTAAACAGGAAACAATCACAGGGGGATTCATGTTTATCTTTGGAGCAATGAGTAGAAGAGTAAAGACTTTTCACAAAATACTCAGGGACAGGAGAGGGGGAGGTTAGGCTCCTATGGTTGGAAAGTAAGTTACTGCTATTGGCTACCAAGCATCAGATAAAAGAGAGGAAATACCGGCCAGGATTAGAATATCAGACGTATTATGATTAAACCTTGAGATTAATTAATCACAATCATTTGGCTATGTCCACCATGCAGCCCTCAAACCTTTATTGTATTGGAGTAGCCTAGTCATGAACTCCAAAGATCATCTGAGCATCATCTGCATGGCAAAATAGTGGAAACCATGACCAGATCGGTTTGGTTAGATGAATTTTGAAGATATTAAATACAGATGGAGTGAGGGCACAGCCCTGCAAGGCCCCACGTGTCATCTGTTGGAATCACAATGAAAAAGTCAGTGGAACACCGCTTGCTCTCTTCTGCAAGAAAAGGGCACAGCTTCTCTAGAGCTAGCTGTCCCTCTCTGCAATCAATACAACTAGAGAGCAGGATACAGTGGATACTGTTTCAATAGTTGCAGACAGATTTATGAGGGTCAGAGTGATAGGACTTCCAGCATCGAAACACAAGAATTTGATCAAGAGAGTACTCTGAATCGGTACTACGTGAGGGATGAAATCTCACTTGAACTGCATTCACCAAATGGCGGTGTGCTTGATAATAAAGAAGATAAACATTGAGTGTTGCCTCGAGAAATGGCAGCCGCAAGATTGGCCATTAGTTTGAAAACCAAGCTGTATCTTTAGGTTGTTCAATGTTCGCTCAAGGATGGTACTATATCCTTGTCCCCCAGTTTTACAGTTTTCATCACACAAGGGTCTAGTAGCAAACTTGAATTAGTATGCTTTAGCCAACTTGAAGTTAAATACATTTTTAAAAGATAAAAATATGTCAGATAAAGCAAGGCACATCTCCGTAGGACAAAGCGAAAACACGGCAATGAAAGAATCGGTACCTAAAAAATTAACAGATCTTTTCTATTTTCTCAATGATGAGATGCTTTTCCTGGACTGTGGAATATTTATGTAACTGGGCCATTGGGGGCAGTTTTTACAGGGTCTGGAACATGTCCAATGTGAGCTGAAAATTTGATGTAACAGCACAAAATCCTAGAATAGGAGTAACACACCTTTGTGTTCAGTCTTATATATCAGTATTGACAGTCTGTAAGAGTGCTGTACTTTATGTGTACCTGGCAAGCTAGAGACACGGTGGGTTGCTCATAATTGATCTTTTATGAAGAATAGATGTGTGCAGTTGGAGATGGGGAACAGATACTGGGGCAGGTAAGGCCTTAACCCAAACAAGGTAAGGTGTGCAAGATTTAAACTAAGGAAGAGATGTAAATAGAGCTTTAAAGAGAGCCAAAGAGGAATTAGCAAAAGGTTGCATCGAATGGCATTTGTACAAAAGTGAGTTCATCCTCACTTGCAGCACAGTTGCCACAGCTGCTTGATTGCTGTGAGGTGGTAATGTTGAACGTGATCCTAAACCTGAGGTACTTCTTAAAGAGGAAGGTTTATACATCTAAGTGGAATCTGATGAACAGCAAGACACAATGAAGCTCCTGTTGGTAAAAGCTCCAGGTTTACAGGGCACAACCGGAGAACGATTGTGTGAGAGTGTGAAATAGCTTGAACTGAATTACAGTTCCTTCTTGCCAACATGGAGTCCCAAAACCCAAGGGTCAGATGAGTTTCTTAGGGTTTCTGGTTATATAATGGTGGTGGAAGGCTTCATGTGAAACTAGTCACAACTGAGCCTTTTCAACTGCTCTGCAGAAACAAAGGGAGAGGAGAGATTGTAGCAAGCAAGCAGGCAAAGCAAGAATCATATGAATGATATTGTTATCAAAGGTGAGATTAGTGGTCAGGAGGTATTTAAGCAGTGCCTGCTTGTAAGCAGAGATGCACAATTACAAGTGTTTGTCAACTGTGCTATTAAAGTCTACATACTAAGGCTGTCATTACTGAAACAAAGAAACCATGCAATGCAAATGAATGCCATCTCCTTCCACCATACATGGGTTGATACAATATTATATTACAATGCTAGTTGATGAAGTAGAAACACCCTTAAGGAAGAGTAGATGATTTTGATGGCCTTGTATTTATTTTACATATTGTAGAGCCCAAATCCAGCAAACCTAGCTGTTGGGCAACATGGGATGTATGTGTGGCAGGAATACAATAGCATGGTGGTATCACAGGCGAGGTGTGAAGGTCCATTTTTTAGATGTTTGTGATCCAGATGTTCCACGATGATGAAGTGCTGCTTTAGTCTGACTAGAGTCTGACTGAATCGCTTCCGGAATGCTTTACGAATGACTCGGATCAGGGGAGTCCGACCGAGCGATTTGTATGCATCCGGGTGCTTCCGGATACGATTTGGTCAGACTCCCTTTGACTTCAATGGGAGCCTGTGTTCCGAACAACAACACAGGCTCCCATTAAAAAATGGGGTGGCTGGGGAAAATCGTGCACCTTGTGGCAGGCACCCCATGGTGCCTGCCACACTGTGCATGGTTGGGAAGAGGGGACCCATGGGTACCCCCAGGGGCCTGATTTGGAGGGCCACTGCAAGGGGGGCCTGCTACGGGCTCCCAAGACAGATTCCGACAGCCGTTTCGTTTCGGGCAAACCAAATCGGAACAGCTGTCTGAATCAGTCATCTTAATCGTTTGCTCGGACACCGAGTCCATAGATCTGTACGATTTGGCTCCGAAAGACGCGACCTGTCCTAATGCCTTTCAGACCCAAATCCGTTTTGGAGCCCTTCCGAACGGGATAGTAATCGGACCCAGAATGTGTGTGTGCGTGCATGTTTGTGGATGTGTGTGTGTGCATGAGAGAGATGCATGCATTCCTGGGGATCTTGCCATCTCCAATGCAATAGCCTTTACAGGCCCCACACCTGAGGGAGTACATTTTATTGCCCCCAGCACTTCATAGAGACCACCCCAGCCAAAAGGGAATGCAATATGTAACTTGGCCCTGACATAGGATTACCACCAGATGGAAAAATATGCATTTTGACTCAATGGGCAAATTGAGCATACCCAAGGAAAATGAGCTGCTTACCAGAGCAAAATGAGCTACGTTACCTGAGCAAAATGAGCTGCTACCTGCGAGAAATGAGCTAGTGGCCGAGCAAAATGAGCTGCATACCTGAGCAAAATGAGCTGTAAGTTAATGGCTAATTCTGCATCTTTTGTCTTTTTAATGTGTTCTTAATATATGTGGGTCTTTGGGTAGTCAACCATCTGCTGTCTTTTAGCGTTTTAAATTTTAAGTTCTTATATGGCTATTAGCCAAAGACATGTATTGGTTAAATTGATCGAAATGTGTGCTGCTCACTATTAATTTTGTTACATTTTGGATTGTTTACTTATGCACTGGATAATGTGCAATATCTCTGCAATAATGTATTTCTTGGAAATAAAGTATTTTTGATTTGACTTACCAGGCACTAAACATTATGCAATGGAAGCCTTTATGTTTGTAGAAGAAAATTCCCAGATGCTCTATGTATATGTTAAAGAGTGTGGCATATATTCAGTTCTGGAACACTCTGTGTGCTGTAGATAGTGAGTGCTAACATGAAAGAAATTAATGAATTAGGATACATTATTCAAGATTGATGTGTACCTATCAAGGCCCAAATCTAGTAGGACACGTGACTACCCACTTAAAGGATTATCGCAAACTTTATCAGGGTGAACCCTTAAAATCACTAAATAAATCTAAGCTCAACCCTTTGGTAGCTATGGCACAAAGAAGACAGGTGTACCCTAGGACAATGTGTAACATATTTACACAGTATCCAAACAGTAATAAAATCAAAATGCAAACAATAGCAATCCCACACCGAATGAGAAAAATATGAATAAATATATTAAACAAAATGCCACTAAAATGACAACTCCAAAAAGGGTAACTAGATATATGAACTGTTAGAGTAGGAATAGCACCAAGAAGCATAAAGCGCTAATGACAGTCCATGATCACAGTAGACTGGGATGGAGGCACAATATGGGACTGATCGGGATGGAGTGTGGATCAGATGCACCTACCAGGTTTGCCCTGGTCAAAGATTTTACCTTCTGGCTTCAGACCTTTAAGTCCCAATTCACCACAGGCGTTCACTTCTAAAGCCCCCAGGACAGGATGGGAGGCACTTAGAGACTCACTAGTTGCCAGACAGAAGCCAACAGCAGGGTCTAGTCCAGATCTAGTTGCCACTGATCAGCTGGACTGTTGCAGGAAAGGCCTCTTGTAACTTTTATCCTTGTAGCTTGAATTAGAGTTCAGCCTTTTGACCCCTTGAGGATACTTCTTTGTCCAGACTACAAGAGAGAGCAGGTCCAGTCCTTCAGAGCTCTTCTCAGGTCACAGACAGCAGGTTCAGTCTTCTTCTAATCTTCTTCAGGTTCAGGAGTGTTCTGAAGTGTGTGCCAGGATATTCTACATTTATGCCTGACCAGAGCTAAGGGACGGGAATGACTCCTTAGCATGCCCTAACCAATGGAGTAAAAGTTTCCGGGTCGAACTATACCCTCTTTGAGCATTTTCAAGATGGCAAACGTTTTCGGCCACACTCAACATGGACTCTGAGGGCCGGGTGTGTGCTGGGAGTGTACCATGGTAATTCTAGTGTCTTCCTACATGTAGCACTAAAATCCAGTTTACGGCAACCACTGTACCCACAAGAAACCCAGAGACTGAAGTCTGGAAGAACAAAAGTAGGGGTTTCCAGCAACCAGGCAGTGGATGCACAATAATTGTCTTGGCATCCTGTTTCCCTTACATTCAAATGTGCCCCCATTGTTATATGTAAGACCCAGCAATGTAAGTCTGGTAGGACAAAGCAAGGTTCATCAGCAACCAGACAGTTGATACAAAAAGTGTCTCGCCATACTGTTCACTGCCCTTCAAGTGTGCCCCAATGTGTTATATGTAAACTCAACAGACCCGTCAAGTGAAATTTGACCATGTAATGTAAAAAAAGATGCTCACAGCCCCACCCTGCAGATTCATTGAGTTTCAAAGGAGTCATCTCTGCCCATTCAAGTCAGCGTATTATTTACTGCTGGAAAGCATTTCACATCTTCCTTTTTCACACCTATTAAAATGCTAATCCCTGGCTGGGAGAAGCTTGGAAGCAAATGCAAATTAGCCTCCGGGAACACCAGGCAGGGAAAAGTAATGTCAAATTGCACTGTTTACACTGCCATAATCAGGCTACAATGGTAGCACTGAAGCCATGTTTGCATTGTCACTGTAGGCAAGTTAAATATACCCATTAGAAGTATGCCACTTCGACCATGCTGACGGGGGCAAAAATATAGTGTAAAGGAAAAGGCAAAAAATACAGGGCGAACACTCAGAAAAAGCATATTTCCTACACAGACAGTGTAAAAGCACATCATATTTGGAAAGAGAGCTGGCAGTATTGCCTCTTCTCTATCCATTAAGGAGAGTACATCATCTAGGATTGTGATGTAGACCACCTAAGTGCTGCAGGAACCCCTGACGCATGATTGAACAAATTGTTGAATGTTGCCCATTGATAGTCAATTAGGTATACCTGATGCACTTTCCTATTATGTGGTCTTTCCAGGGCCATGGCAGCGTGGAGTTCATCTGCAACAGAAGGACGAAGAAAGATTTTTTTACTCTTTTTCTCTATGTGGATTGTGGATGGGGTATATAACTAGGTTGACCCAGTACTGAATTAAAGAGGTTCTGAGGAAAAGAAGAATCGAGTTCTTGGGCATAATGCTTTAGACTTAGAAACGTGCTGTAGTTTCTGCATGGTGAAAGTAGCGAGCATAGAATGGGTGGGTGAAACAGACTGGAAAGGAGTTGATGTTAAGGTGGGTAAAATGGCAAGACTGAAGGTTTCTCGTTAGGTGTTAGCAGTAAAGTGTTGAAATCACGAGATTTATCCATGGCCTGTCTGATAAAGGAATCGCTTGTCCTGTATAGCCACAGTGCATCGACTGATAACATGTAGACACATAACCTGACTAGCCAATGAGCTACCTCGCTTCATGAGCCTGTTTCCTAGTGGGTTTTTTTAAACTTGTGGGCCTTGGTGCAAGTTGGTGCGCCAGTAGGAGCTGCACTTGCTCGAGGTGTGGCTGCTGAGCTCAGATCAGAGAAGAAAGCTCTTCCCCAGCAGATCACATTTGTGGATGAGTGAAATGTGACACAAAAATAAATATGGGACAATATGTATACGACTTAATATTTTGTAATATAGCCCATTGTTTTGCACATAAGATGTAATCTGAAATACCTGGGTGATATGACAGAGGAATACTTTATGTAAATGGGGTTGGCTAAACACATTTTATATCTTGCATTTTTTAAAGTTAGCCACACTTATATTTCTGGAAATGCTGAAATAGTACATGACAGCCTTACCAAATCACTCTTTCTGCACATGTCCACTATCTGAACCATTTGGAGGACATTTTGCATTACACACCAATGCCTGTAAATGTGTAACATAATGTTTAGCATATTGAATAGAAGCTGTTAAAGATCTTAATTTCTTCCCTTCATTAATAATTCATTTGCCTCTGCAGTGTCCTACAGCGGAGGCGTGCAATCAGGCAATGGTTTATCTGCTGTTATCACGGATGTGATATTATTAGAAGAAACATAATATTGAATAGGTAATATAAAAAGAAGTTTATTCCACAAAGGAGGAATACTTACCATGTCTTTCCACTTAGAGAAACAATTGAGGTAACTCGAACTTAAATGAAGAAACACACATGGGAGCGCGGATCGATGATAAATGCTTCGCACGGGGGCGCGCGCCTGCCCTTGAAAGGTTTGTGTTGGCTGGTTGCATGATGCACACTCTTAATTATATTGTAGGCAGTATAGATCACCTTGCTAATGCTTCCTGCATTAGTCAGTTATTGTCTTTGTCTGATGGTGGATTGAGTCCCTGGTGGCAAATTATTTGTATGTATGCGTGTTCACTTTTCATGGCACTAGTGGAACGGGGCTCTAACGACCATATATGAAGTATGGCCCATAAAAAAATAAACCTGTACCATATAGATACTTATTCTAGCTCCAGGCCACTCCTTTTACCTTGAGCTCAACATTTCGACCATTTCAATGTGCTGACGCTGTTGACAGCAGCTCAGAAGAATGCAACACTCTTGTACCCGTGTTGAAGGAGAAGCCTCGGCGAAGGATCCAGTACCAAAAATGTAAGATGTTTGGGCAAAGCAGATGCATGCCGAATATAATTTATGAGAATTACAGAGAGGAGAAAACTATATACAATTGTCCATGCTCTAAACTCAATAGGTATTTTACCTTTGTGTATCATAGTGGAAGATTACTCCAGAAACTCAGCCCAACTGTAGGGGTTGGTTGAGCAGCACCACTATCTGATTTACAGTCTTTGGTGAAAAATAAAAAAAATGTTTCATAGAAGCTGTATGCAGAGCTATCTACAGAAGAGTAATTTGCAAACTTTGTCAGAGGAAGATTTGCTTCTATTAAAACAAGAGATCACAGTAGAAGAAGTATTGGAGGCGATTGAGGGGCTATCATCAGGGAAGGTGACGGGGGATGATGCCCTCCCCGCAGAGTTTTAGAAGTGTTGTAAAAATCTTCTTGCTCCGGTACTGCGGGAGGGTATTTCTCAAATTGGGAATACAGGACACGTACCTGATTCATGAAACATGGCAAATATAGTTTTTTTTTCTAAAGAAAGATAAAACCCCAGAGGAAAGGGCTTCCTACCGCCCAATTTCACTAATCAATACAGATGCAAAAGTGTTTGCTAAGATACTGGCCGCCCGGTTAGCTCCAATGATGGCCAGCCTGGTTTCTCCCCAGCAACATGGAAGAGATCCCACCACCCATGTAAACACAGCAATAGCTGCTTTTGATATTGCTGGGAAACTGAAGAACTGGGCATGGTATTATTGGATACAGGAAAAACATTTGACCGGGTGGCCTGGGATTATCTCTGGGCAACGCTTACAACATTTGGGATTAAAGAAAACTTCAGTAAATTGATAACGGCAATGTATCAGAACTCGATGGCTAAGCTACTCTATTCGAACGTCCAAACTACTCCTTTTCTCATGCGGTGCGGTACGAGGCAGGGATGCCCCCTCTCTCCTCTTCTATTCGCTCTTTATATTGAGCCATTTATTCGAGCACTTTTAGATAATAATTTGATTTACTCGTTTGAAATTGAGCAGCGCTCCTTAAAATTGACGCCGTATGCGGACGATATAGTTAACTTTTCGGAAAAACCAAAGGAGGCTATAGAAAATATAGATAGAGAAACTAAACAGAGTAGACGCTTCTCTGGATATAAACTGAATAGGAATAAAACTCAAGTGTTGCTTAATTATCAACCGGAGGACACAATTGTGTGCTCGAGGGCTACACAACTTGGGGTACGAATTTCTTATAAAATCAAGCTTATATATTCTTTGAATTATGTTTCTTTATTAACTAAAATTACTAAGCAGCTAAGGATGTGGCATAAACTTCCATTAAGCATCCTAGGAAGATGCAACGTTATCAAAATGAAGATACTTCCTAAATTTCTTTATCTTTTTAGGTCCATTCCGCTACATATTCCGAATGCTTTTTTTAAGAAACTCGGTACAATTTTCAGTATCTTTATATGGGGGTATAAGAAGGCAAGACGGGTAATAGCAATGATGAAACTTCCATATAATCAAGGCGGCCTAGACTTCCCTGATTTTAAACTTTATTTTTTGTCTGCTTTTGTTGGGCGTATAAGGAGCCTTTTTATTCCGGAGCTAACTAACTTTTGGCATTGGCTGGCCCTGGGGGCAGAAAGTCAAGTTTCTGTATCGAATTAACAACCCCAACTATTTTAAACGAGTGTGATTTAACACAATCCGGGACTGTGTATATATGTGGAAAGGCATTGAGACTAGTTTTTCTTTATCTTCAATTCATACTAAATATCCACTGTGGGGAAATCCAATGCTACCTAGAATGTGGCATTGTATCTATACTCTAAACCGGCAAGCAACTATCAGTAAGGCATACAGAATATTCTGCCAAAAATGGACAGAAGGGTGCGAGAAGCTGGCGCTTAAGTGGAGTGGGACGCTGGGGGAAAACATTACTATTGAAAATAGGAGGATAGCGCAAGATACTATCTCCTGATCTGTACATTCGGTTAGCTTACGGCTCCAGCAATTTCGGACACTCTGCTTACTTTATTACACACCCGAAAGGACTGCCAGATGGTCTCAAGGCCGGGCTTTATGGGGAGGGACCCAGGGAGCGATATGTCAGAATTGTCCTAAGTGTGGGTTACACGCTGCAGGTATTGTCCATATGTTTGTCTTATGCCTCTCGCTGAAGATGTTTTGAGATAAGATACTAGGGGCAATTCAAAATAGATTAAACAGGGACATCACACTATCGGTGACAGAAAAGATGCTTGGGTATAAAGAAGACGGGGAATGGAATGGCCCCATACTGATAATCATGCTGGTTGCAGCACGCCTGGCAATAGCCAGAGCCTGGATTTCCCCTAAACCTCCTACGGAGATGGAATGGTGGCTAATTCTTAAAGAAACTGGTGAAAGGGAAAGGGAAAGGGCTTTGGCTAAAGCTAGGGGGGTTCAAGCAATGCAGAAATTTAGGTCAGTTTGGGGAGCACTGCAAGTGTCTTGAAATAATATATTCCTAAAGCTGGTCAATAGTTGTAATGGCTATTTCAACCTATAGCTTTGAAAGTGGCTCAGAAGAAAATGTATTGCTATTATATTATGGTCTTTGCTTCTGTTCTGCCACCGTACTTTTCTTTATTGCTGTAATCTAATGATGTTTTTTTGCATGTATATTTTGTTGAACTGTATGCTTATCCCTCTTTTTGACAATAAAAGAAAAAAAAAAAGCTGATGGGCAATGTTCCTCGTTTACTCATTAATCATTATAACAATCCCAGGGAATAATAACAAATATGATTCTTATTGTCAATTCACTTCCAGAGATGTTCATATAATAGCCCCAATGCATTTCGAGTGGCCTGCTCTTCGTCTGGGGGAGGAACACGTTTACAATTAAATTCTGTAGAGAAAATGAAGGGGGCTCAAGCATCTCATAAATGAGAAGGAAGCAAGAAAGCTGCACAAGAACCCTCTAAAACCTAGAAACATGTAATCACCTAGAATCTCTAACCCATACGGAAATGGCTTGACAACCGTAAAGAATAGAATAAGTATAGTAAAGACATCGAAAATGTGCTTCTGGTCGGTGAAGAAAAAGCCATGAACAAAATGGATTGTGTTTGTAATGTATTAAGACTATGTGCTCTGGGACCCAGCGGTTCTGGGTAGACTCAATGAACAAATTATAAAAGCATTTGGGAGGTGTTAAGGTGTGGTTATTACTGGTCATGAGATAAAGATAACTTTCAGTTTGGCTGTTGTATGCTGATGAATAAAGACGTTGGTTACGAGCTCCGTGTGTGACGTGTTCATTTTGCATAGTCCAGGACTGGAGAGTATGCTACAACTGGCGACGAGTGCGGATCTGAGCCCTGAAGAAACTAGACTGCTCTCCCAGGAAGTCTGCAAAGCTACAGCACATTCCTCATATGCGACACTTGTGCCTTTTCGAAGAAAATCAGTTCAAAGTCGCCGTGTGTGGAATCGAAGCACTCTCCAGCTCAATTATGGCTCTCAAAGAAGAGGAAGGCCCTGCATTGGATCACTTTTGAAAGCTCGCCCGAAAACCCTTGGTAAGAGTAGAAGAAGAAATATTCACTCAAAGCGATGCTAAAGACAGCAACAACCAGGTAGGAGAAACAGAAATGTACTCACCAGCGAAGTAAGACGCTTTGTGATTGCAACATGGGACGTGATGGCCAGAACTGGAGAAGAAGTTGATCCCTGCAAAGTAACAAGTAGCATCCACTGCGGTCTGAGTCTCTGTGAGAAGTGTGCCTTGTATATGATGTACACTTATGTAAGTGGACACCTTGCACCAGTCTAGACAACCCTCATGATGATTTAAGAGGTCTTAGACAACCTTAGAATACTCTCAAAGTGGCAGCTGTAGAGAGAAGCCTTCAGGCTTAGTCCAGAAGGAGTGTAAAGCAGCTTGCTTTATCAGAATGCAATCTTATAGTATAGATTAAGTGAAAAAGAACCACACAAAGTATTTATAAACATATGTATTTATTATATAATACTCTATAACACATAGAAATATCTCCTACCTGGGGGTATGCGCACAATACTTCAGCAAAGAAACACAGTAAATAGCTCAAAATACACAGTGGACCACGGGGGAGACCAAACCATATACTAAGAAAGTGGTAGAAGAATAGACTCGGATCAAGACAGGGTCGAGAGGACATAGAAGTGCTGGGGACCCAGGGATCCACCCAAAGTGAGTAGATAAGGACCCCATGGAGAGCGTGTGCAGTGTGGGAACACGACCTGTGTGCTCCGTACAACTCTACGTGTAAGTCGTGTTGTATTTTTAAATATTAAGGACCCTTCCCTGTGGACCCTGAAGAAACCCCATGGAAGACAGAAGGAGGAGAGCCACCCCACCCGTGGTACCCACCTAACCTACACCAGGGAAACCGGGTGCATACGTGTGGCGTGGTGTCAGAAACCGCCATCAAACACAATGAAGGACTTCAGGAAAGTGCCACTGTTGCAGAAGGAGAAAGTGTCCAGTGGAATCCGAAGGTGGATTCTAGATGAGAGGTACCTGCAAGCAGAGGGGACAGAGTCTATGTCACTCAAGAGTGGGCCAGGAGACTTGGAAGACGAATGCCCTCCGATGTTGGGTGTAGCAGGATGGATGACGATGACCTTGACTCTGCAGCTGTGAGGACCAGGTGATGCTGAGGAGGGCCAGGAACCATGCACGAGCTGTCCCATGAGGGACGTCAAGTGCTGAGGGGTTGGTGTCTGGTGGGAGTACCAACAAGCCTTGGCAACGGCAAGAAAAGCAGGAATAAAAAAAGGAGCAATGTTGGGACCAGCAAGGTCCAGGGGACTCACCAAAGGCAGGGGAGTCAGGGCAGGCCCCAAGCAACCAGGGGAGCCCAAAAGAAACAAGTGTGACCCTCAAGTGAACCCACAGGCCGGAGGCACTGGAGTAGCGAGAGGACCTCAAGCAGCTCACCAAAGATGTAAGCCACGATGCACATGATGTGGTGTGGCCCAAGATTCTGGTCAATGGAGATGCTTGAGGTTGGGGCTACTTGGAGTCCGAAAATCTTCTTGGAAGGAAGCCAACAAGCATTTGCAATTGCAAGTTGGATGCGGTACACAGGGGTTCAGTTATTGCAACCCCCACGAAGGATACTGGCCTCAAACTTGGTGGGAGGGCAGGGGAGGTCTTGTGAGCTGTGGAAAACACCAACTGTGTTGCAGAGCCCACGTAGTGCGGAGGAGCTCAGGATCTTCAGACCGGTTGACTTAGTTGCGTTGCCTGCGAATGCAAGGGAGTGACTCCTTCACTCCAAGGGAGATTTCTTCAAGTGTCTTTGATGCTTCACAGGCCTTGGACGGTTCCTGTATGATGCAAAGGCACAGACAATGCAGCAGACTGGAAGGGACACAAAATTAGGCCCAAACGAAGTCCAGCGAAGTCCAGAGTGCACAGACGGTAGAAGGAGAAGTGGTGTCTGATCTGAATCTTATCCCACGAAGAATCTAGGGACCTACACCTAGGTAAGCCCTTAAGTACCCTAGGGAAAGGGTTGGGAAGATTCAGGGGACCCTCCTAGGGGAGGGTCTGGACAGGGGGAGGTTACTCCCATGCCCTTTGTCCAGTTTTGCGCCAGAGCAGACTTTCTGGCACAGGCAAGCATGCCCACCCGGTCCCAATACTCTAAATCGTGCCTGGGAGGTGATCACACCTCCCTTTGACAGGATGCCTATTGTTCTGCCTTCCCTTGCTCGAGCTTGGCTCAACAGCAGGAGGGCAGAAATGTGTCTGAGGTAGGCAGCAACCATTTTGTGCTGTCTGGGTCTAGAAGGTTGGCACAGAGAACACATAGCCTAACGGAGGGCTTTTCCAGTGCTTGGAATAATACCTCCCACACCGTTTACAGTGTGGGGGTATGATTTCAACATGTTTGATACCAAACATGATAGGATTAGTTGCATCCATTTTCGAGATGGTCATCGCGTAATTAAGCGGTGCCCTCTATATAGTATATGGCTGCTTCACTGACAACCCAGGAGAATGGACTCCGTAGGATGCAGAGGTGTCCTGTTCATGCAGGGGCACCCTCTCACTGAGAACCAAGCACCCTGCCTTCAGGATTGCAAAGGCCTGCTATGGGGTGACTTATAGGTTTTAAGCGCAGTGGCCCTAGATATAGGAAACCTATATCTAAAGTAAGTGGTGCTAGCACCAGCTTACATAGGCTGCAATGGCAGGCCTGTAGTTCCATTATGAATGGTCTCTCATGGATGGCAAAATACATGCTTCAGCCCATTGGAGACCTCTGGGGTACCTATGCCCTGGGTACATCGGTACTGTATACTAGGGACTTATAAGGGTACTCCAGTATCCAATCTGGGATGTACCTAAGTACTTACCACAACAATTTAAGGGAGAAAACAGAGACGGGGTCCTGTTTAGTAGGATCCCAGTCAGACTAGTCAAAAACAGCTTAGCACCAGGAAAAAAGTGGGGGTGACCTTGCAGAGGGATCGTACCTTCTTACAGTCTCAATTCAAGTGAAAAGATTCAAACTCACGGCCCAGTATTCTAGAAGTTGCAGTTTGGACCAAGAGTGATAAAAGCTGTCAAAAACTGCACGAAAAAATTATTTGAATTAAACAAAAAGACGAAAGCCAAGACCACAGCATGCAAGAAACTGAAAACTCACTTACATTCAAAGATGAAGAAGGTGCGGCTCAACCTGTTAGTAGGCCAGTTGATCCAAACTCATGCGCTCAGCCGGTACTTATAGAAGGCATGGATTAAGGTTCACAACAATTGCTGTTGCAACACATATGCTCTCACGGGTGGTAGAAAGAAGCACAAAGTACACAGCAGCTGCTTTCCTAAAGCCACTACCGTCATTCGATACTGCCAAAAAGCAGACTATTTTTGCCAGATGGAACACATGGATCAAGACATTTGATCAATCAATCAATCAATCGCATTTATAAAGCGCGCTACTCACCCATCAAGGGTCTCAAGGCGCTGGGAGGGGGGGGGGGGGTCAGTGCTCGAAGAGCCAGGTCTTGAGCTGCCTTCTGAAGGAGAGGTGGTCAGGTATGGCGCGAAGGTGGCTGGGTAGAGAGTTCCAGGTCTTCGCTGCTAGAAAAGAGAAGGATCTTCCTCCGGCGGTGGCTTTGCGGATGCGGGGTACGGCTGCCAGGGCCTGTCCGGTGGAGCGCAGAGTGCGCGGGGGAGTGTAGAAGGAGACGCGGTTGTTGATGAGTTTGGGTCCGAGGTTGTGAAGGGCTTTGTGTGCGTGGGTGAGTAGTCGGAAGGTGATCCGCTTGTTGACGGGTAGCCAATGGAGTTTTTTCAGGTGTCCGGAGATGTGGTGGTGGCGAGTGATGTCCAGGATGAGTCTTGCGGCAGCGTTCTGGATCCGTTGGAGTTTCCTCTGCAGCTTGGTGGTGATGCCGGCGTACAGGGTGTTCCCGTAGTCCAAGCGGCTGGTGACGAGGGCGTGGGTGACGGTCTTCCTGGTGTCGGTGGGGATCCAGCGGAAGATCTTGCGGAGCATGCGGAGGGTGTTGAAACATGCCGAGGTCACCGAGTTCACCTGTCTGGTCATGGTGAGGGAAGAGTCCAGGATGAAGCCGAGGTTGCGCGCGTGGTCGGTGGGTTGGGGAGTGCTGCCTAGGGCGGGGGGCCACCAGGAGTCATCCCATGCGGTGGGAGTGGGGCCGAGGATGAGGACCTCCGTTTTGTCTGTGTTCAGTTTCAGACGGCTGTCTGTCATCCAGTTCGCCACTTCCTTCATTCCTTCATGTAGTCTGGTCCTAGCTGATGTGGGGTTGTTAGTGAGGGATAAGATGAGCTGGGTGTCGTCGGCGTATGATATAAAGTCGAGTCCGTGTTTGCGTGCGATGTTCGCCAGGGGGGTCATGTAGACGTTGAAGAGAGTGGGGCTGAGGGAGGATCCTTGAGGTACGCCGCAGATGATCTCCGTGGCTGTGGATCTGAAGGGGGGAAGGCGGACTCTCTGAGTCCTTCCGGAGAGGAAGGAGACGATCCATTCCAGGGCCTTGCTTCTGATGCCGGCGTTGCTGAGGCGGCAGATCAGGGTGCGGTGGCAGACCGTGTCGAAGGCTGCAGAGAGGTCCAGGAGTATGAGGGCCACGGTCTCTCCCTTGTCGGTCAGGGCTCTGATGTCGTCCGTTGCTGCGATCAGGGCGGTTTCGGTGCTGTGGTTGGCCCTGAAACCGAACTGTGTGGGGTCGAGGGAGTCGTTGGTTTCCAGGGCGTTGGTGAGTTGAGCGTTGACGATTTTCTCAATCACTTTGGCGGGGAACGGCAGGAGAGAGATGGGCCGGAAGTTTTTGAGTTCGGTGGGGTCTGCTGTAGGTTTTTTTAAGAGGGCGTTGAGCTCTGCGTGTTTCCAGCTCTCCGTGAGCTCTGCGTGTTTCCAGCTCTCCGGGAAGGTGGCGGCGGTGAGGGAGGCGTTGATGACGTCTCAGAGGTGCGGTGCGATGATGTCGTCGGCCTTGTTGTAGATGTGGTGCGGGCAGGGGTCCGATGGGGATCCGGAGTGGATCGAGTTCATTATGCGGGTGGTCTCCTCGGTGGTGGTAGGGTTCCAGGTGAGGATGGTGGTGGTGTCGGTGGCGGGTTCCGGAGGGGGGCTCGTGTCGGCGGTCGGGAAGCTGTTGTATATGTCGGTGATCTTGTGGTGGAAGAAGGTTGCGAGGGAGTCGCAGAGGTCCTGTGAGGGAGGGATGGAGTTGTTTTCTGCTTCCGGGTTGGAGAGCTCTTTGACGATGCCAAATAGTTCCTTGCTGTTGTGGGCGTTGTTGTCAAGTCTGTTCCGGTAGGCTGTTTTTCGTGCGGCGCGGAGGTGTTGTTGGTGTTGGCGGGTGGCGTCCTTGAGAGCTGACATGTTCTCTTCGGTCGGGTTAAGGCGCCACGTCTTCTCGCGGGCGCGGCATTCATTCTTTCTTGGAGTTCTTGAGGTCGGGGGTGAACCAGGAGTTTTTCTTGTGGTTGTTGGTGCTGGCTTGAGTCTTCAGGGGGGCCAGGAGGTTGGCGCAGTCGGAGATCCAGTTTGTGAGGTTGTTGGCGGTGGTGGGTTGGTTCTGGGAGAGGGTTGATGCGAGCTGTTCCGTGGTGATACGATTCCAGTGTCTTCTTGGTGGTTGCTGGGTGTGGTGGGGCACGGTGGTCTTCTTGAAGATGAAGTGGACGCAGCTGTGGTCCGACCAGGTGAGTTCGGTGGTGTGGCTGAAGGTGATGTGTTTGCTGGAGGAGAAGATGGGGTCGAGCGTGTGTCCGGCGTCGTGGGTGGGGGTGTTGACTAGCTGATTCAGTCCCAGGTTGGCGAGGTTGTCCAGTAAGGCGGTGGTGTTGTTGTCGGTGAGGTTCTCCAGGTGAAAGTTGAGGTCTCCTAGGAGGATGTAGTCGGTGGATGAGAGTGCGTGAGGGTTGACGAAGTCTGCGATGTCTTCGCTGAACTTGGTGCGAGGTCCTGGTGGTCTGTACATGAGGGTGCCTCTGAGGGTGGTTTTGGGGTCGCTGTGGATCACGAAAGTGGAGGTGTTCGGCGTCGGGGAGTGAGTTGTCGGTGTCGGTCGAGATGCGGATGGAGTTTTTGTGTGCGATGGCGATGCCTCCTCCGATGCGGTTGGTGCAGTCTTTCCGGATGATTTTGTAGCCGTCGGGGATGGCTATGGCGATGTCGGGTGCCGAGGAGGGGTTCATCCAGGTCTCGGTGAGGAAGGCGATGTCCGGGTTCGTAGAGTTGATGAGGTTCCACAGTTCGATGGCGTGCCTGTGGATGGATCGGGTGTTGACCAGGATGCAGTGGAGGTTGTTTCCGGGGAAGTAGTTCTTGGCGGGAGCGGAGTGGGTTCGGAGGCAGGTGAAGCGGCAGTTGCTGCAGGTGAACGGTCCGTGGGTACGTTTCGGGGTGGCGCAGTAGCAGCCCGGCGTGCGGCCGGGGTTGAGGTTGGCGAGGAAGGCGGAGTCGTAGGTCAGGCGGGGGGCGCGGGGGCCAGAGGTTCGGGTGCTGGGCGCGGTCCAGGCGCGGACGGGCGCAGACGGGCTTGCCTTAGGCATTTGATGACTTTATAGATGCTCTGGAAGAAGCAAATGACAAGAAAATCATTAAATATTTAAAGAATCTTGCTGGTGATGGGGTAAAAGAAGTGATAAAGAAAATCTCAGAGACTGAGACGCTTTCATACCATCAAATTAAAGAAGCATTAATAGCCAAATTCAATTCCATGCCAAACATCAACATGAAAGGTACATTTTCAATAAAGCGAGACAACAAGTTGGTGAAGCAATGGATGAGTTTCTCAAGAGACCTTACGGTGCTCATCAAACATTGTAAATTTAGTGAATTTGGGGTCAGATGTACGACCATTTTGTTTTGCGGGTAGCAAATTGTGACGTTTTGCTACTCACAGTTTGCAACACGCAAAACAGATTGTACTAATATGTCTCAGACACATTTAGTGATTCCAAATTGGGTCACAAATTACCTGCCTCATCAATATTCATGAGGCAAGTCTCAATTTGAGACCCATTGGGAATGGGCAATAACACTGGGATGGTGGCCTGCTGAGGACAGCAGACCACCATGTCTGTGTTTACTTTTTAAATAAAGCAACCTTTTTTTCAAATGCAGCCTGTTTTCCTCAAAGGAAAACAGGATGCGTTTAAAAGAAAAAAATGAAAAGTTTCTTTTCATTTTTTAAGTACAGGCAGTGGTGCGTGGGACGACTGGCTGCTCTGAAAAAAATGTGGCGGTCCCATTCACAAAGGGGAAGGGGTCTCTAGTGGACCCCTTCCCATTTGCGAATGGCTTACCACCAACTGGAATTTGGTGGTAACAGTGATTGTTTTGCATCTGCATTTGCGGTCACAAAACAATCATACAATCGCTATTAGGAAGGGACGCCCTTGATAGGTCCCATCCTAACACCTACTAGCAAACCCTATTTTACGAGTCGGTAATAGGTTATCGACTTGCAAAATAGGATTTGTACATGGTACAACCCTTTTTTGCGGTTGCAAATGGTAAAACCGGTCGTACACCTGGTCCTTAATGATGAAGAAGCCATGCCCCTCAGAATCATTGATAGCTGCCTTCCAGACATGGTCAGAAGACACATGTTGAGAGAGACGCTCAGTTTAGAAAAATACTAATGGCTGCAAGAGCTGAGGAAAGAGCTGATGGACAAGCTTCTGATATGGAAGCTGGAACAGCTACGAGTGAATCAGTCTTAATTATGAAGCGCAAACACAAGCACAAAGTAGATGCACGTAAGTCATCATCCTCAAAGAAAGAAAATGTCCAGCCATCTGACAGACTTGCAAAGGTTGCGGAAAGAAAAACCACTTCATAACGATTTGCAAGGCAAAAGACATACCAATTGCATCATGGCAAGATGAGAAAATGGATGTCAGAAAGTTTCAGAAGCATTAACCTCACTTGCGACAGGTGCAAACAAAATTAAGTCTATCGCCATCAAGTTCATCCTACAAAAGTTCTCAAACATCACAATCAAGTGATAGTGAAGAGTGTGAATGTGCGATGATCATATCTGCCAAAAAGCGACATGCACATGTGGGTCTTGCTGCTTGCAAGGAAGATGAATGAATGACAAAAATAAGTGAGTCAACTAAACAAAAGAATTCATATGAACACTGCCCCGAGATAACCCTAAAGGTTGTCCCATACCCTTCATAAGCAACAGCGGTGCATCGAGCAACATCATGCCCGTTCAACAGTTCAACAGTTTGTCACTTGCACCTTACGACATTAAAAGACGCGTTTGCATGTCCCAATTCACATTATTCAAGGTACTATGTCCAGAGCATGTCCACTCAATTTTGCAATTGCTGCTGACATGGGACTAATATCTATCAATTACAACCTACATTCTCAATCTGAAATTGTGAGTCAGTCCCCATCGTTATTTCATGGCCTAGGAGGGCTCAAATCAATGAAGGTACAACTTCATATCAACAAAGACATCTGGCATGTTGTGCAGCGGCACCACAGATTAGCATTTCCCCTGCAGGAAGTGGTCGAAAAAGAACCAGATTCGCTCTTGAAGCATGATATTATTTAGTGCTCTACTGGTCCCACATCAATGGTGTCGCCTATAGTGGTAGTGCCAAAAAAGGATAGAGGTGGATATGTGCCAGGCCAACAAAGCAATCGAGTGAGAAAAACATTTGTGTCCGCACACTGCAGACATCATCATGCAGCTGTATGGAGCCAATGTCTTTTTCCGTCTTGACCTCAACAAGGGATACCATCAACTCGAATTGGAAGAAAACTGTATGCACATTACCACTTTTTCAACTCATGTTGGTTTGTTCCGATAAAAAAGGATGAGCTTTGGTTTGTCTTCTGCTGCAGAAGTATTTCAGAATGTTATATGGAGAATAATTCAACCTGTTTCACATGCTTTTATTACAGTGATGACATACTGGTATTTGAGACAACACAGAAGGAGCATGATAAAGCTCTCAAACAAGTGTGCCAGTTAAGTGTGCCAGTTAACTACAAAGGGAGTCTCATGCTAAATGCAGAAAAGTGTGAATTTCACAAAACAAAACTTAAGTCCTTTGGTCACACATTCTCTGATAAGGGAATGACACTTGACCCAGATAAAGTATAAGCACTGTCATCCACCAAACCCCCACAAGATGTCACCATGCTACGATCCTTCATAAGCATTACCAGCTATTGTTCAAGGTACATTTGTGACTCTGCAACAGTGACTGCCCCACTGAGAGACCTGACTAACTGAAATGCCCAGTTCCGATGGTCCTCTAAATGCAACCAAAGCTTCACAGTATAAATCATACCATTGAAAATGCACATTGTGGTGTATGGCAGCCAAAGTCTGTCTGACACAGAGCGTGCCTATTCTCAGCCAGAGAAAGAGAGTCTGACTGTGGTGTGGGCCTGCAAACACTTTCATGTGTTTTTTTTCGGCAAGCATTTGACAATTGTTACAGACCACCAAGCACTGCTCACTGTATTCGGAAACCCAAAAGCCAAGATGTCCTCTTGCATTGAGAGGTGGGTGTTGTGTTTAAAAGAGTATGACTATACAATCACTGCATAAACCAGGCAAGAACCACAATTTCACAGATTACTTCTTACCAGTACCATTAAATCGCCATGGCTCAACATCAAAAACACCTGAAGAGTACATCAACTTCATTGTAAGTTCCAGCATGAAGCAGCATAATCCATTGAACAGATCGTTGCCGCTACAAATGCCGATAAAAACATGCTTGCTCTTAAGAACATCATTTCAGCATAGTCATTGAGAAAACGTATTCATCCTCTGAGTGACAATATTAAATTTCAAAAGATCAAAAATCTGCAGAATAAACTATTTGTCACTAAAGAAGGCATTGTGTTAAGAGGTTCAGGGATCGTCATACTGGAGAGTCTGAGACATAAGGTCATTGAACTCACTGACGAAGGACATCGTGGCATTGTCACCACCAAAAGAGCCCTGAGTGATTGAGTGTGGTTCCCGTGCCTGGATGAGAGAGTTGGGAGGGAACTAAAGGAGTGCCACTTATGTAATTGCCTTTCACCCAAAGTGATGCAGCATCCACTAACCATGTCTGATCTTCCTGCATGTGCATGAGAAAGAGTGGCCGTTGATTTCTTTAGGCCCCTAGCTAATGGACATCATCTCATGGTTTTCATTGTGGATTATTCCCTTTTTTCCATGGTGGAGGAAATGTCATAAAAAGTCCATGACAAGGTCATTGAACGGCTGGACGACATCTTTACAGCATGTGGAATTCCTGACATTCATAAATCTGACAGTGGTCCACCATTCATTATTTAGAGGTTTATGAAGTTTCTAAGTAGGCTCAATGTCAAGCATCAAAAAAGTACATCCTTGTGTCCCCAAGCCAACGGTGTTGTGGAACATTTTTTGGGCACCCTAAATAGAGTGACCCAACGTGCATCAATGGAGCAAATCAAGCCTTATATAAAGCCGTCAGTACCTATTGTTTGACTCTTTACTCCCCTACTGGCAAGAGCCCTGCCACCTTGCTGTTTTGGAGAGCTATAAGAACCAAATTATTGCAGTGGACCACCGAACAAACTCGGAATGCCGATGAGGTTAGTGCCATTGACATTGCTTGGAAACTTCAAATGAAGACTTATGTTGATCAACGTAGGTGAACTCAGGAGATAGTCTTGGACGAAAGTGATTGGGTTCTTTTCAACAAAAACAGAAGCGAAAAATGGATCCTCAGTTTGCTGCTGAGCCTCTGAGAGTTGTGATACGCAAGGGATACATATTAATGGCTCAAAGTCCTGGAAAACCCATCACAAGGGACTCATCACATTTCAGACATCAATCTCGTAACTTGTCAGCTCCTGTGATTACAAATGAGGCTGTCCCTCCTGACGGCCTAGATCATACATTAGCTTTTGCACCCTCCGTGTCCACTTAGGTTGCAGCTCAACTACCTCATCCTACCCTGCGATCTGGCTGAACAGTAGAAACACCTAGACGACTTATCAAAGGAATATATGTTGCTATTATTTACACCTTTTTATTTAACAAGGGGAGAGATATAGTTTCTTAAGACTGTGGGTGCTGGGACTCTGTGGTTCTAGGCGGACTCAATGAATGAATTATAAAACCAGTTGGGAGTTTTTAAGGTTTGGTTATAAATGGTTATTAGATAATAAGACATTTCAGTTTGGATTTTGTACGCTGAAGAATTAAGACATCAGTTACAAACTCGGTGTGTGGCATGTTCATTGTGCATGCTTCTGGGCTGGGGAGGAGGCTACAATGTTGTAAACCCACTTCTGAACGCCATGACAAAACTAGAGATCACAGGGGAAAAAGCAGATGGAATCCACCAAGCATCCCACTCCGCAGAGCAATTCGAAAGGATCCAGGCTAAACAAATGGTGCAACTAAGCTGAAAAAACAACATGCACGAAAGAGCGTGAGTCTAATTGTAAAAATTTGGTGAGCGTGCAAGTGAGAAAAATTCTGTGTGATTAGCTGGGAATAGTTGACTTATCAAGAGAAGCCTTGAAAAAGCTCAAGAGCCACGAAACTGAATCCAGATATGACGGCGTTATTAAAATCTCTTCCCTGATGCAGATTGCATGGAGGGAAAGGAATTGACCCAAGTATAGAGCAGCAAATTTCCTCGGCCAGTTAAAAGCTGGTGAAGGGAATGGGCAGAAGTGATTCCAGTGGGCTTGCCAAAGTGCTTGTATAAGCGCCCGTATAATGGGATGAAGGCTGCCGCCATTTTAAGGAGTTAAAGGGTATACAGAAAGAATACCCCTGCCAAGTAATGAACCTGAAATTAAAGGGAGATTGAATTAAGAGAATGGAAGTGAAACACTCATCTGATTTGGAAGATCGGGATTTATGAGAAGTGAAACAGAATCGGGAGTTCCAGCATGTACAAACAGAATTCAAATCCCAGAGGAAAAAAACAAAAATAGTGAAAGAAAAAAACGAAAAATTACCCTTAGAAAATAGTTCAGCATCTATTGACCAAAAACCCGCACATCGTAGCATTTTCTAGATAAAGACAAGTACCAACTGATAATAGTTCAAAACGAAATCAGCCTAACAAAATCTGTAGCATTATGATAAATTACATTTAAAAAAAGTAAATTTTATCATTCATGGACTCCTGACTCTTGCTAACACCCAGTGACGGGAACTACTCTCCAAGGGTCAAGTGGTTGGTCTCATGATTACATGCATCAGAGACACAAAAAGTAGAAGGCCTCCTGACTCCTAGAGCCCAGCTGGCCACAGAGGATTAGACACTGCAGGAGATGTTGCTGGGTAGAGACCGGGTTCCCAGAAGCCTGCTATTAGGAGCTAGGGGATGATGAACTAACCAGGAGGAACTTTCCTTGCAGTTGGCGACTGGGGGCTGTCTATAAAGTTTGTCAGGTGTAAGGTGTAGGCGCCAGCTTGTACAAGAGTGCAAGAAAGTGGACAACAGGACCTCCTACAAACTGGCCACCCGGAAACACCACCAGCTGATCCGCGCCGCCAAGAGAACAGCATTCAAGGACCGGTTGGACAACAACGCACACAACAGCAAGGAACTCTTCAACATCGTGAAAGAGCTTTCCAACCCCAGCGCAGGAAACAACGACATCACCCCATCGCAAGACCTCTGCAACTCCCTCGCCTCATACTTCCACAACAAGATCACGGACATACACAGCAGTTTCAACAACCAACCAACGCACACCACGACCGACCTGCCACCCCCCCCCACCACCACCCTCCACGCCTGGACCCCGATCAGCACAGAAGACACCATCCGCACGATGAACTCCATCCACTCCGGTTCACCAACCGACCCCTGCCCTCACCACGTCTTCAACAAGGCCGACGCTGTCATCGCACCCCACCTGCGAGACATCATCAACACATCCTTCGACACCGCCATCTTCCCCGAAAGCTGGAAACACGCCGAACTCAGCGCTCTACTCAAGAAACCAACAGCGGACCCCACCGACCTCAAGAATTACCGCCCCATCTCGCTTCTACCGTTTCCAGCCAAAGTCATCGAGAAGACCGTCAACAAGCAGATGGCCGCCTTCCTCGAGACGAACGGATCCCTCGACCCCTCACAGTCCGGCTTCCGAGCCAAACACAGCACCGAGACCGCCCTCATCGCCGCCACCGATGACATCCGAGCCCTGATGGACAAGGGAGAAACAGCGGCCCTCATCCTCCTAGACCTCTCCGCGGCATTCGACACGGTCTGCCACCGCACCCTAACACGGCGCCTCAGCAACATCGGTATCCAGGACAAGGCGCTGGAATGGATCATCTCCTTCCTCGACGGAAGAACACAGCGAGTCCGCCTACCACCGTACAAGTCAGAGGCCTCCGAAGTCATCTGCGGCGTCCCCCAAGGATCATCACTGAGCCCCACCCTCTTCAACGTCTACATGAGCCCCCTCGCGGCCATCGTACGCAAACACCACCTCAGCATCATCTCCTACGCCGACGACACCCAGCTGATCCTCTCCCTGACCAACAACCCCGCCGCCGCCAGAGCCAACCTGCACGAAGGGATGAAAGAGGTAGCCGAGTGGATGACGACCAGCCGCCTGAAACTGAACTCGGACAAGACGGAGGTCCTCATCCTGGGCTCTTCACCCTCCGCCTGGGACGACTCCTGGTGGCCTCCCGCCCTGGGCACCGCGCCCAAACCGACAGACCATGCACGAAACCTGGGCTTCATCCTGGACTCCTCCCTCTCCATGACCAGGCAAGTCAACAGCGTCTCCTCGGCGTGCTTCAACATCCTACGCATGCTACGAAAGATCTTTTGGTGGATCCCCTCAGAGACCAGGAAGACCGTCACCCAGGCCCTCGTCACCAGCCGACTGGACTACGGCAACGCCCTCTACGCCGGGACCACCGCCAAGCTCCAGAAGAGACTCCAGCGGATCCAAAACGCCTCAGCCAGACTCATCCTCGACATCCCACGATCCAGCCACATCTCCGGTCATCTGAGAGACCTTCACTGGCTCCCCATCAACAAGAGAATCACCTTCCGCCTCCTCACCCACGCACACAAAGCCCTACACGACCAAGGCCCGAGCTACCTCAACAGCCGAGTCAACTTCTACGCTCCCAAACGCCACCTCCGATCAGCCAACCACGCCCTCGCCGCCGTCCCCCGCATCCGAAGAGCGACTACAGGAGGAAGGTCCTTCTCCTACCTGGCCGCCAAGACCTGGAACTCCCTCCCGTCCGACCTGCGCCTGACCCAAGACCACCTCTCCTTCAGGAAGAAGCTGAAGACCTGGCTGTTCGAGCAGTAGCGGCACCCCCCCTCCCCAGCGCCTTGAGACCCTACGGGTATGTAGCGCGCTTTATAAGTGTCACTGATTGATTGATTGAAGAAAGGGCCCTAAAGTAGATATATGTGTGTTTTTGTCACCCACCACATATTAACTAAGCTGTTGTCATGAGATATTTGCGTCAGAACCACAAAAAGGCAGGCATACAGCCATCATAGACTAGGGCATAGCCATCATAGGCCTGCTACAATCATCATGTTCCCAAATATTGCTTCTAATGTTCTGGCTACAGTTGAGTGCCCAGGCACAGCTAGCCATAATCATAATTTTCTTAGGCACAAATATATTATGTCTAGACACAACCTCAGATGCCAGAATACCGCCTTAAAAGCCTATCCAAAATGTCTACATACCTACTCAAAATCAATATGTGCTCAGCCAGGCATATTCCAATGCTCCCTCATTAGAGAACATTCCCTGATTAGTGGCTGACCCAGGGTGGTACACTTATACAATTTATCATCTTTAGAACCAATCTTCATACAGGCTTCAGAGAACCAACTCCAGGCACAAACGAGGGCACCCACAGAAATGCAGGCATGTAACTCTCATGATTATCAATCCTTTGTCCTTTCATCACAAATGACTGCATGCACAGAAAATCTGGGTATGCTCGTATGGTCATGTTTAGTTTGATCAGATATTTGTGTAGTATATACAAAGCTGTGAATTTTTATGGTCTGACTTGACAGCTCATCTTTTACCAGTTAGTTATGTGAGATTCACCAGGAGAGGAGCATTGGCTCCACTCTCATGTTGGGAGCCAAGAGTACATGTTTTGATCAGACGTTTTCTTGAATTTAGACAGTGGTGAAGCTTAAGGTGCAGGGGGGTAAGAGGTGTCATTCAAAGCCATGATCTGTATGCTGAAAACTCTGCTGGCATCTGCTTTATTATTAGTCTTTCAGAATTCCAGCCTGGCAGTGCATATACTCCTACCAGTGCTTGTCTTTGGAGGACATAGGGGGATCAATGAGAAAGTCCTATGATTTGGGGTGGGATGGAAGACATTAAAGTCCATATTATAGAGTCACTATTGGATGAGGGGTTCTGTGTCTCCTACTTTTACGAGGGCATAAGCCGGCCTGAGCCTACTAACAAACAGCATCAGGGCAAAGGCAACACAAAGAAAGGCAATGTTAGCATCAAGCACTGATTTAGCTGTGCTCAATAATGTACGCAAAGTCGATGTAACTATGCATGTACAACATTCAGTCCCATAGACATCACAGCAATGAGAATTTACCAACCTCACACAACTGCAAACAACATAGTGTCACGTAGTGCACGCGCAAATAGTGCCAAATCTTACACCAAATAAAAACTGGTGTGAACAATGACCCAAAATCAGAAGAATCTAAAAGGCACATTGCGAAAAACTGGGTTTTGGTTGAATGGGGTGTGAGCCCTTCTCAAGCTACAACCACAATCCCTGTCACGGTGAACAACAAAAGTCACTAAATTAACCTGTTCTCAACCATCTGGTATCTTGGCACAAAAGCAGCCAGACTTAACTTAGAAGTAATGTGTAACTTATTTAATGCGGTACACAAACAGTAATAAAGTGAAAATGCAACACAAGAAAAATCCCACACCAATTTAGAAAAATAGAGTAACATTTTATGAATTATATGATAACTAAACAACAAAACTCCGATCAGTAGATGCTAGACTGGAGGAAAGTCACAAGTTCAGGTTGAGCGCAATGGAGTGTGGGCCGAATACAGGGACCAGGATAGTCCCACTGAATAAGTTACCTCCTTAAAGTCTGGCGCAAAGAGTCCAGTTCACGGTGGAGGAGGCCGTGAAGAGAAGGGAAAGCATTGCAGATATGGATGTTCATCCCTGTGGTTCAAAGAGCTGGCCGTGCATCACAGACGGTCTTCGCTATACTGTGAAGATCCTGTCAGGCGTCACGGACAGTCGTTGCCAGAGATTCGCATTGGCAGTAACCATGGGCTATTGATGTCGCAGCGTGAAGTGCAGATTTCACATTGCCGGTCGTCGCTGGTGGTCACTGTAGAATGAAGAATCGGATTCACCAGGGCTTCATGTTGGCAGAAAGATCTTGGCATCAGCGGGTTGGATTGCGATGGCGAAGAGCCCTAAACTAAAATTATTCATCTATCCCCCAAGATGTTTGAGGAACAACTTACACTAATTTTAAATAAAGTGCTCAACACAGGACACATTCCTACTGATTGAAAGATGGTGTCTATTCTCCCCATATTGAAAGAAAGTAACTTGGATTCCCTGGAACCAAGTAGTTACATACCCATCTCTAGGCTTCCATTTCCTGCCAAAATACTTGAAAAGGCACTAAATTCGGAATTAATGACCTGTATTGATAAAATAATCTCCTGGATTCCTCACGGTATGGTTTCAGAAAGGGGCATAGCACAGAAACGGCTCTGCTTGCTGCCTCCAAAGAGATCAGATGGATATTGGACAAAGGTGACCAAGCCGTCCTGCTATTACTCGATCTCTCGGCAGCATTTGACACGGTTAACCATAAGATATTGATTAACCGTTAAAGGACCACGGGAATCAGAGGAGTTGCCTTGACCTTACTACAAGATTTCTTAACCAACAGAAGAAACCATGTTGCATTGGGCAATTGCACATCTGAACAATTTAGGTTGCCATGTGAGGAGCCGCAGGGCTCTTCACTGAGCCCCACCCTTTTAAATGTGTATGTTGCTCCTCTGGTGAAACTGATGAAGTCCCTGGGGTTCTCGTGGTGTCTTATGCAAGATGATACACAAATTGTGGTGTCTATACCTAAAGATTCTACAGAGGCGGGCCTCATGTTCAGCTCATGTATGACGCACGTCGATCATTAGATGAAAACTAATTGCCTAAAGCTAAATTCAGGCAAAACTGAGGCGTTAGTTTTCGGTAACAATACATCTGTCTGGTCTCTTAGCTGGTGGCCCCAGAATATGGGACCCTTACCTATTCCAGCTCAAAAGAGAAGAAATCTGGGAATCATTTTTGATGATAAGCTCCTCTTCAATCACCAAGTAAAAGCCTTATCTTCTTTAGTTTTCTACACACTAAAACTGATAATGAAAATCAGACCGTTCATCCCAAATGAACTTCAAAGACTGGTCATCACCTCTCTTATTCTGACCAAACTGGATTATGGAAATTCACTATATATTGGTATCTGCAAGAAGTCTCTACAGAAACTACAAATATTACAAAACTGGGCAGCAAGACTTATTGCTGGAATTCCTAAACATAAGTCAGCGGCCCAAACCTTGAGCAAGTTACACTGGCTGACTATAGCAAAATGCCTTAAGTTTAAAACACTATGCATAACCTTCAAGGCACTGCATAACTGTGGATCTAGCTATTTTCATATTAAATTAGCCTGGTACGGGCCAAGCAGAAAGCTCAGATCCTCAGAAGCAAGGGTACTATCCATCCCTAGATCAAAACACATGGCCTGGGGTGGCAGGAGTTTTCCTTCTGAAGGCAACCACTCTTTGGAACACCATCAAACGTTATTCTGACTTCCAGACTTTTCGTAAGCAAGTAAAAACCTGGCTGTTCCCTCACTGAAAACTAAGAATCATTCTGTCCAGACCTCATCCCCCCCCTGTCTGCTTCAGCACCAAGACGCCCCTGGGTATTCGAGCGCTATATAAAACCTAAAATCAAATCAAACTTCAGACTTTCACCTCCTTTTTCAGAGGAGTGCACTCCGGTACTAACCCAGGGCCTGGAGAGGCTCTTCTTGGGGATAAGGCACTCGTTTAAGCAAATGCCAGCCGGGCTCAAGCAGGTCCAGTTGCAGGTCCAAGCAGATCTATTTGCAACAGGTTGACTGGGCAGTTGCAGGGAAGACTCTGGAGCTTATTGTGTCCCTTTAGCTCAGAAAAGGAGGTTAGCCAGCTGACCCATTGGGAAATTCTGCCTAGGTTGAAGAAAGCCTATCCATTCTTCCTTCTGAGAGAGTAAGGCAGGCCTCCAGCAGCAGAGCAGTCCCCTGGCAGGAGGACAGTTCCTCATCTGTAGGTCCAGTGTGAACAGAGTGTACTGAAGAGATGGTCTGAGGGTCCAATATTTTTGCCTGGTGCCAGCTTTGAAGTAGGAGAAACTTCTAGACTTCCCCTCACGTCTGATTCTGGAATTTCCTTCCTCCCTGCCCTAGCCCCAGATTGTCTGGAGTCACAAAAGGCTAGTGTGAAGTTCATTGTGTATATGCTAAGGCAGCTCCTGTGAAGTGCAAGTATGGCAAGTGACAGCTCTACCCCTCTCATCAGGTAAGGATGGCCATCCTGCCACCACCTAGATGTTGGAATTGAGGTCATCATCTTAGGATGTTGTATTTAGAGAGTGTAGGTTGCAGTGTTGTCTTAATGATTGCTGAGGATCTGTACAAGACATATTTTGGAAACCCCTGTTTGTAATGTTGATGCCAATTTTCCAAGAACTGAAGCCTTTGATACCAACCAAACTTTCAGAAACAGGATTCACACATAAGCAGTTTAAATATGTATTCCCAGCACCCCCAAAAATACTTAAGATACCACTAACTATACCAGGGTGCAGTATGATCTTTTTTTAAATACATAAGGGTCTACTAAAGTCTGAAGGGTGCTGTTCAGTGTAGAGAGTAGTTTGTCAGTGTTGGAAGGGGTGGTTGTAAAATCCTGGTTTGGATGAGAGTGTTTAATGTAAAATTTGAAAGAAATGCATGGTTATTACAGATTGATTCTTTGTCCATTGAGTGTAGGCCTAAGGGTATAAATAGCTAGATTGTCCAAACAATATAGTGGAAGGGGACTTGGCAGGATAGGCAAGACAATGTAGGGTTAATCAAATTAAGTAGGACCTTGATGGAATATGTTTGAGCTGTGACATGTGAGGTTAGTTTGATTGTGGCAACAAAGTCAAAAGAGGGATATCATACATTTAGAATTGCATTCATTACAATATGAGTTGTTAGAGTGAGAGACTAAAGCTGGACAGATGAAAGTAGAGAATTCAGCAAGTAATTGTGTTTTGTAACCAGGAGAGTTAGTCTTGCAAGTAGGTGGTCAAAAGAGGAGCAGGGTGATGTGGATAGACTAATGAAGTGGGTGAAGATACTTTAGATGATGGCAAGTCTTTCCCCAATTTTGTGTGGGTGTGGTTGGTAGACTATTGCATAAGTAACTTGAATGAGTTAATCAAAGATGAGGACTGATTGGTAGTGAGGCAGGTTTCTGTAATGAAAAGAATATCGAGATTGGTTTGGATGACCATGAAGTAATGAATGAATATTAATGAGCATTAATGCAAGAGAGGGTGGTGAGAGCAGCGGGAGAGGTGTGCATGTTGCATGTATTAATATGAGTGAAAAGTCTATGGGATTCTGGGGGGTATTTGACGGAATAAGGTTATGTGATGAGTGGAGAATGGGATTTGGAATGGTGTGAAGAGAATTAAGATACATGATGACTTACTAACTCCGAACGGTGCTTAGCAAACAAGTATGGAATGCAGAATAGGTAGGCCCGAACAGGGTGCTTGCTAGAGAAGCTTTGAATCCATGGGTTTTAGCTGTGATGCCGTCATAGGAGATAAAGGAATGCAATGAGTCTGGAATAACATTTGTGAGAATTATGGATTTATCTAATATATAGATACTTCTTTATATTTTTTCTAGGGGTGCTTCCTTAACAACAGACAACTCTTCACTGACCATTTCACTGTAGACAAATTATGGCAAATGGTAATTTAATCAACTATTTAAATTGAAAATAATTTCCAAACGCCTGTATTTGCTGGTTTCAGCTGATTTGAGGTTACAACGCAATTGGTCTGTAGGACTGACATAGGACAGCCCTGCTGTTGCTATAATTTAGTCTCCCATGGCTGACTCTGACTTTTGTATGCATCTTCTGTGTGAATTCCGCTGTAATTAACATTCTTTAAGCTGGTTTCAGGTAATAC
This sequence comes from Triturus cristatus, assembly GCF_964204655.1. Classification (NCBI taxonomy): domain Eukaryota; kingdom Metazoa; phylum Chordata; class Amphibia; order Caudata; family Salamandridae; genus Triturus; species Triturus cristatus. Next base: position 409,739,879 of record NC_140585.1, on the reverse strand, counting down.
AGAAAAAGCTGATATATTTTGCAACGTTTTAGGAAAAACCCTCACTTAAGATGGCCAACAATTTAGCGGTTGATGAACACCGCAGGTAGAAGTTAATGATTCACACTAGTTGGCTGTGAAACACTGGCATGTCTTGAATGTATATTTTTAACATAAAGTGTGTATGCACCTCTGAAATGCTCTGTGTCTTTCATAGGTCTGCTGTATCTCCCGTTGTCGCAGATTGTCACTTGAACGCCAGAAGCACAAGTAAAGTCCAGAAAGGAAACCTGAACATTTTACACCCAAAGGGATATTATGGTCCTCTGGCTCAAAGAGCCGTCTCTTGGTAGAGGGGGCGAAATGGAGGGAGAACTGGCTCTGTAACGCAGGAAGCATGTCAAGGGTCAATAAAGTCTATTATATGGTTAATACAACCATTACAAATAACTAAAAAAGCATAATTCATTAAAATAGTAAAAACAAAAATGTTTAAAAAACATTCTTAGTGCATCAATATGTATTTTAAACACTGAGCCAATATCCTTAAATTGACTATGCTAAAAAAAATGTTAATAACTCAGTATTTGTGTCAATTAAACATTATAACAATTATGACCTAGGGACTCCTCTATATAACTATATGAACAGTAACATAGGGTTTCTTTTGAGCATATCCAACCTGTTAAAAGTGCATCCAGAGCAAACACGTGAAACCTTGGACTGGTAAATGCACACTTCAATTACTTTGAAAATGTTAGTTGCAATTAATGCTAGCTTACATGTTCAAGGACCACCATTGCCATGTGAGTGCAGTGCTCTGAAACATAATCGTCCTCAGATTAATTGTGGTTCGTTTGGGCAGAAGTCAGCTTCTTGAATTAGAGAAGTGACAGCTTCTTTGACCAAAGATCACCCGGCCCTAAATTTTTAGGTCTTGCCTTGGCAGCGCATGCGCTGCATGCGCTGTCTCAGCGAGACATAAAGTAATCTCTATGTTGGGTGAAAGTCCATTTAATTTGTCCTACCACTTGCGATTCGTTGAAATGTGGCATTGCTGTTCTTATCTTGCTTTCTGTTGGCTGTAGATCCGTTAAGAACTTCCGTGTAGTCCCGAAGCAGCGGCGCCTAACCACAGTATTCCTCCACTCGCACTTGTTTGTTTAAGCCCTGTCTCCTTGTTGGCACGCCCATGTGGACTGGATTGTGTACTAGCGGGTCACATGCTGGGCTTTATGTGGTACTGGCATCTGTGCGGCGATATCTCAGAGCTTTGTTTGCCGGTTAGTGCGTTAGTGCGTAGCTTATCGTCGTTCCGCGACAATATTTCACATATATCATTGTGCCGCTGTAATCTCTTTGCGGCACTCTGTTTCCCGGTATTTCTTTTGTTCACGTGCACACAGAAAAGGAAAGGATTTCAGCTTAATGGTTTTGTAATTTCCATAGCAGCTTTGTGGCCGAATGGTTAAGGCACTGGCCTCCTAAACTGAGGGGTTACAGGTTTGAGTCCCATTTGGGGTGGGGAAACAAACAATTCTGTTTTTTTTTATTTTTGTCAGGGTCTTCTCTCAACAACATTAGTTGGGTTATATCCTGGGTTGTATCAGTTTAGACCAGTGATGCCCTAAACTTACACAAGGACAAGATTAAATGCAGTGGTACAGAACCGCACAGTGTTCTGTATCACAGATCCCTGCAGCCAGTATCTAACCTGCCTTTTATGAAAGCAGTGCTATTGTAGTCCTTCCTTGGTTTGATTTTGAAACATTAAGGCTTCCATGTGTGAGTGTCAAACTGATAGTTCCACAACGCTGGGGCATGTTTTAAAAGCTGCGCCGCGGTGTTGTGCAAACACGGAGCTAATCCACTTTGTGATCATGTTTCATGTCACATTTGGTGTCTGCAGAATGACGAACGGGCTAATACTCAACGATTGCTGCACCCAAACAGCACAGCTATTTGTCAATGGAAGGAAACAAAATACATTTTATTTTGGACAACTTTTACGGTGTACATTTTCCTTCACTTTAGACCCGAATTCAACTTTGGAAAAGTAGAGCAAAATTTGTAACCACCTCCTTCTTCTATGAGCAGTAAAACAGTAGAGACATATCAGCAGTTGTCATTAAGCGCTGGTAGGAAGCAGCTTCTTTTGTTTAGAGATTACAAATGCTTCCTTCAATTAACCAGTCTGATGTAGAAGTAGGCATCGTGCAGTGCATCACCTCGAATGGCTGTTCGGAGATAGCATGAAAGGACAGATGGGTGCCAAGAGTTTAGAAACATGAGGCCTGCAAGTGGGTCGAATTTATAATCAGTAATTAAAGGGTTGTGCACATATTTTATAATGCTGCTGTAAATGATTAATTAGTTGCTAACTCTTACTGTTAAGGCTTTTGTTTCTAAAATGAGTTTGGTTATTTTTTTAGGTCTCGCCTTGGTTATGATTTTAACGGTAAAGTGTCTGTGGTAAATCGAGTTTGCTTTACCCACAATAAACTCATGCTCAATGGATTCCCTCACTACCACCCTCCAGCAAGGCCCCTCATCTCTCCATAGCCTGTCCCTCACATGCATTTAAATTACATAAGTCGACCATTCATCAAATGCCACCTGCTTTTATGTTTTTTTTTTATTGCCATGGTGCCCGCTTCACGGGCCGCCACTCACATACATTTGATGTACATGGGCACAGTACTTTATTTCAGCACGGCGCGCGCTTTCATGTTTTTGCTAGGGATTGTGTTGTCAACCGATCCTCGTTGGGTTTTGCAATCTCATTTATACTAAGTACCATTGCCACCCGTTATTCCAAGGTATTTCACTTATGTCATTGTGCCGCTGTACAGTGTTGATCTCTTTGCTGCGCTTTGTTTCCTGGTATTTCTTTTGTTTGCGTGCGCACAGAAAAGGAAAGGATTATAGCTTAATGGTTTCCTAATTTCCATAGCAGCCTTGTCGCCTAATGGTTAAGGCACTGGCCTCCTAAGCTGAGGGGTTACGGGCTCGAGTCCCATTTGGGGTGGGGAAACAAACAATTCTGTTTGGTTTTTATTTTTGTCAGGGTCTTCTCTCAACAACATTAGTTGGATTATATCAGTTTAGACCAGTGATGCCCTTAACTTACAAGGACAAGATTAAATGCAGTGGTACAGAACTACACAGTGTTCTGTATCACAGATCCCTGCAGCCAGTATCTAACCTGCCTATTATGAGTTTGCTACACTCACAAGAAACTCATGCTCAATGGATTCCCTCACTACCACCCTCCAGCAAGGCCCCTCATCTCTCCATAGCCTGTCGCTCACATGCATTTAAATTGCATAAGTCGACCATTCATCAAATGCCAACCGCTTTTATGTTTTTTTTTAATTGCCATGGTGCCCACTTCATGGGCCGCCACTCACATACATTTGATGTACATGGGCACTGCACTTTATTTCAGCACGGCGCGCGCTTTCATGTTTTTGCTAGGGATTGTGTTGTCAACCGATCCTCCTCGGGTTTTGCAATCTCATTTATACTCAGTACTATTGCCACCCCTTATTCCACGGTATTTGGAACATGGCCCTCAGACACTTGTTACAGCAGGCATGTACTATATGTTGTGACGGACGTAATTTAGATTGTGCGTATACTCTATGTCAGGCAAGCTTTCTGTCTGGGCATATTGAGCCCACACACAGTTGCCCAGCTCTGTACTAACCACGGAACATACATTCGGGGATGCACATTTATTCAGCGCCGCACTTCATTTCCGGTGCTGCACATACCTGTATCAGTCCCACTCTTCCCTACCTCTGTCCCAGTTCCCTTTTCACTGTTCTCTCATACTTGCCCCCCTTCCCCACCTTCACAATTTTGCTCTGACTTCTGCCACTAGTTTTCTCACCTTCATCTCTCTAGTTCCCTCTCACCACCACCTGCACCACTCATTCTTCGTCTCCATCCTTACCTGTTAACTTTCTCGCCTCCAACTCTACCCCTCTCTTCTTTACCTCGCCCTCCCCTGTCGTTCCTTCTCATTCACATTCCTGAGTGACTTACTCCGCACACAAACAACAGGTGAAACAAATCACCCATAAAAAAATAAAAAGGTAAGCTCCACTGTTCGCTCTCACTTCCGGTCTGTACATTACCCCTCTTCCCCCCCATTTCCCTCTGCTTCGCTTTCATGCTCTGGTTTTCTCCCGCCTCCACCCTTCCACTGTTGCCTCATATTTTCCAGATTCCCTTATTCTTGCACCCGAGTCTCTGACTTCTGCTTCTCCACATTTCTTAGCTGTTTCTCCGTCCCCAAGCTCCACTGTCCTCGCTTCCTCCTCATCTTCCTCCGGTCATTGTGCCACGTCCATGTCCTGCAGGGTCTCTCCACCATCTCCCACTTTTCTTTGTTACCTTCGCCTATCCTACTCCCTCCCCCTTTAGCTCTACCAGTCCCATACAAGTTCTGTCTTTCTTCTATATTTTTGCACCTGCTTCTGCAATCGGCATCATTTCTACTTCTCTACCATCACCCTTTTCTTTTCCCTCTCATCTTCATCGCATATTACCTCACATCTACATGCTCATCCCCTTCTCTTCCCTATACAATCAGCATAATTTTACTCAACGCCACACACTTCCACACCACACAATTCAAATCTTCACATGTCCATTCCACACCACATAATTCAACAAGAAACCACATAATTCAACTCAACAACACAATTACACAACACACCACATCCATCCATCCAATCCATACCACAAAATCCCACATCATGCCGCAAAATTCAACAGCACACCACATAATTAAACTTCACTACATACCACTCCACAACACATAATATCATTCCACCTAATTGCATTCAATAATGCACAATCCCACTTCGCATCATTCCAGGTCACTCAATACCACATCATTACTATCACAACAATCCACTGCACACCATGCCACATAATTCCACAACACAAATCCACTCCACACCACACAATTCCACCACACACAATTCCACAACTAACAATAACAATCCAACCCACATAATTTCACTCCACACTACATACAACCACTACACCTCAAACCTAAACACATGGGGAAAAGACATTGTCATGTACAGAGCCAATAGCTATTACTATAACAAATGCGAGACCTATTGCATTGAAAATGCTTGTTTAAGGTAGTTTCTAAATATAGAGCCCAGTGTTGAGTGGGTGAAGCCATTCCCTACAGTTGCTTAGATTGGAGTGGAAATAGTAAATATGATCACCCCAAAGTATAATACTTTCCCTACTGTTGCTTATGCTGGACTAGGAATAGTACATTCCCCCTCCTAACCCAAAAGACCAATGATTTCCCTATGGTGGCTGAGATTGGAGTGGGAATAGTAAATCTCACCAATGCAATGCTCAATGGGTTCCCTCTTGTAGCTGATGTTGGAGTGGGAAAAGTAAATTTTATCCTTTTAGCATGTAATACTTTGATGAGTTTTATTTAGGTTGAAAAGGTAGTGGTAAATTATATTTTTCAAATGTTGTATTTAACTATAACATTTTGTTTACTGTCGCTTAGGTTGGATTGAGTACAGTAAATATAACCCCTCTAAAGTCCATGACTTTCACCAAAATTGCTTAGGTTGGAGTGATAGTAGTAAAAGAAAGTAAAAGACCAATGGTTTGCCTATAGCTGCTTAAGTTGGAGTTGGAATAGCAAATCTGACCCTTTTAAAGTCAAATAATGTTCCTACGTTGCTTGGATTGCAGTGGGAAATTTAAATCTGACCCCTCCAAAGCTTTCATTACTGTTGCCTAGATAGGAGTGAGATTAGTATATATGCCCCCTTTAAACTGCCATGTCGACCTGGCAAGTGCACCCACTTGCCAGGCCCAACCCTTCCCTTTTATTACAAGTAAGGCACTCCTAATGTAGGCCCAAGGTAGCCCCACGCCAGGGTGCTGTGTATGTGAAAGGTAGGACATGTACTGGTATGTTTTACGTGTTATGATAGTGAAATACTGCTAATCTTGTTTTTCACTATTGCAAGGACTATCTCTCCTATAGCTTAGAGCTGCCTTGTAACCCCTTACAAGTGTACCTTTCAATTAGGAAGAGCAAGAGATTTGTAGTTTTGGTTCCCCAAACTCGGGATTTAAAAACACATCTTTCTGTGTAGGAGGTTTTTAAATTGTGTTTTTGAAAATGCTACTTTTAGAAAGTGGGCATTATCGTGCTTTACCATCCTATGCCTCTGCCTTCCTATGGAATCCACATCTGGTTTATCCTGACAGTTGGGCTGTTTGTGCATTCACTCTAGACAGTCATACAAGGGGAGCTGTGGTGAGCCCTGCATATCGTGATTGCCCATCACCAGGCTGATGGGACTTCATGAGGTAGAATGGTGGTAGGAGTTGTCAATGACACCTAAATAGGTCTGTGCCTGTCCTCACACAATGCTGTCATCACCCCATCGTAGTGTGTCTGGAACCAGGTCAGTGCAAGGCAAGATCTGTGCTCAACAAAGACTATCCTTTAAAGTATGCCTAATTCAAAGGCAGAAAGGGATATAAGTATTGAACCTGTAACCCCACATTTTTAGAACATTTCTGGATCAAGAGGAGATTCTGCAAGAAGAAGAACTGGAGAAGCTGAAGGAGGGAAACTGCCACTCTGCTTGTTGCTGTGCTATACTGGCCTGCTGCTTGTTGCTTCTGTCTTGGGCAGTGAACGGACTGGACTTTACTTTCTTTTCCTGCTTGTCAAGGTTCTCCAAGGGCTTATGTGTGCTTGCCTCCTGTTGGAAGTCTCGGTTCCATCAAAGACTTAATCTGCAGCTCCCCTGAACTCCTCTTCTTGGAGTATGGACATGCCAAGTGGTGCCAATTCCAGTTCTGGACCCGTGGAGCTGATTCTGCTGCCTCAAGCACTGAAAATAATCCACTCATCGCCCTTCAGCGCCAGTTTTTTTCTGCCGCAACAACGTTGTGCTGTTGAAAAACCAACGCATCTCCACAGTGCGGCCGAAGATTCGACACAGCGCCTGTGTGAGAAATTGCCACAGCCCGAGTTCTGAGCACCGTGTCGCTGACGTCCGAGACCCCTCTCCAACTGCAACGCAGGCTCTGCTGTGCAGCTGAAGGAATCGTCGCATCACCTGCCGGCAGATAGGAAAATCGACGCAGCGACTGTTTCGCCACCGCATCGACCCAACACACTTGGATTTTCCACTCATTGCACCTGTGCACCAAGTGTCCAGCGACATCACCCCCGGTGAAGAACCATGGCTGTGTGTTCAGAATTCAATTATTCACTTCTACTCGCAGTAAGGAATCAACACAACACTTCTCCTAATGTGAAGCAGAACTGATGCCTCCATTCCCCTGTGACTCAAGAATGGACTCATCACTTGTGATTCCTTATGCTTTCCTCCGCTGCGACTGTTTTTCATCTCGGATTTTGCCGCATCAAAGGTACTTTGTGCTAAAATCAGCGCATCATAGAGTTCTATGGACTAACTTGCTTAAACCTTCAAAAGTGATATCTCTGCCTATGTACGTTGGAATTTTGTCGTTTTGGTCTTGTTTGGTTAGATAAAGATTGGTTATTTTTCTAAACTGGTATGGTGTTCATTTGTAGTGTTTCCACTGTGTTACTGCGTGTTTTATGTACAAATGCTTTACACATTGCCTATTAGATAAGTCTGACTGCTCGTGCCAAGCTACTAAGGGGGTGAGCCGGGGTTTATCTTGGGTGTGTAATCCCCTTAACCTGACTAGAAGGAAGGGTCCCTACTTGGACAGGGTGCAAGCCACTGCCAACTAGAGACCACCATTTCTAACAATATTGATTCTTTTTCTTTTTTATTCAATTTTGTATTCTAATTGTATCATACAGATACATATATATAGATCGCCTCCACACCATTTCTCACCACCTGCATCGCTGGCAAACCAGAAGTACACCACTGGAAGAAAGGAAGACAGCAGCACAGCACAGGTTCCTAATCCTCCTATTTTATTTCTTCCTTAGGTGCCAACAAAGAGACCATACACATATATATAACACATATAAATATGTATATGTTATCCTTTAAAGTTATAATTTTAATTACATTTGAAAATATGTACTTTGCTATATAACGTTTACATTAAGTACCACATTATTTTTGCTGTGATATTAGTGTATCCCCGTAATTTTGATGTTGGAATTATGTCATAGAGGCAAACTCTGGTATTTGAGGGACCCAAGCTCGCAACAAAAGGTAGACAGTAATAGAATGAGGCATCTGTTAGTGAGTAAGAAGGAAGCAATCCAGCACCGGACACCTTGTCTTCCTATCTCTGGAGTCAAACAGGCTGATGAACAACATCAAAGGTGGCAGAAAGCTCTAATAGCTGAAGGGTTGGTACTCTGAGGCCACCATAGTTTTGATGTCATCCCATGTAGTGATCCATGTGCTCTGACCAGGGCTTAAACATGTTTCACATTTGGGCTGACATTTGTAGGTAGGCAGCTCTCTCAGTCTGTTTACCAAGGAGAAGACCATTGCCAATCGTGCAGTAGTTAGAGGGGAACATTGTGCAGGAGGCTGTGGTTTTATGCTTGGTTGATGACAGCTCTGGTACGGGTGTCTGCAGTACTGTTGACGAGGATGTCCTCCACCTTGTTCTGCCTGGGATTCTGAAGTGCTGTAGGCTTTTGAGAAGTTTGTAAAATCATTCATGTGTTCTTCCCTTCTGCAGGCTGTAGTTGCTGAGAAACAGTCGGTGTTTATGTGCTGGAATATGGCCCCTTCCGCTGACGTATGGGTGCTGCAGCTCATAATTAGCCACACTCGCTGTTCATTGAGTGTTTGCATGCCACCCGAAACCTGCTCATTTAAAATGCGTCCCCATGTAATTCTCCTTCCCAGCTGATGGTGAGGGGGTGGGTGAACTGGTACCAACCTACCATGACAGTGTCTACTGTACTTCAGCTTTTCCTTGTGTGCGGAATCTCGTTTCTGCAGTCTTGTGCTGTCTAACTATGGCATTTTTCAACGCTCCTTTTAAGCTTTTTTCGAGTGAGAATGCCAACAAACATAGCATTTTATTTTTACTCTGTTAGGGTTGAAGTGTCATTTTCTGATGAGCGTAATTTTGAGTAAAAGTTTGAATACGTGAGTCTCGGTGAAATGTATCGACTTTGCAGGTGTTCTCCTGCCGAGAGTTTCTGAAACTACCTGGAGTGATTTGTGGCTGCGTTGTATCTTCTCGCGCTGCCATGTTACAGCAGTATGCTCTTATTCATTAGACACTCGCAAAGTGTGAAAATAATGAAGTAACATGTTTGCTTCTTTCATCAAAACTCAACGATTCCCCAGGGAGTTAACAACAAAACATGTTTGTACCGGCAGCGCTTCCTCTGTCATTATGCATAAACAGTATGACGTGGCCTATTCACCTTCCCTTCTTGTGCTGTCCCCAGATACTCTCCCAGTGCGGTGTGTGACTAGAAGGCACTTCCTACCTTAAGTGCAGTGATATTAAGTCAGAGCAAATGCCTGGGCTACAAGCCACTCCAGGGCCCTCGTTAAAGGCGACTGCTGTGGAGAGCAGGGTGTTGGCTGAGGAGAAAACAGTAACATAGGTATGGCATGACTATCAAACCACAGGTGCAATGCTGACACACACAGAGCGGTACAAGATGGCAGTCTATGGATAAAAATGGACACAATTCATGGGCTCAGCATCTTATGTTATTACGGAGTAATTCTCCTTTTTGTCAAATTTTGCAAAATTCCTGTGCTAACTTTTTTTTTATAGGTAAACTCCCACAGTTTCACAAATTAGTGTTAGTAAATTCGGGACGAGGAGCTGTTATATGTGAATACGTAGCCTGTATCTTTATATTTAAGAGGAAATATAACGCGCACTAAAAGCAGCGCTTCCCAATATGGAGTAGAGAGCACAATATCGATTTCTGTGAGTAGACCAGTGTGATGCTGGTGCGGCTGAGGAATGATATCGATCCCTTTGGAAACCTGACTATCGATTGATGTAGTTCATCGTGTGTGGAGTGTGAAAAAAATAAGATTTCTACTGTTTATCTTTGCTTTCTTGGCCTAATTATATCCTAGGCGCAGTGCTCTGCATGCTGGTCCTTGTGTATATTTTAAACTCTGTGATCCACATGTGTGTGATTAAACTGTGCGCAGTCTTTGAGATGTGCAGCTCCCTGGCCTTCTTGCAGGTGTATCTGACTTGTTGGATGCACCACAACCTCCTCGAGCTCGTGGCAGCGGCTGGCCTCCCCGTTGACTTGTTGGCCATCGATGACCCAACTCCCAGGATCCCAAAGTCAGCTCCCAGGATCCCAAAGTCAACTCCCAGGATCCCAAAGTCAACTCCCAGGATCCCAAAGTCAGCTCCCAGGATCCCAAAGTCAACTCCCAGGATCCCAAAGTCAGCTCCCAGGATCCCAAAGTCAACTCCCAGGATCCCAAAGTCAACTCCCAGGATCCCAAAGTCAACTCCCAGGATCCCAAAGTCAACTCCCAGGATCCCAGAGTCAACTCCCAGGATCGCAGAGTCAACTCCCAGGATCCCAAAGTCAACTCCCAGGATCCCAAAGTCAGCTCCCAGGATCCCACAGTCAATTGCGTTTAGATTAAAGAGGTCATTGTGACCACTGGGTTTTAGACAAAACTCCAGGACAATCTCCCTAATATAATGCTTTTCTCTAGGATCGGGGACGAAGTAAACCAAGGAGTAGTGGAAGAAACCTTGAGGAAGGAGGCTCTGAGGCCTGTCCATAGTATTTTGGTTTGCTTTCCACAGAGACGGACGCCTGTTATCTCTCATTATTTACTAACGGTGGAACTGGCGCATGAGTCAGGGGTACACGTGGGTGGACGGCGTCCACCCACTGTTTTCACAGGCTGAACGCCGTCCACCCTGCCAGGAAGTTGGGCCCGCTGAATAATGTGTTGAACTAGTCCCGGTGTAATTTCCAAACACCGGGACACTTTCAGCAGCACCTGCAGTTGTCTGCTTTCCATCTGCAGCAAGCAACAACGTGCAGGTAGGGGCGGGGCTTTCTTATTTAAGACTCCTGCTGGGCCCATAACAAAGGCCCAATCTGAAGGGTCATCAGGCCTCCTTTTGTTAGAGTCTCTTTGCTGGGAGCAATCAGGAGCCTCACACAGGATGCAAATGAAGAGGAGGGGAAACAAAGGCTCACACCTTGTTAGCACTTCACACATACTTAAGAGGGGCAGCTTTTCACTTATTTAAGTCCCTGTTTTGGAGATATGAATGCACTGTAAGAATATCAGATGTGTTGGCCTTTCCCAGTATTTACACAAATCAAATTGCACTTATATAGAGTTTACTTCACATGAGGAGGCATTGAAATAATTTAAGTACCACTATTTTTTCTTGTATAGCCCTACTCATTCCAATGCAGGGTGTCAGAGCGCTTTACATCAACACTTGCATATTACATGTACAATAAAATATATGAGTTTGCAAATGAATGTACAGGACATGTTGCATAAAACTGAGGGATTGCAAGGTGTAAAAGTCACATATCATCTTTCATAGGTCACTGTGCTATTATCCTCACAATGTGCTCAAACATACACAAGATAGACTTACTAAACATATATGTGAGGGCTTTAAATCTGATGTCACTTCTTGTGTTGCCACTTCCTGTAAAGTCGTGGTTTGTGATGCTACTTTCTATGATGTCACTTCCTGTGATGCCATGGGTGATGTTGTGTGCCGTGATGTCGTGCGCCGTGATGTCCCTTGCATACTGCCAAACTAGGTCAATCCCTCCCCTTCCTTTGTTTTTTAGGACTTGTCCCTTGGATGGAACGGCTACTTTTTGGAGACCAAAGAATTGTCATGGAGGTGGGGGTCTGCATGCCAGGCTCCTGCGCTCCATTAAGGGTTACAACCACCCCTTTTTCTCACAGTTGGCCCCCACCAAATGCACAATTGGGCAGTAACATTGTATTTGAGATGTGCAGAGAATTCCACAAATTTGATACCCAAAAGCTAAACTTGACAACAGCTGGATGTAAATTCAAGTTCTTTGATTAAATATAAATAATTCTAGTCTAACCAATCTGGGTCCAGATTACAAACTTCCTGAGTGGGTGCCCTGGGCGGGACCAGGCCAATTTTTCTCTCACATCTGCACCAATGAACCAGTGCAAAATGTACTGATCGAGTGTAGCAAAATGACCTTTGAGCAGACTAACATTGTGCTGCTTAGTTGGTGTAAATGGTGTTTTTGCACTTGACGGTTTGTGCAAAGTTGCCCCTCACCAGTGCATATGCACGTGACCTGCCCCCTTCTGTCTTTCATAGAGAAGGCCCTATCACCAACAGGAATAAAACTCGGGCTCTCCGCGGTCCTGCCAGCTCATCACAGGGTGTTTACTGTAAGCAATCTTGAAGTGCGGTAATTGAATGTGTTTGTGGATGTTAATCCGTCGTGCTAATCCTCTTGGACATTATGCAACAGTGTGCAGATTACCAACCATTCTTAACTTTAATGCTCGAGTTTGCTACACACCAGTCTGTTCGACGCTTCAGTAATAATTATCTATAGCATTTCTCTCCCTCCCTTGTCTGCGGGTGATTCTCAATACTTTCTAGTGTCACAAGCTTTCCGGTATTGTGTAACAGAGTTTACACAATCAACCTACACAATAACACCAGCAATTAATAAAACATCGTTTAGTTGAAGTTGTGGTATTCAGTGTGTCACAGATATCTAATGCTAAACCATGAGGTGCAATAACACTTCACAATGTAACCTGCAAGAACGTTAATTTACTTTTGAAAATAAATATTAGTGGGAAAAGAGTAAGTCCATGCCTGCTGTTTCTGTTAGGAACACACTTGCAAACGCAGTGCTTCACAAACAGCTGAAGAACCAAGTATTTTCGGTTTTCGGTGTGACGGGCCTAGGTGTTTCAATAATCTCTCTCTGTAGTGGCTGGTGGTGCGTCCTTTGATGGTTTTATTTTCTATTTAGTAGGTGTCCTTGTTCTTCATGGGGGTCTCTCAGTGTTTAGAAATAATTGAATAATGTTGACTGTGCTTTGCGTGTGCTGGAGGTAAACTGCGAGCTGTCTTTGTCACCCCTGGGACTGTGTGTATCACCTCAAAGGGGACATCTCATTAGCAACAGAATAGACAATATGTGTTTGTGAAAAGCAAGGCAGCAGGAGTTTGCAATAATGCTTGAAATAGATTTGTGTGTGTTATTTTTATGTGACTGGGCCATATTGAATGGGCATTTTGTTTTCGCAGTTCCTCATTCACTTATAAGCACCTCAAACTATGTATGGCAATTCGAGAAGCACCTAAAAGCTATTAAAGACAGAACAGAGCAAATTGGCAAAGACTAAAACATTCCTGTTTATAAACATGTTTGATTCTATGAGCACATCAACATATATTTCAAGTGGTGATTGTGAGTAGGGAAGTAACGAGCATTGGTAATGCCAATAGGGTTGGCTTCTGAAAAGTGTTAGCCAACCTTTTGGTTTTACCGATGCATGCTGCCGTTGCCTAAAAGAATGGGCAAAATAAAAACCCAAATCCATCTCCAGTGTGATGACATATGCATGCTCAAGCGCCATCATGCATGCACATGTATACATCATGAAGCGGTAGGCATTATTGCTTTTTTCCCAATTTACTGTTCCCATTTTAGAGTAGTGAATTAAAAAAAGTTCAGAAAAGCACATTTACAGAAAGAAGCAGCTCAGTAGCAAACTGTAGCCGCCAGACCGCCTAAAAAGTTGCAAAGCAAATTAAATTTATAAAGAAAACAGGACGGTAATAGCAAGGAAGGGGAGCAATAAAGGAATGGTAGAGCAAGTTATCCCTACAGAAGAGTAAGTGTTGAGTAGGTAGGAACTGGGGAGAAACAGAGACACCCTAGGAGGGCTTATAAAAGATAAACCCAAATGGGGCTGATTCAGCCAGATGTTGTGCAGCATGGTTCATAAAGGAAAAAAAGGCACAATGATGGGGTCTCAGCACCTGCAATTACCACAAAAGGTACGGCAGCCTGAGGTAGAATACACATTCCATTATTCCTACCATGAGACAGACACATCCAAAAGGTCCCACTCTGATGGTCATAGAATTCCTATGTGAATGCCAAAGGGAGGGAAAGTCATCCTTATGGAAGAGGAAGCTGCACACAAAAAATTGTTTTATGCTTCATCATCTGCAACCTCTCCCCACCGTGGTAGGACCGTGCCAACAGGGTGGACTCGACATCCTGTTGGACTCGGCACAGGAGGAGTTCTTAGATAAAAGCTGCTGGATAAAAGAGGGGTCCAGATCAATGGGTTAAAAATACCTCAATGTATCCCGGCTATTTGCCTTTATTATCAAATAAGGTTAAAAACGAGTAGGGCGGTAGTTTGAGAACAATGACTCATACCGCTGTAAGAGTTAGGCCAACATGTTTCTGACCATCCTAGAAGCCCAGACTGGTCTGGGGCATCCCTCACGGGCATGGATCCCTATTTTCCTCTTGGAGGCCTATTTACCTGGATTCTTAGTGAGGTGGAAAAGATATGAAATATTAATAAGAGAACACCAATGTGCTCAGGTGAGTTCTACTTGAAATGCACAGAAAGAACAACCCAATAAGAATAAATAACCAGAACGTTAAGGTTTTTATACACGTAAACAGAGAAACTTCCCTATGCAAACAGATGAACAGTAATGTATGAAGCAAGTGACACTGCACAGCAAGCCACATCACTCAAAGTACATGTGATAGGTGAATAAAACATGCAAGGGTGACACACATGCGTCATACGCAGTAGTGAAACAAATAGCACGATTTATTTAGATATTACTGTACTGTATTTGCTCATTAGCTCATTCCCTAGATTATAGGGAATACTGGCTTCCTGGTCAGAGAGGTGGGACGGTGTCCTTTGTAGTCACACACTAGTAAGATCAAGGTTCAGAAGGTCAAAAAATTAAGTGTAATTCAACACCTAATAACGTATCTCAGTTCATAATTCAGCCAGAAGGGGGGAGAAGCATGAAATTTAATAAATATAACTCATAGGAGGCTCTGGTAAAGGGATGCTTAGAAATTGTGCTGCGCGAACCCTTAGGTATGTCAGTATGATGCAAAAATGGTGCGAATCTGTTCATGTCAGTCCCGAGGGGTTGGCATGTGGGTAAATGAACAGACTCTTTACATTCAACCCGCATTATGTTGTTACCAATCTCAGGGTACTGATGCAGTGAATGCTATTAGCATACAGTTTTAATAAAATCCCAGAGGCAACTAATTGTGCAGCATAGTGTTTTAATAAAGCCCCAGAGGTAACGACTATTGCAGGTCAACACAAGTGACGTATTGACCCATACTTTCATTCCTTCATATATTCATATATCCTCTCACAGTGACACTCATATATAGACTCTAAAATAAATCTAAATATATATATATATATATATATATACATATATTGAACAACTGGAAGGAATCAACACAGGATTGGCGGCTGCCAGTCCATTTCGTCCTCCTTCGAATTTTTATCCGATTATGCCCAAGGACTCTGTTGATGTGTTCAGTGACATGGTAATCAGTGACCTCAAAAGTCTTAATCTGTCCACTTATTCCAAATGTAGACAAATAAATGCAAAATTGAGAAATTATTGGGCGCTGATCAAGAAAATTCGTGGGAATGGTCAAATTGTGGTGATGGGTGCTGATAAGGGCGGCAACATAGTTCTTTGGCCCAAAAATGAGTACTTACAAGAGGCACAACGCCATCTGTCCGACACTAATTGTTACAGCAAAGTAGGTCGAGATCATTTGGGTGAAATTAAGAAATCTGTGTCCTCCCTATTAGCACAATGGAAAAGAATGGGACTCTTGTCAAAAAATGAATATCTGTTCCTTAAAAATGATTTTCCAACTACAGCTACCCTTTATTTCATCCCTAAGGTCCATAAGGGTATTCACCCGGTACCAGGCAGACCTATCATCTCTGCTCGGAATAACCTTTTGGAAGCTATGTCAAAATATGTGGATTACTTTCTCCAACCTCATATGATCGCTTTGCCGTCCTTCATCAAGGATACTGGGGATTTTTTAACCAAAATCAAGGCAATTGGTTGGCAACCCACTTTTGTTCTAATCACACTTGACATAGCCTCCCTTTACACCAGTATTTTACATTCACAAGGGTTAAATGCTGTCAAACATTTTTTAGATTCCCGTTCCATTAATTTCAAGGACCATAACACCATGCTCCTTCAGATGATTGAACTTTGTCTCAATAACAATCTATTTTTGTTCAATAAAGCACTATACAAACAATTGAGGGGTGTGGCTATGGGGGCATGTTTTTCTCCAACCTATGCCTGCCTTTTAGTTGGTTGGTGGGAGGAACATGTCCTCAGGGCCGACCACAAAGACATATGGGATGCACACATCCGGTATTACGGCAGATATATAGACGATATTTTTATCGTCTGGGAAGGTTCCACAGAGGAGGCCTCCTTATTTGTGGCATCTATCAATAACAACACAATGAATTTACAATTTACGGCTACTATCAGCACTGAGAGGGTGGAGTTCCTTGATGTGGAAGTGTTCATTATGGACCAACACATTGAAACTAAACTTCATAGGAAAGCCACTGCTGGCAATTCTATCTTACATGCCAGCAGTGCACACCCACCACACCTCATACGTAGCATACCCTACGGGGAATATCTCCGTCTACGTCGCATATGTAGCCGTCAATGTGACTTAGAACAATGCCAACAGGAGGCTACCAATCGGTTCCTTGCCCGTGGGTATAAACCGGACAAACTTAAAAAAGCCCTTGACAAAGCTAATCTTTGCTCTCGGGAAATCTTCCTAACTACCAGACAGCCTCAAACTATGAATCTTAGTTTGGAGGTGGACACAGAGGTCATTCAACCTATCAGACTTATTACCACGTTTTGTAGACAACACAAAAGCCTGCGACATATTATTTACAAACACTGGCCTATTGTTTTAACAGATATGACTCTGAAGTTTTTACTGCCCAATCTACCCAACATCACTTTCAGGAGAGCACCCTCAATGAGGGATGCGTTGGTCAAATCTAATCCTGAAGTCACGGAAAAGATCACGTGGCTGACGCGTTTTGGCTTTTTCAAATGTGCCTCATGCCGTGCGTGCAAATTCGGAATTAATGTTTCCGAATATTGCACTGCATTTAGCAATGTTCCGGTACAAATTAAACAACATTTCACGTGCCGCACTGACTTTGCGGTTTACGTGTTAGAGTGTACCTGTCATTTGAGATATGTGGGGAGCACTAAACTACCGGTTTTCAACCGCATCTTACAACATCTGCGTGCGATTGTCAACTCGGACCCCACATATCCCGTTGCTCGCCATTTTAAAGCTATTCATGCCAACAAGGTCAGTGACTTAACATATTATGTGATTGGGGCGGTACCACCTTCAATTCGGGGGGGTAACAGAGAAAAACAACTATGCCAGTTAGAATCCTCCTTCATCCTATTATTGGATACCAAGATGCCAAATGGGATGAACACGAGTGAGGATTTGCATAATTTTCTGTAAAAATATGTTTCATTGTGGTCTTTATTCTTTACTCTGAATGTAGTTATTCTAACAGCACTTACAACTTTAAACTAGCGGTGTTTTTGTTACTGGCAGTTTCTTACAGTTTGAGTATTCACTCCAATGCTTCTTGCTCTAGTCTCTTTTTTTCACTTCCCTTTTTGTATTTATTATTTTTTTTCATCCCTATTCATGCTTTTTAACTTTTAATTTTTCTTTTATCTTCTTTCATTGCTCCTTTTTTGTTGGTCTTATCTTTACAATCAATGATCAAGAGTGTGTTATGTTTAGATTCCAGAAATGAATTTTTGTTGTTGTTTCTTTCTGAAACATGCAAGCCGTGGTTATGATTTGTAAATCAGCATTTCAGCACTTAGGGGCACTTGCCCTGTATTCTATTTGCTATGAACTGCTTTGTTGCATTTTATGTATTAATTTGATTCATTAACCCGGTTACTTATGTTTCTGATTGATTTTCGGCACTCCTTTAAGAAAACACACTCTAAGTTGTAGTATTCAGTTATGTCTATCAACACTGAGCATCATGATTGGGTGAATCTGATTTTAAATTGGATGGTCCGGCACCAGCGCGTCAGGTGATCAAGATCGCGGAGGCGATCGAAACGCGTCTGAGGCGGACACTTGTCTGACAAATGAATTAAACGTCAGAATTGAAATCTTGGAATCGTTTGCTGTCTTTACTTTTTGGACGTCAGCATTGTGCATGGTGGAGAGGTCCTTACCTGCCTTCAGCTCCCTTTGTCTCATTGGGGAGTTCAGGACTTTGTCTTATATATATATATATATATATATATATATATATATATATATATATATATATATTCTGCTCCAAAGGTTGTCCACCAGGTGAGTAGCACTCGATCAGCAGCTTTATTTATGATAGGCAGGGATGAGGATCTGCTTGGAGAAGCCGCTCCGTAATGGAATTGCCTGACAAATTTCGAAGCTCCATATGCTTCTCTTCAGGGGCTTGAACGGAGACGGCGTGTGCAAACGCTGAACCCACTTCGCCATTTTCATATTGCACACCCACCAATGGGAAGCTCGAATGAGACTGTGCATTGTGGGAAATATGGTCCGGATAGCACACAAATATTGTCCTGTATGGACCCTGCAAGTGGACTCGTCCTCAATCCTGTTTGCCGCTGCTGGCCCACATTGCCGACATGATAGTTTTGGCACTTTTCTGCAACATAGCCTCTTTTTGCTATTTTTTGGGCTTTCATCCTCCTTCCAGCTAATGGCAAAAATGGGTATGAAAGCAATAATGCATACTGGAAAGCTATACATTTTAGAAAAGTAGACAAAATTCTGAATTCAGCAAGGCGTCATTTGTGTAGATCCTTCCAGGTTTCTTTATAGAAACTAATAGTTGAATATAGGAAGAATTGAAAATTAGTTGAAATAAACAGCCATTTGTTTCAACGATTTCACCTGTAACTCCTTCTAATTATGACAACTGTTTGAAAGCAATATACCGTTACATAGGCTGGATGTTTCTAGTTCTGGGGATATATAGGACTTGTAGGTTCAGCAAGAACCCGATGGACCCAGAGCCAATAACTGAGCAGTGCCTTGCAATGGTTTTTCATTATGTACCGGGTATATAGCAATTAATTTGAGAAAAAATATATACATGGAAAAATCGGTATGAAAGACGCCTATGTATTTCTGAAATTGGAATAAAATATAGAGTCTAGAAACAGTAGATATTTGCACATTTTTGAAATTGTGAGTACCCTTACTAGCATGAGAATTATAGCTCATTTTTCAAAATGACTTCTTTCATGTGGAAGGCAGAAATGGATCGAAAGTCAATAGGTAATAACAGTTGCTCTACAATTCTGTGTTACCCTAAGTCTCCCGATAAAAATGGTACCTCACTTGTGTGGGTAAGCCTTGTGCCCGCGACAGGAAACGGCTCAAAACGCAACGTGGACACACTTTATTTTTACAGTGAAAACTGACCCTTTTTTTTGCAAAGTGCCTAGCTGTTTATTTTGAACCCTAGTTCTGCTGGCACCTAGGGAAACCTAGCAAACCTATACATTTTTGAAAACTAGACACCCAGGGAAATCCAGGATGGGGTGACTTGACTGGCTCTCACCAGGTTCTGTTACCCAGAATCCCTTGCAAACCTAAAACTCTGTTAAAAAACAAATTTTCCTCACATTTCTGTGGTGGAAAGTTCTGGAATCAGCGTGGATCTACCAAATTCCACCCAGCGCGTATTCCCAAAGTCTTCCAAAAAAAATGGTACCTCACTTGTGTGGGCAGGCCTAGTGCCCGTGACAGGAAGCGGCCCAAAACGCAACATGGACACACCACATTTTACAGTGAAAACTGACCCTTTTTCTTTGCAAAGTTCCTAGCTGTAGATTTTGAACCCTAGCTCTGCCCACACCTAGGGAAACCTAGCAAACCTATACATTTTTGAAAACTAGACACCCAGGGGAATCCAGGATTGGGTGACTTGTCTGGCTCTCTCTAAGCTCTATTACCCAGAATCGCTTGCAAACCTCAAAATTTGTGAAAAGAAAACCACATTTTCCTCACATGTCTGTGGTGGAAAGTTCTGGAATCTGTGTGGATCCACAAAATTCCACCCACCCCGCATTCCCCAAAGTCTTCCGAGAAAAATGGTACCTCACTTGTGTGGGTGGGTTAAGTACCAGTGACCGGCAAGGGCCCAAAACCTATTTGAGGCGGCATCAAAATTACCTATCATAAAACAACCTGGTTTTGCAAGGGGGGTCCCATGAGTTTTTGGCTGCGGGATCAGCGGCCATTTAGGGAAATGTACCAAATCCACACATTTCTAAAAACTAGACACCCGGTGGAGTCCAGCAAGGTATGGCTTGCTGGGTCCCCCAACATTTCCCTACCCAGAATCCCTTGCAAACCTCAAATTTAGCTGAAAAAACACACTTTTTTTCTCAAATTTCTCTGTGAGAAAGTTGTAGGATCACTGGGCTGATACAGATTTCCCACTACCCAGCATTACCCCTGATCTCCCAATACAAATGGTACCTCACATGTGTGGGTAGGCTTAGTGGCTGCAACAGGAAATGGCCCAAATCGTACTGTGGAGACTTTAAAATTACAAAACTACCTGCTTTTGGGGGGGTACCTGGTATTTTGGCCCTGGGCTTGCCGCCATCTAGGAAAACCTCCCAAACCTACACATTTCTTAAAACTAGACACCCAGGGGAGTCCAATGAGGTATAGTTTGCGTGGATCCCCCAACGTTTCCCTACCCAGAATCCCTTGCAAACCTCAAATGTAGCTGAAAAAATAATTGTTCTCAAATTCGTGTCTGGGAAAGTTCTGGAATCTACGTGGATCCACAAATTTCCTACCACCCAATGTTCCCACACGTCTCCCGATAAAAATGATACCTCACTCGCATGGGTAGGTCAAGTAACCGCGACAGGCAAGGGCCCAAAACGTATTGTGGAGACAACAAAATAACCCATCACAAAACAACCTGGTTTTGCAACGGCGTCACCTGGGTTTTTGGCCCTGGACTCGACGGCCATCTTGGGAAACTACCAAGCCTACACATTTCTGAAAACTAGACACCCAGGGGAGTCCAGCGAGGTTTGGCTTGCGTGGATCCCCCAAAATTTCACTTCCCAGAATGCCCCATCTGCTCCCAGGGGGAGCAGTAAGACTGTAATTGATGCGGGGGCTGGGGGCATTGGCATGCCCGTTTTGGGCAGCCCCCACCCTAATTTAAATTGCCCAAGAAAAGGTCCTTGGCGTACAGTGCGTTTTTTGCCCACCAGGGAGGGCAGAAAGGCTGTATTTGTGGCCAGGGGGGCATTGGCATGCCTGTTTTGGGCAGCCCCCACCCTAAAATAACTGCCCAAAAAAACATACCTGGCGTCTAGTGGGCTTTCGGGGACTACTGGCCCCCAGTGGGGGCAGAAAGACTGAATTTTGCCAATTTTTATTGGGGAGAGCAAAGGCCCTTGCCCAAGGGGCCGCTCCCCCCTCTCTGGTGTCTGTTCGGTGGATCCCTGCTTGGGGATCGCCCTTCTGGGCAATCCCCAATCAAGGATCTACTGGGCTGGGGAGATGCTCGCCTTTCCAATGATACCTCTCCCGTCTTTCTACGTGCTCAGGGGGCTGAAATAGCCCCTTAAGTACGTAGTTAGTGCGCACTGATCGTCATTTCACAGAAATGGGGGGGCCTCGGGAGCTGGGGAAGCTCTTCCCCAGCCCCCGAGGCTTTAGGGGAGAAAAAGAAATCCCTCCGGTGCCTGCACCAGAGGGATTTCCTGTGCAATGGCGTCGGTCGCACGGGAGTCGTCCGACTCACATTAGCACTTATGCGTCAGACGGCTCCTGCACGTCCGACGCATGCAAGGGGTTAATGGGAAGAGTGGTACTATATAAAATGATGTTTCTATCTATATTTCTGTAATTTTACAATAAAGATACCCGTATGGTATCCCAGACCTGATCCTCCACCAGTACGAGAGTTACAAACACTACTATGTGATGGGAAATCGCCTAGAACAGAACCCTATATAGGGGAGCTTAGCATGGTGGAATAGTGCTGATGTATGCCAATACTACTGGGCAGCCCAATTGATGATAGTCAATGAATGGGTCCAAACTCAAACTTAAAAAGAACCATCTTTCAGAATAAATAGACATGCAGTAGGCAAAAAAGGATATCTAGCATTTTATATGACAGATCATAACCTAATGACAGGTTACGCATGGCATATTGCATGCATCAGCGGCATTAGGCTTTTAAAACACTTTGACATACAATACGTGTAAGAAAGTACAATATTAGTTGTATTAAGTGATAGACCTCTTCAAATAACAATCGCACTATTCTTGGTCCAGTTTGGTCTCAATAATTTAGTCCGGTTAGGTCTCGATAATTTAAATCTGAGCTCAAACCTTGGTAGCTATAGCACAGACCAGATAGGCATAACTTTGGAGAAATGTGTAAAACAGTTATCAGTACCAATGCAGTTAAAATGAAGAAAACACAACACAATACAAACCCCACAAATGACACAAATCTGATGTAGGAAAATGGAGATATCATGTTTAAACGTTTTAGAAGTTTGTAGCTCCAAATGCACAAAGTGCCATCAGTGGGTATCTGGTTGCACTATACCGGGTCAAAGTCAAAAGTTAGGGCTGACTGCAATGGAGCGTGGGTTGGATAGAGAGGCCTGGTTCGACCCAGAGGAAAGTGTACCTTCTGACTTAGTTATTTATCTGGAGAAAGGTTCCCGTCAACAAGATCGTCGGCGTGTCGGGGTGCCAGCTGGATCCGAAGAGGGATTCAGGGACATCGAAATACTGGACCTCTGTGGGAGCCTTGGCTCCAGCAGAAAGTTTCTGGCTCATGATGTCGAAGGTGGGAAAACTCCGAGCAGGCGAAGTCCAAAGGCATGGCACAGGATGGCATCTTCATTATCAGGGGGTTTGGCATTGGCCGCAGTGAAGTCCTCTGTGTTCAAATTTAGAAACTTTTTGGCGGTTGGGATCATTTCAGTGGGGCAAACCAGCAAGTTGAGTCTGACCAGCAGCTTTACGTTGACCGTTGTGGCTTAGCGGCTGTCTGAGGGTAGCCTCTGGTTCTTTTTGTGAAAAGTTCAGAACACGTTTTTAGGTGTTCAGTCTTGTAATTTTGAAGGGGGAAAGAGTACACTCACCAGCAAAGAATCCAGGACTTTTTGGGCACTGCTTGGGAATTAGGACTGAATCTTCCAGAATCCATCAACAGAATCCAGGGCAATTCCAGTTGGAACTGGTCAGCTGGGCTCAGCAGAGCTGTGGGTTTCTTACAGGTTTGTGTTTCCAGAGCTGAACAGGAGGCTAGCCAATTAACCCTTGGAGTCCACTCTTCTGTCCTGGGTACAAGTGGGGAGCAGTTCCAGCTCTTGGAGTTTCTCTCCAGAGATTTATAGAAGGTACAGGCATTATTCTGTCTTCCACAGGTCCAGAGGTTTTCTGAACAGGGCACAGAGGGTGCACTCTTATGCCTAGTGCCAGCTTGTGTGTGGGGGAAAACTCCTGGCCAATCCTTAACAACTGGCGCAGATGTTCCCACGGGTACTGCTATCCACTTTTGTAGCATTTCCTGTGTGTTTTACTCTAAACTATGCCACAGTGTCCCTCTCTACCTAAAACCAATGTGGCTGAACTTTTATTCCCTTGTGCAGATGGGGAACTCCCACTGCAAACCAGTACTGGAAAAGGTTTTACCCCCACTGGGATTGATGCGACTCTGGCTATTTGGACAATGGCTGGGGCAGGTCTAGATGTAAGTAACATCTGCCTGTGACAGGGAATGCCGCTTTTAAGCTTGTGCAGTTGGTGGACACATCCCTCAGGCCAAAGTTGTCACCACAAGATCACACCTCTTCCCAGCCAAGGCCCTTTAGTTCCCTTTCATGGGTGCCATTCACACCACCTTACAGGGGGCCAGCAGGCTGACAGGTGACAGTCTGGGATTCATTTAAAAAAGACCATTAGAGGCTTTAGGTAGGACAATGCCATATTTCTAAAAGTGGCATTTTCAAAATAACAATTTAAAATACAAATCTAGCATTGAATTACTATTAATTTGAGTCCTTGAATCTTGGTTCTAGTTATTTTCAAACTGAGGTTATGAATTATAAGGTGTTATAATGTAACCAAGTTCTTTTCTATGGGAGAGCTAGCCTTTCGACAGTAAAAAATGACTTTTGAGATTTTTCACAGTTACGATATGTAAAACTTAAGTACGCCTGTCCTATGTATAGAGATCTAGATGGCGAGGAAGGTCTTTTTCACACTTGGTTCCCAGTCTGTGGAGTTCCTGCCCAAAGAAATGCAATTGTTAAGAGATTAACTAATTTTTAGAGAAAGATTAAAAACGTGGCTCTTCCCTTGATAACTCTCCATTCCCTCACATCACCATCTCGCCTTAGCACTGGGAAGCCTTTGGGCAGCTATGCGCTTTATAAATCCATAAACATAAACATGTTTCAAATACCATGCAACCTGTGGGCATTTATGGCCTTCCTCAGGTGTGACTTATGAGTATTAAAACTGAAGGTTTAGGCCTGCAAAAGGTTTATTTTGCCTGGCTGAATTTTGCAGTTTTTACACTGCACACTCAGGCTGCAGGGGTAGGCCTGAAAACATGATCTGACTGGTCCATCAGTGACATTAAACTTACAGGCCCTTGGTACACCTAATCATGTTAACCAGGATGCAGGCTATAGGCACCAAGTGGTTAGGACAAGGAACTGGCAGCTTTCTGAAAGTGCCATTTTCAGAATTGTGTTTTAAAATGTGACTTTACCATTAGAGAGTGCTTTAAATTTCAATTCTTTAGACACCAAATTCAACATTCCCACCTGCTCCTTATTGAAAGTTTACACTTATTAATTGTAATAAGTTAACCCAATGTTATCCTATGGAAGAGGTAGGCCTCTCAGTAGGGGAAAAACGATTTTTGGAGTTTTTCACTACCATGACATGTAAAGTTTTAAAGTACATGTCCAACTTTCTGAATACACTGCACCCTGTCCTCAGTGCTGCTTAAGGCCTATCCTATGGGTGACATAGGTATTAAAAAGGGAGGTTTAGACCTGGCAAAAGGTTTATTTTGCCATGTCGAAATTTCAGTTAAATCTGCACACACAGCTTGTAATGGCTGGCCTGAGACATGTTTAAAGGACTACTTAAGTGAGCGGCACTATAAGTGCTGCAGGACCATTAATAGCATTAAAATTAACAGGCCACTGGTAAATGTAGTACCACTTTACTAGGGACTTACAAGTAAAATAAATGTGCCAACTGGGCGTAAGCCAAATTCCCCAAGTCTAAATGAGAGAACACAACCACTTCAGCACTGGTTAGCAACGGTATGGTGATCAGAATCCTGAAAGCCAACAAACACAGGTCCAGAAAACAGGAGGGTGAAGGAAAGACGTTTGGGGATTGCCCTGCAGAAAGTGCCATGTCAACAGAGATGAAGTGTGTTACAATGGCATGGCATGAACTTTTAACAAAAAAAGCCACATCTCTAATATACAAATCACTAATTAATAATAGTTAGAAATAGGGCCTCTAATTGGCAGAGGTATGCACCCTGTCCAAATAGGGACCCACACTCTACTCAGGGTAAGTATAGTACACACTAAAAGTTTACTGTGTTCACCCTGTGGTAGCTTGTCACAGAGTAGTCAGGCTAAACTAAAGAGGCAATGTTTAAAGTATTTGTGCACACACAGTAATGCAGTGAAAACACCACAAAGGTAATCCACACGAGTTTAGAACAAATGCCATTATTTATCTGAGCAAAACGAGACCAAAATAACAATAAACCAACATACAAAAGTCAATATATGAATTTTTAAAGATTAAATCACAATGCAGTGCTTAGAAGACTCTAGCAGTCAAAAGGTTAATTGAGGTCGTGAGGTACCGGTGCAAATCCAAAATTCAGGCTGACCTCACTGGAGCGGGGGCCGGCTACAGGGACCCACTTGGGCCAGCTGAACACAGTACTACCTTGGATCCTGGGCGCAGTCTGCGAGGCTGTGAAAGACATTGTGTCATCTGGCGTCAGTTCCAAGAAGCTGTGCAGCGAGTCTTTGTTGAAGCTTCTCCCCCTCATCAAGTCAGAGATGGCCCATTCTGCCAACACCTATTTACCCTTTGTCTCTGGGAGCAATACACAAAGACCAACTGCCAGCTACACCTAGTTACGTGAACCATGACACAGGCTACAGGCACCAAATGGTTAGGACAAGGAAATCCCAACTTTCTGAAAGTGGCATTTTCAGAATTGTGGGTTAAAATCCGACTTTACCATTAAGGAGGGTTTTAAATTACAATTCTTTAGACACCAAGTTCGATATTCCTTCCTGCTCCCAATTTAAAGTTGACACTTATTAAATGTAAGAAGTTAACCCAATGTTATCCTATGGGAGAGGTAGGCCTCGCAGTAGTGAAAAACGATTTTAGGAGTTGTTCACTGCCATGGCATGTAAAGCTTAAAAGTTTATGTCCAACTTTCTAAATACACTGCACTCTGCCCTCAGTGCTGCTAAATGTCAACCCTATGGGTGAAATAGGTATTAAAAGGGAAGTTTTAGACCTTGCAAAAGGTTTATTTTGCCAGGTCAGATTTTTTGTGAAAACTGCACACACAGGCTTGTACTGGCAGGCCTGAGACACGTTTAAAGGACTACTTAAGTGGGGCCCACTCGTAGCATTTAATTAACAGGCAACTAGTACATGTAGTACCACTTTACCAGGGACTTAGAAGTAAATTAAATGTGCCAACTGGATGTAAGCCAAATTCCCCAAGTGTAAATCAGAGAGCACAACCACTCTAGCACTGGTTAGCAGTGGTATGGTGCGAGAATCCTGAAAGTCAACAAAAACAGGTCCAGAAAACAGGAAGGTGAAGAAAAAAGTTTGGGGATGGCCCTGCAGAAAGGGCCGTGTTCAACAGAGATGAAGTGTGTTACAATGGCATGGCAATGCAGAAATTCCAGGTCCTTACCCTTATAACCTTAAAGAAAAGAAAGCACTTTCTGCCGGAGAGAAAAGAATAAATGTGTCCATTTTGAATATGCTTTTCCTGGAACAGCAAACAATGGTCCACCAAGTTTTTGGAAGAAGCATGTGGTATCCTTGGGCCTCGACTACCTACAAAAGTGGAGAAGGAGAAAGCCACTGGAGAATCTGGAGACAAAAGGAAAATGGACTTTGAGAGGGAACCCTGGAAGCGAACTAACAAGGGAAATCTAGGAGGGAAAGAGAAATGCAATCAGACAACTCCACAGAGTCAGTAGTAGTAACTCAGTGAAATGCAAAGTGGTGAATTTTAACACAACGATGGTAGTGAGCAGGACTAATATTAAAACCATGGTGTGAAGGGGGATGGTCAGGCTCCATAGGAAAAGGACAGTTGTTGGGCGAGTGCTAATGTCTAGCCAGTACGGTTTAGGGAGGATACCCTTAGGGAAGAGGTAGTCATTCAATCTTTTTTTAACTGGACTTTCATGGAGGAATTACTAAAGACAATCGAGATAGGTGAGAGATACCTCGGATAGGTGAGGCCTTGGTACCTGATACGCTTGACTTGAATAAAGTTGAAGGGCACACCGGATGATAAAGGGCCCAGATAATGAACGAGATAGAGCTTTAAAAGCTCAAGCATTCACCCGAAACAGGCATCTTTGCGCTATAAGAGTCAATCAATAGGGATCTGACAGAAAGGGAGAAGCTACTATCTCACTACCAAAATACATATTTTATCCTGATAGCATAATGGGATGAAATAAACTTCAAACGGACCTGCAATGCGTCCCACAGCTGCGGGCTGCAGACCAAGAGGAAGCTGCCTCCTGCCCTTGATCTTCTGAATTTGGGAACCGAGAATAGCAAAGCGCTCTGAGAAGGTAGGCTTCTAATCGGGTTATACAGAGAGGAGCTTTAAATGCCATAAAAAAAGCCCTGTACACAAGGGAAAGGCACCAAAATTCCGTATTTTCGTACAGCCAGTTGGTGGTATTTAGGAAGGGATGTATTTTGCTGGAAAATCTTAATTGTTTTAGTTCTACAGCATTGGGTGAGCAATTTACAGAATCGTAAAAAGTATATATCTTATTCGCCTGCTTCCTGTAATAGAACGAATGTTTTCCACGAAGAGGGATTCATTCCTAATAAAACGTGGTGGCA
Source organism: Triturus cristatus (assembly GCF_964204655.1). Lineage (NCBI taxonomy): Eukaryota > Metazoa > Chordata > Amphibia > Caudata > Salamandridae > Triturus > Triturus cristatus. The sequence continues at coordinate 409,711,552 of NC_140585.1, read as the reverse complement.
AACGACACCACGAGGTCACCCATGTATATCTTTAGAAGCATAGATGAGTATGGGGAAGGCATTGGATGTGTATTTCAACACCGACAACACTATGACATTGTGGGTATACCGAATATTTTCAAGGATGACTTTCTGAACACTCCAGGAAAAAACGATTCTTGGATATTGGTAAGTTTGGCAGGAGTGCGGAACTTCCACACACCTTCCAAAAATTCCAATATACATATAAAAAGTGTTATATCTCCGTTCATTTACTCTGTGCGCCTTAAACACATTTAGGCAGTCTGACCAGGAGGAGCAGATCTTTAAGATGGCGTCAAGTGAGAATTAACAGCATTTTAGCTCAGCTGGTTCCTATTCCTGCCATGCAGCCCAAAAAAACCCTTAAGCAGGGTACATGATGAGCGCCGCACAATGTAGCACAGCATTAGACCTGCCGGCGATGTAATAAAACACACTTATTTGTGGGTCTGCACTTGTGTCACTTTCACTGAAAAAGTAGATGCTTAAAAAATACATCAATAATAAAGGAGAGCGGGTTTCAGAGCTGCGCGCAGCACACACGCTATTATGAATGCCATTTTATGGGACCCACTAAAATGATTTGTTCCAACCACACTGCCACATAAAGAGACAAAGGGCCTTTTTGTACTTCCAGTGTTTGTAATATAGTTTGAGTTATCTGAAATCTTTAGAACTCTGTCTAGCAAATGCTGATAAGTCTATGGAGTTTAGGGAAGTGCTCCGAGACCCTTTCACATGGTGCCCTGAATGAAAAAAAGAACAAGCAGTAGAGCGGTTTGTAAAAGGCAGTGTCTCCTTGGCTAAGTTACAGCTACCCTTTGACACCTCTGAATACGCACCAACGGCCGCAAGAGAAACCAGTGTATAGCACGGCATTATTGCTTCTTTTATATGGGAGTGATGTGGGGCTTGCCGCACGCCCACCTCTGGCATCAATACCTTCATGATGATATCCACCAATCAAAGTTAGCAATCAATGGGATTACAGGGAGAATGAGAGGACTGAAACACAACCATAAACGGACCCCACAAAAACAAGCGCAGTAGCACTCTATACAAAACAAGCATTTACAATGCAATAGGTCTTGCAATTGCGAGATTTTATGCTATTGGCAATGGAAATTGCAATGCCTTTTATAATATTAAAAGGCATTGTCATTTACAATACCAATAGGTCAAACTTTAGCAAAAGCGACACCTATTTTATTGCAGAGCGCTGTGTCCATGAAGCGGGCGCCGTGCTCACCATTAATGTTAAAAAACAAAAAAACAGAGCGCTGTGTCCCTGAAGCGGGCACCGAGCACAGCATGCAAGTTTATTAAACAAAAAAAAACAAAAAAAGCTGTACGAAAGCATGTTGTCCCTTAAGCAGACGCCGCGTTCTTCTTAAAAGTAATTTTTTTTAAAGCGTCGCTATTGTACTGTGAGTGTTGTGGGGGTAAGTGGCAGCCACTTTTAAAGTTTGAGCTGCATAGCACTCCATACGAAAAGAGGCCGCCATTCTCCTGTGTGGGGGCGCTGAACATACAAAAAGCAGTCGCCATCGTCCCCATTAGTCAATAAACAAAATAATGCTAACCGACTTATAATGCAGAACGCGTAACAAGCCAAGTAAAAGGTCCAAACGTTATGGAAGGTAACAAATGCAGACAAGGCAGTACCAAGGAGGGACTAACAAGCCTATTTACAAATCAGAAGCTAGCATTTACGAAGGACAATAACACAAACCAACTAAAAATATGGGCGGAGAGTGGGCGGGTCTTCAAACACCATACTCCACTACTGCATGCCTCGCAGCAGCCCAGTCTTGACCTAAAACACCATAAGCTTTCAGGGTCAACCAGCACAATTTAATGAGAGGACTGAACTGGTAAACACCAATTCAGGGCAAGGGTCTGACAACTTTACACATCATGGAAGCACTTTCCCTTTAGGCCAGTCCTTAGCCAGGAGACTTTGAGGCCTCCCCAAAAACTGCATTTTGGACAACGTTGAGTAGTACTACAATACTGCTACAAACTGCTATTCGTAAACTCACTTGCAGAGATCTCCGCCTCTCCTATCTTTTTATGCAGAGATGTCTGGCCCGACAGCAGAGATTTCCACACACGTCCGTATATGTTTTAGTAGTAAATGTGAGAGGGATGTGGGGAGTGGCTGAAAAATTGGTAATACTTACAATTAAATGTAAGGGGTCAAGGGAATAGTAAGGAGGGGTTTAGGGAGGATTTAGCAAGGGGCATGCACCCACCCACAAAACAGTAAGCTGATCCCTATTCACAAAGTGCCCTTCTATAATTACTACAGCCAAAACAAAGCCCAAAAAACAGTAAATGTTATCCAGCTGAGGGCTAGAATAAGGCCAGTGCCACACGTGGCCAACAACATATATTGCGAAAACCCTTCCGTTGAAAATCATGAAGGCAAAACTTAAAATAAAACCTCCCAGGTAATAATATTAAAATATATGTAATTTTTTGAAATATTTAAAAATATAAATAAATTGTATTTAATGTAAAATTTGTGTATACATGAAACAATAGATTTTTTTTTTATAATATTTTATTAACTATTTTTAAATTTGAACATTAGTTTAACATTTATATTCATTGAAAATAATTACATTACTTTTATAATAACATGTTTATTTTTGTATTTACTTAAAACTATTCCAATACATGTACTCTCAATATAATAAAACACATTAATGCCAAAACATTAAAATAGCTTAAATGTGTTTAAGTACATGGCTATGACCGGGCAAATCAGGTGGGGGTTAAATAAGAATAATGCTAAATACTTAGCCAGCTTTTCCCTGTACCAATGAGATCAAAATAAGACAGTCAAATGATAAAATAAGGCTTCCTGCCCATTCTACATATTCTCAAGGCACAGAGACGGAATAGTAAAAAATAACTGCTCAGATCACGTGAGACTGGAGCTCCACAAGAATTACATGCACTTTGGCCTACGCACCCATCCACAAGTTTGTCATTAGGCTAGACCTGGAATAGTGGCGGAAAGCCGTGCAGGGCTGCATTTTTTGTGACCTAACCAAAATGAGCAGTGCAAGGCATGCAACATGAGGCCCCTGAGAATAAAGCGCTGTTGTACCCTGAGCGCATCAGATTGCATTTTATTAAGGTTTAGCCTTGGAATGGTGAGGTAGTCGTGCTGATGGAGAACACCACATTTAAAGTGTGTTAGTGCCTGTACGCAAGAAACTTTTTAAAGTTATATAAAGTGCTCTAACGTGCCTCCACACCAACTGCTCCAATGAGGCCCCATGGATGGCCCGCACCCAGCTGGCGAAGCCTTGATAGCGGCTTTCCAAAATGTGGTCAGTACCCTATTTCAACCTGCTGCACACAAATCTGGGGATAGGGACAGGGTTGTACCGTTTGGAAAGCACCAAGTTAAAAGTGCAGTAGTCCCTGTTCGCGAGAGATCTTTAGTGCTATAAAAAGTGCTCCAATGTGCCTCCCCTCTAGTTTCCCCCAAAATACCCTTTGGTTGGATCTTACCCTGCTCACTGGGCTTTGGCAGCGTCCTTCCGTCCTTTAGCCAGTACCCTTTTCTCCACCAACTGGTAAAATTTTACCAGCTTACAATTCAGTCTTATATCAGTGGGATAAAGCATGCGGCAACCACCTCTCTACATGTCCTTATCCCTCTAGTATTGCATTTCTTGCATAGGAGTTTACACTGATCTTCCAAGGTGGCTTTGCAAAGCCACAATGCGTGAATAATGTCCTCGGGGCCTTGGCCGCATAGCCTACAGATTCCTTGGCCTTCCATTCCTCTCCATGGAGGATAATGCTTCAATACAGGCAATACCCCCAGTCTGTATTTTAAGAACTGTTCGTTTATATGATTCCCGTGGGGAACCGCTACATAACCTTGGGGAGCACCTGTGTGTACCTGCTGAGTGTTAGGCATCCGTGGCTCCGCCTCGACAAGGATTGCTTATCTTCCAGAAGAGAAAGGGCTTTGGTGTTCTGTTTTGTTATCCATCTTGGTTTATTTCGGCACAGATTAAGGTCCCAGGCAGACGAAAGGCCAAGGGTGGTTATACACCTATGTAAAAAGGCTCTCATAGCTGAATGGTCCTGCCTTGTTTTCCAACCAGAGGTGAGGGCCTAGAGAGCACTCCCTTGCAAGCTTGGAGCCTTCACGAAGTCCGCCTGCCGGCCCAGGGTTTGTTTTACTAGGCCAAACTCCAACCTAATTTGTACTGAGGACATGTGCATCACTTTTAATTCATTTTATATCTCACTTTTAGAATGTTTGAATATATAATAAAAATATTCTTTTTTGTACATTGACAGGTTTGTTTTTATAATTTAAACTTCAGAAATGTTCCTAATGCCACTTACTTAAAATAATTATAAGTGATTGGAGAGGTAGCAGGAAGCCACTGGAAACAGCTGATGTGAGCTATGTAAACATTTGTAGCATAAAATGATGTATGGTCCCATACTTTTGAGCATTCATTTCCAGAGCCCTCTTTCATGACAGCAGTACGACCATTCCTTCATAGTATGGGACATCTGCCCCCACAATCATGGGTACCCCAAATTGTCTCTTGCTATGCAGGCTGGAGCCTCCTTGTGAGGACAAAAGCCACCATATCCGTGTGTATCTCCTGATATGGAGGCCTGCTTGCTGGAGTTGCGGCTGAGGCAGGGCCTCCTCTACGCTGGTGGCGTGGCAAGCTGGTGGCGAGGCAAACGGGCCATCATACTGAAAATGACTCATTAGTTTCCCCTGCATTCTTTGCTGAAGTTTTTCTCACTGTTCTAGGTATTCGTTTTACCCAAGAATTATACTGAGATATTCCGACTTCGTCCAGGTGGACCCTGATGTTGTTGTTTTTACCACGATGGTAAAAGTTGCTCGTTTTCCAGATGTCGGTCCCAGCCCATGCCATGATATTCTTGCAGAGGCTTAATCCACATTCTTGAATCACAGACAGATGCAATTTCCATATTTATTGCTTCCCCCTTTTGAGCGGAACTATCAGCAACTCTCATGCTCCGCTCAGTAAATTGGGACACCTGCAAATTAAAATAGATGAAGCGTCAGGCTGCTCGCGCCCTCTCATTGAAAATGAACGTGGGCTAAAGTGAGAAGCAGAATCAATCATCCATGCGCTCTTACTTCAGATCTGCACTGTCATAGAGTCCAACAAAAAGACGACACGTGCCGAGAAAGATATACAATATGATTGTTTCCGAATAGCAGCCAGTGAGAAAACAGAAACAAAAGTAACACAGAAAAAAACTTACGTGCAATGTCATGGGAAGAAAAATCCCACAACGTGCTCACCTCGATACTTTTTACGTCCATGAAAAAGATTTGTAAACCCACCTAGTGAAGTAGTACCTTAGGTTATTTCCACTAGAAAGTATTCTGTAAACTTGTATTAGTGTGTATCACCGGCTCTCTCATCTCCAAGGGCAGCGGTCGTGCGTGCCCAGCTGTGGAAGCTGCGTGTGCGCGTGGCGTCTCTTGGGAGAGCGGCGCGCGCCCTTCAGCAGGTCTGGGACCTGCGAGGTCTCTGCGCACAATAGCAGCCTCTGCCAGGGCTTTCCTTGTTGTCGAAGAGAGAGGCGGCTGTCTGTCAGGGACTGCCAGGAGCCTGCCGGATTATCTCGGATCTTCGAAGCAAGGATGACATGTGGGCATAGTTCTGAGCAGAAGTGCAGTCATGAGCCAGTGGGCAGCGGCGCGACAGGTAAGAGGCGCCGGCAAGGTAGGTAGGCAGACTGCGGTGTGTGCCTGCCTGAGTGATAGGACGCGTGAGCGGATTGTGGCGCTTTACGCCTGCAGAAAACTACGTAGGATATCGTAAAGATTTGTCCGCGTTTCATTCTGGTTGTGTGTGTTTTTATTGACATAGCACAGTGTGCTCTGAACACACACAGCGTCTGACAAATGAGCTACCATTTCTAATTAATACCAGAACTGTCGTGGGAGAGGCCAGCCTCTCTCAATGCCAGGTATGCGGAGGGGATGTGGTTTCGTTGCTTCAGGTTTTTCACCCACATAAGGGTATGTATATTTGACTGATTCCCATGTGTAAAGTGCCAAATGTCTTTCTTTTCCTGTTTATTCAAGCCTGTGTGATTTCAGACAATACTAGGTTATGTTTAACGTAATGTTAAACGTTTAACAGGATCACACAAAAAGATGAAATATGTTCTTGCCTAGGGCCCCAGAAATCTTTAACATGACATTGGGTAGAGAGACAGAAGCAGAGGTAGGCAGCGGGTTTGAGAGTGGGTTAGAGAGAGAAATGCAATAGAGCGTCCAAGCTCACTTTCCATGGGGCAATTGCCCACTTTGCCCATGCCTTAAAACGTCTCTGGTTACTGTGTGCTACTCCCATGGACTCCCCGGCAGAGTGTGCACGTGAAGACTGTCAACAAAGTTATTTTCAAAGTTTGATTTTCTACTGCACTAGACACAAGTTACACGAAGCCTGTGTGGTTGGTCCAATGTGACTGATCTAAAACAAAGACAAAAAAAAAAGAATTTCTAGCAATGCAAAATAGGAGTTTTGAATAGATTTTTTTTTAATTCCTCCAAGAGTAGGCATTCATTTTCATTGTTGTGCGTCTGTAATTCCAAATGGGTGCAACTGCGTCTTTCATCCTCGTCCCATTACTTAAACAACTGAGGCGTGTGCGTCCACACAGACCCCTGGGTTCATTGTCAGTGAAATCTTCTCGCCTTTGGTCCTATTGGTTTTGCCAATTGTCTTTAGCCATTCCACACATTATCACCAATGCTGTGCAGCATGGCTAAAAAATTTTTTTTAATTAAATCAAAATGGTTTTTATGGCTGGTTGCCTCTTTTTGTAGACACACGCACCACACAAGTGCGCACTTACAAAATAAAGCAGCCACTTTTTGGATCTTTTTACTTAACCATTCATGTTGGATTGATAACTTGTGTCATTCAAGTTTTGCCCTCTCGCCAAGCAGCTGGCCCAACTGCATGGGCACCCCGCCTGACCCAAAAAAAGAGATCAAGGGCCTGGGGGTCTGGCTGGAGCCGGACTTGTCCTTTAGGACACACGCCAAGAAGATCGCGGGCGTTTGTTATGGAATGCTCCGGTCGGCCCGTAAGGTTCTCCCCCTGTTACCAGAACTCTCCCGGAAGCTGTTAGTCCAAGGATTAATCATCTCACGCCTGGACTACAGTAACGCGCTCTTTCTTGGAGCACCAGAGTCAACGTTTAAGATCCTGCAACAAGTGCAGAACGCAGCAGCAAGGCTGCTGCGGAATGTTCCGGCCAGGCAGTCAGCCAGGCCTGCTTTAAAAGCACTCCATTGGCTCCCTGTTAAAGAGAGAGTTACCTTTAAGGCCCTGTGCATCGCTCACAAGAGCATACTGGGGAAAGGACCAGCTATTCTGAAGGACATGATTCGCCCTTATAAGTCTACAAGAGCCTTACGCTCTGACAATAAACATTTCCTTCAGACTAAGAGAATCAGGAGAGCCCGCTCAGGGGGCAGGAGTTTTTCTATCCATACAGCGCTCGCCTGGAACTCCCTCCCATTCTCGCTGCGGTCCGAACCAAACCTTCTCAGATTCCGGAAACATCTGAAAACGTATCTGTTCCCAGAATAACTGTAGCTTCTCTGTTTTTTATTAGTAGCCTGCTCTTGGTTTCTATAAGCGCTGGGATGCCTCATGGTAACCGTGCGCGGTACAAAATTCAATAATAATAACTAACCATAAAAGAAATATGCAAAAGCTTATGTTTTTTCACCGGGGGAAGCAACTCAGGTAGTCAAAAGCACTGAGGGGCATAAGCAAAGAGGGGCATGAGTGGGGTGAAAGCAACATGCGGAACAAAACAGAAACATAGGGGTGTGAGAAGCAAGCAAAACAGGGGACATGGGTGATTGAAGCAACACAAAGTACATGGGTGGTGGAAAGTATCACCAAGAGCACATGTAGGGGTAGCAAACGGGTGAAAGAGAGTGTTGAAAAGTGGGTTATTGGAAGGGGTAAGTATGCTCCCACCACTAGTAATGAGGCCAGTAACACGATATAGGTCTATTAAAGGTCCCAGTAAATTAGTCCCTTGCTCATCCCTTGGTAGCTGACAACGAGCAGTCAGGCCTAACTTAGGAAACAGGAGGGTAAAGCATTTAAAAACACCAATACCTCAAATAAGTAAGACACAACACACAATAACAATCCCACACCAATTTATAAAAATAGGAAATATTTTTATGAACAAATAGACACAAAAATGACAAAAATCCAATGAAGGGAACCCGAGACACAATTTTTTTAATATTAGCCACTTTACAGTGCTTAAAATCATATAGCACCACTCTGGGACATCTGGTCGCACTTGACCGGGACAAAGTCAAAGTTTCAGGCCAACTGTGATGTAGCCCTGGTCAGATAGACTAAGCAGGAGGCCCCGGTAAAAATTTTACCTTCACATTTAGAAACTTTTCCTGAGCTTTTTCTTACAATGGCACTCGACCTGCCTCAGCAAGCTAGATTCATAGAGGGCTCGCCAGCTTGGCTTTTGACAGGGCCCTAGTCAAATCGTGGAAATCTTGAGCTCTGGAGCTTTCAGCGGGACAACTCTGATATCCTGGCTGCGTTGCGGCTGAAGGTAATCGGCTTGACCATCACTGTAACCTCAGACTCTTTGAAACTCTCAGTTGGGACCTGATATGTGTATATGCTTTGAGAGACTGTACATGATATCATCCAGTACCTAATTTGTCAAAGAACGAGTGCCAGTGTCCAAAATGTTGCTCATTAGCCGTGGCTGGTGCTAATAAATGTTGTTATGACAAATTCCAAGGGTGTGTTTTTTTTAATCCACTTTATACTTCTTTAATCCACTACTGGGCAAACCCTGTTCCTTTATCTTACTCTTGCAGGTTCCTGCTTTCTCCCTTTCTGACAGTTCTTTCCATAATACTCTTCCTATTTCTTTCTCCCTTTAGGTCTTTTTCCCTCTTTTGCTCTAGGTCAATATCTGATGAGGAAAAATAAGTGCTGGTGTCCAAAAATGAGGGCTAGTGAGCCCACAGGCAACCACCTGCTCATATTAAGAACTTACGTCATCATGGGGTCACATGATGACGGTCAGACTTGTTGCTATCTGCTGTTCTGTTGCAGCGATATTGGAACTCTGTCTTTATATTATATTCCAAAAGTTCCATGTTAAACAACCAATTCAGTAGCCACTCTACGTTTGGGAAATTAAGAAAGTAACAATTACACAATAATTCACCTTATTGCAAGAGGCTCAGCTCAAAGAAATAAAAGGAATGTTGCGTTCCACAGGTAAAAAGGGGTGAGACCTTAGTAACATGGTCATCCATACAGATTGGGCCCGGTTAGTATAGCTAGTTTTCATGTGTGTGGACTGAGACTCTCTCACTACCATGTTATAATGAAAGCATTATTCCAGCTAAGGCCCGATGTGAACCGAAACTGCCACGAAAGACCTATTCTATTCCTAGAGGCAGATCAGTTGTGTTATAGGTTTTATCTATTACTCAAAATGTGTGAGTTACAAGTCACTTAAAGCGAGATGCGGCCCCTTAGCAAAAGAAGGGTAAACTGTAACTGCTATTGCCCAGGTAAATGAGGCACCATCCTTCATTTGGGAGTTGTGTGTTACCCCCTGTCGCCTATCTAGTGTATTTGCCCCCATGTTCATGGGGGGTGACGGGGGAAAAATGTAACTGCCAGGGATGCCCATGGCGATGTGTATCAGGTATCAATCCATCCCTAACCATGAATTATCATCATAAAGTCCTTTTGTATTGGTAGATAATTTATAAATCCACCGTTGCTTCTTTCCAAAAGTATTTTTGAAGGATGTCTGGTGGATGTCGTGGTCCCTATTTGCTCCAACACTGTCCAATTGAAATCATTTTGAGTATGACACATACTGATGTAACGATTGGCCATCTTGGTGGTGGCATTATGCACTTCAGGTTGCTGCTGTGTTCGCCAGCCCTCAATTTAACTTTTCTGCATGTCATGCCCACTTATTGCAAATACACGGTCAAGTAATGAGATACACCACACAGATCGAGTTAGAATTCATGAGTCTCTGCTGGACCCACACCGTACTTAAGGCCAAGTCCTGTTTTTTGGTTGCTTTAGTCAGATGGCACACTCTACAGTTCCCAAGGGATGGTGACCAATAACGCGTGCCAAGTCCCAGAGTGCTGACTTGGGATTCATATGCTTTATCCTTTCCTGCTTCCTCAGTTGAACTAACTAAGACATCCTTTAGGTTACTTTCTCGTCTATGCTCAAAGAGTTGTTTTTTGAGGTTGAGGCTACCGGTAGTCAGTCTCTGGCAGTTTTTGTTTAGTGCCATCTTCACATTATATGTGGTTACCCAGCACAGTTGCTCCTTCTTTTCTTTAGGGCAGTCATGGTTAGTCAGTACTTCCATGTATTTGTTCTTCTCCTTCTTCAGTGACCTCCTAATGATCAACTCTGGATGATTAAATTGTATCAGTCTATTACTGGGAGCTTCTGCTTGTCTGTCTCATTTTAGTGCAGTCGTCATGTAGTCTCAGCAATTGCCTGTTTGGTAAATTCTTGCATAAAAGGCATGGTAAAAACTGTCAAATTTGAGATGGTTGTTTTTGCCTGTAGGTTTTTGGTGTGTATCTGTTCTGAGAGTCCTGTTCCCATGGAAGAGTTTTACATCCAGTAATGTGAAAGTCTCTATTTCTGTACAGTGCATGAATGCTACAAACTCCCTAGTTGTTACCTCATCGCCACTCTAAATTACCAAGACATTGTCAATGTAGTGATTCCATAGTTGTGAATTCTGTCTGATGGAATTGCAGTGTGTAAGGATCCTTGATATCTCTAAATAATGCACATACAGCCAGGCAATGCAATGGGCAAAAGTGCTGTCCAATTAAGTACTACGTACCTGTAGGTACTTGGTACCCTCACATTCAACGAAATTCCTTCTCAAATTCAGTCAAATGCACTGCATGGCAAAATGTAATTGAGTGGCAAATGTCCAGGTGCTAGTGTAGAGATTCTCAGGGATTCTTCTTGGGGTAGACTGGTACATCATCTGGGCCTATCAGTAGGCTCCTGTTAGGATCATTTTGGATGTCTCTCAGCAGCTTCTAATGGTCTTTAGTATCCTTAATGTTGGTAGGGGTGTACTCCACCACTGGACTTAGGTCCAATCTCTAAAATATGATAGCGATTCGAGGATGGAACTGATCCCCAAGACTAATGGTCCTCCAGGTGTAAGTGTCCTGTTTTTGTAACTATTCGGTAAAGCATAAAAACTGAGCAATACTGGACTGTCTTCCTTGAGGAACTCTTCTTCCTTCTTTGATATCTATCTGTTTGCCTCAGCCTCCTCCACCATACTTCCAATCTCCATTGTCAATGTCTCAGCCAGGCAGTTTATTAATATCCTATAGTGGTGTTGATCACCTTGGAGACACAAGCACTCCTTCTTGTAATCATGTATGTTCTTTAAGACTACAGCTCGGCCTTTGTCTGTGGGTTTTATTATGATTTTGTAATCTGCTCTAAGTGAATCCATGGCTCCTCACTGCTCATGTTGTTAAAGTCATACTCCTTTGATACATTCATGGCATCCACTTCTTTGGCCATAGCCTGTTAAAGGTAAGGATTTGAATGGAAATCAAACTGGTTGGGGAGAGAAAGGTGGACTTCTTTCTTAGTCCTAAGTCGGTCTCCAATTCCTCACTTTTTTATCTGCAAAGAATGAAATATGTTTGATTTTTCAGAAAAAGTCTGCAAGTTTTCAATGCGGTTTGAACTTATCAATCAACGGGTTGGGGACAAACCCCCGGACCTTCAAAGAAATACCCAAACATGGCATGTACACCTTCAAGTGCCCTGATGCTCTTGCAGTGAAAGTGAGTGGTAAGTGGTAGGCTGCACTAACTCTACAGTCCACCCTTTGGCACTCACAGACCTGCACCTGTCATCTACAATAGGTAGCCTGGTGGTTGGTGTACTGTAGTGATCGCAATGATAGAAGTTCACAACCATCTGAATTAAATTGGGGCCAGGAGTCTAACTCGGAATCACACTCAGAGAGAGTCCAATGAGGAGAAATACATGCCACATGTTTTCAAGTCAAACAGATGATGTTGTGTCCAGTATTGAATTGTTTGTTGATAATCCATGTTTTCAGCTGCTCTTTAACCCAGAGACCCCTACACAAATTGTGCATTAATTTGTTGGTGATGGCTTTCCTTGAGAAGACTCTGGTTTTCCTAGTGAATGTTTCTCCTTCGAGGGGCAAAAATAAATCTCTAAATACTCTCATTTTGGAAAATTCTAAACTCTTTCCTCAGACCACCATCTCCCAGCCTCATAGCTGTTGAATGTAGATACAGTCAAGATGATCCACCACTCAGACCAGTTAGTTGACGGAAAGGGCATATCTTCGTACTAGATGTCTTTTTTGTCTGATAAGTCATTGATTTCACTTTAACCACAGATTTTTATTAGTGGCATCAGCTGGCCATCTGAAAAAAGACTAGAGAATATAATGGTGTTGGTTTCATCATATGAAATGCAATAATTTCATGACACCACATTACTGAGGAAAGATAAACTGATCAGAAACAAGTAACCAGAGCAGTATCTGTAACTTGTGTACAATAGCCTTCACCATTTTAAGGTATCTAATATCTTATTCTCTATTAGCTCATTACTAGAGTGCAATTTTTAGTCAAGTGTTTTACTAATACCACTCCTTAACTTTGTTTATTATAGTGTTAGTGATACATACATTGCATATATTTATAATCTACAGTTAGGCGTACTTACACCAGTTCTCTATTTCCCTTACATGCCTAACCATCCATGCAATCTGTAGGCATATTTGCATTTTACATATGAGGTCCATGTGCTGTAAGCCTCAAACGCAGAAGTGTTGATCATGGTAACAGAAAGGTTCCAGGACAGTGCTTCTGTACATATGTAGGGTTTTTATTACTACCTGAGTGGTCACTGTTTTATAATGTTCACTATGGGACTTAAGACAAAGTGTTCCTTTCAAAGAATGATATCATCAGTTCATATTGAAGTTAGGCACAAACATGTATTTTCCATTCATGTTTTGTGTGCCAAATACCTACAATTGAATGGAATACGAGGACATCGCTAGTCTGGTCCTTAATATATAGTCACTTGCTACCACCAAATGCATAACCTTACTTAAATAAGAGCGCAATATGCGGGAACTTTACAAGTTGGTCAGGCCATTATGTTATAAATAATACATACTTTGAGGGACTCCTATTTCTGAAAATGAGGATCGAGTTTAAATAACATTAACCCGTACCTCCATTATGCCTGTGGCGTACCCATCAAAATATCTTCACATTCAATGTATAAATATATTTTTCATTCTCTTTTATGTGCCAAGTTCCTACAATTGAATTGGGTGCGTTGACATCATGGAGCTGGCTCTTAATATATGCTTACTAATTACTGTCATGTGCATTGCCCTTCTATCACCACATCTCAGCCTATTTAGAAAGGCACATGTTGCTTCTGTTCGATAAATCAACATGGACTGACTTTATACGGAGTACTTACCCACATATAAATACACAGGTAGGTAATTACCATGTTGCCTAATCATCAGGACTAACATCTCACAATCCATTTACTGTGTGGTAACAGGATCCCATAAACACTCCCTATACTTAGCAAACATAAGATGATTGCATATCGGTGCTTCAATTGGATTCCACTTTTAGTTTTATGCAACTTGGCACACCTCCTCTTATGAACTGAATCACATGGTATTTTCTTACAGAAATAGGCTGTTAAATATCCAACTTTGTTAGGAACAAGGACTAACCGTTCTGCATGTTTATCAACTAAGAATGTCACATGACCCATCCTTTCTCTTCGATCACCATCTTAGACTAGTTTCATAATGGAGTCATGTTGCTGTATACGTCTAGTGACATAGACTATATAACTCCCCAAAAAAGGACAATTTTTTTATATACAGCCTATAGAAATTAGGTCTACACCAACCTCCCTGCTAGCAACCTACAGACATATTGACCAAAGTAATAAAACATTATGTGTGTACCAAAAGTGACTCAAAGGTACTTAATAGGACACAAACAACAATAGATATGATTAAATACATCAGGTGTCTTTTGGACCCTGGCAAAGAACATCAACACAACACTCCAGGGTACTCTATGTACCACTGACAGCAACACTTGTGAGTAAAGATACCAGGGATCTTATAGTACCTGTATAGTGTCTCATAGAGATGCCACTTAATTACTGCCTCCCATGCTATCTTTTCATTGAGCCCATTCATAAATGTTTGAAGCGTAAAGATCCTAAAGATTTCCTTAATCCTTCATAGTCTAGTCTCACATTTTCCCCAATAAATTAGATTTTCTTCAAAGTAATCCACTGTAGGTTAGCTTGAGAATGATTGTATTCAATGCGGTGTGATACAAAGGGAGCTTGAATTTTCTTAATTTCCACTACTGATGCATGTTCACAAAATCGTATTCATAATTCACGCCTCCTCTAGCCAAAGATTATTGGGCATAGGATAAGATAAATGACATTACGTGACTTCCTATTTCTCATCTCTTTTAGTTAAATATGGTATTCCATATATTCCACCCAGACCAATAACATTTCTGCGTCACAAGCTTGACATGGTCCACACTTGGGCTTTCCTAGAACTGTGCTTCTATCATTAATGGACTTCTGTATGTATGTCGAATTGTTATGAAATCTAGAACGCACTACCTTAACTCTTAAGTTGGTGTTCTGCCGTAGCCATACCTGTCGCCATATCAGATTCCGCTGACCCCCCCTGGTTGTACTGTTAGAGCAGCTATTCCAAGAGTCGGCGCTCCCGCCGATGGTGTCAAGCTCACATCCAAAATTGCAGCAGGTTTTGCTATATCCAGACCCGGGCCATCCAGGGGTGCACCGGATTCCTTAACATTCAGAGGGGGATCCTCAGGGTGGGCTGTATAGAAGGGAGGAGACTGGCTTGAATATAATCTTGTTCTGGAAATACTGCGCCAGTTGGTTACACCATTCCACAGTGGGCTACTGATGCCCTTCACAGGCCTCCAGGAATGTAAAAGTTTTCCCAATCTAAAGCATTTCTCTAGACTTGTTGCCAGCTTTTATTATTCTGTCATCAAAATAGGATTTCTTTGCAAATTTGTTCTAATTATGATTTTTTTTTTATTTCAACAATTTTTATTGTTACATATTTAAGATAGGTTATATGATAACCTCCACTGTCTTTCAAGATGTTTACACTTACTCTTAACCTCTTTGAGGGAGTCTGTGTACCATGGACAGGAAGGCTTAGCTTGGCGCGACAGCCACAGAAGTTCAGGTGTCAGTTCACGGGTAGTAGAGCCAGTCCATTTATCCAAGAGGCCAGCATCAATTCAGTTGAGAGGCTGAAAAACAAATCTATACATGAGCAAGGGTTCACCCGTCAAATATCAGAAGATATGGGGAACATGATCCAAAAAGCATAATCTTGTGTGATTCATTAATGTAATAGATAAAAGTTTTCAGGGACATGTTGAAAAAGGAACGAATAAAGAATAGATAATTGAATTAATGAGGGAAAATGAAAGGAACGAGGCCGAATTTCCCCAGGAGATAACATGATGTGGACTATGTGCTATGCCCAATGATCAGTGCTTGATTATTGCTGATTTGCTATGGTAACCTGAAACTGTGTTTATTCAATGATGTTTTTATATTGAAAACGAATAAATATCCTTGTAAAAACACGGGAAAATTATTTAAACTGACTTTGTTTTTCTTGATAATAAATGGCAGTTTACCTGCTTGGTAAAATGGTGGCTTCTGTGCTGAAAGGTCCCAGTGTTTCTCCTCTTCTTTCCCAAGGATATTTCTTTCCTCTCTGCCCGCACCACTTGGTATTTCTTCCAATGCAACACCTTACATTATCTGCATATTCCTCATATTTTATCTCTTGCTGAAAGTGATTTATATAGTCACTGTTAGCTTAGAATAAATCTGCATGTCTATAACACATTTTTCCACCCTGTGTCGTTACTAGAGCCTGCTTGGTGTGAAGCAAGAACTTAAAAAGCATTGGCAAAGTCAATAGGTCGGTCTTGGCAAGCTGGTGTAATCTTTATTTTTATTAAAAACCTGTGCCACTAAATTAAAAATAGGAAACCTTGCTGCCTTCTATGTGTGGCTGTAGTATGATTTCAGTAAGAATTTTAAATAAAAAAAGATAAATCACTAATGTGGCTGTTTTACTAGTAATGTTCTTAAAATAGGAAGCTATACAGTTGTGCCATGCATTTTATTATTATCATTTGTGAAGGAGACAATAATAAATCACCACTGTTAGAAATGGGGGTCTCTAGTTGGCAGAGGTGGGTATCTTTGTCCAAATAGGGGCCCTTGCTTCTAGTCAGGGAAAGGGGGATACACTCCTAAAATAACCCCTGTTCATCCTCTTGGTAGGCAAGATGGCGGCCGGTCATTCGGCCGAGTGAGCTGACCACCTAATCTCTCCTGTCGAGACCTGCTTTGATGGTGACTTTGAAAACTACATCATTCTAAGTAGCCGGTTTTCCGGGAAAAGAAAACTGCCCGATACTACGCACCTATTCGTAGCCGGCGAAAATCCCATAGCCGTATCGGACGCTGCGGATGCTCTGGACAACGCGGAGTTGGTTGTGGAGGGTTCCGCTTCCCTGTCGGTTGGCGTCCCGAGCTCTTTGCTGCTCAACTGCTGCCAGGTTTTTTTTTCCCGATTACAAGGAGGAAGCTGCAAGGATGCCAGCAAAGACAAGCAGCAAGAGGGTAAGAGGACGCGGCTCGGTCGCGAGCTCCGATAACATCGGGAAACCTGCTGTTGCTGGTTCTACAGTCGGAGGAGGCTCTATGGATACGAGCCTCAGATCTGGAGCAGAGACGACAAGCTCAGGCGAGCAGCAGAAAATTCCGAAGAATGGAGCCGTTACACGCGGTAAGCAAACTGTACCTGCTTTGTTTAAGGCTCAGTCAGTAAAAAGCAAAACAATAGCTAATTCTGCCAATTCTGCCGCTGGTAGTGCTGGAATATTCCCTTCAGGGAAAACTAAAGCCGCAGACTCTTCGTTACAGGGGGAGAAGGTTGTGAAAGTGTCCCAGACTCAGGTCAACAGTACGGATGGAGTGGGGGGAGTAACCGGTGAGGTCTCACTCCTGGGGGTGCAGAGCGGGGGGCAGCTGATCTCATTGATGCTGAATTGGTGAACTCCACTACCAATTTTGCTGAAACTTGTGTCATGGAAAAAACATCACCAATGGTAATAACGGATGGTCCAACTCTACCATTAACACTGCAATCCCAATGCATCTTGGGAAATGAAGTTCAGTTAATCAATGGATTGGGAACTGGTAGGGAGGACGCAGTTTTACATAATAATAAGGCCATCCAGAGAGACTACAACAATCCTAATTGTAGAGAGGAGGATACTGTTGATAAGTTTTTCTCTCTTTCTGATCATTCCAACTCTTCAGAAGATGAAAGTCAGGGCAAAGACTGGGCTGGTGAAGGGAGTGACACGAGTAGTCTACTCTACGAAGAAGAGTCGGATAGATATTTGTCTAATCCTGGATTGATTACAAAATTCCCTACCTTCCCAACACCGGTTAGCAGGCCCGAGGGGGCCACTGGTAGCATGATATGGGATTTCTCCTACTCGCCAAACTTAGGAGAGAAACAAGCTGATGAAGGGAAAGGAGAGATACCGGCAGAGCCTGGTAGTACGATGCAATGCACTGAAGAAATCACATTGGCTACGATATACCAAGTGATTATGGCCCATAGGGAGGAAACTAGGGCTGAGAGTTCTCGGACACAAGGTGCCAGTAGAAAGTTGCAAAATTCTATCCAAAGAATCGCAAAGACTTGTGCAGACTTTGCAACTAGAATCGTAGAGGCAGAAGCCAGGATTTCCCAATTGGAGGTTGAGCTAAACACGCAGAAAAAGAAAACTGAGTCAATGCAAACGTTAGGAGACGATACAACTGACCGATTTAGAAAATCGCGCCAGATGAAATAACTTGCGAATTTTGGGCATCCCGGAGGGAAAAGAAGGGTCTGATATTCGCCAGTTTGTGATACACCTTTTTGAAGAGGCCTTCCCGGATTTGCTGCAATGGGACTGGAAGATGCAAATACAAAGGGCCCACCGCTTCCCTTTTAACCAACGGAGAGCAGCAGGGCAATCTGACAATCCCCCACGCGCTATTATGATTTCTCTAAATAATTTTCTAGCCAGGGAATCTCTATATGATCTTGCTAGACCTGACCGTAAAAGAGTAGGGAAGGGGTGTGATTTTTTTGTTCGTCCTGACTTGAAGGTGGTTTTTCAGGGGCACACGCAGTATTTTCAGTCAGAGATCCAGGCTAAAGAGTTCTTACTGTCACTGAATACGTCTTAAAATTCTGCTTGAACAAATTGCTGTGTTCTTAGATGTGAAATATTTTCTTTGAGCCTCGAATTCCAAAACCTCATTTGCTTTCTCTTTTGTATGTTTATCCCTGTTTCTCACTCTATATACCATTTTATTCTATTCTTTGGGTGTTCAAACCGTTCATCTTACTAATGAAAGGTACAAAGACTAGGATTAAAGGTCTCGCTGTCCGGAGGGATGGGTTAGCTCAGCATCACCAGGGACAGGTGGTACCCATGGCTAGTGTGGTGGGGGGTGGGGGGTGGGAGGGGGGTGGGGAGAGGTCTGAGTGGGAGGGACTCAACTGGGGGGTGTCCGGGGGGGCAGAAGGGGAGAGGGTGGGGGGCACTCTAGCATTTGTTCAATTGTACAGTTACGACAAATATAGTAACTTTGACAAGATTCAATATTTCGTTAAGTTCTCTTTTTTTTGTAGGAAAGTTGGCGGCAAAGTCCTTGTGTTTATTTGGACTTTAGAAGGAATTTTTAGGTATGGAAGATAGGAATAAATATATCAGAATTTGTTCTTTAAATTGCTGTGGCCTCAATGACAGGAAAAAGAGGGGTATATTAGCGAAACTTATTAGATATGAGGATCGACGTATTATGTCTCCAGGAGACTCATATCTGCTGGAACAATCGAATGTGGTTAAAGGATTTGGGTCTCGGTCTCCTTCCTTGTACCCACCAAGCTATCAACACTCGAGGAGTTGCTATAATGGCTAGGCATGGGCTTTTAACTTGTAATCGAGTTAAGGAAGATAACTTAGGTAGATGGGTAATCGTAGAAATAGTTATCAGGGGGAAATTATACACTATATGTTCTCTCTATGGTTCCAACTTAGATGACCCCACAAGTCTCGGCCACTTAAATATTGAACTAGCTCTGTGGTCTCCCTTGATAGTTTTCTGTGGGGATTTTAACATTCCTTTGAATGCCAGCTTTAATCTTCAAAGTAATGACTCTCATACTGGACGGAAGGTCAAGTCTTATAAGGCTTTACAGGGGCTATGCCAGAAACATGGATTAGCCGATATTTGGCAAAGCCAGCGTCAAACTTATTCAGGGTATACGTTCTTTTCTGCCCCCCCTAAAAAATGTGTACACTATGACTATTTTTTTGTGACTAACACAATAGCGGGGAGGATTACCTGTGAGCTTTTTCCAAGATTTATATCCGATCATAACCCTTTAGTGATCCAACTCCCAGTTGGAAATGTTGGACAAGCAATGACATCCGGGACTTTTGACAGAAAGTTACTACTCAATCTAGAATACTACCTATATATTTCAAATTGGATTGTGGAATTTTTCGAGAGGAATAGGGAGACTGCATCTGAGCTAATAGTCTGGGATGCCTTTAAAGCGGCGGTGAAGGGGGAAACTCTTAGTTTTTCTCTGTATCAACAGAGGAAGACAAAAGAGAAGGTTAATGGCTGGGTAGATCTGCTTAGGGAGGCTGAGGAAGAGCTTATCTGGGTAATTGGGGATCAGCAGAAGAGAGGGGAATGCCAAAAAAAGATAGCAACAGCGAGAACTAAAACACATCAACATTATGGGGAGGATTTAGCCATAAGATTCCAGCAGCATAGGGCTGATATATACGAATATGGAGAGAATACCGGCAGACTACTAGCCAAACGTATACAGCAAAGAACAGTTTTGAATTGAATATGTCGTATAAAAAATGTAGGGTGACAGATTCAGGATCTCCCGGCTAAAGTCCTGGA
Source organism: Triturus cristatus (assembly GCF_964204655.1). NCBI lineage: Eukaryota > Metazoa > Chordata > Amphibia > Caudata > Salamandridae > Triturus > Triturus cristatus. The sequence continues at coordinate 409,691,267 of NC_140585.1, read as the reverse complement.
GGTTTTTCAGGAGTTTTATCAGGGGCTTTATTCCACTGAGAAGGATCGATCAGTAACTTCAGGCGAGGACTTTCTGTTTGATTATGTTACCTCTCAGATTGCTCCTGAACAGAAGGATATGCTTTCTGCCTCGATCTCAAGAGAAGAAATTGAATCTGCTATAATCTCGTTGGCGGCAGGTAAAGCTGCAGGCCCTGACGCATTGCCCCTGGAATTTTAACGCACTTTTAGACAAATTCTCATTGGGAAACTTGAATCTTTATTCTTAAGAGATCAGAAGGGCCACACTCCTGAATCATGGCACAGAACAACTTTAGTTTTTAAAAAGAAGGATAAGCCGGAACTTAGTCCCTCTTCATATCGCCCTATTTCTTTAATATGTGCAGATAGCAAGATCTACTCGAAAATAGTAGCATTGAGGCCTGGAAGGGTCATTGCTCCCCTGGGTTCTGTCCGTCAACACAGCTTCATCCCTGGTCGTGACACATCTGACCATGTCAGGCGGGCAATAGCCTTGTTTGATTGGGCCCAGGCCTCGAAGGTACCCCTGGGGATTATCCTGTTGGATGCAGAGAAAGCATTCAACAGGGTCTCCTGGGGGTTTCTTTGGCTGATGCTGAAGACTAAAGGGTTCCCGCAGGAATTTATTACAGCTATACAGGCTTTGTACATTTCACCTAAGGCCCGTGTTCGGATTTCTGGACAAGAATCCAATGTACTATCTATCAGTAGAGGAACATGTCAGGGGTGCCCCTGTTCACCATTATTATTCGCCCTATACATTGATCCGTTACTTAGTAAGCTGGATGCTGATAAGCGGATTGAAGCGGCTATGGTAAATGGGATCTCGTACAAAACGTTAGCACATGCTGACGACATAGCTATCTTTACAACGAATATAAGATCCGCCTTGCCGGCGGTGTATGACATTGCGAAACAATTTGGCTCTGTTTCAGGCTACAAATTAAACGCTGATAAAACCCAGGTTATACATTCCTATACTTTAAGACCGCAGGAGATCCCAACAGTACCAGCAGCAACCTATTTGGGTATAAAGATTACGGCCGCGGTCGAGCAGATTCCTGAGATGAATATACTACCTATTATAAAAAGTGCTGATCAGACACTTGCAAGATTAGACCATTTTCATTTCTCACTGCACGGGCGCTGCAATGTTATAAAGATGATCATTTTCCCAAATATTTTATATGTGTTTCCGACAATACCTCTCGAATTTCCAGCTTCTTGTATTTCCAGAGCAGAAGGAGTTTGTATCAGATTTTTATGGAGTTACCATAAAGCTAGAAGAGCAGCTAAATGGTTAATCCTTCTGAGATTAAGGGGGGGTTGGGGACTTCCGTCTCTAAGGCTTTATCATTGGGCAGCATTACTACAGCACATGGAGACACTGTTGGGTGGAAGTAAGATGTCAGTTCCTGAACCAGTCAAACCTACTATATATGAGCTCTTATTAGGGGAGGAAGCGCCAAATTGTCTAACCAGAATTATCGAACCTAGTTATTACAAGAAAACAAAGTTCAAAATAATTCAATCTGCATTTTCTATCTGTAAAAAAATGAGGTGTCAGTTAGGGATATTGAACTTAAACGCGTCCTTGTTTTCATATGGGCTGTTACTGCCAATTTTCCAGGATCAAATAACCAGAGGCTGGGGAGCCCTTGGAATTAATGTTTTGGGTGATTTTTTTAGTAGTGGTCAAATTATCTCTTTTTCTGAATTACAAGAAAAATATGGGCTCTCCACAAGACACTTCTTTAAGTTTTTACAAATTAGAAGTTTCTTGATTAAAACTATTGCACAGGGGTGGGTCAAATACGCTAAGATACCGTTGGTGGACATTATTGCATCTAAGTCCAGGCTTGGGAAAATGTATCAAACTCTACTATCCACTCTCCCTGATGATCTAGCTACTCAGAATAACAGATGGAATAGGAAACTCGTACTGGGGGGTACGGATTTGGAAGCTTCTATGAAATTGGCTAATCAGATCTTAATAACTGGCAGTCTGAGAGCACAACATTACATGTCCATCTTTGATTTATATTACACTCCGGGAAAATTTCTAAATGGTCTGGGCCACGGGAGAATGTATGTAGCAGGTGTGGGCTCCTGGCTGCTGACACGATTCATATGTTTTTTTAGTTGCCCCAAGTTGGCTAAATACTTACAAGACATCGAGTTTTTCTTTGCCCAGATCCTTGGCAAGACGCTTTCAATAACAGCTGGTCTAGCGATCCTGGGGATTGATCAGACTCAGAATTCGATGGGATGGACTAGATCGGATATAGGCCTAGGTTTTATTGCAATGGCTATTCTAAGAGCTAATATCACATCTCAATGGATCAGCCCCGATCCTCCCACGTTTATAAATTAGAGAGCTAGGTTACTTGCCATATATAGTATGGAGCTAGCAGTTTATAGAGTTAAAGGTCGTAGGAAACCGGATATGGTTAAGAAGTTGTGGGTGCCAGTAACCAAATGGATTGGAGAATAATGTTGTCCTTTTCTTTACATTTTCTGCCAGCAATCTGACTTTGTTTAGCTAACTAGTGACATTTGTATCGCTTATAAGTTCCATTTTCTTTTGCCTAGATTTGCTTGTCAAGTAAATTAACTAATTTTGTTGTATGATTTGTCATAACTATTGTCTTTGTCAAAAGAAATAATGGAAAAAAATATTTAAAAAAAAGGAGCTATAACGAAGTCGTGACCAATGAGAGATCCCAAAGTACGGCACCGATCACGAGGTGCGCTGCGTCGGGCCCACAAAGAAGAGTACCTTGGAAACGATGAAAACAAAGTCAGTTCACGGCGTCGGGGAGGTGATGCTTCGTTGGCGCTGTGCAGCGTCGGTTCCTTAAGACCCCAGGTGAGGTGAAGCCTCTGTTCCTTACTGCAGCACAGGGGAGGTGAGATGACTGTGCCTTACTGTGTCAGGAAGGTGACGCCACGTTGGTGCCGAAGCCTCTGTTCCTTATGGCGGTGAACTGTCGATGGATTTGGGAGTCACCCACGTCGAGGATCGGCTCTACGATGATGAAGTCAGCTTTAGAGTCGATACGGCAGCAGGCAGCGGGCCTACGTCACAAATCGGAGCAGCACTCATGACTTCGTGCAGGTTACGGTTTTGCTCGCCGGTGTTGGTGTAGCAAGTTCCTTCTGTAGCAGCTGAAACAGCAGTTCCAGATGCAAGACGACAGAAGGGGTCAAGTCTTTGTGTTCCTGAGAATTCTGAACTGGAGGCAAGCTCAATTTTAAGCCTTGGGAGATCTTGTTTCTTCAAGCAGGTGACAAAGCAAAACAGCAAAGTCCTTCTTCTCCTTTCCTTGGCAGCAAGCAGCCACGGCAGGTCAACTCAAGACAGCAAACAGCATGGGGCAGTATTCCTCCTCAGCTTCTCCGGCTCTTCTCCTCGGCAAAGGTTTCCTCTTGATTTCCCAGAAGTGATCTAAAGCTCTGGGGACTGGGCCCCAATATTTATACCTCACAATCCTTTGTTCTCTGAAGGCAGAGAGTGTCTGGACCTAGCCAAAACCAGTTCTGTCTTCACCGGTGCAGCTTCCTGGCAGGAGGTGGAGATGGCTTTGTTGAAGGCAGACCGGGCCCTTCAGGTGAAAAGGAAATCTCCTTCCCCTACTCTAAATGCAACCCAGGTCTATTCAGCCCAGGCCTGACTCATCGGACTTCTGGAGCAACTGTCCTTCTCCAGCCCCTGTCACCCAAAAGCCTGACATGCAATACACATTCCTAGCAGGGGCACTCTGGATGGTTAGGCAAGAAAATACCCACCTTCCAAAAGTGGTATTTTCAAACACAGAACGGGAAAACCATCCTCACTAAAAGATGCGTTTTAACATTCTGCGTACAGGCATACTAAACTTTGGCTTTCTATCTTGTTACCCAGGTCAGTTATGTTTATAAGATGTTATACACAAACCACCTGTTCTGGCCTATGGGAACAGATATAGACAAGTGATACAGTGCACACCAATATTCTCATCTATGCCATGAATCATCCAGTTCAAACTTCTTGCGTGCAGCCTAGACAACGTGATCCACCCTGGTATCACGGATTCAAATAACGTACTTAATGAAGCGCAATTACACTCCTTTGCTAGGCGCACAGCGATAGCAGGATTCTCCTGAAAATGTTTCTTCCATTTTTACAATTCAAAAAATCATTAATCCAACTTTTCAAATGAGTTTCATCACTTCAGTTTATTGTTCTTATCAATTGCACACGTACGATGTTGGTGTTTTCATTGTTTCTAATGCAACAGATATGCCCATCCGGGCCTTTTTCTGGGCACGATAGAATTCACCACACATCCTTGGTCATGATAAACAATGTACCCAATGCATTTCGAGCCTTTGGCAGCTCTTCGTCAGGGGTTTACTACGAATAAAAAACAATACCAATGGATTAATACTTCAAGCTCCCAGGTTGCGATAGTATTACATTGCATTTTGCATCTTTTATGTTACTGTTTGTGAAGACAATGGGAGCTTGAAGTATTAATCCATTGGTATTGTTTTTTATTCGTAGTAAACCCCTGACGAAGAGCCGCCAAAGGCTCGAAATGCATTGGGTACATTGTTTATCATGACCAAGGATGTGTGGTGAATTCTATCGTGCCCAGAAAAAGGCCCGGATGGGCATATCTGTTGCATTAGAAACAATGAAAACACCAACATCGTACGTGTGCAATTGATAAGAACATTAAACTGAAGTGATGAAACTCATTTGAAAAGTTGGATTAATGATGTTTGGAATTGTAAAAATGGAAGAAACGTTTTCAGGAGAATCCTGCTATCGCTGTGCGCCTGGCAAAGGAGTGTAATTGCGCTTCATTAAGTACGCTATGGGAACAGATAGCCTTGCAATAGTGAAAAACTAAATAGGCAGTATTTCACTATCAGGACATGCCACACACATCAGGCATATTCTATCTTTCACATACAATGCACCCTCTTTAGGGGTGACTAACATGCAGAAAAGGGAAGGTTTGGAGACTGGCGAGTGACTGGCAAGTGTGTGCACTTGCCACGTCGACACGGCAGTCCCGGACTGCACACAGGCTCGGCGAAGGCAGGCCTGAGCCACGTTTTACGAGCTGCTTCCATGGGTGGCACAATCCGTGCTGTAAACCCACCAGCAGCATTCGATTCATAAGCCCTGGGCACTGTACTAGGGTCTGACAAGTGAATCAAATAAACCAATCATTGAATCACTAATCCATAACAACAATTTACAACGGGAGCACTTGCACTTTGGCACTGAACAGCAGTGGCAAAGTGGCCAAAGCATCTAGACCAGCAAAAACACAGGAGGCAACAGTGAAAAAGTGGAAGGGAGACCCACGCCAATGGTGCCAAGTCTAACAACCACCTAACACAGGATTAAAATCTCGGGCAACAATGTCACTTTGGGACTTTAGACCAACGGCTTTAAAAAGAAAAATAGAATATACTTGATTGCCATCTAGCTGGGTATCCGAATAGCTGGGATTTAAAATTAAAATTAAATTAAAAAACACACTTTAAATAACTTTTGTCACTGAAGAGAAATAAACTATTTTTATGCAGATGTGAACAATATGCACAGGCTTTCTGCAGTCACTCAAAATGAAGGAAGCCAATGGAAAACATTGTCTGGCATATTGTAACTGCTGTATGGTGTGGTGATTGAAAGCAAAATGTGAAGAACTGTTTCACAGATCATTGGATGAAGCCCACTGACAAAAAAGCCCTTCTACATATGTATATTATTATTATTTTTTTAAACCACAGTCTGGTGAGACGGCAAAAGCTGTCACAAAGGTCAGACATAAAATTAATTAAAAATACCAATTGCAACTGGAGCTATATTCTTTATTGAGATTCCCAAGGTCTAACACATCACGAAGTATTTTTTGGTCTGCTGGCTGAACTAGGGTTTCTCTGTGATTTGTCTTTGTGTAAAGCCACATGGAGTTCCACTCTATTGAGCCATTTGAACTACTCCGGGGCTCCTGTTACTCACAGTGTTCTAAATGTTCTGGCTTCACATTACCATCTTCATGATACTGATTGCCATCTTCCTAGCGTCAGCATTTTGCGTGGATTTTGGTTGTTTCTCATTTACATTTGGAGGCTTGAAAAGTTTATTGTATTAAGAAGAATGCACCTGTTGGATGGGGAAACTAAATGTCCTGGCGTTTTTCACAAATCTAAATAACGCTAACAAACAAAATAAGAAAAGAGAAATATTGTGCATCTCATTATTTGTATGCATATGTCACATGCAGAAACTGTTTCCCAACGTATTTATTTACGTTTTTATACCTTGAATTAGACCCACATGGCCACACAACGCTTAGGTAGGAAGGTAATGATTACATTAAACATTTCACAACATCAAATATGCATGCTTTTAAATCACCATATTATGCGCGTACAGCCAGTGCTTCATTTGAGCCGTGGTTGCGGTGGGAGTGGGGGACGGGGGAGCGGGTTGGGGAGATGGGGGCAGGGGGGGGGGGGTCGGGGCACCATCACTCATTTTTTGGGGACCGTCACTTATCTTTGCTCATCAGATATTGACCTAGAGCAACAGAAGAAATAACACACAAATGGGAAATAAGCAGCAAAGCTGTTACAAAAGGATTAAAGAGACCTAAGCTAAATTCAAGACTATGCAGCCTTGGTATCCAGTGCGCCGACATTTAATAGCACTAACTGTGGGCTTCTGAGCACAGCTTTAAGCACTGCCACTCATTCTTTCACAAATTAGGAACTGTATGCATCAAGTAAATGTTAGGAAAGGAGCTGTGACCACCTTTGCAGGCGGGAGTTGTAAGTGGTGTCCACTCTCCCAAACCTTAGCAGTGATCCGACGGTCTGCTTTTTTCAAGTACCATTTGGAAGAGTCACTCCAAGGGTGTTTGGCTCGTTCTTGAAACTGACTCGGGATAGATTTTCCTTATAGCCAGAGTGATGGAAGTTCCAGATATTAGGAAGCATTTCCTAAGAAAGCTTGCTTTGAATTGGTGTTCTTCTGTAGAAGAGAGGAGTTTGTAGATAGAACAGGTCAGTGCTACTGAGTGTTTGGGAACATCCTGAAATTGTGTCTGAGCTAGTTAATTGGCTGTCTCCCATGCAAGGCCTTGTAGAATATACAGGCGGATTTGAGCAAGTATCTGCCTTCTGTGGGAGGTGTTACTGTAGTCCAGCCTTAAAGGACTGGACTACTGTTTTGAAGTAGTCTGATGTGGTATGGACCTACTTTTGCTTAAGTGTTGCTGTGAGTTAACAAATGCAGGTTATTTTCGGGGATGAAGCCCATTGATTTGGCATTTTTTACTGTTGTGGGTTAGCAGTACAAAGGATTAATGTCATTAGTCCAAGCAGTTTATAGATAGAATAATGTTTTATTGTCTCAGGAGAAAACTGAGGGTTGCTTGTACAGACGGAAACCATGGCGGAGAGAATGGTTCTTTGTGCAACCCCTTCCACAAGAGGCAAGGGGCTGGATAGAGAGGTCAACAGTTTGACTTCTTGTGAGAGATTGACTAGGTAGGAATCAAGCCACTGCAAAACTGCACCACTGACCCCCAGCCATTATTCCACCATTTTCTGAATGGATGCTTGGTTGACCAAATCAAACACTGCCTGGAGGTCAAATAGAACCAGGAGCATCCAGGATACAAAAAGAATCATTGACGCTTAGCATGATTGCCGCCTTTGAGCTACACCTGACCTAGAACTTGATTAAGAAGGAGAGGTTTGAAATCGGGGCAAGGTTTTGAAGCCACATGGTCACCATCTGACTTTTTGAGTCGTGACCTGTCTGAGCTATTTTCTGATGACATACATGGACATTTTCTACATTTACATGTTATGTTATTATATGTGATGTGAGTTATTGATATTCTTTCTTCTTTCTGGTAAGCAGTGATGACATTAGGATTGCGAAGCCAGGCAGTTAAGCAGATGATAGCATGTAGTTTTGCAAGGAGAAGACAGCAGACAGAGATTGAGGGTAATTTTAGGCTGCATCACATATAGAGATGTATTTCATGTAGATGTTGGTACAGTTTATAGCTTCTGGGTTAAAATAGACCATGAGCAAGACACGTTCCTTGTGCAGTCCTGGGCCCGCAACTTTAAAATGAACACATGTGGAGTACAGCTCCGAGACAGTGGAATACGGTATACACCACATCATTCCATGAGGAGTACAAGGACACCACAAAACAACTCAGAGACACAAGACATAACAGTACCATTGCATTATGCAACAATATACATCTGTCATCTATCAATAGGTCCAAGATATCCCAGCGGTGAGAGTTAACTCTGCAAGTAGGCTTGCTATATCTTATTTAGTACGATAAATTATGAGACGTATCATTGATAATGCTGTTGGTAGCCACGTACGATGTCATCAGCGCACATCTCTAAAAAGGTTGAATTTTACTTTCTGAAAATGGTTATATTTTACAACTTATGTTATTTTACTGCTGTCGATCGTTTTATGGTATTATATTTGATTGTAAAATACCAGCATCTTGTAACAATCAGATTTTACAAGAGCACACCTGCACGTAGAGTGAGTGCAGTTAGGACCACTTCAATGGCAAATTTAAATTTGTGATGAATTAAAAGGTGTGAGCAAAGTGAGCTCGTGTGTGCGCCTTAGGAGCATTAAAAATTGTCACTAATCTCAGTGGCGGTTGCTTAAATCTACAAGTTGTGGGGCAGGAACACACGCACATACTCACTTCGAGCTACCCACAAGCCTTCCACAAGTACACACTAGCTGGTCTGTGCTTTTACTTGTCTTTTTTTAATTCATGAGTGGTATGGGTTTCAGATATATGTGGTGCACCAACGGAGGACCACTGCCTGCTCGTTTGTGCCTAGCACAGGAAGTTGTTTGAAAGCCTCTCTCTGCATCGTACGATAGTTCACATTCAGGAGTGCGGCTGGAGATGTAATATCACATTTTTCACTGCACAAATTCTGCCGAGTGAAACTGCAGACTCTGTTGTGGACTGTACTATGCATTAGGAGTTTGCAGGTCAGAACAGTGGAAAACATGTAGCATTACCGCACTGTCCAGCATTTGGGAAGGTAATAACACACTTTGTAAATACAACACCCAACGCTGGGGCCAGTCAACAAAAGCATTTATGATCTGGGGAAGTACTACTGCCGGGGTACTCTTTTGCGTAAACTTGCATGCCTTTGGAAACCGCCCCCAAAACCTACTCCTCCCTGTTAGTTAAACTGCAAATAGATTAGAGCTCTTTCTCTGGGTAATAACTTTATATCAATGTTCCCGGTATGTACCGGGTGCGGCATCACCAACCCAGATACAGTGCTCGGTGGAATGAGGCCCCGAGCGTTGTTAAAGCAGTACTTGTGCCCCCAGTTTAAGGTGCCTTCAATGTTCTTTTACCAGCTTTCCTTTGAGGAGCGGAAGGTTTACAAATCTATTGGTCTTTGGTTGCTCTGGGAAAAAGAGCTACATGAAGTGCATGCTACTAAGTCATTAGCTAACGAGCGTCTGTGCTAATCTGGGAGCTCATTAGTCTGTTTTTGTCTTTTAGTCTTTGCAAATGGATGTAAACAAAATGAACACCACCACAATTCAGATGTTTCGGCGAGGAGTGGCAGCCGCCTTAGGACTCCCACCAGAGCAAGTTCACATCAACCGTCTTAATGTAAGGACGAGTTTTTTTAAACTATATGTTTGAATTTCTTTCGGTCAAAGTAGAAGTAATGTTTTGTTTAATGGTTGAATTCAAAATTTAATCGAACATTCTTATCAATGATGTCTCTCAAAAATCTTTCTGGATGGGGCACACCATGGACCACTGATACAACTATTGCGGCCATCTAAATTGTACAATCTTGATGAGTGTATTTATGATGCAGGGTTGTGCTTATACATATATACATACATATATACAAATATATAAAGACACAGTATTGCTGGGAACCGCATGGATCTCACCAACCCCGATCAGCAGCTTAACGCATCCGCTGTGCCGGGCATGTCCAGTGGATGCTTTGGGATACTGATCGGGATATCAGAGGTCCACGCGGCAGCCAGCGGTACCGAGTCTTTTTAAATGAAGATCTCCATCCCTTGGGTCAAAGGAATGGAGCGCACTCAAAGGGAAATTGCTTCAGACAGGTGCTTCATTGGCATGGAAAGACTCTCATGTTGGCTGATTGTCTTTGTTCATATCCTTTTGATGTTGATGAGTAGGTGTGACTGAGTGAATGTGCAATGTTTTCTTTTACCGATAATTCCAGTGCAAAGTCATAAACTGCAGTGCCATAAACGGAGGTGATTGGCAGGATAATGAATGAATTAAAGGGCGCCTCATGAAGGATGAGGATAGCAGAACAAAGGTTAATGGTGGACTTGCCAATTGTTGAAAATACTTCACAATGTTCTTTCTCAAAGACAATGTTAATGAGCTAAGGTGTTAAAGGGCACCAGTGACATGGACATTAAGAGGCCATGCCATAGACTTAGAACATTCTAATCATATACAACTGTGATGATGGGGCACAAAGGGGGTCCGGAGGAGTGTACCTGGTCACAGTGCCCATCGGCACCTCCTGCCGGCGCCACTGATTATAATTAAATCCTCCAGTGAAGTAGATTACCTTTTACCTTGCTAAAAAAGAAATATGTGAAACTCCAAAGAATATTATGTAAACATTAATATAGTTGAAGGCAGAATGTTTTAAAGACCAAACTTGAAGAAGGTGAGTGTTAGTTAGCTTATGGATAAATACATTTTTTAAGAGCACTGGGGGCTTGGACCAACTCTTATTTATTTCCTTGGCCTATACATCATAAAGCAAGTGCATTATGTTTCAGGTGAGTGGGTGAGTGAGTGAAACCATCTGTAAAAGGCTCAGTTTCGAATGACTAATCTTGAGGCACTATGCAACCAAATTCTTAACAAATTCCCTTCAAACCCTATAGTCAAAAGAATTCTTCAAAATCAATGACCCTTGAACTGAAACCCCTCTGCTATGTTGTTTACTGGAAGGGCGGCCACCACCAGGCCATTGTCCATTGATCACAGCACAGACTTCTGTGAATTGTTCGTCCAGCTCTCCACTGGACCATTGTCTTCTGCATATTCTAATTAACACACTGTCTGTAGTTAATCCCAGAATAAACCATCTGTTCAATTCATCCGTAAAGTGAGTTATGGTGCCTAAAAGTTTGAAAGATGCAAAAACAATATTATCCCCGTGCACTCAAGTTATATTTACAAAATTCAAGAGTTCCTGTTGGCGCCACCTGTGTCACACGGAGTCCAACCGTGTCTTTGAATGTAAAGAATATTGTGGAGAGTATCACCTACCCACCGAACAAGTGCGCACTGTACTCAATGAAACACTGAGGTTTCTTCACATATTTCGATTTATTATTTTTTTGAAAATAATTTCTCCATCGATTAAACTTCAAGTATTGTTAGATCAGTTACATGTTGCATACACACTCATCTTCTGATGAAATGATTCACGCTTACATTTTCAACTTTATACATCCACCCAATGCATTTCGGGTCAATAAACTCTGACCCTTCTTCAGGGGTCTATAAGAAATTAAATGAAACAGGACCATTAGGTTCACTATACAGTTCGATAAACATAATATGCAATCTACAAAAACATGATATGCAGCCAAAACTCAAAATGGAACGCAAATAAAAAATGAATTGGCAAAGTTAATCCATATCATAGAAAATCAACATCAAGTTAACTTGAGAGTTATTTTCATAATAAACACACTATGACGTGCGAAATGCATTGGGTGGATGTATAAAGTTGAAAATTTAAGCGTGAATCATCGAAATATGTGAAGAAACCTCAGTGTTTCATTGAGTACAGTGCGCACTTGTTCGGTGGGTAGGTGATACTCGCCTAAAAGTTTGAAACAGGCTCAGCTTTGTTCCATTGTTGAACAAACTGGCAGAACACCCAAATAACTTGACAAACTGACGAACCATATACTCAGAAAATGGGGAACAAGTCGATCTCCGCTTACCTGCTTCATAACACTCAATCTGGCTTTTGTCCTAGTTACAGGACTAAATCATTACTTATCCGAGTATCTAATTTTGTAAAGATGAACTTAGATCAAGGCCAATCATCCACTTTGGTGTTATTGGGTTTGTCAATGGCCTTGGACACCATGTCTCATTCCATTCTATTGGAATGATTGAGTGATGTAGGAATAGGTAGTGTTGCATTGTACCAGCTTCAGTAGTTCTTCTCATATTGATGCCAGACAGTCTTCCTTCCCTATTATCCTCCACTACTAAGCATTGAGCCACAGGGCTCATATTTGCGCCCTGCATTATTTAATGTATACTGCAATCAATCAATCAAGGATTTATAGAGCACACTACTCACCCATGAGGGTCTCAAGGCACTGGGGGGTGGGGGTCACGCAGCTCCAAGGATCATCCGAAGAGCCTGGTCTTGATGTCCTTTAAGAAAATTAGCAGTGTAGGGTTTCGTCTGATGCTGAGGGGGAGTTTGTTCCAGGTCTTGGCCATGATGTAGGAGAAGGAGCTGCCTCCTGCTCTGTGGATGTAAAGGACCTTGGCGAGGACTAGTTTAGTGAAGCAGAGGTTTTTCTTGGGGCCGAGGAAGGAGATTAGTTCATTGAGGTATTGGGGTCCGCTGTTATGGAGGGTTTTGTAGGCGTGTGTGAGCAGTTTGAAGGTTACTCTCTTTTTGACGGGGAGCCAGTTGCGGTCCCAGAGGTGCTGGGTGATGTGGTCATGTTGTGGGATGCTGAGGACGAGTCTAGCTGCAGCGTTCTGGACGGTCTGGCATTTGCGAAGGGGTGTTTTGTTGATCCGGGCATAGAGTGCATTTCCGTAGTCCAGCCTGCTGGTGATAAGTGCGTGGGTGACGGTCTTCCTGGAGTCTGGGGGGATCCATTTGAAGCTCTTGCGGAGTATGCGGATGGCATTGAAGCAAGTGGAGGACACAGCTTTGATGCGGCGGTTCATGGTGAGTGAGGAGTCAAGTATGATGCCGTGGTTGCGGGCGTAGTCTGTGGGGGTGGGTGGGTTCCAGAGGGCGGGGGGCCACCAGCTGTTGTCCCATGCAGAGGGGGTGGATTGTCCCATTCGGAGGGGGTGGATCCTAGGATAAGGACTTCCGTTTTCTTCGAGTTGAGCTTCAGGCAGCTGCTGCTCATCCAGGATGCGACGTTCTTCATTCCTTCCTGAAAACTGTGCCTGGTGATGTTGGGTTCCTTGGTGAGGGAGAGGATGAGCTGGGTGTCGTCAGCATAACATATTATGCTGAGTTCGTGTTTTCTGACAATGGTTGCGAGGGGGTCATGTAGATGTTGAAGAGCATGGGGCTAAGGGAGGATCCTTGGAGTACTCTGCATCTGATCTCTGTGGGTTCAGAGAGGAAGGGTGAGAGTCTTATTCTTTGCGGTCAGCCCGATAGAATAGAACGTATCCAGTCTAAGGCCTTTCCCTGGATACCCGGTGCCGTGGAGTCTCGTGGCTGGTGTGTGGTGGGAGACGGTGTTGACGGCTGGTGAGAGGTCTAGTAGTATAAGGGCTGCAGTGTGGCCTTGATTGAGGAGGGTGCAGATGTCGTCAGTGGCAGCTATGAAGGATGTCTCAGTGCTGTGATTGCTGCGGAATCTGGATTGAGATGGGTCAAGAAGGTTGTTGGTGTCTATGAAGTGTGTTAGCTGGGTGTTGACGATGTTCTTGATGACTTTGGCAGCGAAGGGGAGAAGAGCGATGGACCTGTAGTTCTTGAGGTCAGTCGGGTCTACGGAGGGCTTCTTGAGGAGGGGTTTGACTTTCTAGTCATCGAGGAACCTGGCTGTTTTGAGGGCGCAGTTGATTGTCCATCGTAGCTCTGGTACGATGGCGGCCCTGTGGACGATGTGCGAAGGGCAGGGGTCAGTGGGTGCTCTGGAGTTAATGTTTCTCATAGTCTTTGTGGTGTCTTCTGTGGTGACAGAGGTCCAGGTGAGGGGGCCAGCTGGGTGGCGTTGCTGGTGGATGGTCGGTGTCGTGGTCCTGGTCTTCAAAGTTGTCGTAGAGTGTCCTGAACTTGTGGTGGAAGTAGGAACTGAGTTTGTTGCAGTGGTCTTGGGAGGCAGGGACGTTGTGGTTTTGCTGTGGGATCTGGTGAAATCTTGTATGATGGTGAAGAGTTCCTTGGAGAGAATTCTGTTCTGAATAAAGCTTCTCTTCTTTGATCTGATGAGTTGGTGGTGAGCCGTGGTGGGGGCTCTATAGGCGGCTCGTTTTTCTGGGGTTTTGCTGTTTCTCCATGCTTTCTCCAGTCGTCGGCATGAGCGCTTGGATTCTCGGAGGTCCGTTGTGAACCAGGTGGCTTTCGTGTTGGGTCATCTGTCAGAGTTCTGGAGGAGGGCGAGAGTATTTGCGCGGTTGGTGATCCATTGGTAAAGGGCGTTGGCTGTAGTGTTAGCGTCTGTCGTGGTAGGGGGAGGAGTGCGGCTGAGGGCAGAGGTGAAGTGTTTCTTGGTGGCCTTGCTCTAGTTTCTGCGTGGGAGGCATGGGGTTGGCTTGTGTGCCATGGGTTTCGAGAAGGAGAAATGAACAGTGGTGGTCCGTCCAGAGAGGTTCCGCACCTTAGCACCTCTTGCCAGAATTATTAAGTCATATGGAATCAAGGTGGTGTAATATGCGGATGGCACTCATCCCATCTTTCCTTTTAAGAAAGAGAACAATGAACTTCCAGAGGTTTTTTAAATATTGTCTCGTAAGAGTAGCAAAACTTTAAATGTGATAATCAGCTGTCCTTTGGCCCTCAAGTGGTGTTGGTGACCGCAACCTGTTTTGGACTTTTAGATGCTCTAAGAAAAACCGTGAAACTGCTCGTTGATACTCATAAGACCACAGTCCACTTGTTTTTCAACTCGAGGTCGGACTATGCCCTATATCTTGGTCTGCCTCATTTCTTGCTTCAACAGTGTCAGGTGGTGTAGAATGCTGCAGAGTAGCTATTACCTAATATTCTTCGTCAGCAGTCTATTGCATATCAATTGAAAGGGTTGCACTGGCTACTCATTAAAAAATGCATGTGTTTCAAATGCATGGTGTTGATTGACAGAGCATTCTACAGGAAAGGCTTTAGGGGCATCATTAGGATGGCGGGCGGACTTTGCCCACCTGCCATCCCGACGGAAAACGGGACCGCCCACCATATGTGCGGCGGTCCCTTGGGGGATATTAGGATGCGCCCGCCACACTGGCGGGCGCATCACGCATATTTAACATTGTGGCGGGCGGTGCTTTCAGCAGCACCCGCAGCACCCGCCGCAATGCCAAAAGCGCATGTTATGCACCATAGGTACTCCCCATGTACCCCGCACCTCCCCAACACCCTGGGGGCCCGCAATGGGCCCCCAACTTGAAGGCATGGTTGCCGCCACGGAAAGGCTGACACCCGCCTGCATCCTGATATGGATGGCGGTGTCTAGAAGACACCGCCACCATATTAAACCCTTTTCCGCCCGGACGACTTGTCGGCCGGGCGGAAAAGCGGCGGATGGTCTTCCTGTCCTCCGTGGTCCCCCCACCATACTAATATGGCAGGGGGAAATGGGTGGCGGGCGGGGAAGGATGTAGGGCGGATCGCCACCTCCATGCGGGTGGTGGCGATACACCCTACATCCTAATGGGCCCCTAAGTATCTGAGGACAGGCTTCAGCAGTACAAGCCCTACATATGGCGCAGATCTTCTAACATCTTGCTGTTAAACATTTCAAACAGCTTTAGGATCAGAACAGGACTTTGTTTCTTTTCGTTTCTCGTCTCCAAACTCTGGTATTAATTGCCATTCTGCCTCAGAGCTAGCCATTGTGAACCTAGTTTTATGAAACAGCATGTCTTGAGACTGTGCTAGTTCATCGTCCTCTTTTGTAGCGCCAGGATGCCCCTCGGGCCAGCTATTGCACTTTATACAAGTTATTCATTCATTTATTGAAATCGGGTGATATGAATCTTTTGCCTCCTTAGGCTTCAACCTTTTCAGATATAGAACTGTGCTAGTGTAGCCCGTGCTGAGGCATGTTAGCCCCAGCCAAAAAAGCTCCATAACTTTCCAGGTTATCGGGACCAAAGTAGAAGCAAATGCTTTGTAAAGCTCTATTGGAACACAGTCCTCGCCTGTGGCCTCACCCCTTGAAAAGCAGTGTCTGTGCCTCCCAGACTTCCTTCAAAGTTATTGGGGTATTTAGAACATCCGGCTCATTGGGAGCTGGTGAGTCCACAGGGAGTGCCTGGCAGCATGGCTTTTTATCCATGGGGCAGATTGAACAATTGGAATGACGACAACAATCCCCAATAGGTCAGTAAACCACTGTCCTTTTCCATCTCTC
Source organism: Triturus cristatus (assembly GCF_964204655.1). Classification (NCBI taxonomy): domain Eukaryota; kingdom Metazoa; phylum Chordata; class Amphibia; order Caudata; family Salamandridae; genus Triturus; species Triturus cristatus. The sequence continues at coordinate 409,674,835 of NC_140585.1, read as the reverse complement.
ATTGACAGAATACTTCCTGCAGCGCTCTCCTAGATTCTTGCTGTGTTTGTATACGTTCTGCAGCTGGGTCAAATAAGCAGAAGCCGCTCTTTCGTGCATATATTGAAGCACGCGTGCATTTCAATCTGTATATTAGAGGTACGCATCATCTTCAACAGTAAAATGCATGCATGATCCACTGCCAAAGATAGTATCTGCTGTTACCAACCACAGCTTCTTCTCGTTCTCTTTATTGCTCTTCAAAGTACGCCTTAGTGTTGCCCCCCTATGTCCCCCAAATGCATCCCACAACGTTGTTATAGCAGTGGATCCAACACTAATGTCTAAAAATTCCTAAATAAGTTGTTTCATATACCTCCGATATTCCAGATCCTGCAGCATTCCTCTTTCAAACGGCCACGGAGGGATGCTCCTCTGACGAGAGCCAGGTTGGATCTCTATACACTTTAGGAAAAATGTCTATTGAGATATTGACATAATTCTCACACGGATTAGAAACATATAGCTCTGTGAATATACTTTAAGGGGAAAAGAGTAGAAAATATATCATAAATCCATGCCCCTAGATGCCATGCAAATATCAGCTAAGCCCAGAACCTTTATTAACCTAAACAGAGTCCTCAGGACATTCAGCATATGATTAGGAATGTGAGGATCCATTGTAGGGTTAATATCAAAGTTAAAATCCTAACCAATAATAATTTCCTCACTCAAGAGCAATCTTGCTCAGTATTGTGAGATCATTTGAATTGAGACCATAGATAGAGGCAATCATATACAAGTGATTAAATATCCGAATTTTGCACTAATTCTCATTGACCACATGAGTCTGTGACAGTTTTAGTTACTTCAGCAGCACCAGGATTGCAACCCCTCATAGAGAAATGGTTTGGGATGAGCATACCGCAACTTGTAGCTAAATTGTCCAATCCACCCATTAGCTTTAAATTGTGACGTGTGTCTCCTGTGAGCTAATTAACTCAGACTTATATTCACGCAGTTCTCCTCTGAGTGAACTTTGTTTAAATTAAAAGTTCAAGGCTCTAACGTTTCAACTAAGATTATGTAAACAGCCCATTCATGCAAATAATTACCTGATTTTGTATAAGCACCCCAAAAGCCATACAAACAGGAACTTTGTTTTACAATCTTCTCTTTTCTCGATTGTTTCCCCTACTTGTCGCTCTCTCATCTTGCCCCCTCCATTCCTATGTGAAACTCCCTGCTTGCTCTCTCCTATCCTCAACACTTTACAAAATAAATGGACTCTTTAACATAAATAGGAAATGTGCTGTTCCTGCTCAAGGGGAGCCCGTTGCCACAGCAGCACCATTGAGACAGCAAAACGATCTCATAGATTAAAAAATATTGAGCATCCAATCTTAGAGACTTCAAAGAGAGAATAATCAACATTATATATTGGCCTCTGCCTAAGGAGCCGTAATGTCTACCTCTAAAGCCACAAGTCACTAACTACAACTCACCACCTGATTACAGCAGTCATTGAGACACAAGGCTATGAGGAGTCAGATCAATCTGAAACGAGCATTGGCATAGCCTACAGGTCTCGCCTTAGGGACCTTATACGTGTTTTGCCAGATCTATTGGCTTTGACAATGTGTTTAAGCTCTGTTGTATAGCAGTGTGGTTGCTGTGCAGCATGTTTAAAAGTTGAAATAAGAGTGTTCTAAGCATTTTTGTTACCTTACATATAACCAAGTAAACATTATGTACAAACGAACGACCCTATTAAAAGAAAATTAACATATACAATGTGTTCCAGTTTGTCTATCCTGGTGCTGAGATAATGCTATGCTGATGTTCAGGTGATGCTGAGGAGATTCTGCGCTGGTGCTGATGTGGTGCTGAGTGATGCTGTGCTGGTGCTACGCTGATGCAGAGGTGGCAGTGCTGCACTAATGCCGAGGTAGTGCTGCACTGGTAGTGAGGTGGTGCTGCACTGGTGCTGATGTGCTGCTGTTCTGGTGCTCAGATCATGCTGAGTTAAACTGAAGAAGTGGTAAGGTGGTGGTGTGCTTGTGCGTAGGGTGTGTTCAGGTGGTGCTGAGTGATTCTGAGGTGTTGTTCAATGATGCTGCGGTGATGCTGAGTGATGCTTTGGTGGTGCTTTGGTAATGCTGTGATGGTGCCCAGGTGGTGTCGAGTGATGCTGAGGTGGTGCTCTGGTGGTGTTGAGTGATGCTGAGGAGATGCTGGTGCTGAGTGATGCTGTGCTGGTCCTGAGGTGGTGGTGCTTCACTAATGTTGAGGTTGTGCTGTGTTAATAGTCAGGTGGTGCTGAGGTGGTGTTGTGCTAGTGCTGAGGTAGTGCTGCGCTGGTGCTGCGGTAGTGCTGTGCTGGGGCTGAATAATGTTGAGGTGTTGTTGTGCTGATGGTTGTGGTAGTGCTCACGTGCTGCTGAGTGACGCTAAGGTGTTGCTGCTGAAGTGGTGCTGAGTGACGCTAACTGGTGCTGAAGTGGTGCTGCGCAGGTGCAGACACGATGCTGAGGTAGTGCTGCACTGATGCATTGGTGTTGCAGTGGTGCTCAGGTGGTGCTGTCCTGGTGTTGAGTGATACTGAGGTGGTACTTTGCTGGGCTGGTGTTGCACTGGGGCTGAGTGATGCTGTGGTTGTGGTCGTGCCCAGGTGCTGCTGAGTGAAGCTCAGGTGGTGCTGCTGCAGTGGTGATGAGTGACGCTGACTGGTGCTGAAATGATGCTGTGCAGATGCTGGGGAGGTGCTGTGATAGTGTTGCACTGATGCTGAGGTGGTGCTGTGTTGATGCTGTGTTGATGCTGTGGTGCTCAAATGGTGCCGTGCTGAGTCAAGCTGAGATGGTGGTGCTGTGCTGGTCTATGAAATTTATTTTCTGAAATTTCGTCTGCTTACAGTGTCTTAAACCCTCTGCAGAGGATAAAGTGCAACACGTTGGCAGTCAAAACAATTAAATTAACATACATATAAACCATTCAGGCAATATTTCTTCCATTTAAGATGTGATTTGCACCCTAATTGTGAGTGGCAGTAGCATAGCCAGTGTGTCATGGGCCTAGTGCAAGGAATGGGCCACTCTGGATGCTGTTTGAATGATAAAATACAGCAATAATCAGGGTTCAACGGGCCCCTCAGGCCTCTGGGTCCCGGTGCCACTGCACCTGCTGTACCAATGGAAGTCACGCCGCTGAGAGGGAGGAGGGTAGGGGTTTGGGAGTTTGCATCTGAAACAGAATTAGCATCACAGTTTTAATTAAAAACTTGGACCTGAGAAATGTACAGCAGAAACATAACAGTGCAGGAGTGCGGGATAATGGACTTTTAAAAAACCTCAGTGCTTGTGTAAAATAGCGTGGTGAGCAACGGCTCCTGCTGCTGTGATCTTGTACAACCTGCAAGTTATCAGTTTGGAGCGTTGCAGACCATCGGTGCCTTCCGATTATGAGATAGTATTTGTGATTGGTTTGGTGCAATAGTAATCAAGAACATTCAGCATTTATAGCGCCCTGAGCTTGCAAGCACATGTGAAATGTAGGCGGTACGTATATACTAATAGTTTCACAGCACTAACTCTGAAACTGAGCCTGTCTTTTAGAAATAAAAATGTTTCTCACGTTGGAACCGACTTTCGACTACCAAGGACCTTTACAATTTTGTGTGTGTGTGGGAGGGAAGGGTGCAGGGTGGGGTCCCAACTAGCTGTATTCGGGTACCGAAAGACTTATCCTCCTATACTCTAGATAAGCCCGTGGAACAAAGTACACTGAAAATACAAAACGAAGTGTGGTAGGCGCTAATAGTTCCCAGGCCCCTCTGGCACTCACTAAGGAGTCTTTAGAACTATAGCTCAAGGGCAGTGCGCGCGCCTACTGTAGCTCTTTGTAACCTGAATGGTGCGAAGCAGACTCTGCCTTTCATCCTTCTCAAGTCAATAAAATGAGAGCACTTGAGGTTGGTAATTGTTACTTCTGTTTTGATAGCGCTGAGATACCCAGGATATTTTTACAGTTTGAAAGTACCAGTTATATTTTTTAAGGCAGGCGCCAGCACTCCTCTCGCAATCACCCCCCCCCCACCCCCAGCACCCTCCCACACCCAACCCCCACTGTGATGCTGCGGCACAACAGCAAACCATTTTGCTCCCCACAGCAAAAGAAGTGCCTTATGAGAAGCGCAAACGGTTTACCACTCTTGAGGCTTGAGCCGGGAGTTGGAGGTGAAGAGCGTGCGCTGCACTGCCTGTGAGAATTACTGCTGTTTTTACTCTTTACACCGATAGTGATTTTATAATTCTAATAATATTTGTGTGTTTTAACCTTTTATTTGGGGCCATCAGAAAACTGTGTTATCAGGGTGCTTTTAGTCTGAATTATCGTTTTTAGGCTGTTTTTAACACAAAGAGCAATACCCAAGCTGTGAGGTTACCTGCTAGCAGCCTCTATCGGCGCGGCCGCCATCTTGGGTGTAGCGTGGGGAGCAGTCTAGCGTCTGTCTCCCACACGCTATATTTAGAGCGATGGCACGAGCACGCAGCGGACGCGTGCAGCGGGCGTGCCGGCGGCGTGCCAAAGGCAGCCCGTCTGCGCCCGTCCGCGCCTGGCCCGTGCCTAGTGCCACAGCCCCTGTGTCACCTGTTACCGGCAATCCTGTCCGGATTGTCTACTCAAAAAGAGAACTCATGAGCATAAGGTGGAGAGTGAGAAATCCTAACTGTGATGCATGGGCATTTAATTCTGAGTTGCCTCCACAATCAGGAACATGCACTATGTGCAAAGCCAGACCACCTGCACTGCTATGTTTAGCTCCCTACAAGGATAAAGTCTTTGAGCGAAGTCACCAAAAGGCACAAGCCCCGGCATGTAAGTGTGCATTGTTAAATGCTAGGTCCCTGATTAAACATAGCACGGAATGTGCGCATCTTATTGAGGACAATAACATCCAAGTAACATTCATAACGGAGTTCTGGTCCGATGAGGCCTCAGGCCCGGATCTGCTGAAAGCAACGCCGCCAGGCTTCGTGTGCTACGTACTTAACAGGGGCGGGGGCAAAAAAGGGGGAGGTCTGGCTATAATTTACCCCAGCTCTTTCAAGGCAAGCTTTCACCCTATAGCCAATGAGGGGTGTGAAGCACTGGCCTTTAATTTTTACTTATCAAATCACCATACATTTAAAAGCATCTTACTTCATAGACCCCCGAGGAATAAGCAGATCTTTGAGTCAATGATTGGTCATCTACTGGAAGATAGTATCTGTCAGAGTTCCTACACAGTTTTGGGAGACTTTAACTACCATCTGGAAATGCTCCTAATCCCTGAAACGGCTACTCTTTTAGATATTATGAATAGCGTTGAACTCACACAACAAGTTATGGCTCCTACTCATTCGGCAGGACACACGCTTGACGGCATTTTTTCCAATCACCCAGGCCTGCAGGTCTTAGAAGTTAAGCCGCTGATCTGGACTGATCATTCGGCAATCTTGTTTGACCTGACCAGTCAGGGACACACTGTAGGTGGGTCAAAGGGAATGAAGCATATTGGGGTCCGGCCCTGGAATAGATTGAATACAGGGGAGCTTCAAGATCTCCTCTCGGCTACATTTACTCCTGCAAACTTAGAAGCAGATGAAGGGGCAATAGCCTACACAAATTGGGTTAATACGGCCTGCAACAAACTCGCTCCATCTAGGAATATTAGACCCAAGCGACTTACTCCATCAGCTCCATGGTTCTCAGAGGAACTGAAACAAGGTAAACATACCTGTAAACGTTTAGAGCAAGTCTGGAGGAAAGAATACAAGGAATCGACAGGGGGGCGTATAAGAAAGGCTTAGCTAACTACAAACACTTGCTGTTTACCACTAAACAAAAGTTTTTTATTAATCAAATTGAGCTTGCGAAGACTTAGCGAAAACCCTTTTTAAAACAGTTGTGGACCTGTCATACCCGCGTCCGGTCCAACTGCAACCTAGCACTGAACTCTGTGATGGGATCGCATCTTTTTTCTTGAACAAAGTGGATGTGATCTTTTCGGCCTTGAATGGTTCCCCTGCGGAGGGAAGTGACGGGGTGGGGCGGAGGGTTTATCAAGGCCCAAATGTAGTCTTCGAGAAATTTGAGGCTCTTCCTCTGGAACTAGTGCGCACCCTACTGGACACAGCAAGATCGGGATCACCATCTGACCCCTGTCCGGTGTCCATTGCAAAGGCCATGGCAGATCCTCTAAGTAAAGCCCTGACCCTAGTTTTTAACACAATGATCGAGACCGGTTGCTTTCCCAGGCTCTGGAAAATGGCCTCAATCCTACCCCTGCTTAAAAAACCTAACTTAGATGCCTTGGAACCCTCTAATTTTCGCCCATTATCTAGGCTCCCACTACCAGCCAAAATGGTGGAAAAGGCCCTAAACACACAACTGGCCGCCTTTCTTCTTAAATCTCAGACATTAGATGATACACAGTATGTTTTCAGAAGTGGCCACAGCACAGAATCTGCACTTCTGAAAACCACGGATGAGATCAGAAGAGCGGTAGACTCGGGAGGAAGGGCAGCCCTGATTTTATTGGATCTTTCAGCGGCCTTCGACACGGTCCACCATCAGCGCTTGTTGGACCGGCTCTGAACATGCGGGATTCAGGGCAAGGCCTGGAGTCTCATTAAATCCTTTCTCACGGACAGATCCCAGGTGGTCTCCATGGGTGGGTTCTGCTCTAGACCATTTGTCCTACCATGCGGAGTTCCACAGGGCTCGTCCTTGAGCCCGACACTGTTTAATATCGATGTGTCATCATTGGCCCCCATTATTAAGACCTTGGGTTTTGATTTAACATCCTATGCTGATGATACGCAAATCGTGGTATCCGTTCAGCAAGGCCAGGAGGACAGCTTGGCAATCAGATTTCATGATTGCATGATGGCAGTGAGTCATTGGATGGCGGAAAACTGCCTGAAGCTGAATTCTGATAAAACCGAGGTCATGGTGTTTGATAATGCCCCAACCGTTTGGAACACTAAATGGTGGCCTGTCAGTACGGGAAACTTCCCAGCTTCAGCTCTAAAAGTAAAAAACCTGGGAGTAATTTTGGATGACAAGCTGAATCTAGGAGCCCAAATTAATTCAGTCTCTTCAGCTACATCTTTTGTTCTGCGGACAGTAAAAAAAGATTCTGCCTTTCCTGCCTACAGGAAGCCAGAAAACAGTGGTCTCTGCCTTGGTAATGTCCAAATTGGACTACTGTAATAGTCTCTATCTTAACATCCAGGAGCGTTTTCTGAAAAAACTACAGAGGCTACAAAATGCAGCAGCCAGATTATTGCCCGGGATCCCTAAATTTGCACCCATATCGAAGGAAATTCAGAAACTGCACTGGCTCCCAGTCAGGAAAAGGATTCTTTTTAAAACATTATGCACTGTTTTTAAGGCTCTCCATGCGACCGGACCGGTCTATCTGCAAGAACACCTAAAGTGGTATATACCATCGAGAGATCTCCGGTCTCGGGGAGCGAAACTGGCCGCTATCCCCAAGGTAAAAAAACTATCTTGGGGAGGCAGAAGATTTGTAGTAGGCGCAGCTAAGGCCTGGAATGCCCTTCCGGTCCAACTTAGAAACCTGTCAGACCTGCTATCCTTTAGAAGGGCATTAAAAACATGGCTGTTCACCCTCTAAACATGCGCTTTCTTCCCTCCGCTCATTGGTAACGTAGCTGTTAAGCTTTGGTAACAGCGCCAGGACACCCTAGGGTAACCGTTGCACTTTATAAATTATTTAACATAACATAACATACGCGCAAAGAGCATATATGATGCGCAGCGTCAGAAACCACCTCGTACGTAACTTGCCATACAGAGTTTGTGTGGGCATGAAGTAGGGGTGCTGGGGTGGGGGAGGGGGGAGGGGGGATGAAGGGGTCACAGGGAAACAACCCAACCAGGGCACTTGTTGAAAATGACAGTGTGCAAAATGTCCCCTTTGGCGCACACAGCAAAAATATCTTGCGCCACACATATGAGCAAACCCCAGCAGGATCCCAAAGGGTAAATAAATCCCGGGCTACTGACGTTTGTCCGTCATTCATAACGAGGGGCAAGTAAGCAGCGCCCTTGTGACAAAAAGGCGGCACCCTGGCCTGTGACCTTCTGTCTAGGCGCTCGGTTATATACATTGCGCTGCACCTTATGTGGTAAATAAAATTCCTTTACCTGGACTTAATTTGATACAGAAACATAATAAAATAGCTCAGTAAAATGAGAGGCAGAATCCGTGGTATTAGAGGTTCGGAATGGGCTTTATTCCAGTGATCGATTATAATCGGTTGCTCCAAGTTCCATCACCACGGAGGTTCAGGAAGTGAAGTACATACATTATTGACATGAAATGACTTTTATAGATCATACATTACAATGAAGCGAATGCAATAGGCGTAACAATTGATAAGGAAAATGACGATTTATCTGCGTAACCAAAAATGGGTGTAATAAAGAGTAAAAAGGAACATAATTGGTTATGATGTCACATATAGGTGGATCTATAAGATAATACTTGGCATAGATGCGCGCGCAGCAGCATGACGTATGATTGACGTGCAACTAGGGGGTGAAGGGGACTTGACATTTAGCTCTACATGTGGAGACGAAAAGTCTGGGGGGTCAAGTCAACCTAATCCCAAATCATATCTAACATCCTATGTTTAAAGAACTATGTTATCCACAAAAGAAGGACTCTCGGACAGAATCTATTCTATACTGACTGTGCGTGCGTGTACAAGCGTCTAAGTGTCTACACTAAATGCGAGGGCAGGAATCTTCCATAGTAACAGGGCTATGAATTACTTGTATAAAGACAGAGAAGCCGGGCCTTTTGCTCGGTAGCTGGAAGAATGTTTACTTAAACTACTAGGCAGGAATGCATCGGCTGAGGGGGAAGCAGATAATTCGAAGGTGAAATACAGTTCTTGGCAGAGAATAGGCTGATGTCAGGCTTCGTGAGCCGCGCAGAGAATGAGACAAAGTTCATGGTCACAGATGCAGGCTCAGACTGGAGCTTTCAGAGGCAGAAGGCAAGAAGAGTTTTGATGACAGAATCAGGGCCTACTTGCCTGGACTGAAAAATGGCATAAGTGAACCATATAAAGCCGGTGGCCTTTCGTACTTAGGAATGGAATATCCGGCCTATTCATGGCGGATCTGACAGAGGACATGTTAACGGTGGACGCACATGTATTTGCGTCTTCATAACTGGAACTGGAGGAAACATACATGTACTTGTAACATGCACATAGAACCGTTGGGGTCCAAGATAGGGGACATAACTGACCAGGAAAAATCCATATTTCCACATTCCCTCCTTGTCCCCTACTTGCCCGTTAAGAGATATCAATCTTCATTAATCCATTGATCTGTTCATATAACATCATTTGTTCTTCTTTCTTCTTCCGTGACGAATGAGATCTTGGTGGTGGAATACACGATGTGGCACACAGACCACAGATCGCTGGTCCACATTGTAGACATAGACAGCAACTGAATAGTATGAGAAGGCCAATACCTAGGAAGGATAGAACTCTCCATCCCCAGGCTGATATCACACTCCAAAACCAACTGGACCAAGTCCAAGTGCCTGGGTTCTGGTGTATCTGGTTTACAATCTTATGAAGGCGAGTTATGGCTTTATATACTGATGGCGAATTTTCTGGTATGAATACGCAGCAGCTTGATCCGATGACCCTACAAGCTCCGCCCCTATCAGCCAGGATGACGTCAAGGACAAGACGATTTTGAAGCACAACAATCCGCATAGCAGACTGCTCTTCTGTTAAATTGCCTAAAGCGGAAATAGTTTCATTCACTACTGCTTCAAGGGTTCTAGTTAATCTACGTATCAGCTTACTATTAGTAACAGTACCTATATAGGGAAAGATGCCTTTATTGAAATCTGTGTATTTTTCCCATGCTGTTTCAGTGTAATCGACAATTGGGAGATCTCTCCGCTCTCTGTTGTGTACTAAATGAATATTTCTGTAATAATCAGGAGGAGCTAGGAAAACAGGTGGCAAAAGGAATGCAATGTAGCAGGTACCATCCCAATCTAGAGGTAGACGCATATATGCAGTCTGACCACATATAAAGTAGGAGTGGCGATAAGCTCTAAATGAAGATTTGCCTTGATCACTGAATTCTACTGTAGTAGTGCATTTACTATGGCCCATATGTATGGAACCAACTTTTCTTACACACAATTCACCTTTCGCTGGGAATACTGACATGGTGGGTAAGACTAGTTCAACTTCGGATACGACATTTAGAATCATGAGATTAGGTGTAAAATTACCTAATCCATATACTTCATTTTCTAGATCAGTTCCTGTTCTTTTGGGGCGACCCTCCTTGTCAGGGTAGCAGACCTTGAGTAAAACTAGGTTCAGGTTTCCCCATACCCACTGATCTTGGTAAACTGCTGTGTCTGAGTCTATGGAATTGATTAAACTAAACCATGCTCCACAGGAGCCATTATGTGTAAATGGGTGCGGAAAGAATGGCAGGACTCCTTCATAATTCTGATAGGGAGGGAGCCGGCCACACACCCAACAATTAGTTGCATTACTAGTCTGATGGGAATGATGTAACATACTAATGAAAGTGTTATTGCGCAGCGCAAGTCTATAAGACAATTCATGCGGGGGTAAGTCACTAAAGGAATGTTCTGCGGTAACATTGTAAACGTTTCTGGCAATAGGGTAATATATGTGCAACAATATACTTGCAGTAATTATTAAAAGACTTAAGGAAAACAAGATTATTAACGTCACTATGCAATGGCTACGCAGTGATTTACAATACGCCTGTCGTTTCAACATTTTCCGCGACTGTCCATGATTCAGGTCTAGAGGATACATGTCAGAGACAAATTCAACCGCTTCACCTTGGAGAGGACTTAAACAATCAAATTGTCTGACGTTCTAGGCCTCAATTTTACTTTATAGAGTTCGGTTTTAGTTTTTTCAACCAAAGGAAGTTTTGAATCAGTCTGTGAGGGAGTGCAGGGCACAATGTCTATATCCGAGGATAGTCCATGAAATTTCTTGATATGACTTGAATGAATCCAGCCCTTGCGGCCCTCGATCTTCACAGCTGTCCTTGTAGTAAGCAGAACCAACTTGGGTGTCCTCCACCTGGGCTCCAGCTGAGTCTTTCGGTCGAAATTTCTCACAAATACGAGATCACCCGGAACTACGTCATGGGGTTTCACCTCAGTGTTGTCGGGAAAGGCTGCAGCTACCTGTGAACGACAAGATTGTAGTGCAGACATCAAGGAAGCCAAGTAATCTGTCAGCATATTACAGTCAACATCAGTTATTTTGCGTGGTATAGGCGTCCCCCACATATTTGGTGGTCTGCCGAAGATCACCTCATACGGGGATAGCCCTGTTCGAGAGTGTGCTACCATTCTCATGTAAAAGAGTGCAACTGGTAACGCTACTATCCAGTCGACACCTTTCTCTCTGCATATTTTGGACAATCTGATTTTCAGTATCTGATTATGTCTTTCTACGAGACCTGCTGCCTCGGGGTGTCGGACACAGTGGAATTTCCACTGATATCCTAACAGAAGTGAAACATGTTTCATTAATTCGGATGAGAACGGCTGGCCGTTATCTGAGTAGACAACACGTGGTAAACCGTATCGTGGGAAGAATTCTCGAACCAACTGTTTGGCAGTAGTCGGGGCAGTGTAATCTGAAACCGGGTATGCCTCCGTCCAACGGGACAGAGCGCAGACAACTACGAGAACATATTTGAATCCTCGACATCGTTCCATCTGGATATAATCCATCTGGAGGACTTCAAAAGGGTGATCAGGAGGATGAAATCCGCCCTGTTCTACGGGAACACTTTTTCCTGGGTTGAACTGGCAACAGATCATACAGGTACGGACCTTTTGTTTGGCTGCTGCTCGTAAATGTTTATTGAACCAAATGTGTTGAATGCTATCTAGCATAGCTTTTTCTCCTAGATGCGCTGGACTATGTATAGTGTTAACTATAACTTGGACCATTGAATCAGGAAGGAACCATACAGACTTTTCTTTCATCATCCATCCTTGGTCCGTTTGGATCCCTCCTAATTCAGTCCATTTCTTTATTTCGTCTGGTGTAGCATGTGTCTGTATGTCAATTACGTCAAGAGTAGGGTCTTTAACTGTCATACAATGTGTCGGCATCGGGACTATTGTCTTTGTCATGTCGGATGTTTGGGTTTGAGCAGTCTGTTTAGCTGTTCTGTCGGCTAGATCATTGCCTTGAGAAATGATATCAGTAACTTTCGTATGAGCTTTACATTTCATAATTGATATTGCAGTAGGTAGATGTATTGCATCTAATAAGGCATGAATGAGGGGTCCGTGCTGAATATGGGCACCGTGGGAAGTTAAATAACCTCTCTCTCGCCACAACACGCCGAAGTCATGTACAACTCCGAATGCATAACGTGAATCAGTGTATATGTTGACTTTTTTATTCGTGGCTTGAATACAGGCTTGTGTCAGAGCGATGAGCTCTGCGGCTTGAGCTGACAAAGTATTTATGCGATTTGTTTCAATGACTTCAGTATCTGTTGTGACTGCGTAAGCGGCCACTAACTCTCCTGTACTTGTTCTCATACATGAACCATCTACATACAATGTCAGGTCTGGATCTGACAATGGGACATCGGTTAAATCTTGTCTGGGTTTCGTCGTTATAGTAATAACTTCAATACAGTCATGAGCTAGTGGGTCTGTTCCGGTTACTGGCAAAAGTGTGGCAGGATTCAATGTGTTACAGCGTCTGATTTCTATGTGTGGCTGAAACAATGTAAGTTCGTACCCTGTAAGTCGTGCTATAGTCAAGTGTTGTGTTTGCGTTCTATTTACAAGAACCTCTACTGCATGTGGTACTTGAACTGTCAATGGATGTCCTAACACTATGGCATCGCTTTGTCTGATTGCTAATGCTGTCGCTGCTACTGATTTCAGGCATGCAGGCAAAGCCTGAGCTACGGGATCTAATGTACTAGAAAAATAAGCACATGGTTTGTGTGCTCCTGCTTGTTCCTGTGTGAGTACTGACAAGGCAGTACCTTCGCGTTCTGTAACAAAGAGTGTAAACTGTTTTCTGTAACATGGTGTTGCTAAGACAGGTGCTTGACATAAAGCTTTCTTTAGGCTTTCAAAAGCTTGTGTATGTTCCTGGGTCCAAGGGAGAACAGTCGATGTGGCTGCCTCCTGTGTTGTCAACTGAATGAGTGGTTTTGCTAGAAATGCATATTGCGGGATCCACTGTCTACAGTATGAAGTGAGGCCTATGAAAGCCCGCACCTCCTTTTGTGTCTTGGGTATTGGCATGTTAGCTATTAACTGAATGCGGTCTGGTGTAAGCTGCCTTCCCTCCTTGGACAGCGAGTGTCCAAGATAAATAACTCGCTGGACACAGAATTGCAGCTTAGAAGGGGACACCTTGTGCCCCTTTTCGGCTAGAAATTGTAAAACTGTCAGTGATGCTTTTTCACATTCAGGTTCGCTTCGGGCGGTGATCAGCAGATCATCGACGTATTGAAGCAGAGCAGTGTTAACTGGCATGTGGATACTGTCAAGTTCTCGTTTCAGTGCTTGGCTATAGATGCTGGGGCTTTCTGTAAATCCTTGAGGTGCGCGTGAGAATTTAAAGCTACGTCCATTTAAACTAAATCCGAATAAATATTGACTTTCCGGATCTATTGGGACGCTGAAAAAGGCATTCTTGAGATCGATTACAGTAAAGAATGTCGCTTCGGAATCAATAGCTGTCAGTAATGACGAGATATCTGGGACCACAGGGAATTGTGGCACAATGCATTTGTTTAATTCGCGTAGATCAATAACCAATCGATATACTGGCGGGGCCTTTGGATCTGTTCGTTTAAGAATAGGAATTATTGGTGAATTACATACATTGGAGTCTGTTTCTACAACTACTCCTTGGGTAATGAGCTCGTCAATGATTTGTAGTAAAGCCACTACAGCATCTGGTGGTAACTTGTATTGTCGCATTCGTGGTAGCACCACTCCTGCCTTTAATGTGACTCGATATGGTGTAATATTCATGCAACCAACATCAGTAGGGCCTTGTGCCCATAGACGTGTAGGTAAAGTCTGCAGTCGGGGATCCATGTCTCTAGACACATAATGACCTTTAAAATCACGTAAAAACAACCTTACTCCTTCCGGAGAACAACATATTATGGCTCCTAGAGCTTTCAATGTTTTTATTCCTAGCAAGTTTTCTGGACATGATTTAGTAAGCAATAAATCTGTAGTTCGGGTCAGAGGTCCTATCGTAAGTGGAAGAGGCTGTGATACTTCATTAACAATAGGTTTTCCTGAAAAACCAAGGGAAATATTCTGTGAGCCTGAGAGGGGTGCCCCTGGAACTTCACTACGTTTTATAGTTGTTCGACTTGCCCCTGTATCGAGTAAAAATTTTCTGTCTTGACCTAATAATTCACTGTGTACATAAGGTCCTTCTTGATCTACAGGGATCTCGATAAGGGGTAAGTCAACTTCCCTCTCTAGGCTAGTTCATGCGTAACGCTGGTACTCAGGATATTCATACTGTGCGGTCTGATACATTTGTCGTGTTGTTGTCTGTGTGGCAGCAACAGGCAGCGCTGGTGCAGCTGGCACAAACTGCACAGACTGTGGTGGAGCTGGCATGGACTGTGCATGCTGTGGAGCTCCTTGTTCATTCTGATCTTGTCTAAGTGGCCGTGATCTTTCTTGTGTTTTACCTATGGCGATATTATGTTTTAAAACTGGACAATCGTGTACGTAATGACCTGGCTTTTTACAATAATTACATGTCCCTTTTACAGGTCCTGCTGAATCGGAATGTGTCATACCCTTTTTATGTCCTTCAGCTGGAACTGTCTGGGAAACTAGCATTTTCATTTTCGTGTCTTTCATGCGTCTGTGTTCATGTTCTTGTTCTTCTCTAATTCTATTGTGATGGTACTGTAACATTTGTAACATTTGTGATGGAGTGTTACCTTGCCAGGTACTCTCGAATTTTAATACTCTATTCTTTACTGGGGGCAGGGCATTTTCTACTAATTTTGTTACAAACAGATGTGGGTATGATTCGCTACTTGCTTTTATGCCACTATTTATACCAAAACATTTTTCAAATCGGGCATAGTAATCACTAGTGTCTTCATCTTGCTTCTGTTTACAGGCTGAAATTGTACCCCAATCTTCCTTTTTCGTAGTTAATAAACGTGGCAGTACCTGTACTAATAAACCTGGTAGTGCTTTAGTTTTATCCCCGAGTCCTGCTCCTGCAGTTCGGGCCTTTTCTTCCGCTTCTAACACTGACCATTCTATCTTTTGGTCTCCTACCTCCCACTCTTTTTCCTTGAGTTTCTCATAAATACCAGCAGGCATTAATACCTTTAATATTGTCATAATGTCGGGATAGGTATACTCTCCCATGAGTAACATGTCTTTAATTTCTCTGTGAAAACCCGCTGGATCTTTGTCATGACTGGGTACCACTTTCTTCATTTGTAACAATTCTATTTTTGATATGGGCGTATATACAAATACGCGCTTAAACTCGTTGTCCTCGCCCTTTATTGGGTGCACTTCTCGTAAGGGATTCTGTCTATCCATGTGATACGTGGTTCTTTCCTTGACGGGCAATGAGACATGGTCTGAACATACAAAAAGAATATACTGCTTTCTTGATTCTAGAATTTCTTTAATTAATTTAGTACCTGAACCTCTCCATCTATTCGTGAGTAATTCGGTCAATATATCAGGTAAGGGACCAGGATCTGAATGTTGACTCTGATATAGTATAATGAGTTGTTGAATCATATAAATCCCAGCTAAACGCTGTTCATCTGGGGTGAGATTCAAAAATGTGCGTACTACTGTATCATCACTATATTTTCCGGGACTGTCCACCCAATGGACAGCTGCCCTGGCTAAATCTTGTTCATCCATAGAATCGAGGAAATGATAACCCCTTCGTTCTCGGAGTAATTTGTCAGCTGTTTGGAACGAATGCTCGTTAGACCTTATATGGACTATGGGTGTTTGAAATTTTCTGTTATTTTCTAGACACATCGGACGTATCGGATCAGTAAGACATCTAGTACTATTACAAGATCTTCCTTTTCCTACATAGGCTATGGTGTCTGACTGTCCTGTGGGCAGTCCTGATCCTTCCTCCTCGCTTTGTTCGAACTGGTCTACCGCTAATCTTTCTTCGTGTAGGCGTTCTATTTCTTTACGGATCTTTCGGCAC
Organism: Triturus cristatus; assembly: GCF_964204655.1. Classification (NCBI taxonomy): domain Eukaryota; kingdom Metazoa; phylum Chordata; class Amphibia; order Caudata; family Salamandridae; genus Triturus; species Triturus cristatus. The sequence continues at coordinate 409,658,519 of NC_140585.1, read as the reverse complement.
ATGGCTATTATACAATTTTGTTTATCATGTCTACCTTCTGATATATTCTGGCTCCATCTGGTAAGAATTTGCATTGCTTCCGGGTCTACCCCCGGTCGGTCTTCATTTCTGATCACACAATTTATGAGGAAACGTAACAGTTCCCCCTGTATCTCCTCTTTCTGGTATTCCATAGCTCTGTTAATACATTCTGGATCTCGCCCTGTTTGGACAAAATGGTATATTTTATCTAGATGCGCAGTCATTCCTGGTAACTTCCCTAAATACACTGCGGCTCGTCTGATACGCAAGGATGCTAGGGTCATTTCGTCCTCTTTTCCGGGCACAGGGTCATATCTGCAATCTATAAGAAGTTCCTTAAGCGTACGGGCATTAATGAGCTTGGGTGTACGTGAATGTCCTGACTCTTGAAAAGTAAGTTTATTTATTCTGGGTGGCGTAGAAAAAATATTGGTAGCACCTCCCGTAGCCCCATCTGGGGTGTCGGGTGTGAAAGGATTCGTTGAACGTGACACAGCAACTATAGGTGTGGACACAGCTATAGAAGCAGCTGTAGGAACGGATGTAGAGACAGATGTGCTTGCCGGAACTTGTTGCTGTAGAGATACGGGTACCGGATCTTGGCGTTGAACCTCCCTGATAGGTGGTCTATGTGGGGCGGAATTAGCATACTCGGGAGCTGCGTCATCTAAATATGAGGAAAGAAAAACATCTTCTGCGGTTCTAGGATGCCCCTTAGGATGTACCTTTATTGGGAATAATGGGGGTGGCAAGTCTTTCGGTTTTTCTGGAGTAGCCTTAGGTAATCCTTCGGCCAGAAGGGGATACATACCATTCATAAGGGCATTCCTTTGTCTGTCTACTTGTTCTGATTTCACTCGGATACCTTCCTCAATTAATAGATTTTCTTGAACTTTATTGGAATTCTCTTTACTCTTCTCTTCCTGTCTACGTGCTTTTTCTGTTCGTCTATGTGATTCTTTACGCCATAATTCAATGGCATCTTTCTGTGACTGTCTGACTTTCCTTTTCCATAACTCTTCTTCTACTTTCATGATGCACTCCGCATCCCAGGTTCCCGCTGCGGGCCACCTCTGACTTTCTGGTAATCCCTTGGTGTAGTCTACCCATAAATCAAGAAATAATATAGCGTCTAAGCCATGTTTATGATACATGAAGTACCCTGGAGTGTCCCTAGGAGGAATAGGAACGGCTTCTTCGAGTACCCCTTTTCTTGTAGTGATCTGTCTTAGTTTCGAAAAGAACGGCATATTGAGAACTGACCTTATACTTGATTTTGACCAACTGACCTGATACTTGATTTTTGAACAGACTTAATACAATAAACACGATAATGAACAGTCATTCATACCACAATATACAGAACGTACTTAAACACATTAAACATTAAACATTAAACCTTTAACTGAAACAACAATGATGATCGTCTGCATAACTAATCACCAAGCTTAATTCTTGACAATAATTAGATACTTCGGAATACTTGATATACTGCTAAACAGTACAGATACACTGCTAAAACAGTGCAGACCGGATTTGTGTACCCAAACCCGTCTTGACCGGCACAACCTATGTGCACGTCAGAAATGCCTCCCCAGTAATGGTACTCACCGGGTAGCTTCGGAAACGGAAGGCCTCGGTAACTTGAACTTGAACCGGACTGGACTCGACTCGACTCGTCGGAAACTGGACTCGACTTGGGACTTCGGAAACTGGTGGGCCTCTGTATACCTCGGATCTTGCTCTCTCAGCTAGGCTCTGGTCGGGATACTTCGCACTTCTCACCGCCTCGTCTGGGTGTTGATCGCAGCCTCAGTCGCCCCCGCTTGACCGGAGGGAGATACAGGAAATCCTGCTGGTACGCGTTATTGTCCGTCCAGCTGTGGCAGGAGACCGGGCCTGCAACGCACCGCCGGCGCGTGAGATGAGAAAGTGTCCCTGTTCGGGCGCCATTCATGTGGTAAATAAAATTCCTTTACCTGGACTTAATTTGATACAGAAACATAATAAAATAGCTCAGTAAAATGAGAGGCAGAATCCGTGGTATTAGAGGTTCGGAATGGGCTTTATTCCAGTGATCGATTATAATCGGTTGCTCCAAGTTCCATCACCACGGAGGTTCAGGAAGTGAAGTACATACATTATTGACATGAAATGACTTTTATAGATCATACATTACAATGAAGCGAATGCAATAGGCGTAACAATTGATAAGGAAAATGACGATTTATCTGCGTAACCAAAAATGGGTGTAATAAAGAGTAAAAAGGAACATAATTGGTTATGATGTCACATATAGGTGGATCTATAAGATAATACTTGGCATAGATGCGCGCGCAGCAGCATGACGTATGATTGACGTGCAACTAGGGGGTGAAGGGGACTTGACATTTAGCTCTACATGTGGAGACGAAAAGTCTGGGGGGTCAAGTCAACCTAATCCCAAATCATATCTAACATCCTATGTTTAAAGAACTATGTTATCCACAAAAGAAGGACTCTCGGACAGAATCTATTCTATACTGACTGTGCGTGCGTGTACAAGCGTCTAAGTGTCTACACTAAATGCGAGGGCAGGAATCTTCCATAGTAACAGGGCTATGAATTACTTGTATAAAGACAGAGAAGCCGGGCCTTTTGCTCGGTAGCTGGAAGAATGTTTACTTAAACTACTAGGCAGGAATGCATCGGCTGAGGGGGAAGCAGATAATTCGAAGGTGAAATACAGTTCTTGGCAGAGAATAGGCTGATGTCAGGCTTCGTGAGCCGCGCAGAGAATGAGACAAAGTTCATGGTCACAGATGCAGGCTCAGACTGGAGCTTTCAGAGGCAGAAGGCAAGAAGAGTTTTGATGACAGAATCAGGGCCTACTTGCCTGGACTGAAAAATGGCATAAGTGAACCATATAAAGCCGGTGGCCTTTCGTACTTAGGAATGGAATATCCGGCCTATTCATGGCGGATCTGACAGAGGACATGTTAACGGTGGACGCACATGTATTTGCGTCTTCATAACTGGAACTGGAGGAAACATACATGTACTTGTAACATGCACATAGAACCGTTGGGGTCCAAGATAGGGGACATAACTGACCAGAAAAATCCATATTTCCACACTTAGACCGGGCTCTTTTGCATCCTCGATTGCACAGGATGATCCATGCAAAATATAATTATCAGGTGATTCTTTGCTTAGTGCAAATGTTTTGCTCCTGTTGCCCTGTGCAGAATTTCTCACTCACGATGTTACCCCCCCCCCCCCCCGCACCGGCGGAATGTAATAAGCCCTGTTTCCAAAAGCATTTAAATAGTCTGACCAACAGATATTTGCCCACAAAAACAAGATAAATCATGCGCAATGTCAACATGTGCCCATGCACACTTTTCCTTCCTTACGTTCATATAAGTTTCATTAAGTCTCTCGAGTGTTGCGCATGGAAAGCTTCCGAGTGCCCGCCATATCTGCACGTACGTGCTAGACTCCTGTTGCAACATGTGTGCTCCTGAGCAGATTGCGCTGTCGCATGGCTCTGTCCCCTGCCTGCCTAGATCGGTCGCTCTAAGAAGCGGGGTAACTCCCTCTGGGCTAGAAATGTGGGGACTTTAACATTGTAGTGGTAACTCTATACCCACTTCCCCGTGAGTAAGAACATTGGCGCGCTTATAAAAAGCCGCGCACTCCATCAGATGGTGACACTAAGGTTACGTTATACTCACAACATATCCTGAACCTGGTGACAGGATGAATGATTAAGTGACCAGTAAGGTGTTGAACTGTATGAAACCCCCATAAATGCCTCTTTAAGCAATACAGATCGTTAACAGTGACTGTGCGCCTACACGGCGCTGTGCATGTAACCTGACCCCAGAGGAGAGGAATGCAGCTTCCACCCTGCGCACCGCTGCTCGTTCCCACAAGCAAAACACTGTGGGAGTGAACATTTACCAAAAAGGTGGAACATGCGCCCACCTTTAGCCATTTGCAGGCTGCAAAAAGAAAATGACACAGCCAACAGCCAACCCAATGAGTGGGGGGGGGGAGTCAGACCCACACAGAGAAGTTTAAAGTGCTTACAAGAAGCCTCGCAGAGCAGTGCATGCGCGCTGGCTCAGGCTCGACCTAAAAAGGGGGTCTAATGAAGTTACTAGCATATTTCATGATTGTTTCTCTGTACTTATTTTCTGCAATAAGGAAACTGCCTCATTGGCTTTCCACAACATTTTAAACTTACTATGTTAAATTTTGAGTCAAGATTGTTAAACTATTTGTGCTTGTTCCCCAGCATTTGTAAAGTTCGCAAACAGCAGTTGCATTTGTTCACAGTTCAGAGCAGTATCAAAGGGCAAGTCAGGAAATATCTATGTAGATCTGGCAGGTCTGCAGGCATTCTAAATAATTTCACCTCCCTTGCCTTACACAGAATGTCTTCTTTGATGGAAAAATCCACACAAAAAACTAAAACTCTGCCTGGCTGCCCATCTGTCTTGAGTTTCTGAAAATGAATCCTATGGCTCTGGCAATTGTCAGGTTATCAAGAGAATACTCTGCTCTTCCTGGAATGCCAACCAAGCCAAGTTTTTATTGTCTGTAATGATTCTCTCAATCTTTATTGTTGCATACAACATATTCCACATGTCTGAATTGACAGGTATTCTCCAGCTCGTTCATTTTTCCTCCTTTCCTGTGATTTGGTCGGACATACTCTCCATCAGAAAGGCAACCTTCTACAACTTTTATTTTTGGATATTTCCTCAGTTGTTATCTTCTGTAGATAATTGGTGTGCTGAACTGTGTTGAAGATTTGCTGCAGAGCGCCCTGCATTTTACTTCTAGTATTGCCTTCCTCCTTCTCCCCCAACTTATCCTCAATCTCCTTCTTCTGACATGACTCTTCTATCATCACCACTGTCGGAGGTGAGATTGCTTGAAAAGTCACACATGGAAAACAACTCTATATCCGTTCCTTCATCAAGAGTCTCTTCACTTGAAGGTTCATATCAGCCATTTCCCCTGTTCAACCCTGATACAAAATGTATTCTAAGATTCTGGCTATGCTCTGGTAAGGTCATCAGGAGTGTTGCTTCTTCCCAGTAGCAGGGATTTGCTCATGCACTAGACAAAAATGGCACATATCAACAATGGCAGCTGTCCTTTATGATTCTTTTAGAAGTAGTAAAGGATTTGACAGTGATATATTTGGGGTGTGATGCAAAATGTGTACATGGACAATTTGTTATCATCATTATACAAGCATTCTGAGCAAACACCTTTGCTAGGATCATGATAGCCAGGGCAGCTGCAGATCTAGCCCGGTCTCGTGTTTGCTATTCAACATTTATTTGGAGCCCTATTTCAGGCAAATTCTGAAAACTAATCGTATTCATGCTGTGAAGATCAATGGGTACATATTCACTCTATATGCCTATGCTGATGTGGCAGTTTATACCTCATCAGAAAAGGAGGCGATATCAGCAATTGAGGAGGCGGCAATAACTACTTTTGGGTCAGTTTCAGGCTAATTTTAGATTCCACTAAAATGAAAATCCTCACTATTTATAATACTGGTCTAGATAATATTCATTTAGTTCAGGAAACCTCTTTTTGGGGAGTCCAGCTAACCAGTGACATTAGCTTAGTGGTGAAATGAAATTATGAGACACTTTCAAAGGCTTCAAATATATCAATGCAGAACTACCATCCCCTTCATTAAAATGACCATACTTCCTAGGTTCTCATTTCTTTTCCACGTAATCCCATTATTCCCATTGTCAACCCCATAAACAATTTTTGCTGTAAACTGGAATCGGCCTTTAATAGCTTTATTCGGGGCTACAGGGAGCCAAACAAGCCATTTGTTTCTTGAAACATTGTTTAATTAGGTAGTGGGTGAATATGGTCCAAGTTTCATTTCTATTATTGGGCAGCTGGAGGAATTAGGATGGTGACCTCACTTTCTGATTTTCTGGATAATAACATACCCACAATTTTCCATATCTTCATTGGAGATGCAGTCTTTGAAAATCTGCTTGCAGCATTTGAAAAACCCATTGGTTTTTCAAAATAAATCATAACTACTACAGAAGAGTTAAATTCAAGACAATTCTCTCTGTTCTTGCAATTTGGAAAACATAGTGTCAGATGTTTCAAATCAATGCATTACCTTAATATACCCCTTTATGGTGGGAGTATTTGCTTCCAAAAATGTTTAGAGATTTGAGTAGTAGTATTTGGGCTTACAAGAGGGTTGACACAATTGGTTGCCTATAGAGTAAAGTGTGATAATTTAGTGAATTGCATCAATGTTATGACATCCCCAAGAGTTTTTAAAATACCTTCTATTTTGTGATTTCTTGCCTAAAACCATCGCATGGAGAATCACTACGTATAAGAATCCTTTATGGTAATGTTAATGAACAGGACAGAAACCGCCTCTATTTGTGCTCTAAAAATAATATGGGGCCCGATATATGACTGGTCCCAATAAACTGGTTTAAGGATGTCATTTTTATAAATTGTGTAGTTAATCTAGATTTGAAATTGATTTACAATTAAGTTACCTACAATTTATATGTTGATTTATTTCCTCATCTGGTTAATTTTTACCCTTCACTTTGTTGAATTGTTACAATGTGTTTGACTTTGCTTGAGCATCTTATGCTACTTTTCTCTATAGAAGTAAGAAATGTCATTTAAAATTTGAGATGGATTAACACTATGGTAATATCTGTGAAAACCCACTCTAATTCCAATCAGACTCTGAAAGGGTTTATTGACAATTAGTAATCTGTAGTCACAGAGGTAACTGGCGAGCGGTTCCCCAGACAAAGGTCATTTGAGCATAGAGAGTAGATAGGGGTCAAATGTCAACCATATTATAGGCACATTTCTAGAAGTAGTCACATAGAACATTCTTACAATGAACATAGCTGGTGCCTAGAGTGTGTGGCCATCATGTAATAACAAAAGTGTAAACAGCTTTTGGCTGACAAGTTCATCTTGGCTTTAATGCCTCAGGAACCAAAACGCCAAGCAGCTGCCCATCAAAGACGGACACTTAATGTGGGCAGTGTTAGCCTGAGCGAGAAAACATGGCCGAAGCAGGATACAGTTACACTAATACCAGCAAATGTGTTCACGCTTTGATGGATGGTTGCAGTACAAAACGTAAAGGAAAGTCTCTAAATTCACCAGGTGGAGTAAATTGACAAACTTTAGTTAATACGATACCTGTGATTTTACGCATGACATTGCATATACTACAAAAACAACAACTGATGGACAGAATGCAGAACAATGTCATACATTCACCCCAGCACAGAGATCTGGGCCTAAGTCCATTGTTTTTTTGCTCACCATGCCATTCCAGTTTGAACCCAGCCATATGCAATTCAGTCTTGACTAGGGGTGGGTGGAATTTGCGAAATTCACTTTCGCAAATTATCGCGAAAAGGTTAAAAATCTCCGCAAACACGCGGAAATATTGCGAAGATGCGGATGTTTTTTTCCCGCCCGTTCGCGGTATTTTCTGCGTGGTCGTGGCTCGCCAACTTACCCATGCGGTTGCTCGCGGGCGCGGACATCTTGTTTTCACTTGTCTCGCGGTGCATGATCGCGAGAAGAAAGACGTGATCGCGCGACGCATGACGTTACTGCGGGCGCGAACTGTCGCGAGACAGCGCAAATGGCTACCAACAATCCAACATCTCGTGGAGAACGCGACCGGATCGGGAAAACTTGTCAGCGAACGCGGGGATTCAGGTAAGGCGATCGCGCGCACGCGAGAATGTATTATTTTACAGCGCGAGCAAGCAAAACATTTCCGGTAAAATGAGGATTGCGGAAATTTTGACATTTTTGCGCTCTCCGCGGAACGCGAAAATGTCAAATTATCACAATTTCCGCGAGCAGAACGGAACTTTAGCCCAGGCCTAGTCTTGACCCTGTGCCTCATGGGAACAGTCCAGCCCGAACTGCCAAGCCATGTCCTCGCTGGACTGGATCCAAGCATCCTAGGACCGGTTTCGGGGTTTCACCCCTCTTCAGCCAGGATAGCTTGATTCCAGTGGCATGGAGAGCATGGTGACAAATGCAAAAACAACAACTGATGGACAGAATGCAGAACAATGTCATACATTCACCCCAGTACAGAGATCTGGGCCTAAATCCATTGTTTTTATGCTCACCATGTCATTCCAGTTTGAACCCAGCCATATGCAAATCAGTCTTGACCCTGTGCCTCATGGGAACAGTCCAGCCCAACTGCCAAGCCAGGTCCTCCCTGGACTGGAACCAAGCATCCTAGGACCGGTTTCAAATACCATTGCATATACTACGACAAATTGTATCATCAACATTTGAGTCCTCAAGTATGATCCATTAATGTCAGTATTGCAGACCTCACTGCTGACATCTCTGTAAAGTTGCGGTTCAGGAAAAGCACAATGATTCAGCAATTACCATTAACACATTAATGTCTTGTTATTCATTGATGTTTGTTCATTCTTCTGTGCATCAAACTTTAAAATATCCCATGTAATCATGTACAAAAATAGCTAAGTACAATATCATTTCCCCACTCCGCGCTGGTAACGCCTTAGAAATCCATTCATCAGAGAGGAGTCATTAGCAGGCGCTTTCTCAGGCAATGACTCTCGCCGTGACCACCCCCCCCACCCCCCCCCCGCATCCGCGGTGCTCCGGTTGCTTCAGAAACCTGCCAGGTGTTCCGGTGCCTAATGATTAGGCAAGAGGTGCTCGGACTCATTTCCCTCAGCAGGTAACACTCTAGGATGTTTACGCTAACACAATAGAGGAATTACATGCACATTTCAGTCAACCACCTTAATGAGCCATTTTACCCCTGTAACTTAATTAGATACAAAACATCCTTCAAGGATATTCTTAGATGTAAACAAGCTTAATTCAAGGCGGGCACGCACAGCCTCTGTGCAATACATTTTTCTTTTACATTAGTTGCTTTAGGGTCACGTTTATAGCCTCTGCCGCCTACAACAGTTCAACTTAAGTTTACGTACATGAAGAAACCTATTGGCATGGACCATCTTCAGCCCATTCAGGGCTGGATCCAGTTGAACTGACTCCAAATTAACAGTATAAGTGATTCCTCCTCTTTGCTGCAACTGGATAATTTGCACTCACACACTGGTCCATTACTGTAATTGTAAAGCAACATCACGATTTAAACAATGGCACCAAACCGTTACCAAGGCAATATGTTTCCCTCCTATTGTTTTGACGTTAGAGGGCTGGTTGTAGTTCATGACACAGGCTAGAGAGGTGCACTGTGAGAGCCCTCTAAATATCTCAAGTGCATGCCGCGTGTCAAACCCTGCCCGTATGTCACTATATTGACCGGTACTGCATAGTACAGGTCAATATATGTCTTTTTTGAATGTTCGATGTTTCAGTGGTGGGGTAGTGGTGCATGTTGCAGATCACAATCTGTATGCATTTTTGAAAGCTGACCAGATATATTCCATATTAAAATGAGAGTAAACATGAGGGTTACTTTAGAGTTTATTGGATGCCTCAGTTGGCATAGAGCAAAGCAATGCAACAAAACAATGTGTTGCATGGGAGACAGTGGGACTCTTTAGCTCAGTGACCCCTTGTGTGGGATCGCTATCAATAAGATAAAGGAATATGGTTATGAATGGAGGGCTGGAGAGGCCCACCTAAGGCAGTCTGGGCCTTCTTTATCTCATCACCCTGTCAGAAATGACACAGTAGAGTAGATCATTTGAATCAAGCACTCCTATTGGCACACGGGATTTTCACTCCAAAGAGTGGACAATAGAAAGATGAACCGTTTGAATCAGTTTTCCTCTGCTGGGCACATGATCATACTGAATAACTAGGGGCATAATCCGTGACATCACAGCTGAGCTGACCTAAAGTAATCCCCTGCCATCTTTTAAAAACCTAGTGTTGGAAATTGGATTGTTAACAGGGGCAAATGTATATCTGCCACTGGCAATAAGGCCACTAACACAGTATAGTGCTCAGAATCGGTCTTAGAAAATTATTCCTATGCTCAACCCTTGGTAGCTTGGCTGCGTGCAGGCAGGCGTAACTTTAAAGACAGGTAGGTAAAGCATTTAAAAACACCAATACAGAAAATAATTAAGACACAATGCACAATAAAAATCCAACACTACTTTATAAAAATAGGAAATATTTTCATATTTAAAATTACACCAAAACGACGAAAATCCAATGTAGGGAACCGGAGATGTGAGTTTTCAAAGATTTAGCATTATCTAGCACATAGAAACCTATAGCGCCTTATCGCGACATCTGGTCGCGATAGATCGGGTCAAAGTCAAAGTTTCAGGCCGATTGCGATGGAGACCTGTGCGGCTACCCCTTGCGGTAGGTCTTGTCAAAGTTTTTACCTTCTGACTTAGAAACTTTTCTGGAGCTTTTCTTCCCGGGTTCTCTCGAAACTCTCAGCCAGTCCGGATTCGGTGAGGGTTCGCCGGATTGCCTTGCAACAAGCTCCCGGTCAAACTTACAGAAGCCAGACCTCCGGAGCGTTCCAGCGGGACGAACCAACGATCCAGGCCAACTTGTGGTCAAAGGCAGGCCGCTTGGCTTTCGTAGTAGCTTCCGGTCACCTTTTCTTCGTTCGGACTTAGAAACTTTTACAGAGCTTTTTCTCGATGCTCTTCACCACGCCAGATTCGGTGAGGGTTCTCCGGCCTCGGATTTCAACTTCTCCCTGTGAAACTTCAGAAGTAGGACCTACTGAGCTTTTCAGGGGGACAAACCTGGATGGCAGGCCGAATTGCAGTTGAAGGCAGGTGGCTTGGCTGGCCAGCTTGAATTGGTCCCCTTATGGAGCTTTTTTCCAAAGCTGCTCCAAAGTTCTCCAAACTTTTGGAACTTCTTCCTGAAGTTCCCCAAAGGGTCCCAAAGTGTCACAAACTCACTTCAAGGGTTTGGAAGCTCCAAGATAGTCCTTGAAAGTTGAGGACTTGAGTTCCCACAATCCACTTGGACAAAACCCCTACAAATCCACTGATCATGCTCTGGGTTGAGAATTCTTGGTGGTGATGTTCCATGTGAGCTCTGTTAACCTGAAGCTTGCAGGGAGCCCACTCTTTAGTCCTTTTACAGCATGGTAGTCCACAGAGCTGTAGTTCCAGATTGTGCAGAGGGTGCAATCTTCGAGTGCAGGCCATAGGAAATGCAAATCAAACTTTTCAGCATGGCCCGTCTTGCTTTCTTAGGTATAAAGCAGCATATCTGAGAGGCTCTGCCCCTCTCAGATACTTATTCCAAGTTCTCTGGGTCAAGCAGGAGGTCACTCCTGTCCAAGGGTGTAGGGGTACCGCCCCATGGTATTACCACTTCCTGCAGAGTGTGGCACTATTTTGTCCCAGAGTGCACAACTTCTTCCAAATTCATAATGGCTGATTTTCCAGCAGAGAGAGAAGAGCTGGCTAAACACACCCCTATGAAGGCTAATCTCCATAGTCTCTCTCCCCCTTGCATCTTCTCATTCCTTCCTTACGCTTATCGTCTGGCTGGGCTCAAAAGAGTAGAGTTGTAAATGACACTGGTGTTGTCCCCTTCCCTTGAAGTCCATTTTTTATGACTCCTCCCCCTGCTCTGGCATTCCTATGTAACAGAACACGGTCCTCCCAGCAGAGCTGGCCAACCTCAGGGGCTCTTTAATCACCTCTTCAAAGAAGCCTGGCTAATCCACTTAACTCTGACCAATCAGGACAGACCACTAGAAGGCTGAATCTGGGCTTACAGACAAGAAAGTCTTATAACTTCTTATCTGTACATTTTAGGAGAAATTCAACAATAGCATATTGTTGAGTTTATTAATACCATTCTGGGAAGTCTTCGAATTGTAGTTTTTTGCCTTCTCCTATCAAGCGTTAGTAGTTAATAACTTCTTGCCATGTTAACCTATGTGACAGGGGATTTGCAATGGGAAAATGACTTGGGCAATTTTTCCAGTACCAGGGCTCATACAAACATATTTTATAAGTACTTTACCTATATCTCCAGGGTCCCCCACCCCTGGAACACCTAGGGAAGACTTTAGGGGTCCTGAATGTGTAGAAATATTGCTAAGCCTCTCTCCACAGTGCTCCTAGCACCAAAGTCGATTTTGTGCAGCCCTTTATCAGAATCTGGGGAGTGAACTGTGGCATTTCACATAACCCAGGGCATATAGAACTCATTTTATAAGGGTCCGCCTTATAAATAGATGACCCCCCCACCCCGGGGAGGCCCTGGGGATACCTAATATGCCAAAACATTGTAGGCTATTATCCATTTTGTAAGTGCCCCAAACACCAAAGTCGAGTTTGGGCACCATTTACTTTTTAAAAGGAGTCCTGCAACACAGAGCTACGTTTAAACTGACCTCCGGCTTCAGCAGTGCACGCATGCAAGTGCAGAAAGGGCTGCTGGTGTATAAACTGCCATGCCCTAATATATGCTAGGGACTTAAAGGTAGTTTCGGTCCCCCTGCCCTATTGTGTGGACAAGGGCCTTATAGGATAGGTCATGCCAATCACAGGGGTACCCCAACCCATAGTGTACCCTAGTGTATGTAGGTGTTTTCACAGTATTCTAAGTGTCTCTTTCAGCATAGCACTGACCCAGGGCCTGGTTAGGCAGAGCCCAGGGCCAGTCAGAGTCAGTTACCACCAGCATCAGTCAGTAAAACGTTGGGGGTTGTCCAGGCCACAGGATGACTTTGCAACACCTAGGAATTATGCTTTCTTGGATAGATTGTGGCTGAAAGTGCAAGAAGTGTTTTACATTGTTGTTCTAATGTAGGGTAAACACGTTTTACCAATCTTTTCATTGTGTTTGAACCAATTGTAGAGCTGAAGGGCCTATCTCTACCTCTTGAGTGTGTATTTAAATTTGAGTTTATAGATAATTCAATCTACAATTCTGTGAAAAGCGGACTGGAAATTAGAAGCTATGTAATTATGAGATGTTGTTTCTCATAGACTAGTTTATGGAATTGTTTGCTCCTTTTACAACGGTTTTTGCTATTTTTGGTGGAACAAAAAATTGAAATGGAATCTTCCAACTACTACTTTAACAACATAATGAGGAGCTGAAAAAATATATTAAATGCATTTATTTCTGTTTTGGGTTCTTTTAGGCCTAGGTATCTTTTTGTGAAATATGCATATGTTGAAAACGTAGACGATGAAAGATTTAACATTATTTTTGGGATACAATAGTAGTAGTGGTAGAAAAAAACGATTTGAGTGCAGTTTAACTTAAGGCAGATTTGCAGTTAAAGGAAATACCACAAGCCTTGAAAAGGCAAATATTTCGAAAAACATATGTCAGCTCAAATCAAGGTGTTTTTGGACACACGATATTGAAAGTGAAGACAAATTTGAATGTATGGAAATAAAACTGAAGTGAAAACCATAGAATATAAAAAATTACATTCACGACAAAAGTGAAATGTAGATATTTATTTAAAAACGTACATTAACGTGCCCTCAAACATGAGGGTAGTAGGCCTGTGACTGACTACAATTTAATATTTTCTGAATCATCCTGTAAGTAAGTAGGTTGGTACGCAAAACATTGGATTTACAAGACATTGGTGAAAATATTGCAACCCCTGTTTCAAAATCTAACATTATTACTTCTGGACACAGGTCCGTAGTAATATACTTTAGCAGTTAGCGACAGACATAAAGAACAACATAATATGTTTTCACCAATGGAGGAGGTTCTAGCAAGAAACATTTTTGCCATTTTCTCCTGGAAATTTTCTATGTTTTTAGGGTGTTTACTGGAAACTAAAAATAAGAGCAAAACAGGGTATCAAAACCTGCATGAAAAAAAATGTTTTTTTGCAGGTGGCTCGATGAGCTGCCACCTACCTGGCTGTCAAATCTGTGGCACTCTGTTAACCCACAGATATTATTTAGAAACACTTATTACAATGCAACCCAATGGTTGAATACAAAGGGTTCAAGTAGTGTTTGGTGGCAAGGAATTGTCCTGTAACAGAATCACTAAAAAAATAATAGTCAGTAAAGTACATGCATCTTGTGCAAACAAGTGCTCCATTGTGGCAAAACTGGCCGTTACTCCATGAGTACAAGCAGTATGTGGAAGAATCTTCAGGCTAAGCACCTTAGCCACATAGATCATATAGATCATGCGGAGGGACCACAATGGAGAGCAGAAGGGGCAGAAGTTGATGAAACTGATGACAGTATGTAATTTCATGTGTCAGTGGTGATGCCATCAATTCTGTAATTTTGCATATCATCATTGATCCAATATATCAGGTCATAAGCAGTGCATGTTGGGGCGTAAATTATAATTTGGTGAATTTCAGTGTTTTTGTTGGCTTTCAACATTAGTTTTTATATTATTGCAAGATTTAACTATAACACCACTTTAAACTTTGTATTTTTTGAGGGAGTTTCGAGAGATATTTCTTTAAACGTATGCTAAAATCTTATTACCTTAACTAACTATAAATTCACTTTAACGTTTTAAAATTATGCACTACCCCATTAAACTTGGGAAAAGTACAGTGAAAAAAAGACAGTACAAAAGTCAGGTGCAAATGAACTTTGTGGAAGGGAATGCAAGTTAAAAATAGTTAAACCTGACACCTTATTGCCCTTTCCAACACCCTGTAGCCCCTTCCACAGTGACCAAGTACCAAATACTAAAAGCCTGATTACATTGGTCTGTAAATCCTACTTTGAGTGCAAATGCCTGTTTGTGCTGAAAACAGGATTACATTTGCCTGACACTGGTGTTTACTCCAGCAATTTGCAACAGTTGAAACCTGCCAGAAAACGTGGAAGCGAATAGTGGTTGTTCAATGTTTGCACTCTTTCGGATGTACTGCAAGGTGTTATTCCACATTCTGAGTTCTCTAACTTGGATTTGTGTGTATGTTGTTCTCCCACAAATTATACGATCCCAATCTGAGGAAAATAGCTGGGGCGCCGTTCACACCCATACCTTGCTCCCTGACATTATCGGAGCGTCAGACAGTGCACTCTCTCTTTTGGCCTACTAACTTTGTGACAAAGCTGCTCCCCTCAGCAGTCTCATTGGGACAAAACCTTTGCCATCATATGTTTAGGAGCAGTGGTTAGAGAAGTGAACTGTGCTGTGGTAATTAATGTCCTGAGTCGCTGAAAAGTCTCCCCAAATATTTAGAACAGGTTTGTAGAAGTTTACTACCTCCCGCTCTTCCTTGTCCTCTACTTATTCTCCCGCCCTGCCTTGTAGGTATACTTAAGACAACACTATTTTTGTCCTACTCAATCTTGAGATTTACAGAAAATAGAGGTCTTTCAATGTGCCAGCACAAGGTTGTTCCGCACGTTAGAAGGGGAGGGGGGCAACAGATGGGCCATTATTCCCCAGACCCTGCTTTTTCAGGGCGCTACACTTGTCCCGCAACACATATTTATAGATTGCAAGCCTGCACTGTTTATTAATGAATGGGGAGCTGACTCCACTCGGTGGTGTGAGATGCTGGACCTGCCTTGTCTTCTCTCAACTTACAAGACATGTTTTAAACCTTAGGCATAGCTCCTCATGCTGCCAGGGTCCTCCTGAAGTTGTGGCCCAGCCCCCAAAACGTCTGCACCTGAAGGTGAAGGGTGTTTATAACAGCACTTTGTTCATGTTTCTTTCTAGGGGCGGAAGAACTGTGTTGAGCTGTTTGTGTCCCCTCTGAAAAGGAGCATCGGCGTCCCTGACACACTGCCCTCTGAAGAGGTTCTGCGCTCCTTGAAGATCAGCGTGTTGCACCAGAAACTCTCCCACTTTGGAATCCTAGAGGTCTCCCCGGAAGTAAGACCGTCTTTGTTGCGTCTTTGTCTTCTTAACATCATGCAAGCCAATGATTTGGGGATTGAATTGTCAACAAAAGCAAAACATAATAATAGTCTGAATAATAAATGCTCTTTAATGCCTTAGTACAAAAACTGCTTTCAATAATCACAGAGAAACAGAACAAGCGCCCGCCTTTACACAGGGAGAGCCGCCAGCAAGGGAATTTAACGTAACTGTGGGCAAGTGCTCGCCTCTATTCCAAAGTTGAAAAGACTCTCTTAGTTAAAATAATAAATACAAATTGTCATAGCTTCTTCAGAGGATACGACTAATACAGGAAAATAACTAATGTTGTAATACGTTAACCCCATTCAAAAGGTGTGTCAATAATCCAGCATCTATGCATTACTACCTAAACCGTGCTAACCATTGTGCTACTAAGGCTAATAGCAACGTGCAAATACTAGGCATGTTTTACCAGAGATATTACTGTACAATTTAGGAAACCCAATTTGTTAATCCATCCTGGCAATAATCACTATGTCAGGACAATGTGTAAATAATGGCAGTACGTATGGTTTCAACTGCACTGTGTGATGCATTGCCAGCGCTCTGTGTGGCATGTTGGCCTACAAATAAATGCAAAGGCACCTCCCTGAAAATGTCACCACTTGAACAGAGCGCACATGCAACAACCTGTTGCATCTGCTGTAAGATATTTTCAAGAATGGCATTTGTGCTCTTCTTTCCCTGTTTTATTTTGGAGAGTTGAGCACATTTGCTTTCTACATTTGGCTGGTGATGTTTTCATGGGGTAATTCCGCTCGTGGTATGTTTAGGTTTTAATTTGGCTTATTTTTAGCATTGGTTGCACGGGGAGGTGGGGGAGTTAATAAAAAAACAAAAACAAAATTAACTTACCTTCGCCTCCGGTCCCGCGTCCCGTCTCCTCTCTCTGCGCTTCTCTGGAAGCAGGCCGCCTCCCTCTCCTCCCCTAAGCCAATCACAATGCTTCAATTGCAGCGTTGTAATTGGCAGGGACACCGACCCTGCAGGCATCTATGGGGAGGCCATTTTCTCTATGTAGGCTGCATGCAGCCTGCATTGAGAAAATGCAGTGTGCATGACTGGTTTGTTCGGCCATGGGCCCGAATAAACAGTCAGCGCCCACAGCAGTGGGCAAGCCACTTCTCCCCTGCCTGGAGCAGGAACGCCCACCAGCCCGCCCCCACCTAAACCCTGCCCTCTGCTTTCCCGCAGTGCGAGAAGCAGAAACATAAAATGGTATTCATATTACCATTTTATGTTTCAGCTTCTCGCACTTTGAGAAAGCAGTGGGGCGATGCTCCTCTGCCCACGTGGAGGAGCCGCTCCTGTCTAATTTGCTTTAAACGTTACTTTACCAGTTGTCGTCTGGCACAGGGAAGCCTGTACGAGCGGTCAGAGGTTGCTGGACCTCGGGTTGGTTTTAGTTTTCCCTCGCCTGTTTATCATTCTATGAACTGCACCACGATCGGTGCCTGCCACACCTCTGGCCACGGCCCTCCTAAGACGGCTTCAAAAGATCACGACAAGGTTGGTGCAATCGTTGTTTTCCTTGTAAAAGGCACTGATGTGCCCATTTTCGGAGTTGTCTGGCTCCACAGGCTGCGCCACCCTTGAACAGGGCTCTGGCACGTTTTTAGAAGTTATATTTGGTTTATGCTTTATTTCACTCCCCTTCTAATTTGCTTTTAAACGTTACTTTACCAGTAGTCCTCTGGCGCAGGGAAGCCTGTACCAGGGGTCAGAGGTTGCTGGACCTCGGGTTGGTTTTAGTTTTCCCTCACCTGTTTTTCATTCCATGAACTGCACCGCGATCGGTGCCTGCCACATCTCTGGCCATGCCCCTCTTAGGACAGGTTTCGAAAGTCTTCCGGCAGCAGGTCCGCACAGCGGGCGCGCCAAAGGCGCACCCAAGGCGAGCTTGTCTGCGCCCTTCCGTGCCTGGACCGGGCCCAGGACCCGTCCCCCTGGTCCGATGTGCCCAGTGCAAACACAGAGCACTTGCTGTACGAGAGACACGCTCCTCAGTCTTCGCCCTGATGGTAAGAGTCCTCAATGCTCAAGATTCTGTCCGGCATTACTGCCAGAGTATAATGAAACACTCTTTCAGGGTTGTAAATCCATGGTATTATTCTCTGAGCCAGTACAGCATTATCATAATAGTAAGATCGCAAGAACTAAAGACAAAATAGAACCCAAGACCTGTAGTAGCATAATATGTATCTTACTAAATACCAGGCCCTTAGTTACGCATAATATGAATTTCAGGAGTTTGCGATATTACATCAGGCAGGCCTTATTTTTATAACCGAAACGTGGACAGATGTGAACTCTGGCCCGGACATGGTGGCTGCTACCCCTCCAGTCTATAACATGTTTTGCCTAGACAGACATAAGGTTAAAAATGGAGGAGGTTTAGCGATACTATACCACAACCGTATGCAGGCAGTTTTCAGACCAGCACAGGCAGAGGGCCTTGAAGCATTATTTTTCTCCATTGAAATTTGGAAATCAAAGTCTTTCAATTGACTTTTGGTCTACCAGCCTCCTGGACCGAGAACCCATTTTGGAGATTTAGTATGTGCTCTATTGGAACCATCAATGTCCAGCGCTGATTTGACAGTACTGGGGGACATGAATTTCCATATGGAATCTTGCAAAGATAGAGACTACATTGGACTACTAGAAACTATGAATGGACTGGGACTTGGGCTGAAAACAAAGGGCTCCACCCACCAGGCTGGCCATATGTTGGATGTAATGTTTTCCAACAATTCTTATATTAATCCAGTGAATCTTCCACTAACTAGGACAGACCACTCGGCTGTGAAATGGCAGCTTTCGACAGTAGCCACAGTAAGACGAGTGCCCAGAAACTCTCTGTACTCTGGCAGGGCATGGCATAAAATACAAGAACATAAATTTCTACACCAGCTTACAAACTTGGCCCCCAAATTCTCTGAAAATTCAGATCAGATGGCAGAGAACTTCTCATCCTGGATAGACGAGATAGTGACTAATTTAGCTCCCTTAAAACATGAATTTAGCTCAGAGAAGCACTCCCAGCCATGGCATAGGGAGTCAATAAAACAATAGAGACAAGAATGTCGCAAACCGGAGAGAAAATGGTGGGAAAAGTATGAGGAAAAGTAAGGGAGCAGTATAAAATTACATTAGCGGAACACAAACAGCTTATTCTGACTACCAAATCAGGATATTATTGTGAACAAATTGAAGTAGCCTGTTATGCAAATAAAATGCTCTTCCAGGTCATAAAAAACATACAGTATCCATTAGCCTAATGTAGTGATCAATAACCAGGAAGTTTGAAACTCAGTTGCTCACTTCTTTCAAGATAAGGTTATTAATATTCATAATCAGTTAGCTACCTTTACTAAGGTTCCCATAGATACAACGCAATGCCCCAATCTGGAGCTGGAGAGCGCAAATTTTATTATTGTCAATCCACCAACAGCAGAATAGATAAGAAAATTGATTCCCATTGCTAAATCAGGCTCTCCCAATGATCCTTGTCCACCCAAGATATTTCATATGGCACCAGAACACCTCGCACTTCGACTAGCCGATATTATGGTAGCAATGTGCAAGCAAGGAATATTCCCCAATGACTGGAAATCAGCATCAGTTCTCCCACTCTTAAAAAAACTAATCTCGACACTAAAGAGTTGAGTAATTATAGACCAATTTCTAGGTAGAAAAAGTCCTCAATCAACAATTAATGGACTACATTGATAGAAATAACTTATTGTATGATACCCAGTTTGGTTTTCGAAAAGAACACTGTACAGACTTTACACTGGTAACCGCGACGGAAGAAATAAGAGCTACTCTTGATCTTGGAGGAAATGCCGCCCTGGTACTATTGGACCTCTCCCCTGTGTTTGACACGTTAAACCACTGGGTGCTGGTTGATCGTCTGCGGAGAATGGGAATAGGGGGTACACACTGAGCCTTCTTCAGTCATTTTTGACAAATAGGCAGCAAAAAGTCTTGGTGGACAATTTTACTTCCCAATCCTACCATCTGCCCTGTGGGGTACCGCAGGGCTCATCCCTGAGCCCCACGTTGTTTAATTTGTATGTCACTCCGTTGGCTAAGCTCATCAAGTCCTTCTCATTCTCCATGGCATCCTATGCGGAAGAAAAGCAGATTATAGTGTCTCTTGCTAAAAATGCAACTGACCCTGGGGACTCTATTAGGGAATCTATGAAGGAAGTAAACAAATGGATGAATAATAACTATTTGATGCTGGACTCCTCCAAAACGGAGATTATTTTGTTCGGCAATAACCCCTCTTTTTGGTCACACTCTTGGTGGCCATCAGAACTAGAAGCACTCCCTACACCGGTCCCAAAGGCAAAGAACCCGGGGATCCTAATTGATGAAGATCTGAAGTTACAAGAGCAAATTGCTAAAGTCACCCCGGCCTCCTACTACTCGCTGAGACTTATAAAATAAATTGAGAAATATCTGCCCTTTGAACTCCTAAAAACAGTGGTAATTGTGTTAGTTCTGACATGGATAGACTATTGCACCAGTCTTTACCTTAATATCTCAGTCAGATTCCAAAAAAAGCTACAAACCCTGTAGAATGCATCTGCACGCTTTCTTCTAAAGGTATCTAGGTTTGAATCCAGTGAAGCGATGGATAGAGTTTAAGTCTCTGTGTACAGCATTTAGGGCCCTCCATTGGAAAGGTCCAGGGTATTTCAAGGAACACTTTAAATGGCACACTCCGAGCAGGACTCTTCGTTCGAGTTCTGCAAAAAATCTTGTAGTTGCTCCTTTTAGGAAAACTATGTGGGGTGGGGGGAAGTTTTATTTAGATCAACTGCTATGGAATTCCTTGCCAGAGAAGCTTAAGTTGTCCACCTGTCTGCGAGATTTTAGAAAATCTTTAAAAGCTTGACTCTTTGCTTCTAACTAGGAAAATCAAAAGCTTCACTGCCTGTCTGATCTTCACAGATCTTAAACGCCTCCGGGCAGTAGCGTGCACTTTATAAATACTCTCATTCATTCATTCATTTATTCATTCATTCAGCTAGAAATACTGTTGATATTATCATCAGTTCTGTGCCAGCTAAACCTAGAACTTCCATATCTTCTGGATATTCAAGAGGTACATTGTTACTACAATATTCTTCACCAAGGATATTGAAAACTTCATATTTTACTGATATACAAACTAAAAACTGCAGAGCAGAACAGTGTTTGAAAGACACACCAGGACACAGAATGGATTTTAGATGTGAACAAAACCACTTCACGCATATACTCTAATAAGAATTCGGAATTCCTAAGATATGGTGAACCCATCAAGTAATGATGGGCTCAATTGTAGTTGACATTTTTTGTCTAAGTAACATACCGTATATGATAAATGTCTAAGCTGTGATATGCTGCAATGTTGCTGATAAAAAACAAGTAAAAGAAAAAAAAGTAACATACCATCCAGTAACACAAAGCATAAACACAGACACACAGCCACCTCCAATGAGCGAGATGGAAAATTAAAACTCATAGGACTTTCCATCTTTCCACAGCTAGTATAATTGTTTGAGATTCATGTCAAGGATTTTTACACCATGATCATGGATCACTCTTGGTGGAAGACCTTTCTTTTTAGGTGATTTAGGCCTGGCTGTTTTGTGTTTAGCATTTGTAGCTTTGTTCCATTTCACTGTAACAGCAAACTTCTATATTTGTGCCATGGTAATCACAAAGATATATATTTTGGCATCTGAATAAAAATCCTCCTGCAGTGATTCACTTTGTGAAATTCTCTCCTACGAGATTCATGGAACCATGACAGAAATTCTAAAATGTGCTCAATCAAGGCACTAAACTTCTATAGTGTTGTTGTGCCCTTTATTGGAGACCATGCACCTACAGCATTCCTGTTCATGGACTTTCTAACCAATGTACACTTGGTTCAAGAACACACGTTCATGTTTACTATTAATGAGCCTTTGGCCAAAATTAGTAGTTTTGGTGCTGTCAAAGCAGCAGAGACAGCCAGGATATAAGCCTTCATGTGTTCATAGGACACATAGTTCATCTTCATGGGTTGTAAGTGCATGTCATAATGGGGTAGGAACCCAGGTTGTCTCTCTTTTTGTGTGCTTCACATCATCCATAAACTCATAGGTAACCTGTAAGGACCAATCACCCACAGAGTAATTCCTTTGATCCTATACCACTCATACAACTCCAGATATGTTCATCATTTCCTAGTGGGTTTCCTACAACATTTCCATTCACATGGCTACCAGCATGCCTACTTTTATGAAAACTAGGCTTTCATCTACAGATGCACCTATCATCTTTCCGTGACCCTTCTGGTTTCTTGGACTCGCTCCGCGAGAACATATCACTGCATGCACTCTCTTGTATAAGCCAAAGACAAGACCAAAAAGTTTTTGGATCATCACTCAAAACAAACACTGTTGAACCCCTAGTTCTCAATGAAATAGATTTGCTGCAAGGCCCAGTGTCAGAATATTCGACATGCAAGGAGGTAAAGCATTTTTGAGTTCCTTTTGAGGAGCCACGAACATCTGCCTGAAGTGCTTTTGTAAGATTGTGGTTGAAGCTGAAACACACAGCTGCCTTTCAACAGCAAAAATGTGTGTTTGTGAAATGGTGAGCAGTATTCATCACTACAAAGCAAATGTATTAAAGAAACTAAATTCTCTGACATTTGCCCTCAGTGCAATTTTAGCACCTAACCCAGTCTTTTATATCAATTTAAAATCTTCCTTTGTAGAAAAGAAAAAAAGATGAACTGAGGGGTGACTGACATGACAGTACTCCAAATCCTGGGCCGTATTACATAAAATGCCACGGGGGCGCCACAGGCATTTGCGTCCGCTTTGCACTCCTCCTGAGCACTGTGGTATTACTGAGGGACCACAGACTCTTGTGCGGCCCCTTCTGTAATACCGACAGTGCTGGGGCACTTAAAGCACCAGCGCTAACTTCAGGGCCATTCCCTGTTGCGCATAGAGGTGTGCCCCATGCAAATGAGGGAATCCCTTTGCCTCTGTTCCTGCGCCATATTACAGACACAGGCGCAGAGGCAAAGACACACTCAGGAGGCACACTGACAGCGCGCACCCTGAGGGCAGCCCTCTGGAGGGAGGAAAGGGGATCCCATAGGCCTCCCCAGACACCCCCTTTTAAAGGGGTGCAGTCACTGACTGCACCCCCCTGCAAGGGGACCTCTAATCCAGGTGGCTTGCTGCCTGCACTGTGAAACACGGAGCAGCTGCTTCAAAGATGCTCCGTATTTCTCTTGAATGCGCTGCCCCCAGGGCAGCACGAGTTTGCGGCTGCCCGGTGGGCTGTGCATTCTATGTAATATGGCGCACTCTCTCTAGTGGCGCCTGGCGCACCCGTTTTAAGGTGTGCCAGGCGCAAACAGGGAATGTGTGCTCTAATACATAATATGGCCCCATATCTGCTGAGACTGGTAAGATTTGTAAATGATTCAAAAATGATCTAAGCAAGTGTGCAGACCCTGTGCATGGTGTGTGCCAGTTAAATTAAGGATCGCTCTTTCTCATAGGTTCTCAATGAGAGGTGCATGGTATGGAATAACTTCCCATGGTAGAATGAGTGGCTGTTAGATAAGAATTTTGGACACACCTTTACATATTCTATTAATTAGTCTGCTTTTCTTAGACCCGGGAAAAAACTTTCTTACGATGCTTTCACAGAAGTTGGTGTTAAAACAGCAGTTGGGAATAGTTTGTATAAACAAATTAAAAGTCCTATTTGCACTGAGAAACTTCTTGTGGAAAATGTTTTGGTTACAAATCCTTGCACCCAGAACAATGCACCGATATTCCTTAAACATCCGTTTGGTCCCTTACTGTGATCAACAAACCAAACAACAGAAACTAAGAATAGCAAACCAAAGATACAGATTGAGGGAGCTATTTATTCTAGGGAAAGCCATTAAAGTTGTCTGAATCTCTTCATATAGTCAGAGCTGGCCAAAGAAAAGTAGTGTCAAGTTCCGCTGCACTTTCAAATACCGTATTTTACATTCCCTCGCTGACACTACGCACTTGCATGGAGAGAGTTATCTATGTATATCTCTCTATCTCATTTTCCCGAGGGCAATGTAGCCTGTAGGGTCCTCATGGGCCCCAAATCCCCAGCACCATGCGTCATCACAGCAAAACAAGCATTTCCAGTACTGGCCATTTTGCCACTGCGGCGCATTGAGTTTTCTGGAGCATTGACTCGTCAGTTGGGTCGGCTTCACCTCAGTCTGTCAAATGCCTTAAAGAGAGTTGACCTCGCGCCTTCAATATTTCAAATCAAATTTTGTCAATCCGAATCACTATAATGTGACGCGGCAGCAGCCTCTCCTCTCTCCTATCATTGTTTCTAGTTGGATATGTGCAATGACTTCAGGTGTACTTTAGCTGATTGTGGGCTGTTAAAATATGTTATTTACCTAAATGGGTTATATATATTCAGGTGAGCAGGATAGAGCATGGCATATTTTATCTCCACCCACTGAAGCTTCTTCGTCACTAACTGGTATTCCCTTCGCGCTATCTGCAATGATACTGTAAAATCAGGATAAATGGTAACACTGCAGCTCTTCTATTCTAGGTCATTTGTCTCATGTACCATCGCTCTGCATCCCTATCTCTGTAATTTGTCAGTTTTGCTATGACGGACACTCAAGAGCCCTTGAGATGGTTTTAAAGAATATAAATATATTTTAATGTGTCTTTTTAGTGTTTGGGTGTGTGTATATGCATGCATGTGTGTTTATGTATGCTAGTGTGTGTGCAAGTGTGAGAAAAGTCTTTGCTTTGTGAATATTATCCCTACATTACTCCCATTCCTACGTACTTCTTCCAGATGAGACAACACGGAAGGGTTACCCTCTACATCTCCCTAGCACTCTATAATACTATTGTAGGCACATTGAGCAATGCTGGAACTGATTATAACAATATCCTCTAGTTTAGGGATCATCTTGTTTGTTTCCTCAGAATTTAGCATTCTTTGCAGAAATATTGTGCATGTTCTCTAATCCCTAAAATTTAGAAATTTGCTATACTCCTAATTGTCATAATATTAACTTACCTATAAGTCCCTAGTATGAAGTAAAAAGTGTACCTAGGGCCTGTAAGTTGAATGTCACTAGTGAACTTCAGCACTTAGTGTGCCATCCACTACAATGACATTGTAAACGTGACTCCAGGCCTAGTACAACAGCCTGGCAGTTGCATTTCTAAGCTGCAGCTTGACTATTCAAAGTAATCACTTTTTGATAGGAGGATACATTATTTTAAAATATGTAGCAGTTACCCCTATGAAGGCCTTGTATCCTCACACGGCAGGGTGCATGGTATTTAAGAGCAGGACATGTAGAAATGTAAAGTTAATGTACAATATAGTAGCTCAGCACTCCACAAAAATAGGTTTAAATATATTAATCTATCATTGATCTAGATCAAACTTCCATGCTTCCATGTAATACAATAAGCAAGTAATGTTATTGTTCTTCTTTATGGCTACACAAATATATATAGTATTTACAATTTATTTATATGCAATAAAAAGCATCATACATACAAAAACATCATACATACCAAAAAGTTTTTAAAACCAGACCATACAGAAGATTTTTTGCTAAAGACCAACAGCTATCCATACGCATGACATTGCATTGAAAACGTCCAAAAGTATGGAAGCATTTTAAGTTTATGATTCCCCATTACGGGTATACACAACACAGTATTATCAACAGCTTTATAACACCATTAATATTGTAAGGCTTATCTGGTCACTGGTGGTCAAGTCACTTTGCTTACATCTACTAGCAACCCATTATCCATAAAAATATCTAATATAACATATTATGAATATTAAAGATAATAGCACCTAATTAAATTAATTCTCAGTGAAAATCATGTATTAATCATTTTCTGTCCCATTCAAAACTCACCCCTACACTACTTATTCAAGATCAAAGTACTAAATATTTCATATACAGGTGATCCAGTGGCGTACCAACCACAGATACTCTACTACCATATACTCACCTGGGCCCATAAACACTCACACAATTGAGTAAACCGCTGGAGTCAAAGTTTATATGTGTAATCACAATATCAGGATTAATTATTGCTTATTCTCAACTAACCTCTCACTGTTCAAAAAGTTCTTTCTTCTGGTCGATGGACCATTAGTTGAACAAATTGATGGTGATAATGAACATAACTCTAACTTCCTATACCTTGAAGTAAATAACCACAGACTTAGGAAAGTTTTAAGTCTTTATCTAAATTAAATGCATGTGAACCACTTCAAAAACACACTACAGACACCAGCATTCATAGGAGAGAAAATTCCATTAAATAATCAATCGAATATAACACGGACTTACTCAATGAACGATGCCTAAGGGAAAGAGAGGATAGAGAGAAAAGAACATCTACAAAATAACGTGAAAATATAATTACCAAGAATGGTGTGAAGACCAACCCCCTGACCAAGGATCTGGTATGGGTCCCCTGGGCGACAAAGGCTTCAGGACAGGATATTTACCTCTCTAAGATACCGACGACTGCGTAGCACCCCTCTCTGACACTCTCTTATTCCTCGAGATTCTTCCGCAAGTCTTCTTCTAACCCAATTAAATTAGGATAGGAAATTCTGCTTCAGGCTCTGCATTCGATTCTTCATCAGCATCTCACAGCATCTCTCCCAGCGACAGCACCTCCTGCAGTAACAGCATCCCAAATTGCGCACTCTAACTAACTGAAGCTATCTCAATTATGGGGCACGCAGTTCCTAACTGAAAGTGTGAGGAAGGGGAGGTCTTTCTTCGTGATGCCCTCACACACCCCGGAGGATGTCATGCTTCATCATTGGGCCTGGCTCCTCGTCTGGCCAGCACTGCAATGCCCGACGGGCTCCCGTAAACAGGGCTCTTTTTCGGAGATCTTTTGAAGAAGCCGTTGTGTGCATGCGGGCGTGAGGACTGGGTAGTGCACACGTGAAGTAAAATAGTTCACGAGCAGTCCTACTTAGGTTTAGTTTTTATTGTATAGGTAGCTCGAGCCTGATTAAAAATGAAATAGGGTACCCCCTACCGTGTCTGGTGACTAGTCAGGAACACTGTAGAACCAGACAGTAGTGCACCATTTACACTTTAGTATTCTTTTGGTCCTGATGAAGTGCCACTAGACCCGTTAGGGGCTGTTGGGGCATGAAACATGTTGACCCACCTCACCTTGGCAGCCCTCTAGGAACATTAAATCCACGTAGGGCAACTATTTAGTTTTTAATCAGGCTCGAGCTACCTATACGATAAAACTAAACCTAAGTAGGACTGCTCGTGACCTAATTTACTTCACCTGTGCACTACCGAGTCATCACACCCGCACGCACCCAACGGCTTCTTCAAAAGATCTCCGACAAAGGTCCCCGTTTACGGGAGCCCGTCAGGCATTGCAGCACCGGCCCGACGAGGACCAAGGCCCAATGATGAAGCATGACATCCTCCGGGGTATGTGAGGGCATCACGAAGAAAGACCTCCCCTTCTCCACATTTTCAGTTAGGAACTGTGCACCCCTCTTATACACAGTCCTTTCAGGGAGCTAGTGTTCAGGACCTTGTGAAACACATCCCACTCCCTCTATTTTTGAGGCTATCTCAATTATACCTTTCGTTGTTCATGTACCACCCATTAATGTTTCAATATCGTCAAAATATTAAATCTGATTGGTCGGGCAAGGGGGGAAGTTCATCACACCATGCTTACATGTCACTTTATTTCACTAGACTATTGTTCGCAAACCCATCCCCTTAATGTTTATTCATAACTTTTATTTCGCACCCGCATTCACATTTCATCTGTAACATTTGTTAAAAATCTAACATGTAGGTCCATTCAGTTGAACTTTTCACCACCTGTTCTCAGGCAGGGACACTTTGCGACCTTGGCTGTAGTTCAAAACATGAGTCATCTTTCCGGGTTAACTCCCAGTGCCCATGCGCCATTGTCACATGTCTCAGCTTACTTCAGTTATACATGAGAGGCCCAAATACGCACTAGTGATAAAGTCAGAAACACAGATGTTAATTTAAAAAATAAATGGTTTCACTGTTTACCACCCATCTCTATTCTATTCCCCTTTACTTATTAATACTTTTCCCGCATTAGCATTAGTAAAATAGCGTGTTTTCATTTCAAGCAAGCAGGTGCCATGCACGCGAGTCTTCAAGACTCCATTTTAGTGCCTTCTGCTCATGCACAAGAATTTCCCTCCAAGCATTAGCTCGTCATACTGCGTAGATGTAGTTGACGCATGCGCAGAAAAGATTTCCCCGTTTAGAGAGGGATTAGTCCTTCGTTATTATCGTTAGTAAATACATAAGCAAGCTCCACTAACCGGCGTGTTCATGTGGTGCGCATTAGCATTACACAAAACAATTTTAGTAGCTTGTTAATAAGTTAAAGGAGCGGATTGCTTCCGAGCAAGTCTCTTTTCTATGAGTCTTTGCTCCATTACAGGCACCCTCTGTTATTGTTCCAAACTTCTCTATAATAAACAGTTCAAAAGAAAAATGTATACCTTAATCCAATTTGATTTACAAATGTTTGTTATCACTTGTGGTCCTCCAGTATTGTGCAGAGATTGACCTTTGCTGTCCTAAAAAATGTAATAGAAAATAATCATGACACCTATAACCTAACATAATATGATTTGATAGTCACAAAACTATGAGTATCTCGCTAGTTTCTCATGAAATGTTCATGGATAATGTTCTTGAAAAACATGTCCTTAAAATCCAACTAAAATTGCTACTATGAGTGGTCAAGTAATTAGCTAAATATCCCGAACACCAGTCTAACATTTAGAGCAAAGTGTTGTCAAACTGGCAGATGTTAAGATCGCTTAAAATGAGTGCTCCCAAAAAACAACGTGCACAACATTACACATCCACAGCAATCTTTCAAAACAATCCACCACACTCGCCAACAATCCATGTCTCCGCCCAAATTACAGTCCGACTTACCATATAGCGTACGCATAATACATAAGCACCACTCTACTCAAGATACAACTTCTCCATGGGTAAGATTAAACATTAAAAAATGGGAGAACCACCCTGACTGTCTCATGAACAGTACTTGTTGTAACAAGCAGCATTGGCATCAATCTAACCTTTAATATGGAATAAATAGCTCTCAATCGTGCAGATGTCACAATACAATGCAATGCTTCCCTCTACCCACCCTAAACCCTGATATATATATTCAATGAAAAAACCAAAGGTTTCACACATGTTATAGTTAGCTGGACATTTCACTCGTAAAAAACCAATGAAATTTCCCCGTTATAGTTAGTTCAGCTAACTATAACTCGCGCGCCCGCAATGCACTACTGATGACGTCACATATTACATCACTCATGACATGGTCACTGACATCACTCATGACATCACTGATGACATCTCAAATGACATCACTGATGACATCACTGATGACATCATCCTTGTGATTGTGTGTTTTTCTGAAAATTAAATATGTTTTATATTTATGTATATCTCAAGGTCAATGGAAGAATAAATTGGTATTTTTAGTGTAACTGACTGATTAAGTGTATCATAGTGAATAAATGGCTTACTGAGTAATCTTTAAATATGAAAATATCTGTATCAGTTTCTTACTTTGTGTATAAGTGGCTGCATGGGCTGGTGAGTAGCTACATGAGTGTCTATATAGGTTATTAGTTGGTTTTTTGTCAGTATGAGTGTCTGAGTGTCTGTATGGTTCGGTGGGGGGTATTACGTAGTGCATAGGTGCATGAATGAGTGACTCACTGTTTGTATGTGTTGAAGACAGCATGTGTGCAGGACTGTATGGGTGGATGAGTGTGTGCATGGGTGTGTTAGTGAGTGAATGACTGTCTCAATAGTGTCTCCATGAGTAACTACATATGTTTTTAACTAGTATATGTGACTATTGGTGTATATAAGTGAGTATATGTGAGAGTGAGAGATTGAAAGAGTTCCTGTATGAATAAGTATGTGTTTCTATAAGTGATTGTTTAAAAGACTAAGTATGTGTAAGTTTCTGTAGAAGTAGGTGTGGTGGTGTGTGTATAACTGTATATGCAAGTAAATGGATGTTTGATTCTTTATTAGCATGAGTAACTATGTGTGTGAGTAACTCTATGGATGAGTGGCGTTGTGTAACAGGATGTATAGGTGTATGAATACATATGATGAGTGAGTACATGTATGAGTGACTGTAGAGGACTGTTGGTGAATGAGTGGATGTGTATGTGGTTCTTCGAATTACTGAATAGGTTGTTGTAACTGATATTGATATGTTCATTATTTTGTACATTTTAGTTTCTATTTTTGAATGTGTGTATTAAAGGTTATATTAGGGGAAGAAGAGGTCTGCTACTCTTTCACAAGGATGATGTCATCAGTGATGTCATCAGTGATGTCATTTGAGATGTCATCAGTGATGTCATGAGTGATGTCAGTGACCATGTCATGAGTGATGTAATATGTGACGTCATCAGTAGTGCATTGCGGGCGCGCGAGTTATAGTTAGCTGAACTAACTATAACGGGGAAATTTCATTGGTTTTTTACGAGTGAAATGTCCAGCTAACTATAACATGTGTGAAACCTTTGGTTTTTTCATTGAATTTCTAAGGTTTTTTAAATGCTAATTCCTAACTATAACGTGTGTGAAACCTATGGTTTTTTCAGTGAATTTGTAAGGTTTTTTAAATGCTAATCCCTAACTATAACATGTTTGAAACCTATTGTTTTTTCAGTGAATTTGCAAGGTTTTTAAAATGCTAATTTCTAACTATAACGTGTGTGAAACCCATGGTTTTTTCAGTGAATTTGTACGGAGTTTTAAATGCAAATTTTTTTTTGTCATTTTTTGTAAGCCTTTGTATAAAATAATATATGTACTATATCCTGCATTATGGAAAGGTTTTTTTTTTTTTATGCATTTTTTTCCGTGCGCGTACGGTAAGCTGACGGTACGCGCTTCGTACGTCATAAGTACGGTGCGCGTACGTGATACGTGCGTGACGTACGCGTACACCCGGAAGCAACGTCGCGGGTACGCAGGGGCGTGTAATGCGCATGCGCGATACGCAATACGTGCGTGACGTACGCGTACACCCGGAAGCAACGTCGCGGTTACGCAGGGGCGTGTAATGCGCATGCGCGAGTGTGACGCACGCGCTTCGTAAGCGCACCGTAAGCGTCACGTGCGCGCACGGCAGGTCATGTGACTTACAAAGAACACTTTTTATTGGTTGAAATTACTTTCACTTCCAGAAACTTCCCACACCACACCCATTCCCCTCATTACTGCTTGAAAGAACACTTTTCATTGGTTGAAACTACTTTCAGTTCCAGATTCTTCCCACACCACACCCATTCCCCTCATTTCTGCTTGTGATTCTCTAGGAGCAGGAGCTGGATTGACATTGGGACACAATGGCAGAACAGCAGACCTCTTCTGAGAGTGAGGCTAGCAGCACCACCATGATCCAGAGAAGGAGGAAACAAAAGACTTCTTTTGTATGGGAGTATTTCACTTTTCCAGAGGGGGAGAAAAAGGTGAATGCTCAATTGGTCACTTGCATACTTTGTGGTCGTGTTTTATCAAGAGGAAATCCAAGGAAGAAATATTCCTTTGGAAATCACTCTATGAAGAGACACCTCCAGGACAGACACCCAAGGACCTTTGCTCGACATACTGGAGAAAACTCTTCAGTAAGTCACCAGAGCCCAGCCTCAGATGCTCAGCCGAGTACATCATCGGCAGCTCAGCTGAGCCCTTCCTCTGATGTTGGAGCATCACCTTCTTCTTTTCCTGTGGACACCAACCCTCGATTTGGGAGGGTTGAAATGAGGTGTACAAGATGTGGTGGTCTTATTGTTTTTGGGGAGATCAGTCTTCCCCTTATTAACAATAAGATAGACCAGCATGTTTGTAGACGCTCATAATACTCCCATTCTTTCTTTCCTCCATCCCTGTATGAACCCAACGGCTCTTATAAGAGCCAACCTTACCTCTCAACTTTTTTTTATTTTTTCTTTGAAACTTTTTTTTTTTTCTTACCGTACGCGCACGGTAAGCGTATTTTTTTTTTTTTTTTTTTAAAACACTAAAAATCAATTACCACATCTCAAGATCCTTGAGAAATTAATAACTAATTTTTAAAAATCTTTTTGAGATAAAGTGGAAGAAAGAGACCTTCTAATTTCTCACTTAGCTGTCCCACCCAACAATTTAATTTATAATTAAAATGTAATTGTATCACTTTTACAGACTGACACATTATGAATCCACTTTTCAGATTTTTTTAAAAGCACATGTCCAAACTGCTTTTTCAGACCACCACCATGTGTAACCTGGGTGACTGCCTACATTCCAGCAAGGGCAACCAGCCTTAGTGATGCTGAATGTATTTGCATTACTGACTGAAACCTCAAACCCCACTCGCTTGTAAATACTGTGCATGATTCCACATGGTAAGCAGCTGGGTGTGTGCTAAGAGTCTGCTTCTGCACCAAAAAATGGCTCCCCCTTTCCATCTAATGCAACTGTGAAATCACCAGAGCAATACGCAATAAATCTCTGCCTATAATTCCTCTTTGCACACAGAGTCATGTTTTCACATTAGTCACAAAACGAAATTTCTTTGCCAATTTGAAAGCACACTTACTGCTCTTTTTTTTGACAAGTGATAATCACTTTTACAGACTGACACATTATGAATCCACTTTTCAGATTTTTTTAAAAGCACATGTCCAAACTGCTTTTTCAGACCACCACCATGTGTAACCTGGGTGACTGCCTACATTCCAGCAAGGGCAACCAGCCTTAGTGATGCTGAATGTATTTGCATTACTGACTGAAACCTCAAACCCCACTCGCTTGTAAATACTGTGCATGATTCCACATGGTAAGCAGCTGGGTGTGTGCTAAGAGTCTGCTTCTGCACCAAAAAATGGCTCCCCCTTTCCATCTAATGCAACTGTGAAATCACCAGAGCAACACGCAATAAATCTCTGCCTATAATTCCTCTTTGCACACAGAGTCATGTTTTCACATTAGTCACAAAACGAAATTTCTTTGCCAATTTGAAAGCACACTTACTGCTCTTTTTTTTGACAAGTGATAATCACTTTTACAGACTGACACATTATGAATCCACTTTTCAGATTTTTTTAAAAGCACATGTCCAAACTGCTTTTTCAGACCACCACCATGTGTAACCTGGGTGACTGCCTACATTCCAGCAAGGGCAACCAGCCTTAGTGATGCTGAATGTATTTGCATTACTGACTGAAACCTCAAACCCCACTCGCTTGTAAATACTGTGCATGATTCAACATGGTAAGCAGCTGGGTGTGTGCTAAGAGTCTGCTTCTGCACCAAAAAATGGCTCCCCCTTTCCATCTAATGCAACTGTGAAATCACCAGAGCAATACGCAATAAATCTCTGCCTATAATTCCTCTTTACACACAGAGTCATGTTTTCACATTAGTCACAAAACGAAATTTCTTTGCCAATTTGAAAGCACACTTACTGCTCTTTTTTTGACAAGTGATAATCACTTTTACAGACTGACACATTATGAATCCACTTTTCAGATTTTTTTAAAAGCACATGTCCAAACTGCTTTTTCAGACCACCACCATGTGTAACCTGGGTGACTGCCTACATTCCAGCAAGGGCAACCAGCCTTAGTGATGCTGAATGTATTTGCATTACTGAGTCCAACCTCAAACCCTTAAACTATTCTTTTTTTATACCAGTACACCTTAATTTATCGTGAAAACATAGGCCATATTATTTTACATGTTCCTCACATTTAAATTTCTCCCAAAACAGAAAATGATAAACACAACTTCAACAAAAGGAATTCCATTTCTATTATTCATTTCTTAATTTACCATATACATCCCCTCTCAAACTCTAAACTCACCTTTAAAATTAGTTAGCTGTGAAAGAAATGTGGCACTCAAACAGCAGATTATCAGAGCCAGGATCTCTTTTCTTTACACCTCTCTCCTCTCAGCAGAACCAGATAATGGCAAACTTTCCCTCTCTTTTTCCACACATATACATGTTAATTTCAAATCTCAGTGCTTCCCCCTTTTTTTCAAATGTAATCACACATTTCTATTGGTTGAAAACCAACCCTTTTCCAAAAGTACCCATCCCCCAACTTGACTTCTGCCTAGTACCCTTCCCCCAACTTGACTTCTGCCTGCTACCATAGCAACAGCTCATGGAACACTGCTGTGTGGAGTTAGGTCAGAAGTTCGCCAAACAATGTTTCAATTCCACAGAGCAAGAGTGCTTGACTTTTCAAACCTAACAGCAAATCCAAAGTACTGTTCTTTGGTAACACATTTTTCTGTACCAATACAAAACATGCTTCTATTAATTTACACATGCAGCCTAGTTTTTATTCTAGAATGGTATGAAACAGCCAATCAGTTCTTTTTTTTATGAAAAAAATATGTATTCCTCCATTTCCAAACTGTCTTTCATTTCATTTTCCCATTCTACTGAATTACACCTCCTGAGTGCATCCAGATCTCCTTGGAAGATGTTCACAGTGTGGATTGTAGGGCACAGCTATGTTTTCTGGAGTGAAAAGTTTGCAGAGAAAACAGGTATGGTGAGAGACCTTGCTTTGCCAAATGTAGACATTAAATGGATTGGTCAGAGAGGGTTAAAGTGGCACCAATTGATGCCATTGGTGAAATCCTTCATGCAAATCCAACACCCTGACCTCATAATAGTGCACTGTGGTGGCAATGACCTAGGCACTTTGACTGGGGTAGGTCTGGAAATGCTTATGAAGGACACCTTTGCACAACTGTTTTCACTTTTCCCTAAAACTGCCTTTGTGTTTTCTAACATATGCCAAAGGCAAAAATGGAACTGGTCCAATCATTTCTGTCCGCAGATTGACAAAGCAAGAAAGCACGTCAACAAATCTGTTTCTGCTTTCCTCCGTGACTATGGTATGGGTTCCATTTACCACAACAACTTGCGTTACGACATGCAAGACATTTATAGAGGAGATGGTGTGCACTTCAATGATGAAGGGAACAGAGTCTTCCTCTTGAACCTTAGACTCTGCATCGGTACTTACTTGTAGGTACCACTAAAAAATCACTTCATAAACACAACGGCTCTTTTTAGAGCCCCCTAATATCTAAACACTTAAATCTGAATTTGATTTCTCTTTTTTTTTTTTTTCTACCGTACGCGTACGGTAAGCTTACCGTAAGCTTACCGCACGCGTACCCCGCGATTTTTTTTTAAAAATAAGAAATGTTTTCTTTGAACTTTTCTGTCCTTCTTTGACCCCCTTACAAATGTTAGGGGGTCTGTAACTCTCCACCTTGCCCCCTTTTCAAGATATCACTCTTTTTTTTCTGAGTGAAACACACGAAATGGCGGCCGCCGCTTCCTGGTTTCGACCGATTCGAATGTTTACTAAGATCTAACAGCCAATCAGAATCGCGCTCGCGCACGCCACCGTACGCGTACGGTAAGCGCACCGTAAGCGCACGGTAAGCTGCCACAGATATATATATTGATTAAAAGGCTATTTTCTCAGATTCTACTGAACAGATTTACACCAAACCTACAAAAGGCACTTCCTTGACCTAGGGACTACCTCTCTGCCAAATTTCAAGTAATTCTGTTCAGCCGTTCCGGCTGTAGCCCTGTCTAAAGGTCCTATGGAAAAATGCATGGGAAAAACGCGTTTTGGGACCCCCCTTTTATCTCAGCCCCCGCTTGACGAATCCACCCGAGACTTTCAGGGTAGGAGCGGAGCGTAGCGCCCCACCTATTTTGAAAAATTCGCGAGGATTCGTCGACCGGCGCCAAAGTTATTCAAAATAGAATGTTGCGGATTTCCTATGGAAACGTGGTCCTAACTATAACTACCTACTGGCGACCGTAACTGTATTGTATTATGTCTTATTTATTGTGCGATATGTGTTGTATTGTTGTGCTTTTATGACTATCTGTCGAAATAAAGCTTTTGAACTGAACTGATATATATATATATGCACACACATGCGGATATGGCAAAACAATAACATGGCACTGTGCGGCCGAGCGATGGGTAATGGAGAGCACTTTGAACTTGCATGACTCGCCTGTTTGGGGTAAGAAATACTTTAATGAAATTGATGTGCCCCCTGACTTAAAAGGTGCGCCATAAA
The DNA here is from genome assembly GCF_964204655.1 of Triturus cristatus. Classification (NCBI taxonomy): domain Eukaryota; kingdom Metazoa; phylum Chordata; class Amphibia; order Caudata; family Salamandridae; genus Triturus; species Triturus cristatus. The sequence continues at coordinate 409,622,308 of NC_140585.1, read as the reverse complement.
AAGTATACATCAATGTGGCAAAAATGGTGTAACAAAGAAATTTTGCACCACGAGTGGGACCATTGAGAGTCAGCTAACATCATTCAAGTATGGCGGCTTGTCAGTAAAATCATCAACTAATGAGTAATAGTCCTTATTTGTTGGTGATAACTTATCCCCCAATCAGAGCAAGTCTAATGGGGTTTAAATGATCGCGGAACACTCTGCGTGTAAATTTGGCATTGATAAAGGCGTTTCTTGCCGAAACGCGTCTGCCTTACAATAAAGTTATTTTGAAGATACCCGCAAGTGCTCCTGCTTGCTCCAGTTGGATTGATTTGATTTGAAAAATATATATATTTATATATATATAAGGTTAGTGGTTACAGTTAGGAAATAGAATTTTTAAAAACCTTAGAAATTCACTTAAAAAAACAAAGGTTACAGGGGCAGTATAGTTAGGAATCAGCATTAAAAAACCTTAGAAATTCACCTAAAAAACAAGGTTGTAGGGACATTATAGTTAGGGTCACATTTCACTCGTACAATGCCAGTGAAATTCACCTGGTATAGCTAGCTGAGGGCAAAACTGATAAAACTACTTACTGGTTCTTTATGATATTCAGAAAATAGGGGTCAATTGAACTGACCAACTCAGACTGCCTACATAAGTCAGACCTTCAGTAAAGAACTGGCAAACCTCATCTTTTCATTGAATGTCACACTTACTACCCTCCTCTCCAGCTGAACAGTTTATGTGCTGACGTTTTTCCTTATCTTAATTTATAACCTATTTATATTGCCTTGTCTTGGTGTTATTGGCTGATTTGGCTAGATAACATTGCTCTTACATTTTCCTATTCTTGATTTTTTAATCTAAGCATCTGATTATCTATACACATCTGTAGATAGCTCTTATTGCACCTGTGGCCAGCATATTTAAGTATCTATTGTTGGTTTTATGTGACGTGCCCCTCTGTCCCCTGGGTACATTTATAAGGCACTGTCTTACATTACTGTTACTTTTGCATATAGGATCATAAGCACAGACACTAAAAGCAGATAAGAACCTCCCTTCTCTTTAAATGCCGCAACTCTGCAGACCTGCAGATCCTGCAATGTTCATGTCTTTTCTATACTACAATGACTCCATTTATTCATCTCATTACATTTTAAATGTTATTGATTTTTCTCCACTACCATGATGTACCCCTGAAGTATTTAAAGCCACTATTTTAACTGTAACCGAAGTAGTCACTAGCTTTTTCCTACTGGACTCCTACCTCCCACCAAACTAATGGCAACCATTGTTAGACGTGTGCTATGCAGAAATCCCAGCTATTAAGCAGATGGTAGAGTTTAGGATTTCAAGGAACATTTCATTATCTGCTGCTCGACTGGGTGAGTGAAGTCAAAACCTATTGTTAGTAGTTGACATTGATATTTTGGCACATCTGGTGGTGATTATGGATGGTATGTAGTGTGTTTTTTCAGTGGTTTGAAGGGGTGATGTGGAATGATGTGGTGAGATTGACAGACTGATAAGTGGAGTATGTTCTAAGGTAAGACAAAGGGTGTTGATAAAAGGATAACATCCAGAGAATTGCCCTGATGAGGTAGTAAATCTAGATGGAGATGAGATTGAAGACATCCTCCTTGAAATTCCCATGGGGTGATAAATGATGCAATGATGAGAGTAAACAAGATGCTGAAAAGCTTTCCAAAGAGGAGATGGATGGAGGGGCACTGTGACAACAGAAGGAGGCTGTGTAATTGATGGTGAGACTACCATCAGTTTTGTACATGGGTAGCCAGCGAATACTGTAGCCATCTGACTTGTGCACATTAAAGATTGGGTTTCAGATGTGGGTGATCCATGCCTGACTGATGAAGAACTACATGTCTGATTGATGGAGAACTAATATAGACTGCTACAGAAAATGAGATGTCTAATCCGTGTTTGTGTGCTGAGTGTGCATTTACAAGCACAAAGGTGATGTGAGTGTGTGTCATTTGCTCTAGTGAGGATATGTTTGGTGCAAATTAAATTTCTTTTGCAGCAAGCTTGATGTTGTTTGTGTCTGTGTGGACAATGAAGTATGAGGATTAGTTAGGTAGAGTGAGTGAGCGACAGATGGTGCTTCCACTGTTGGTGTCATGTAGAGACGCTGGCACAAAGCATTTCCTGGCTCAAACCAGAGGTCGTCACAAGATTTAACCTTAACTACTTTTGTATTTTCTTTAATGCCCTGATTGGATGCCATAGGTAATTCAATGGATCAATCGGAGCAGCCTATTACTAAAGATTTCTGTAAAAATCATCTGGGGGTGGGGGTCGTCCATGATGGTGTAAGGCTCCTGGAAAAGAAACGAGGCCTGCAGGAAAAGCTCTGAATTCACAAATTGTTAATATGTGGCCCTAAAAGGCCAAAGTGGCCAGAGCGTAAACTGAAACCACTGTCTTAATATCTCTGTTTCTAGTTTATTTATCTTTTTCCCCAACAAATCGGCATGGTGATGGTGTAGCAGCTATTAAACTGATTGAAGCGAGGCTCACAGTAAAACCAGTTTTTTATAAGTCAAGTTTTGGAGGGTCACAATAAATCACAGAATCACTCAGAACAAATTCAGAGTCTGCTAAACCACTCGATTGAAAACAATGCTACTTGTGCAAACTGTTTTTTTACACATAAAGTGATGCATGGTGACACATTGATTGGTTGAGAATCATGTACCTAAATGAAATCTGAAAGAAAACATCTTTTGTCCTGATAGAGAAGACCTTAGGCATCACATTGTAGTGAGGAAATGGGGTTAACTGCAGACATTAATAAGTTAGAATAAGTAGTATATGCTTGGCTGCCATTCTGCCGCTTTTGCACACAACACTACATGGCTCTGTTCTCGTGAAATACTTTGCTGGCGCTGCTTCACATGAGAACTGTCTATCTTTCACATATCCAGCTGGGCAGCGTGCTCTCTGTCTGCACAGCGTGTTAAAGGTCGAATAACAATGTATGCTGTTGATTCACTTTGGTCAGTCCCACGCACATAGACATAACATGAAACACAGCGGCCCAACTGAAATTCGGGTGCTTTTTGATCTGGCATTACATGCATGAGGAGGCACTTGGAGAAAACCTTTCCAACATAGAAGAGCTGTGCTGATCCAGGGATGTAATTCATTGCATCTGATCTCATAGGTATGGGGTCTACCTGACAAAGCTCAGAGGTCTTCTATAATTATTCTAAACTAGCTCATGAGCACGGGGAGGGTGGTAAAAGGCGCAATAGTCCTGTTTCCACTGTCAATATAATATGATTTCCCCTTTTGTGCTTTATGGAATTGTTGCTGATGTTGCTGATTATATTGTTCTTATGCAATATGCTGCTCGTATTGGCTAGAGTGCTGCACCTTAGAGCAAGTTAGTTAAAAATAAACATTTTTAAACTATACAGGGTCTCTGATTACTCACGTTGTGGACAAGTATGAGTGTGAACGAAAGAGTGTTCTTGTTTCCCATTATTCCTGAGAGTTTACTAAGTCGCATGTTCTGGGTTGTCTAATCATTGGTAGCTTCGCTGTAGTACGGAGAACAAATGAGTCACTATTGCTAGTTGGATTGGGGTTCTGGGCACTGAGGTGGCTTTTTTGGTACACAACAATACACCGATGTCCTGGTTTCCTGCACATAGTTCTGTGCATGAGCAGAATCCCTGCAACATGGCGCTCTTAACGTTTGGTCTGGTACTTATTTACAAGATGCTTTAGTAGTACTTCTACTTGTCTGCAATAACCTAACTCCTGTTTCCCGGTAAACAGTGGTGACGGCATAACCTACCTGTATTGATACTTTATAGGTCTTTTCAAGCTTGATATTATAAAATGGTTTTCTCATTCATATGAATTACGAACCTGTTGTGCTGCCACACTTTTGAGTTGTTTTGCTTTTCTTAGTCCTTATGGCTGAAGTCGATATTGCGGCGCATAGCCGCACGCCAGTCCGTCATCATTTGGCCGCATATGGAGTGCCAGGCGCAGGCATCACAATATTCTTTGTGGTTGGAGCCAATCCGGCCTTCCACTTTGAGGCACTTTACTCTTGGGTAACGTTTCCGGCAGTGAACGGAGATGATAATTTGTTCCATACACACACTCCCACCGCAATACCTGTAGCGTATCAGCCATATACGACTCTCGAGGTTTCGGTTTCAGCATGGCAACACCGTATTTGATTCAATGGCGCCCTCCCCCACACAGTGACTCCAGTTCGATTAGGCCCTTTGTCGGTTCCAGGGGCCACTTGGCCAGTTTTGGCCGGGTACACACCACATCCACGTGATCTAGCAGCCACTGTAGACAAATTGCGTGTCTTGCACACCTCCTTAATTGAGGTGCATAGGGCTCTAGTACAATACGTTTCCCGCAATCTCCAGATGGGAGAACCTGGGCTTGAGGCGCAACCAGCTGGCCCAGCCAGTATGTCTATTAGTCCCGTCTTGGTTAATTCGGTTATGGACAGGCAACCACAAAATAAGGATGATTTACCTTACTGGCTTGCTGAGAAATTTGACCAGCTGGAAGCGGCATTTCCTAATACCTTTCCTGTTTAGAAACACAGGATCTTGACAATATGTTTGCAGAAAGACTTAATACCAGAGGTAACTGATTGTGAGAATTGGGGTAAAGTGTTCACAGCAGTGTCTGCGAAGTGTTTTGGCACACCTTCTATGACTGTGCTGCCCTCCGTGATTAAGCGTGTTCATGAGCACGGCCCGGATGCGGCGGTGGAATTGGGGATGAGGCTGGTTGGAGTGTTTGACGTGGTTGCTGATCTCTACTTGCAAATGTCAAGGGGGTTGTTGTTAACTTTCAGGTGTCTAATACTTTGCGTCTTGTCCCAGAGAAAGAGAAACCCCGAGAGTTACCGAAAATTATTGCAGATGCCTATAAGACCATTGGACTCAATAGTTTGGGTTTTAAGCCTGTTGCTAAAATACCGGCACAACAGAAAACTCAGATGGCGCAGTCTAATAAAGACAACCGTTTATTTTTTCTAAAAAGAATTGGAAAAATAAAAAACAGGGTAAGCAACAACAGAAACAAGGGTCACGTGCAGCATCACCGGTACCCGAGTCCTCTGAGCGCACTTATTATTTGCGCGACCGCGCGAGAATTAGGTCTCCTGACTGGTTTCAGGTCCCTGATCAGCGTTCTCCTCATTCTTCACAGGAAACATCAAGCTCACAAGCCGTTGGAGGTGATAGCCAGGTTCGCAGCAGAGGTCGAGGTGCCCCGCAAGGACGCACGTTACCTCGTCAGACTGACGGTAAAGGAAAGTAGGACAATTTTCTTTGTCAGCGCCCTCCGTTTCAGAAAAAGAAAGTTGCTGCTTTAACAGCGAGATATGCCACAGACGGTGAGAACCCGCCTTTGGAATCTAACTTGGGCAGTAACACTGTTAGACAGCGCAGCGGAGGTTACAATTGTGCAGCAAGCACTGCGACCATTTCTGGAGGCGACAGCAACTGACACTTTCATCACAGTAGAAACTGCTGACACCCGAGTGGCTCCCCCTGATAGATTATATGAAATTGTATTTCTAATTGAAGGTGATATACAACGTGTTATTAAAGGGATTTTGGGGGCAAATCTGAGTTCTTCGTATGACATCTTGTTAGCTGAGGCAGACTGGCCCCTGCCTTTTGTTTTAGCCACTCTACGGGGGGAGGAGGTAATCCTCCCTAGTTTTTCACATAACGTAGCCAAGGAGCGAGCAATGGCTTTTGTGAAAGAGTGGATTTTGGTGCTTGCACCGGCTCTGTACCGTACTCAGGTGGGCTGGAATGAAACCTCTCAGCCTCATGAGATACCATTGCGGTTTATGCCACAGCCACAACCCCAATTTCCCCTCTGGCGGGAAGCAAAAGCTTCAGTTTCTGAAATTCTTGAACAATTAGAGTATCAAGGAGTGATTGAGACATGTGGGTCACCGATGAATAACCCTCTTTTTTCAGTAACCAAACCAGATGGGTCGTACCACTTAGTTTTGGATTACCGACATTTGAACTCTCATTGTCGTAACTATGCGGTTCAGAATACCCATAGCTCAGGTCTTGTAGACAGTCTTGTGCGTAAAAAATATAAAACTACACTCGACCTTTCCAATGGCTTTTTTAGCCACAATCTGGCCTCTATCAGTAGTCAATGGACAGCATTCACCTTGGGCGGTAAACAAAAACAATTTACAAGATTGGCCATGGGCTACAAAAACAGCCCGGGTGTTTTTTCCGCATGTGTTGTCTCTCTGTTAGACGACATAGACCCTGATGCATACTCGTACGTTGATGATATTTATCTCACGGACGACGAATTATGGCCGCATCTTTGTCGCGTGGACCGCATCATAGTTTTGTTTACGGACTACGGTTAAAAATTTAACTTTGCAAAATCACACATTGCAGAGTACACAGTGTTGTTCCTGGGCAATGAGCTCAATAATGAAGGTAGAGGCCTGGCGCCTCACTTCTTGGAGAAATGCGCACATTTGCGCTCTCCTACAACCCTGAAAAAGTGGCAATCTTTGCTGGGAATTTTAAACTGCGGACGAACTTACATTGCTGATTATGCCCAGCATATCAAGCCGCTGTATGCTTTGATACAACCTACCTTTACAAAAGCCTGCTGGCTTCCCGAACATTCAGCTGTTCTGCAATCCTTGCTGTCTGATCTTCTTGAATCTACATACTTGTTAACGCGTGATAACCACACAAACCTGGTGATAAGAATTGTGCCAGAGGCAGTAGGTTTCACCTACTTGACATTTAATGAAGGGGACACAGTACCTATTGCTTACAAGTCACTTTGCACACTTCGGCTGAACTCTGTTTATCAACTGTTGAAAAAGTATTGACCGCAGTCCAGATGGCGATCCTGAAGGAACGTAAACAGTCGCAAGGAAAACGAATGATGGTTGTAACACCATATCCTGCTCTTGAGGCTGTGACGAAAGCCAGTGTACCGAAAACAAAAACATTGCATCCGCATTGGATACAATGGGCTACTTCCTTGACATCATCTGATGTCACCTATATCTTTGACTCCTCATTGCAAACTCAAGAGTTCTTACAGTATGAATTTGTTCATCCTGCTCCTCTGTCAATGCGCCCACTTGAGGACTACCATTGTATCATTTATAACGACGGTTCTGCGCAACCGGCGACCAGATCAAAACATTCTTACTCGGCAGCTGGCGCTATAGTGGCAGATGCCATAGTGAATGGGGAGTTCAGGTCCAGTGTCATGCACACGCAGGCACTAGCGGACTGTACCGCCCAGTTAGTGGAGCTGCGTGCTCCGGTGCTGGCACTGGAGTTGGCTGATCCTAATGTGACTACCTTGATTGTGAGTGACTCTTACAACTGTGAACAGTCTTTTAATGACAACTTATTCTTTTGGTCTCAGAATGACTATCGTGATTCTAAAGGCAGGTTTCGAGTCGCAGAGCCTAAAGAATGTCTGCCTCTCACACAAGCAATTCATACTCCTGGCCACCAGTGCGTAGGAGTACACGCGGTTGGTAACAGTTTGGCTGATGAAGCAGCTAAAACAGCAATAGACACATATTCAGTTGCAACAGTTACAAGATCAATGACTAAGATTGATTATGACATCTTGGCTGCGATAGCTGCTACAGAGAAGGGAAGTAAGTACCCACATGGTTTCCCTTCAAAATACTCTTATCATTAAGTCCCGATAAAGTTCCCTATGTGAGAATTAATGACGTTGGTGACAGGTTGATTCCCAACGAGGACCGCAGACTAGCATTGATAACAACTGCGCACAAAGTCATGGCCTCGGCTCATGCAGGCGTTTCGGCGACTGTCTCTATCTTGCAGCAACGTTACTGGTGGCTTGGGTTATATAAACAAACCCGTAATTATGTGCTTTCTTGTGACATTTGTCAGCAGATTAAACCTTCAACGGCAGCCCACCCGCCACAAACACAGCTGTACATTTCTAATAAACCATTCAATAGATTTTATTTAGATCACTGCGGTCCGTTTTCTTCAGATACTGCGTATAAGTTTATCTTGGTTGCAGTTGATTCGTGCACACGTTTTCTTTGGGTTTGGCCACAAGGCAGTGCTGACGCACGAACTGTCATCAGGGATTTGCGTGTCTTTGTGGATGTGGCACCTTTCATTCTGACCAGGGTCCCGCTTTTGCCTCTAAGTTGTACAAGGATGCCATGAGGTCTTTGGGGGTGCAAGTCAAATTTTCGTCTCCTTAAAGGCCTGAGGGCAACTCAGTTGTGAAGCGAATGAACCGTGACTTAAAGCAATCCTTGACAGCTAGAGTTGTACGTACTGGCAGGAACTGGTTCCCCCATTTGTATAGCGTACAACGTGCACTAAATAATCTCACTAGAAGATCTCTGGGTGGGCGGACCCCAGACGAAATGCTCTTTGGCATGAAAATGTTTGTTCCAGACCTTGATGGTCTAGACATGGCGGCAACAGCCCCATCCTTTGACGTAGATAATCATTCTGAAATGTTACAGAAACTACAAGCGACTCGAAACGGTCTTGCAAAGGAACATTTACTCTCCGCCACTGAAGCAGTGCTGCAGATTCCGGTAATCGGCTGGCTACCCAAGGTTGGAGACCTGGTCCGTGAGAAGGTGGAGAACAAGAAAGAGTTTGACCCCTCTTATCATGCACCTGTCCCAGTGATTGGCGTGAAGGGTACTTGTACAGTCATTGTACCACCACTGCTTGGTCGCAAAGACAACAGATACATCTCAGTGGACAATGTCAAACTACAATGCCTGGCCGTTCTACATAGTATGACACCTGCTGCTTCCTGTTCAACAATATCAAGGAATACAGTATTGGCCAATTCCAACAACATCAGGCCTGACACTGCCATAGAGATGACCACTGTTACTGATCCTTTGCTAAACCCTCCGGCTTGCAGTCCTCATGAAGAAACTGAATATGCGTATCCCACTACAGAGTCATTGCCAGGTTTACAAGACAGCACCCTTAACCAGTCACGTTTTTCTTTTGACACTAACTCCACATCATCGAGTCCCCCGTCCAAATTTTCTATTTTTGTCACCTGGTTTAAAAGAAATGATTTGGTTCCTCCTTGGACATACATTTGGTTGGTGCTCATCATCATTTTTTTGTTCATGTCGATTGGATTGTGTAGTAAGTAACTCCAATGTACTATGTGAGTTGAAGCTGAAGTTTATTAGTCTTAACAGGTGCTACGCAGCAGCCGGATCCATCAACAGCAAAGTCACAGTAACTGCCACATATTCCAAAGATTACAATTCTAAGTAGAATGCCTTAGGCCAGAACATCATGGCAGGAGCATTCTAAACAAGGAAGAAAGACACTACACTTCCTCATAAACAATAAAATAAAGAAGAGAATAACCAAAAAAGAAAGAAAGAAGAATAAGAAAAAAGAGAGAAAGAAGAAGAACTCTAACGATACCTAGCAGGAACAAAGCGCTGGCGGCAACTCCTGCGTAAACCCATCATATTGGGAAAAGATGAAGAGGAATCCTCAGCTCGATTACACAGTGAATTTTGATTGGTGCACCCAATAGCCTTTAAAACTCTAGAGACATTCCACTAGTTCTTAAAATTAACTCTAACTGCATTGCCACATACTTTGTCTACAGTGAAAGGTTCAGAATATTTTGAGCTGCCCTTTCTACTATGGACAGGAATCTTAATGCGTACAATCTCACCAATATCAAATGGTTGAGAGACAGATCTTTTTCTGGAGTCAAAATATAATTTCTGGCGTGATTGGTCTTGAATCACATTACTATATCTCACAAACTCATCCACATCAGAGATATTGAATCACTGTGATTTTTAAAGAAAATATAATTTTTGTTCATTGCTGTGCATAGTATCGCTTTTTAGAAAAACTACTTTTTAAAACAAATCTTACTTTTAAAGAAATCCTTCCACATACTGCTGCACTCATTTGTTCTTTGTGTTCAGTCACTTTCCCTTAAACGCTCCTTTGATGTGCTGGTGTACTCGTCTGTGAGAGCGAGTCACCGGAAGCATAGCCATCTTGGGTAGCGTTCTAGTTGTTTAGTTGCACTCTCCCTATTTAATTGGATGAGGTGGAAGCGCGCCAAAGGCAAGCCCGTCTGCGCCCGTCCACGCTCCGGACGCGCTCAGTGTCAGCTATGCTGCTCCAAATGTTCCCCGTTTGGTTTACTCTAGAGATGAGCTGGTCTGGCTTGACATTCAGAAGGATAGGACTATGAATTATGATAGCAGCACCGATGGTAAGATTCCTTTTAAGAAAGCTATGCCAGAGACCCTTAATTGTGGACTGATTAATGATAGATCCCTGGCCAAACATTATCTAGAGATTTACATACTATTAGAAGATTATAACCTCGATGTCCTATTTCTTACTGAAACTTGGACACGAGTAGATAGAGAAGTTGAGTTGGGCTTAGTCTGCCCCCCAGGCAATAAAATTTGCCATAAACCCAGGCTGGAGAGGAGAGGGGGAGGAGTAGGATTTATCTACAAAGACATTTGGAATCTTACCCAACTCTGTGTAGAGGATATTCCGGGGATTGAATCACTGGGGTTCTCACTTAAGGATACTAGTGGTGCTCTATATACAGGCCTACTTTGTTATAGACCACCAGGCGGTGCTGCCCGTGGTCATCAAGAATTGATAGATGCGATATATAATCTATCGCACTCTCACTCTAAGCTATTGATCCTTGGAGACTTTAATCTCTGGGAGAATGGTACCCTTGATACAGCCTTTAGAGAGCTATGCCAGGCCTGTGAGAATGTTAATCTTCAACAGCTGGTATTACATCCTACTCACCAGAAGGGCCATGTGCTTGACCTTGTTTTTTCTGATGAAAGAGTCACAGCTGTAAAGGAGATACTTTCGCTATGCTGGACAAACCACTATTTGGTCCTTTTCTCCTTAAAAGTAGCTAATCATCAAAAACAAGCTAACTATATGACCGTTACTTGAAATAGTAGAGAATGGTCCAAAATATTAAAGCTAGCGGATCTTCCGCGACTTGTTGATGATAGACCTATCGTTTATGAGTTAGTGGAGATGAACTACTTGACTTTGTGTCATCAGATCACCAATTCTCTAGATCAACTAGCCCCCATGAGGAAAGCTAACAGATGTAAAAAGCCTTCTGCCCCTTGGTATAACGAAGAGCTTAGATTGATGAAGACTAGCTGTAAACAAGCAGAAAGGAAATGGAGAAGGAATTACTTAGAGAAAGACAAAGTAGCCCTAAAAAATCTACTCCATACTTATAAAGAGTTGATAGGCAAAGCTAAGGCTAAATATCTTGAGGAGACCATTTTACATTCAGCTAATAAATCTCAAACTTTATTTAGCCTAGTAAGAGGTCTATCCAACCCAGACTGCGCAAAATCTAAAATTCCGGCATCACAAGAACTATGCGATGACTTAGCAGTCTTTTTCGAGGACAAAATCAATAAGATTTTAACTGGATTAAAACCCTCTACGGTGGATGACACGCACCAGCACATTGGTAATGACACCTCAATAAACTGTGGTATAATTGATAGGGAACATCAACTTCTGGATCAATTCCAGGTTCCCTCTCAAAATAGAGATGTTAAACATGGAGTTCCACAAGGCTCGGCTATCAGCCCAATTTCGTTTAACCTTTATCTTTGCCCTCTTATTGTCCTAATAAAATCATTTGGCATTGATGTTGTAAACTATGCGGATGACACTCAGCTTGTCTTTTCCATTGAGGTCAATAAAGCAGTGCCTCTAGAAAAATGTTATAATTGTATGCATAGAACAGCAGAATGGCTGAAAGAGAATTCACTGCAATTTAATGGGGAAAAAACTGAGGTCCTGTACTATACTGCAGGTAAAGTTCAACGACCTCTCCCAGTAGGTTTTTGGCCAGGCCCGGCGAATAACTCCTTATTGCCCGCTAGTACAGTGCGCAATCTAGGAGTGATGTTGGACAGTAATTTACAACTGGACTCCCAGGTGAACAAAACGGTGAACACTTGTTTATCTCTGCCCCGAGCTCTTCGGAAGATACTCCCCTTTTTACCTACCTCAGCTAGACCTCAAGTGGTGCGGAGTATTGTTTTAAGCAGAATAGATTACTGCAATGCCCTACTTTTAGGTTCTTCAGCTGCCTTGATAAATAAATTACAAAGAGTACAGATCATGGCGGCCAAGTTGGCGCTAAATTGGCATCGTAGAGCCTCGGCCTCATTGGCCTTAAGGGACCTACAGTGGCTGCCCATTACGCAAAGAGTTCAAATTTAAGGCCCTCTGTATCGTCTACAGGGCAATACACAAAACTGGGCCAAAATTGCTGCAAAGTAAATTTGTATGGTACTCTCCCGCTAGACACTTGCGCTCGTCCTCTGCCAATCTGGTTTGTGTTCCCCATGTTAATAAAGCTCGAATGGGTGGCAGATCTTTTAGTTTTACAGCATCCAGACTTTGGAATGCTCTGCCTCTGGAGCTTAGACAACTGAACACCGTGTCACGTTTCGGTAAGGATTTGAAAACCAGACTATTTCCCAGAGATCAGATCTGCCTATCCCAGTTAGATACACGCAGTGGCTGATTGGTAATCTAAGCGTCAGGATACCCTTGTGGTGACAGTAGCGCTATATAAGTGTACCTTACATTACAATACATCACACACAGAGTAAATTTTTACCCATTTGGACATCCATCCAGGACAAACTTTTGAGCAAGGTTTCCTCCCTCGCAGTAATTCGTAAGGGGACACTTTGGCAGACGAGTGAGGCGTGGTACGATAGAGCCATAACATGGATCTCACAGCAAAAGCCCACTGCACACAGTTGTTAAGTACCCTATTCATGCGCTCCACCAAGCCATTGGTCTGTGGATGATAGAGCGCACTTTTGGAATGTGTAATACCACCTTGGCGTAAAAAACAATCAAACTCCTGACTGACAAATTGTACCCCATTGTTGCTTACAATTGTGGAGGGAAACCCCTCTCGCAAGAAAAGATCTTTCAAGAAGTCAATAACATTTCTTGAATTGGGTTCATTAATAAAACATACTTCTGGCCACTTTGAGTAATAATCTATGGCCACAATCGCAAATCTGGAATTAGCAGTAAGCATATTGAAATATTGAAAGGTCCAACTAGGTCAATCCCAATCTTTTCCTTGGGCCAATTAGGTAACTCGATAGGTTGAAGAGGTGGTGTACGGACCTTCAAACTCTTCTCAGAATTAGAACATACAACACGCTCCCCAACAAACACGTCAACATCTTTGTCCATTTGCGGCCACCAGAAGTGTTCACGTAATCTTCTCTTTGTAAAGGTTTTCCCCAAATGACCTTCATGTGCGCCCATGATCAACCTAGCTCTAAGCACATCAGGGGGAACCAATCTATCACCACGTACTAAAAGACCATCCTCAACAGAAAGCTCAGGAGAAACTTTAACAAAAGTCTGCAGGGAATAGTGAGCATTTTTCTCTCTCGGCCAACCACCTTTCACACAGTTAATAACCTCACAAAGTAAACCATCTTTGGATAGTTGATCTCTCCACTCTGTTTCACTAACAGCACACATATCGTCCAGCACAAGAGAAGCAACAAAACAATCTTCATCATCATCATCGTCATTTTCATTATCACACTCAATGGGGTGCCTAGAGAAATAATCTGCTCTCACGTTCTTGTTACTGGGGATATATGTGACTTCAAAATCATATTGTAACAACTTAGTTGACAAACGTGCAATCCTCGGGGTATGTTCTTTTAGTCTGTCAGCAGAAAGGATAGATACTAAGGGACTGGGATCCGTGCGCAACTTGAAATGTTTTCTCCAAATGTACGGACTAAACTTCCTTATAGCCCACCTAACAACTCCTTCTCAATGACAGCAAAATTCAATTCCGAACCCCGCAGCACCCTAGAGGCATAGCCTAGAGTATGCTCATGTCCGTTAATGTTTTGGGTGAGAACGGCACCCAGTCCCAGGCCGCTGGCATCAACTGTAATGGTGCACGTAGCATTAGCGTCAAAAGGTTTGAGTACCTTGGGACTAACTAGCTGATGCTTTATCCACTCAAAAACCTCTTCGCAACGGTTATCCCAAAGAAAGGAAACATTTCTCTTGAGCATATTAGACAGAGGTTGAACCCTGGAAGCATAATCCGGTATAAATCGTGAGTAAAACTCACACAGACCAATAAATGACTTGAGGCCTATCTTGTCCTTGGGAGTGGGACTGTCCACTATGGCTTTAACAAGACCTGGTCTTGATTCAACACCATGTTCAGAAAGAACATGTCCTAAATACTCCACTTTCTGTACTCTGAAAACACACTTCTCTTTTTTAAAACAACACCACCATCACGCAAAGCCTCCAAAACGCAAAACATGTTATCATCATGTGAGTTACTCGTTTCACCGTGAACTAACACGTCGTCTTGGAAAACAACCACACCTTTCATATTTTTGAGCAAATTTGACATTATTCTCTGAAAAACTGCTGCCGCAGAGGCCATCCCAAACGGCATGCGGCAATATTAAAAAGACCCAATGGGGGAAACGAAAGCAGTGAGAAGCCTAGATGAAAGATCCAGAACCACCTGGTGGTAAGCTGAAGCCAAGTCCATTTTGCTAAACCACTTAGAGCTACTGATTAACTATAACATGTCAGGAATCTTTGGGAGAGGCTGAGAATCGATCCAGATATTTTTATTAAGACTGCGTAAGTCTACACAAACGCGAAGCTCATCATTTTTCTTCTTAGCGACGACCAGTGGAGATAGCCAAAGGGATGATTCAATAGGTTCAATGATTCCTTTCTTACAAAGACCATTAAGTTCCTGTTCTAACTGATCCCTAACACTGAATGGAACATTTCTAAGCCTATGTTTAACAGGTATAGCGTTGTCCTTGACTTTGATCACACGAGTAAACCCTTTTACCTGTCCAAGACCATCACCAAAGACGGAAGGATAACGTTCGGTCAATTTGTCAACAAAGTCATCTGAACGAAGGATAGAAACTTGGTCCCTTGTACCTGATCTAAGAATCATCTTGAAAAGTCCTTGGTGGAACCATCCAAGGATATTTAATCCCTTGATGGCTACATAAACTTTGCCAAAAATGTTCCTCCCCCTAAATTCAAGAGTGTCCTCAAAGTATCCTGCCAGTTCAGTGGTCCTCCCCTCATATGAAACTGGAGATCTATCTGGAGGTTGTAAAGGATGAGAGCCACAAACCTCTTTGAACCTTTCCTGTGTTAACATAGTTATTCTCGCACCTGAGTCAACAAGCAAGCAAACTTTTTTACCACCAATTTCAGCATCAAGATATGGATCCACACACTCCGAGAACTCATTAGAATCAGTATTCATATCTCCAACCACAACAACCATGTCCCTTAAGTCATCTTGTATGTTGCTAAAATCATCAGATTTGCATTCAGACACAGACATTCACAACGGAAGAAGATGTACTTGTGACCTGTTTTGTATCTTGAGGAAAAGGAAAGCTACGCTTCCCGTTCTGACAAACTTTAGCGAAGTGTCCCAACCTCCCACATATTCTACAAATGACATTCTTAGCAGGACAGGGACGTCCAGATTTAAAGTGAGGGAAGTTGCCACATTTAAAACATATGTTCGTTTGTTTGAAAAACTTGTTTTCAGGACGTGCAAATGTGTTGTTTTTAACCTCTTTGGACCTTACAACATTTACAGGTTCTTCTTTCATGGATGTAGATGAGGCTTTCTCATCTAGTTCCTTCACGGAAGACTTAGAAAGTTCAATGCTTTTAGCAAAAGGAATAGTTACTTCCAGTGTGGGGTTACCTAAGAGAGTAGTTTCTGTTGAATACTTTTGTCAGAACACTTACAAATGTACTGGTTTCTTATCAGTTGATCTCTAAACGCCTCAAATTGACATTCTGCACTCAACATGCGCAGGGCAGAAATGAAGTCCTCTACCCTCTCTCCATGTCTCTGTTCTCGCTTAAAAAACTTGTGCCTTACAACGACCAGACTGGGTTGAATATCAAAGTGTAATTCCAATTTCCTAACTGTCTCCACAAATTTGTCAATCTCATCATCATCAGCAGCACGTACTAAAGGGGGTAAATGTTTAAATACAGATCTCCCTTCGAACCCCAATGCATTTAATAAGAGAAGTTCTTTTCTCTCAGCCCTGTAACGTGAACAACCTATGGCACCAAGATAGGTGATAAAAGCATCGTACCATTTTTTCCATGAGATGGGAGGCTCACCTGGCATCTCAAGGAAAGGTGGAGAAGGAGGTACAGACTGCATGTTAATTGAAGAACTGTTTAAAGAAAAGAGAGAAAAAAAAACCCGAACTTTTCAAGATATGCACACAATTTGTGGTGTGCATATCACCGTGAAGTAAGAAGAATTTTCACAAAGAACCTCATAAATACATATTATGCGCCTGGTGTTCGCATCACCGTGAAGCAATATCAACTACTACAATAATCTTGTCACAGTACACTGTAGAAGTGCAACATAGACTATATTTAAGGAAAGTCATTCTTTTGCTGCTAACAGGGAAAAACAGAAACTGAAGGTGAAAAAAAACCATGCAAAATTTCAACCTTGTGCTCCAAATCCGATGGATTAAAACGATTACCTAAAGATGAACCGGTAGCAGTTGTTAAAAAGGTGTGTGTGTGCCACCGACAACAAGTATGCAGGCTCTTCCGCGTGAATATAAATATCCTTGTTCAGCTCCGTAATGACATTGAGTGTGTAACTGACTGACTGAAAAACGAGCACACGCAGTTTCGCTGGCCACAAGATGATGCTTACGCTGGATTTAATCTGCTCCGACGAACAGACACAGTTGAAATAGAAGCAGTGCCAACCACAAGATGGCGCCGACGTTGTGCATGAACCAACACGTCAGTGATGAGTAAAATGCCGGAATCAGCCTTTTGACACGCAAAACAGCATTGCGTGAGAACATCCAAGATGGCATAGACAAGGAAGGTTGGAACGCTAACCTTCAACTACGCGCTGTGATGTGACGGTTAACTCGATACCCTCTTTCTGCCGCTGCCGCTTTTCAACTAAAAATAAAACACAGTACCTCATAGATTTCAGCTCCGGAGCGATGGGGTTACAATCCAACATCTACCGATACAACGTGATGACAGGATCGATCAGATGCCCCGATTTTGAAATGAAGACTGGTTTTCCTTACTCCCTACGTGGGTTCTGCAGACACCTGTAGCCCGTCGCCACGTATTTTGTAGTAAGTAACTCCAATGTACAATGTGAGTTGAAGCTGAAGTTTATTGGTCTTAACAAGTGCTGCTCAGCAGCCGGCTCCATCAACAGCAAAGTCACAGTAACTGCCACATATTCCAAAGATTACAATTCTAAGTAGAATGCCTTAGGCCAGAACATCATGGCAGGAGCATTCTAAACAAGGAAGAAAGACACTACAGATTTGTGACGTTTTTCTTCCTTTTAATAAATGGTCACTACCTCACTGAACGCTCTGCAGTAAAAGTAATCGATGGAACTTTGGCACTGCACTCCTCATCTCACATGAAAAGGGACCAGACTTTTGTCAACATTTCTGCCTGGCCAGTTGCGAATGGAATAGTTTGGGAGGCAGTAAACTTCTAAATTCATGGCCCCACCGAGGTGGTTAATGTTCCAAATGTACTTCGTGTTTCTATGGGGGATGTAGTGAAACATAACATACGCTCTGACAATTGGTATGTACAAGCCGTTCAATCTTTATTTTCTGATGTAAAGTATTATGCTGAATTTGATGCTGAGGATTTGTATGTAAATACTGCAAATTATGCTGATTTATTTTGTCACCAGCATTATGGCCATCATTACCTGCATAAAGCCAATACATTTAGAAATGTTTTTAATTACACACAATGCGAACATTGCCCGGCTCCGATTGAAGGCAGTTTGAAAACTCTTTTGAAAAAAGTTGTATATTTCACTGATTTCAATAAATCCAATCGGGATTCATTTTATTTTTAATACTACGTCCAATTCTAAACTCATGCTCACCCACACTAAATTAGTGTATTCCAAATTCTTTATTGATAAACTGGCAGTGGATGGCTATGAGCTGTGGAAGGATACAGTAGATCTTAAGTCAGTTTGGGTTTCTAAATTCTGGCAGGTACAAGGCTCTGAAGCTTTGTATCGTGCGTGCCTTATCCCAATACAAATCCTATTCTTGAATAGTTCAATTTATCAAACAACCTTTTTAGGTTTAGCCACTGCAAAACAAATGAATGCACCTAAAATACATGCACTGGCTCATTATGAGAACTGGAGTAATCATACTGATTTGGCCATTGATGATTTGCAATTGTTACTTACCAATAATACTTTTAATATCTTATATTTGTTGGTTTGGCAAACAAGTTCAGATTCTTGCAAACGCCGTTTTCTAGGCAAGGCCCCAGGATACATTCAGGATAGACCTGATCCACAATTTTCTGACTCCCATTCGGTTACTACCTATTCAGTAGGAAAATTATGTCAAAATTGGTTGCAACACTCAACCCTTACGTCAGTTAAACGCAATTTGTCATTGTAGTCAAGTAATGTTGACTTGACATATTTTATAAAAGGGCCTGCTGGTCCTAGATCAAAAAGATGTATGTATGCAACTTACAATGAAATCTGGAAGCTGTCGCAAATTGAAGCTGCTTCACGTCTAAGGGCAATAGACCAAGCTAATTTAGAAAAAGTGCTGGCTGTTCTTGATAATAGTATTAACACTCTTTCTTCCCGTATTTACACATTAGACAATATTGTTTCATCTGTTGTGGATATTGTTCATGATGAAGTATCTGTTTTGTATCATGGTCAAAATCAATTGCGTTCAATTATGCAGTTTGCATGGACATTGCAAACTTTGAAGATGGGGAAAGTTCCATGGGATTACATGAACATGTCATCGTTATTTACGCCATTTAACTTGACAGATAGACAACAGTTTATGTCCATTAAGGATTCCACATACACTCTGTTACATATTGAAAAATTAGAACCTTTGCCATTTTCTTTTGCTGAAACTAATTCAGCAGTGTGGCTCATCCAAGGGGTAATAACTCTGCCATTTTCCTTGTTTAAATTTAGTTCATGCATGAAACATTATCCCTTGGGCCGCTACGAACCTTTAGGTAGTGCATTTCGTCACAAGGCCCTCATGTAGGTAGCCTAATACCGGTTGGTAACGGCCGATTTTCGGTAATTATACCGTTACCGACCGGTATTTAGGCTTTTGCTATGTAGGGGGATCATTTCTGTATTCGGTAATTTACCGAATCGGTAAAATTACCGAATCGGTAATTTTACCGATTCGGTAAATTCCGAATACAGAAATGAGATGTAGGGGGAGTGTGTGGGTGTTGTCTGGAGTCGGTATTTACCACCAACTAATAGTTGGTGGTAAATTAAGAATGGATGTGTAAAAGCATTTTAAAGCGCTTAGAAGTGTGCAATGTGGCAGACATTCATGCCCTTAGGGCATGTATGTATGCCACATGTGCACACATGCAGGAATCAGGGGTGCAACAGGGTGTCAATGTGACACCCTGCCACCCTTGATTGTGTTCCCCCATTACCGAATCGGTATTTACCGATTCGGTAATGAGGCATACCTTCCCATTGATTCAATCAATGGGAAGGTATGCCTCATTACCGAATCGGTAAATACCGATTCGGTAATTACCGAATTACTACGAATCGGTAATTTTTACCGCAGGAATACCTACATAGCATTTACCACTTCATAAATACCGAATCGGTATGATTCGGTATTTATGAAGTGGTAAATGCCAGCCCACCTACATAAGGCCCAAGGTGTGGTCTTTACCATTCACATACAGATGCATACGGGATGACAAAGAGGTGTACCTCACCGGGGAATCATGTGATTCCTCACCTGATCATTCTCTTGTGTGTAAAAATATACAGTTACATGGTGCATGTAATTTAACAGCACCAAATTTGGTGTGTTTTGAAAGGACATCCAGTACCAGTTTTCATACCTACATTTACCCTGCTAGCAAATGGTAGCTATTTGCTTTTGAATAATGAAGATTGCTGCGGCATGCTTGCTGGCATCCCTTACATTGTAACAGTCTCACAACGTGTGGTTTGCTGTAAAAATGACCTTTTTCCGCCCCCACATGGGCGTCTTCACATCTCGATTTGGCCTTCCATTCCGACCTTGAAGGCAGAGTTCAATAAACTGAGCAGAATAAGAGCAATATTGTCCCGAAAAGAAGTTGCTCTCACATCTGCCCATGAGACATTCATCCTTCATGTGACTAACACCCGTACAGAAGTACATGAGCTTCTTAATAACGATCTCCCACTGCATTTCGGTGCGTCGATTCACACTATCTTCAATGCTTCTAACACTACAGGCATTTCCCATTTTTTTAAAGCTGTGGGCTCTGGCCTTGTGACCTTTTTTCAAACTATATTTGGTGTGATACCAGCATTTATCCATACTATTTTTTCCAGCTTCTTCGATGGCTTGCCACTATTGCTTGCCCTAGCCGCTGGGATTCTGCTGTTAATATGCTTGCTCCGAAATGGATGCTCTTCCTGTGGCCCCAAACAGCTGAGACCGGCTGCTGCTGATTCGTAGTTGTATGCTTGAATGCTACAGTACTTTGCCACTGGCCACTCTGAGCGTGGCTTATGGATTATCCTTTCGTTTTGGTTATTTCACTTGCGTGCAACTAGTCTTCCTCTGCCTGGAATGTTCGTTTGAATGGGCATTGGATCTTTGCCTCTCCAATACGGTGTCTCCTGCCCCGATTATGACCTGCTAATGAGTCCTCTAGTGGCACATGAGCCGGAATGTTCTTTTGTTGGGATTATGGCCTGCGCAGCTGCACTTGGAGTTTTAGCAGAATGGGATGTCTGTGCAGCTGCACATGATTTCCTACAACAAAGTTTTCTTGAGGAACACACAAGTTGTCCACTGATGGTGCTAGAAACTCCCATTATTGATGAACATGTATGTTCATTCTCTTTGCTGGAATGGATAACCACTCTCTTTTCTGACGATATCAATTACTTCCTCTTGGAGGCTGTTGCAATTTACTGCTCAGACACCTTAATGGATTAACGTGGATTTTTTTGTTTTACTTTTTACGAATCAAGTTTTTATGCACGCATTTGTGCTACATTTGACTCTTTGCCCAAATATGACTGCTGCTCTTAATTCTTGCTCACTCTGACTTGAACTCTGTGTTCTATTGAGTCCACTGTCCGTTGGCCTGGCCAAGGGGAGGGTGTAGTGAGGAAATGGGGTTAACTGCAGACATTGCTAAGTTAGCATAAGTAGTATATGCTTGGCTGCCATTCTGCAACTTTTGCACATGACAATACATGGTTCTGTTCTTGTGAAATACTTTGCTGGCGCTGCTTTACATGAGAACTGTCTACCTTTCACATATCCAGCTGGGCACCGTGCTCTCTGTCTGCACAACGTGTTCAAGGTCGAATAACAATGTATGCTGTTGATTCGCTTTGGTCAGTCCCACGCACATAGACATAACATGAAGCACAGCAGTCCAACCGAAACTCGGGTGCTTTTTAATCTGGCATTACATGCATGAGGAGGCACTTGGAGAAAACCTTTCCAACATAGAAGAGTTGTACTGATCTTGGGGCGTAATTCATTGCATCTGATCTCGTAGGTATGGGGTCTCCCTGACAAAGCCCAGAGGTCTTCTATAATTATTCTAAACTAGCTCATGAGCACAGGGAGGGTGGTAAAAGGCGCTATATAGTCCTGTTTCCACTGTCAATATAATATGATTTCCCCTTTGGTGCGTTATGGAATTGTAACAATGCTGATTATATTGTTCTTATGCATTATGCTGCTTGTATTGGCTAGAGAACTGCACCTTAGAGCGCGTTAGTTAAAAATAAACATTTTAAACTATACAGTTTCTCTGATTACTCACGTTGTGGACAAGTATGAGTGTGAACGAAAGAGTGTTCTTGTTTCCCACTATTCCTGAGAGTTGACTAAGTCGCATGTTCTAGGTTGTCTAATCATTGGTAGCTTCGCTGTAGTACGGAGAACGAATGAGACACTATTACTAGTCGGATTGGGGTTCTGGGCACTGAGGTGGCTTTTTTGGTACACAACAATACACCGAGGTCCTGGTTTCCTGCGCATAGTTCGGTGCATGAGCAGAATCCCTGCAACAACATGACCTCAGTGGCCCATTGTAGCAGCTTGGCAGTGCTCTGGAAAAACATTTTTAAAGCTGCTGTTCCTTGTACAAGTCACCTTTTTTTTACAATAAATTACTTTGCAGGTAAGCCCACAAAGGCTCTGATGTTCCCAAGAATAAAAGGAAGGAGTGCATGACTTTCTTTTTCTATCAGGAATGGGGTGCCTGTTTTCTGAATTCATAACAAAGACCCATCAAAGTTCTCTGGAAACATAGGTTGGAAGCTGATGTTTTTACCTAAATGTTAATATTTTTCCCATAGGTCACTCAAAATCCCGGTGATTGTGATCTGGAAATGAAGGGGAAGGCTTGAAGGCGAGTCTTTTGTCTCAACATATTTAGCTTATGACCATTTCTCCCCATTCAGTATAGCTGGGGGGCCCTCTGGAACCATTGACTGAATACTGCTTCACATGCACATCTTCCCCTTTTTTACACAAACTTGGTTGTAGTTGCCCCCTGAAATGGTGCTGGGCCCTTTTTCATTTGGGGCCACATCACATGTCTTGTAGTCCTTTGGGATCACAGGCTGAAGGCTTATGTTTTGTGAAGGTTTTCCCATGTTTTTAAACAAATTTTATTTGTCAAGATACACATATATTGCAGGGCTCTGTACCCCAGAGATATCTGCACAATCCAATCTCAAAAAAATGACTTTGACATTTTCAATTGAAAGCATAAAAGAAAGTAACAATACAAAAATAAATCCAACTACCCCCGCCCCCAACCCTCCCTCCCCGATCGCACTATGACCTCATAACCTGACCAAATCTTTTGAATAGAGCAGGAGGCCCACCCATCCGGACCCCCCCCCCGCACAGCACCCCCGCATTCCCAATATGAAAATAGGAGTCATCTCAGAGGATGGTCCTCTGCTACCGATACCGGTTCCAACAACAGTCCACGATAATCCACCCATCGTTTCCAAATTTTGAAGTGTTTGTGGGGGCAATCCCTAGCAACGAAGATGGGTTTCTCCATACCCATACAAAAGTCTAGGCCATTCTGCCATGCAGCCACGGAAGGGGTCCTCGGCGCCTTCCACGCCCTAGCTATGTCCCTTTTCGCTAGGGTCAAGCCCAATTGCATTAGGTGTTGCTTATAGATGTTGCCTCCTATCCCCTCCATTACATGGAGCAGAACCAGCCTTGGTGAGCGGGGGAGATCCCAACCCAGTACCTCCGAGAAACAGGTAAAGACTCCCCTCCAGAAATCATCTAGGGAGAGACAATTCCAGACAGTGTGGATAAGTGTGCCCTCTTCCCGATTGCATCGAAGACACATAGGTGAGGCTAACAGCCCCGCCCTCCACAGGCGCACTCGTGTATAATAAACCCTATGTAGATACTGAACCTGGACGAGGCGAAGTTGTATTGCTATAGCCGCTCCCTGCGGAGCAGCTAGGGCCTCAGTCCAGTCCTCCTCCTCCTACGGACCTACATCGCCCTCCCAATCCCCCCGGAGTTTCTGTAGCATGGGGGAGCAATGGGTAATTAGGAACTGATAAATCTGGGAGATTTTGCGGTCTTTGAGGTCTCACATAAAAACATTCGCTTCCAGTGGGCTGAACTCCGGCAAGGACTCCAAGCCCTCTAGGCTAGGGGACAGGGTGTGCCTAAATTGGACTGCGGCATGTGGAATTCTTTCTGGAGGTCCTGGAAGGATTTGAGTGCCAGCCCCCTCATAACATCACCCAAGACCGAGATACCTATGTAATACCACCCCCGAAGCCCTGCAGTGCCGCCAGTTGCGGCAAACGCCCATTATTCCAAAGGGGAGTTTCCCGAGTCAGCGTGTTCCACCACCCCATCCGTCGCAGCGCCTGCAGTCAGATCTGGAATTCGACCCTTGTAGCCGACGGCAGCGAACCCCGCAGCGGTGCCGAATAGAGGATCATATGAAGCGAGTAGTTTCCCATGAGTCGCCGCTCGACCGCGTATACTGGATCTTCCCTATTGCCATACCACGACTCATTGAGGACCAGCAAATGTGAGACTTGGTAGTACGAGTGAATGTCAGGGGACGCTAGCCCCACGCAATAAGTGGACAAGAAACACGTCCGCAGGGCTACCTGCACCCTGCCCTCCTCCCATAAGAATTGCCCTAGCGCAGCATTCACCTGTTGGAACCATCGGGGCGAGATCTGGTATGGGTGGTTTTGCAGTTGGTAGAGGAGCCGGGGAAGCGCCACCATCTTAAATATAGCCGATCGGCCATAGATTGACAGGGACATACGGGACCAGGACCTGAGGTCATCACGCACTCGTTCCCACACCGGAACCAGGTTACGCTCACAGGAGACAGCGGGCACGTCCGATAGGAACACGCTGAGATATTTCAGCCCCCCACCGCCAGCTGAACCGATGAGATCCACGCACCCACGCCCGTCTGATCTCCAAAAATCCACTTACGGGTATTCATATATACTCCAGATGTCGCCCCAAAAATCTGCATATTACGCAGTAGCCGCGGCCCCGTCCTGTCCACAGCCGTGAGAAAGAAAAGGACGTCGTCCGCATATAATGCGATCCTGTTGGACAGTCCCGGAGCCCATTCTTAGCCCCGTACCTGTGCATCAATTCGCACCCATGCAGCCAGAGGCTTCATAGCCACTGCGAATAAGTAGGGGGACCAGGGGCAGCCCTGCCTCGTACCCCGCCTGATAGAAAACGTGGACGAGGTCGCACCGGCAACCCGCACCGACGCCGTTAGATCAGTATAAAGGAATCGCGGTCAAAGGTTAAGTCTATGTAACAAAGCGAACAAGTACGCCCAGCTCAGGGAATCAAACACCCTATCCATGTCAGCCAATAAAAGTGCCGCCGGTTCCCCCAGCTGCCGAATAGCTGCCACCGCCACATGCGCCCGCCTGATGTTGTGCCTGGTCGCCCTCTGCGGCATAAAGCCAGCCTGGTCAGGATGGACCAGAGTGGGAATGTGGGGCAGAAGGCGATTGGCCAGAGCCTTAGCCAGAATTTTTGCCTCCACATTCAGGAGCGTGATGGGACGAAACGATGCATGTTGCTCCGGGGGCCTGCCCGGCTTATGAAATACAACCACTTCCGCATGTCTCTAGTCCGGAGGGAGTGAGCCCCGCTCTCGAGCCTCCTCCACCACAGATCGGTAGTGAGAACCCAACTGCAAAAAGTAATGTTTAGAGAATTCACTGGGAAACCCGTTGGGCCCCGGTGCCTTCCTGAAGTTAAGTTCTCCCAAGGCCGTGCAGGCATTCCCTAGGGGCATACAGATCTGCATAATATGCGGCAAAGCTTTTTGAGAGGGCCAGAGGGTCTGTAAGCGGTTCACCAGTTGGGCCCAAGACGCTCGGTAGGGCCTGAGAATGAAACGTTCCTTGACAGAGTCGATGCAGCATCTTGCTGGATTTATCCCCCACTGATACACAGTGCTACGCGTCGCCAACCAAGCTTGGCAGGCCACATCCATCAGGAGGGCGGCATAGTTCTGTTTAGCCATCAATAGTTGCCTCCTAACCTGGTCGCCTCCAGCCTCCCGACTCCTGCGTTCGAGGTCCTCTATGCCCGCCTCCACCTGCAGCAGCCCTTCCCTACGCCCCCTACGCACCGCCGTGCACCAGAAAATGTCCTCCGCCCCCCTCATTGGGGGTTTCATTGCCTCCCAGCATAACTCGGCCCTGGGAACCGACCCCACATTAACAGTCAGGTATTGGTCAATAGCACAACTCATGTGTTCTCTATAGTCATTGTTTTGCAGATGCCATACTGAGAGGCGCCATGTAAATGGTTGTTTCATCCGCCCTATTCGGAACGTGAGGGCTACCGGGGAGTGATCCGACAGGCCCCGCAGAAAAATCTCCGCCAACACCACCGTACCCACCCCCACCCGGGGAACAAAGAGATAATCAATTCTGGAATACGAATCATGGACCATAGAGTGATAAGTGAATTCCTGACCATCTCTGTGGAGTCGCCGCCATACATCAACCCAGTCAAGCCCCGCCACTAAGGAGTACAACCTTTTGGTATGACCACTCTCTGGACCGCCCCAGCCCTCCACCGATGCCTGGCCATGTCCATCACATCGTTCCAGTCTCCGCCAACTACGGATAAGCCGTCCGGCATATCTGCCCAAAGGGTCATGAGATGCTCCACCAAATTCCACTGCAGCAGGGGGGCATAGACACTACCCAGCACCAAAGGATCCTCCCCGACCTTGCCCTAGAGTAATAAATAACGCCCCTGAGTGTCTGTCCACTGCTTGGTATGTGTATAGGGGACCCTGCGGTGAATCAAAATTACACCCCCATGCGATCCCCTCGCAAAGCCGGAGTGGAAGACATGCTGAAACACATAGCGCTGAAAGCAGAGGGCCCTCGTTCCCATGAGGTGCGGTTCTTGTAGCATAAGGACATCCGCCCCAGCCCGTTTAGCCTGCTAGAGTATGGCCCCACGTTTAATCTTGTCCAGGGCACCACGCACATTCCAACTAATGATGCGGAGAGTACCTGAGGACACCTGTCCCCTAGTGGATATACTGGCCATCTGGGACTGTGGCAGCAAATGTAGGAAGGAGGAAGACGTTACGGTGCATGTGCGAAGAAAAACAGACAATGAGTGACAGTGCGATCTGCGAACAAAAACAAACCCCACCCAACAAACCCCCCACCCTATACCTCAAAAACACTGAAGCATCTTTTGCGGCGGGAATGACCCACAGCCCCCAACGGGAGGGTGCGAGCCACCCCGACCAATGGATCCCCAACTTACAGCCCATGTATCCTGGGCACGCTCCCCGCTAGCAAGGGCCTAGCAGAGATCCCGGGCCCATATCCGAGCCCCTCCGATCAGGATGAATTAGTCTATGACCCTGCAGTCCCTCGCAAACCCACCAATCAGTCTGCCGAAGTCTGGCGCCTAGCGGCTGAGCCCGTCCGGAAGGAAGTGCCACCGCACTGAGAGCGGCGCCGGGACCGTGACTGTCTAGTGCCTTTCTTCTGCAACCGGGGTCCCTTTCGGGCCGCTTCGCCCAATGAGGAGTAGGATTCACTCCCGGGGGGCGTATGTGCTCGCACCCGCACGTCTCATTAGTCCATTTAAAAACCTCTTCTGGTGAGTCAAAGAAATGGGTGCGGGAGTGGTATACAACTTGTAGATGAGCAGGAAACAGAAGAGCATACGAAAGTTTAAGTTCTCTCAAACGGGCCTTTGCCGCTAGGAACGATTGCTGCTGCTGCTGCACCAGCCATGTGTAATCAGGGAAAATGAGGATGCGAGCATTGTCATAGAGCAAGGGCTCCTTGATCCGTGCCCGCTTCAGTATCGCATCGTGATGAAGGTAGTTCAAGAGCTTTGCTATAACTGGCCGTGGGCGAGCCCCAGGCGGGGATTTCTGCATAAGTGCCCTGTGAGCCCGCTCCACCACAAAACAGTGGGACAAAGCCTCCGGAGGGAGCCAACTCTCCAACCACTGTGTGAGGAAGCGTTCCATATTTCCCCCCTGACATCCCTCCGGGAACCCAACAAAGCGAAGATTATTGCGCCAGGCCCGTCCCTCAGCATCCTCCACTCGCAGCGCAAGCCCCCTCTGAGCAATCTCCATGGCGGCCGTCTTTTTCTTTAGTGTGCTAACATCATGTTCCACCCCGGAGATACGGGTCTCAGCCTTGGTTATGCGTGACACAGCAGTGCGCAAGTCCTGCCGCAGAAGCATGACATCAGAGCCAACTGCCCTGATTTTCGCATCCAACATGACCCTGGACTGGGTAATCGCGGCATTGCTTGGACGAGCCACCGCCTCCCCTGTCTCTCGTCATGGCCGTCTTCGGGGTTCCCAGCACAAGCCCAGAAAGGACAGGGGGGAAGAAAGAGAGAAACCTCCAATAATGGACTCCCGCGGCCCAAGCCAGCCGCCGAGTAGGAGTACATATGGAGCTACCTGAAGGCTGAGGTCAGCAAGCGATATTAGAGGCCAACTCCACGTTGGACCCCACCTGGCCAGGGGCCCCAAATGGCGCTCGCGCGGTCCGACTGACGATGCGAGGCACCTAAGAACCGGAATTGGAGGCACTCAACCGTCGGCTTCCACTCAAGCCGCCAACTCCACTGCAGCCCCCCCAGACAAAACACCCCTAGGCTTCACACCCCTACTGGCTTGCGCAAATCCCAGCCGGCAACAGGGTTATGCGAGGCACCCGCGCGGTCCGAATGACCGCCGAAGCGAGCGCCCCTTGTAGCCAGGGGTGAAAGGAATCTGCAGAATGTCGAACCCCAGGCCGGCCCAGGGACTCGCTGGCGATCACGCTAGTCCTCCACAGCTCCCCGTCAACTTCCCTCACCGCTCTATGTCGCCGCCGGACCATCGTCGATATGTGGGCAGGGGGGGAAAGGGGAAGAAACCAGGCATATGAGTCCGGGCTCCCACTCTCCGTGAGCCCAGAGGGGCCGGGCACACTCCAGGCCTGCACTGCTGGGTAGACGGCGTCAGGCAGCAGTAGGGCGCACCCGCCCTCCGGGGCCAGCGGACTGTCGACCCACTCGCAGCCAGGAGCGTGGCCAGAGGCCCGCCGCCTGCTGCCCAAGCTGCCCACAAGCACCGCTCCTTACCTCCGCGGCCTGATCCAGCCGCTGAGCTACCCAGCCGTCCTCCGCGTCGATCAGTGCCACGGATCAGTGGCCGACTCCCCTTCGGATTCTCTTGTTCGCCGGGCCGACACCAGGTCACAATCCTCCTCACCCCGGCAGCGATGCAGCTCCAAAGCGGCCATGCTCTCCCAGCCCACGGATCCCGGCAGCATCCAGCGTGACGTCCCGGTCTCGCGCTGGGCATCTCGGCCGCGCCTCTAGAGGGCCTTGCCATGGCTGAGACCCCGCTTCACCGCCACCGGCCCCTGCGGGTAACGAAAGTCGGCTCAGAGAGGCATCGCCAATGCCCCGGAGCTGCAAGCTCTCCGTGAGGTTAAAATAGCTATCGGAGGAACAGGATAGTGTAGGATTAATTAAGGGCTGGACGGAGCTCGCTCAGCACACGTCCGCCATGCTGGCTTGCCAAGCCACGCCCCCCTAAATGTCAGGTTTTCCCATTTTTTAACAGAAACGATGCAACAGGACCAAGCATTGTACTTGATCCTATGCATTAAGAAAGGCTTGAAGGCAACATTTCCCTTTTAGGAATTGGAACACTGGGTTAGGAGGTGTCATATGATCTGAATGTCTAACTCATACCAGACTGTGGGTACTCCAAAAACCCAGATAGACAGCTGCAAAATGTCAGTATTTTTAGGTAAACTTAATGCAAAATGTCAAAAGTGATATTTTGCAGGTAGCGTCGTTCTTAGTACTTTCACATGAATTGAAAAAGAAAAAACATCTGGGATGAGGACAAATAATGGTTCATACGGAAAGATATATGTGACTAATCCATCCTTCCAGTGACAGGAACATGGAATCAAATCAATTTTGTAAAAAAAGCTTGACAGTTTAGTTATTTTTTTGTAATCTTACCAGTTTAATATAATCTTTGGGAAAAAAATAATTGAAAATAATGCCCAAGTATTTCCTCAAAAATTAAGTTATTACTGAAACCACAGTTTTTTGCAATTGCTTTTACTAGCCCAACAATTATTTATACAGCTGAAACCACCAAATAATTATAGTCAGGAATGATCTGGATTAAAGTAAATGGCCAAACCGCTGTCGGCATATGAAAATCAAAACACATATACTTGAAAGTAAATCTCCTAATGCTGTCATTCTAGCAAAGTAGTTGAAAGTACACAATCAAGAGTGGAAAGGAGAACCTTGGGTCCCTCTTTTATTAGCTAAATAGGTCTTAAAATATTCCACTGGAGGTATTCAGTGTTTTTCTAATAAAATGTTCTGTTAAATCAGACTGATTTCAGTGCAAGGAAATGATTTCCTTTCTCCCAAACCTCCTGCTAGCTAGAGTGCACCAAAGCAAGGAGAACATTACTTAACCTCGATCAATGTCAAACGTCTGTCCAGGTTCACGGACATCCTTTACATAATCTATCCAGGAATGAGAAATCCTGAACCCTGGCTAGTCTTCCTTTCCATAGTCCATAACCACAACATACATTGTTCTGCGGTTTATGTGTGAAGACATTTTCCTTCAAGACCTCCAGTGACATGGGCTTTGTTTTCTCTTGAAAAAACAATTATAATTTCACCTGATCAATATTTAAGCCGTTGTATTGCCCTCTGCCATGCCAATCATTGTACAAGAAAAATATGTGATACAAGTCAGGGTTTCATCATAGACCTCCGTGATAAAGTCATCCTTTAACATCATGAATTGCTTTCATGATTTCCTTTAAGGACATCAGAAAACATTCAGAAAACCAGTCTAACAATTAGATGATTCAAGATATATACATGATTTCTGCTGTTTCTCCTGTACATATTTCTGTAATCATACACAGTTATTATTTGTTGAATTTGACTTGTGTGCTTTATGTAACTAAAGCTCTTGCTACACTCTTTATATATCAGTTCAGTGTTCCTCAGTAGGATACTCTTTTCTTTCAAAGGTTTTCTTCATTTCTCTTGTTCTATCAAATTGCTTAGTGAACTATAGTCACACTTCATTACATTAGATCTTAAAATCACACATATTATAACATTTCCACAGCCGGTGAAACATACACACTACATTACATTTAAACTATTCACAAGTGCCTTAGAACTATAATGCTAGTTTACAAATCTAGACCATATTATATAGTAAAACATTCTTATGTACATCTGTCCATACAGTTTGTAATCATAAACATTTCTGAATTCTTTTAAATTTCTTTCTCTACATCATGTACTCCATGACCAAAGTCAAGCAATAATAGAAAGCATCATTACTGCATGGACACTATACCTCATTCATGCAGGGAGTCATCTCTCATTGCGATGGGGACAATTTTGTTCTTGCTACCCTTTAAGCCAGGGTTTTCCTGCAGTGATGACAGTAAAAGACGGCTACACATCCGCCCATCTAAATTGAGTGGTCGGACATATAGCCACTTCTCAGTTGAAACTTACTCCATCAGGCCGTCAGATTAGTCTATGCCGTTGCCACACAATGGTCCGCCCACATCTAAATTTGGTGGATGGACCGTTATTTTGATGGTAAGGATGCTTCACCACCATTGTGACAGAGTATGCTCACCCCCAATATATAAATCAGGCCCTAAGTGCAATCAGACTGTTTAATCTATTCCTAAATGTATGCGATCAAAGAGAAGTGAAACACAGTTGAAAGGGCTTTCTTGCTGCCACTGAAATCACTTTCCTTATACTACTCATTTGAAGATGAAGTAAAGCTCTTACAATTTGGTTGTTTATATGTCAGTAAATTTGGGCTTAACCATCTATTGTGCCATTTTCTACAGCAATGGGATGTCAGTAACGTTCTAAAAGAACCCATTCTTTTAACCATTGTCAATGTTTTTACAAGTACAAAAGTTATTTCAGTGTTTAAGAAATAGATACGATTGATTGGTTAATATTATCATTGATTTTCTCAGTCAGAAGTGGTTAAAACAGTTACTACAAACTTGTTTTTATCATCAAATATCCCATTTGCTATTAGCCTGTCTTTCGAAGACTGCAGTGTATGATGTATGGTGCCTATTTTGTAGATGCTATTGGGTTTTCAATAGAACATGGCATGACAGAACATGTGCGTTATTTGAAGTAGTCTCCCCAAGTAGTGCATCCAACCCCAGTCATATGTGAATCTTATTGATTGGTTACTATCCCAGCTGGGGGAAAAGGAGCAAAGAGAGACAAATCCCTAGGACTACCCAAGTTCTGAGGATCGGAGGAATTCCTGAAGTTTGGTCCCTGCACTGCTGTAAATGTACAGCTTTATGAGGTGATTAGATTATCCAAAGTACTTACAAAGTCAAATGAATGACCGTGGTGGTGGACTTTGACACCAAGGTCTACCAAATGCCTCTGTGAGCTGCTAGCAACTGCATGGTGGTAACCCTCATGCTGTTCTGTTATCACCACCACAATACCACCAGACGGTTTTCTTAAGTAGGAGGATTAATCAAAATGACCTGAGGAGGTGCAGTGGCAGTGGTAGGACTTGAGCACAAGTGCCTCCCCCTAATATAAATAGAGTTGAGTCGCTCTTCTATTCCACATTCAAGTGGTTTGGTGTTTTGCATAAGTTTAAGTAAATTTCTGATGCACTCCATACACCATCTTGATACATCTTCAATGGACTTTTAAAGTGCCCATAGCACCAAAGTCAAGTTTGTACACAATTCAATTTTAAAGACATTCTGCAAAGCCAGGCTGCCTTTCAAATTACAGCAGGTGCTCAGCAATAAACACATGCAAGTGCAGGAAATCTGCTGGGCCTCTAAACGCCCAAGCCTTATTATATATCAGGAATTATTAGTAGTTTGAACCCCCTAGCCCTATTATATACTAGGGAATTATAGGGTCTGTCAATACCAATTGTGAGAATGTACTTTTTAAGACAGGCTGCAAGGCAGGACTGCCTTTAAAAGGACAGCAGGCTCACAGCAGCGCACACATGCACATGCAAGAAAATCTGCTGGGCCTCTAAAACTCTATCCCCTGTTATATACTAGGGACGTATAGGTAGATTGCACCCCCTGGTCGTATTATTTACTAGGGACTAATAGGGTCTATCATTGTCAATTGTAAGTGTACCCTATTACATGTACATTTTTAAACATAGCACAGACCCTGGGCTTGCTTAGCAGAGCCCAGGGTCCAGTCAGAGTCAGTTACCACCAGTATCATTCAGCAGAAAATGGGGGTGAACAGGGCAAAAGGATGATGTTCTTACATGCCCCCAGCCCCAAATGAAAGATGATGCGTAACTAACCTGGACCCTGGCAGTCCTCATCAGCTAAGTGGAAAAACCTGGAAAGTCCATCCGCATTGGCGTGGGCACCCCACGTCTGTGTTCCCTTTTGAGTTCATCCCCTGTAGGTAAAAGGACCACCTCAATAGCTTTGGATTCGCCCCTCTCATCTGCATGAGCCATCTGAGAGGTCTGTTGTCAGTTTGCACATAAAAGTGAGTACCAAACAGGTATGGTCTCAGCTTTTTCAAAGACCAAACCAGAGCAAAGGCCTCCCTCTCAATGGCACTCCATCTTTGTTCTCTGGGGAGAAGTCACCTGCTAATAAAGGCAACTGGCTGATCAAGGCCCTCCTCATTTACTTGTGCTAACACTGCCCCTGTCCCTTGTTCTGAAGCATCTATCTGAACCACAAATTACTTTGTGTAGTCAGGGGCCAGCAACACTTGTGCTGAACATATAGCATCTTTCAGAGTGTCAAAGGCCTTCTGACACTCTGGAGTCCACATGACTTTCTCTGGCCACTTTTTAGAAGTGTGTTATCTCAGGGGAGCCACAATGGTCCCATAGTTATGAACCAATCTTCTATAATACCCAGTCAGACTTAAGAAGGCCCTGACCTATGTCTGGGTTGTAGGAGCTGTCCAGTCCAAAATGGTTTGAATTTTGGCCCGTAGAGGTTGTACATGGCCTCAACCTACCAGGTGACCCAGGTACACAACTGTGCCCTATTTGACACTTATTGGTCTTAATAGTCAGTCCTACCTGCTGCAAGGCTTGAAGCACTTCCTTCAGGTGTTTTTAAGTGATCATCCCAGGTGAAGTTGTGCACAGCAATATCCTCCAGATAAGCTGCACTGAATTGCTCCAGCCCAGACAGGACCGTGTTCACCAACCTTTGGAAGGTGGCAGGGGCATTCTTTAAGCAAAGGGCATTACTTTTAATATGTACCTCTGGTGTGGCGAATGCAAACCCCTCCTTTGCTCCTTAGCTGAGGGCAATCTGCCAGTAGCCTGAGGTCAAATCAAATATACTCAGGTACTTTGCAGCCCCTAACATATCAAGGAGCTCTTCAGCTCTAGGTATAGGGTGAGCATCAGTCTTTGTGACTGCATTCAGTCCTCCGTAGTCCACACAGAAGCTTTACTCCTTCTTTCCCCCCTGGGGTTATGTTTGGGTATCAGCACCACTGGACTGGTCCATGGACGGATGTATGACGTTACAACGCACACTTTTACAACGCATGCACTTACAACGCATTTTTTACAACGCATAATCCATTACAACGCATGACATTACAACGCATGACACTACAACACATTTTTAAAAACTACCTTTACAACGCATTTCCATTACAACGCATAATACCTTTACAACGCATACCATTACAACGCATAATATTAAATTGCATTTAAGGTAAGTATTAGATAGTATAGGGGTAAAAGTTACTTTTCTAACTCCAGGGGGTGCAACAGTAGGGTAAGTGTTGGATAGTATAGGGGTAAAAATTACTATTCTAACTCCAGGGGGTGCAACAGTAGGGTAAGTGTTGGATAGTATAGGGGTAAAAATTACTATTCTAACTCCAGGGGGTGCAACAGTGGGATAAGTGTTGGATAGTATAGGGGTAAAAATTATTATTCTAACTCCAGGGGGTGCATCAGTAGGGTAAGTGTTGGATAGTATAGGGGTAAAAATTACTATTCTAACTCCAGGGGGTGCAACAGTAGGGTAAGTGTTGGATAGTATAGGGGTAAAAATTACTATTCTAACTCCAGGGGGTGCAACAGTAGGGTAAGTGTTGGATAGTATAGGGGTAAAAATTACTTTTCTAACTCCAGGGGGTGCAACAGTAGGGTAAGTGTTGGATAGTATAGGGGTAAAAATTACTATTCTAACTCCAGGGGGTGCAACAGTAGGGTAAGTGTTGGATAGAATAGGGGTAAAAATTACTATTCTAACTCCAGGGGGTGCAACAGTAGGGTAAGTGTTGGATAGTATAGGGGTAAAAATTACTATTCTAACTCCAGGGGGTGCAACAGTAGGGTAAGTGTTGGATAGTGTAGTGTAATATTATGCGTTGTAATGGTATGCGTTGTAATGGTAGTATGCGTTGTAATGGAATGCGTTGTAAAGGTAGTTTTTAAAAATGCGTTGTAGTGTCATGCGTTGTAATGTCATGCGTTGTAATGGATTATGCATTGTAAAAAATACGTTGTAAAGGTAGTGCGTTGTAAAAGTTGCGTTGTAAAGGTTGTTCCCCTCCATGGACTGTCAGAGGGCTCAATTATCCCCATTTCTAGCATCTGAACTGCTTCAGCCCTGATGCTGGCTCTGACCTGGTTAGAACTACCTGTACAACTTGCAAGTAGGCTGTCACAAGTGTGAATGTCATGTATACACCAGTTGGTGATACCTGGGGTCAGAGAAAACAGCCAAGAAATCTGCTCCAGCATCTGCTTGCAGTCTCTATGCTGTTGGTCTGTCAGTTTGGGCGGGAGTACCACTCCTTCCACTTCTTGCATATTATTGGAGAGGAGGTCTGACTCTGGCTCAGTCGCCTACACTCCTCTCTCATCTGTGACCATCAACATGGTCATATCTGCTCAATCTTGGTGGGGTTTCAACCTATGACATGCAGGACCCGGTGAGGGTTCCTGAGGGTGTTCAGGTATACCAGGTATGTAACCTCACCCTTCTTCTCTAGGATTGGATAGGGCCCAGTCTACTTGTACTGGGGGGCCCTAGGAGCCACAGGCTCCGAAAACCACACCAATTGTCCTGGAGTGTACTCAGGTGGGGTAGGCTTTTGGCCATACTAGTGCTTCATAAACCAGTCTGGCCTCCAGTTTTTCTTGCCTTGTACATGTACTCTGCCATGCAAGATCTCAGGTCTAGCACATTGTCCAGTACATTGTTCTTGGCTTCTTTGAGAGGTTTTTCCAAGACTCTCTCACCAGGCACAATGGCCTTCTTACAGAGTGCCTGAACAACAATTCAAGGGACTAAAGCCAACACCTTTTTGTGGGACCTCCCTGTAGGCAAACAGTAGACGTGGACGGAGAACATTCCATCTCCTCCTGAGCTGGTCAGACAACCCATTGATCATGCCCTTCAGGGACATATTGAACCTTTCCACCAGACCATTTCTCTGGGGATGATATGGGGTGGTGAACTTGTAAGTAATGCCACCATTGCTTCGTCAATTACTGCTCGTTGAGGGCAGAAAGGGGTCTGGATGCAGAGGGAGAGGTCGGTTGATGTGACACCCAGGTAAGGGTCACCGCGTTGGAGGATGGCGGCGCAGATGTTCCGGCAAGGAAGGACAGCCCTAACCAGGGCTCCCAGAGGCAGCGTCAGCACAACCCCCGAGGGATGGGCTAGGAAAGAGAACCAAGTGGAGAACCAAGTGTCAGGGGTTTCAAGAGGAAGATGTGAACTGGCAGGGGCAGTGAAGACAGGCGGTACTACAGAGGAATAGCAGTCCCGCCTCTATGGAAGAGAGTGACACAGGTAAAACAAAAAGGTATACACTCCGTACTCATGCCGCTGCCAGTACCAGGGTAAGTCCCAAAGCGTATTTTTCTTTAGTAATCCCTGCAGCCAACACAAAGACACACAAAATCATAGTGGGTGGCCCCCTTGGAGATTTAAATATTAAGATTGAGAAACCTATTAAGACGGTGGAACTGTCTAATAAGTCAGCAGGGAGAAGGGGTAAGAAAGTTCCTGCCCCATCGATCAAGATGACACCATCCCTCAACTCCTTTTTTAAAGTAATAATGGCAACCCCAACAATACATTTGAGCAAAGAAGGGACTATCGAAGAGGAGGGGACAGAACAGACCCAGAGTAATGCACCCCCATGGTTTCTACACCCCCTTGTTCCACCATGGTGTCTATGGGGGCCTTAAAGGGCGACTGGCTCACTCAGTTCAGCTAATAAGGGCACGTCTGCTGCGCAAGTCGGGCCAGTTATAGGAGGTTTAATTCAGTATTCCCTGCAAATAAGCACCAAAAATAGATATGAAGCCCTCACTAGTTTAGAACAGCAGGAACAGATAGCTGGGGGAGATCAATGGAGGGGAAACCCCCAATTGGTAGCACTTGGTTGGCAAAACGATGATGAGATGACAGTGGTATGGACTGAGGAGTCACTCACTGCTATCCTCCTAGGTCTTAAGACAGAAAGGAAGAGCAGATTCTAGGTATCCAAGATCAACCAAACAGGGATTCAAGCTTCTTGTTTAGCCCTAACTCAGAAGTTGGACAAAGTCGCTGCAAGAACAAAGGTTATTAGAGGAAGAGGTTGTATGGGTCAAAAAAGATGTACAGAAGAATGCAATCGGGTTAGGGCTGCTTAGTAAACAAAATCAAGGGCCGAAAGAGGACCTCGAGAGTATTGAAAACCATTCTTGGAGGAACAATCTGAGGATCCTGAATGTTCCAGAGGCAGCGGAATGAGGAGACTTGAAGTCTTTTGTGGTAGCACTACTCCGAGATATGGTTCTCGTGGATAGACTGGATATCCATTTGGAACAGGAAATACAGAGAGTACATAGGGATCCTTTTAAAAGAAACCTACAATGTCAAAAGCTTATGAAGATCCTGGAGGCAACCCTGGGTTTTGCCTTAAAGAACGGCCCTTTCTCCATCGAAGATTTTGCTTTCACCATAAAGGTCAGATGTATGTAAGACAACGGATCAGCGGCAGTGAGAGCTTGGTAGGAGAATGGATGAGCTTCATAAATTGGGGGCCAAGATGCAACTAAAATTACCAACAATGCTACGCATTATGTGGGATAATAAGATGTATAATTACAGATCGGTAGAAGAAGTGGATACATTGATAGACTCCATTAAAAGGACCTCCAATATCTGAAGGAACGTCTCCTTTCAGGGCATAGAAATGGTGAAGAGGCAAGGTGGGGGTGCAGCCACGGAGAAGCGTAAGTTCTCTTTGAGGTCTTCTTCCTTTTATTTTTTATTTTTATTTTCCTCCTAGGGTGGCTCTAGGGCATGTAAATTGGCATTCAGTAATGGGAGGGTTCCTCAGGGTAGGGGTTGGGAAAGGCCACTGGGTGGGGAGCAGTGGGATAAAAAGAATCCGCCACAAGGTGGTAATTACAACTGTAGATATTAACTACGGCAAAGCGATGTTGAGGTGGGGGTGGTTAAAGAATCTATGGGGGAGACAAAGAGATCTATGTTTTGACCTCAAATGTCAATGGCCTTAGGAGGCAGAGGGGAGGCAGAGATTAGTGCTTAGGTATCTAGAGGAGAGTAATGTGCGTGTTTTAATCTTACAGGAAACTCACTTGATAATAACTGAGAGTAGAGTCCTCTTTTCTACGTGTAGGTGGATAGAGAACTATGTAGTCTCGGATCAAGATTTTT
This sequence comes from Triturus cristatus, assembly GCF_964204655.1. Classification (NCBI taxonomy): domain Eukaryota; kingdom Metazoa; phylum Chordata; class Amphibia; order Caudata; family Salamandridae; genus Triturus; species Triturus cristatus. The sequence goes on along the minus strand of NC_140585.1, from coordinate 409,583,769 downwards.
GTTGTCAGGGGGTCGCTATCTTTCTGAGGAGAGGGGTAGGAGTAGAGATTTTGACTTCAAAAACAGACAATTCCACCAGATGGGTGGTGGCGGACTAAAGGTGTACAGGTTTTGAATTTACATGTGCAGGTTTTTATGGCCCAAATTCAGATGGCCCTTCTTTTTTATCAACCTTGGAGTGGAACCTGATAGAGTCTAAACTTCTGGTGGTTCTTGGCAGAGATTTTAATACCCTATTGGATGTTAACCTGGATAGATCTACTAATAGGAACTGTATAGATATGCCCAAGATTAGACATTGTAGATTGGATATAGGAAGCACCCCAGACAGGGCGAACATAGTATGGGCTGAATATATAAGTTGGAGTGGGATATCGGCTACAGGAAGTTGTGTGTCCTAAAATTACACCTATGCAAAACCAACAGTTGATGGACATAATGCAGAACAATGTCATGCATTCACCCCAGTACAGAGATCTGGGCATAAATCCATCGTTTTTTTGCTCACCATGCCGATCCAGTTTGAACCCAGCCATATGCAAATCAGTCTTGACCCTGTGCCTCATGGGAACAGTCCAGCCCGAACTGCCAAGCCAGGTCCTCCCTGGACTGGAAACAAGCATCCTAGGACCGGTTTCGGGGTTTCACCCCTCTTCAGCCAGGATAGCTTGATTCCAGTGGCATGGAGAGCACGGGACCCACGTCTGGGCATACCCTTCCCACTTAGGGTGACAAATGCAAAACCAACAGTTGATGGACAGAATGCAGACCAATGTCATGCATTCACCCCAGTACAGAGATCTGGGCCTAAATCCATCGTTTTTTTGCTCACCATGCCGATCCAGTTTGAACCCAGCCATATGCAAATCAGTCTTGACCCTGTGCCTCATGGGAACAGTCCAGCCCGAACTACCAAGCCAGGTCCTCCCTGGACTGGAAACAAGCATCCTAGGACCGGTTTCAGGGTTTCACCCCTCTTCAGCCAGGATAGCTTGATTCCAGTGGCATGGAGAGCACGGGACCCACGTCTGGGCATACCCTTCCCACTTGGGGTGACAAATGCAAAACCAACAGTTGATGGACAGAATGCAGAACAATGTCATGCATTCACCCCAGTACAGAGATCTGGGCCTAAATCCATCGTTGTTTTGCTCACCATGCCGTTCCAGTTTGAACCCAGCCATATGCAAATCAGTCTTGACCCTGTGCCTCATGGGAACAGTCCAGCCCGAACTGCCAAGCCAGGTCCTCCCTGGACTGGAAACAAGCATCCTAGGACCGGTTTCAGGGTTTCACCCCTTTTCAGCCAGGATAGCTTGATTCCAGTGGCATGGAGAGCACGGGACCTACGTCTGGGCATACCCTTCCCACTTGGAGTGACAAATGCAAAACCAACAGTTGATGGACAGAATGCAGAACAATGTCATGCAAATTACACCTATGCAAAACCAACAGTTGATGGACAGAATGCAGAACAATGTCATGCATTCACCCCAGTACAGAGATCTGGGCCTAAATCCATCGTTTTTTTGCTCACCATGCCGATCCAGTTTGAACCCAGCCATATGCAAATCAGTCTTGACCCTGTGCCTCATGGGAACAGTCCAGCCCGAACTGCCAAGCCAGGTCCTCCCTGGACTGGAAACAAGCATCCTAGGACCGGTTTCGGGGTTTCACCCCTCTTCAGCCAGGATAGCTTGATTCCAGTGGCATGGAGAGCACGGGACCCACGTCTGGGCATACCCTTCCCACTTGGGGTGACAAATGCAAAACCAACAGTTGATGGACAGAATGCAGAACAATGTCATGCATTCACCCCAGTACAGAGATCTGGGCATAAATCCATCGTTTTTTTGCTCACCATGCCGATCCAGTTTGAACCCAGCCATATGCAAATCAGTCTTGACCCTGTGCCTCATGGGAACAGTCCAGCCCGAACTGCCAAGCCAGGTCCTCCCTGGACTGGAAACAAGCATCCTAGGACCGGTTTCGGGGTTTCACCCCTCTTCAGCCAGGATAGCTTGATTCCAGTGGCATGGAGAGCACGGGACCCACGTCTGGGCATACCCTTCCCACTTGGGGTGACAAATGCAAAACCAACTGTTGATGGACAGAATGCAGAACAATGTCATGCATTCACCCCAGTACAAAGATCTAGGCCTAAATCCATTGTTGTTTTGCTCACCATGCCGTTCTAGTTTGAACCCAGCCATATGCAAATCAGTCTTGACCCTGTGCCTCATGGGAACAGTCCTGCCCGAACTGCCAAGCCAGGTCCTCCCTGGACTGGAAACAAGCATCCTAGGACCGGTTTCGGGGTTTCACCCCTCTTCAGCCAGGATAGCTTGATTCCAGTGGCATGGAGAGCACGGGAGCCACGTCTGGGCATACCCTTCCCAGTTGGGGTGACAAATGCAAAACCAACAGTTGATGGACAGAATGCAGAACAATGTCATGCATTCACCCCAGTACAGAGATCTGGGCCTAAATCCATCGTTTTTTTGCTCACCATGCCGTTCCAGTTTGAACCCAGCCATATGCAAATCAGTCTTGACCCTGTGCCTCATGGGAACAGTCCTGCCCGAACTGACAAGCCAGGTCCTGCCTGGACTGGAAACAAGCATCCTAGGACCGGTTTCGGGGTTTCACCCCTCTTCAGCCAGGATAGCTTGATTCCAGTGGCATGGAGAGCACGGGACCCACGTCTGGGCATACCCTTCCCACTTGGGGTGACAAATGCAAAACCAACAGTTGATGGACAGAATGCAGAACAATGTCATGCATTCACCCCAGTACAGAGATCTGGGCCTAAATCCATCGTTTTTTTGCTCACCATGCCGTTCCAGTTTGAACCCAGCCATATGCAAATCAGTCTTGACCCTGTGCCTCATGGGAACAGTCCAGCCAGATCAGTTGACTGGGGGTGAGTGCTTGCAATGTTCAACACTCCGTCCATCATTTCCTTTGGTTTTGCTTTGTTCGCCATAAGTTGGCAGGGTATGCTCAGACGTGAGTCCCTTGCTCACTTTGCCACTGGATTCAAGCGAGCCAGGCTGAAGACGGCTGAAATGCCAGAAACCGGTCCTAAGAAGCTTGTTTCCGGTCCAGGGAAGACATGGCTTGGCAGTTCGGGCTGGACTGTTCCCATGAGGCACAGGGTCGGACTGATTTGCACATGGCCATGTCTGAACTGGGGTGGCAGAGTGGGCTAAAGAACGGTGATGGATTAAACCCAGATCAGTTGACTGGGGGTGAGTGCTTGCAATGTTCAACACTCCGTCCATCATTTCCTTTGGTTTTGCTTTGTTCGCCATAAGTTGGCAGGGTATGCTCAGACCTGAGTCCCTTGCTCACTTTGCCACTGGATTCAAGCAAGCCTGGTTGAAGACGGCTGAAATGCCAGAAACTGGTCCTAGGAAGCTTGTTTCCGGTCCAGGGAAGACATGGCTTGGCAGTTCGGGCTGGACTGTTCCCATGAGGCATAGGGTCAGACTGATTTGCATATGGCCATGTCTGAACTGGGGTGGCAGAGTGGGCTAAAGAACGATGGATTTAGGCCCAGATCTCTGTACTGGGGTGAATGCATGACATTGTTCTGCATTCTGTCCATCAACTGTTGGTTTTGCATTTGTCACCCCAAGTGGGAAGGGATTAAACCCAGATCAGTTGACTGGGGGTGAGTGCTTGCAATGTTCAACACTCCGTCCATCATTTCCTTTGGTTTTGCTAAAATTACACCTAAGCACATGGGTATTGGCAAAGTCAGTTACGAGGGTGCTAGACCCAAAGCAAGTGCAGCAGGCTGATGGACGCCCCCTAAATAGAGTATAGCCTGGATTTGCATCCGTTTTGTTGATATAAGGACAAAAAAAGGTGGGGAGATGTAGTGTTGGGAGACTATGTTTGCTAGGACCCTTGCACTTCTGGGCGGACTCAACAAGGAATTACATAACTCGCTAGGAGGTATTAATATGTGCTTATTAACGTTTATGACATAATGGGAGTGTGGTGTGTGATTGTAGGCTGAGGAATAAAGACATACAATTCTGAGCTCCATGTGTGGCGTGTTCCTTTGCATGCTCCTGGGATGGGGAGGATGCTACAGCCAGCTGGTGAAGGAGTTTCCTGATTTTAATAAAGGCAAAAGAGGCTAATATTATGCAGTCCTTTTCCTGAGGTTTATTGAAGTAACACCTTTACATTTTACACAAATGTAGCCTCAGTGTTCCCACAAATGTAGCATAATACATTTCCCATAATCCTGGTCAGTAGCAGCAAAGAAGAAATACTCTCAAATCTATAACTAGATGCTGTCCATAAAACTTCCTCTTTTCTTGATGATAAGAGAACCGAAACAAATAGCCATTAAAACCCCATAAGGAACGTTCTATCTATCTGAGAGGAACGATTCCTTCCCAACATTCCATCATATGGTGTATCAGACTGTCACTTGGTTAGTTGAGATTAGTACTGGGAATCACCAAACAAGACTGTTATCAACCATTACCAGGGTAGGCATAAATATCAGCAGCAATATAATATTTACCTCATTTGTCTTTAATAAAACCAGGACTCTCCTTCACCAACAAGCTAGGAGAATCTGCAATTTTATTACAAGACAAGAAAGGTCCTATTATGCAAGTTCAAAGCATATCCACAATTACCATCGCTGTGCTCTGAATGGGTTTACAATAAAAGTCTTAAATGTTGAAAACCTGGTCCAATACGCTAATTTGGGGATGTCCTATAATCTAGCCCCGAAAAGGCCTTTAAAGCCATAGCCCCCCTGCTGGGGCAATCCTCAGCATATCCCGTAGGGGTGGGCGGAAGTTACCGAATTTGATTCTGTGGTACTTTGTGGAGTTACATATAAACTATGTGAGAGTTCTGCCAATGGGCGAAAATAGGCACATTGCGCTGCTCGCACTGTGATTTATTTAGCGTCGGGAGTGAGCCTGCGCAAAAAATTACATGAATGGCACCACGTGGTGTGCCAGAGGGCGCAGCTATTCAAGTTTATTTTCCAACCATGAACAGTCATGACTGCCCGCAACCACCTGCGTTAGAAAAATCCCACCTGGGAGTTGCATCAGGGGATATCTTGCTTGTGTTCACCAAATTACCATTCTGGAGCCGTGAGCGAGAAGAAATTCCACTATGTGGTGATTGGCGGACTTTGGCCGGGACTTCACTTTACAAGAGTAACATGATGTTAGAAATGGGGTTTCTTGTTGGTTAGAGTATGCACCTAAGCCAGTCAGAACCCACCACTATAGTAAGATTAAGGGAGTTAGACACCCAAGATAACCCCTACTCCCCCCTTGGTAGCTTGGCATGAGCAGTCAGGCATATCCCAGAGGCAATGTGTAAAGCATTTGCACAGCACACACCCACACACAACAGTGGCATAATAAATATACCACAAAAGAGACACCACACAAGTATATCAAAATATGTACCTGTATTGCATATAAACATAGACCAAAACCAAAAAAACAATAATCTCTTAGGCAACTAGGCAACTGTCATAACATCACAATGCATGCAATAAAAGAGCAGTTTCTGTTGCCCATGCCACCAAAACAAACAACTTTACTGCACATATAAAGGATGCTCTTGAGATAATTCTCACTATACTGTCAAGGCATAAAACTACACATATAATAACATCAGGGTCCAAACATTCAACAGGCTATGAAATAAATCTCACGAATCATCCAAACATCATTGTATATTAATCACCAAGTATGGTCATCTCACATCGGTAATACATGGATTACCAAAAGGCAATCACCTAGATAGCAGAGCACCTGCACCTCTATTATATGTTATGCGGTACTGTGAGCACCAAGCGTAGGTTACAGGGACACATGCACACCTAAGACGTTCTTTACGGTAAAACAAAGGCAGAATCAGCAAGATCAGGACCTCAGTCGAGGATTCCCCTGCTTGATTTAACTTATGAGGACCCCCAAAGTCTAGGCAACATGGGGCAAGGGACCCACACAATGCAAACAAAAGTAGGGAGACCTCGCTGGCTCCCCTGCGTGTAGGGAAGGCAAAGTGAGCTGCCCACTAGTGCGCAGTGCAGCTGCAACACAGTGAAGACCAACCCAAATCTCTGGGAAACTGGGCCGTTATGCTCCTGGAGCCACCCTACTAGTTCTTTTTCCTGGGGATCGGGTAGTGCAGGGTCTTCTTTTGGAAGCCAGGCCCCACCAACGACTTGTCATGAGTGGAGTTCCTCCATGCAGTCCTCCCAGCTGCAGAGGGCGGCTCTGGGGAATCAAAGAGGAGCGCTGTCAGTCCAAGCTAGTCCCCAAGCACGAGACAGCACTCAATGCGCACTGGTAGCAACTTCCTCCAGGGAGTGCTCACACCCAGGGTACTCTCTGAGCACTCTGCTGGGAATTCCTTCCGCGTGCCTCAGTCACCAGCCCCTAGCGGTAAACAGAGGGCCCGGGCATAGCTGTGGCACACAGTAAAGAAAACTCAAGGCACATCCCTAAATTTGCAAAACGAAGCGCTCAGCCCCCTTTGATTGTCGGTAAAATGGAAAAGTGATCACCACGCGATGGAGAAGCGAATCATGCAGCACTCCCCACACGCGGATCAAGGCAACTTCTCTCTGAAAGGGGAAAGTGCTCCACACACACTTTTCCTACCAAAGCTCTCCCCACACTCTGCTCTTTTCTGGAAAAGTGGGGTTCAGGCGGTGAAAACAGGGAGAGAGCAAGCCACCCGATCCCTGGAGAACAACTGTGCGGCACACAAGCAGGAAGGTAGGCAGCAGGCTAGCACACCGGGTCCTTCTAGTCACAGAGGCAGTCTTCCAGCAGGTCAGCACAACAAAACAAAGTCCAATTGGTGGTTTCTCCGGATAGAACAATAGTCCTTTTGTGCAGTATGTAGAGCCAGTAGCATCTGGTTACAAGTCCCATGCCGTGTCTAATAACATGGAGTCAGAGCCCCTGTACTTATACTCAAATTGTCTGTCGAGGTAACTTCAAACAAACTTGAGAAGTGCCCAACACCCCTATTCAATCCCAGCCCCAGCTCCAGACACACTACAGGGGGTGGGGTGGAGTCAGCATTGTGAGAGGACAGGCACAGCTCTAGCCAGGTGACAGTGACAACTCCTCACACATGCCCGGACATGGGTCCCTTGCTTGCTGTGCCACTGGATTCAAGCTAGCCTGGCTGATGAGCGGTTTTACCCCGAAATCGGTCCCAGGATGCTTGTTTCCGGTCTAAGGAGGACACGGCTTAGCAGTTCGGGCTAGACTGTTCCCATGAGGAACAGGGTCAAGACTGATTTGCATATGGCTGGGTTCAAACTGGGGTGGTGTTGTGAGCAAAAGAACGATGGATTTAATCCAGATCCCTTGACTGGGTGTGAATGTTTGATTCATTCAACATTTCGTCCATCATTTGTTACCGCACCACTTTCTAAAAGTGGTATTTCTAAAATAGTAATGAAAAATCCACCTTCACCAATAATCAGAATTTATCACCACTATTCCAAGCATACTAAACATGGCAATGCTGCTCCTTTCAGCTGAACACCTATCAGGGAACTCCTAATGAAACCCTATGAGAGGAGCAGCACTCACAGCAAATAGGCTGTTTGTCACTACCAGGACATGCCATCAATGAAGTCTCTAAATTACATTATGCCCTATTGTCATCTGCCCAGTTTCTATCAGAGCACTGTACTACGACAGCAGCTGTTTCTGCCCAGTGTCTGTCACAGCACAGTAACACACCAGCAACTGTTTCTCAAAGGGAGTATACCTCTCTCCAGCATCTGGCGATGTTTAAGTCCAAAAGCCCAGGAGCACCCTCTTCTTTTCTTGTTTTTGCCACATACTCCAATTAGCACACTGCCCCTGGACTGTCACGATTATCTTAATGTCTCCTTCCTGTATTGGCCACACATCTAAAGCATATTGTATAGCCTCTTTTGTCAACTCAAAATCACATTGCTTTTGCTCTCCACCTCAGAATCATGTTTAAAAATAGCATTTTTCATGATTTCTTCCTTAAGTCTCTGCATAGCATCTCTCAATGTAAACCAAGGTTTTTCATTCGTTGGCCAGTCTGACTCTGTGGGATACTTGTGACTGCACCAAGCTACCGCTAATTGTAACAGGCTGATTTGATTACCCTCTCTATATTTCCCAAAATGTTCCTGTACAGTGCGGTCAGTACTAAGTGGACAAAACATTTCAGCTTTTTCGCACTTTAGCATCACTTCAGAGGCTCCTAAATCAAACAAGCGCATAATCCACATTAGCAAAGCCGCCCCTGGTTTCTGTTGAAATCGGTCTAAAATGCCATTAATCTCTTGCTGTGTAAAGTCCTTCAGAGAACTCATTAAAACCTCCTGTGGGTATTGTGAATTAACCTGCAGCTTTTGTTGAAGCACTGCCTGTCTGTGAACAATATTCCTTTCTTCTGACTCACTTGGCTATCTGAAAAGTTGGGTAATTTATACTGCGGCACACACACGGCATCTCGCCCTTGTGCAGCCTGGTATATCTCCAATTTATCTTTTAACAATTTATTTTCACGTATCAATATATCAGAATTATTTGTAACTTTAACCAACTGTTGTATTTGATTTCATTCTTTTTCTAACTGTGCACATTTTTCAAACATGCTACAATAAGCACTCCAATTAATCCAACCTTTTCTCCCTGAAATGCTAACCTCTTTTTCTTCTTCAAATGAGACTTTCTGCAAACATTTAAATATCTGTGCATGCATCTCATCTGCTACACATGCATAAAGAGCATCATCCCACTTAATATCTTCTTTGACATCTGGGAATCTGCAACTGAAAACATTGTCTTTTTGGAAAACATTTTTTCCCTTTCCCTTTTAAAATCGTACCCCACTCCTGGTACCAAAATGTCTTGCTTTACACTCCCAAACAAAAGAAATTCAGCACTCCTAAGTTGAGGCACTTGGCAAAGCACGAAGAAACACTTGGAAAGGAGACTCAGCACTCACAAAATGAGGCAAATCAAAAGGCAGTTTCAAAATAAAGTGTGGGGCTTTATTAATGGAACACAATCTAACAGAAGGACTTTCCCAGAAGTCAAATGAAGCAGATAAAACATGCAAATGTATATAAATGTGTGCACAAGCAGATAATAATAAAACACACATAAAAAATAATAATGGCACATTCACAAGTCAAATGCGAGGAAGTAATACACAAGCAAAAAGTAATAATGGGCGTCCAGTCCAAGAACAAACACAGTCAAATGCAAGAACCAAATATAAAGAGATGCATATACAACATGAAAACCTCATTGAGCAATGAAACGTATACATCACCGTTTGAGAACACATCATTCTGGTCAGCTAGACTGGGTAGCCCTTTCAGTCATCCAGAAGTCTCAATGGGATAGCAAATATTTCCATTGTAACTGTGCATCCACCCCACAAGTGAGCTTCTGTATGAGCGCCAAGACTTTCCGTCTGACTGCACCGGTCTGTTTCGAGGTCAAGAAGGAAGCTGGCCAGCCCTCCTTGTTTTGACTCCGATAGAGAAGTACATTCCTCTCTCACGCTTTCAAACGCACATCCAACACATTCTGTTCCTGCAAGGCTGTTTTGCTCTATGCTGTGAGGAGAGAAAAACATCCCTCTCTGAAGCTGCAAGAAAGCACGAAATGAAATCATGCAATAAGTCAAAAATGAAGTTGTACATTCAGAATGGAGTCAGTTAAAACACTTATTATGATGTTGGTCGTAAAGCCTCCGACTGACATGGGAGGTTTACACTCTGATCACTGAATTACAATGTCAGCTGTCGGAGTGTAAACCGGCCGGGCAAACCGACTCGGTTCCGACGGACTCGAGCCCGTCGGCCAGTCTTAATGTGTTCATAATCCCTTAAACACGGCGTTTCCGCCATCGGGATTATGATGTCGGTTTCCGACGGCCTTTCCCACATGGAAAGGCTGTCGGAAAGAGACTGTGGTGGCCCCTAGCAGGGCACTCTTCCCTCCTGGCCCTCTGGTTGTGGCCCCTGGGGGCAGCTATGGTGCCGTGGCAGGCATCATGAGGGGCCTGCCACACGGTGCAGGGATTTTCACAAACTTCCATGTCTCAATGGGAGCTTGTGCTGCGTGCGGTTACCGCCCGCCACACAAGCTGCCATAGAGAAATGGGAGATTGCCACCACACCATGTGCGGGTCGCATCCTTATTCGGTGTGCGGAACTGTTCACACACCGAGACGATGTCGGTTGGAGGCAACGCCGACTGAAATAGTAATGAGGCCAATAGAGTCAAAGGCGTTCACAATCTCACGATGTAATACTAAATGTACCACTACAGCTATGCAGCCCTTTATGTGGGGACAGGCCACAGCCTATTCATGTTTAAGTGTGAGGCTGAGTCCAGCTCCTCCCACCCATCCTGCCCAGGATGGCCCATCAGGATGTAGGTGACCCATCAGTCACACCTAGGCTCCCCTTATGTGTGGCTGTCTAGAGGGACCGCACAAAGCGCAGCTGTCACTCACCCCAGACATGTATTCAGAGACAGGCCCCAGGCACAGAATAGCTAATGTTAAAAAAATGCCAACTTTCTAAAAGTGGCGTTGCAAGTTGATGGTGTTATGATAGGGAATTAGCACCCCTTGGAAAATCCACAAACTAATATGCCCTGTCCCAATATCATAAGTGGTGCTGTAAGGTAGGGAGAACCACCTCCCTCAGGCGTGGTCGAGCGACCAAACAGAACATAGTCCTCATCACACTCTTAAATAGTTATTCACATGTATATCAAAGTTCAAGTATATATCAAATCAACCGTCTTATGTTTCTCTTTGCTTTTATTTTGGTTTCTTTTTTTCTCTTTTTCTCTTTATTTTGGTGGATACTTCGCCAACACGTGTTTCGTCGCCTGGTGGGCACACTGTCCCACAACTTTTTCAAGGCTCAATCTCTAATTTGTTTAGCTTCTCTTTTGGTGATAATTCAGTCCCAAAACGATATTTGTCAACAGATAGCTTCCCTGTCAGGTATATCAAACCACAATACTTTCCCTGCTCGTTATCAATTCAATTCAATTCAATTCAAATAGCTTTATTTCGATATACAAATATCATAAAAGCAGGATTATCATAAAAACTGTAAAAATAAAACAATTATATACAATAGATCCAAGAAGAGTTTAGAAGGATGTAATTGTTTTGTTAGTAAAATAATAATTTTATACGAATACCCAGAAAAATACCATTTGTATACTTAATCATTTTTAGCAGACTGTAATAAATAAATTTGATTAAAAAGAGAATAAAAAAGACATACTTCATATACAGCTATTTGATGTCGTTTAAGAGAATAAGAATATGGGAAAAACCAACATAGGGGGCACAATCACATTTCCAATTTCATTTTACACCTCCCTGTGCAAGAGTTTGGATCTAATAAGCCAAATACAACCAAGATACTTCGCCACGCCGCATACAAAAAGAGCTCTAGGGTCTGATTTCAAGATCCGCAGGGCAGTAGTGTGAGCTGTAGTGCCCAGTTGTCTACAAATTGGTTTGAGCCACTTTAATCTAGCCCTTGAGTATGCTGGACACACAAACATGAGGTGAGCCACACTCTCTTTTGGTGCCTCGCAGCAAGGGCAGTCCGCAATTGTCTGGCGCGGAGGGCTCCATTTTGCAGTAAGCTCACGTACCAGAAGAGAGCCCACTCTAAACTGTATGTAGAGTGCCCTATCTCTTGGGATTTGGATAAAATCAAGGTACGGCTCTAGAAAAATATGTTGTTTAAACTGGTAGAATTCATCTGCCATCCTCCCCAGATTTGGATTGCGAAGTTCCTGCATATCAACCCAAAGCCAGTATGCTTTTTTAAGCTCATCCTTTCTGGGCGGGTTCTGGCCTTCCCAACAACTTCTAAGACCCAAAGTGAGCACAAGTTTCTTGACGTTATTGAGCCAGCCAACCCTATGGTTACAATCCAGGCCAATTACCTCCTTAAGTGCGGCGGTATAGCTAGCAAGTCCAGGGGTTCGTAACAAACAGGCCCAAAAAAGCAATGGCCTTAGTCTAGCGATGTCTTTAAAAGAACGTCTTCCCATGTCGCTCATCAGAGGCTTGAGCGGGACATTACAGGGGAAGCTCACAAGCTCTCTCAAGAACTTATGTTCCGAACTGCTAATCTCTTGCATATTGTTAAACCCCCAAAGTTCTGCACCATACAGGGCGGAACTTACTGCCCTTGCTGCATAGATCGTGAGCGCTGGGGCAACAGGTCTGCTACATGAGCGACGATGTTCCCTGCCTATTGCCCCAGTCACACGCCTGTGATTCAAAAGCATCTTATTAATATGGGGTTTCCATTGCATTGTATCGGAGAGGCGAATACCCAAATAGTCAAAAGTGCTAACTCTTTCTAGAGATGTTCCACCCAAGGAAAAAATGTGCCTAAAGGGCTTATAGGGGTTGAATGTCATTAGTTTGGTCTTTGTGGTGTTAATAGTCAACCCTCTTAATGAACAAAAAAGATGATACCTATCTAAGAGCTTCTGCAACCCGACCGGGGTCTTAGAGATCAACAAGGTATCGTCAGCGAAGAGGAGTGTAGGTATCCTATCTCCTGCCAGGGCCGGGGCATCAGATGGAATTTCCTGAAGAAAACTAACCACCCCATTCACATATAAAGAGAACAGGGAGGGGGCCATAACACAGCCCTGGCGTACTCCTCTATTCACTGAGATTCTTTCAGTTTTCTGTTCTTCTGACCCCCATCTCACTTGGGCATAATTGTCCTCGTGCAGTCGGACAAGCAGATTCAAAATAAACACAGGCTTACCCATCTCAGCCAAAACTTCCCATAGTTGGTCTCGAGGGACCAAATCAAAGGCTGTCTTTAGATCGATGAAGGCAAGATAGAGACTGCCTCCACCTATCACGACTACCTTCCAGTAAATAAGAAGGAGCCTAAACACCTGGTCCATTGTTCCAGTTTTGGACCTAAAACCCGCCTGATATTGGGAAAGAATTATCTCATCCTCGGCCCAAGAGTGAATCCTCTGGAGTAATACCCTGCCAACTACTTTTTGGATGGCATCTATCAGGCTAATTGGTCGATAGTTGGCAGGGTCCTCCCTAGCCCCCTTCTTAAAAATAGGCACCACTTCAGCTCCCTTCCATGACTCTGGTATGGGGCAGCCATTAGCAATAGAGTTGATTAGGAGCATGATATACTTCGCCCAGTTACTGAGACTTGCACGGAATAAGTCCCCTGGGAGACCATCCGGTCCCGGGGCTTTTGAAGGTGTTATTTTATTAATTGCTGCTGTCACTTCATTTAAATTAAAATAATCTGTAATACAAGGAGTTGGGCAAGTAATTAACTTGACACAGGCTCCTCCCTTGTGTGTTGTAACTGTCCCAGTGTATAGATTCCTAAAGTGATCAAACCAGACTTGGCTGGATATATGGTTGGGAATTACATCTGGGTCATTCCTATTAGCCCCCCTAACAAGGTTCCAGAAAGAGTAGGCATTGTTTTCCAGACTCGCGTCTTTTAGGTTCTGCCAATGCGATTCGTCCCAATCTCATTTGCTCGTCGCAGCGTCGCCTTGTACTCCTTCCTAGCACATTGGACGCGGGAGATATTTTTACTTTTAATAGCTATGACTAAAGCCTTCCTTTTCTGTCTGCAAATTTTTGAGAACCAGGCATGACTGCTTTTTGGGCAAGGTTTTACAGATCTGTGGTTAGCAGTAGTCATGAACAGGGATCCCAGCTGTTCTACCATTCTTGTGTAGACATCTAGCACTTTCTGTGGGGCATCAAGGTTAAGGGATGCTTCTTGTAGGTCTATTAGGTTATCGACCAGTAGACGATTAATTTCAGCCATCTTGACTTCATTAACGACTACTTTAGACCACTTAAGATGTCTCCTACTATTTGAGGGAACTATTTCCTTGGTCATTAGGTTATTAAATGCCTCAGAGACTGGGCCAGGAGAGGACCAAAGGAGTTTAGTACTCAGACAAAGAGGATTGTGGTCGCTGTCGATAGATGGGACAACTTCCATATCAATTATATTTCTCAACAGTCGTATATCTATTAAAATATAGTCAATGCGGGATGGACAACTAATTCTATTGTACGTGCAAGCCCCACCAGGATCTGATATTGTTCTGCCATTTGCAGCCCTTAGCCCATATTCCAAGACAAGTGCATTCAGCTGTATTGCAACCCGTGACCATTTTTTGATGGGGGGAATATTTAGGGGGGAATACCCCACCTAGTATCATCCTCCTCCAGCCCCATCATGTCTCCCGAACTAAGGGGTTCAAACGTACAGTTAAGGTCTCCCGCTATCATAAGGAGCGAGTCGGGGTGGCATTTAGACAGCTCTTGCTCCAAAGGTGAAGAGGAACCCCCTTTTGTCCCTCTCACGTACACATTAAACAGTTCAAGAGGTATGGCTCCTTCCTTCCCACTTACAGTAAGTCTCATTATATCAGGGCTGGCACAATTATGATCGATGATTCTATAAACCAAAGCAATATTAACCCAGGCCATCAGGCCTCCTGAGGGACGGCCTTTCCCCAGGGAGACAGCTGGCAGAAAGAAGCAAGTATGCCCAGATTTATAAAGGGGAACTAAGCTCCAGGTTTCCTGGAAGAGGCAGATGTCTTGGCCTTCTATTAGCCTATTCCAGTCGTGTAAAAGCAGCTTACTACCAAGACCAGCTATATTCCAGGAGATAATCATGAGCTGCGGGTGTGGAATTACAAGGGCCGCCTCACATGAGGGTGTCACTTGGGGTTGCAATGATGGATCAGATCTAACTACAGAGGTTACCCTGTTTGGTTCTATAAGTTGGTTCCTCAAATTGTCAATATTACAGTCAATATTAAAGTTCTTAAAATAATTTATCTTCAATTGACCAGGAACACTTAAGGGGTATGTGCAGAGAGTTTTTAAATTACTAATATAACAAGTCTCTATGGGCTCAGAGTAAGGGACAGGGGCTGTTCTCAGTCAGTCATTGACGTCCAATATAGATCCTCCCTCAACACTCTGCTCTGCTACTTTGCCCTTGGCCCCCGTATCAGTGGACATTGGGGAATTTCTAAATTGGATGACTGAGGACCCTGGAGGACATGTCCGAAATTCTAATGCCAACAAATTTGCCGCCAGATCAGGCTTTGTCAAGGAAAGTTCAATATAGTCAAGGGAACGGTTATGAATTGTACATCACCGAGCCCTGACTATATCATCCCGTATCAACGACCGACAGCCCCTGATGTGGCGGATCCAATGAATAGTCTTATTTTTTAATGAGTCTTCATTTTCACGATCATCACATGAAGTAAGCTTCGGGACATTGACCATATAAACTGTACGCGTCTGTCCAGAGGGGTAGTTCAAAACATTTTCTAAATGCGGGTGATCTTTAGGGCGCTGACAGGGATCTGCTGGTATATGAAAAGATCTAGCATTTGTCGTAATAGATTGGAGAGGCAAATGTGCTGCCTGATCAATAAGCAGAGGGATTTGAGAAGGAGCTGTCTGTTGGTAATAGGGGGGCTTAATAGCAAGTGGTTTAAGGGAGGAAAGAGAGCCATGATGTACAGGGGGTCGTTCATTTTGTGCATTTATGTGTGCCCTATGGAGGTATGGGATAGATGTTTTATTTGCAACCAGCTTACGCGAGATGTCACTTGGGGCTATTAATTTAACTACTGCCACTAGCTCCTCAATTATCACCCTCATTGCACCAATTTCTAGCCTAAGCTCATTGATAATCTGCAAAGGGTCTTCAAGTGCTGGGGTACCAGTCCCTCCTGGCTTAGACAAACCTGCAAGGACATTAGAGCCTTAGATTTGGAATTGTTGTGCTGGCTCCTCCCGCAAATCAGGGGCCTCAGCCAACACCGCAAACCAGTTAGAGCAGGAGATAGCAAGAGCCTCTGAGTTGGTTGTGGAATCTCTGGACAATTGACTATTCTCGCACTGTGTGGAGGCAATCCCCCCCTGTGCTAGCGCAGTATGATCGTTCTCGCCACTGGGTGCAGCGCCGCTTTGAGAAGGTTTCTGGAACATAGACGGGGTTATAGTACGACGGGATTGCTCCCGGGTACTCCCTAATGGGGTTTTCTCCGCACCAGTGGCCACAGGCAATTCAGTTTCGAGAATCCCTTCACATTCTGTGATTAGGGTCTCGATTCTATCGATCACACAATTATTAACACTGCGCTTGACAGTTTTCTTAGCATTTTTTACCTTACCCACCCCGCTAGTTGCTCCATTTGCCCCCCCCCCAGACTTTCCATTGCTTTCCTTTTGCCCATGGTTACTCTAATATAAACTGATTAAATGCTAAAGCGTAGAATAGAATAAGAGCCTATGAGGCGATGTTTAACAACAAAACACTATCACTGCTGAGACTGACCCAATTATCAATCGGAGTATCTTGAAACTCTGGTATCACTATGCAGCCCGGATCAACACAGTACCTTAGTATGTATCACGTGGGTCCAGCCGATGACACATTAGAAATGTTAGGGCGGTAGCCCTGCCCTGCCTTCTCCTGGTGTTGTCGGGCGCAGGACGGGCCCACCCTTGGCCCGCGCGCGTCCCGTGCCGCAGTTACCGGTGGCGCGTTTTAAGCGCGAGGGTGATGCTAGTTCCTCCCTCCTGGGAGTGGAGCACTCTGGGGCTTGGAGTCCCCGCAGCAGGATTCAGGCAGGCAAAAGGCGCGTCCCGCGCCGCGGTTACCGGTGGCGCGTTTTAAGCGCGAGGGTGATGCTAGTTCCTCCCTCCTGGGAGTGGAGCACTCTGGGGCTTGGAGTCCCCGCAGCAGGATTCAGGCAGGCAAAAGGCACGTCCCTGCTCGTTATCATTATGTCTGCAAATCTACCCAGTGTGAGGGTAGTAGAGAAAATCTCCAATGTCCAAACTGAAACGTCTCTCTATCCTCCATATAGTAGTGCTTCAGTGGACCCTCCGCTAATAAGCCTTGGCCCAGCAACTCCCCAGTATGGAAATTGAATCAGTCCGGTAAGCGGGGAAACGATCAGTCCCTCTCGGTCCTTGTTCCTGTGTAAAAGTTGCATTTTCAGAATTACAATTTAAAATCCGACTTCACCATCTAAATTGTGGTTTTAAACTGTGAGTATAGATACAACAAACTCAAAAAAGTCTATCTCTTCATAATTGGGAATTACACGTAAAAGATGTAATTAGGTAATCCCAATGTTAGCCCATAGGAGGGATAGGCATTGCATTAATGAAAAACGAATTTAGGAGTTTTCACTACCTGGGCATGTAAAACTTAAAAGCACATGTCTCATCTTTTAAATACATTGCACTCTGCCCACTGGGAGGTCCTTGGCCTACTTTAGGGGTGACTCATATGTATTAAAAGGGAAGGGTTCGGCCTGGCAAGAGGTTTATCTTGCCTGGTCTAAGTGGCAGTGTAAAACTGCACATACAGACTTTTGCAAGCTTGAGCCATGATGAGAGGGCTACTTCAGTGTGTGGCACAATGAGTCCTGCAGGACTAAGTAGCATTTAATTTACAGGCCCTGGGCACATGCAATGTATTATATTAGGGACTTATAAGTAAATACAATATATGCCAATTGGATATAAGCTAACGTTACCATGTTTAGAGAAGCGAGCACATGCACTTTAGCACTTGTTAGCAGTGGTAAAGTGCTCGGAGTTCTAAGGCCAGTAAAAACGAAGTCAGAAAAAGTGGAGAAGGAAGGCAAAAAGTTTGGGGATGACACTTCAGAGAGGACCATTTCCAACAGCAATTCAAGCACAAGGCTTGACATGTACTTAACATTAGCAGCAAGAAAAGAGGAAGTTGATCATGGACTGCTCTTCTTTATACTGTAGGGTGTATTTCTTCTTTTTTGTCACTTCCTGCATAGGGGAGCAGGATTGTGGGAATTGCAGTGTGCTTTAGAGGTGCACTAAAATCAACTACATGAAAAGAGACTACATAATAGGACCCTCCTGTCTTGCAATAAAATTAGGAGCACGTAGAAATGGTCACATTGCTCATAAAAAATTCATGTAAAAAAAATCTGAATTTTTGCACTATGTAATACCTTTTAGCTATAATAGAACCTTTTAGCTTTGTTGGTTGGTGCTATTGCTGAATTCTTCTGGAGCCATATTACTGCCCAAGTGCTGGGGATTTACAGTTTGCACCCATGTGCTATCAGGACAAGGTATGAAAACTGATTTTTGCTGCTGCAAATCATCACTAACCAAGGCTAAAACTGTCCGGAATAGCAGCACACTTTTGCAACATGCAGAGGGAAATAGAATGTATGTTCATTAGCTTGGTGAGGCACTTTGTTATCTGGTCCCTGAATGTTTAAAATCTCCAGTAAACCATTTCTAAAATTCCATCATTCTTAGGTGGACAAAAGGAATGATACTTAAATGGGAAATTGTTGCCTTTGCTTTTTAGATCTGGGGTTAGCAAAGACCTTTTGATTTTTTTGAAAAAGTATATGTACAATATACGTATTTAAAGGGGCTTTCAGACAGCTTTCTTCATTGATTGGTCTATTGGTGTGTCATTCATGTTTTGCTTCTGCCCACTACAGCATACAGAAAGGGGCAGGAGGTCAGCCTACTTCAGCCACTGGATAGCTTCAGTTCTAGTGACTGGATTTTGCTCTTTCATAAGGAGATCATCCACACACAAGCTAGTTCCCTTGTATGCCAATGTTTTACTTAATGTATTACTTTGATGTTGCTTTTGTGTTTAGAGTCTGGTGTGACAGCAGGGCACTATTTCAGATGTGAGCCAGAACACATTCTGTGCTTTATCAGTTCCTGTCTCCTGTCAATGCTATTATAAATTCCTTTTGGAGTGTCCTTCGTTTACTGTTTGACTGCTGGTATTTCACAACATAACAGATGCTTCCATTTGAAACTGTTCTGTATTAAGTTATCAAATGTTTAAGAATATTATACATGGGAATTCATAAGCGGACAATTTTTCAGAACATGTTTATTCTGAATTCAAGTTCACCAATGGTTCTTTAATACATTTTGCCCACGAAGAAAACTGGCCTTTATCATGTTTAATTTGGACCTCTTTTAACACTATGGAGCCCATTATGATGTCCGCCCGCCACCGTAACGGTAAACGGGACCGACCGCCAGAGGTGAGGTAGTCCCGCTCTGCCCATTAGGATGCGACCGCCACCCTGGCGGTCACATCCCGCATATTCAACATTGTGGCAGGCGGTGCTGTAAGCACCCGCCACAATGCTGAAAATACATGTTGTGCATTAGCATGCACAACGTGACAGGCACCTCACGGTGCCTGCCACCTTGTGAATGCCAATATAGGGGGGTACCATGGGTACCCCCAAGTGCAGCCCCCCATCCCTCCATCACGCAATGGGCCCCCAAAGTAAACTCTGCATGCATTTCCATGGTGGAGTGTCCGCCATGTAAAGGCATTCCACTGCACACATCATAATATGGATGGTGGTGCCTGCAAGGCACCGCCACCATATTATGGGCCTTTTCCGCCCGGTAGGCAATCGTGACGATTGCCTGCTGGCGGTAGAGCAGCGGACGGTCGTTCCGTCCATCGCGGTACCCCCCGCCATGCTAATATGGCGTAGGGTAAATGGCTGTCCAGTGGGGTGTTCTGGAGGGCAAATCGCCACCGCTGGTCGGGCGGTGGCGATCCGCCCGCCATGATAATAGGCCCTTATGTCTTTATTGCCTTCTTTCTTTCTTACTTCTTTGTTTCTTTCTTGTATTTTCTCCTTCATTAATTTTTTCTTTCCTTCTTTCATTCTGTCATTTTTTCATTCATTCCTTCTTTCTCTACTTTTTTCTTTCATTACTAATTTCTAGTGTTCCTATTTTCATTTCTTCTTTCCTTCTTTATTGCTTTTCTTTTTTCTTTCTTCTTTCATTCCTTCTTTCTTGTTTCCCTTTCTTTTTTCATTCCTTCCCTGCTTTCTTTTTCTTCCATTCATGTTTCCTTTTTTCTTTCTTTCTTTTTTCTTTCATTCCTTCTTTCCTGCTTTCTTTTTCTCTTCCCTTTTTTCTTTCATTCTTTCTTGCTTTTATTTCTTCTTTCCTTCTCTCTTGATTCCATTCCTTCTTTCTTGGTTTAATTTGTTATGTCTTTCTTTCCTCCTTTCTTTCCTTCTTTCCTTCTTCCCTTATCTCCTTCCTTCTCGCTTGTCTTTCTTCCTTATTTTTTTTTCTGTCTTTTTCTCTTTCATTTTCTTCCATTCTCCAACTCATTTCTCTCTTTCTCTCCTGCTTTCGCCTTTTCTTGCTTGCCTTTATTCTTTCTTTCTTTCTATCCTTTCTATGCTTTCTATCTTTTTTTTGCTCCTTGCCTTCCTTCTTTCTTGCCTTCCTTCTTTCCTGCATATTTCTTGCCTTCCTTCATTCCTCCTTTTTTTCTGTCTTTCCTTCTTTCTTTTCTCTTTATTATTTTTTTTCTCAAAGGCAAGAAAGGGGCTGACAGCCAATGGCACAACATTTGGTTTTTTTAGATCTGTGTTAGACAAGATCTTTTGATTTGACTAAAATTATGTGTATGACGTAGATACTTATAGGGTCTTTCTGCCTCACTTCATCCATTTGTCTGTGATTGTGTCATTCCCTTTTTTCTCCAACCCACTCAAGGGGCAACACATCACCCCACTTCAGCCATTGACTGAATTTATTATGACTTACGGCATCTTTAGTCATCATTTTTGTTTTATATTGACAAACTCCTGGCAGTCTCCCAAAGAATAAAGTTTTCTAAAATGCAATGCAAAACAAGACTTGCCAAAATGCTGGGGGGTGATGCCAGAGCTATTGGCTTTGCCAATGCTTCTTTACAGTGCTTCAAGCAAGGGAGTAGCCAGAAAATTAAAACACCCCTCACTGTAAACAAACCTCTAATCAGACTGAGTGTGTGAAGCATCCATCCATTTATCCTTCAATCTATTCATCCTTCCGTCAGCCATCTGTCAGGCCAGCTCTTCCCCTTTCATCTATCTACCCATTGCCCCATTCAATCATCCATCTTTTCAGCCTATCAATATGTTCATACATCTGCCGGTCCTTAAACCATCCATTCACTCTCCCCCATCAGTCCATTCTTCTGTCCTTCTATCCATTCATTCTTTCACTAGTCGATCCTTCCACTCTTCCATTCACCTTTCTATCTGTCAATCATTTCACACTGCCAACCAGTCATTCTTTTACCCTTTCACCTTTCTTTCATCTTTCCTTTCACGTCCTTCATTCCTAACTCCCTTCCTTTCTCTTCCGTGTATTTCTTCCCTTACTATCTACCCTTCTTTTTTCTCGCATCCTTACCTTTTCTTAATGTTGATGTAGACCCAGTTCACCAGCTTGTCAGGCCCAGTGGGAGCCCCTGCTGAAGCTGCTAACATGTGGGTTTCCTACGCCACTGGCTTCGAGACTATAGCGGTATCGCGCTGTATACAGTTCCATTTACCGTTTGCCAGAGACACCCCCTGAGTCTCATCAACCCTTGCATTTTACAAGCGCGGGTCCATCAAGAGCCAGCCAGGCGCGCGCCGAAGGTCCCGCGCGCGTCCTGCGCAGCCAGCCTCATGTTTTCTCCACACACCTGTTTTCGCCACACTTTAGGAGCAGGGCGAGCAATAGCCTCCATATGCCGGCAGCTGTGTGGGTGTTGTAGGAGGAGCCGCTGGGCCCATTGAAAGGGCCGGAATGAGCAATTTCCTCAGCGCTCGCGAGTGTGACCCTCGCACCTGCTGGGCCAGGTTGTTTCCAAGAAAGAGCACGCGCCTTGTTTGCCTGGGCTAGCATCAGTTCATAATGTGAGTGGGAAGGTTATCTCAGCACAAACCGAGGCGCTGTTCACTGATTTCTCGGTTACTATCAGGATAGCACTAGCAGCAGCAAGCACATGTATCTCCGCTGCCTCGCCTGCAGTGGTTCGAGCCTGGGTGCCCCACCGACAGCTGTGTACAGTATGTGGGCGTCCTTTATTATGTAATAAAGCTTGCCAAACGCGCTCTGTCCTGATGCAGTCTTTTCAACCTGGCATTTCGTTGGATAACTTCTTGTTTTCTGTCTTTCTTTTTTCGCTCTTTTTTTTTTATTACAGAAAAATGTTCTGCAGGGGCACCATGAAGCAGACAGGATATGGAGCAAGGAAGGATTTTATGCCGTTGTCATATTCCTCAGCATTTTTGTCATTCTGGTCACGTGCCTGATGGTAAGTTCATTTCACGGGTCTGCGTAGTTGCAGGGGGTGGGGGGGTGGGGGGGGGGGGGGGGGCACCGGCACTCCGTTTTGGGGACCAGGACTTATTTGACACAAATATAGAAACTGAAAGGCGGAAGGGAAAAGGAACATGATGTGGCAAATGAAGGAAGATGGCAAACATGGATATAACCCGGCAGGAGTAAGACAAAGATGCATGAGGGGAGATCCAGATGAGGCCACCTAGGTATTCAAATGCGTCGTACGGGCAGGACAGCGGAGGGCGTGGGGAAGACGGAATAAAAACGTATCATATTTCTTATCACTGTTGTTAAGGATTTATAAATTAAGCAGCGTTGGAGTCAGGGGTGACAGAGAATGTGCGGAAGGGATGTGTTTTTGGGTTTGTGAGGGAGTGACACTGAAAGTGGGATCGGCCACGGGTGTAAATTGATGGCTGTTGCTTGGTGGTCTCTGATTACCCACAATTACCAGGGGGATCTCCAGGGACAATCCTTCTTTCTACATAGATACGTGCATGTCATATCTGCTTGGGTCGTTGTGATAAGGACAACATTCAACAGTGAGGGTTCCATAAGTATTCACCTACCAGAAAGCAGCAATGTGGCAAACACAGGTGCGTCATTTCGAGATAAGATTTGTCCAGAAATTCGACGAACCTGGTCATGCGTTCACGAGTGATTTACACATAATAGTTTTCAGAACCGAAATGAAAAGTATTTGAAATACGTCACTGTGTCGCCGAGATGATACTGGAGGCTGTGTTGGTGCACATACATGTATGTGCATCTCCGGAGTGGTGATCCGCTGTGTTTCTCTTATGGTGTGTCACTGCCAGGGGTTGTGTTTATGGACCGTGTGAGCAAGTCTCCCAGGAGTACGAGTCATTTGACTGTTCATCTTGGTTTCACCGCTAGCATGTTCCTAAATTTTGCTGCAGCTCACTTGATAGACCACAAGAGTTTGACTTTTTCTGACCCTCCAAATAATCATATATGCTCAAATCTGACTTTCTGCATACTCACAATTTGTTAAAGGAAAAAAGAGGGAAGAGACATTGCAATAGTCTTCATATATAAAATACAGCCGAACCTCGTATGTCATTTAGTTTATTTGTCTAGAGATGTTTGTATTAACGAGCACTATGATTCCTTTATCATACAACCAACCACAGTTATCATCTTTAAATATTTGTGCTGCCTCAAAAAAACGCGTGTGACATTTCGGATGGCGATACATTATCTCTGAGATAGTTTTGGCTGAGAACGCCAAGGAATGAGTCAGAATTTTACTTCTGTGGTTGCGGAGGGTTGTCAGACATGTGAGAGTTGCGATATAAGAAATGTAATAAGTCTATCACCCCTCCCCAATGGAAAACTAATTTAAAAAATAACATTGGCTAAGACACTAGTTCTCAAGGTTGCAATGTTGAACTATTGGCTTTGCCAATGTGTTTTTGCAAACCTGCAACGGGAATTTTGGAATTGGTTTACAGTAAATAAACCTAAATCCAAGATGGTCATCAGCATCACAACACAAGCATAGGTTTCTGTCAGGCATCTTTAATTTATCAATTACCGGATGGCCATGCTAGAATAGCTAATTGAAATATTTTAAGAAAAAATAGTTGAGCGAAGAATGGTAAAAGTTATGAGCAGCCTAGTAGCATGTTGCAGCTGCTGGGCCCTCTTAATAAATATATATACAAAATATCATGGGGGGGTAGTAATCGCCAGCATCATTGAGCATGGGGAGGATGGATGAACAATGAGTGCTAAGAGACAAGGGGGTATATTAAAAAAACACAAGAGGGATGGGAAGGGATAAGGGAAGCAACATGGAAGTGGTGGCCGTGGTGGTGGAAAGGTGAAGGGGAAACATCACAAGTAGAAGAGAACAAGAAAGCACATGCAGTCTGTCTGTGGGAAATCAACCTTATCTGCATAATCACCCTTAATTTTTCACATTTTTTGGACCCTATTTCTACTAGACTTAGAACATTGTGTACTGCCCCCCCTGCTAAACAGGAGTAAAATGACTGTTACTGGTTGAGGGGGTGAAACCCTACCTAAGCAGCAACCACAATTCTTGTCAGAGTGAAACACCAGCAAACCCTAGATTAACCTGTGTTCAACCCTCTTATACCTTGGCACCAAAGAAGTCATGCTTAACTTAGAGACAGTATGTAAAGTATTTATGCAGTACTGAAACAGTAATAAATTAAAAACACCATACCGAAAAAATTCCCACACCAACATAGCATAATAGAGTGAAATTGAATACTTTTTTTAATACCACAACAAAAATCCAATTAGTAGAGCCAGAGATATGCAGTTGTAAATATTTTGTGAAAAGTAAGCGCTAAGAAGCAAAAAGCGCCAACCATGGTTATCTGGTTGGGGTAGTCTGGGTCCAAGACAAAAGTTCAGCCTGACCGTTATAGAGCACGTTCCTGATACAGGACTGAGTTTAGCCTGCCAGCTACACCCAGTCACGTGACCCAGGATACAGGCACAAAATGGTTGGGACAAGAAAATACCAACTTTATAAAAGTGACACTTTTAGAAATGTGACTTGAAATACAACTTTATTACAAAATTTGTCTTTAAATTATAATTCTTTAGAGACCAAACTCAACATTCCTACCTGCTCCCAATTGAAAAGTATCACTTATTAAATGTAATAAGGTAACCTGATTTTATCCTATGGAAGATGCAGACCTTGCAGATGTGAAAGAAGGCCAGGGTACATGTAATACCACTTTACCAGGGACTTACAGGTAAATAAAATGTGCCAGTTGGGTGTAAGCCAAACCCACCATGTTTACAGGAGAGAGCACAAACTCTTTAGCACTGGTTAGCAGTGGTAAAGTGCACACAGTCTTAAAAGTCAACATAATCAGGTGCAGAAAACAGGATGGTGAAGGCAAAACGTTTGAGAATGACACTTCAGAGAGGGCCAAGTCTAACAACGGCCAAATTGGCTTATTTCTAATTGACATGTTTATCTTGCCAAACAGTCCCTAGTATGTGGTGTAGAGAATAAACCCTGGGCCTGGAAGTTAAATGCTTCCTTTGGACTGCAGCACCTGTTGAGCCTTCCACAGAGTTGGGCCTACAACGTATGGCTTAAGGTGTACACTTGTAGCATGACTGCAGGAGTGTAAAACCTGCAGTGTGGCATGTCAAAATAACACTTTTTGGCAGGCAAATACCTCCCTTTAAATTTTAATGTCACCCTATGTAGGCCTTGCTGCCCACAAGGTGGGGAGCATGCTATTAAAAAGTAGAGCATGTAGAAAATCAATGGCATCATGTCTATACACTGACAAGACACCACATGCATTTTCACTGTGACTGGCCTGCTGTAACAGACAAAAAACCAGACTACAGATTATAATATTAATATTGCTATGTCAGGTTTGGGACCAGCTAGAAGAAAAATGAAACAACTATTTTTAATAGTTATTAATACTAATTAAAAAAAACAACTTCACTGATGAAGTTGGATTTTTAATAAGTATCAAGGAACAATAAGTTACATTTATCTTGCCTGAAGCTCCAGGAGGCTAATTTGCATTAGCTCTCCAGCTGCTGCCCAGGCTGTATGTGGCCTTTAATGAGGTGAAAAAATCCTTCTGGGAACTACAGAATAGATCACTTTCTGTTTGACCTGAATGGGCAGAGTTGACTTAGCTCAGCGGAACATTCAGGGCGGGGCTTCTGCCCCGCCCCCCCCACCCCACCCCTGTTGACCCAACAGTGTCAAATTCTTTTAGAAGGATCTGTCAGAGGAATAGGTAAGATTTTTGCATTCTTAAAAGGGATCAAACAGGTCTAGACCACAGGACAAGAACACAAATCTTGTGTATCCCATATCTGGCTTCTTAAGGACCCTTCATTTGTTCTATCAAACCTCTGTTTCCAGTATTGTTGTGGTTCCAGTGCCTGCTTCAAACTGGATTATACTGTTAGATGAGGGAGGACACTGGTGACTTCCACAGTCCTCTTTGACAAACCACCCCCCCAGCTTCTACAGCCCAAGTTTAGTGTGGCTGAACACTCCAGCCATCTTGGCTTTGTCCTGGCACATGGCATTGTGGGCCTGTTTGCAGGCTGGTGCCCTCTTCAAGGGTCAGTTGCTGACGTCATGTGTAGCTACAGGGACACAAAGTTGCAAACAGCCTTTGTCCTGAAGTGTCCAGCTGAGCAATGGCAACTGGACCTGCACTGGACTTCACTGTCCACCTCTGTCTGACACCTTGTGAGTCTGTTAGTGCCAAACTCTGAGAAGTGTACTGCTGTCGTTTTTATTTTGAGCATCACTAGAATGTTTAGAAACATTTGAAATCTTTCCTCCAGAGCTCCAGAAGGACTTGCCAAGAAAAGTATCTGACCAGTATTTCAACAGTGGTGGCTTGAAATTTAGCTTTCCTGCACAGAGACCTCCTCACATCGGAAAAACGGACAAAGTCCTATTCTGCATTGGGACTGAAAACATTTCCAGCGAGAAATCTCCAAAGCTCCAGAGCACCAGCTGGACCAACCTGTTTTGGGTATCAGGCCTTTGGTTTCACAGCTGAAGCTACAATGTCCGCAACATCCTGCATGGGCAGGGTTTTTCTTTCCAAAAAGTGTATTAATCCCAGTCTGCATTAAGACGTTGAAGAAATGTCAATATTTTTAATCAAGAAAGTGATAACGTTTCTTTCTGCTGTGGGAGTTTGAAACAGTTTTATTTATTCAACTTCCAGACTTTCAACCGGACCAATCCACTTTATGTATCGGACCTACGCCGGTCCTCAAATAATAATAATTATTATTATTCGCCATTTATAAATCGCACAGCTACCCATTGGGTTTCCCAGCGCTCAAATTACACCATTTGGTCCCGGTCTACCACTTCCAAAGGCTATTGTTTACTCTTAGTGAATTTTGATGCTATTTAACTTAAAAAATTCAAATTTCTGGGTCCCCTCATTGAATATTTATCATTTTGATGCCATTTTGGTTATTAAATGTTACTCTATTTTCTAATCTGGTTTATATTGCTTGGTGTTTTAATTGTATTACTGTTTTGGTACTGCATAATCACTTTGCACATTAAGTTAAGCTTGTCTGCTCTGTGCCATAACTATAAGGGAGATGAGCTCAGATTGATATAGTGACTTCGAGGGTTTACCCTGGTAAAAAAGTGTTATTATTTGAAGTGAGCGGTCATATACCTCAAATAATTATCCTCTTTCTTTCACACTCCCTTGGAGTACTTACAGACAAAGAAAAAAATAGGTCCTTGAATTCAAGCAAGGTCAGCAGTAGAAGCACACAAGTCAATCAGTTCAGTGTGCTTCAGTTAGCTTTATTTCAACAGTACATGTCATAAAAGAATTTAAATATACAATTCATAAAATACCAATGAATAAAACATGATCTTAAAATAGACCATGCAATCAGTTAGAACCCTGTGAGACTCAAATGCTCTTAAGAAAGACATGCACATAAATAGGGAGGAAAGATATTGAATTAGGAGCATCAATGGGAGATAGACAACACATTCACCCAATCATGAGTAAGAAGCTGGCACAAAGCCAACTATATGTATATTGGAAAATTTGGCAGGTCTGACATTAGACAGGTAAAGATTTAAACAATTGAGTCTTGATCTGCTAAGTGAGTGTGTGCCCTCCTGATGGCATTTGGGGTACTCGCCAAAAGTACAGTTTGAAAGCCGTAGGGCAGCTCTATGCATTCTACAACACAATTTCCCTAAACAATGACAATTTATTTTATATTTCTCACATGCATTACAAATACCAGGTTTGATAATCAATGAAAATGAAATTGAAGTTAGCGCACACTAAAGGTAAACAAACGAATCATATTTCATTCAAATAGAAAAATTGTGGCGTGCTACTCAGAAACGAGGAAGCCCACCTCGCAATCAAAACTGCAATATAGCTGGTGAACAGACACCAGTGTACTGGGTGCACTGCGGTAGAAAGGAACAGTTGCAATAGTCTTAAACAACTAGACAAAATTACCGTGAGTTTGAACTTATTTAGACTACAATCTAATGAACAATCAACACTTGGTTTGTAGCAAAATCACTGTATTAAAGAAATGAAAACACAGTAACTGTTCAATTAAACATGGCCTCAATCTGCGAACAGTAAAGCAAATGAAGCATAATAATACATTCAATGACAAACTGCACAGAGGCAGTGAACTTTATCGTCAGTTCTAGAGAAAATCAAAAACAAGCCCAATGCATTTCGGGATGATTCACATCCCTTCTTCAGGGGCAGAGATTTTCAAAAGACGATGGTACTCAATGCGGGGCAGACAGAAAACGCCGAAGGCCACAGGACGTACTATGCGGTGTAGTGAAGTGCTGTGGTGCTGTGGTATGGCCGAGTCAATGGCCGAACTCCTAGGTATGGAACTACTCAGGCTGGCATTTAACCATGTAGGACACTGCAATAAGGCATCAAATCCTACAATCCTCCGATAAGGCGAAGACTCAAACTGCCAACGAACTACGCAATCTGGAAAACTCCGAAGAAACGCGAATGATATACCAGGTTTGTCCAAATTGGTGTGACCTCCTACTAGTATCAGTAGACAAAAAAAGCATCTTCCTTCTCTTTCGTTTATTTCTTACCCTGCCCCTTGAAAAAACGTATTCATATGGAATAAATAGAACCCACCTCTCACCAGCATCAAGACACTTTCAGCCATGAAGGGTTTAAGCTAGAAATCGTAACCAAATAGCAAAGTTTTAAGTGGTTTTAAACTACTCAGGTCTCTGAATTGTCTGAAATAATGGATATGAAGTCACATTTGGGCCTATTCCACTAGTTGGGGTTTCCCTTCTCCCCTCACGGGTACTCTTCTTCAAATAAGAGTTTTGTACCTTGGGATACAAGTCCCTGCACTCTGCTTGGGAGGGTCCATCACACCATTCCCCAATGTATCGGGCTTCGACATGCAGTGTTTAATGTAGGACTCACATGTGTTTCAATGACAACCTTGTCAGAGAAGAAAGCAAATTCAGTCTTCCCAAGCCTAGCAAAATATGCTATCAATTAAGGGTAGCCATGTGAAGCATCTTCTAACCCTGTCTTGCCTTTTTCTGTCTTTGGTTTTATGGAGCTTAAAGGCAACAGCAGGAATACTGAGAGCACTGTTTCATTTTTGTGATTTCACTTTCTATCCATTCTCTTAGCCAATCTGCAGTACACTAGAAGCTAATAAAGGTGGGGAAAAGTCACATGTGAGGGCATTAGATGTCTATAGAGACATATCACCACATTTTTCCGCTGTTGTTGTCACATTGTTTTGAATTTTATGAAGCAGGTGCATCACCTTCGGTTTGCCACTGCAGACTGGAAGGGCGGTTTTAAAACTGCTAGTTCGATGTTGCCATTTAAACCAATGGCAAATTCCCTACTTCCCATAACAATATATTTAAGTCTCCCCTAAAGAAAGCCTACCAAGCCCTAAGGTAGGGATCTGTATATCATTAAGTGGGGCATGTACTATGTTATATATGTCCTAACAGCTATGCTTTCAAATTGTCGTTTTGCTGTAGAAGAGTTAGTAGCCCCATTGGCTAAGATAGAGTTACCAGCTGACCACTCAACCTAGCTGACTTTTGAGTGGGACTACTGAAATGGGTAATTCAAGGTATCAAATTAATCATGGCACTAAACCAGACTTGATGCTCAAGTTGAATTTAACGTCCCTTTTCTGGATTTTTTTTTTGCGTGTCACTCTGTGACCCAGTTTGTCCAGTGGCCCCACACAGTCACTGGACACCAGACAGCTTTCTGCTCTCCTGGGGAGTCGTGTGAATGACTCTTAGGCTCAGGAACAATGGCAGCCTGCTACAGAGGTAGGTCATACCTCCCCCTTGCAGGAAGCCCTTCAGGGTGATAGCTCAAAAAGAGAGCTTCAGAGGCGAAGCTGCCTTTGATGGGCAAGTGGTGATCACACTCCTGAAGGGTTGCCTCTCTGTTCAGGTAGACAGGCTGGAGGCGGGAACAGAGAGAGGAGACCAGTGCCCAAACCAGTTTTCCTGTGGGCGGGTAGCCCCCAGGTAGCCACACCTCTAGGGTGGGCTATCAAGCGCCTAACATTCAAGGAAGGGTTCAGACATCTTAAGAGTGTACGGAATAGTGCACTCTGGGATTGCTAGATGCCACACATAGCCGGGAGTTGGCACAGGCAAGAGGGATCCTGGTGGCCCATTGGCTAGGGTACACATCATTCCCAGACCACTTTCTGGGCATAAATATAGAACCCCCAACACCCTGAACCTTGGATCACACCAGAACTGGAAAAAGGACAAGAAAGCCTAACTTGCTGACCCCTGGACCAGACAAAGAGAGGTGGCACCATCTGCTGGACTTCACCTTCCACACCTTGGGCTAACAAAGAGAGGACTGTGTCTGTGGCTCTTAGCTTAAAGGAAAGTCACACCCAAGTCCGACGCCAACGCTCTGTTGTCTGGCCTCCTGAATCCAGCACCAGGGCCGTCAAAGCTGAAGTAGCCCAACTCAGCAAGGCAGGAGCCACTTCTGGAGCCTCACCACTTAGCACTGCTTGGTGCCCCAGGAGACCGATCCTCAATGACCAAAAGGTGCACCTGAGCCTACCGAACCAGGTAGTGTCATCTGAGTCCAGATTGGTCACCCAAGTGGGACACCAGCACCTAACAAAGAATACAGTGGAGACCACTGTGGATGGAGATTGGTAGCACAGCAGCAGCTAGCCTTCGACTGGTTCAAAGAGGACTTTGAGGTCACCAACCTTTGTGACCAAAGTCACCCCACCTAACATGGACCGTGGAGTACCCACAAGGACAACCCTATTGACCGCACACCACCCAGAGCATCCTTGAGTATCCTCCATTTCTTGCATCAGTAGAATCAGGATCACTCCATCGAAGATTATGGCGGTTGTGATGTAAAGTTCAGAACTGGACTGGAGAACGCTTTGTGGGCAGGTAACTGTCCAAATACTCTTTTAAGCCCTCCCTGGCCTTCTCCCTGTTGGATTTGGTCTCCCCAGTCTGTCCGGAGCAGTCGAACATAACTCTTACAAACGTCTCAAAAGTTTTCAAACGTTACGGTTACCAATGCTTGTTTGTGGTTCAACTGAGATTTACATTTTCTTTAAACATCTATAGCTCCTGAACTCTCTTGTGGATTTTGTTCATCTTGGACTTTAAAAATTAATTGAAATATAATCTATTTTGACTTCTTTCATGTGGTATGGACTTCTTATTCTGTTGTTTGGTGCTATTGCTTGGCCGGAGACGGAGCTGTGTTTAATGCCTGACCGGTCATTATTGAGTAGAGAACTTCGATGGTGATTTTAATGCTGTTTTTGTTACGCTTGTTCTAATTTTATTTTTTTTACCTACCTTGCTGCTAAGTTGCTCGTTATCGTGGTGGGCACTCTTAACGCTGCTGCTAACTTTGGCACGATACTTGCGAGATTGCACAGTTCTTGGGAGCGGCGGCCATCTTGAGGGTCACCTGGGTTAGCGGACTAGTTGTCCTGGGAAGTTTATTTAATACGCACGCTGGCGCGGACGCGCCTGCATTGCTTGGCCGGAGTCGGAGCGGTGTTTAATGCCCGACCGGTCATTATTGAGTAGAGAACTCCGATGGTGATTTTAATGCTGTTTTTGTTACGCTTGTTCTAATTTAATTTTTTTAACCTATCTTGCTGCTAAGTTGCTCATTAACGTGGTGGGCACTCTTAACGCTGCTGCTAACTTTGGCACGATACTTGCGGGATTGCACAGTTCTTGGGAGCGGGCGGCCATCTTGATGGTCACGGAGGTTAGGGGACTAGTTGTCCTGGGAAGTCTATTTAATACGCAAGCTGGCGCGGACGCGCTGCAGGTGCGCCGGCGTGCCTAAGGCAAGCCCGTCTGCGCCTGTCCGCGCTCAGTACGGGCCCGGGGCCGGATCTCCTGTTCGTCTGACTTCAGCTTGCCTGAGATACACAAAACACGAACTCCTGAAGCTCAGACCGGGAGGAGGTTCTTTAAGCTGCTCAAGGTATGTCTGTGGGTCAGGCGGCAGACTCCATGTTGGAGAATGTCTGAAATGCAGCGTCCAGATGCCTATCATTCGGGAGCAGATGGTTAGGGGGCTTGCCAATAAATTAGGTGAAGGAATTTATAAGGCCAAGCAAGTCACAATTTAATGTGTACTTATAAACTCTGGGTCTTTGGTCAAACAAGCCACAGAATGTGCGGTATTTTTGGAGGAACATAATATCAAGATTGCTTTTATTATAGAACCCTGGGCCAATTCAACCTCCGGTCCTGATCTGGTAAAAGCCACCCCCCAGGATTTCTTTGTTATACACTGAACAGACCCATGAGGAGGGGCGGGGGCCTAGCAGTCATTTATCGGGACTCCTTGAACCCCATTTTTCATCCTCCATCCAATACTTTCTGTGAGGCGCTTTTGTTTAATTTCAATATGAAACATTAAAAAAAATGTAATGGACTACTGCTCTATCGTCCTCCAGGTCCCAAAGCTGGGTTTTTGGACACAATAGGCACCCTTCTTGAAGAAGGTATGTGCTCAGAAACATTTGTGGTTTTAGGCGATTTTAATTTCTTTCTGGAGGACCTTAGGGACCCGGATACGCTCAACCTTGATAAAATAATGGAGACCGGGGACGTGAAACAACAGGTGAAAGGTCCCACGCATCATAAGGGGCATACCCTGGATGGGATATATTCTAACAACCCCGATCTCTGTGGATATGATGTTGTTCCCCTGGCCTGGTCGGATCACAGGGCTGTTATCATTGAGTTGCATGACTCAAAAGCCCTTAAATCTAGTCCTGTGCCTACTAAGACACTGGAAAAAAGATCCTGGAAAGACCTAGATAAGGCCCTGTTTGAAGATGAAATTAAGAGTTCTTTCCTTCCATTCCGGTCGGATATAGATAAAGCCGTGCAGGGGTATTCAGACTGGCTAGACAAAGCCTGTAAAAAACTAGTCCCTGTTAAAAGGTCGACTCCCAGGCAAGCTAAACCTTCTGCTCCCTGGTATTCCGATAAACTTAAAACTCAGAAGCTGGTATGTAAAAAACTTGAACGGGCTTGGAGGAAGGAATATAAAAACTCGGATAAAGAAATTTACAAACACAGTCTTAAAGGTTATAAAGATTTGGTGCTGGACTCGAAAAAGAATTTCTACGCCCGCGAAATCCTCCAAGCAAAGTCCAATGCAAAAGAATTATTTAAAACGGTCAAAAAATTAGCGGTACCAAACACTCCGAAGATTACTAGTAGCCCAGATTTGTGTAATAAATTGGCAACCTGGTTTCAACAGAAGGTGGAGGGCATCTATTCCTCTTTTTCCTTAGGTCAGAGAGGAATGGGGACCCCCTCTCATAGTAAGAGTCAGTCAGGTCTCAATACTGGGCCTATCTTCGATCAGTTTCTACCCTTAGAAAGCGCAGAAATGCTCAAACTTTTGTACTCTATTAGCTCAGGCTCTCCTACAGACCCTTGCCCAGTCCTGATTGCGAAAACCGTCCCGGAGGTGATAGTATCTGCCTTACATCCTTTGATCAATAACATCTTGATCTCGGGGCATTTTTCGAAGGATTGGAAAATTGCTTCTATTCGCCCCTTGTTGAAAAAGCCCACTCTGGACCCCACAGACCCTAGCTGTTACAGGCCTATCTCGTGGCTTCCAATGCAAGCGAAAATCATTGAGAAGGCTATGAACAGCCAGCTTAGTACCTATATTCGAACTAATCAATTTCTTGATCCTACACAATATGGTTTTAGAGCCAAACATAATACTGAACTGGCTCTAATTAAGTCTTTAGATGAAGGTAGGGAGGCATTGGACGGTGGTGGGAAGGCTGTATTGATCCCACTGGATCTGTCGGCAGCCTTCGACACGGTCCACCATATGGTTTTGATGGAGGTGGGAGTACAAGGTGTGGCTTGGAAATTGCTACATTCCTTTCTCTCCGATAGATCCCAGACCGTTAACCTGGACAACTATAAATCTAACTCCTTTTGCCCCGTGTGGGGTCCCTCAGGCATCCTCACTGAGCCCCACCCTTTTCAATATTTATATGAGATCGCTGGCAGGCCTTATAAAATCTCATGGCTTTCAGCTAACTTCATATGTGGATGACACTCAAATACTGTAGATGGTAAGGGAAAAGAAACGGAAGTGCGCTTTCATGACTGCATGAAAGAGCTAGCTGGATGGATGGCCTCAAATTGCTTAAAACTAAACTCGTCCAAAACCGAGATTATTGTTTTTGGAAATAATCCCAATGTCTGGACCCCTGACTGTTGGCCAGCAGACCTGGGCAGCTGCCCCTCCCCTTCGCCGAAAGCTATGAACTTGGGCGTAACCGTTGACTGCAGAATGACTTTCTGTGATCATATAAGCACCGTGGTCTCTCTCCGCCTGTTTCATGTGGTTACAAATTTTAAGGAAAATCAAACCTTACCTTTCAGAGGGTAATTTCAGGACGGTGGTCACGTTGCTTGTTATGTCAAGATTGGATTACTGTAATGGCATTCTTTTGAATGCCCGTAAACATCTGGTCAACAGGCTGCAGATGGCCCAAAATGCGGCTGCTAGGCTGTTATCTGGTATTCCTAAATTTGTCTCGGTAAAAAAAGAATTAACCAGGTTACACCGGCTTCCTGTGAAGCATAGGGTATGCTTCAAGGCCCTATGTACAGTTTTCAAGGCCCTCAATGGGATAGGTCCACAACACCTGAAGGACAAGCTCAGGTGGTACGTTCCCAGTAGGACTCTTCGGTCCGCTGGAGCAAAAAAGGTCCTGACGCCCGTTGTCAAAAAGGCCAGCTGGGGTGGCAGGAGCTTTACTGTATGTGCATCTAAGGCCTGGAATGATCTGCCTTTCCACTTGAGGAATGCCTTCCGTCTTCTTCTTTATAGGAAGGGTTTGAAGACTTGGCTATTTACCCAATGATCTCCTCCTTCTTCTGGCTAGGCAATACATAGCGCCAGGACACCCCAGGGTAACTGCTGCGCTCTAAAAATCTTATTAACATAACATAACATAACATTAAATGCTTTACACTAGTTTCTTTGTTTGAATGTTGCAGCTCAAAGCCACATCTACCCAGGGTTCAGCTAGAGGTTTTGCAAATGAGCCTGACTGGACTCAAGAAAGATTTTGCGAGTGTAATACACAGTAAGGTTGCACAACCACACCATATAATACACCCAAATCCTCACAAAACAGAATACAAAATGACCATTGAAATAAACTAGCACATGATTGAAACAGAAATTGTTTGAATAAAACAATTCTTTAAAACATTTGTAAATGCTTGAAATGTGGGCACAATTCTGAGTGTAGATGCAAGAGCCTTTCCCAACAGAAAAAGCCTGATTGTAAATTGATGTCTTCCTGCCTAATGATATGTTTTGACAAGGAATGGATTTGCGGTGCACATTGGGAAGACAACTAAACTCTGCAATTTGGAAGCAAGAGGTAGTTTAATGCGAGGCTGTCATGTAATGTAAGCCTTGTAAGTAGGACAGTCATGCTTAAACTGAAGGCATGCCCTTGTGGGTAACCAGTGCGCCTATCTGAGCGTGGACTTGAAATTCAGAAAGTCCAGTGAGCATTCACCATCACAGGGGAATTGTTTCAATATTGGCACCACTGTCCAGAGAGCTGGTATTGGAAAGGGTGGTTTTGAGCAGTCTGAACTTGTTTTAGCAATAGGTATGTATGTAGTTTGGAGTCAGGAATCATGAGGTTTGTCAGAATCAATTAGTAAAGAAGAGGTGCTATTTCTGGTAAGAACCGAATGCCAACATTGAGATGGGAGTTTACACTGGCCTGAAGAGAGAAAGGTACATTCTGTCTTTTTGGACTTAGTTTCAGACATTCTTGAGGCACCCAGGCTTCCATGTAATTGGGGTTTAATTTCAGACAGCCTGGAGGCACTGAGGCTCCAATGTTTGACAGATACTCCTGCAGTTGGACAATATTAGCTTAACATGACACATTAAAATATAATTGTCGTCAACATAGTGATGGATGGAGATCCTGTGTTCTGCCGCCTCCAAATCTCCCAGAAGCTCTAAATAAAAATAGAATACTGTTAAAATGACAGAATAGATCCTAGGGGCACTCTTCTTAGTATTGGAAAGGGGGCTGGACATGAAGTTGCCACGAAGAGTAGATGCCAGGGATGTGGACTATATGCCAAGGATGCCCTGCCCACCCTATGTTGGTCATTGTATGTAGGTCCGCAAATGCCACAATATAACAGAATGACATCAGGTGCGAGGTTGGCCTCTACAACTCTATTAGAGGGATGGTCATCATATGTAGGTGATAGACACCATGCCTACCATGTTGCACGGATGGTTTTTAGGTGCCAAAGATAATTGCACTATATAAGGACTGGCCACCACATGTCACAATATTATCTTGTTTTATATAGAATTTTGCAGTTTCTAAGCACTCAAATAGCAATCACATGTTTTATATAGCATTTATTACTACAGTTATACAGTTTTGCAGCACTGCAAGTAGTAAGTGCTTGCATTACCCATTTTAATAGTTCACAGCCTTTGCAAGCTTCTAGGTCACATACATGTGTCAACAGCAAGCGCTAATACAGTTAACTAACATTAATGTGACAGGGATGGCCATTAGGTGCCAGAAGTAGTTCCCATCATGATTTGAACAGATGATTAACATATGCTGGGGATTCTTAACATAGATCTGCTTTGTCTACTGTATGTGACGAATGGCCTTTCCATCAAATGCCAGGCATGGCTGCCTCATGACATTTGTAAACACCATGATTATGATATGCCTTGGCACCTTTCTCTGTCAAGACTTTAAGAGCAATACTGGGATGTGAAAATTGCCTACTGCCTTCCCATTATCAGTGTATGAGATACCTATACAACCTAATTTCTCACTACAGGTTATAAGGGAAACAGGATAGAGGTAAGAAAGGGAGGCACACAGGTTCCTGTCAGTGACCTCTATGTCAAGACCCTGTCACCAGACCAGCTGCCATCTCAATAAATTGGAACTATCCCTGGAAGCTAAATGAAACAAGTTGTGTATCAGTAATATGCAAAAAGTATATCAAGCTTGTAAATGTTCATAACAATTAGTCTTACTCATCATCCCAGATAAGTAACTGAAGCCACATATATTTCCCAGTGGTAGTCAGGAATGATAAGCAACTATTAGCTGATTGCAGGAAACATGCCTCAAGACAAGATAGACAACAGTCAATGAAAAGCTCCAAGAAGGAGGTAGGACAGTGTGAAAGTCAGGAGGTTGGAAACCCATGAACAAAACAAATGTGCAAGTGAAGAGAAATGCTGGTTGCGAACTTGAGTCAGCAAGCATAGAAGAACCCACCAATTATGCTCTTTGCCAGCTGTGGACTGACACGAGAAGTCTATTTAAGTACTGCTTTGCCTACGTTGACCTGGAAGCAGAACACCAGTTCACCCATCACCATTTTGTAAACAAGTAAATGTTTTTTGTGAGCAATGATCAACCCGACTCTGACGTTGGGATAAAAATGACGGTGATAGCATCTGCCTCCTAACTGCTGCGATTCCTCAGGTTGACACTGCTGTCAGTCTGGTACTAGATGGAGCTGTTGAACCTTCTGAATCTGATGTTTTGTAAATGCCACAAGGCTCAGTAAGTGCTTGACTTTCGACTTGGACATGGCACGCACACACAAACAAACACAGATGCAAACGTACATGCTTGGCCACACATAAATACACACATACATATACACATCGGGTTATCTGATGAAATATTAGCAGCAAAAATATTGGTGACAAAAATATAGCCAAAAAATATCGAGAACACAAATGTCAACTTTATATACTTTGTATGTGAAGTCAAAAATATTGATAATAAAAATATAAAAGACCACTTTATGAGCAAAAATTGGTAAGTATATTGAGTACTATTATACACTATAGTAACTTTAAAAATACATAAACGTTAAAGTGAAAGTGTTGAAATTTGGAACAGTCAGATTTAGTATTACCACTCCAATCTAAGCAAAAGTAGGGAAATTGTTGGACTTTGAAGGGATTAGATTTACGATTCCCACTCCAGCATCGGAAAAAGTATGGAAAGTATTGGCCTTTGGATGGGTTAGCTCGTCTATTCCTACTCCAACTCGAGCAATAGTAGGGAAATGGTTGGACTTTTGAGACGTCAAATTTACTATTCCCACCCCACTCCAATGTTAGCAAAAGTAGGGAAAGTGTGTGACTTTGGAGGAGTTATATTTACTATTCCCTCTCCAGTTGAAACAGCAGTAGGGAAGGCACTGGATGTTAGAGCATCTAGATTTGCTATTCTCACTCTGATCTGAGCAATAGTAAGGAAAGTGTTGGAATGTATAGCTCCAACATTTTGTTTTAAAACACATTTTTATTAGTTTTTCAATGATAAACAAAAAATACCATGCAGCACAAACATACATTCAACAGCACTGTATAATCAGAGAGCACGGAAGCCCACAGTCAAATGCAATCAACCCTCTATTGGGGACATTAGGAAAAATGTAGTAGCAGTATAGAGGGCCTTGTGATGTATCGCCTCTCCATGAGTGGCATAAGAGGGTACCAAACTATGGCAACTTGGGGTGGGGAGGATGAGGAGGCCTCAGAGAATAGAGGGGATGTCCATGGGACCTGATTTAATAATCCTCACTGGCTGTATGTTAGAGTCCGCATCATTATCTGAGGGAGTCGAGGGGACCTCTCAGGGTGCCAGAGGGCAGGGACCCTGAGTATTTGAACTAGAACAGGGGGCCCTCCTACTCCATACGTTGGCAAGCAGTAGAAGCTGTCATAAGGGAAGGTAATCAACCTTCTTCAGGGGGAGGGGGTCGAGGGTTCCTCCCTATCCATTTTGAAGAAGTCCCACTCCAAAATAAGCAAAAATAGAGAAAGTGTTGGACTTTGGAGAGGTCAGATTTACTGTTCCAACTCCAATCGGAGCAATAGTAGGGATAGTTTCCGAATTAAGAGGGGTCAAATTTACTATCGCCTTTCAACTAGAAGCAAGAGTAGGGAAAGTGTTGGAATTTGGAGGGGTAAAAATCTACTACTCCCACATATATTATTTTAATAAAACCTTTAAATACAGACCAATAATGTCCATCTTTAAAAGAATAATTTCAAAACCACCATGTGTCCCAGTGTCGAAAGACACAAACTCGCACTCCAAGACTGAGTTCCAAAAAGGTTTTATTGGCGACGAGTTTCGATCTGACTGATCCTCTAACAAACAGTGAAAAGGAAATAGAAAAAATACTATTGCCTTTGTTGAACCAATAGATTTATAATAGCAGACTACAATGTTAGACAAGATAATGTAAAAACTATCTACAATTAATACACACACGTGATGTTGCAAAAGGAATTATGTGAAAAGTCATAAAACTTCTGATTATCATCATTTAATGCCGATTTCATACTTGTCCATTCAGGCATGATGCAATTTTAACTCATCAGTCTCAAAAACACTGGCAAAATAATGGGTGCCTGACATTAAGAAGTTTCATTGCACAGCCAGTATTTGCAAACGCTTACTAAATCAAGTTGAACTCCGTGGGCGGCCATTCCAAACCGAATGATTGCTCGAGATTGAAGCAACATTGTGCATGACATGAGGCTCCTTTGTGTGCCTATGCCAAAGCATATTATGGGCCTATTCTTGTATATTATGAAATTCTGGCTAAGTCGCCTAATGATCATACACATCAGTAATCATTAAATAAAAATACATCACATGGAATTTCTTGCATAGTGGATCTCTTCTCTTAGAAAACAACAAAGTAAACCATCTATCAACCCCAATTGTGACAAACCTGTATCCCTAAACCACAAATAACACAGTACACAAAATACTTTTGCACACCCGGGACTGCCTATTACTTTACAATCAGAATTACCTAACAACAAAAACTGCAATTATCATTCAAATAGTCTCAGACAGGATGATGGTTAAATATGCAAACACAGAAAAGAACAAAAAGAATGGTGTTGCTTCCTCCCAAATGACAGTGGAGCAAGGAAGGCAAAAGTCCAAAAGAAAATTCCAGTGATATGATTCCAAAAGAATAATTCATCCAATATGGACGAAAAGTTCCTCATTCTGATTCAGGCCTCCAGGTGTCTTGCTGTTAAGTTGAAGTATATGCTGTGATTCGAGGAGCCTTAGTATCTTTTCCCTGAATCATCCTCCTCGTAACATCAGGTGACCCTGTCAATTCCAAAACATGACAAAGTGCCAGGGTTCTGATAATGTTCCTTTGCCCAGTGTCTGGCCACAGGGTAACATTTGTCAGAGTTTCTTTTGACTCTAAGATATTCCAAGATTCTCTTTTCCCTGGGAAAATGGTACTTCCCATGTACTGGAGACCACAAGGACATACTAAAATGTATACACAGTGATCACTACTGCAGGTAATGAATTTGTTATTCTGCCCTGTTCTCTCAGACAGAAATTGGTAAGTTTTTCTATTCCTGCTCCCTTTGTTGGCTTTACCCCTCCCACACTTGTAAAACCCTTGCTGTTCCTACAGCCAACTGTCTTGGGCTCCCATATAGCTGTGAACCAAAATGTCCCTCAATGATCTAGGTTTCTGATATGTTACGATGGAATGAGGTGGTACCTTCTGCTCTATCACTGGGTCTACCTTTACCAAGTTACAATGTTTAGCTAACATGTTTTTGACTCTGGCTGACTCTGAGATGTATATGGTAATGAGTCTCACTTGATGAGAGTCCATTTCTGTTCTACATTTCTTAACAAGGAGGCCTTCCCTAGATAGATTGCTAGCATTTTCACTTGCTACTCTGAGAACCATGTAAGGATACAATCCAGACTTGAATCTCCTCACCATTTTCCCTTTCTCTTTTTGGTTTGATGTCTGTGAACTGCAATTACGCTTGGATTTTTAGAATTCCCCAAATGGGATACTTGTTAGGAAACGTACAACAGAAATGGGCCCCCTCAGTTGGGGCTGATAGGTGGTTTACTAAGAGAAGAGATCAACTATGCAAGTAATTCCATGTGATGTTGTAATTGTGTTTAATGTTTACTGATGTTTATGATCATTAGGCCACTTGGCCAGAATTTCAGAATATACAAGCATTTGCTTTGGCATAGGCCCACAAAAGGGCTTATGTATATTATAAAAATGAAAAATTAATTTGAAATAAATTAATATAAAAAATGTAAATTAAAATTATTAATAATAAATATATAATTAATTACCACAATTTACTAATTAAGTAAACTTCTCAACCATTTAGAAAATCAAAAATAAACTAATAATATTACAATAATCAATTACTTTGTATAATTATCAATAAAAATATTAATTACATAAAATGTAATTTTACATCAAAAACAATCATTTACATTTAAAAAAATCGTTCATCGTTTATACCCTACAAATCCAACAACTCACTACTAAATTAGCAATTTCAAATTCAATGAAAAATTAATCTCATAATAAAACTTACAAACTATATTAAAATAAATGAATTGTTATTATTATAATACTTATAACTAACAATACTAAAATAGCTAGTATTTGCCAAACTATCTAAAAAACAATATTTTAAAGAACTATATTAAATAAAACAATATAATATTCAACTATATTTATAATAAAACAATATTTAATTACTAGATATCTTAAAAAGATATATGTGAACCACAATATAATTTTTAATAATATTTTGGTAGAATATCACGAGCCTACAGACTTGCTCAGAAGTGTGCATATATAAATATACTAGCATGCCCCACTACATGTCCTTCTGTTTCATTAACTGCCATTACAAAAACAAAACTCCCAATAGTCTAGCCACACTGTAAGGTGAACCACACTATTCCCTCAAGCTTTTTTTCTTTAGTGATATGGTGTGAATTGCAAAGGCCCTCAGAGGAACTAAGTGTAGTGCTTTGCAACTTCTTCTGGATGAGCAGGAACTCAACCCTACTAGAAGCAGACTGACAGAAGTCATGCACAGACTTGCTAAGCTGGGGTCTTACAACTAGCCTGTTATTTATTCAAAAGGGCAGAATGTAGGAATTTGTAATATGAGCCCTTTGCACTATTATTGTCGAGCCTCACCCAAGGGCAGCACTGTAGAGAATAGGCTGGGTACAAAAATGTTTGCTAGTATTTGACAACTACATGAAGCACCATCTGGATCTTAAGAATGAGGTGTGCCATCTTAGAAGGCCTCCACATACACGTGTACTTAATTGAAGCTCCCAATCCTATTCTTCAAGACCTAAGTTATAGGATTGAATGTGTCTGAATGTAAATGATGGACTCATTAGAACAGTGGCTCTATCAGAAACAAAGTTAAAAGAACAGTTAGAATAATTGGATTCACCCTGGATACCAACATCACCC
This sequence comes from Triturus cristatus, assembly GCF_964204655.1. Taxonomy (NCBI): domain Eukaryota; kingdom Metazoa; phylum Chordata; class Amphibia; order Caudata; family Salamandridae; genus Triturus; species Triturus cristatus. The sequence goes on along the minus strand of NC_140585.1, from coordinate 409,541,003 downwards.
TCGAGCAACACATTGTCAAAAAGACAAAGATGGCCTGAAACCAGCTGTCTCTTCTAAACAAGTGACCCTGTGTCTTCCAAAATGTGACTTCAGAACTGTTGTTTAAGGTCTTGCATCTAGATGGTGGTAATGCATTGCCCCATGGCCTCCCAAACTCCATAATTGAGCCCCTCAAGTGCATCCTATATGCAGCAGTATTACTCATCCATGGCCTGAAGAAATATGATCACATCACTCCCTCCTTATGGAATTCCATTGATTGCCCTTGCTAGACCACATCATCTTCAAAATGAGCTGCATAATTTACAAAACCATCACCAACAGTACCCCTGCTTATCTTGCAGATAAGCTCACAATCTCTGGTGGTACTCGGCCAACTTGCAGCCAGGACACCCTTAGACTGCAGACTAAAAAATGTAAAAGAGAAAAAAGGCAGTGAGCTTTTTCTGTCTATGCATCCAGAGTTTGGAACAACATTTCAATCTCCATAAGGACCACCCTAATGCTGCTCCATTTTTGGAAAGAGGTGAAGATGCACCTCTTTAAAAAAACCTTACACCAAAATACATTAAAAGTTCACAAATTAGCTATCTCTTCTAACTTAAAATCAAATTGTCTATATGTAATCAAGAGTATTGGATATTTGAAAGTGATAGTTGGAATACATGAAGTTGTCTCAGTCACTGTCAATCACTCGAGCCGCTTCCCAGTCCATTATTTTTTGCCTACTGAAATGGCATGGTGTGCAAAATAACTATGCGAGTTGGATGTGGCCTGAGTAATTATCAGTAACTGAGATTAATTAAAGCATTCCAACCATCACTTTCTTATATACTTCAGTGTGATGCCTTAAGTGACACAGGTATGACCAGATGTGGGATCCGTGCACACTGTGCCACTGGAACCAAGCCATACCTGGCTGATGAGCCCAAATAAGGATGAAACCAGTCTTAGGTTGCTTGAGTTTTGGTTCAGGGAGGACCTGACCGATCGTTGTAGAGCAGGGTCTTGACTGATTTGCATAATGCCTGGGTCCAACTGAGGTGGCATGGTGTGAAAAATAAGAATAGAGTGGGATATGGCCAGTGTAATTGCCAGTAGCTGATATTAATTCAGGTATTCTATCTATCACTTTTTTGAAATTATGTTATTCTTTTAACCCGTACAGTGCTCTGCTGACATTAACTAGGTCCTTGCATTAAAAATATATGTCACGTACCACACTTGCAAATCACAAAGGCTCTGGCTGAGCACTCTCACAAAGGGTTTGACATAGGGCCTTATTACGAGTTTGGCGACCATGGACGCCATACCCACGGTCTGACCTCCGCGAGCTCTGCGGTCCGTCTGCTGTATTACGAGTTGGAAGTATTGCTTTTGCAAAGACCGCGGCTGGACCACCAGCACCGTGAGCACCCTGCCGACCACAGGGGCAGCGGTCTTGGGAAGGCAGCCTCCATAGGGTGGTACAGAGGAGCAACACTGCTTTCAGTATTATAAGTTGCCTTTCTAACGAGTCAACCGTGGTGGTCAGACCGCCGTCTGAAGGTTGTCGGAAACAAAGGATTTGGGGTGCATTCTTACCTCTTTCCAATTCTTCCCAGCAGATTTTGATATGTATCCCTTTCTTCAGGTCCCCCCCCTACACAGCAGTATCTTCACCTCGAGAAATAAGACCCTGTATGCTGTGATGCACAGGTAAGTACTCTTTATACCATATACCCATGGACGGGACTGCCCACATATGGGTCAGATTCCGGCAATGGGTAGGTGGTATTTTTCCACATGTATCATGCATATGTGTACATTTGACACGTGAGGTTGAAATGTACACACATGCATCAATAGATATGAAAATACATTCAACACTGCTACAAGACAGCTGCAGCCATACTACAGCCACCACGGTCAACTTATAATACGGCAGTCGCAACACCACTAGCAGTGTGGTCTTCTCGCAGCCGCGGTCTTTTGGCGGTCAGACTGCGAAACTCATAATCAGGCCCATTGACTTTCGGGACTCCAGACAAGTAGGTCTAGGGTAGTAAGGCAGGAAATTCAAAGCACCTCTGAGGGTGGCAACCTCCAGAACCTTCAAAGTGGGAACCAGGTATAAATAATGGATCCTCAGACCCAACTCTTCAGTAAACCTCTGGACCTGTGAAAAATTCAGGACAGCTGTGCTGCTCTGCAAGAAGGGCTGCTACTCTGAACCTGCAATTGAACCCAGACCCACCAGAGTGACTCCAAGGGCTAGTTGGCTTGCCTCCCAATTAGAGCCTCAGGGACAGAAAAGGCTCCAACTACCTTGAACCCAGGTCCTGGACTCTGCTGTGAGTTCTACCCTCCAAGTGGTGCCACACCAGTCCTGTATCCTTCGAAGATGACCTGAAGGTGCCCTGCCAGCCCAACTGTGGTCCTGTGAGTAAAAACGACAGTCTGTGTTTCATCTCCTCGCAGTCACTTCAGAACCACCGCAGCATGACACATCCCAGATGCCATACCTCTCATTGCAGCCCAGAGTCTCCTTGGATCCACTACTGCATGCATCCTCATCTCAGGCCTTCGCATCGCAAGCCCTTCGTGGACGGCAACCGCAACTACAATGCAGAATTCCATTGCAGCCCGCAGCTTCTTCAAAACCGCCAGTGCGCGAAATATCTTGGATGCAGGAATTCACATCATGAGTCCCTCATCAACGGAATTCTCGATGATGGCACAAGACTTTGAATCAGAACCACCACTGAGCAATGCTTCCATGACATAGGATCTTGCAATGCTCCGCAAGCCAGGATTTAAAGTACTTTGTTCAGCGGGCTTAATTGGTCCCTGTATCCGGCCTACGCTCCATTTCGGTCAGTCTGAACTTTTGACTTTGTCCCGGTCCACTGCACATAGATAACCACAGTTAGCAGTATGTGCTTCAAGGCACTCTTTTCACTTAAATCTTTAACATTGCATATCTTCGGTTCTACTGATTGTAGTAATTTTGGCCTCGAATAATTTATCAAATGTTACTCTATTTTTCTAAATTGTTGTGGGATTTTTCTTGTGTTACCACTTTATTACTGTTTGGAGTGCTGCATAAATACTTTACACATTGCCTCCAAGTTAAGGATGCTTTTGTGCCAAGCTACCAGAGGATTAAGCACAGGTAAATTTGGGATTGCTTGTGTTTCACCCAGACAAGGATTGTTGTTGCTGTTTGGGTGGGTTTCATTCCCTCGACCAGTAACCCACTTTCCAAGACTGTGCAACAGCAGAATGTTGTGGCTGGCTGCATGGGGAGGGGCTGCATTGGGGCAGTTGTTATGATTAGCTTCCAGAAGCTCCCATTTCTCCTGTAAAATGTCTTAACTGTGTCAGATTTTATCTTTGTATTTCAAAGCCACACATTTTAGGGTGAGAGTTGTTTTCCTACGCTTAGCCGCTATTACCAAATGGTGGGTTTGTTGCAGTTACCCGAGTGCTCCATGCTTCTGTAATAGTTGTTTTTGGCATGTAAGATATTGTTCGTGGTCATACAGAACAGGAAATCAAGTGTTGCCAGCTATGTTGTATAACATGAGGAAGACCAATAGTATGTCCCCTGTCTTCGCTGACTTCATCGCCTTTAAATGTATGCTCTGAAGTGGTGACAAGAATAACTGTTTGAGTAACTCAATATCCTACTCCATAGTGCATTGCATCTGGGCCTGCCTTTTGTATTCTTTATCCTATTTGCCAAGGTATGTTAGCGTAGCATCTCTTCACGAGGTATCTTTAGCCACTAGACACCTGCAGTGGTCATTACATTTTGAGTATTGACTAGAGGTTTTGTGCAGTGTTGTGTATGTTAGAGACTCATCTAGTAGGACACACAGTTCCAGTGTCTTGGTCTCTGCACACTTGCAGAGACTTTAAAAGTGGCCAGTACAGGGTCATCATGCCATGAACCCAAGAAATATTTTCAGTATGCAGTAAAGCATAGTTTATCACTACATAAGTTTTAGATGTTAATGCACGTGTAGACAAGACACATACAATTCGTGTGGCTTCTTGATGGTTATGTGCATACAATTTATGGCATCTATGGAGATTGGCTACCATAGAAGACTCTGTGCATCTGTTCTTTGCTTTAGTGTGTTTGGTGAGGTGACCTTTGGTCTGAGTGAATTACGGAATAGTATACTGCTGGCAGAAAGTTGGTTATGAGATTCTTTGTCTACGGTGACTCTGTTTAGGCTCCGTGGAAGAGTATTATTGTGCACATAATAAATTTGCCTTGATGATGATGATGTGTCACATGTTTTCTTGAGTGCGACCTAGGCCCTGGTAGCAGTAGGAGCACAGTGATAGTGCCCTGGCTGAGTCTGAATCTCTATGCATTTCTAGTAGGTGTAGTGCCAGAGTGTTGTCTTTTTCGTAAACCAACCTTTTTCTTTGTGCTGTTGTGCTGAGCTATTGCCTGATTAGGCCTAGATCCAAGCTATGCAAGTGAGTTCTTCTTGCAGATATTCTGCACAGTTATTGTCCTTGGTGTGCAGCATAATTCATGCTTTGAAAAGGAGGTTGAAGGGTGGTGCTGTTGCATTGTCTTTTATTGTATGTGTTCACTGGTGAATGCAATCCAGTAGACACTTGTGCACTAACTGTGATGCAGCAACTGTTTTCATTTTGCAAGTATGTGCCCTCTTGTTCCAGATAAAGCTTAACTTCTGACCCACATCTTTGTATGTGTTGTCCATGAATCACATTGCAGAGCAGGTTTTGGTGGGTAGGCGTGTTAAGTGTGATTTTGGTTGGAATTTGGTGGTTGTGCCAATGTGCAGCTACCCAATTATGGCATGTGACATTTTTATCGCTTGATTACCATAACTTTTTTTGATGGGGTGGTCTTGTAAATATGTTTTTAATTGTAGGATTTAGACTTTCATGAAGATCATGCAATCATCGCAAGCCTGTTTGCATGTTATCTAGTTTCTTTCAGTTGCTAGATGCTGAGATTATTATGAATGGGTCCAGCCAGATGACTCCATAATGGAAGCATCACTCCTTGAGAATACTTAAATGCACCTGTGAAAAAGACATGACGCATACGAGGATTGTTTAACAGTCTTCTCAAGTCACTGTTGTTACTAAAAATGCACACTACTGCTTCCGATAAATGCATAGATTCTTCCATCCCCTGATTCTTCTTGATAAAATCACTATGGATCACGGGCCCGATTCACAGAACTAACTTAAGACAAAAAATCCTAAACTTACTACCATTTTGGTATTCACAGAAGGCACTTACTCATTTCGGTATTCACAGAAGTTAGGAGTCCTAACCTTAGGACTCCTAAATGCCTTCTGTGAATACCGAAAGTCTTAAAATTAGGATTTTTCTCAGTTTAGTAGTAGTATAGTTAGGACTCCTAACTTTAGGACTCCTAAATGCCTTCTGTGAATACCGAAAGTCTTAAAATTAGGATTTTTCTCAATTTACTAGTAGTAAAGTCAGGACTCCTAACTTTAGGACTCCTAAACTGAGAAAAATCCTAATTTTAAGACTTTCGGTATTCACAGAAGGCATTTAGGAGTCCTAAAGTTAGGACTCCTAACTTCTGTGAATACCGAAGTGAGTAAGCGTCTTCTGTGAATACCAAAATGAGTAAGTGCCTTCTGTGAATACCAAAATGGTAATAAGTTTAGGATTTTGTCTTAAGTTAGTTCTGTGAATTGGGCCCCTCATGTTTGTCTCCTCGTCCCCGGCAACACCAACTCTGCCAGATTTTTAAAAAGTGTCTGCCCAAACTTCAACCAAATTAATCTCATATTGAACATTAGGCATCACCATTATACCTCCTATGCCCTCAAAGCACAACATTAGCGACCTTGAAAATAAAGGTCCCAGTTAAAAGTACTGTGCTTTACACACAGAGGGCCCGATTCACAAAGGGCCTCTGCACTAGTAGGGGGGGACCCTCTCTCGTGGTGGGCCCTCCGCAATGAGAATCTGCATTTTGGAATGCCCACCACAACTGCAGGGTCTCCGTCATGAGTGCAGAGCCCTTTGTGAATCGGGCCCCGAGTGCTACACTGATATATGAACGGACGCTCTCCCTCTCGGAACATTTATTCCCCCAACTTAATTGACCACTCCTCGACCATATCTCTTCCGCATGTCATAGGTCCTCCCATACTATCACCTATCCAGGCCATCACCCATACCCGGACAGACCTCGCCCCAACACGATCTAATACACAAACCCCATTGGAACCTAATATTGCCATCCTCATATCCCCAACCAACCAGATCTAACATGCGGACTCCTCTCCACCCCAAGAGAATGCACACCTCAACACATAATTAGCTGTCCTAACTCTGACTGGATCACACGCTTTAACGAGATATCCCTCAGCCTATCCCACCTCAAGGTCAAAATACAGAATCTATCAACCATCACCAAAGAACTCCTATATTTGCACAGAGCCTGTAGTGCCACTGTGAACTGAATCAATTACCAAACGAGCAGATATGTCACCCAAAAACCTCACTCAGAGTATACTATTCATAATACCATACCTAATATTAACCCTAGAGGCCTAGCAAACCGATGCAACACCGACCTGATTCCCCAAGCAGGATGGTAGACATCCATGACCTCACAGACTTCTACAACTCCACTATTCTTGAAATACTTGTCTCAACAGCCCCCCTTCAACAAAAAAGCATTTCCACCAAAATCTCCAAACCATGATTCAATGAGAATCTGAACTCTGACCGACGCAAGCTAAGATCATCAGAAAGAATATGGAGATCGGCACCCTCGATTGAACACCTAAATCACCTTAGAGCACTGAGGAATACATACATCAGGAAAATATTAAAGGCAAAGGCGGTCTTCTTTAGAGCTCAGCTGAACCAAGCCATTAATCGTCCCCAAAAATTATTTGAAATAGTTCAACAACAATCGCTCAATACATCAAACGCTACAGAACAAAGAGAGACTGCTACCCCTGACTGCGAGGAACTGGCCAATTTCTTCCTAGAAAAAACTAAAATCATTGAACACGACCTACTATCTATGAATGCTCTTCTACCATCTACCAATCATGAGTTTACATTTTATTCCCAGATCAAGGACCAATTTACTACACTGGTGGGAATTCTGAAAAACAATTCCTCTTGGCACACCTTCACGCCCTACACTGAAAATGACATCTTTAACATTCTTCTAGTGATTAATCCCTCCAATCACTTCTTTGATCCACTACCTCTTGCCATGTTCAAAATGATAAAAACTTCTATTCTTCCCTTATGGTCAAAGATTGTAAACGCCTCTCTTAAGCAAGGCACTATACCGGACTGCCTCAAAGTAGGGCAGGCTACACCCATACTAAAGAAAAGCCAATTCCACTTCCTCAGATCTCAACAACTACCGCCCTATATCCAACATCCCCACTCTGACGAAACTACTAGAAAAATGTGTGCAAATTTAACTATGCAACCACATTGAGAACTTCGACCTCCGAGACAACACCAATCTGATATCCGTCAAGGACACAGCACTGAATCAGCACTCACCCACATTACGGACGACATATTAAAAGTGCCAGACCATAATGAATGGTGTCTTTTGATACTTTTTTACTTATCCTCTGCTTTCGACACAGTTAAACATGACAACCTATTGTCCCTACTGGAAGGAAGGATGGGTTTATCTGGTCCCATGCTACAATGGTTTACCTCTTTTTAAATAACAGAACCCAAAGAATAAAGATGAAGCAATCCCTCTCTCAACCCTCCATGGTCACACGAGGGGTTCCACAGGGCTCTGCACTTTCACTCATTCTCTTCAATCTAATCATGGAACCCCTGGCAAACGCGCTGAACTCTGCGAACATTCTACATCACATGTATGCAGACGACACACATTTGTATATGAAAATCTCCTCCCCAGAGGACTTCAACTAAATCATTGCTGTTCTGCATAACACTCAAAGTTAGCTTACTGGCAACCACCTAATGCTTAACACCAACAAAACGGAATTCCTCCTCATCTCCCCCCCCCCCAACCACATGCCCAAGATAGACCTCTGGCTGAAGCATCTAATAACCTTTAACTGCTCTCCTCATATCATTGACTCCACTAAATCCTTGGGAATCACCCTAGACAAACAATTAAATATGCAGGCGCATATCAGTAATGCCACCAAAGGAGCTTATCATCAGATGAGTATCCTAAGGAAACGTAAACCCTTCCTCACATAGGTCGACTTAAAAATGGCAGTAAAAGCCCTAGTGTTACCAAGATTGGATTACGCAAGCACTACTCTATGCGGACTTCCCAAATACAAGCTGGCCCCCTGAGGGCTTCACTTAATGCTGCGGCCAGGCTGATCTCTGGAACAAAAAGAAATAACCATATTTCTCCATCCTTAAAAGCATTGAACTGGCTACCATATGGGGCAAGAATACAACTAAAGATCGCCTGCATGACCCATAAATTCTTCATACCAAAACCCCCAATTACTTAGCACAAAAGCTAGAGCTATTGGGAGGCTGCAGACATTTGTGAAGCGCTAACTCACTACTACGGCAACCTCAGTCCTTCCACAAAAAGAGTATATCCTGCAGATCCTTCCCAGGTATCGTACCGAAGATTTGGAACTCATTACCACCAGATGTTTGCAGGATCCCTTCCTCCTCTTTCTTCAAAAAAGAAGTGAAAATGCTTCTAATGAACAAATTCACATCCTAAGACTTTTGGTCATACGTTACTGTTTTCATTATATGTTATCATATCTACCACTGTCTACCTCTTAAATTGAATTTATGTATATTACCCCCTCAACTTTCTAATGTATCTGAATGGTGTTATGTAAAGCGCTCTGATACCCTCTAGGGTCAAGTTTGGGCTAACTAAAACTTAATGAATAAATGCATACTACTCATCTTAATGCCAGTGCACATATTGATCCTTCAAAGGGTTTACAGTCCTACCTACAGTGACCGCTTGCAGAATTGCCTTCATACTAGATTTTATCAGCTTCCAGTCTCATCTGCAAGTAGTACCACTCATGTAACTGCGGCCTCTTTGCCAATGCACCCAAAGCACACTGAGATGGTTACCAACTGTGTGACACACTTTACACATCCATAACGTAAGTACATTAATTAATAAATAATGTTCTATACTAGGCAAAGATGGGGATGTTAACAACCTGAAATCTGCTTCTTGAATAATGACCATCTCAGAATACATCAAAGGACTGACACAGTTCCTCCACTCTCTGAGTCCCCTGTACTGCCTGCATGAGGATTCTTGCCAAAGAGCAGAATCAGGGTCCTATGATTCCCTGTGTTTTCGCCAGCATTTTCTTCAGCACACTATCAAACTTATATTTTATGTGAGACGTACCATTCTTATCCACAAAAAGGCCAGTCAGCTTCTGGGGAGTGAACACAAAAAAACAGCCTCTCTGAAGCACTGGGTAGATCCACCTCTGAGCTTTAAACCTACACCCAGCTCTCCCACCACATTAATCACTGTTGAAACACAACCCATTTATTCCTCCCCCGTGCAGCAGCCTTTGTGCTGTAGTGCACCTGCATCAGTGATGCTCACTAACCTTGTGATCCCCCCTGCTCCCCTTAAAAAAAACAATGGCAGTGTTAATTTGAAAAGACACAGATTGAAATGTGAACTTCATATATTAGGAACATCTTGGCATAGGCCTTCATTTGTAAAGGTTGGTTATCCTTGGGATCGGATTGATGCTCAAGATGGTCCACCTCCCGACAACTCCAAAGTCTGAATACTATGATAGCACAGACTGATGAAGGGATCAGGCGAGGGAAGGAAAGGAAGGGTACAGCAGGGAGGGAGATCTGCAGGTACAAAGAACAAGGATTACTCTCTCGATATTGAATGATCATAACCAGCAGGTAAATACTAGAGAACCTCAAAGAAAATACCTGTAAATAAAATAGAAGAGAGGTTGTAACCTATGTTGCTCCTGGACAACTGTAATCTGTTAGACCTGAGCGTTTGCGGCTGAAAATAGAGAAACAACAATTCAACATAATCAAGAAACGCTGTCAATATCCTTACTGCACTCTATTCTTTTGTTTGGTTAAAATACCTAGGCCTGGGCGGTAACTTCCGTTCCGCTCGCGGAATTTCGGTTATTTTGCGTTCCGGAGAGAATGCGGAATTGCCAAAAATTTCGCGATCTGCGGCTTCGTGGAATTTTTTGCTTGTTCGCGCTTTCAAAACGCATGTTCGCGAGATATTTCTCCCCGAGCACACAAACAGCGTTCGCAAACAGGAAAAAAGCATCGCAAACGGGCGGAACAAGCAATTCCGCGTGTTTGTGGAACTTTTGTGTGCTCGCTGAGATTTTTCACTGTTTCACAGAGCTTTGCGTAGCGCGACTACGCAAATTCCGCCCACCCCTAATAATGACATTCCTTACATACCCATATTTAGTAGGGCATAAATATTCACAGGGGCGAATATACCAAGGGTTGCTGGAACACTTCTACCCCCTATGTAGTAAGGTAAGTAAACATAACAATACTTTTGAATAGAGGTTTGAAATGTCCGTGCTTATTTCATTCATAGCACTTTTGAATCGATTTCCTCAATACTTCAATGACAAACATATCAAATGAGTACGTATTTGCGATGCCTAAAATATCAAGGGAATGATACCACGCTGGGGCATTTAAACATGATCCTTTTTCAAACACACTCTATTCTGGAAACACGTAAACAAAGCAGGCAAATTCTCTATGCCGGTCATTAACACCCATCCACTCAGTCTTGGTCTTTGAAGTTTTTTGTCCCTCTCCTGCATGAGAATCTCCAGGTCTCGCCAAAGGAAAGGGTTTTGAGCGAGGGCTGCACTTTAGGATGTCCTGGAAAGCCAGAGGCATCCAGACTGAGATTATGTCCTACCAGGACTCTGAGAAAAGCAGCTCTAAACCTATCACTTATAAATTCGGCAGAGCTGAAGAAAGTTTAGGAAGGGAAACAATGCACACAATAGTGACTTCCCGCAACAGGCATCCGATACTCAAGCCTCGCCAACGGGAGTCTTGTCAGGTGTGGCGCCATCACGTGAATTCAAGAATCTACTACCGACACGGGCCGCAATCTCCAGCTGTGTCCATAGCCAAGAAATCCCCACAAAGGAAGAATAAACAGTAGGTGGTGCGAGAGCACCCTTACCAGACCGCAACAGGTTCGCTCCTTTTTGAAACTGTAATTAGCGGCCGCGTCCACAGCGGTCGTCATGTTCATATAGGCGGAGCTGATCTCACTCTGACAAGCGTGCGTCGTCTTCCGCAACTCACGTCGGTACCTGGGAATTGTACTCTTTGCTAGTCCCTGCACCTGAATCCTATTTGTCTGACCTGACAGTGTTCACAAATAGCAAGAAGGGCTAATGGGACATGACATCCTTTTTGTCAGGAGAGCATGTTTTACCCCGGCTGTCTCCACCACCAAGTTCCACCCTGGTTACATCTTTTTCACGAAAATCCGCAGAGAGGCATTTTGAGGGCCAAAAACGTAGTACAAATGCTACCATCACTCTAATCCACCAAGAACAGAATTGTTGCTTACAGTGGCCATAATACAAACAAGCATTTGCAATGCAATAGGCCTCAAATTAGTTACATTTAGAGCTATTGGTGTTGCAAATGAGAATGTTTGTTAGAATGTTTTTTCCTCAAAAAATATTCTAGCAGTAGCATAATAATAAAAGTAAATCCATGAAGCAAGGAACAGGTGCAGTACCTTCACCTGTTACTAGGTATCCCTGTGTAGCTCTATTAGCCATATGAGGTACTGCACCCGAGCAATAATGAAGAATACAATTCATCCCCAGGACCGGGTCCAGGCCCACCTTATTCATTCCCAAGTATCAGGGCTCGCTGACACACACAGGAAGCACGATAGAGCTGCAGCAACTGTTGTCTTGCTCAAACTCACTCAAATTCATGTTGCGATCACTTAAATTCTGGCCCGCAGGATGGAGGACACTGCGCAGGCACAAGAATAGACTGCAGAAAGCCATTCCCCTAACGCTGCGCTTTAGCCTCAGATGTTTAAATCAAAATCGTGGCGTGCCATGACTGGTACAAAAGTAAATGAATGGAAAAGAAATGCGGTGGTATTCTACATTTATTTTCTATTTATTGATTTTTGTAGCAATCGTGGCACACCGCACTTTAGCTTCAGCTGTTTAAAGCGCAGCGTGTCGCGATTGCAACATAATTAAATAAATAGGAAAAATAAGTTGAGAGGCTGACGTACTTTTTATGTATTTATTTACTTTTGTAGCAATCGCGGCACCCCTCGCTTTAGCTTAAGATGTTTAAAATTAAAGTGCGGCGTGCCACCATTGTTACAAAAGTTAATAAATGGATGGAAAAAATGTGTCATCCACCGGTCTCTTTTTTCTATGTATTGACTTTTGCAGCAATGGCGGCACGCCACATTTTAGCTTCAGATGTTTAAAGCTAAAGCGCTGTAAGTCGCGATTGGTACAAAAGTAAATAATTGGAAAAGAAATGCGGTGGCTGTCTGCCTTTTTTTCTATTTATTTACTTTTGTAGCAATTGTTGCACACCCTGCTTTAGCTTCAACTGTTTAAATCTAAAGTGTGGTGTGCCACCATTGCTACCAATGTAAATAAATGAAAAACAAAGGCGTCGTCCGCCTGCCTCTTTTTTTTCTATTTATTGACTTTTGTAGCAATGGCGGCAAGCCGCGCTTCAGCTTCATATGTTTAAAGCTAAAGCGTATCGTGCTGTGATTGCTACAAAAGTAAATAATAGGAAAAGAAATGCGGTGGCCACCCATGCAGCATGCCGTGCCTGCTTCAGCAAGTCATTAATTTTCTAAATAGTGCTCACTAATTGTAAATGAAACCTAGGGGGTAAGGACACATGTAAGAGGGGCTGTCCTCATGGGAGGTAACAACAGAAGAGAGGGAGGTATTAAGGAGGGACTACAAATCTATTCATGAATCGAAAGCCATCATTCACAAAGGACAGTTAGAGGAGCCAATTGAAAAGCTGGGCGGAGCTTAAAGCCCATACCTGAATACAGCATGTCTAGAAGAGACAGCACAAGCTCTGCCAAAGCGAGACCTAAAAATGGCTATTACCTCCTAGCATTCCGGAGACCTTGTTATTGAAATTGTCAAAGAACCATCTTCTCTTGTCTTGTAATTCCAGAGTCTTTGCACGCCACCGTTTCCTACCGTTGACAGTAAAATTGAAATTATCTGTATATATGACAAAGAATATTGGACCTGATTCATAAAGTGCTTTGCACGCCTAAAATCAATTTATGTACACATGCAATATAATTGATGAGTGCAAATTTACATTTGCAATTCACAAAATTCAAATTGACTTTAATGATCAGTTTACTCACAAGCAATGTCACATGTAATGTTTTTACAGTTTGGAGTAATACCATGTGGTAAAAAGCCAGCTTCCAAGGGTGGGAAATGAGCTCTCCAGTGTAGTAAAAAAGATGAATACCCACAAATCTTGCATTTGTGGCTAATCACAAAGTTTTGCAAGGCACATTCCCAACCTTAACACGATTTAATATTGCCAAAGTTAGGGGCACATCTTTGTCAATGGCGGGGTGAGGAGGCAACACCACTAACATTTTTGTGAGAGGAGAGGAAACATTTTTTTCTATAGGGAATTACACATGCGTAAGTCACTGTATGCAGTTTTGCACATAGGAGAACTCCTGAATAGGTGAACCTGTTGCAGCTTTCTAGGAGAAGCACAACAGCTTTTTGAGACTCTTAAAAATGTGCAGATGTACTCCAAACCTAGGCGTAAACCTGTTTGTCGATGTAATTCTTTTTAGAATCAGACCCATTGAGACCAGCTGTGAATAGGTACCCTAGGCTATTAAGATTTGTGATTGCAAGCGCCGATGTCCTTGCAAGTGACCAGTGTCATCATAGCTGTTGTTGAACTGGACAACATTTGGACATATGGGAGGAGCCATGTGGTAGGGCCAACGTAAGTTTTTATTTTTCGTTGGCTGATGATTTGAGATGTTTCTATGAAGGCACTCGCCATTCACTGGATGCACTTGCCTGTGAAGAGGTGAACACATAGATCTTTGAACCCTCACTAGGGCAGTCTCCAAAGACTGTCAGTGATTTGCACTGTGACGTAGTCAGGATGTAACCTTGTGACCATAAAAGCAGAGTGCAATAATTAGTGTTTTCCTTGGCAACGACTTGACGCTGCTCTGTGAGTTTTCCAGTCGGTTGCCCTATCTCGTCAGTCTCGTTAGGAGTGGTTTGTTCTCCAGTTGCCATGGATGCTGGTAATATTCTTCAGGCTAAGCACATACTTGGGTGTCCCTTGCTACATAAGTCTTCAGCAGTCATACCAGGCTGTGTCCATGTATTTACTTTTAGCAGTCACTGCCCTTCCTGTGCTGGTGGGGGTCAAGGGTATCTTCTGAGACCGACTAGAGAGGCTGCAGGCGGTATATCTTACCACTGTGAGTTAGCTCATAAACGGCAGTGAGCTGGACAGGACTACTCAGGCCCCTCATTAACTGGATCTCTGTCAGACAACCCTCTTGATGAAGATACCCCTTTGGGAGCCGTAACTCTCCCTTTAGTGTGGCCAGATAGGAAACCATTTCTTCATGTGTGATTGAATTATAAGCTTGTGGTAGCCAGACTCCCTACCTGGGCACCAGCACAGAAGAACCTCTTGGTACCAAGGCATCCTGCAGATTTTGATTGCCAGCAGCAATCCGTGACATCAGCCATCAAGTGACTGACATCTCCTTATATGGTAAACTGGCATTCCCTGCACTGCCACGGCCATGTGTCCTTTCTGCAGACAATCTGGATACCTCAAGGTCAAAGGGGTCACAGCTATGCTCTTTCAAGAGCTGTACCAGTGTGCAGCTCCCTCGAAAGCGTCGTCGGCCTCATCGACTTTCAGAGGAGGCGATGTCAGGGGAATATGTGGCAGCCACGTGCGTGGCTGAGTTTAGCATTTCTGAATGTAAGGAATATTTAGCTTAACGCCTTAGATATTTAGTTTTTGTTAAATGTGCAGAAGGCTCTGCTTATGCCTGTCTTTTATTGTGCTTTTCTGCGACACAGACAGCATACCTGACATCTTCAATTGGCTCCACGGGGGCCAAATTCAGCATTTCATCCTTCTCTCCTTGCACGCGCAGGAGATTTTTTGGACGCTGCAGATCGGTGAATTTTTTATGCGAGCACCATACTGAATGCCATCAAAATCAATTAACAGTGGTTGAACATCGTAACAAAAATGTTTTAAGTGTGTTTGTTAACGAGTAAATCATTTCATTTCAACTGGCTTTAAATCCTGCAAGTGGAAAACAACGTAGACGCTTCCAGGAGCCAGCAGCTGCTGTTAGATTAGAAGTTATTAAAAACGCGTCTTCATCCCCCTTGCATGATGCCAGTTAGTTTGACATCTTCCCCGGCTGTCATAAAAGTCAGAAACACATATTTTCAAACAATGCACGCGGTTTCTTCATATTGTTGAAGATAACAAAAAGTTCAGACGTTGTTTGCAGCGGAAGGTACTGTTCTATATGTCACTGTCACTCGGTTTCTTTTGTGTGGCAAACACATTCATGCCTCACATTGTATTGTTTTCCATCTTCTGTCGCCTAATATTTTACATAATTAAGCTATTTGATAGCGCAGCCAAAGGGATGCCAGGATTGCTGCAATAGGTGTTTTAAATGTCGAATTCAGTCTTTTGTGGGGAGGAGGACTCCTCGCACAGTTGTTGAAGGTTTCATAAGAACGGAAGTGGTTTGCTTTTCTGCATGATTTCGTTCAGTGGCTCTGTCTTTTTGTGTTTGTTTTGCTGTGTTTAGACAGTGGGCGGGCGAGGCATTAATATTCTTTGCTTTCCGTTCCTGTAGGTTCTCTACAGGTTAAAAGAAAAAATTCAGTTTTCGCTCAGACAGTACAAGGAGGAAAATCAAGAGATCCACTTGTCGCCCATCCCCGTGCACACCGCGCACTTCGAGGGGAAGCGCGCGTGCAGTATGGTCCAACCAGGGCGCATTCCTAAGTCTGTGAATGTCAACGTGGATCCGCTGTGCCAGGACTCGCACGAGATCAAGCCTCCTCTGTCTGCCTGCCCCTCCCCTTTCAAGATGAAGCCCGTGGGCCTTCAAGAAAGGTAAGACCCGAGAGGCTCCTGATCTGCGCCAGGGCTTCTGCTTCAGAACTGCCATACTGCTTTTTAAATAGGTATATTTTAGGCTGTGACAAAGAAAATGAACAAGAGGAAAGAAATGTGGTCTAAACCTACCATCTAAATTGTTGCTTCTAGATCAGGGTTCTCCAGTGTCGGCCCTGGAGGGCCAGACCCATGCCAGATTCTTAGCATATGCCCGTTTAGATAAATGTAGTTATCTTAAAAATCTGCCATGGGTCTCCAGGACCAACTTTGCAGAACCCTGTACAAGATAGTAGGCATGCTACATGTCCACTATATGTTATGACACAGACATGCAGTATTTATAAACAATTAAACAGTTCTAACAATCAAGCCTTATAGAGAAAGCTCCACCGTCCACTGCTGAGAGAGACACAATTTACGCTTCAAGGAAAGGCCCTGAAGTCTGCTACAAAAGTTAAATTTGAGGGAATATAGTATAGTATATTCAGTAACACACAATGTCCAAGGTAGTTTTCAAATATTTTCTTCGACAGAGCCCTAGAGTTGGCCAAGTGCAATAAATGCTCTTGTAAAAGTAACTAACCAAATTAAGCAGTGAATCCAATGTCGTGGAAAATCATTCCGTAACACGTCATTCTGTTTTAGATTGTTGTCATTTTTCCCATGTGATTCTGGGTCTGTCCTCCTCTCTCTTGCTTCCCCCGGCCATGCCTCTACCTAATATCTTAGTTGTTGTTTGAAGTTTTCAACTTCTCTGGCTGGTGTTCTGTTCACAGTAGATTATCGTATCCGTCTTTTGGATTACAATCAATGATACTTTTAATACATATTTGTCTTGTGTGATGTTGCCCACCTATTCAGCAATTCTGAGAGTGGCTCAACAATGCAGATTGCTCAGAATGCTGGAAGTCAAAACATGTGTTCATTTAGACCACAGTCTTATAAAATTTTCTTTTTTATGGTGTAACTGTTTTAAAGGAATACAAATCATTACATAAAATTATATCATCATACCAAGCTAAAACCATAACTATAATCGCAACAGATAGCATTAAAATTCCACTGAATGTGCACAACAGTAAAATACTCAAACATTTGCTAAGAATGTGTTCACAGACAGATCACTCAGAATGCTGGTTTCTAAGTACTGTATTTTTTCCTGCGTTTATCAGGGTTTGCATCTGTTTAATCAGCGCAGGCGGGAGAGGGAGAGAAATAGTCTGGAACAAGTAGAAGATTTGGGGGGAGGACCCTCATTTTGACTACCGCCAAGCGCACCAGCCAGGAGAAAGGTTCACTATGCCATTTCTGGAAGCCTGGTCTCAGAGCAGTGAGCCTGATAGCATAGGTCAGGGATACCATTTGCTCAGATGATTCACTAGAGTGTTCCCCAGTTAAATCAAGAATCTCTAGACCACGGCATGGAAATGAGCTTGCCTAGAGCCTGCACCTGGTCAGGCTTGGGATGTAGTAACAGCGCCTCTGATTTACTAAAGTTTATCTTAAAATTAGAAATAGATTAGAAACTGAAGTTCTTCCACAACATGTGGCACGGAGATCTAGGGGTCTGATGTCATCAGCGGACATTGTAAATTTAAACCTCTCAGTGCAGATGGAGTCTCCCAGTTCTGCCTAATTGTACTGGCATATGGTTCAAGTATGAGGGTAAATCAGGGGGAGAGAGGGCACCCATCTAGTGACGTGTCCTATGTTGATTGGAATGGACATGGTGCCATTGACTTGAATCCTGGCCATGGGGTGAAGATAACTCATCATAATCCAGTTCAGAAGACAGGGCCCAAGACCAATGTGCTGTAAGTCTCCTTGCATTGACGTCCAATTGGCCCTGTCAAAGTTATTTTCAGCATCAACAGATATGAGTAGGACGTTGTCTTTCCGTTGGGCGTTCTCGATTATGTGCAGCAGCTTTTTTCTGTTATTGCCACACTGGCGACCAGAAATTAATCCTGCTTGGTCAATATCTATTATTAATGGGAGATAGTGGCCCAAACATTGTGCTAAGAGGCCTGTGAAGAGTTTTATTTCAATGTTTAAAAGGGAGAGGGGGCTATACTATAAGCACAAAGACATGAGCCTCTAGCTGCGCTGCAAGAAGTTTCCCTGCTTCATTGGCCGAAGAATAATTGCACTGTTATGTGCGGAGGAGGGAGTATTTCGCAGATTTGCAGGAGCCGAAGTCCATGATGTCTGTCTGAAGGTCCTGTCAATAGCCTTTAATATCCGATCTGATTGTGAAGACCTCTTCCTTGATGTTCCGCAGAAACTACTGTAGAAAGTCTTCCGTGATTGAGAAGCCCTGAGGAATGCATAGTCTATCGTGAGGCATATCTGTTGCGGGCTGGGCATTTTGTGGGTTCGCATCAATCACTGCTTCCTGGTCGACCAAGGTCAGAGATCGGCCCACTGAGTAATCTCTTTTCGTTACTGGTGGGATGGCATGTGGACAGACTGCTCATGGGAGCTCCAAGAGGCTGCTCCAACAGAAACAGGACCTGAGGGGTGTGTGGTGAGCAACCCCAAGGTTGCTGTGGGGCACCAGATCTTCCCATTTGGCGATCGTGAAAGAACAGCTGACAGTCCTCTAGTCTGTGAGGATGACTCCAACTATTGGTCGCTTAGAATCCACAGTTGGTAAGCGGCTTTAGAAACTGGATTTTGGGGATAGAGAGGAGCGGTTGCAAAGTGAATCTACTCCATTCCACTGCTGGTCACTGCCCACACACTAGGCTTAGATTTTGAACGATTACAGAAGAGTGCTGTAACAAGAATGTATTCTGTTCATACACCTGGTAGGAAATAGAAATTATAATATGTTTTCCCTATAGAGAGTAGCAAATGAAAAAGGGTAGAATTTAAATAATTCGGCCTGACATAATCTTTATCAAGAAACTAAAATTCCCACATCTTGGAAGATTGAAATTAAGCAGTTGCCCATACAGGTGGGATAGTGAGATAGGCAGTCAATTATGGAGTACAAATGACCCAGTTTATACCTTAAGTCATAAGATTGCAGGTTGATTCTGTATGGCCTGGATCCTCTAGTCAGCCAATCAAATATCTGCCCCCCCCCCCCCCCAGAAGAGAATACTATGAAAATAACTGCACCTCTCCAATGCTAGGTAATCATCTCTAGACTGGAAAGTGTGGACAGGAGGAATTGGAAAGTGGAGAATGAAATCAATGGAGTGAGTGAAGAGAGTAGTCACAATACTGCAGTGATAAAGCTGAATAGCCGAATGTGGAGCAAGGAGTTTTGAATGTTAAGTCATGAGAGTGATGTAAAGTCAAAAGTCATTTATGCTGAGGGGTTCAGGGGAACATGAAATGAGAGGTTGATTGTGCCTTATTCTGGAGTACGGAAGGTGTGCTAGAATGTGGCTAGTTCTGTTGAAATCTGGAAACAGTGAAGCCAAGTGTGAATAGTGAGATGGACAAAGCATAGTCCCCGACCTCTTCCACTGACTAAACATGAAGAGTTGTATGTGCTGCTGAGAAGCAGCTTGGCAAGAACAGAGTTCAGATTCAAGTATGTAGACCTGTTTAGGTCTGCTGTTAGCCAAGACCTTTTGATTTTACTAAAATTATATGCATAATATACTTACTTAAAGGGACCAACAGCCATCTCTCTTCATCCATTGGTATGTTGTTGAGTCATTCACATTTTGCTTCTGCCTATCACAGCATACAGCATGAGACAATGGGTCAGCCTACTTACGCCACTGGGTAACTTCACGTTGAGTGACTATCTCACAATGAGCATATTTGCACACTAGGTAGTTCTCCACAATGCAATTGTTTTTTATGTTTTTACTTTATAATTACTTTAGTGTTGCCTTTCTGTGTAGAGTCTAAGGTGGAAGCTGGACAATTTAGAGCAGCTGTGACGATAGGCCAAATTCCATGCTTTATCAGTTCATGCCCCCTGCCAGTGCTGTTGTAAATTCCTTTTGGAGTGTACTTTGTGTATCTGACTGCTGATTTCACACACTAACAGGTTGTGCTCATTTGAAACTGAATTAAGATATCCTCTAATACCCCCATTGCCCATGTTCACAACTTGGACTTTATCCCTATACTTCCTTTCTCACGGAAGTAAAAACGCTATGGATGAAGAAACATTTATCTGGACTCTTTGCTTCCAATGCTCCCTAGTGTTCCGTGCTTTATGAGACTGTTAAGATTGTTTTTACTGTGTTGGGTTGCTCTGTATTTTATCCCTTGTATCCTTCCCTGACTTATACTCTGTAAAGTGCTCTGATATGCCCGGTGGTCATTTTCGCGCTGTAGAACACTTTTTAAATAAATACATTCTCTTTTTACTATGCATGTAGTACACAAACTGAAAGCTTCAATATTACACATGTGAATGCCTAAACACACACTTCTTCGGAACATGTTTATACTAGATTCAATATCACCAATGGTTCTTCAATAAACTTTGCCCAGGAAGAAAACTGTCTTTTAACATGTTTAATTTGGAGCATTGACAACATTTTTATTTATTAATTTGCTACTTTTCTTCCTTCCTTCTTTTTTATCTTCTTCCTTCCTTAATTGTTTGTTTGTTTCTCTGTTTTCTTCTTTTCATGTCATTTTTTTCTTTTTTATTTCATTCTTTCCATCTTTCTTTCCTTCTTTTTCATTCCTACTTTCCTCTGTTCCTTTCTTCTTTCCTTTTATCTCAATTTCTTTCCCTCTTTTCTTTCATTCTTTCTATTTCTTCTTTTCTTTCTTTCCTTCATTTTGCCAGTCTTTCTTTCCTTTCTTTCTTGGTTCATTCTCTTCTTTATTTCCTTTATTTTTCCTGTCGTTCGTTCCTTCCTTCTTTCTTCCCTCCCTTCTTTCATTCTGTCATTCTTTCATTCCTTCTTTCTTGCTGTCTTACCATCTTTACTTCCCTTTTTTATACTTTCTTTCTTCTTTTACTTCCTTTTACTCTCCGTCTTTCTCTCCTTCTTACATTCTTTATCCTTCCTTTCTACCTTCTTACTCAAAGGCAAGAAGCAGGCAGCCAATTACAAAACAATTGGCTTTTTTGAGGTTTGTGTTAACCAAGACCATTTGATTTTACTAAAATTATGTGTATGACATAGTTATTTTTAGGGGTTTTCAGCCACACTTCATCTATTAGTCCTCTGTAGTGTCTTTCGCATTTTTCTCCAAACCACTCAAGCATGCATCAAGAGACAGTGTGTTAGCCCATTTCAGCCACAGGCTGACTTCGCTATGAGTTACGGCATGCTGCTCTTTCCCAAGGAGCACATCCACACACAAAGTAGCCCCCTTCAGAAACAGGGTATACCATGGTAATGTGTCTTGTTTTTGAGACAAAAACATTTGTCTTCATTCAATATTTTGTAGGATTGTCGAACACCTATCAGCTTCCCATACCGTAAAGTTCTGCAAAAACCATGACAAAACAAGAATTGCCAAAAGGCTGACAGACAACACAATACCTAATTTTCTTTGGCTATGCTTGTTGTAATGTTACAGGCTCTATAAATGACACATTGTCGACTGTTACAGTTTGAGACATAAAACTCATCTGACATTTTCACAGGTGCTTGCAAGATGAATGTACCGTAAACCTTTTGCATAAAATTCCAAACATTAAATTTATATTAATGTTTGGACGGAAAAGTCATCTGCAGTGCAATGCACGTGTACCTCTGCCCTGAGTGTCCAATTATATGTTGTCCTGATCCCTAATGCTGATTTTTATCATCAGAGGCTAACATGGATAATGCAGGTGCACCATGACATAGGCCTGTTTCATGGATTGCAGTCTTGAAGGACCTGGAAGGGCGCCCAAAGTGCTACCCTCATAGTGTGGAAGGCTACCACCTTCACCAGGAGTCAAGCAACACACATGCAATGTTGACAGCATACCGTTTAGTGATCAGTAGGAGTGAGAAGGCCTTTTTAACCAGTGTCACTGGAGTGGGGCCTACAGGTTAACTCACCTTTTTTAAAGTTATGCTTTTTTGTGCTTAACTCACCCTTGGCCTACATAATGTGGATGTGAAGTGCTGTGCAGAGCAGAAGTGGTGACAGTGCACTGGATGTATGTGTCCCTGTGAAGGGTTCAGTACAGAGTTAAAGCATTACTGTGCACTGCGTGCATGGTGAGTGCATGTACTGGGTGTATGTGTACCTGCAAGATATACATTACATGAGAGACATGATGCTGTGCATTGCGTGAATGGAGCATGCATGTACTGGATGTAGAAGTAGTGCAAGAAGTACAATGTATGAAGGGTGTAGTTTTGTGCAGTACGTCCAGGGTAAATTTGTGTGCTGGCTGAATGTGTGCTTTCAAGAGACAACACAGAAAAGCTACAGTGCTGAGCAGTGCATGCAGAGTGAATGTGCGTGCTGAATGTATATGTGCCTGGGGTGGCACAATACATGGAAGGAACAGTGCTGTATAGAGAGTGTGCTGTGTGCATACACTGAGGGGCCGATTCCGATAGCCAGTCGGACAGCTGTCCATAGCCTTACCGTGCGACCGACACGTACCCGGAGCCGGTCCGTCCTGTAGAGTAAGTACGATGCGCAGAACTGCCAAAAACACGACCGACACGTAGGCTGTGAATCAAGCTCCATTCTCCGTCCGAGCCGTAACTCCTAACGATGACCCGAGTCGCCCGGAAGCAGTATCCATAGCAGTTTCCGGCATGACAAGTACGATGCGTACTTCCTACGCGCCGGACGGGTCGTCACGTACGTCACATCAGAGCATCCGGAAAACAAGCATATCAGCTACGATTCGCGCCACAACTCAATACACGGCTACGAGACGGAGCAGCTTGCAGCGGGTACGAGATGGAGCAACAAGCAGCGAGTACGACACGAACACATCATGAATCCCATCGCACAGGTCATACCAGTACTCTACATCTATGACCAGATCAGGAACTGACACCGACGGCGCAGGCGGTAAGTCAGACACCTACCACATAAACAAACGACACGTACCCGCAAAATGGTACACACACAGGGGATCCACATCCTGGCCACTAACAACAGCCCACCATAGGGGTTTCATGGCCAGCACCACTAACACCCCCACCCATAGGGCGGATGTTGTCCATCACTCCTGACACCCCCACCCATAGGGACTATGTTGCCCATCACCCCTGCCACCCACACCCATAGGGCTTATGTTGCCCATCACCCCTGCAACCCCAACCCATATGGCTGATGTTGGCCATTACCCCTGCCACCCCCACTCACAGGGGACTTGTTGCCCATCACCCCTGCCACTCCCACCCATAGGGCTTATGTTGCCCATCACTACTGCCACCCCTACCCATATGGCTGATGTTGCCAATCACCCCTGCCACCCCCACACATAGGGCTGATGTTGCCCATCACTCCTCCCACCTCCACCCATATGGCTGATGTTGGCCATCACCCCTGCCACCCCCACTCACAGGGGACCTGTTGCCCATCACCCCTGCCACCCCCACCCATATGGCTGATGTTGGCCATCACCCCTGCAAACCCCACTCACAGGGGACCTGTTGCCCATCACCCCTCCCACCCCCACCCATAGATCTTATGTTGCCCATCACTACTGCCACCCCCACACATTGGGCTGATGTTGCCCATCACTCCTGACACCCCCACCCATAGGGACTATGTTGCCCATCACCCCTGCCACCCCCACCCATAGGGCTAATGTTGCCCATCACTACTGCCACCCCCACACATAGGGCTGATGTTGCCCATCACTCCTGACACCCCCACCCATAGGGACTATGTTGCCCATCACCCCTGCCACCCATACCCATAGGGCTTATGTTGTCCATCACTACTGCCACCCCCAGGCATGGGGCTTATGTTGCCCATCACTACAGCCACCCCCACCCATAGGGATGATGTTGCCCATCACTCCTGACACCCCCACCCATAAGGACTATGTTGCCCATCACCCCTGCCACCCCCACCCATAGGACTGATGTTGCCCATCACCCCTGCCACCCCCACACATAGGGCTGATGTTGCCCATCACTCCTGCCACCCCCACCCATATGGCTGATGTTGCCCATCACCCCTGCCACCCCCACACATAGGATGGGTGATGCGCAACACATCCAGCATACTCCAACATCAGGTATGTCCGCAAAATACATCCCCCTAACATCATGTCAACAGTGTGTAGTCTGTGACAAATGCCCACAACAGTGATTATGGCTACTAGCATACAATGTAAGTAACAGCACATGTTTGACCAACACATGAGTGTGACATACACATGGCAAGCATCACCATAGCACTGTGGCAATGTAAAAAGAACACCCCCTCACTGTGTAGAACAGAAGTTAAGTGGGGGCTTCCAAAATGCAGCAGATGTTGAGCATTGTGGTGATGGGGACTAAACCCCCCTCATCACAGTGACCAAAATGTAAGTGTCATCATGGTCAAAGCTGCAAATAACAAACAGCATGTATGATCCCTGCTCCCAACACATCAAACACTTGTGGGGCAAACTAGTGGTTGTGTCCCATACACACAGAGATGTGGTGAGGCTAACAGTGCTGTGAAAACATAACACTCTCGGCCATGTGCAGACAAGCACCACACATGGGGGCTGACAATGCATACAGCGTACAATGACACAACAGCAGAAGTGACCATCACCAAGCGTGCACACATCTCAAAAATAGACGCACCAATCAAAACAACATGTGTAGACTGTAGGTGTCAGATCCCAAACTCACATTCCATTCCAGCAATGGCACCTAACAACCAGGATGAATGTGCACAATGATGTGATATGGCTCACAGGGACAGCATGCAAAATCACAGAAACAGCATCCAGACAAAGGCCCACAACAGCAATACCAATGCACTGGTGCAGATGCACAAACACAAAAAGGCAAACTCACACTGCACATCTGACACAGCATGTGTGTGTGTGTGTCACAGTATCCCCAGGCAACTACACAACACATGAGGGGGGCTGAACCACAGTGACACAGATGTGGACACAGTGCCATACAAAAGTAAACCATCATTGGGACACCCTCAGTGGGCAATCAGGCATTGGGAGATGAGAGGGAGCACAACAGACACATGTGACACAAGCTGGAATGAACACCAACTAACACAGCAAGAGACTGACACACAACACCACTACCCCCAGGGAACAGACATTGGGGTGACACAAGCATGCATGACACCTCCACTGTGATGACAAAGGCAGATGTCGTACAAACTGGGAAACCCAGACATGTGTCCTGTGCCACAAACGTACATCACACATACACGAACACAAATCACTCAGCATGGCCCCTCATCCATGGACAAACGGGAGCTAGGGGACCACCCATGCAAACATTTACATCAGTCCACCCTCAACACCACACACCCTGAATTGCAACACTGTGTATCTGTGAAGCTCACATGGACAGGTGACATTGCACATGCACCCATGACAAACACAGGAATGTTGTGAGGAACTAAGGTGCACAGACACATCACACAAGGACAGTTCACAACCCTGGGGAATGACAGACATACTGCACAGTATGCGGTACATGGCCATGACCTCAAAGCTCACGTAACCTTCAGAATACCTGCCACAGTCCCAGGACAATGCAGATGCCTAGGAGAACCACAAGGCACACATGCTGACACCTGCCAGCATCGCAGCCATGAACCCGACAAGTGGGAGCAGTCACACACACATACAAATGTCTCAATCACTGAAAACTACCACCTAGCGACAACTACATGATTTAGCAAATAAACAGGTGGCTTAAGGAACCCTGACTGTGTCCCATCTGTGTCTGACAACATCATCACCACTCAGAACTGACAAATCCCAATGATGATACACCAATTAACAGTAGTGTGTCATGCACCCACACATCTGGTAGCCCATTGGAAAAGTAGTGGGATGAACCCAGTACCACTCAGCAAGCATCAACAACAGGAACATATCAAGGGAACACTGTCTGTGTATGAACAGGGATGTGGACACACACACATGCTCATACAACACACACCATGGGCCCAGGCCACGTCACTGAACAACACACTTACTTGAGGGGACCCAACTCCTGTGGGAGCCCAGCTGTGCCAAACATATTCACCGCAAGTCCCACTCATGTCTGCAGAACACTTGGTCAGTCAGCCATCAGTTACCACACAATGAAGGCTCTGGTCACAACAGCCTGGGTACGTGAGTCTCCCCTAAGTCATCTGCACATACCCAAAACATATGTCTAGCAAGTTGCACAGAGGACCCAGTTGCTCCTATTACAATGATGCCTACACCTGTAGGTCTGGTGTTGATGAGCACAAAGTATGTGAAAGTGACAAATTGGACAATGGGAAGCACATCATATGTGCAGGGGTGCAAGCCACAGATGTGACCATGCAAATGAAATGCTCACAGAGAGATGTCCACCAATAGTTGATCCTGACACACCCAGTTAGCTGCAAAGGATGACAGGCCAGGCACCGCAGGGACAGGATCAGGGCGCAGCAGAAGGAGGCAGTGAAGAGTTGGGGGATGCAGGCGAGACACTTGCAACTGCAGTGGAGCTGACTGAAGTGGTGAGTGCTGTCACAACTGTGGGGCACAAGTCAGATGGTGGGGGTGCCGGCACAACTCCAGTGGGCAGGTCAGATGGAGTGGATTGGCTCACCACTTCAGTGCCCAAGTCAGATGGGGTGGTTGTGGACTCCAAAGCAGTGCCTACATCCATGGGAGCGGAATGGGGGACAGGTGAGGTCGGCAGGGCAGGGGGGACACGGTCCCCACATCAGTGGCACTAACTGTCTGACCAGGTGTGGAGGAGCAAGTGCTAGGGGGGATGGCCTTAGCATTTTGGGGATGGTGTATCTGTGGGTGGGGGAAGCCGGGTCAGGGAGTGGCAGGGGAACCTCTAGAGTGGTGGCCTGGGGGATGGAGGATGGAGACTTTGCCTTGGAGCTGCGTGGTGGCGGGGGTCTTGCTCTTCTTGCGCCGGGTGGACTTGGGGGTGGGGGTCTCTGTCTGACTGCGCCTGTGGGAGGGTGTCCGGGTGTGAGGGGCACTCCTTTCTGAGTGTGGGGACTTCCTCTTCCCCTTGTAATCAGGATCTGCAGGGTCGGTGGGGAAGAGGCCATGGTCACAGAGGAAGAGCTTCTGGGGGATGGGGTTGCAGATGAGGCAAGGGAAGGGGGCTGGGAGGGAGAGGTCTCAGAGGACTGCGGAGTGGTTGTGGATGACTGTGTGTGTGTCTGCAAACCAGCCCCTGTGAGTGTGGAATCAGTCCCCTGCGCTTGCTTGTGTGCATGTCTAAACCTTGGTATGGGGGTTTCTGTGCTTGGGACAGGTAGGGTGCTAGGAATCGTGGGTGGTGCAGGGGTAGGAGGGGTGTGGGACTGTTGGAGGAGGGACACTGCTGCCGTCAGGGAGGAGGCCACGGACTGATTGGTCCTCTGTAGGGCAGACGTGCCCGAGGAAATGTCGTCCATGAATGACACCAGTTGTATCAACAGACCTGTGTGTGCATGGAGGACCTT
Organism: Triturus cristatus; assembly: GCF_964204655.1. Lineage (NCBI taxonomy): Eukaryota > Metazoa > Chordata > Amphibia > Caudata > Salamandridae > Triturus > Triturus cristatus. Next base: position 409,513,246 of record NC_140585.1, on the reverse strand, counting down.
CAGCATCGATGTCTGCCCTACATGGATCTGTCTAAGTAAGTCCACAGACTCCTCACTCAGGGCAGCAGGGGACACAGGGGCAGGGGGTGTGGTGCCTGGCACAAAGGAGACATGCTCACGAACACGGGAGCCCACAGGGACCTCTGGGATGGGAGCCGATGGGAGGGGGGTGGTGGTGGTGATGGCGGGGCAGGGACAGCCTCACTAGCTGGGTTTTGGTGGCTGCTGACACCCGCCTCCACAAGGGAGTCCTCCTCAGAGCTGCTGTGGCCCTCAGCTGGGGGTGATGGTGCTGACGACTCCTCTGTGTGGCTCCACTCGCCCTCCGTGCCACTGGGTCCACCCGACTCCTCTCCTTCTGTCCCTGTAAGGCTCTGTGGCTCCTCCTGGTCCATGGAGCTGTCCCCTCCTGTGGCCGTGGATGTATCTGGATAGGAATAGGAAGTAAGAGAACAACATCAGTCACCTGCACCGACTGCACACACCACAGTGAGTACATCACATCACAGGGCAAGCCCTGGCATCATCAGCTGAACACAGCTCAAAGTGCCAACACTGTTTAGGATAAGACAATTGTCATTCTCAACATCAACCATGGCACACATATCCCTCCTTGACTTTCACACATATGTCCGTTGCATGTTGGATGCCAACACCCCAATGTACCAACATGCACCACCCACACATTAGTTGTACATGCAAGTGAACATGTAGGAGTATGTCACTATACACACAGCACATCTCTTGCTACTGACTCAGTACAGGTGTCCGGATGAAGGGATGGGCAGAGACTCATTTCTCATGCTTGGGATGCATGCCAGCAACACACACTATGATGTACTCATGTCCTGATGGGCAATGCCACAATGGGGTGCATGGTGCACACTTGAACACAATGCAGGCTCACTCATAGCAAGTTAAATGCCATGGCACTGGGATGCCCTGAACGTCAGTCAACACTGTCTCCTGTCACAGGGGCAGGACATCCAGACAACAACAATATGCACTGACTCACAATCCTAGCTCAGGGGTACAGCGAACTCTGCAGATGACCAGCACACTTGCCCATCCCATGCAAACAACATATCCAGGACCCAGAAGACCCCACATCATGCAAATCATACATATGAGTCTCAGCAAACACAAATCCCTGTACATTAACACATCACAGTCTGCCATGCATGTAACCCAGCTGCATGAAGGACACAGTTGCATACACCATTGTGCGCTGTCAGATGATCACACACCTATATGTCACACAGGTCTTGTCTCTCACAGTCACATCGCAGATGTCATGCTGACCCTCTGAATCATGGACACCTCAGTTGTACGTAACAAGAAGCCACACCCTAATGACACAGAGGAAAACACCTGAGGGCACATGTCACTAAGCACACCTGCAATTTCATACACAGGAGTGGGATTACAGAGTGTTTCTAAATGTCCTTGAGGGGGCATGACTGGCCAGGACTACGTGAAACAGTGTTTGGCCATGGACAGTAGTCAGGTGGCTAAGCAAGTGTGACATACTTGATATACATACTCCTGAGGCCCCAAAATTGGAGTCCCCTGCTGCATGGGTTTGTTTGGAATACCCCAGCCACATGATGCGAGTCAGACCAGCAATTGGTGCACATCTCAAGGGCACACACAGATCACATGTCAGATCTCAGGCATTGTGTAAACAATTGACCCACCCATGAAACACACAACAGATTCACGGGAACTGATGCTGACCGGTACCTGAAGCATAGCTGACTGCAGGGACACAGTGCCCTAGTGACACAAGCAACAGACTGGAGGGGCCACACCTGTGGAACAGATGAGGAGGGTGCATCGCACAATTGAGGTACCTGAGTTTTGGACTACAAGACCTACGTAATATGGAAGTGTGACCAGGACAAAAGACTGCTATTTGCATGTCAGACATAGTACACAGATCATACATGGACTCACCCCCTTCATGCTGCTGTCTGGCCTTCAGCTGCCTATCCAGGTCCGGGACGACCACCACCAGGATATGGAGCATGTGGGGAGTCAGGGTCCGATGTCCACCCCTCCTGTGTGGAGGTGACAGCTTCAGCTGTACTCTAGCTATCCTCCGGGTCCAGCCCCGAAGGTCCTGCCACCTCTTTTGGCAGTTGCGGATCCGGTGCTTGTAGACCCCCACCGAACGAACAGCCCGGGTGATGGTCAGCCAGATCTCCTGCTTCTGGTGGGCATCAACCTGTGAGGAGGACAAAGTGAAAAGTACATTAACACACATGCTCCAGATTTGTGCAGCACACATTTGGATATACAAGTCATCATCACAAAGGGAAAAAAATTACACAGGTAGTGCAACCATGGGGAAGGAAAAATCACCTGCATGTCTGACATGTTAACAATGCCTGGATAGTTTAAGTTTGCAATAATGCACTTTAGCAGCAGGAAAACTATTCATTACATATACCTACACACTTTGGGGGATGAAAGTAGTCAGTGAGAATGCTTGCCACTGGTGTACACACTGCTAGTACTGCTAGTCAGAAAACATGCATAATTAGGAAGTCAGTGGACTGCACACTCTCTAGTTTCCCATAGAGCTTTCTGTACTCTGGAAGGAGCCCGTCCAGCAGGGCCTGGTTCTCCTCCTCAGTGAAGGCTGGGGCCCTAGCCATAGCAGGAGCCAGAGGATGCATAGACAGCAGCAGTGGTAGCAGGGATGTGGTCCAGTAGCATGTAGTGCAGGCAAGGGAGCTCCCTGGGGGCCAGCCAGCCTTATATCTCTGCTGCAGAGGCAGACTCTGTGCCATGTGTCCCAAGTGATAGGTCCAACACGGTTGCATTCTATGAATCTGGCCAATCCATTTAAAAGTACGACTCATACACGCCTTCCGCATCGTTCAAATCTTCACCTTCATCGAACACTTGAAATTGCAACATTGTTGTAGGCATCCAACTGAATTTCCAGTGCACAACTCGTACAAGTTTTGAATCCGCATCCGTCTCCTTGACAGTCCTGAGCCAATGGGTGCGGCCGGCTCGTTCAACTGACTGTACAACACGTATTTTGAATATACACATGCACCCGTCTCCAAACGATTCAATGGCCAAGGCGTACGCCAGTCTCGGACCATGCCTGTCCGATGCATATGCATGATAGTCACCCGCGTCGGACCTCATTGCATTCAATGACAAAGCGTACGCACGGCTCGGACATGACCTGTGCAATGCGTACGCATTTTCACCCGCGTCGGATCTCATTTCATTCAATGACAAAGCGTATGCACGGCTCGGACATGACCCGAGCAATGCTTACGCAGTGTCACCCGCGTCGGACCTCATTGCATTCAATGACAAAGCGTACGCACGGCTCGGTCATGACCCGTGCAATGCGTACGCATTGTCACCCGCGTCGGTGTCATGATCTAGCATGTGATAGTGATCGTGGTCATGGCCACATGGGTGGATGAACTGACAATCTTCCTTTGTGCATCTCTGTACTGCAGGGCACCAGCTGTCCATCGTCCGTTCCCAGACCTTGCAACCATGCAGGAACGCGACTGCATCAGACGGTACCGCTTCACCAGGCCACTGATTGCGGAGTTGGGGGAGCCGTTGGCGCCACATCTGCTACCTGGCCGGACATACCCTACACCACTGACCCCAGAGGTGAAGGTGATGGTAGCCCTGCATTTCTTTGCTACTGGTACTTTCCAGTACACTGTGGCTACTGCTGGTGGGATGTCGCAAACGATGTTTAGTCAGGTGCTACGCGATGTCTTGGAGGGGATGTTGCAATTTCTCGACCTGTATATCAAGTTCCCGAGCCCAGCTGAACTCCCTGAAATAAAGGATGCCTTTTATACACTTCGGAGGATGCCGAACGTCATCGGATCTACTGATGGGACACATGTGGCCCTGATACCACCACAGGCACATGAGCAGGCATACCGGAACAGGAAGCACTACCATTGGATCAATGCTCTGGTGGTCTGTCTTGCTGACATGTCGATCACATGTGTGTGCACGGTTCCCTGGTTCTGCGCACGATGCCTACATTATGAGGAGTAGTCGCATTGCAACGCTGATGTCACAGATGCCAGCTCAGCATGCCTGGCTTGTCGGTGTACTGACTGTTTCTCATTGTGTGTGTTTGTCAATGTTGTATTCAGTACTCCGACAAAACTCAGCTACTTGTTCATTTTTGTGGGTGTAGGTGACTCCGGATACCCCAACATGCCGTGGTTGCTGACACCCCTCAGGAACCCTGTGACACCAGCCGAGCTGCGCTACAATGAGGCACATGGTCGGAGCAGGAGGGTGATTGAGCGGACATTCGGCCTTCTGAAAAGCCACTTTCGCTGCCTGGACAAGACCGGAGGGGCCTTCCCATATGAGCCTGCAAAGGTGTGCAAAATAATCCTTGTCTGTTGCATGCTACACAACATGGCAGTGCGGAAGGAGGTGCCTCTCATCCAGGAAGACGATGACGACGACCAACGTCCGGCACCTGTGGAGGATCCCAGCCTGGGCCAGGATGCCAGTAATGATGAAGATGATGGTGACGTCCGCTCCCAGCTCATCAACAACTTCTTCACCTGAATGTGAGTTTCCAGGGTTGTTATGTGAATGTATGGAGGTAGCCTGGAATGTGTTGTGCCAGCTCTGTTGCTGTCTGAGTGTGTCTGTGTGCCACTTGACTGGATGCGTGCTGTGATGTGTCAATTCAGGTGGTGTGTACTCCACAATAGGGTAGTACTGCTAACTAGTGTTTGTGTAGGTGTCTTGCAACATGTTTTGTACATGTGTATTGCATTTCTCTCCTGTTCTCCTGTTCTTCTGTGCTTTTGACTGTATCTTGTCTGTCCTTCCCAGGGTACTTTGCCTGTTGTGTGGTCAACACTGACCCCCAACACCCAGAAGCCAACACCAGTGTGGAAGTTGACAATTCCCATCAACTGATGTACCACACATCCCTGGACTTCCATTCTCCAACACATTGGGAGCGTGTGTCCACTGTTACGTGGAGAAGTGTGGCTCACTGGTTAGAGTAGGCAGACCTGGAAGCAGAGGTCAGCCCGGGACCAGGGTTCAATTCCCGGCTCGGCTGGGTCTTGAGTCCATAAATTGTCCATGGACTTGATAATTCTCGCTCCAGTGCATACTTGATTCATGGTTCACACTCTGCGACTCTGCGCAATAGCTTGGTTAATCTCCACAATGGCCCCTCGCGGCGGGATGCCTGGCTTTCACCTTGTGATATCTCACAGGGGAATACCAGGACGGGTTCCCTAAGCAAGCGCTTAGAGACTGGTTGGTGATTTGCGCTATATAAATATCTGCACATTTACATTTACATTTACGTAGAATTACCGTGCAACTAGTGTGGAATAAACGTGTTGCTGATGTGTAATGAACCTGTGCTACACTTTGTTATGTGCTTTGTCTGTCTTCCCACATCTGAGTGACATCTGCTTACCTCACCTTTGGACTTGTTACCACTGACTGCGCTTGGTGTTGTGTCTGTGCATGCCAATGTGTTTCAGGTCAACATCATTGTGTGGGATGAGTAACATGGCCATAGTGAGTATGTTTTGTGTTGCCATAGTGGTGTGTCTCCCTCACATGTGTCACATCCCCATCACTCACCTTACGTTGGTCACTTTGTTGCAGTATTTGGCATGCACTGTGTTGTGTAGCAGATCGACATCTCCCTGAACATGACAAGTTGGAATCACAACAGAGGCAAGTATGGTGTACTGGTGAGTTTATTTACAAACATGTGTGAGGGAAGTGCACAGGATGGTGGGTGCTGTACAGTGGTTTGGGAGTCCAAAGTTCACATTGAAGTTGGAAGTGCTGGTAGATGAAATGTCCAGAGTAAGGTCCACAGTCATCTGATACATTGGCCCAACATGAACCCTCCATGTCATGTGGGCGAGTTGTGTACGATTGGACAAGGTGAATGGGTTGTGCACAGAAGAACATTGTCCAGAACAGGTTAAGAGGCCCTGGGGATGTGCTGGGACATCTGCCTCTCACATGTCCTTCTTCGGACGACCCCTCTTCTTCCGGGGGGGGTGGATCCTCATGTGCAGGCCTCTGTGGTGCAGGGGACTCTCCGCGAGAGTCCTCCTGCCTCCCTGTGGCGCTGGCAGATGGTGTTGCGACAGATGTTGTGGGCACACAGGGGGGTGTGGACAGGTTGGTGTTGATCTGGAGGAGGCATTGTAGTATGTTCCGATGCACCGCAGTGATGTCATCTCACTTGGCCTCCATGCGGGCATGGTGGGCGACCTGCTCGTATTGCGTGTCCTTGAGGATCCCCACTACCTGGCCAAATCCTCCGGTGCTCTCCTGATACGCATCTAAGATGCGTGCCAGGTGGGGGTCATCATGCAGTCCAGACCCCTCTGCAAGGTGCGCCCTGTGCCTCCCACCCCTCCCAGCACCCCTCTCCACACAGGCAGGACCAGCAGCGGCACGCACAGGTGACACTGGGACCCCTTGGGTGGTGTTGCTGGTGGTGTTGGCTGTAACTTCCGAGGGGTCCTGTGTCCCTGTGCTGTGGGTGTTGATTGTCCTTGGTCTGTCCGTGTTGGCAGGGGTGCCCTGTCGGTGTCCAGATGCTGGAGGCGTGGCTGCTGGTGCTGCATGATGGCTCACACCGGAGGGGCCAGGTTGGTCATCGTCATCCGAAGAGGACAGTGAGAGAGTCAGACCAGAGAGCTCAGTGTCCACCAGAGTCTGGGACTGGGTTTCCTCATCATTTGGTGCTGGGTGCCCAGCACCACCTGTGTTTGGAAGAGACACACAATGTGATTTATGTTTCTATATGCATCGTTGGTTCACAAACATGAAATTTTCTACTTTTCAAACAGATGCCTGCCTGTACACTGCTTTTCCCAGCTTGTCACGGACAGAGTTTGATATTGTTGTTGGCCATTTCCCAGCATGGCCTTGTGCTCCCCACAACAGAGCCCAGTGTCAGACATCTTGTCAGTCCCTTCCCACTCCCTGTGAGGCGAGTATGGTTCAGTTTGATCTTTCTGGGCCATGTTGGTGGGTGTAGATAGTCTGTGACTGTGAGTACCATCATACTCTTGGCTACACCCCCCTTCCCAGCATGCCCATACTTCCTCCCTCTTGACTCTGCTTCCCTGTGAGGGGGTGTAACAGCAATGGCAAGATGGCTGACTGTGAAGTCCTGATGTTTGTTGTTGGCCATTTCCCAGCATGGCCTTGTGCTCCCCACAACAGAGCCCAGTGTCAGACATCTTGTCAGTCCCTTCCCACTCCCTGTGAGGCGAGAATGGTTCAGTTTGATCTTTCTGGGCCATGTGGGTGGGTGTAGGTTGTCTGTGACTGCGGTTCCCATCATACTCTTGGCTACACCCCTCTTCCCAGCATGCCCATAATTCCTCCTTCTTGACTGTGCTTCCCTGTGAGGGGGTGTAACAGCAATGGCAAGATGGCTGACTGTGAAGTCCTGATGTTTGTTGTTGGCAATTTCCCAGCATGGCCTTGTGCTCCCCACAACAGAGCCCAGTGTCAGACATCTTGTCAGTCCCTTCCCACTCCCTGTGAGGCGAGAATGGTTCAGTTTGATCTTTCTGGGCCATGTGGGTGGGTGTAGGTTGTCTGTGACTGCGGTTCCCATCATACTCTTGGCTACACCCCTCTTCCCAGCATGCCCATAATTCCTCCTTCTTGACTGTGCTTCCCTGTGAGGGGGTGTGACAGCAATGGCAAGATGGCTGACTGTGAAGTCCTGATGTTTGTTGTTGGCCATTTCCCAGCATGGCCTTGTGCTCCTCACAACAGAGCCCAGTGTCAGACATCTTGTCAGTCCCTTCCCACTCCCTGTGAGGTGAGTATGGTTCAGTTTGATCTTTCTGGGCCATGTGGGTGAGTGTAGGTTGTCTGTGACTGCGACTCCCATCACACTCTTGGCTACACCGCCCTTCCCAGCATGCCCATACTTCCTCCCTCTTGACTCTGCTTCCCTGTGAGGGGGTGTGACAGCAATGGCAAGATGGCTGGTTGTGAAATCCTGGTGTTTGTTTGGCTACAAGTCCCAAGTGAGCCCCTGGGCTTCAAATAGCTGCACCCAGTACGGGGTATCTTTTGATGATATTTCAATGAGGTGTGTGTCAATGCATTGTACCCAGTGAGTTGTGTGGAGTTTGTGTTGGGGGGGTGTCTCCCCATGCTGATAAGTATGGTCAGGGCTGTCAGTCCTCCTTCCCATCATGAAACGTGCTTCCATTGTAGGGCGTGCAAGTTGTCTTTCAGGATGTCAGTCAGTGGTGTCCTGCTTCTTATTTGCACACAAGCCCTAGCAGGGCCTTGTGCTTCCCACAGCAGGACCCAGTGTCAGCTATCTTGTCATTTTCCACTCCCTGTGATGTGGGCATGTTTCTGAGAGGTCTTGATGGGCCATTGAGGAGGGGGGGCATTATCTGTGACTACAGGCCCCATCATGCTTTTGGCTACACTCACTTCACCTGCATCCCCACTATTCCTTCCTGACAGTCAGCTGCACTGTGAGTTGGTGTGTTTGTGGTGTAAACCTGTCTGGCAGGGTGTATTTGGCTTAGTGTCACTGGCTTGCTCTATTTTTTTGTACGTTGGTGCATGTCATGACAGTTCCCAGTCACTATGAGATGGCACCTATTGTGTTTGTGTGACTGGTATACACATCTTGGGCTGATTATCTATTGGTTACTGGAGCTTTGCTTGCGGTGCATGGTTTCACTGTCCCCTTGCCACACAATCTTGGGTATGTTGTTTGTGTACTCACCAGGCTCTAGGATCTCTGTTAGGCCATGAACGCTCTCTAGTGGTATGATGTCACCTTCTCCTCCCAGGTCCTGAAGTAGACTGGTTTGGCAGGAGGGCCACTGCCAGTGCACTGACTCAGGGCGTGATCTTTTTCGATGAGTTTCTTGACCCTCCTGCGCACTTCATACCACCTGTTCTGGATGTCGTCTTTTGTGCGCCTTGCTGGTACTTGGGCATTCACCTTGTCCACAATCCTCTCCCACATCTTGGTTTTCTGTGAGATGGGTGTCCTTTGGACCAATGTACCAAACAAATGTGGCTCTACTCTGATGAGCTTGTCTACCAGCAATTCTAACTCACTATCTGTGAACTTTGGTTTCTTCTTTGGAGGCACGGTGATGGGTGGTGGTGGTGAGGGATGTGTGTGTGAGGGTGCAAGTGATGGTGGGTTGGTGTTGGTTTTGCTGGGTGTATGTGTGTGTGCTTTTGTATGAGGTGCTGATGTGTGAGTTGTGTGATGGGTGAGTTGTGAGTGTGTCTGTTATTGCTGTGTACTGGTGTTTGCTGCTGGCTGTGTCTCCTGTTTGTAAGGGATGATGGTAGTGATTGTAGTCCTTTATATAGTTGGAGTGGTGGGTGTGTCTTTGTCCCATGTTTTTAGTTGGTATTTATTGGCTTTGTCATTGCTTGTTTGGTCCTTTTTTTGTCTTTTTGCTTTGTGTTATGTAGGCATGAAGGAGACGTTCATGTGACTGAAACAGACGCTGCTGTTGTCTTGTGCGGGCTTCTCTGCCTCGTTCACGCTGCCGGTCTTCTGTGTTTGGTACGCGTCGTTCGCGGGGGTCTCTATTGCTTGTGTGCCGGGTTGTCTGTGCGTGTCGGTCGTGCGGCTTGTTCTCCGTGCGAGTCGGTCTGGTTTTGCACACATTGCATCGGACTGCGCAAATCGTACGTCGCGGGTACGGGTCGGTCGGTTCATTTCGGGTTTGTGTCGGTCGGTAATATTCGCGTCGGTTTTCCGGCCAGATCACTATTTTCCCTACGGCTCGGTCGTACGGCTTGTATTCCGTACGTGTCGGTTGTAATTCACACGCGTTGCATCTCACTGCACAGGTCGTACGGCGCTGGTCCGTGTCGGTCGGTGTTCGTTCCGGATCCGTGTCAGTCAGTTCGTTTTGCGGCCGGAATCGGTCCCTGAGTGTAAGTGTGCCTGTAATGGTACATTATTTGGAAGACCCTGGGTTCCATTTTCAGGAGCCCAGGCCCGCCTGGCAAAGTCATGACGAGTAGAGGAATCCCCCAGACCGATTTGGGTATTGCTGCATTCCTGTGAGCTGGGTGGGACACACTGGAGAAGGGTGCTCTTTGATTTTGTGAGAAATCACGAGAAAAGGGCCTGGCCACATCTCAGAAAGGAGAAGGAGCTGACAAGGGAATCATAAAGAGAAGAGCTGGGAGCCCGAGATTAACCTAGTGCTTAATTTGAGCCAGTAGTTTCCAGTGCTCAGCGCCTGCACTTAATTGTCATCACTGGGGATTGTAACAGCCTCCCACATGGTGGCAATGTCTGTATAATTTAAAGATGAGCAGAGCTACAGTTGTTTATTAATTCAATATACATTAAAATGACTATTGACTGCCGCCAAGCCATTCTTACAGCTTTGGGGGCCTGGAATAGGCTCAATTGTCACACTGGTAGGAATGTGATGATTATTGTGTTGGTACTGTCATTGGCAGCGCTGGCAGAGGCAATGGGTGGTGCACGCTGCAGTGGCCTCCGGACAAGGACCCTGGCACTTATTTTTGTATTACTTAAGCTCTGCATTAACCTTTTGATACAAGTATCACTGTAGCTGGCATCCGGGTGTGAACTCTAGTCACTCTCATGGCCTGTGTTGTTGAACTACCAGCTTACCAGCTTTGGAGTGTCTACTGCCTTTCAAGAGGAAGAAGAGAGAGAAAAAGTGTATAAAAGAAGTAGAACCTCGACATAAAACTTCAAAGGCACAGACCCTAAATCACATTTGCTGTCTAGAAATGGACTAGAAGAATGGGAGGTTGAGATCCCAAAAATTGGCCATTCGACAAGCAGTCAGACAGGCTGGGTGAAGAGGGCAAGCTCTCCAAGACTTCTGCCTGTGGCCAGGACTGGGAACTAAGGCCCGCTGGTGTCCCTGCTGGGTGGGAGGACATCGCCGAGAGAAACCAAGATCACCTGATCTTCGGGCCTAAAGAACCAACGCCTGTCTGCTTGTCAAGACCAGTGTGCCCTGTGAGGAAGAGAAAAGCGTTGAAGGGAGCGAGGTCCAGTGGGGAGCCTTGTCGAGAAAACTCCCAGTGCCAGGTGTGAGGAGACAGCTGTGGCACTGAACGGGTTATTTATTGCCTGTGTGCAGAATCTGGTCGGCGACCCCTGCATGCCAGAAGAGGGCTGCCAAGAAGGAACCCAATGCCATGCAGAGAGCTTAAAAATGTACTGCATTGTTTCAGCGATGCCGTATGACTGGAGGGGCCGCTGTGGAAGTAATTACTGCCGACAAGTGCCAAGACCTGTGCACGCCTTAGTAGCAACCTCTTAAGCCAGGAGGGGCCACCCTGGTGTAAGTTGAAGTGCAATGGAAGACTGGTATCTTGTTTACAAGTACAGCAGCAACCCCATATGCCAGGAATAGCTGCTGGTACCAAGTGAGATAAGAAGTTCAGGCTGCCACCCGGAGAACAGAAAGTTGCAACCCATAGGTTAAAACAAGCAACAAAAACTGCACTTGACCTGTTCTGTGGACTGAAGAGGATGCCGAAAAGACATGGACACATCGCTGGGACCAGATCAGAAGCACCAGTAGTAATCCCTCCTTCCCCGTTGGGGAGCACTGAAATTACTGTTTGAAAAAATATCCCCCAAAAAATATAGAGAAGCAAAAATATTGAGTTTTAATATCGTGATACACAAATATCATGATGCAGGAATATCGTTGACAAGAATGGCGATTTTCTAAGGTAAGTAATATTTATGTCAAAATATTCTATGTTTTTAATTTTGTTTACAAAAATATCTATATTGTTAATATCGTTTACTGAAATATTGTTGTTAATCATATAGTTTTTTAGTTTTGTTTATGTATTTTAATATGCTTTAATTGTATATGTTCAAATTATTGCTAATCTTTTTAATATGGTTTGTCAATTTTTGTTATTTTATTTCAATTTAATTGTTTATTGTAATTTGTAGTGTCATAGTGGGTTGTGGGTTTTGTAGGGGTACAGGGTGGGAAGTTAATACATTTAAATTAATCATTTATTTTTAATTTTTACTTAATCATTATATAAATTATATAATTTATTTATTTTTTAAGACATGCTTTAGATGCGGGTTGTGGGGTTTATAGGGATACAGGGTGGGAAGTAAATTAATTATTAATAATTAATTTAAATTATTAATTATTTAATTGATAATTATGTAAATTGTGTAATTAAGACAGATTTTAAATTATATGTCAGGTTCAGGTTGCTCAGTTTACAGGGTTACTAGGTGGAAAGTCCATTAATTATAATTTATATGAATTACTAATTATTTAATTGATAATTATGTAAATTGTGTAATTAAGATATTTTTTAAATTATATGTTAGGTGTTAGTTGTTTTTTTAGGGTTACGGGGTGGGAAGTTAAATGAGAAATCATTTATTGATAATTGTTACTTTATTATTGATAATTTAAATGACAATGATGTTAATTGTGAACTTATCATATTTGTTAAGTTATATTTTAGGTGTGTGTTTAGTTTGTAGAGGAATGGGGGAAGTTATTAAAGTAATCATATATAAAAAAGAAAATATATTCATTTATTTTTTTTAAAGTGATTATTTCATATATTAATTGTGGTATACTTTGTTTATTTTTTATTACATTGTAATTGTTGGCTGTTATGTTTGTGGGAATATAGTTTGGTATTTTGATTATGTCAATATTTGTGTTAATTGATAATAATTAACATTTGTAATATTTGTTATTTTTTACATTTTGGTTACAATTAAGACATTCTAATTTTTATATTTAGATTTCTATATTTTGGGGTATTTTATAGAGTTGTTAAAATATGATATTTGATTGAAGTGGAGTACTCTCTCTGTACTGTACCAGTGAATGGAGTGGGAATAGTAAATGTTACCCCTTCTTGGTCTAACGCTTTTCCTACCGTTACTCTGACTGGAGTGGGAATAGTCAATTTTACCCCTTCTTAGTCCTATACTTTCCCTTCTGTTGCACACACTGGAGTGGGAATAGTAAATGTAACCCCTCCTGAGTCCAACGCTTCCCCTACTATACCACATAATGCAGTGGGAATAGTATATTTATTATTCTTGGAGTTTAATAGTTTGTTTAGTATTGCTTACATATTTATTATCATCATTTGTTTATATATTTTTTTATATATTTATCAATGTATGAACATTTTAAAATATATTTTTTGTATAACTTATTTTTATGTATTTTTACTGTTTTATGTATATTTAAATTAGAAATATTTAATATTTTTTGTAGTTTATTTGTTATAGTTTTTTATATGTGTATGTAAAAAGAAATGTATAGATATATTGTTGTCATATTGGTATATTTAAAATATTAGGACATTAAAAGTAGATGATAATTAATATGTTTTTAAATAGTTTTTTATTTTACATGTGTATATAAATATACACACACTTGTGTGTGTGTGTTTATTTAAATAAATTTGTGTATATTATATATATGTTTAAATATTACTTAAATATATTTAATTTACATTATATTAATGTTATATGTTAAAATATTTACTATTTACTGTTTTTAACTGTATATATAGTAAAAAACTATATTATTGTATATATTTTTTCAATAATAGTGTAAAACAATATTTTTTTAATAATATTTTTGTACTTACCATTATATGTATAGGAAAACGATATTTTTGCGATCAAAATTTTTGAAAGAATATTCAGGATCACAATATTTTTGGTCTCGATCTTCTGTCAGTGAACCAAATTACCCTGCTGACAGAAGCTGAGGAGCACCTCTGATTGATGCGCAAACTCAGGGAGATCCTACGTCTGTCAAGCGCTGCCGCACATCCAATGTGCACCCGGATTCGCCAAAGCAGGACTGGAGCATTGAAAATGCCTGCGGTCAGAGTACCTGTTGGGACGCGGAACGCTTCCTCGTTGCTGGAGCAGGTACCATCTGTTTTGGTCTACCGTATCCCAGGGGACTTGCTAGTAAAGGTGCTGCAGTACCAAAGACAATTTTGAGTACTTTCTAAGAGTTGGAGAGGACTATTGAGTAAGGCCTACTAATGAGCTTTTCCTAGATACCGCCACCAGTGAATGGGAAATAACCCCAACCACATTACGAGGAATGGGTGGGAGACGGACTTTCCTCCTAAATACTATAGCCCCATCCTCAAGGGGATTGTGTATTGCTTATGAATGTGTTAATACTTCTTTGAATGCGATACAGTTAGAAATAAAATACTTCGTTTTAGTATAAAAAGTATTTGACAAGACATTGTTTTTGACATTGCTGTGTGCTCTTTGAGTTATAAGTCTTGTTCACTGACCTGTATCTACCCTTCCTTCCCCGAGGGAGCCTCTGACTGCATGTCCACAGCTACCACTGTGATTCAAGTGCAGAAGGGGACTTGACACAGTTGTTCAGGATCCATAGTAGGCCAGGCCCCGATACAGCAGGACTAAAAGGCCTCAACCAACGCGGTTCTGGTAATTACTGTGAAAACGGCAATGTATATTATTTTGGAACCCACGTGAGCTTATGTAGATTTAAGTGTATGCATTGCATCGATATTTGGAATAGAAATGTTTAGAAATAAAAAATTGAATGAAGCGTGTTATGAATAGCTTTATCCCCCAAATCCCAAATTTAATAGTAATTCTTACACTTTGAATCTGTTGCAAATATCCCAGGGACTGTACTCTAGAAATGTTGATAAATGCCTGGAACTTGGAAATCTTGGCACAAAATTTGGGGGATAATCTTGATCGTCAGAGAGGCAACTGTTTTTTTGCAGTGTTTCCACCCTGTCTTTCATGCTCAACCACCTCAAGTACAGCGAGGAACATTTATTTGATTTCCCAACCAGCGAGAGAAATATTTCAGCTGAGCTCAGCAATTACGCATCATTTTTCAGCGTAATTTATTTTACTTCAAGCCCTCACCTCTGATTATATTTTTTCTTACTGATTGAGTTATTTGAGTATTTCACTATTAGTTATGGTTTTATAGCCTTGAATGTTGTAAGTTCTTTTTTGTGTGTTTTTGTCCTGCCCTGAGAACAAAGCAGAGCGCTCCTTTTGTTAGGTCTCGCTGAGCCCAGAGCATACGCTGGCTTGGAGAGACATTTTGTATGGGAGTTTTCAAAGTGCTGCTGGCTGGCCTAGCGCTTGCGTTCACGCGACCGTGCACGCGCGAACCGCTAGCCTTCAGCAGCACTTTGAAAACTCGTGCGTCATCGTGATCACTTTCGCTTTCAGTGCGATCGCGATGACGCACGCGCGCCCACAACTCCCGCTTCTCCCCCTCCCCCACCACATATCGTGTCTCGCGGCCGCTCGCGCACGGCCAATGCTTGTTTTATCTTTCACTAGCACCAAACACACCATAAATCACCCAAGCACCCAGCGGCAATTCAATGCGCAGTGTGTGCCCCAATTCAATCCACAGTGTGTGCCCCATAAAATACACACTTGATCCTACTTCTGTGAAACTAAATATGTGCCAAGTTTGTGTCCTGATAGTCAGGAAATCAGGGACCATTGTGACTGCCTGCATCTGTGCCACTTTCGGCTTCTGTGCTCTTGGATGTGACCGCTGTCAGCTATGCCCTTTCAGGTACCTGCATGTTTTGACTCTCAGTGCACCATGAGTCTATGTAAGGCATTTTATTCCACCCATGAGTGAGTGAGTGTAATGCGGCAGCAGAACGGGCAGTTTGGCACCCGCTGCCAGTGCCAGAGACACTGTTACGTTGCATTAGTGTTAGAAGCCGTGCCCATCTGCTTCGTTGGCATCCTGCTAACGGTGCACATGGCTGGCACTGTGCACAGCGCTGCGGATACAGCCCCCTGAAGTCTCCGCACCAACTGTTTCTCACGGCTGCCTCCTCTCTCGCAGCTGCGTCTTCTCCTCGACAGAGCGGCATGTTCCACCTGCCCTCGTGCAGTCAATCACAGCATGGACCTGCCCCCTCACCTCCCCACCTATCGCCACCCAAGCCTGCCTAAACTCCAGGTAATGAGTGGCTCACGAATAAAGAATAGATGTGGAAAATGACGTATGTGATGCCAATCCCGAGTTCGCGAACTACTAGTTCTCTTAGCTATGGCTTTAAGTGGGCCAGGTCCTGCCGGTGCTCAACACTGACAGTTCTAAAAAGCAGGTTCCAAGAAAGGTCACTATCGAGCTCTCCATTTTTGCCCTCAACGTCAGCGCGAAAAAAAATCTTTATTCTGAAGCGGTGCCATCCGTCACTGCCATTGATGTAACACAGCCTCATTATTTTAGAGGCCATGAGGAAGCCATAGTTGTTTAATTATCCTATGCAACTAATGAACATTGACAAAGCCAATAGTCACGGCTTGTTGTAGATGTAATGTTACTTGTTGTATTATATAAATTCAATTACAATACAATATAATACAATATATCTGGATGCAATGACAGAAGCAGCAAAATACCAGTCGGGCAGCACAATGTGGTGAGCGCAGATATTTAGCTTGCGTGTTTTCAAGCCACGCCCTTAATTACATCGGCCCTGCCCCTCTTAGAGACCCCCCCCATTTTTTTCATCCCACTTAAACCCCTGCTCTTAGCCTCTTATTACGAGTATGGTGGTATGGAACCTCTGCCCTTCTATGGGTGGTTGGTTGTTTCTGAACTTGAAACTACTGGGACTAAAAACAATGCACCAGGTTTGCCAGGTGGTGATCCACATCCGGTAAAACCATGGCTGATGGACAGAGGCATGGTCCAGCCTCCACTTGCCCGTTTCAGAAGCAGAGGGACTGGACAACGCTCCACCTGGCAACAGCCTCCCTTCACCTGGGAGCGCATCCCTGACCAGCTCGTGTAGCAGGTAGTAAATGTCAGCAGGTTGGTCAAAAATGGGCCAAGAAGTCTGGATCCACAGGGCATCCCGCCTTCAGGGCCAAAAAAGAGTAATGGAAAAAGTAGCATTCCTGTCCTCCCACCCTGGTGTGTGGGTATCTAAGTATGCATTTTACAGGTAGGCTTTGCAGGGGGATTAGGCATTGCGACTTTCTTCTGAACTCACATTGTCATCTGTGAGTGTTTTAGACACAGGAGAGGAGTGTGTGTGTGTGTCTCTGATGTGCAGGCAGGGAATGGGATAGTGTTCTGTGGTCGTGCATAGCGTGAGTGGTGTGTTTCTTGGCTGTGTGGTGAAGTGAGAGGGGTGGCATGTTGGCATATGAGGTAGTACAGTGGGCTGCAAGGCCTACTGCAGGCATGTCCTTCTGTACAAATTGTGGTAAATTTCCAGAACCTGACCTGATCCTTCACCCCCTCCCAGTTTGTGTAGCGTTTGAACTTGTTCGAGTTACACGGTGGTTTGAATCCACGTTAGGATTTGTGGACACTGCACAATTGTCACTTTATCTTCTGGTCAAAGGGTAGCCCTTGGAGCCTGACCAGGTGGGTGGAAAGTGCTCCCACCCATGGGTGCAGATGGGTTGTGGCATTGTTCTTTGGTTGCATTGGATTTGGCATGGACTTCAGAAGAGCAGGAGCTTCTTGAGGGTCACTTACTCTCTAACTTCCTTTAATCTTCCTTTATAGAGCCATTCTCTCTGATCTCTCCTACTGAAACTCACTTTCTGTTTCACCACTCTAACATGCACTCACTCTCATCGGCCTTCATCCACACTCTTCCCTTGATAGTCACTCTCTCTTTTCTTCTAAATTACAACTATTCTCTTCCCTACCCTCATACACCTCTCACTACACCCATAAACCTAATTCATCCCTACCCCACCTTTCTTCACCCCACTTCATGCAGACACACTTTCCAAACTATTTTCCTTGAGCTATTTCATTCTCTGAAGACGAGAGACACAAACTACACCACAACTATGGGTGTAAAAATCTCATATGATTTTGAGCAGAAACATCAGTAGCTTTTTGCCTTCATTATTTATAACAGTCTTTGGTACAAACCTTTACACTACCTGCCATGTGTTAGGCCTCATCAACTCTCCCTATGTTTTCTGGGCCAAGTATCTCCCCGGTCACCCTATCTAACATGCAACCACTGTCTTCATGGATGTCTGTTAGGGATAGCTAGGGTTAGCAGGTGGTAGCTCTCGATTGCCCTTGCGAATCCTGCTTTCAGTGGCATGAACAGAATTATAACAAGCATTGGAAAAGCCAGCAGGTCTGGCTTTGGCATGCTGGCGCAATGGTTACCTTTTTGTTCCATCTGTTTATTGACAGCATATCGCACACGGCATGAAAAGAAATATGAATAGAAAACAAACCACCACCAGATACTTGCAGTAAAAAATTTAAAGTGAATAAAATATTTACTTATGTGGCTGTTTTACTGCACTTGTAAAAACACAAAATTCTTTCATGATGCAGCCGAACGCTCAGATTGCAGGCAGCTACAATGGCCCTTAAACACTTCATACAAGCAACTTTAGAAAGGACACGGGAATTAAGTTGCCATCTTATCTGGACTCTCAGAGTGCAAACAAAATAAATAGCAATTTTGCCAGATAAAATACAAAAAAGTAAAAAATTAAGTCGTACACTTTGAAAGAGCTTTGTCACCGAAGAGAAAGGAACTATTGTAATTGAGTGGGTACAATGGGCACTAGCTTTGTATATTCACTCCAAGTGAGAGGACCCAATCGGAAATGTGTGGTCATAACAATGAACAAGCATTGGCATAGCCAATAGGTCTCGCTTTTGGGACCTTATAAGTATTTAGTTTTGCAGCACAATATCCTTGGTGCAACAACATCAGCTGTTGCATGGCTAAACCTTGTACCTTATAAGTGTTTAGCCACGCAACAGTTGATGTTGTTGCACTAATGATATTGGGCTGCATAACTAAATACTTATAAGGTCCCAGAAGCGAGACCTATTGGCAATGCCAATGCTTGTTTTTGTGACACTACTTGAGAACTATTGATGTAGACAAATGTCTTGCTCTGCTATGAGAGAACGACAGAGGGAGGTGGTAATTTTGCTATTAAAAAACACGGTCCCCAGGGTATAATTCTATTGTATTTCTTAGGGATATTTTCGATTTGTGTTCATACATTCCTCTTGCAATAGTACACCACTGGAATTAGCTCAAGAACAATACAGAATCGAAACTTAGAACGGTGAGATACTGACATCTAGTGTGGAGTTAAAGCGTTTGTGAGTTGATGGTTTCGGGATCCCTGTCGGAATTGATTCTGTCAGTGTTTTGTTTATTCTCTTTTGCCCGCAGACATCACCAGGTTAAACGAACGCACACCTCAGCAGGTTCCTTCAGATTCCTGAAAGTGAAACGTGCAGATTTTGTACTAGTTGCTGACTAGTCAGAATATCTGTTGCCTTTTAAATTGTCACGGTTTAAAAGTGGGCGCCTGACCTCTGTTTTCAAATGGTGTACCTAATCAGAGGCTGAACTGTAATTTTTTAAAATATTTCAATGGGCATATTTCTGTTGCCTATAAAATTGCAAATAAAACATGGTCTAGTGATCTAACGCAGCCGTAGTGCGTCTGCAGACGGAATGGTACTGAAACATGGAGGTGTTAGAAGGAAAAAACAAGTACATTTCTCAATCGCGTCACTCTATATTAAACAACAAAAAGATTTGTAGAAAATGTGCAATGTAGACCTGCACTTCTAAGATATTCTTTAATTGCCCAGTGCACCATGTTTGTTCTGTGCTCTGCCTTTTACCTGTCCCTAATTGCTAATCGATCCAGTGGTTCTGTTATTTCTCGCTTTTATTAAATATATTTTTATCAATAGGCGTGTTAAACATTTGTGAACGGCTTGATTTCTTTGCTTTAAACTTTAACAGCTGTGTGTTGATTGTTGGTGTTTCTCTTATTCTGTTTAAAATGATACAATTGACGCCCTGTTTTGTACTGTATTGTTTTCATCTTCTTCATCGTCACACCTGTAGTATCAGCATAGTGGCACACGTAGGGAGGTTATGCAGCTGTGACAATGTGTGCATGCTCTCACATGGCATATATAATTAGCGCGCTTCCTTTTGTATGTCAGTCAGATATGAAATCAGCCTAAGTGTTGTCCATCAGAGGCCGAGCACTGACGAGAAGATTGCTAGAATGCCTTTTGTGCATCCTGCTGGACATCAGTGAAACACACTTAGAAAGCAGAGATGTAGCTGCTAGCAGTAGAGCATCCAGCTGTCCCACCACCTCCATTGCCCACACCAGCACACATCCTGCCTGTTCTCAGTGGAAAGGTGCACCGTCTCTGATGAAGGGATGTCTTCTCTAGTGCCAGTGTCATCACATGTAGGACATTGAGGCCCTTATTACGAGTACGGCGGTCCTCAGGATCAGGGTGTAGGTCCGACGACTGCCACCGCTGCGGTATTCTGAGTGAGGCAGTCGGACCGCCTCAAGACCATCAGCTCCGAGGAGCCCGCTGCGCTGGGGGTTTGCAATCAGCCTCAATATGCTGTCGGTGCCAATACTGGCACCGCTGAACATATTACAACCTACATTAGGTGATGCCAAATCTTGTTCGTGCTCGCCAGCTCGCATTTATAGAGCTTCGCAAGAGAAAATAATCTGACCACGCAGCAATTAGAGGAATTTGGCCTGAACTCACCATTACAAAAGTAACGCAGAGAGTCTCCCAAATTCTGCCAATTTCGCAGGTGCAATTACATTTTTCACCCTGGCCTACTTCAGAGCATATCTTCATTTACTTCAATAAGAGATATCATCAGTCAGCTTTTCAGCAGAAAGAGCAGGCTTTGAATGGGTAAAGACACAGCTAAAATGTATACTTGGGTGGAGCTCGCGTAGTTTCACTCCGTGGAATTCTGCGGAGTTACCGAAAAACTCTGCGGTATTCCGCTGAGTTCTGTGAGCATGCGGAGTAATGCTAGGCCACCCTTAGCCTGGCTGTAGAGTGAGGACAAACGCACCCTTTGTGTGGTGCGCGGCCTGTAGCCTGACAGCGGTGACTTTCCGATGCAGAATGCCTTCACTGAAAAGCCATGAGTTATCCGTCGTTTCAGCGGCTTTTCTTCCTCCTCACTTACCATTAATTGTGCCGCTACGCAATATGCTCACATCCATATTTCTAAAAAACATTTTAAGACCACGAAAACACAGGACAGGTATCTGGCAAACATTTCAGGATTTAACTGTGGTACCTGCGAACAGGAAACACATAATAGCAGCTCTCAGGGCACAATGTTTCTCTGACAGACCCATTTTATCTTACTGTATCTGTGGATGCAAAATGATACAGAGGCAGGTAGCTGCTCCTCGGCCTGTGTCGAGCCTGAAACTAGACAGCTCCACAATGGGAGTAGGCTCATCTTTGCTCCTGCTGCGTTCCCCGGGTGCAACATTACAGAAAGCAGCATCGGCAGACTTCTTTCTCTTTGGGTGAATTCAATATGCTGAAAAAATATAAGTGCAATTTGGACCCGGGCCGGGAAGGCAAAGCCGGACCAATAGGGGCCCGGGTAGAACGCCACCCAGAAGCGGGAGCCCTCCCCCCGGCCCACAGCATGCCGGCAAGACCAGCGGGGGTCAGGATTGGCCACCTTCAAACAAAGCAAGCCCCCCCCTGACAGGGGGCGAGGGGGGAAGTGCGAGGGGGAGGTTAAAAAAGGGGCCAACAGCCCGAGTAAAGCACATTCCCCCCACCTCGCAGATACAAGCGAAAGAATTGCAAGGAGCAATAGATGAGAAGATAGAACATGGACATTAAACGAAGTTATGACCATGAACGTTTGATATGGAAAAAAATGTATGTATAAAATTTTATGTTGATGAATAAACTGCAACCTTTTCAGGCACCAAACAAAGTTGTCAGTGGTAATTTAAGGCAAAGCGCGTAGTGGATAGTAACAGTGGGAAGGAGCTGGGCGGGACGACTCACCGCCTGGAGGGGGGTTGAGAAAATGCGGCGCACGCATGGACCAGGGCAACGAATGCAGTGTTATCCTTTGTTGCAAGTTTCTTACACTACAATACGAGTGTATACTTTAAAATGTGTAAAATCTGTCAAAAACAGCTGCCGACATTTTGTTATTAGATTTTTGCAGTGTAATGTTCCATAATATCATTAAAGTAAGATAAATAGTAAACGGCTATCAATACAAGTTTGCAAAACAGAAGCGTCTCACAGAGTAAACATACATAACATAGGGAGAGGAGTTGGCCTAACGGCTAGGGCGCTCGACCTCGGACCTGGGGAACTGGGTTCGAGTCTCGGTAATGACGCTAAACATCCTGTGATTCTGAGCAAATCACTTAATCTACCTGTGCCTAACAAAAAATGAATGTGTCCCCTCATGTAACATAACTGGTTCTATGTAAAGCGTTCTGATACCTAATTGGATTCGGGCCAAGTTCACGCTATATAAAAAACTCTGCAAAATAAAGTACACAACTGACATTGTTCTATAGATTTGATGTAAATAGCTTCAAGAAGCAGCCGAGCACGTCATAAAGAACAATTCATTGCAGCATAAATGCCTCAAGCACACAGAATTAATGATGCGGAAATGTATATTTGTTTTGTACCTCTTCCTATAGCATGGGAGAACTGGATTGATGTTTGTTTGGGACACGTCGATAGTCTCATACAGATTGTATACAGTTCATTGAGAGTGCTCGAATTGAAGCAGTCGTGTTCAAAGCCCAGGGAGGCCCCCATATTAACAGGAAGTCTAATGTCTACTTTAATTCAATATGATGCATTTTAATACGCCGTCTGGACACAGACAGAAGAGATGTGTAATTTAATATCCAGTGCTACTTATCTCTCCCTACAGCCCGTATCTTCCTCCTCCAAACATCTCTGTTTCTTCACAGAGTTGTGTGAGTGAGTTTCCCTCCTCCACGTGAGTTTAACAGGCCGTGATGGTAAATAAGTGAGACCTCATGCTTCTGGAGAGTGATGAGACTTATCTGTAGGAGTACAGTGATTAAAGGAGCCCCAGGATGGGCCAACGCACAGTGACAGACCCGGTGTGGTCTTACAAAATGGCCCAGTGTTCACATAGATCTGCCAAGCCCATATTCCACGGCTTGGAAAAGAAGGGCCTGTACGTTTCACTCAGTATCGCAAAAAGCCAGCCTGAAAACCTCGCCAGTTCCCATGGTGGGTTCCCAGCGTTCAAAAAAATCTAATATTTTTAAAAATCATGAACCTCGAGTGCGCTACTCCAGAGAAGAGATAGCATCGAAAAAAAGGGAACAACAGCGCTGCCCCGCGAAAAAAACCACAGCTCTACCGCTCCAGCATGTAAGGCCTTCAAGAGAAAGATGGTAGTAGTACACAGTATACAATTTCGCTAACAAAATCTATGTAAAAGTCAAAAGCGCAACCCAAATGAAGAAAATCCACCTACCTTTTGATTGAAGGAAAACAATGGCGACTGATTGTGGCCTGCCCTGCACATGGATGGCAGACGTGCAGCTCGCTCGGATAGTTTTCCAAAGCAGTGAGTATACTGCGTACACCTTACAGGCGCTGGAGGTGTCATGTCTCTGCTGTGGATCCTATGTCTTGTTTCTCTATGTTGGAGCATGCCTAGTCCATGCACCCCCCACTTCCTCCCTGGAGCTCTCCAATCTCAATCAGAAAAGGAGTGTGAACACAAAAATTAGCAGCAGCTGAGAGCATAGGGGAGGTCTGCAAGAAGATGCACCATCTGCCAGGCTCAGAGAGGAGGAGCGCACGCACCCGGGGTGGAGGGACTGCAGCATTTTTCTCCACACACAAACCTGGTGAGCGGTGAGCGCGCAGGTAAACTCTGCTCCGTGGGCAGTTGCAGAACTTTTGCCAAACTCCGTGCTCCATGTAGAGTGGCAAAATCCTGCAAACTCCGCCGGCGGAGCGGAGTTTACTGCCCACCTCTATTAAAATGCCACCAATCTTTACCACATTGTAGATACCATTGTTTTGGATATAAGCAATACAGATTGGTAGTCACACAAGGTTTGTACGGTTTAAAGAATTGGTGGTTTTATATCTACGGCATTTCAAACAAAACTTGCAGCACCTGGATACAAAAAAGCTTGAAACGGTAATTCAACCAAAATTAATGGGATATTTTACAAACCTTTGGTGGGGAATGGTGTAGAGTAGACTAAAGTGTGCATTTGCTGGGTTTGCTCTGGTTTCGGTCTGAGATATAAAATTTTCTCAAACAAATTTTTAAATGATTTGAACCTTCTGACTGCTAATGTCTACCCAGCTTCTGAGTAAGCTGCTTTTCAAAAGTTGTCAACTCTTGTGTCAGTTAAATCAAAACTAAAAGTTGTTTTATGTCCTTTCCTTTAATTCTGCAATACTTACCACTCTTGTAAATTTCATATATATATTATAACTCCGTTTCTGGAATTTAAAATGTTGCTGGAAATCTCAGAACTATATTTTCAAAGCTGCAAATTGCTTTGAATATTTAAAACAATCTCCCACACAGAGATGATTCCAGATCACTCAGACAATGTATTCCACATTCACACTCCTTGCAAGAAAGTCATGGGGCCTGATGTAGGTAGCTTCCAGTCTCAAAAAGTGATCACAAATTATGCAGATACTGTTTGCAAATGAAATCGACCTATGGTCTTATGGGTTGGTTTACAAAATAACAAATTGCAGGGGATTGCAGAATAAACGACCTAATTAATATTTATTAGACAGGTCGTAATTTGCGATCCCCTGTGATTGGCTGAAAACACAGCGGTAGTGGGGGCAAATCATTGATATATAGTGAACCATATCACTTTGCAAGGAACGCCTCTTTTATGCTCCTTTCAAAATTTCAATTCAGTTTGGGTCACAGAAACTATTTTACGATTCCAAAAATGCACTCTGATTTTGAAACTGGGCTTCAGATATTTGCAATTTACAGGGTTTGTTACTACAAAATGCATTTCTTCTCCTGGCTCCTGTTGTTTTTCAGTGTGCAGTCTTTTTGAATAAAGAAGGTTATTTTCAGATTATTTCATTGTGTAAGGGTCCTGCATTCTTTGTCATTCTTGGCACATAAAGAATCTAAAACCTAAATGCACAATGTAAGCAATCTTGCCTGTGGTTTTCAATGATGGTTCTGATCAGATAAGATCAACAAATCGGGCAAATATTTTTCTCAGAACATCAACAAGCAGTATTATCTCATTCTTAGTGAGTGTAATGTGGCATGCGGAATGATGGAGAGCATCTCTAAAAATACAGTCATGGCTCCAGCTGTCTTGATAAGACACCAAGCTGTCTACTTTGTTTTTTCCATAACAATTGACAGCAAATTATTTATCAGTCTACAGACAATGTCCTTCAGTAGTTCAAGGTATTCAAGAACACTGCTAGGTCTTTGACTACAATGTCTCATTCTTTGCACCCATTATCTTTAAATTAGCCATTGCATTTAAATACTATAAATGCTAGGTATGGCTTGCAGACAGATCTACATAAATGTTCGAAAATAATTGCAATTGAAATAGACATACACATTTCTACTCGTGGCTCATCTCAGACCTTTACAGTTAGGATCAGCTAAAACTTTGGAAAATTCAAAATATTTAACAATTGCATACATTGATGCTCCTCGAAATAAATGGTTTTCATTAATCTAATTGCAGTAGATTTATAGTTCCTTAAGATAGAAATTTATCTGAAAGAGTTGTTTGTTCTTTTCTTAAAAGACAAACATTTGGGGGCAATTGGACAATTCACCTTTTAGGTTTATTAAAAGGTTGCAATTGAAACAGAGCACATATAGAGGTCTGCTGTATGTGATCACCCATGTCAAATACCACGTTTTCAATCTACTCTTTTCTTGAGGAGGATACCATTGAAATAAGCAGGCCATCTGGGAGAAATGTCACTACCCCTGTAATTGATATGAGTGAATATTATATATCTAATGTTATTAGTCTCTGGGAGGTGGGGGGGTGCCTGTATGCCTGGCTCAAAGATGGCCGCACACTCGTGAGACTCCTGGTGCTGGGCTGACTATCCGGCAATGTAACAGGGGTTGTCAGAATATGTTCCATTACAGCTACTGCCAGGGAGTGGACTGCTCCACAATTTAGACCGTCAGAGGTCAGAAAAAAAGGGAAATGATGAACTGACTGAGACCACCACGAGCCCTAAGATAGCAACCCGAGGTTCTGAGGAGGTGAGTGAGCCAGAAGAGACTGCGGTGCTGACGAGGACCTCCAGAGCGCGGGCAGAGAGGAAACCCAGCATCCATTACCATACAGGGCCACACAGATGAGCGTCAGAGCGCCTGTGGAGGGCACTGTGGTGACAACAGTAGATCTGGCAGTGCTGTTCGGGGGTGGTGGCAACAGAGGCCATTTGAGGGATGGTCGGCCTTGAGGAACGAGAAGCTGGGACAACAGGGGGCCTGCTCGAGCCCCCAGTCTTTCACCCCTGTGGTGCACCTCTGGTTACTACAGCGGTGGCATCCCATAAATGATACTACCTGTCTGTGCCAACTCTCCCACAAGATAATGCTATCTGCCATTGTTGGCAGGCCTATAACCCTGCCTGTTGTAGTGGTGGGAAGTCTGAGGCCCACAGACATCATGGCATAACTTGAAAGAGGGTTGCAGAGGGAGAGAGGCTGCACACACAACCAGCAACAGCAGACTGGGTTGCTTATCACCCAAAGCAAGCTAAATTCCTTTTTGAATTGCATGAGCTTAACAGACCCCAGGTGTCTGAGAGAGCTGTTACATCTGTTTCAGAGACACTGAGGAACCAGACGTTAAGACACTCCTGCTATTAATGCAAAAAAGACTCACATCCATTGACAGTGAACTGGATACACACGCCAGCAGATTGGACAAAATGACTACTATTCTCAACACTGGGAACAAAAAACAAGGGAACCCTACTTACGGGGAGCCTGGGTAAGTATTCTAGTGGGGAAACAATGGCTCCTGTGAAATAATAAATCATTTTCTAATAAGAATGTGCACGATGGCAATGTACAGGGTTAGGATAATGTCAGAAAGAAAGCTGGCTGTACACATCAGGAATTTAATAGGTAGTAAAATTGTTTATATATTAAATAGGCAAAATAAACAGTGTATACTTAAATATTAGAATTTAATTTTAGTACAGTAGAAAAATCAGTGAACAATCGTGAGAGGTGTCCCAGTGAAAAAATAATCGAACCTAAACTAATGGTGACATATTATGTGACATATGTACAAGGTTTAAATTTTTAAACATTTCGGCGACCATAGGAAATAAGACAATATAGTTCACAACACTTTATACAATCATAAGTGCTGAGTAATGGTTCGCCCTTGTTAACTGTCGATGGCGTTTCGATCCTATATAAGATGTAGGGTCTCTTCAGGACCTTAAAATGTCGGGACACCTGAAGGGTGGGCTGCGCTGCCTAATGTGAAAAAAACAGTGGCACCGTGAATGTAGTGAAAGAAATAAACTCACAGGTAACCCGGCCGGGTGCCCGTGTGAGGGTAGGGTAAGGCAGGCAAGTGAGATAGGGGAACCAGCGTGGGACCTCATTGTACCTAACCGGGAGACGGACGCTCCTCTGTTAGAGCAGCACGCGAGGGAGTTGATTCATCGCATTCAGCCACAGAGAAGCGCATGTCGGACTAAGTGCTAAATCAGAGCCACTACCAGGCCAACCGTTTACTATAATTTAAAGCGCTCCAGCTCCCCCGTATACAGAGCGTTATTACACGCACAATGGGTCTACGCAATTGACCTCTGAGATTCGCAATCACTGCTGAGGTCCCACGCTGCACATTCTTATTAGAAAATTCTTTATCATTCCACAGGAGCCATTGATTCCCCACTATTCTCAACAAGCATGACACATTTAGCACTACCACCTAAACCCAAATCTCCACACTTGAAAAGGACACATCTAGTCACATTGAGAACCTTCTAAATATGGCGAAAATCTTTGACCTTATTAAAACTAAAAATGAATATTTGGAGGCTGGGCCTATGTACAGCAACTTACAGCTGATGGGTGCCCCAGAATCTGGAGATATTGGCAATATGACTGAATACGTTTAGACCCCCCCCGGCCCTTAACAATTAGCCATCCAAATATGGGAATGTCATGTCCAGCAGGCACCTCCAGCCCATGAGGTGTTGATTGGCCGGCAATCTGGACTACCCTGAGGTGATCTACTTGAAATTTGGTATGTTGCTTGTTAGAGAGATTTTTTTTGTTGCTTGTTCTGTTGCAGATGGTATGGGATAATTTGCTGGATAGTTGAGGTAGGTAGTGTGGGAGACATATGGGACACAGAAATCTATGCAACACAGAGAAGAACACTCTCCAACGTGCCACCACACATTATCCTAAACTATCAGATGAGGCGCCAAATGTTTACCAAAAGATGGGGCTACTGCCTGCTCGAGTACCTATATGCCTCGGAGTAATAACAGTCCCATGTCGGTTCATTTTCTGACATGGAATGTCCAAGGGTTAAATAATCTCCCTAAGTAAAACATAATATATAAATAGGTCTCCTACAGTAGACACATCATGATGCAGTGGGGGCTTTCCACCTCGCTTCTAAATGAAGCAGACTTAGTTCTTTGGTGAACTACTCTACCTATGCCAGGGGGACTGCAATACTGGTTAAACAGGACATGCCATTTCAGTTCCTATCAGAAATGATGATCCACAGGGCTGCTATAACATGCTTCACCCTAATCAACAGTAAATTGCCCGAACTCTGATGGTCTCCCCTTGCATGATACTGTGTGTGGAGCAGAAGGGTAGATTTTAACTTGGTCTTAAATAGGTGGCTTGACTGCTCAAATGCGGACACTTAGATGGACTATGCAGAGGCATCAGCTCTGAAGGATATTGTAAGAAATTGAGTTACTGGTAGAGGGGGGGTGAAGCCTTACTCAAGCAAGAACCACAGTCCTTGTCAAAGTGAAGTAACAAGCAACCCCTCCTAAATTACCCTGTGCTCAACCCTCAATCCTCGGGTAGCTTGACACAGAGCAGTCAGGCTTAATTCAGAGACAATGTGTAAAGTATTTGTACAACACTTCAAACAGTAGCACAGTAGAAACAACCCACAGAGGGATTCCACAATACATTTAGAAAATGTTAGTAATTAATAATAAATAAAATAAGCCCAAAACAACAAAAGTCCAATCATTAGATCCGGAGATATGTGATTTTAAAGATTTCAGTGAAAATAGCACTATAAACCCCCAAGGCCACTCATGTCTATCTGGTCATGCAAGACCAGGAGAAAGTCTCAAGTTCAAGCCAACCGTAAGGGAGCGCAGGTTGAATACAGGGACCAAGAGGGTCATTAGTATGGCGGGCGGATTTTGTCCCGCCATCCTAATGGGGCCCCAAGTTAGGCCCCCTGAAAAGTTACATTCTTAGTCTAGTGCAAATAGTTCACTTCACGGTGGAGAGGGTAGCAAGGAGCAGGGAAGCGTGGCGGACAATCATAGATGTAACCCGAAGAGCAGTCCAGTGTCATTGTAGCGCGAAGATCCTGTTGTCATCATAGATGACTGGTGGTTTGAGATGTTGCTCTCCACGAGCGATAGATGCTGTAGCATGAAGGATGGGGCTGACAGAACATCACATTGATGGGCTGTGTGAGTGCCAAGGGTTCAGCACCAACATGCCGTTCGCAGTTGCGAAGAGCCTAAAAACTTCAATTCAGCCTCTCTGAGGCCATAGCAAGGGTCCAGGACCGGAGTGGCACCACATGGGGGTTCAGAGGCTTGCTCCAGCTGGATTTGGGTGCTGATTCAGGTGGTTATGTGCCTATTATGTCCTTCTCACCCTTGACAGGAAGCCAGCAGACTAGCCTTGGAGTCACTCTGAGAGTGCTGGGTTCAGGTGCAGGTCTCAGACTCAGGCCGGAGGGTAGCAGGGCAGCAGTCATGCAAGCCAGCAAGGCAGTGGTCCAGCAGGGCAGCAGTCCAGCAGAATGGCATTCCTATCAGCAGCACAGCAGTCCTTCTTTTAAGCAGAGTCTCCACAGATCCAGAAGTGTACAGAAGAGTTGGAGTCTGAGGTCCAATATTTAAACCTGGTGCCCTTCCCTTTCACGTCCCCAAGCATCCTGGCTCCCCTGTCCTGGATCCAAACTGATTACAGGGAATATGCAGCCCTTTGTGAGGAGGCAGAGCACATCCTATTTAAGTGAAAGTAGGGCTTTGACCGGCTCCCTACTCCCATCCTGCCAGGAACGGCCCATCGAGGCATGCCTAAGCTCTCTATTGTGTGTGACTGTCTAGGAGGAATATACAAAGCCTATCTGTCATCTAAAGCCTGTCATGTGACCCAGAAGCAGGCTACAGGGATTAAATGGCTCAGGTAGGAAAATGCCAACTTTCTAAAAGTGGTATTTTCAAAATTGCATTTTAAATCCCACTTTACCATGAGAGAGGAGTTTTCATTACAATTCCAAAGACACCAAACATGAACTAGTTGCCTGTTCCCATTTGGAGATTACAGCTTACTAGGTGTAACAAGGTAACTCCAATGTTATCCTAATGGTGAGGTAGGCCTTTTTAAGTAGTGAAAAACTAATTTAAGTGTTTTTCACTACCAGGGTACGTAAAGTTTAAAATGACATGTCCAACTCTTTAAATACATTGCACCTTACATCATGGGCTGTTTAGGCCCTAACCAACAGTGACTTACATGTATTAATAAGGAAGGTTTGTATGTGGTAAAGGTTTAATTTGTGAGGTCGAAATGGCAATTTAAAACTGCACACACAGACTGCAATGGCAAAAGGCTACTTGAGTGGGTGGTACAATAAGTGCTGCAGGTCCACTAGCAGCAATTAATTTACAGGCCCTGGATACATGCAGTAACACTTTACTAGGGACTTATTAGTAAATAAAATATGCCTATTGGGGATAAGCAAATGTTACCATGTTTTAAGGTGAGAGCATTAACTCTAGTGAGTAAAGGTAAAAGGTTTGGGGTGACCTTGCAGAGAGTCCAGATCCAACCGATATCATGGAAAATGGTGACTTGGTGGATTTTTGGGACGCACTGGTTCCCTGGTTCCTGGGCATGGCTCAATTACTGGCTTGAACATGGGGTGTCTGTGGTAGGGCCATGGGGGTTGATTAGCTCCAATGTACACTATCTGACCACTCACCAGTTGGACTATTGCTAGAACTTGCTGCATCAAATATGTCAGAATGCCTGACATCAGCCTATCAGTCTGTTTCCACTGGAGACGGAGAGCACTGCATGTAAAATCTGCTCAGAATAGGTACAGTTTGGGTGCTATGAACTGATTTTAGGCCTTGGGGTCTGTTTCCCTCTACTTCGCCCTCTCACACAATCTCACCTAAAATTCTCCAGGCCACTCCAGTATGCTAGTGCAATAACATTATTGTACAGCATAGTTCCAGTGCGACTTCAAAATAGGTTTTGAAACCCCACTCCTTTTAATATCCCAAATAGAAGAATTTTAAACAATATTTAGTAGTCGCTCGTATATCCTACAGGCAGTATTTATTGATTGCCAATTTCCCTAACTGCACTGACTCTGCATAAAAGTAAATTAGTACCATCAGACACCTCGGAGGCTAGTAGATATTTCTCCGTGAATGGAGGCGTGGGGTCGGTGGTGTTGCCCAGTAACATCTTAAACCTCTTATCTTTCAAAAAACAACACCTGCAACTTGTATGTGGATATCACTAAGGGAGGGGAGGCGGATGACTGGAGAATTATGATTCCAGTGAAAATGCAAACTTTTATGCAGGGCTACATGTCTGTCTCAATCTTGGCTAATCTGTGTTTTTGGTCTGTTACAAAGAAAGAATATTTATGGTGTATAGCTTTGTAGAAGTGGGTTGTGGTTTCTCTTTTTCTTATATTTGCGGGCTTGCCTCTATTTACTGTGGATAATGTCACTGCATAAATTCATTCATTTACATTTGAAAGTGTAAAATTGATTGCGCCTTTTTCAGCGGTGTCAAGTTTTACATTCGTGGAATGGGAGAATCTTCCTTTAAGTCTATCAGAACAACACATTAATTAACTTATCAGTCTCTTAAGGTGTGTGCTGCGAGTCCACTATAGTGTTTTGGTGCTGGGAGGCTACAATGTTTGTAATTATTGCCCACTGCAGATTCAGATATACCTAACAGTTTGTGTTACTGATTTGTTCCAAAGAATGTAGGAAAAAAGTATTCTTGGTTTCTTTGAACATTGCCACTATTTGTTCCCACTAATATTGCATCATAACGTTCCTTGTCATGTCACCTATTTGTATGCCAGTTATATCGCATTTTTTACTGCCGATTTTCAGTGGCCCCCTGTTTCTGCTACTGGTTTCACTGCAATGACGCATTTTAGTGTGTAATAAAAACAGTGGGCAAACATGTTTTAAATGATTCCATATGTTCTTCCGTTTGCAAGGAGTCCACAGTGCATACCAGTTTATTTCCAGCTGTGAGTGTCATATCGCTGTCTTTGCCGAGTGTCCTTGGTTTCTTATCTGGAGTAAATGCTTGTTACTGCAGTTGCTAGTGACTTTAGTCTGTAGGCCGGATATTGTTTGGTTAATCAATATAGTTTCCAAGGTGACATGAAACCTTGGCTGGGAAGATGTCGGTTGTACTCGGCTACATTGCAACCCTAATTTACCTTCTTCCGATCTGCTTGAGCTTAACAGAGAGTAATCAGTTTGCTTAGGACTGATAGACGTATCTGTAATGATACAGAGGGGTAACAGACTGATCCATCAGAGTTGTAAAGATCTAATATGGAAAAAATACATGACCAGTTGTCAATGGCACAATGCACTCTGGCAGTACCTACACAGAATAGGTTAGTATAGCATCAGTGCCCAGCAGTGAATGGCTTTACCATACGCTTGAGACGCAAAATGAATACTTACAACATACACCCATTCCATGCATTTGTGTATTTTCACATACTCATACATCTAAATACTGTCCTTTCTGGCACTTTACACATTGATATGAACAATGCATACAACAGAGCTCGAAACCATGTAATACTTATTGATTTAACGCTCAGTGGGCCTCATGTAGGTAGCTAAATACCGGTCGGTAACGGCCGAAATTCGGTAAATTTCCCGTTACCGACCGGTATTTAGTCAAGTGAGATGTAGGAGGCCAAAAACCAATTTCGGTAAATATGAATCGGTAAATACCGATTCATATTTACCGAATGCTAAAATACCGCTTCATATTTTCCGAATACATATTTACCGAATCGGTAAATATGAAGTGGTAAATATGAAGTGGTAAAACGGGAAAAGATATGTAGGTAAATTCGGTAATTAAGAAATCCATGAAATTCGGTAATTAACACGGATTGAAAGCAGGTGGTAAGCATCAACAGTGCATATAAGCAATCCCAAAATGCAACAGCGTGGACAACATGGCCGCTCTGTATGTCATTGCAAGGCGCCTACGTCTACAGGCAGCAGGACTGAGGATATGGAGACGGGAGGAACGCATCAGTCAGTCAGTCATAAGCTTTTATTCGATATGCAAGATATCTTGTAAGCATAATAAAATACAATCATTACAGTATACAAAAAAAAAACATTGCTACAAGAAGCCAGTATAACAATTCATTAAAAAGATAAAAGGACATGAAATGCCCGCTTCTAAATTAGCTAAAAAGGAATTAAACAGCTACTGACAATCTCTTACAACGAATAAGCCAAAACTGCTTTAAAAATTTTGCTGTTCCACACACTATGGGGGGGGAAGTGTCCGTGGTTAAGATACGCAAGGCTACTCGGTGGCTACGTGTGCCCATGTTTCGACAAAGAGGTTTCAACCAAAAACTCCTAGGCCTTGCATAATCCGGACATTCAAATAGGACATGCGCAATGGACTCAACCCTACTCGGGCAACATGCACAGTTGGGAGAAGTACGGGCCGCTGATGTCCAATTCGATACCACAACACCTAGGGGGAGGGATCCAACTCTAAATGTAAAATAAAGGGCTCGGTCGAAGGGGAGGGTGATCAGATCCAGGTAGGGTTCAAAAGCCACTATGTCTTTGATTTGTAAAAAGGCGACAGTGGACTTGCAGTGGTTAGAGTTTGTAATTAGACGCTCCGCAATCCATTTCCAATAAAGCGCCTTAACAACTTCTTTTGGAGGGGCTGAACGTGATGCCCAATGGTCACCTAGTCCGATCTTCTCCAAAAGCTTTTTAGTTTCTCTTAACCATCTTATCTTAGCCCAACCCCCCAGACTCATTATTTCCCCCAGAGCATCCGCATAGGATTTTAGTTCTTCACCCCTCCAGATTCGTGTCCATAGCAGGAGCGGGCGAAGCTGGGCCTGATCTTTGATATTTTTACAGCCCGTGTCCAACCTCACTGGTACAGATGGTGTGCTCAGTGGAATGGAGATAATGGATTTCAATATCTTGCTCTCTGTTGTCACTAGGGCGTCCAGTCGGCAGTGGCCCCACAGTTCTGCCCCATACAAGGCTGATGACACTACTTTAGCCTTGTAGATATCAATTACTGGGGTAAGTGATCTCCTAGGTGAGGCCCTGAACTCCCTCATGAGAGCTCCTCCTACTCTCCTATGGTTGAGGACCATTTTGTCAATATGATTTGCCCAAGACATCCTATCCGTAATCCGAATGCCGAGGTAATCGAATTCGGATACTTTCTCTAAGGGAATCGAATTAAGTGTGGGTGGACGGCCCAGTTTCTTAGGAGGATTTAGGACTAGATATTTTGTCTTGTCCACATTTATTATTAAGCCTTTTGCAGCACAGAACTCCTGGAATCGGGTTAGCAATTTCTGGAGGCCTTGTGGGGTCTTCGAAATCAGGAGCGTATCGTCCGCAAAAAGCAGGGTGGGGATACGTACTCCTCCAAGACAGGGGGCGTCGGCTGGTTCTTGTTGAAGATGTTTTACCACCTCGAAACCATGTAATACTTATTGATTTAACGCTCAGTGGGCCTCATGTAGGTAGCTAAATACCGGTCGGTAACGGCCGAAATTCGGTAAATTTCCCGTTACCGACCGGTATTTAGTCAAGTGAGATGTAGGAGGCCAAAAACCAATTTCGGTAAATATGAATCGGTAAATACCGATTCATATTTACCAAATGCTAAAATACCGCTTCATATTTTCCGAATACATATTTACCGAATCGGTAAATATGAAGTGGTAAATATGAAGTGGTAAAACGGGAAAAGATATGTAGGCAAATTCGGTAATTAAGAAATCCATGAAATTCGGTAATTAACACGGATTGAAAGCAGGTGGTAAGCATCAACAGTGCATATAAGCAATCCCAAAATGCAACAGCGTGGACAACATGGCCGCTCTGTATGTCATTGCAAGGCGCCTACGTCTACAGGCAGCAGGACTGAGGATATGGAGACGGGAGGAACGCATCTACAGACAGCGAATCACACTATTTCAACTGACTGACGCTGAAATACATGAAAGGTACAGGCTACACCCCCAAACCATCATGGACCTGATAAGGGACCTGCACCCACTCCTGGACCAGCCAACAAGAAGGGCGCATGCCATACCACCACATGTGCAGGTTCTCTGCAGCCTACACCTACTGGCATCTGGCACTTACCAGGGGGTGATAGCTGCGGTGGGCGGTGTATCCCAGAGTTGCCTGTCCCGTTTCTTCAGGAAGTTCCTGGATGCCATGATGCAGAGAATGCACCACTACATCAGCTTCCCAAACACACAGGCTGAACTGCAGAAAACTAAAACTGACTTTTATCACATGGCACAGTTCCCCCATGTCATTGGCTGTATTGATGGCACACACATCCCAATCTGCCCACCAGCTGCCACTGAGCACATCTACAGAAACAGAAAGTCCACCCACTCCATCAATGTGCAGGTAATCTGCGATGCAGGGAACATCATCACTGATATTGTTGCGAAGTTCCCTGGGAGCAGCCATGACTCCTACATCTTCCAGAACAGTGGGATCTACACACGACTGCTTGCGGGAGAATTTGGAGAAGGATACCTGCTAGGTAAGTAACAGTGACGCTCCATAGTACTCAGTGCAAATCATAGTGTATTGAGGCATGTGACTGATGTTTCCCTTTTACTCACCTAGGGGACAGTGCATATGCCGTGCGGTCATTCATCCTCACTCCCTACCTACACCCATCAACCCAGAGTGAGAGACGATATAATGTGGCACACAAATCTACACGCAATGTGGTGGAGCGCACGTTTGGACTATTAAAGAGCAGGTTCCGCTGCCTCCATAAAAGCGGAGGGGCACGCCAGTACACACCCATCCTCTGCTGCAAGATAATTGCCACTTGTGCAATGCTGCACAACCTTGCCACGAAGAGAGGTACAGAGGTCGAACTGACATATATTGAGGACAATGATGATGAGTCTGCACAGCCAGAGGGCAACGCAGCAGGAGTGCCAACAGCAACAGATGGAAGAGTGAGACGGGCAGAGATCACATGCAACTATTTCTGAATGAGTAAGGGGACACAGCCAGTAGTCGGATGCCATAACGTAGTTTAATCAGGCAGCACTACGCCACGACACAAAGGAAAACTTATTCCATCAACATAAAGAAATAAACTTATGTCAGTTAAGGGTTACTTCACCCAATGGTGTCATTGTTTTTCCTGACGCATTAATGTTTGCGCCCACGCGCACCAGTGCGGGATGGCATTGAGTGAGCGTCCTCACTGGCTGGGGTACCAGTGGCACCACCTTGCCGCCTGCTGCTCCGACGTGTGTCTGGGACAGGGGGGGTTATGCTGCTCCTGCTGGTTGTGTCTTCTGTGTCACCAGCATCCAACGCGCCAGTTGTTGCAGACTGGCTGGTGAGCAGCACTTCTAATGCACTCGTGACCCTCACCATGCCCCTGGACACATCTGTGCTGCAGTGCGCAAGGCCCTCCTGCATCGCCACAGAGCGCCTGCAGAGCAGCGATGTGGCAGTCGCCAGCCGGTTCACTGCCCTTGAGGTCAGATCCTTTCTCTGATGTCCCCTGCGCCGTGCTGCCCTGTCCTCATCATACTTTGAGCACAGCAGCATGATGGACTGGGACTTGTCCTGCATGCCCGCTGCCATCTCAGCCATGCCCCCTGCCATGGCGCTGATGCCCTTGTCAATGTTTCCAAAAGTCTCATTGAGGCCACGCATTTGTCGCTGTACGGACACCATAGCCCTTGCCTGGATGCGTTGGATTTTCACCATGGTGGCCTCAAGCCCTGAGGAGACTCCATGGCCCAGCCCTAGGGGAGGTGGACTCTGCGGCCGAGCCCTGCGGCGCCGTCTGCCAACTGTGTGTTCTCCCTCAGAGTCGGAAGGCACACTGGCATGGGTTACATCCTGGGGTACAGTGGACGTTTCCGGCCCCCTCGAGTCTTCGGACGATGAGTCGGTCACATCCAACCTGGCTGCAGGACGCCTCCTCAACCTGTGCAATGCAGGTGGTGAAGATGGTGGTGACACCTGCAGGAGTGGGGATGCTGGCAGGAGCGGCGATGCTGGCTGGGGTGGTGTGACTGCCTGTGGTGCCGTTCCCTGGGCAGTACTGGTGGTGGCCTTCTCCGCGCTGTGTTTGTGGTGTGCCCTCTCTCCCTTGTCATGGGCAGTTCTGTGCGCAGTAGTGCCTGTGGACAGAAAAGCGACATCAGCTAGGTGTTCCTGAAGCATTGATTTGATGACATGACAATACATTTTCTGAACAGTATCTCAATGTCCTCTGCCTGCTTCTCGCTACTAATTTAATTCTAATTTAAAACACTTATAGAGCGCGGCGTACACCTTGCGGTTTCTTGGCGCTGGAGGTTCAGTAACTGAGGAGGAGAGACCGCGAAGGAGTGAAGTAAGTTTTTAGGGGGGGAAAGCCTGGCTAAAGAGAAAAGTTTTCAGGTCACTACGGAAAGAGAGGTACTGAGTGGCAGAACGAAGATTGTCTGGAAGAGAGTTCCAGAAAATGGGGGCCAAAGTCGAGAAGTTAGAACCACCCCACTTTTTGCGTGAGAAGCGGGGGGTCTGAAGAAGGGACTTGGAGGAAGACCGGAGATTCCTGGCAGGGACATAAGGTTTAATTAGTGAGGTGATGAAAGCGGGGGCAGTGCCCTGGCGGGCCTGAAAAACCATGCATCCAATCTTAAAGAGGGAGCGTTGTTTCACGGGGAGCCAGTGAAGCTTTTTTAACAGGGGAGTGGAATGATGGTAACGTGGAAGGCTGTATATCAGCCTGGCCGCCTGGTTCTGGATAACTTGGAGTCTACGCAGGCTGTATGCTGGAATGCCATGGTAAAGGGCGTTGGCGTAGTCCAAACGTGAAATTACCAGGGCGGCTATAATGATCTTAAGTGCCTGAGGGGAGAAGAAGCGGGAAACGGAACGGATAGTGCGAAGAGTAAGGAAACAGGAGGAAACCACGGAACTAATTTGTGAGTGGAGAGTGAGCTGGTTATTCATTTTAACACCCAGAGTTTTTACCACAGTGGAGGGGGATGGTGCCGGGCCGAGAGAGGGGGGCCAGAAAAGGGAGTTCCAGGGGCTGGATGAACCACCAGTGAGAACCAACTCGGTCTTATCAGGGTTCAGCTTGAGATGATTGTGATTCATCCAGTCCCTGATGAATGTCATAGTTGACTGGAAATTAGAGACCGAAAGGAGAGAGGGGGACAGATCAAAGATGAGCTGGAGGTCATCCGCATAGTTGTAGACAGTGACCTCCAGCTGCTGGAGTGCATAGATAAGAGGAGAGATATAGAGATTGAAGAGTAAGGGAGAGAGGGAGGAGCCCTGGGGGACACCACAAGTGACAGAGAGAGGGGTGGAAGTGAAATCGCCTAGTCGGACCGCCTGAGTGCGGTCCCTCAGAAAGGAGGAGAGCCAGACCAAAGCTGATCCCCCGATACCGGCCGCCTTGACACGGGCAAGTAAGATGGTATGGTCCACCGTGTCAAAGGCGGCGGAAAGATCAAGGAGGACCAGTGCCTGGTAGTTGTTGTCATCCATACCCTTTCTGAGGTTATCAAGGACTGAGACTACGACCGATTCGGTCGAGTGCCTGGGGCGGAATCCTGCCTGGCGAGAGGCCAGCCCCCCATTTGCCTCAATGTGAGCGCTCAGTACCGCGGTGACATGGCGTTCCATCACCTTGCCCAGAAAGGGCAGCAGGGAGATGGGGCGAAAATTGGCCGAGATGGAAGGGTCCGCGCCGGGTTTCTTCAGCAGAGGCACTATGGTAGCGGCCTTAAGTGCAGGGGTCACAACACCCTGAGCCAAGGAGCTGTTAAGGAAGGCAATAGGGGGGTCAGGGCAGCTGGAGTAGATTTGCTGAAGGATGCGTGCGGGACAACCATCCGCCGGAGACCCGGACTTTACCTTAGGGAGTATTGCCAGAAAGGATTCCTGAGTGAGGGGAGGGAACAGAGTGAGGAGATTCTGGACAGTGGGGGGGGAGGGATCAGCGAAAGCAGGCGAAGGTAATGGGATATTGGCCTTGATAGTTGTGATTTTGTCCATGAAATAATGATTGAGTTGATCGCAGAGGGGCTGGGAGGGTGGGATTTGGGACGAGGTTCGGTCAGAGAATGCCAGGTCATTCACAATGCCAAAGATTACCCTGGGTTTGTTGTCAGCAGACGTAATTTTCATGGAGAAGTAATCAGTTTTTGCAGCCAGAATTGCTGATTTATATTTAGCCAGTAGTGCCAGAAAATGAGTTTTAGATGAAAGGCTGTAATCTTTCCTCCACTGCCTCTCCGCCCGTCGGGTACTCAGTTTGAGTTCTTTTAGGTGGTCATTAAACCATCTATTGGAGTCCTTGAGTCGACGAATGGAGATGCGACGTAGAGGAGCCGCTGAGTCGCAACCTCCAGCCAGCCAGATGTTAATGGCCTTGGCTTGAGAGGCAGATGATAGGCCAGAGAAGGAGGGAATGGAATTGCGGAGCAGGGAGGTCAGAGAGGGGAGATCCAGCCTGTTCCAGTTCCGCGCCCAGGTGTTTTTTGCACGCGGGGTTTTGGGAGGTGGGTTGTAAAGGATTGAAAAGGAGATAAGGGCATGATCAGACCAGGGGCAAGGAGAGACAGCCACCGAGGCCAATGGAAGGTTGAGAGACCAGACCTGGTCAAGTGTATGCCCGTGAGAGTGAGTGGGGACAGCTATATGTGACACGAAATTAAAAGATAGTAGGGATTCTGTGAATTCCTTTGAAGCAGGGCACTCGTGTTGGTCCGAGGGCCAGTAATTAAAATCCCCCAGCACCAGAACCGAGGCATAATTGACCACCAGATTGGCCAGTAGGTCTTGAAAAGCAGGTAAAAATAAAGGTGAGAACTGAGGAGGACGGTACACAAGAAGACAAGTGATGGGAGGAGAGGATAAGAGGGAGCGGACTACTAAGAAATCAGTAGGGAACATAGGGGGAAAAGGGAGTGATGAAAAATGCAAATCTGACCTGGCGATTAAGGCGACCCCACCGCCAGCCCTGTTCGCTGGACGATCGGCACGCAGGGCCACGTAGGAAGGTGGAAGGGTAGCCAGGAGGGCGGGGAGGGAAGAATCACAATACCAGGTTTCGGTCAGGAGCAGTAAGTCCGGTTTCTCGGTGTCGAGTAGGACGTACAACTCGTGGTGGTGCTTGACCGCTGACCTGGTATTGAGTAAGATGACAGACAGTGCTGGGGTCGTGGGACAAGAATCAGCCAGGGGGGGGCACGGTGACGGGGGGGTGCATAGCGGGGGTAGCGGAGGTGTGGGGAGGGTAGGTGCAAGGCCTAGTGAAGAGACGAGACTATGGACAGAATCCGGGAGTGGCCACAGGCCTTGAAGGGCAATAAGGTCCTTGGATGAGTAGGACAGGATTTTTGCATGATGCCGTGCCCCTGGCCCCGATCGGCCGCGGACGGGCGCAGACGGGC
Organism: Triturus cristatus; assembly: GCF_964204655.1. Taxonomy (NCBI): domain Eukaryota; kingdom Metazoa; phylum Chordata; class Amphibia; order Caudata; family Salamandridae; genus Triturus; species Triturus cristatus. Next base: position 409,472,313 of record NC_140585.1, on the reverse strand, counting down.
TTGACTTATGCGCGACTTCGGCGCGAAGTCGGCGCTCCCGCTGCGCTCGACCGCTGCGCGATCTAAAATGGCACATTGTTATAGGTGGCCGTAAGGGCGGTAAGGGGGCGTGGCCTAAAAGGTGGGCGTGGCCAGCCGGCAGGAAGGGCGTCACGTGAGCGCTTGATCCGCTACACGGAGCCCTTGAAGTGCAACAAGAACAAATAGCAGCAGGTGAGTTTAAAAAGCACACAATCACACAATCTCAGATGAGCGTCTCCCGGCTTTCCGCCTCAGGAGATATGAACCCAGTGGGCGCTCGAGCGCTGGCGCTTAAAAGGGCGGTAAGGGGGCGTGGCCTAAAAGGTGGGCGTGGCCAGCCGGCAGGAAGGGCGTCACGTGAGCGCTTGATCCGCTACACGGAGCCCTTGAAGTGCAACAAGAACAAATAGCAGCAGGTGAGTTTAAAAAGCACACAATCACACAATCTCAGATGAGCGTCTCCCGGCTTTCCGCCTCAGGAGATATGAACCCAGTGGGCGCTCGAGCGCTGGCGCTTAAAAGGGCGGTAAGGGGGCGTGGCCTAAAAGGTGGGCGTGGCCAGCCGGCAGGAAGGGCGTCACGTGAGCGCTTGATCCGCTACACGGAGCCCTTGAAGTGCAACAAGAACAAATAGCAGCAGGTGAGTTTAAAAAGCACACAATCACACAATCTCAGATGAGCGTCTCCCGGCTTTCCGCCTCAGGAGATAAGCTACTGTGTGTCACATGCCCTGTTATTCTGTGCTAATCGTATCATGTTTGGGCTTTCAGGGACTACATCTCCCATGATGCATTGCTAGCATGCACTAATACCTGTACTGGAGTGGGATTCTCATAGCACATTTGGGGAGTTGGGATTGGGGTAGGGGGGGCACATTGCTGTGCAAGCGTCTTACCTTGTTTGGAGGTGCCTCTGGCGGAGCTGTCAGCGTCCCCAATCCCCACGATGCTTTCTGGCTCAATGGTTGTCTCCACTAGCTCCTCCAGTTCTGTCAGGGCTGGTGCCCTGTTGCGTCCACCTCCTGTCTGGCTGACCTCTTTTTTTAATTCTGCCACCTTCCTCTTCGTGATGATACGGATGTCGTACCACCACTTCTTGAGGACATCGATGTCCCGGGGGGTCACTCCCATGGCATTCACCTGTGCCTGGATTCCAAGCCAGATCTTACGTTTCTCTGACTCAGGCACTTGCTGTGACTGTTTTCCAAAAAGCTTCTGGTGCTGCTTCACGACCTCCTCCACCAGTACTTGCAGCTCCTTTTGGCTGAATTTCAGCTTTCGCTTCCTCTCCCCTCCTTCCCTCTCTGTGTCCTGGCTGGCCATTGTTGCAGTCTCCAGGGCTGAATCAGGCAGTTGCTCTCTTCCTCTCCTCAGCACTCCCAGCCTCTCCAGAGTCTGCTGATTGTGTGCACCTGCCTGGGTGTGGCCACTCTCTGGTTGGGTGGGGTTTAGGTAGCACAGGATTGGCTGATTCAAGTCATGTGTTTTTGAACTACCGATTCGGTATTTACCGATTCGGTATTTACCGAATCGGAAAATACCACTTCGGTATTTACCGAATCGGTAAATTCCGATTCATGTTTACCGAATTTTACCGAATCGGTAATGTTTACCGATTGTTGACCTACATATAACTTACCGATTCTTAAATACCGATTCGGTATTTAAGAATCGGTAAAATTTATTTACCTACATATGGCCCAGTGTGAGGTGAGATTTCTGCTTGCAGTTATTAATTACTATACCACAGAAGCCTGCTCTCTCCACTCTTCCAGCAGTGTACCATCTCTGATATTACCGTCTCTAGTAATCTATATGTCAGAGGTATTAGCATATTTCTGTGTTTGTGTTTTTAGTAATTACATAGATGATCAAGGGTAAGCCGTAACTAGATGTTGGGTTGTTATGGCCTTACGTTGCCATAAGGATGTTCTGGTGACAGGTATATTACCTATAGGATCTGCTTCCTGATCCAAAGTTAAGGAAGAAGTGGGAGGAAAGAATTACAGTTCAAGATGATCAGCCGAACCGGGCATCCCAGCCAACAGTGCCCTTGAGATCAGAAGGTGGTTTCCATTTCCTGCTCATCTCGGACTGATAAAAGTCATGCGTTCCTGGGGATCAGACCAGAGCTGCACATCTTCAGCTGCAGAGTTGATACATGAAGAATGAGGAAGGAGTATAGGTCCTCCTTCAGTTAAGCCCTGATGGGGTCACTTTAGGTATACACCAAAAGGCTATGGCTCTCTGGAGCATCTAGACGTTTTCCAGAATGCAGTAAAAGGCTCATTTCTATCATTCAAGCATCTGTGTAGGTTTAAAATATAAATGACGGAGACCCCTCACCCAGTCTAGGCGGCAGGCTTATGCTAGCTCCTCGCCTACAACTGGCCTTGTTGCTGGTGGGATCACCATGAGCTCTTTAAAGAGCGGTTGTGTTTGTGATAGTCTCCCATCTAAGCTATGCCAGGGGAGCTGTCTTTTAAAGGTCTGATAACTGGCCACCCCGGGATACCTAACAGTTAAAATCGAATTATGAGGGAAAGTGCTTGTGTTGGCAGGTGAAGGAAAGTGCTTGATTAATTTCTATACACCTATATCAGAATAAAACCTCAACACATGGGGCTGGGAAGCTAGGAGTAACCAGCCTCAGCTCTACGAACAGGTCAAAATGTTTCCGCCCATAGGTTCATCAGTCACGGGACATTCATGAGGACCACAAGACCCTAAATCTAATCTCTCAAACTTTTACTTGCCTAGTCAATTCTATATTTGGGTAAAAAGAAGTGGACTGTAACACCTTTTACATTAGATATACAGGATTGCCTTTTGTCTGAATAGTTCTCCTAGCCTACAGGTAATCTTTTGATTTATGCTAGTAGGTTAGTCTCATGCTGACATGATTCGAATCTAATTTATATTATTGGTTATCCTATTGGCGTTTCCTGGCCCTGGTGCAGTTCTGAACCCAAAATCTCCCCTTGCTTCCACGGACAGAATGATTTCTCAGTCACACGCACATACACACATCACACGCTGGTGGGGCCCATAACACCAACATTCATTCTCTCAAACTATCCGTGCCTACAGGGAGATATCCGATCTCAAACTACAGTTATTCACTTGGATAGAGGAAAACCACTTTACTGAATTACCCTAACAGTTCCTCCATCCGGAGGCCAATTGGATCATTTAGTTGATTTAGAATTTGACGACTCTTTGATTTCCAAATTAATCAATAAACATTTCAAGAAATAATCAACCGACACAGTTCTTCAAATAATGATTTTCTTTATCTAATTAAAGTGCAGGTTAAATCCTAATAATGCCATATTATCTTTTGTCATATTTACCTATTCTGGCTAATTGTCGTTTTCTAAGTCAGAACTAGTCCTCAGAAAGTTCATCAGTGTTCTAAAGTCCCCGTTCTCTTCCGTCAGCATAAGGATCTCTAGCGAAGAGCAGCAGCATAGAGTGTAGCATGGGAGAGTCTCGCTAATTCCCTCTTTAGACTACTATTATTTATACTAAAATTTACATATAACAGTAACATTTTCTTTATTCCCAGATCACGGATTGGCTGAATTCGACTACGTCTCAATACATTTAAGAAACATTCTCAAATTTTCACATGTGGATGAAGATCAAATTTAGGCGTGTGGGAAAGGCTGTTCCCAGGTCAAGAAAGTATCAGTCTATTGTAAATAGGTGGCTTTTGGTAGTTCATTTTTCCACATTGGCAACAATTGCTTCACGTTCAGGGACATTGGCACCTCGCCCAGGGTAGTCTTCATGGGCCTGGTCTGTCGGGTCATGGAAAGGACACGAACAAAGTCAGTGCAGGCACCTTTCTCCATTGCTTAATTTATGAAGTCATGTACTTTAGTTAGGATTCAGTCGGCAGCCATCTTTTGGTAGGCCAGAATAGTCAACTTTAAGTAAAGAAACACAAAATCGTAATTAATACATAGAAATAATTAAAACAGTGTTATTCCCTTGCTAATACCCTTATGTGTATGCATTTATCTAGCCATATGCAACATTCAAAGCCGTTAATGCTGGTTTATTTAAGCGCAAAATCACATTAACACTGCTCAAGCAAAACATATAATTTTAATATGCGTTCAAACTTAGTTCACTTATTATTTTAGCCATGCAAATGCATTCCTACGTGTATTCTCTTGGTTAATAAGGTTGGTTAAGTATCATCACATCAATCAATTAATAATTAGAATTAATTATTAGTCCTTTTAATATAAACTTATATAAATGGATTGGGTATATAAAAAGAAAACATTTTACCCGCTCCATCAGCCCCTACGCCCACTAGTCATCATTTTATGTGCAGACAACAAATGCAAAAATACTGGTATCTGATGTTTAAATAATTATTCCAGATTTGGAGACATGGAACTATTCTCAAGCTGGCATCTGCCTATTCTGTTTATTTTTAGTGTATCCATGAGTACTCTTTCCATTTACAGATTGAGATTTCTACAATCCAAATTGGCTGCTTTATTGTCGGATTTGTGTTCAAATTAAAACGTTTATCAGAAAGAATCCATAGGGCCTCTCACGTAACCTATATCATGGACTCATTTACGCTCATATAACCTTTCAGGCATTGGAGTGTTTTGATTTCCAGAGAAGTGAAATAATTTCCCAGATGTTATGCGTGGAATTTTGTAACTTCTTTGCCAGAAACGTTAACTGAATCTCTTCACATGGAGGTGGTAGACAGAAAATGTAATCTAATGGCTTAGTGGCATACCTGGCAACTTTGATACTTTGAGATAGAAAATAAATGTATTACACTGGGCAAATCATTTTATCTCATAGATACATGGGTAATATAAAAAAAAATGCAGTTAAGTAATGTGCAAATAGGTTTGATAACAAAAACGTAGCCTGCTCGGTTTTTAACTGTCTCGTGCAGGGTGGGAAGATGGCTACTGGCAGCGGTCACTCGCTCCCCTTTGCTTCTCTGTGTTTCTGGTTTCCATGGACTCCACAATGAATGCGGTTTTGTTAAAAACATCTCATATTTGAAATGCTCCTAGTGCAAAAACATTTCCTTTGTGCAGTACTCTATTATGTGCTCCGCTGCTCCTTGTAACAAGGTTTACTGTATCAAATAAACATCATAAAATAAACTAAAAAGTCCCTAATTGGATCATAATTGCTGATTTCAACTTTCAGGTTGGTGGTATGCAGTTGTGGTGGGTTTGTGTGTGATGCATAGTGCCTTATACCTAATCCTGAACTTGACTGGAAGTCAGTGAACAGCCTTTAAGGTGCTTTGGTTTTGTTACATCGATGTCAACAGCTTACCAGAACTTGTCACTATCAAGAAGAAAACAGTGCACATACCATGCAGTCAGGCAGCATGATGTGGGATGCTGAGCTCAGCTTGCGGATTGCTGTCTTGGGGGCCAGGACCGTTTCTGTGGGCCCTCAGACCCTTCCAAGGTCACCCAAAGGGCTTTTCTGGGATTGGTGTGGAGCCTCAAGTTGCAAGGGTAGCAACGGGACTGCAGAGTTCTGCGCTGGGGAAAGGATATCCAATGTGGGCTTCTTTGTGTTTTAAGCTAATGGCATGATTAATAGGAAAAGGGGAATGAATAAGCATTATGAGCTGCCTTTGTAAGAGGATGGTCTGGTTATGGAACTGTGCTAGGGGTTCGCAGTCTAAGATGAAGTTGCAGCAACGCATGTGACCCCTTATTTTTCATCACCCATTTGCTCCTATTTTCATCCCAGGATGTAGCATAATAGTTACAACAACTACACCTTGAGAATGTGGTGATGAAGTAGATGTTTGTATCACAGTTTTTCTGATATCCCAGTAGTTCCTGCAAGTACATCAATTTTTTCTTGGGATGCAGAAGTTTCAGAATATTTTTTAATTCTCCTACAATGCATTTTAATTTTCCCGCTGCACAGTTTATTCAAGATCGAGACAATGGTGGTAATTTGATTGGTTGCCCTACAGGATCTGCACTTGCTTAGGCAAGTATTATATGCCTCCAAAGTACCTGTTTGTAAAACATGTGATCATTTTCTACTTGTACTTTAGAAGACGTCTGAGGACACTGACTAGGATTTTTGTGCTGAGGAAGCACCATGTGATATTCAGCAGGTAGGAATGGAGGTATTGACTTATGCGATTCAATTTTTGTCAATTGGCAGCTGAGACTACTTGGTTGAAATAACTTAAATGACTCCTTTTGATTATTGTTTGAAGACTTCAGGCATCATGGCGGTGCTCTTGGTGCAGCAGGGAAGTCATATGAAGTACACAGCAGGTCACAGGCAGCAGATTCAGAAGTATACTGAAGAGTGGGTCTGAGGGTCCTATATTTATACCTGATGTCAGCTTTGAAGTGGAAGAAACACCTGGAGTCTTCTCTCCACAGAGGTGTGTCGAATTTACTGCCTCCCTGCCCTGGTCCCAGTCTGTCCGCAGTGACAATAGACTAGTGTGAAGTTCTTTGTGTGTGAGCTGAGGCGGTGTCTTTGAAATACAAGTAGGGCTATGCACAGCTTCGCCCCCCATCCGGCCTGGGATGGCCCATCCTGCCAACACCCAGTACCTCTATTGTGTGGCTGTTTGGAAGGAATACAGAAAGGCCAACTACACCTAGTCTTCTGACCCAGGAAACAGGCTGCAGGCACCAAATGGTTAGGGCAAGCAAGTTTCTATTTATTTCTTTTATTAGAAAACAAAATCTGTACAAGGGAACAACATATCTTAACAGATTGGTAAGACACCAAAACCAAAAAGCAAAGAACAGGAGGTTAACAGAAAGGATATGACAGAAAACCATCAGAACGGTCAAAATCAAGATAAAGGCAAGCATTGTGGAAATAACATCAGAAATAAACCCCATTGTCTTGGACAGCCAGCGCCTCACCCAACCAAAGCCCAACTGGATCCCAGATCTTTCCCAACCTCAAACTACGAGCATCATTCTCTAACAAAGACATTTCCAAAAACCAGGTATTAAAATATTCCCTCCACCAACTCAAGGGACAAAGGGCCACACTTGACAGGAAGCAGTGGCGTAGCAAGGGGGGGGGATCCACCTCAGGCAGCATGAGGTTTGGGGTCTGCGGTCCCCTCCCATTCTTACTTGCTGGGAGTGTGTCCGCACCAATCTAGCCAAAGAGATTGAAAAAAAATATAAACCTACCTCATTTTGAGGAACAAACGGTGAATGCCCCAACATAACCAGTTTTGGGTCCCACACAACTGATAAGTTCGAAATACTGTTAATTTATCCAAAAACAAAATCCCAATATTGACTTAGAACCGAACATGTAGCGAAAACATCAAATGCATTGGCCCACTCGGCCCCACAGCAAAAAGAGCAGTCATCTACTCTGAGCTTCATAATGTGGTAGGGAGTGTAATAAAAACCGTTGAAACATTTGAAACATTTGACATGATGGACCTTAATTTGTGAAACATTTAGAACACTCTGTGCCAGAAGGTTGCTAATATCCTCAACCGTTATCCCAGTTTCCAAATTTCTAAAAATGTATTTTCATAATTGTGACTTAAAATCTGACTTTACCATTAAAGAGGATTTTAAATTACAATACCCTAGAAACCAAACATGATATTTCTACCTGCTCCCAAGCAAACAATATCACTTATTAAATGTAATAAAGTAACCCAATGTCATCCTATGGGAGAGATAAGCCTCAGTATAGTGAAAATTAATTTGTGAGAGTCAGCCACTAAATGAGTAACTCTTCCTTCTCTTGTTTTATATCAAAGATTAAAGTTTTGTGTGTATTTGTTGATACATGAGAGTATGAGTGGTAAGCATAAGCCACATGAAAGCTTAGATAATTTTAGGGCTAGAGGGTCCAAGAGGACCTTGAGCTGAGCCAGAATCAGTCGTCTTGCTGGAGTCTTCTTTTTTCATTGTTTCTAGACCATGAGTTTAAGTCAGCAGCACACCAAAGTCACATACACATGATCATATGATTATGCACCGCACTGATGGTTGAAAGAAAAACAGTGCGAAGTGTACTGTTACTACACTAAAGAGATGCATATTATTTGTACACATGGTTGCTTCTAAGGTTGCTGTTTATCCTCACCAGCTGGAAGTGATGACACTGGTACTACACTATAGAGGATTTGTGGGTGAGGTACTTCACACATGCACCAGAGCTTGAGTCTCCACCCAGGAGAGAGCTGCACTCAGGGTAAAGGGTAAACTGCAGTTCGAGATACCTGCCTTTCTTCTGTATCTTCGATACTTCGCGCATAGAGCTGAATGACCCTACAATGTCTACAGCTGCACAGATGCAGCACTTGTTGCACCCGAGCTAATGGGCAATCAAGTACTTGGTGGGTTAGACGCTAAATGAGAGACCTTTAATCTGACGCACACAATAGCTCTGAAGAACACACCAGTTCTTTATGTACAAGATACAAGAGCCGTGAACGCTAACGTACCACACTAGGTTTGTACTAAGCATCTCGATCCAAAAATAATCACTGTCCCCAACGTAAGGATTTTTTGAGTCGTGAACATTGCAGCAAGAGGCATTGCTCGCCTATATGAATGGTAGGTGAACACGACGAACTCTTGCAAAACCCTCCACATCTACTCATTTCCTACTTTGAACATATTACTTTTTCCCAAATGAGCCTCTTGAAGAATATTTTATAACAGTTCAATTTGTGAATAGGGACGGTAGATGATGTAACAAACACTGACAAAGCCAACAATTCTGGCTTGCATTTTATAAGCCAGGCCGTTATTTTCTCGCCGAAATAAATCATTTGGTACACTGTAAAACATCGGAGGCACAAGCACACCTTTATACTTTGCAGTCGCCAGATGGCGCTGCTTACTTGCACAAAGTTCCAGGTTTGTTCCCGTTGGCTTTCTGAAATGTTTATTTTCATTTAGGCACTTGAATTGTTCGATGGCTAATGGGTTTAAACAGCGGATGTGTCCGTACACATTAAATTATATTTCTGACACCTAATTTGATTGCAGGAAAGCTGTCTTGGGTAAACAATTTCATTCTTATTTTAACATTATGGGGTTACAATAATAATGTTAGTTCCTGTCTTTTCCTACAGTACAGATTGTAGTGATGGTATGGGAAATGGAAGGGGTCATTGTGTGCATAATAATCAGTTTCTTAATATTTGCAGACACGAATTACAGGGATTCTTTTAGACATCAAGTTTTTTTTCGAGAGATACTAAAATACATTCAGTATATTTGCTGTTGTTGACTTCATGTGGCATCAGATGAGACTGTACGTCATGTTGGGGCGGATAATAATTCGATAACTTAGCATCAATGCCCATCATCTCTCTTCGTCGTCACGGTCCTTGCAATGGGGGACGACTCCATGTCTGTGACGTCGGCAACTCAATCTGCTGTTAACAGCTTGGACAGAAGTTGATGCGCCCCTCAGTGGCATAATGAAAAATGACGCTCCACATCCCTCCCCCTGCTGAATATGGTGAGGGTTCCATAAATCTCCCAAACATTCACTGACTTTGGCCTGAATTGGGGGTCCCTAGAGAGGATGGGGGTCCTGAAGGTGTCCACCCCCAACCCGCCGCTGGCCTTCAGGGGTTGGTTCATAGCACCCCTCTTTACCATTATCTGTTCAGGGCTGGCCTTCCATGAAACTCTCACCCCCGGAAGTCTGGTGGTTTACTGAAAGCCAGGCGATAGATAAAGTCAGGGTGATCCAGGATGTCTTGGACGCAAGGTCAGCCAGCCCATTGAACTGTATCCAAATCATTAAATTGAGTGGAGTGGAAAACACCGCCAAGACCAACAGCCAACACCAGAGGTCACCCATTGTACTGGGAAAACTAAGCAAACTGAGCTCCAGGTGTTGAAGAGCCACAACTCGAAAAAACTCCCATCCGACCTTACTTCGGAGATGGTGCCATGTAATGGCAGTTTTCCAGTAACCAAAGAAAGTTCCTTGCTTCCAGGAACCAGATGAATATAGTTGGATGCAAAAAGTCAAACAGCTGATGTTGGTGAGAAAACAAGTGACATCACATGGAAGAGGAGCTCAGGAACAAAAGATGCAGGAATGGAACAGCAATCCAGATACCATCAGTAGGTGCACCACAGTGTAAACATTGGTGACAGAACAAATGTCATCCATTCTCCTCCTTTCTCATCCAAACTGTACTTCACAAAAACAGGTGTCCCTCACCCATGCTTTTCAACATCTACATGAAGTAATTACTGGCAATAATCAATTAATTTCACCTTAAATGCTAAAACTATGCAGTTGACAGAAAAATACTCCTTAAACTGGCCCCAAAGACATTGGAAACTCACACATTTTCAGTTGCCTCAGAGTTGTTGATCAGTGGATCACATGGAGCCATCTCAAAGTGAATGCTTCCAAAATGGAAATACTCACATGTGGCGATTGGAAAAATTATGACCCACTTGCCGCCTAGCCTCACAATCTGGAACCACCTCCTCAAGTATCTAAGGAAGTAAGAAACCTTGGAATTCACATGGACTCCAAACTATCAATGAAAGCCCAAATGGACAAATTAGCAAGATCAAGCTTCATTACTATGAAAACTCTGTGATGCATCTTCCCCCACCTGGGATTTTCACACAGGGTCCAGACTACTATCTCTTTAGTACCGTCTAAACTTGATTACGCCAATAGCCTCTACCACGGATCATCTTTAACAACTATGAAAAGACTACAACGGATTCACAACTCGGCTGCCAGACTATTCCTACATGTATAACCACAAGCCCACATATCCCCTGCCTTGAGGCCCTAAATTGGTTACCAGTTGCCAGAATGTCCACATTCAATCTGCTTTGTATCACCATCAAAGCAATACATGCAACAGGGTTGCTTTTCATCGGGAATAAAATCACCAAATACATTCAACAAAGGAACCTCTGCTCCAGATTAGCACCTCGCCTCAAAATCCCACCATGCAAGAAAAAAAACATAGGTGGCACATCCTTCTCTATTTAAGCAGCCAAACTATGGAACTCATTACCCCCAAACATAATATCCACAGATAGCTATCTTATCTTCAGAAGACTACTCAAATTTGGCTCTTCTGTACTTAACCACCATACTCAAACACATATGTACAGCATATCACTGTGTATATAAGTATTTCATTTGATTATATGTATTTATCTAAATATGTGTATTACTTTGTATAAATATGTATAATGATTAGGTTTATGGATATATAGATACTTTTTAGGTCTAAATAACAAATGTACATATTACTTATGGTTATATTATTCTATGCTTAACATGTATATAGGCCAATGCATAGTTTTTATCTAAGTTATTTGATTAGATACTTATGTTTCTCCGTCTATTCATCTATCACAATATGTAAATGTTATCATAAATATTTATCTAAAATTGCTTCACTATTGAAATATTGAAAGGAAACTACACACAAATAAATTAGCTTTAAGTACAGCAGCACTTAAAAGTCCGAGTTTATTACATACAACTTCAATCTTGATGCATTACCTTCTTTATACACGTATACCTTCCATGTACTTATGTATCTATATATTTATTACTTTAATCATACAGTAACAAAAAACACATTTGAGTCTCTCCAATCAGTAATCTTTGTTTCATTCTTTACCTCTCTCACTATATATATCTACCTCCACTCTGTGACTCATCCTGAACCTCATTCTACTGCTTTGATCTCCAAAATAACCCTTTCTTAACTCTTCCCTCCTCTATCCCTTCTTGCATCACCCCAGACCTGATTTTACTACTAAGATCTCTTTTTAAATTCTTCCCTCATGTATCCCTCCTTAGACAATGATCCATTTCTAGAGACTCTTCCCTCCTCCATCTCTCCTTCACTAATCCTAGATCTCCTATTATTACTGCGTTCTCACAATAAACACTTTCTAGACTCTTCCCTCTTCTATCCCGCCATCATCTTTTTCAATCCAACTAACACTCACATGGCCACCGCTCAAATTAATTCATATTTTCTTATACTAATTCACCACTAATCCAGGGCTTCGACGCCTCATCAAGGGTGGTAAGCGCTATTTAAATACACTTACAATTTCAATACAATCAGGACTGCACTACAAGGCTGCCCGCAGTCAGCACTAGAGTTAGTACAACCACAATAGGAGTCCTTGAATTAGAAGAGGCATTTCACTTACCAGAGTAAAAAGCTGAGACATGGCTGACGATCACTGCCTATCAAGTCAAAAGTGTATTGAACATAGATTGATTCAGCCGGTGTATTGAGAGACCAGCAAGAGGCTATAGAACACGTACCAGATTGAAGTCAGTGGCTGCTATTTACTCAAGTGTAACATATCACCTGCAGGTGAAAGGAGGCCAAGGAGCCACTGTGGCAATAAGACAGAAAAAATAATAAAATCTGGACGCCTTGTAGCATATTTAATTGCTCAGTCCTAGGTCTAGAATATGCCTGATATCAGATAAAGGTCTGCTTCTTAAACAAGGGCTCCAGACAATGTGAGTAAATTGTAAAATAACTGTTACCCAGAACCTATACAGCAACTCAAATAGAGACTATTTCTAAAACGGAAAGTTTTTCAGAGATCATTCCCTTTACTCATATGGGGTCAGTGTATAGGAGTAGGCACTGGTGAACTTTAAATTACCCTAGTGTAATTTGCATCATTTTGGGAATATCGCATTACTCTTGTTACAGGAAGTTCTCGAAATTATGCTGCAGAGCAGGAACAACGCAAACTACCAGAACGTGAGTGGCTGTTGCTTGTAGCAATTGTGTTTTACATGCTAAAATACAGAATGAACATGATGAATTTGTATTTTGCCTAATTACACATAACTTTGCTGAATTTATTCAGAAAGTACCATCATTTTGTAAAAGAAAGTTACATGAATTTTGCACATCTCTATTTAATGGGACTATAAGCAGCCTCAGGTATTGAGGAATATAGTTTGCAAGACCTGGCATCCTTGGAGTGCTTTCCCCAGACGTTTTGCATTCTGACCTATTGTTTTGCTGACTTAATTTTTGCTGGCAACTTTACCACCTCTAACCAGTGCTAAAGTGCATGTGCTCTGGACTTAAAACATGGTAATATTGACTTATCCACAATTGGCATATTTATTTACTTATAAGTCCCTAGTAGAGTGCACTATATGTGCTCAGGGCCTGTAAATTAAATGCTTCTAGTGGGCCTGCAGTACTGATTGTGCCACCCACAAAGTAGACCTGTAAACATGGCTCAGGCCTGCCCCTGCAGTGCCTGTGGGTGCAATTTTAAACTGCCATTCTGACATGTCAGTTAACCTACCTGCCAGGCCAGGGGGGCAGAGCTTACTGCAGCGCAAGATGGCCATGAAATAGAAGAGCTCCGGGAGCCATCAGCACCACACACAAGATATCCTATCAATTGGCGATGCTGCCCGTATATTTCACCCAGATTTGAATCGCGCTGCACGTTACCTCTCTGCCGACACCTCACTTGAAGCGGAGATCACTCGGGACCGCCCGCAACACTCTGTAGGCATCTGCTGTGGGAGAGAGGGGTGACCACGTTTCTCGCGCTCCCCGGCCTTGACTCACCGCCTGGGCCGCTGTTATCCACTGCGGCTGCTGATCCCTCCCCTCTGCGGGGCTGGGCCTCCACTGCTCCTGCCAGCCGCTGTGATCCTGCTTGCTGGCTGCAGCTTCCTGACACCAGGGTCTACACCTGAAGCGGCTCCGTGCCAGAGCAAACTCAACAGAGGCACCTGGTACGCATCCTGGTGGCGGAGGACTGCCTAGCCCTCCTGTCGGATGCACCCGCTGGACCATAGATCTCAGCTGCACGTGAAATCCTGGTGAGCTGCTGCGGGCGGGACCTGAGGACATTAGCGGTCTCCCGCACTGGGCCATCTGGAAGCGTGTGACCCCCGCCGCTCAATCGCTACAGCTTCCTTGTCTCCCCCGCTGGTGCTCTGTGGCTGGAGCGCCTGGACCCCCTTGCTGGAGGGCACCTCCTTCACCTATTGACAGCTGCAGCCTGCGAGGCCCTATGATCCCCTGGAGCGGGAAACTGGACCGGCACCCTTGCTGGCGCGAGCGAGGGGAGTCACCTTTACCCCACTGGGAGAAGTCCACCCCGGCTGGGGTCTGCTGCCCTGTTGGAGGGGGGACTCGGTTTGAAGATGGAAGACCTGAAGTACCCAAAATACTGAGACTGAGCACACGCTGTCGCAGTGAATAGGCCTGGGGGTCCACGCTTGAGTAGCCACTGAGCTGGTTGGCACAGCGCTCTGCGCTAATGAACCCTCTGCACCGTACGCCTGCGGTCAAGGCCTCCGTTGGGATATATACTCTCCCAGGTCCCGGGGTCACTATTCTGCGACGGAGCTTTCACTCTCCCCATCTTTATACCATCACAGAGGTGGCCCATCTGTAGATATTGAGACAGAGTTCTGCTCACTGCTGCCCTCCGAAGGCGCTGCTGCGGGCCGAGAATCTGGCCGACGCTGCTTGCCACACCGCGCCAGGCCCCTAGCCCCCACGGTGAGACCCTACTCACCTTAGCCAAGTTGCCATTCTCTCACCAGCCACGCATAGTCTTACTGCACCTCCATGAAAGACATACCCCAGGGACGACCTGTGAGGCTCAACCACTAAGGCTAGACGCCATGCGAATTGTGAGCCTAGGTGCCGTGGACTACTACTGTGCTGCTACCCCCTACCCCCTCAAGTGGACTACACTATGGGTAAAGTGGACAAGACACAAACAAAGCTCCTGTTCGACTCCAAACGCTCTAGAACCAGAGAGGCGGGGAGGTCAGCTCTGCAGAAGCCCAAGTAGAGACCTCGGAGGATGAACCGGGTGAGGTCAAACAAATGTTTCTGGCGTTACAGAAAAGCTTGTCGGTGATTGATGGGAAAATTGACTCTCTGGTTTTCCGTATGGACAGGATGATGGAAAGGCTGGATAAACAGGCGGAACGGGTAGATATCTCAGAGCGCAGAATCACGGAGGTCAAGGAGGCTCAGTCCGAAACAGATGTGGGGCAAAAGCAAATGGCCAAGTGACTCACGTCTCTCCAGGACAAGACAGAGGATTTGGAAGCCCGCTCCCGACGGAGCAACATTCGTATCACAGGCCTTCCGGAGTCTACCTTAATGGGGAACTCCGAACAATTCATAGAAAAACTCCTCATCACCTTACTGAGCTGTGATACCTTCTCGTAAATCTTTGTGGTCGAGAGAGCCAACCGGTCGCTGGGCCCGCGCCCGCCCCCGGGTGCACCTCCAGGCCCGATGATAGTCAAATTGCTGAATTACCGGGATAGGGATTCTGCCCTGAGACGTGCCAGAGAACTGGGTAAGCTACAATACGAGGGCTCACAGATCTCGCTCTAGCCAGACTTTACGATAAAAGTACAGGAGGCGAGACGTCAGTTTACTACACTCAAACGACAGCTTCGGGATCAAAATATCACCCACGTAATGCTATACCCGGCCAGGCTACGTGTTACCATAGACTGGATTTTCTGGATCACGATGTTATTTCTGTACACTGTACACAGAATGAGCAGTACAAGTCATGGACAACTGGCCGCAAGAATTATATTTAGGGAGTGAATGGATATCATAGCTGAGATCTTCCCTCCCTTCCCCTGTGCAGCATAGAAGATAGGATGAGGCTCTTGTCCTGGAACGTCAGGGGGATCAATGACCAGCACAAAATTCGAGAGGGTATGTCTTACCTCACTAGGCACAATATTGATGTCGCGCTACTACAAGAAACGCACCTCTCAGTAGCGAACCTCCCGCTGACCGGATGTAGGATCCGTGGCACTTTCCATGCTGCGGGTTTCACCACACATGCTAGGGGAGTCCTGATCTGGATTAACCCTAAGGCCCAACTCACTCTAGAGGAATTGCACACAGACGTTGACGGCAGATATGTTATATCAAAATGCAAGGGGAGAGGCATGGAATGTATATTGATTAATGTGTATGGCCCTAGTCACGATTGCCCGCAGTTCTTCCACGATCTCCTTGTCCTAGTTCGCACATTGCTTGATCTGCCACAGATTTGGGGGCGATTATAACTGTTCTAAATCCTGAGCTGGATCGCTTGGGGGGGGTCCACCACGCTGCCGTTCTATGGCTGCTGAGGCAATAATAGACACCATGACAGAGCTGGGACTGGTGGACGTTTGGCGCTCTCGCTCATCTGAGAGGGGAGGCTACATGCTCTATTCTGCCCCACACAATCTGCATACTAGATTTGATTATTGGTTTTTAGTGGAATCACTTAGACCTGGGATTAGGAGCTGCGAGGTATTCCCACATACTTATTCAGACCACTCCCCTGTATTACTCACACTGGCATCCCCTATCAAGCTTCCCCTCCCATTCACCTGGTGCTTCCCCCCATATGCATTACTCGACGAGGTATTTAAAGTGGACATGTTAGAGGCGATAGAGACTTCTTTTGCTACCAACGTGGGGTCAGTTTCGCAATTTGCTATGATTTGGGAGACCTTCAAGGTCTATATATGTGGCATCGCTATTTCCAAACGCTCGGGAGTGTTGAAATCGATCAGGGGTAGGCTGGCCCTACTAGAGCAAAACCTGGGAAGACTAGTGAGAGAAACATCGGAGACGAGCGATGCTCACCTGTCTGAAAGTCTTAAGTCTACCTTGGAGGAATACCACTTAGAAGCAGATAGGGAGGTTAAGTTCCTGGGTAAATATGCAGTTGCAAGGACATATGGTGAGGGTGAGCGCCCTGGTGCTGCCCTGGCAAACCTTATGAGAGGGCGCCGGACTGCTACCCAGCCCATAGAAAATAACTCTGACACTGGAGAGCGGGTGGTTGATCCCGATAAGGTAGCTGAAAGTTTGAGGGCTTATTATGCAGACTTGTACAAGTCAAGGCCCCATGACACTGACTGATATGTTGGAATACTTAGAATATATAAAACTACCCTGGCTGTTAGATGAGCACAGAGCATATTTGATGAGACCACTGGAGACATGGGAGATTCATGAAGCCCTGACTACAATGCGCACCGGAGGAGCTCCAGGGCAAGATGGGCTAACGGTGGGGTTATATAATGAATTCAAAAATGTACTCACCCCTCACTTAATAACATTGTTTGAAGTGATGGCTGAAGTTTGCTCCATGCCACCCACGATGCGGGAGGCTCTCCTGGTCGTTATCCTGAAACCTGGGAAACCCCCATGATTGCTCCTCTTATCGACCACTCTTTCTACTAAACGTCGACACGAGAATATTTGCTAAAATAGTGGCAAACAGCCCAGCTCCTCTTATGTCCTCTCTAGTTGGGCCGGAACAGGCTGGGTTTGTCCTGGGCCCCACACTTACACACAACCTCCAAACTATATTTGGAGCAATACAACACACAAAGCAGGACACTAAAGTCGCAGCGATCTTTTGGATGCTGAGAAAGCATTTGACTCAGTAGAGTGGAAGTTCATGTTCCCAATTCTGGAGCGCATGGGACTGGGAACCCTCTTCATACATCTAGTCACCACCCTTTACAAGGCCCCTGCAGCCAGAGTGTGGGTAAGCAATGCAGTCACTGCTCCTTTGTTGATTTCTAGGAGCACTCGCCAGGGCTGCCCGCTTTCTCTGCTCCTTTATTCCCTTGTTGCACAGCCATTGGCCTGCGCGCTAAGAGAATACCACTACCATAGAGGGATTCGCTTTCCTGGGTATAACCTTATAATTTCATCTTATGCGGATGATACTATTTGTTACATTCGTGACCCAGCCCAGAACTTTCCCCAGTACTATGAGAAGTGGTGAAATTCTGAACATTTTCAGGACTGAAAATGAATTGGCCGAAATCCATTATGTTTCCTTTCACCCCTGCGACACTTCCTGAGGATCTAGATTTTCCCTTAAAGTGGTCCACAGACCTGGTACGGTACCTGGGAATCCAGATACACACAAACTCCGAATAAGTGCTCAAGGAAAATTATGGCAGAGCCATTGCTAAATTAGAGGACAACATTACTATAAGGATTCGCCTTCCCCTTTCACTTTTGGGCAGGATCTTCATCATGAAAATGGTGGTCCTCCCCAGATTCCTTTTCCTGTTTGTCAATATTCCAATTGTTCTTCCGGCACACTTCTTCAAACACCTTAAAACGTTGCAAATAAAACTGGCCTGGGCCAATAAATAGCCTTGCGCCAGTTGGGAACTCCTCACTCTCCCGTATTCAATGGGGGGTCTGGGCACCCCAGATTTAGACCTTTACTATCGGGCTGCCCAAGCTTCTCACACCTACTTTTGGCTACATCAAGAGACACCTACCCCTCACCTACATATAGAATGTATTGCGATGTCCCCTGCCCACTTGGCAGCACCGGAATTCTGGATTTGATCAATGCTACTACGCATGCCTGGCAAAATCTTCTTAATCGCCAAGCACTTTCCGTACTATACTCTCCCCTCACCCCCACTGCCTGGTGCACATGGCTCCCAGTTCTCACCTTACCTGAAATGGTGGAAGCCCTGCATATACTAGGCATAGACACTATCGGCTCCTTTTTCCGTGACAGACAGGGAAAAGATTGGAATTAATTGGTGTCGAATTAAACACTGCCTACCCCCCTAACGCTATTCCATTATTTTAGAGCTCAGAGTGCACCACGTGCTCTGCTTGAAGATGAGCTACTAGAACCTCCAGAGGTACTTCCCTTCTCTACCATGGTTCTCACTGACTCCCCAAACAGATTAGTCTCACATATATATAAGAAGACAAAGGAATTAAGACGCAACCACTATGTCAGAGCTAGATTACAATGGCAGGTTGACCTGGAACTTACTATAGATGACGACATGTGGCGATATTGCTGTGAGTCGACTAAGCGCATTTCCCTTAATGGCAAGCATTGCCTCGTTCAATTCAAATTCCTCAACCGAATATACCACAGACCTGTCCGGTTGCATAGATTTGGACTGCGTGAAACAAATAACTGCGAGAGATGTGGGGCAAGTGCAGCAGAATTTATACATTTAGCATGGCTTTGTCCCCCTATTGCTAACTTCTGGACACTAGTCTTTGCTAAATTAAGTGAGATCACGAAAGAAACGATAAACCCTAACCCGTTATTGGCCATATCGGGCTACTCTAAACAATTGCGGAAAAACCTCAGACGCCTGGTTGACATGGGGCTTTTGGTTGCGAAAAAAGTAGTCGCTATGCATTGGTCACGTGGTCCCCCACTCACTCTTTCCCAGTGGTCTAGAGATATGGTATTCTGTAATACACAAACGGAAGCCTATAGCGAACTGCTCTCCCTAGAAGCCGCCCGAAAAACTTCTGGAGTTTTTATAATACCTACATCGAAGCTCAGGACTAAGGGCTGACCGCACCAACTGATCATACACATAGGACAAAGCAGAAATGTCAGTTCTCGCCAGCCTCTGATTGTAATTGATGGGTGCGGCCTCTCCCATGTGACATTGTATATGATACCTAACAATTATGGTGTTTGTAAATAATCCTTTTCTTATTTCTGTTATGGTTAATTTGAAATTAGTTTTTGTGTTTGTTTTTGATTTATGAGAACAGGATAATATTCTGAAAGTATTCTGCTCTGCGATGTATACTATATATTGTCTGTATTTTGTTCTATTTTCTGTCATTATGTTTGTAAGTTTTCATTTAAATGAGAAATAAAATTTAAAAAAAACACACAAAAAACCTGCCTGCCAGGCCCAAACCTTCTGTTTTATTACATATAACTCGCCCCCAAGGTCGGCCCTATGGGCAGGGTGCAGTGTTTTTTAAAGGTAGGACATGTACTTTTAAGTGTTAAATATCCTGGTATTGAAAAACTGCCACATTCGTTTTTCACTACTGCAAGGCCTATCTTGTCCATAGGTTAACATTGTGATTGCCTTAAAACATCTTTTAAGTGTCATTTCCATTCAGGAAAAGATAGTGATTTGGTGTTTGGTGTCTCAGGACTCACAATTTAAAATCACAACTTATGGTGAAGTTGGATTTAAAATTGTAAGTCTGAAAATGCCACGTTTAGAAAGTTGCCATTTTATTACTTTAACCATTCTGTGCCTTCGCCTGTCTCTGAATGCCCGTCTGGGTTGGGTGATAACTGGGCTATGTGCATTCCCTCTAGACAGTCAGACAAATGGAGAAGGGGTGTGGCATTTGCATCCTGATGGCCCATTACCAGGCTGATGGTAGATTGGGAGGGAGGAGCTGACACTTGCACCTTTGCAAGGGTTCAGTGTCTGATTTTGCATGCACCCTTGATCTTCAAAGGCCTCTTTGATGTCTCCCTCATTTCAAAGGCACATTTGGGGTTAAGTACTGGACCCCTGACACCACCAAATCAGACCTTTGCTCAAACCAAGGACATTCTGCCTGGAAGAAGAGCTGCTGTGCTGTGTGAGGGACTGCCACCTTGCTACCTGCTCCGCTGTGTTGGCCTGCTGCCTGCCACTTCTTACCTGGTAGTGAGAGGGACTGGACCTGCTCTGTACATCCTTGAACCCAAGTTTCTCCAAGGGCTGCTGGCTTACCTCTTGTTCTCTGAGTCTCAGGGTCACAAAAGACTTCTTGCAACTCTGCTGATGCTGCTGGACTCTGTGAGTCCTAACCTTGCCTGAGGCGCCTCCTCTAGTCTGGGCCTCAGAAGTGGGTTCTGCAGCTGTTTTCTGCAAAAATCAATGCAGTGACACCTTTGCGCCGATCTGAACGGAGGCAGTGCCCTCCGACGCAGTGCCAATTTGATGATAATGTGGGTCCTGTCGGCGAGGTATGACGATAATGCAGAGCCGATCCATCAACACCGACTGCGAGGCTCGACTCCGACGCATCGACCCGACTGCGTGGATCAGAACCAATGCTTTAAAGCCTTCCACTCCTATGCTTGATCCATACAAGGTACTTTTTCAACTGCCCATGCGTGGGTCCTGTAGCCGGCCTACCCTCCATCATGCTCGGCCTAAACTTTAGATTTACCCCCAGTATAGCGCGACCTCACGTAACCTTTTAGCGCTATTGACTTCTAAGAAGTTTTTGGATTTAGTCTTTAAAAATTCATATCTCAACTTCTACTGATTGCATGTTTGTTATTTTGGTCTTGTTTTAATCAGATACATATTCTCTATTCTTCTAAACTGGTGTAGAGCCTTTTTGTGGTGTTTCCACTGTGTTAATGTAATTAAAGTGTTGCACAGATTCTTTACATATTGCCTCTTCAGTTAAGCCTGTGCCAAGTTACCAGTGAGCGAGCACAAGTTAATTTAGAGTGTGTATCTGACTTACCCTGACTAGGATTGTGGCTCCTGTTTGGACAGAGTGTATACGCTGCCAACCGGAAACCTCAATTTCTAACATAGTTTATCAGTTTAAGCATTCTGAGGATGAAGTACCACCCCACCAAGGGAAAGGCTTTCTCTGCCTTGACACAACAGCCAGCAGTTCAACATGGTGCTGACACTTTTAAATGAATTATGCAGTCTATGTAGGTTCTGTGTTGTTGATCTAGGGGGGAAGGAAACTATAGTATCCTGGCTTTGATGTTATTCATGTCAACTCATGCTCTGCCAGTGGAATGTTTCATGGATGATGTGTTACAGAATTTTGGGAGTCAGAGATGTCAGCTGAGAAGGACTGAGCAGCATGCTGGCTGCTCCTGGGGGGGTTTTGTACTGGACTTGACTTCATGACCTATAACTAACTACAAATAAACCTCAGAAGATCCTCTACACGTCTGGACTCAGTTACTACATTTTATTGGTGACGATCTGGTAACCTACCCACGTGCTAAGTGCTCAACAAGGAAGATAATCTCACAGAGGAATAAGAAACAAGAAACATAAACTCAAGTATAATTAACTCTAACAGCATGGCTCGTATCCCCACCAGTTGTCCATACATCGGACAGGCCCCATTCAAACGTGCTGTCCTCTTGTGCTGCGCCTTCAGTGAGGGTAGGCCTGATATATTGTGTTCAACTGCCACATATCGACGTCTGCACTGTCTGGGGAAGAAGTGTGCTTTTGTATGTGTACACCAGTCAAGGTGTCACTGCTATCTGGATGTCTGTTGCACTCTACGTTTTCTGGCACAAGTTTACAATAACTACGCATCTACACTAAGTAAGGAAGAACAGTTTTCATCTATCTTGTTTTGCCCTTGTCTATACCTGTCCTCCTACCAAAGCATCACTGTTATATGGATGTCTGCTCCAGCCACAGCATCTGGCATTTTGTTAATTGTTTTCATGTGGCGCATCTGCATCTTCAAAGGGGCCTGTCAACCTCCCGTGGGGTGCACCTCAAGTGTTCATACTGAATTGCCTCTTCGTGAGACAGTTTCCTCCGTGTTTATAACTAAAGAACTCACAGAAGCCTGCCACTTTGAGAGAGCCGTTTGCCTTTTGTCTCCTGCGTGAAGGAAGGGAAGAGATATGGGTGATGTTGAAAACGTGTGATCCAAATTGTTGTGCAGCAGTCTAAGTTCGGTCTAGGAGCGAGGAGCACAAAGGGTCCTCACAGGGATCTTTGATGTATTTTACGTTGCTTGTTTCACCTTTGTCTACAATGTCCAACTACATACATTTACAACGGTGTGGTTTTGCTACCTGGAGGTCTATGTAGGGCAACAGAGGTGAGACACTTTCGTAATTTCTTAATTGGTTTTTTTTTGCTTCTGAGACTTGCCCATGAACACCAGTTAAACCGCCTTTTTGCTTTTTGAATGTGGCAAGATCTCTGCCTAGCGCCCAGCCTTACAACGGCACTTTCAGCTGGCTCTGGACTGCACATGCACAGGCGTGCCCTAAGCCACCCGGCGCAGCGTCTACAGCTTGCTGCCATTTTGTGGTTGGCAGCAACCGAAAGTGTTCCGGTTTATTCTGTTTGCCAACCACGTATTTTGCCGGTTTTCCACGGACAATTGAAGGGGCCCAAGGATGTCTACTACATTGCTGTTCCCTGCTCTACTCTCTCATAAAGGGAAAGCTTTTTTTTTTTTCCTGTGCTCTTCAACGACACACAATGCAGTGTTTCCTTCTGGTTGTACAAGCAGAACCCTCGTCGTCCAGAAATTTCTTTTGGAGTAAAGTACTTTCCAATTCACTTTCCAGAACTGTTTCCTGCATTTTTCATTTCTCCAGCTTTGGATCATCTTGGGGAAGTCTCGTTTTCTGGTGTATAGTTTTTCACGTTCTCCCACCCGATATGCTATGGTTTTTGCATCAGTTTCCATTATTGCCTAACTGCGCTAAGCCTTTTGACTGAAACCTGATGACTGGAGGCACATTCGCATTGAGGTCTGAGGACGCTGGTTGGTTATCCTTTTACAAGGAGTCTGTCTCTATCCTCAGTGTGAAGTTTATCTTCTCTTCTTTTTTTAATGTGTGGCAGATTTACGATTTGTTGTTCATACATTGTTCAACTCGGGTGTGGAGTCGCTCACCGGCGTGGATTCATTCAGTATACATCTCGAGAATAATTAATTTGTTTCTTGCTGTGCATATTTATTTGCTTTGTCTCTACTTGCAGTCATCTAACGGAAAAACGTGTTTTGTATTTCGAATGACATGTTGTATGCACATTTCTAAACAGTTTTCTTTGTAGGGTGTCCATTAGTGCCATTCACGCACTGTGTATTTCTTGATCTTTTGGGTTTCTTTCCAAAGGGTGAGTTATCCCATTTTACGTTTCTATCCCTTGTTCTTGCACTTGGGTTGTTTGGGTTTTAGTCCGATCTCTACGGTGCACAACATTTGTGCCTCTACACGAGGTGTGTCGTATGGGTTACAGTCCCATCACAACAGTGCGCAACATTTGAACCTCTACCCGAGGTTGCCCATGCGCAATAAAGAAACAAACAATTTGGGGTGGTGTGTCATATGGGTTGTGTCCCATCTCAACAGTGCACAGTGTGCACCCTTTCACCACATCTTTTAACTCCTCTGGATAGGGGTTTGTCATGGGTTCTAGTATGTTCCATCCTCACACAGGTTGAGTTCAATTTTACCCTCACACAGTGTATTTCTTTGGTCTGAATACCAATTGGTGTTTCCCTCAACGTTATTCTGTATTGTTTACGCTTTCCTTTTTGGAATGCAGCGTCATGTTTTCATTATATTTAAATTCCTATTTGAACAAGAAGTTTGAGTGATCTTATTTTAATTTTCTCTCACAATTTCCTGTTACAGTTCAGTTTTCCTCCTGATATCTTTTATTGGTGTCATCTGTGGATTCTGGATTCTATTCTTGTTGTTAGCTTTTCTCTATCTTTCTCTTACTGTTATGTGTTTTTTTTTGTCCGTTTGAAGTTTTTTTTCTTCTCTTTGTTAGTGCCTGGTCGTTGTTCTGTGGTTATTGTGTTGTGCAATGACTTGTCTCCTTTTAGGGCCTGCCTGGCCAGCAAGTATATCTTGAGGTAGTCATTGGTGTTTTCACTTTTCGTTTCTGTTATGTTAGAAGGGAGGATGGCTTACTTTTATCTTACTTTTATCTGCTTTCCTCTCCTGTTGCTTCTCTGTTTTCTTATATATATCTTTGTGTTCTCTCCTTGTTGCTCTCTTCTCTCATTGGTCTGAGATGTTTCTGAATTCCTCTTTGTCTTTTCTCTATCTTTGGTTTTTTTTCTCTTCACTTTCATTATTATTTTTTTATATGGAAGGAAAGGGGATATGTAGTATCTTGGCTTTGATGTTATTCATGTCAACTCATGCAGAGGTGTTCGATCTCCTCCAGGAACACTCTCCTGAGGCCCTATTTCTAACGGAAACCTGGCTGTCTGAGGTTTCCGTCGCTATACCAGCCCTGACTCTCCCCGCTGGATACGTAATGACCAGTCTGAATAGAACAGCAGGGAGAGGGGGGGTATTGCTATTATACATAAAGCAACCCATATGTGTAGCTTCACCCCTCAAGATACTGTGGGAATGCGCTTTTTAAAATAAGCCTGACGGCAAACTTTACTTTTTCTAGTCTACTCATTTATCGCCCACCTAGTCCATCAAAGAATTTTAGAGTAGCCCTGGTAGACGCTATCACCGCATTAGCACTCCAGACCCCTAATTTCAATGTCATAGGGGACCTGAACCTCCATTTAGAGTTGCAGGAGTCTCCCGACACTTTTAATTTTCTGGGGGATATGGATGCTTGCCAATTGACCCAATTAGTCTCAGGATCAACCCATGTTGCAGGGCATCTTCTTGACCCGATTTTTTCAAATCTCCAGTCGTTGGTAGTACTAGAACCCCTTCCTATGACCTGGACAGATCACTTTCTTTTTCCAATGCAACTAGTGTTAGCTGGAACCATACGCCGATCATTCCATAAGAACCCCTCACTGAAACGCCCCTGGCATAAATTGGACCAGGTGGCCTTCCGTGCGGCTTTGAGCAGTCAGCTACCTGGAAAATTCTTGAATATGGAAGAGGCTGATGCGCTCTTTCATGGTTGAGCCATTAGAACCTTGGATACATGCATTCCGCTCAAGCTTACACAATCTGAAAGTACACAGGCCAATGTCTCGTTCAATGAGTCTTTGATATTGGCCAGGAAGAGCTGCAAGGTTCTGCAGTGAGCCTGGAGGCGATCTTATGACCCTACGGTTAAGGCATATCACAAACTGGTCCGCAAAACTAGGGCGGCATACTACTCAAATTTGATTACCATAAGTAAGAATCCCAGCAAAACTATATGTTCTCTTCTGAAGGACCTGGTTACATCTCCCTCTGCTTCAGGCAGCACCATTTCCTCTAGCCTACAATACGAAGAGCTGGCAAATTTCTTTTTGGAGAAAGCGGACCGCATTTATCGCAGTTTTCACCCAGGCGATGCTCTCAGTGCCATGGGGAGGAAAGTGCCCATAGGCCCTGAGAGTCATTCTCTTCTATCGTTCCCCTGTATCTCCCCTAAAGAGATGGAAGCACTGCTTGGTAAGATAAAATCAGGGTCTTCAGACGACCCTCTGAGACCTGACGTTTTTCGAGAATTCCAACAGTGTCTCCTGCCTGAGTGTCTGGAGTTGATTAATCTTTCTTTAACATCAGCGGCGGTTCCAAAGTCCTGGAAGCACGCCAAAGTGGTCCCCCTGCTGAAGAAACCCTCATTAGATGTGTCCAAACCGAAAAATTCCATCCAATTTCGCTTCTTCCGTTCCTGTCTAAAATTACGGAATCTCATGTAAATTCGATCTTAACCCATTATCTGGAAGCTAATTCAATACTGGACACATCCCAGAATGGGTTCCAACCTCGGCATAGTACCGAGTCGGCTTTGCTGACAGTCGTGGAACAGCTACGGACCGCATCAGATGCCGGCAGAACTATAGCGTTAGTTCTGCTGGAATTGAGTGCGGCCTTCGACACGGTCTCCCATGAAATATTGCTCCATCGACTAGAGGAGATCGGGGTCAACAATAACGCCCTTTCTTGGTTTGCATCTTTTTTGATGGATCGGACATTCCAAGTAATCGCTCCTCCTTTTTCTTCCGGCATCCATCCACTGCATTGTGGTGTTCCACAGGGGTCAGCCTTGAGCCCTATGCTATTTAACATTTATGTGAGACCATTGGCATTGATGGCCAAAGCTCGGGTCATCTTCCTGGTGTCATATGCAGATGACACCCAGTTGGTGTTCACCCTTTCCAATACTCCTAGCCAGGATGCGGCAAAATTCAAAGCAGATCTAATGGCCGTCTCGGAATGGATGACGGCAAATTTTCTGCACCTGAATTCGGCCAAATCTGAGATCCTTTTGGTGGGCAAGTACTTCCATCTTTGGGGCGATGAATGGTGGCCTCCCGCTCTTGGAATACCCCCTGTACCTAAACTGGTGGTGAAAAACCTGGGCAGTTTGTTGGATAAAGAACTACATTTGGAGATGCATGCTAAATCAGTGGCTGGGAAATGTTATGGCCTGTTACGAGGTCTAAAACCTATACTTGTTTTTTTCGATTCTCAAACGCGGCAGTTGATTATTCAAGCCTCTGTCCTGGCCTGATTGGACTACTGTAATGTGCTACTCCTGGGGTCCAATAAGTCTGCGATCAATAGACTATAACATGTACAAAACGCTGTGCCATGGGCTATTTTTGCCCTCCCCAAATACTATCATGTCTCCAACCTCCTCCATCGCCTGCATTGGCTACCCCTTGAAAAAAGAGTGCGTTTGAAAGTACTATGTATTATGCATAAGATTGTCATCGGCATTGGCCCAGGAACCTTGAGTGATTTATGCACTCTCTATGTACCCACACGAGCACTGCGCTCGGCTGACCTGTCTCTTGCTAGAATCCCACGAATACGGAGAGCTAGATCTGGTGGTAGATCCTTTAGGCGGTTGGCAACCGCTCTATGGAACTCCCTCCCCCTTCACATTCGTTGCATCCCTGATCACCTGACCTTTAGAAGGCTGGTTAAGACCTTGCTTTTCCCCCAATGTTAATTTTCCTGCCTGCTACCCTACTCAGGGCTTTGCTCTAGCACTGGGATGCCTCGTTGCTGGGGCAGCCATGCACTCTATAAATATTTTTTACTTAACTTAACTCATGCTCTGCCAGTGGAATGTTCCATGGATGATGTGTTACAGAATGTTGGGAGTCCGAGATGTCAGTTGGGAAGGGCTGCGCAGCATGCTGGCTGCTCCTGGCGGAGTTTTGCACTGGACTTAACCTGTAACTAACTACAAATAAACATAAGAAGATCCTCTACACGTCTGGACTCAGTTACTACAGAAACCAAATGTATGGATGGATTCATTGTTCAATTATAGTGGATAGCACATTTGTCTCCCCGAATCCTCTTTCTCTCAGTTATTTGCCATCTATTTAACAAGGTGTACTCCTGCTCAGTTAATAAGATATAGAATAATGTGACTGCTCCCTACCTGCACAGGTAGGGAACATCAAAAAGCCTACTTTTATCTTGGTCAAAACTCTTCCTCTGTTTCTCGAGTGCTTGTGTGATGCCTGGCAATAACAACACCATCGTAGTTTGATCAGTTTTCTCCTCCTCGCTGCCTGCAGGCTATTTTCTCTCCAGTGACGCCTTTGGTGCTTACAGCGCGTCATAGGGAAAGGTGGTTGCATATTAGCAAAGGTGCTTGGACCGAAATTAGGCTTTAGGTACCAGGGCAGTTTGGTTTATAGCATGACAATGGTGCTGTACATAACTGCATAACGGGGATTCTAGCATGCATGACAATAGTGCTGTACATACCTCTGTAATACAGATTCTACAATGACAATGGCAGTGTGCCTGCCTGGGCAATATGGATGCTGCCATGATTGCCAGTTGTGCTGTACCTGGAAGGGCAATGTGAATAGTTGAATTTCATTAGTTTTTTTGCATACTGTGATAATTTGGATTCTGGCATGAAAGTGATACTGTACATACCTGGCCACGGTTATGTAGACATTCTGGGGTAGGAGATGTTTGTGGTGTGTTTTAGTGCATAGTTTTTTGTAGTTGGTGGTGTTGCTTAATGTGATGTTAGACATGTTTATGGGCATCTTGTCCTAGTAGATGTTTGGTTGAGAATCAGTAATCCGTATTCAGAAAAGGCATGTTTAGGGCGTCCTTTCTAAATAGTGACCTGTTATAGTATGCATCTATTTTTTGTGTGTGAAATCTGATCGCAAAACATTGAAAAGTTACAGACTCTTGACTTGGGGAGGTAACACATTTGCAAAGTGAATGTAAAAAAAAAAAAGAGCTCGTCGGGGAGTAGTCTGTGGTCCAAAGGACCTGATTTTCTGCTTTGGATTAATATTGCTAACGGGCACTCTGACTAACCCCAACGTGCTAGACTATTTCATTGGCTAAGAGAGAACTGTGATTGACATGGTTCCTACTCACAAAGTAATTAGGATTGTTTGAATAAGTAACGTAGTAAACCTCTAGTACTTTTCCTTTAACATACTCCTACACGCCGTTGTGAATTTACCCCAAATCAGGTAAATGAGAATAAAATGGAATGTTCGAGGAGTATTCATTTACAGGTGGTGCAAACAGAAAGGGCTGTGCCCTCTTCCTACTTGCGTTAATGGGAAGTTCCGGGCCGAATTCACAAAAGCATGAAAGAGTACGTAAAAGAGTGTATTAAAAAAATGATGTATACATATTTTTTAATTTATTAATTTTGGGGGGTGGGGAGGTGGGGGGGCGGGGGTTGAATCCCCTCCTGAAGAGAGTATGATTTGCATGCTAGCTCAATCACATGGTACACCCTGTAGCTTGTCTGGAGAATGTTGCCAAGTGTGGTTTTTGTTTCCGGTTGAAATCCTCCGCGTTTCCAGGCTTCGTTCTGTGATTGGATTTTGTGCCTTGGTGATTTGATTCTTGCAAAGTTGGGCCCAATCTGTACTTGTAGGGATGGGCGCTCACTCTAAGGAGCTCGCTCTCATTAGGACTCAGTTCCTCGAGCTGAGTGATAAAGTGTGTAAGAGGATCGACGGGAATGACTTGGCAGCACATTAGAAAGCGTGATTAAAAGAGGGCAGGCTGAAACCAGGCTCATGTCAGTCGCCTTCCTCTGCAGGATACAGAGGGATTCCTGTTCGAACGTGATACTGATTGCAGCGGGCTTGGTACGAAAATACTTGTCAAAACGGTTTCCTTTGCTCAGTTTGCTCTTCTGTGCTATGCTGGTCTTTTGTGTGCAGGGTGACGCCCTCTAGGTTCCGTAGTATGTGTGGCTTGATGTATTGCTGACAGCATTATACAAGTTATTTACTCAAATGTGCCACAACCAGGAGACTATGGGACATTACCACCTTGGTGTTTCAAAATGTACCACAAACTCTATGGGAACGACTTCCCTTATCAGGTCTGAAACCTGTGTGTGCCTAATTCCTACATTCCTGGAAAGATGAGTTTATAGACTTGTTCAGCCCTATGTCACTGTTTAGTGCTACCTACATTGCCTTCCATCACTCTCCTCCCCTTTTATGCCGCATTCTTGCAAATCAAATCCTTAACAAAATTCAAGCTTAAATAATATCTACTCTCCTTTTGTTATCCGAATCACTGGGAGTGAACACTGACATTAGTATGCACATTAGAGAAAGTCATTTTGCCATGTATGTAGCACATACTACTAACTGTATTGTCTGGCTCACTGTCACAGTATTGCGGTAAACAATCTCTTTGTCAAAAATATTGGGTTTAAAAATATCTTTTACCGCAATATCGTGCTCCTATACTTATAATGGTATGTATAAAAATATTGGATTTTTTTTGTTTACACCAATATCATCTAAAAATAGACAAAATATTGCTTTTTAAAATAAATTGGGTATGAATTAGTAAATGTTAATTATTTTAATGTATAAATGTAGCATAATGTAAATAAAATATATTCCACTAATATTTAATTCTATATGTAAATATATACTTATATAAACATACAAAACTCATGTGTGTGTATTTGTGTGTGTGTGTTTGTGCCAATATAAATATAACATGTATTTTACATTATATTTTACAAATATTTTACATTTATCAATATGAAAATATATATTTATAAACATGTTTTAATGTAGTGATAAATGTAAAATATTAATAAGATTAGTATATAATGTAAAATAAATATTTTATTGATAATGTTACAGTATATATATATATATATATATATATATATATATATATATATATATATATATATATATATATATATATATAAGAAATTCACTGAAAAAAACAAAGGTTACAGTGACGTTATAGTTTGGAAACAGCATTAAAAGCCAGTCAATATTCATTGAAAAAACCAAAGGTTACAGGGACGTTATAGTTAGGACATAGAATTTAAAAAAACCTTCGAAATTCACAAAAAAATCCAAAGGTTGCAGGGACGTTATAGTTAGGTTCAGATTTTACACACACAAAACCACAGAAATTCAGCAGGTATAGTTATAGTTACCTGAAGTAACTATAACTTGTGCCCTAAGGTAACTAAACTCGCACCGCGTCATGCACAGTTTGCTCATCAATAATTTTATAGCATATGGTGTTTTGGTACTATTAATCATGTCAAAGAAGATATCATGAGCAATTTAATATGTGGGGTAATTAGCAACGCATGGTGAGGGACCTCATCTCCTGGTTCCCATTCTAAAGAGAAAGGGGGCACACAGTCCTCCTCCCTGGGCCAGTTTTGGTCCTAGGGGCCCATTCCCCAGTGCCCAGCACATTTTGTAGGGGAGGGGGGCATGTGTCCCCCTCCCTGGGACTTTTTGGCCCCCGAAAAGCCCATCCCATGGGACCCACCATTATATTTATGTCGGTAGGGGGGCATGCAGCCCCTCCCCAGTCCGATTTTGGCTGCAGGGACACCATCCTCAAGGGCCTGGCCTTCCTGAAATGTGGGAGGGGGCACAAGACCACCCTCCCAAGGCTGATTTCATCCCCGGGGCTCAGAAAATTACTAAAGGCAGAGCGGGTCATGCAGCCCCCCCTCCCTGGGCTGTTTCAGTCCTGTGGACCCCATCCCCTGAGACCCAACCAACAAAGGCACCCACTATATCCTTGTTGGGGTCCACTGGGAGCCCCAAGGCCTCCGGGGCCCAGCCGGCTCTTCGCCTCCAGCTGGAGCAAAAAATGCTGCTACCTGTTGGCGGGTGCAATATTCAGATCTGTTTCCTTGCCTGCATCACTGCAAGCAGGGAAACAGATCTTAAGCCCACTCCCAGCTAGCTGAAGCATTTTTAAAACTCCCGCTAGCTGGGAGCGGACTTCATTTTTGCTCTCACTCAGCGGGAGCTTTGAAATTGCTCCCAACAAGCGAAAGTAAACACAGGTTTCCCAGCCCACGCCAGTGCACTCAAGGAAAGAGCTATGTTCCAGGGTGGGCATCCAGGGACTTAAGCAGGATCCAGCCCTGGGGGCTGGGGTGTCCAGGATCATTAATGGCTCTGGGACAGGGGCTCACGCCCCCCTCCCTTTCCATATTCTAGCCGAGCCTGGGGGAAGGAATCCCCGGACCTGAAATTGGCGCAGAGTAGCTGTGTGCCCCCCCTCACCCTGTTTAACTTGAGCCGGACCCCAGGGTCCCCATCCCAGGAGGCGGGCCGCATGAATCCTCAATTTCAAAAAGGCCAAGCCCTTGGAGATGGAGTCCCCCGGGGCTAAAATCAGCCCGGGGAGGGTGGCCACACGGCCTCCTTCCCCTTTCTATTTATGGGCCTGGGCCTCGTGGGATGGTGTCCATGGGGCCGAAAGAGGCCCGGGGAGTGAGGCTGCATGTGTCGCCTTCCCCATATCTTTATTATTGTTATAAATTGCTCCCTCGGACCTGGCCCACCTGAGGACAAAAAAAAAACAAGTGTGGGAGACCCAAGAACACATTTACCAAAAAACTATAAACATTTGAATAAATGTATACAATTATTGGAGGCTATGGGCCTTATCATGAGTTTGGCGGTGTCGGAGAGGGACCTCCCCGCTACCGCACCACCAAACCCATGTTTGAACCGCCAGTCAGATTACAATTTTTCTCCTGTCTGGAGGGCTGTTCTTTGGCGTTCCCACAGCGGTTCCTATGAAATAGGCACCACAATGGGAACATCAAAATCAGTACCTGCACGGCATAGACTGCTACAGTCCATGCCTTGCAGGTACTGGGGTGCATGCACACAGGTTGGCACAACATGTGCCTCCATGCATGCAACCCATGTTGCAGAGGCCCAAGTGGACCCTTCAGGCCCCCTTTCTTTCCTCACTACCACACCTTTCATGGTAGTCGCACCACAGTTAAAAGGGTGGTGGTGAGGAAACTCGTAATATGCTAGGTGGAACCGCAGCGGCCCTGCCAAACATATTGAGGCCTCAAGACTGCCATGCCACCGCAAGGGATCTCAGGCAGTTGCTGCATTGCAGCATTGTGATTGACTGCGGGGAGTGTGGGAGCCCTGGTGCTTCAATTAATAACATTTATAAAAACTATAGTAACACAAGAAAATAATATATCAACTAAAACACATTAACAATTTCAAAACGATCTTTTTAGCCACTATATTAGTGAAAACCATATTAAAAGTAAACATTATTTACAACAATATTTTCCTCAAAAAACGATATTCTTGTCAATGAAATTTCTACATCACAATATTTGTGCATCACAATGTTTAATTTTTGTATCTCTGTTTCCTGCTATTTTTCCATCCTATATAGGTCAGTCAAACATGACCGCAATACACAAGTGTTTATAATTGTGATGCACATCCTAAGGGGTCCATAGAGCTGAGGTATGATTTGGATGGATACATCTAACTGCAGATTTCTCACCTTTAGAAAATACCCAAGTGCTAGACTGGATCCGTAAGATTTAAACAGCATTGCTCCTGTGTGCCAGTAGGTGGTGCCATGTGGCTCCATGTTGATGTCTGTCCACTCCTGAAGTAACAATGGAGCTGGATATAAGCACCACCCCTACACTTTGATGTCAGCTCCTTTCTTTACTTGCAAATCCAGAGCTCACTCGCTATTTTTTTCCTTGTCAGTTGCTAAGTGTTTTCTTGCAAGATTCTTTTTTCCAGTGTACAAGGGAAGAATGTCCTCTTTTAAAACTACACGGCTTAAGCCTTGAAGGGGCTGTCGCAAACAGATGTCTGAGACAGATCACCATGATCTGGTGTTCATGTCTGGGTTCGGAGTACGTCTCCAAGTCATGCTGTCAGGAGTGCGACCTTATGAACCTGAGGCAATCCAGCAACCTGAAGTAAAAAAGTACATCGCTGAACACCATAAGAAGCCTCGGAAGTCCTGCTCCTTCTTGAAGCCAAGTACACAGAGCCATTCCTGTTCTCAAGGCAATTCCCATGACAGGTCTTCCAGTAAACCAAAGCAGAAGCAAAAGAAGGAGAAGAGAGCTTCATCTCAGTTGCATCACTCTCAGCCTGAAATGGCATGAAGACGTCAGCATGCCTCACGGTCTTGCTCCCCATCTCCCGCTGAGACAGTTCTGCACCTAATCATGATGCACCTCATATTGCTGGGTCCATTTGCTAAGTACAAACAGATTGAGCCCTTTAGGGAAGTCATGTTGCAAACTTTAATTAACCTTATGGCTCCCTCCGGCATGTTTTTAGGCCCCAAGTATGCAGGAGGTCTCCACTCGGATCGCTGGTGGGTTCACTCTCGACACCATTGGACTTGCAGAACCTGCTGTGGGTTTCCACTCGGACACTAGAGCCAAATTTCATTTGGGCATTAAAATCTATGCCAGTCCTTCTTGCTTCAAAAACTGACACCGAATGAGGTCCTCTCTGACTCCGAGCTGAATCCATTTTGGCCCTGATGGAGGTAGCGCCTCAGCGCCATAGTGACACACCTGGCCCTCATTAAATCTGACTCAAATAGAACAATGCCTTTGCTGCAGATCTGTACCCCAGCGCTCCAGCAGCTTTTCTATTTGGACTCTGCTGAGAATCAACCATTCTTTGGGGATGATAATGCAGATGAGCAAGACTATTTTTCCCAACACTCTGATAATAACAGAGTTTTCATGAACTTGCAGGAGGCCAGTGGGTTGGACAGTTCCCAAGACTGGGTTGTGCTCTCCCCATAGACCACTAACAGAAGAGTGCTTTCTTTTGCCATGGTAATGTTGAATTATTTTTAATTTATTAAAATAATTTATTTATATGTTTTGTTTCAAATAATTACTTTATGTATTTTATGGATTATGGCATGTATTCAGGTTTTTATGGGTATAGTTGTTTTAAAAATGTATACTGATGAATAACATTTAATATCTAAAATTTTGAAAGGCAGGTATATTTGCTTACATGTGTTCAAGTCAAAAAAGTCAAGTCAAAAAGGCTTTATTTCGATAAAAATTATCATAAAAGCATCACAATTTAAAAATTTACAGAGAAATTTGATTATAAGTTCATCTAAAAGTATACCTTTTCAGTAAAAATAAATAAATACATCATCATATTAAAAGGGATTAAACAAGTGTTTTTAGCCTTTTACTTCTAATGGCCCATGCCCATGCTAAAATTTTTGCCAGAACACAAGCATAAAAAGGGCGGGAGTCCGACATTAAAATGCGCAATGCTTCAACATGGTGCCTAGTTCCCAACAAGCGACACAAATGCTTTAGCCATCTGCTTCTTGGGTGAGCATACTCCTTACATTCAAATAGAAAGTGTGCCACAGTCTCTTCTCTGGACGTGCAAAATGGGCAGAGATCAGTGATCTGATCATTGGATTTCCACCGAGAGGTAAACGCACGCAGAGGAAGAGAACCAGTTCTAAATTTGAAGTAGAGGGACCTATCAAAGGGTCTTTCGATGATATCTAGGTATGGTTCCCGGAAAGGTAAGTCCTTGAATTTCAGGAAGTCCTCCGTGAGGCTGCCCAAGGCGTTATTAGTATTCCGCTGGGTCGCGATCCAGTTCCAAAATAATTTCTTCAAGAATGCTTTCGGAGGTGAGGACCTATTCTCCCAGGCTTCACTTAGACCCAAATCACATAAAAGGGCTTTCAAGTCTCGCAGCCATTTTATCTTGTGCCACCCAGGGGATGACATTACTTCGGAAAGGCCCTTTGCATATTTTGCCAGTTCAGGGACTCTCCACAACCTGGCCCATAAGAGTAGTGGGCGAAGTTTTGCTAGATCGCTAATGGGTTGGCAACCCAAATCTAACAGCAACGGGATCATTGGAGTGCCCTGAGGAAGTGACATAATCGCTCTATAGAACTTCCTCTCAGATCTAATTAACTCACTGATATTATATGAGCCCCAGAGTTCGGCCCCATAGAGAGCAGAACTGACTCCCCTAGCAGCATAGATTTCAATGACAGGGGCAATAGGTCTAGATGCACAGGCGCGCTGCTCTTTCAAAAGTGCCCCTGTTACCCTCTTGTGTGCTAGTAACATTTTGCTTAGATGGGGAGCCCACTGCATATTATGTGACAATCGAATTCCCAAGTAGTCAAATACATCCACCCTCCCCAAGGGTATAGCGTTCAATTGTGGGGAACGAACAGATTTTTTTGGGGGGGGGTTCATCACCAGGAACTTGGTTTTTTCAGTATTGATAATCAAGCCCCTTTGTACACAAAAATGCTGGAAGTTGTTAAGCAATTTTTGGAGGCCCATCGGGGATTTAGACAGTAAGAGCGTGTCATCCGCAAAGAGGAGGGTCGGTATGCGCTCACCCGCCAGGGAAGGTTCATCTGATGGGTCTTTCAACAGATGCTCGACCACTCCGTTGACATATAGTGAAAAAAGGGTGGGAGCAAGAACACATCCCTGACGGACCCCTCTCTCAACCGGAATTCTACTAGTCTTCTCGCCTTCTGGTCCCCATCTAATCTGGGCAAAAGTGTCTTCATGGAGTCTTACAATTAATCGTAAAATATAATGGGGTAACCCCATGTCACCAAGCACTCTCCAAAGACTCAGCCTAGGGACGAGGTCAAAGGCAGTCTTCAGGTCAATAAACGCAAGATAAAGACTGCCTTTGCCTATGACCACCACCTTCCAATATATTAAGAGAAGTCTGAATGCTTGTTCTATTGTGCCAGTGCCTGCTCTGAAGCCTGCCTGGTAGTCGGAATGGATGTTATTATCTCTAATCCATTGTGATATTCTAAGCAGCAATACTTTACCGACCACCTTTTGAGTTATGTCCAGCAGGCTTATGGGTCTATAGTTAGCTGGGTCGTCCCTCGCCCCTTTTTTAAAGATGGGTACGACCTCAGCCCCTTTCCAGGATGAGGGGATTCGAGCACCCTTGGAAATTGCAATAAGCAAGCAGTGAATAATTTTAGCCCATTTCGGGACATCAGAGCGTAACAGATCGCCGGGGATACCATCTGGCCCCGCCGCCTTTTGGGGCTTAATGGTACTAATGGCATGCTCTATTTCTTTTATGGAGAAGGTGGAATCAAAGTTTAATAGGTCTAACTCCCAATCCTTTTGTGCTGGAGTGATATCAGTTATATCAGTAACATGCTCAGCTCTTCTTATTTGGGAGTCACAATTTACTGAAGACACCTTCCTTTCCTGGTCATCCTTGGGAGTGCCAATAATAGTGTTGTTAGAAGGGGAAGAGTACAGCTTAGCAAAGTGGTTGACCCAGACTTGACTAGAGATATTACAAGTTATAAGGTCAGAGTCTGGTCTTTTTTTTTTCCTGATTATGTCCCAGAAGCGCCTTGGATCTTTCCCTTGGCTTGCCTCTTTTAGAGAGCACCAAAAATCTTCTTCCCAGTCCTTCTTAGCACTAACTAGTAGTTGTTTGTAGTTGTTTCTAGCTCGTTGTATAGCTACTTGGGATTTGCTTCTTATAGCCCCAATCAAGAGAGTTTTTGCGTGCCTACAAGCCGATGTGTACCATTCGCATGTCCCTCTTGGGTTTCGAATTACCACATTTTTAGAAGAGGACTCCCTTTTCAGGAATACATTCCCAATTATCGTGAGTGCTTCCTCGAAAACAGATGTAGCTTTTTCAGGATTAGACAAAGCCAAATCAAAACTGTCCAACTTCGTCTGTGAGGCTAAAAGGACAGTATTTATAGTATTGAGTTTGGTCTCGTCTACTGATACTATATTCCACTTTAAACGTCTCCCACATGCGGAGACTGAAACGTTCTGGGTTAGTTTGGAAGGGTTTTTAATGAGATTACTAATCCAAGGATTTTTAAGGGATAGGGAAAGTGAGTTGTGGTCACTATCAACTGAGGGTAAAACTACCATTTCCTGTACCAAACCCCAAAGTTTAAAATCTAACAAGATGTAGTCGATCCTTGAGGTGTGATTAATTCTGTTATATGTGACGGCACCCATGGTGTCTGAGGTTGTGCGGCCATTTGTGGCTCGTAAGCCAAACTCCAGCGAAAGGGCATTGAGCTGGATCGCGCATTGGGACCATTTTTTGATCGGGGGGATTGTTAGAGCAGGAATTCCCCATCTAGCATCGTCCTCACCCAAGTCAAAGGTGTCACCCAACTGTAGTGGCTCATAGGTGCAGTTAAAGTCACCCGCCACCAGGACTTGAGCACCAGCTGTGTGTTCTCTAAGCTCCGTTTCTAGGATTGCCACTATCGGGGACATAGACCCATGTTTGGTACCTCTAACATATATGTTATACAGGTCAAGCTTTAAGCCTCTACTGGGGCCTCTCAAGGATATTCCTAGAATATCAGGGCTATTGATTTGTTTAGGTTTTATATTACAATTTAAGTCAATGCTTACCCAGATAAGAAGGCCTCCCGAAGGGCGACCCTTCCCGTTTCTTGGTGGCACTGCTGGAACAAAATGCGTAGTATAGCCAACTCGATATAGAGGATCCAGACTCCAAGTCTCTTGGAATAAGCAAATCTCATGGTTCCCCACTAGAACATTCCAGTCAGGGATGCTCAATTTCCTTTGGATGCCAGCCAAGTTCCAGCTAAGAATCTTGAGGCTACCCATAGGATCGTGGGCAGTCTTAATACCGGTGCCTAAGTGGTCAAAAGAGGACGGGAATACGGCTGGTTGACTAGGTTCAGCAGGAGTAGAAAACTGGGCATCAATAAGCCCTAGATGAGAAGAAGGGGAGGAACATAGAACTACAGGTTGCAAGATTGCTTGATTAATAGTTTGGGAAAACGGAGGTTTATGACAATTTTCCTTAATTGTAAAACTTTCAAAAGGTTGTGAAAGTTTGGGGCTAAATTGATTAATGCCCTCAAGTCCGTATCCTAATCGCTGTGGTGGTCAATCCACTGCTTCCAAACAACTAAATCTATTGGTAACTGGAGCACCTTTCCAGCCTACAGGGGGGGCTATATTTCTAGCTTCCTGTACATACCAATCGTCCCATTCCTTTCTACTGCCACGCGTACTGATATGGGGCCGGTTGCTAGCCAGGTTATCAAGATACCTATTTGTAGGAGGGTAAAAGAAAGAGAGCCTTTTTATTTCTATGCCATCAGTCTTATCCCACATACCTCTATGGCAAATATAGTCAACCGTACGTGGATCATCAAAGTTAACTATGACACAATCTCCCCGGATCGATTTCATCTCATTACCTAGCCAGGGTACCCTACGCACCATTAAGATCTTACTACGACAGTGTGCTGGGAGCGGTCTGTTAGTGGAGAGCCAATGGAGTGCCTTATTTTTTAAGGACAGTGTCGGTTCCTCAGTGTTTCGATTTAGCTTAGGGACCCCGGTCAGAATTGCAACATATGGGCCTGCTTCAGGTGGTAAATGGATATGGAGCCCTCTAGAATCTATACTCTCGGTATTAGGGAGCAAGGGGGCTACTTGTTTAGCAGGTGCAGATTCCATGGTAGAACTAGTGGGATGGGCAGCAAGTTCGCATGGTTGATTGCCCTTTTTCAATAGAGCAGGGGGAGACTTTGGACTTAAATTAGGGCCAATAGGGGTAATAGTAGGCGCTTTCGGCCCTGCCGTTAAGTTTATATTGGCTATTTTTGGTTGGCCTGGGTGGACTGAGACAACCTTCGTCTGGATCATACATGATGCTTTCAGGGAAGCTATTTGCTTTTCTATGTTAGAGAGTGAAAGTTGTAAGGGCTGCAGATGTGCCTTAATGAGTTCACCCAGCCGAAGTAGTAATTGGTTATTTATCTCACAAACTTTACAACCCTCACCAGAGCTATCCAACCTGCTAGAATTATTACGAGTCGCAGAGCATGGAGTCGTATCAGCTACAGCTTTGATAGAAGTGCTCTGAGGTAGTGCACTCTTAGTGGGCTTAAGAGCGGTTGGTTTTTTTTTAGTAAGTTTATATTTATTCACTACCTTGGCCTTCTTCCGTTTGGGTACAGCGCCCTCCCTCTTCCCTCTTAACTGCTCAATAGTCAATACCTCCTGTCTTGAACTCATAATTGGTGGCAGGATCTTCTCAGGCAACTCGCTTAGTTGTGTGTCCGAGAGTGCCAGTGATACTGAAAGATCAACCACGTTTGGGACACCATGTAATTCCACTGGGACTTCAATTAGGGGCCTAGTTTCCCCGTGGCTAGTAGGTGTTTTGGCTAATGCCAGAAGGCCTAAGGAGGAACGTCTAGCTAAGGCCAGATCCTGGGACACCCTGCGTTCCAAAAGAGACATACCCTGATTAATTGCCTCGTTGGCCCTAGTAATATATTGGTCAATTGGGCCAATTGCGTTAGTAACCCCTGGTATGGTTTTAGTCTTGCTACCTCTAGTCATCATGACAGTGCTAGTGTGCTCAAACACACCCACTCAATCGATTTCAGATGTATCAGATGATCAACAGTGGGACAGAAGATTTTCAACAGCAGATATACAGGGGGTGGCCCAGTCCAGTCTTACCCGGGCTTAAACGGGCCCGCCCTTTGCCCGGGCTTAGCCCGGCGTCGCCCGCGCGCGTCCCGCGACGCGGAGGGAGCCGTGAACTTTTAAGCGCCTCCGGGCGCGTTGGCGGCGTCAGCGGCCGCAAGGGATTCTGGGGGCTGTAGTCTCCCCCCGCTCTCGTCCGCGATGTAAAGTGGCGGCGGCGGGGGAGACACGCAGCAGAAGGGAGCCCAGGAGCTGCGGCGGCGATGACAGAATGCAGAGTAGCAGTTTGCCCCAACAGGTAGGCAGGTGTCTTCCAAGTTAGGCTTCCCGCTCCCCCGAGGGAGCCGTGAACTTTTAAGCGCCTCCGGGCGCGTTGGCGGCGTCAGCGGCCGCAAGGGATTCTGGGGGCTGTAGTCTCCCCCCGCTCTCGTCCGCGATGTAAAGTGGCGGCGGCGGGGGAGACACGCAGCAGAAGGGAGCCCAGGAGCTGCGGCGGCGATGACAGAATGCAGAGTAGCAGTTTGCCCCAACAGGTAGGCAGGTGTCTTCCAAGTTAGGCTCTGCCCAGGCCAGTCTTTAAAACCGACTCAGGGCCCCCTTTTCTTGAGTTTCTCAGAATATTTAAATGAGAAAGTGGTGCATGGGATCAGAGAGCAGTCACAGCAGACATGGCAACAGCATGGACAGGGGATCAGTGATCACCACAGATGGGAGGTCATGAAGCAAGAATCCCTTTTCACAGCAATACCAGGGAGATATGCAAACAGTAGCTACAAGCAGGCTATCAACTCAGAGGGCACACGGAAACGGAGCAAACAAATCAGGGAGAAGTCCGTGCATGCTTACATGTGTTATTGTAACGCCCTGAACGTCTCAGGATCGTTTAACAGACACGACAATGAGGACGCAACCACTTGTGAAGGGTTAGTTCTTTTAATGAAGGCAAATAAAATACAACGAACAAACAAAGGTTATAGTCACTGGAATCCTCCAGGCTAAGTACGTTACCAGCCCACAGCACGGATGGTCCTAACCGTCCTCTGCATATACGCCGATCCCGGCGTATGCCAACAGAGGGCAGAAATGAAATGGCCGACAATGCCAATCGGTAGGCTGTGAGGGGCACGAAGAGTGTTGGGGAGAATCGAGGAGTCAGGGAAACACCCAGCCGGGGTCTCTACCTGAAGGGAGCAGCCGCTCAACCTCTTCCTCAGACTGCACCGGGACGCGGAGTCACCTCCTGGTGATGCGTCACCGATACCCCAATCACAAGCAAGAAGACTGAACCGAGAGCAGCCGCTCGATCGATCCTGTGGACTTCCGAGTCTGTAACGCGGCAAACACCTCCTGGTGTGCGTTACAGCTGGCAGTCCCTGTGTCTCTGGTCGGGCTGGGAGTTACGACTCCAACCAGCAAAAGCGCCCCTGCGCTTGGACTCAGCCGAGTCAAAAAGCGAAGCTCAATGGTTGACCGGTAGAGCTTCCGGGTCCTTCACAGGTGACGATGGGGCAGACACGGCCCAGGGAGTAACGACTCGACCTACCTCCGTTCTTGCCTTACTGGAGCACCACTCCGGAACACTGCTCTTCACGAAGCAGGTACGTCGGTGTAAACACAATATCCGACAGCCTTGTACCTCCCGGTTCCTCCCTTTATAGGGCGTGTTTTCCTTGAGTTATGTAACAGCTCTCCTGTTTACATAAGGGCGTGTTTCCCTTGAGTTATGTAACAGCTCTCCTGTTTACATAAGGGCGTGTTTCCCTTGAGTTATGTAACAGCTCTCCTGTTTACATAAGGGCGTGTTTCCCTTGTATGACAGGAATTCTTGATAGTACATCCTCCCTCTCAGCGGCTCCCCACGGGTCCAGCGCTGGCAGGAAAACGCCGATGGAACAAGGAGACCAAGCGCGGAGCATGAACCCCTTCAGCCGGTTCCCATGAATGCTCCTCCGGGCCATAGCCTTTCCACGCAACCAGGTACCACAGCTTCCCCCTGCGCCATTTGGACGCCCGTATGCCCGACACTTCATACTCCACCTCCGACTCCACGCATACCGGCCTAGGTGTCTCAGACGGCTTGGAGGGTGCTGGTTTGAGCAATGATACATGAAAGACAGGGTGTATCCGCAATGACTGGGGCAAGCACACCTTCACGTTCACGGGACCCATACACTTGGTAATTCGATAGGGGCCCATGTACTTGGGATGGAACACACTGTCCTTTCGAAACCTCATGTTTCTTGTGGATATCCAGACGTAGTCTCCAGTGCGGTACAGTGGCCCGGGCCTTCTCTTCCTGTCTGCCGCAGCCTTGTATCTGCTCTTGGCCTATATTAGGACAGCCCTTGAGCTCATCAACGTGTCTTTTATGTGTGCCACCCTGTCCGCTGTGTCGGGAATCCTGTCCTCTCTGAACGGATGTAGAAATGGCAAGAACCTGGGATGTTGGCCATAGTTGCTATAGAACGGAGATGACTGTGTGGAGCTGTGAGTGGCGTTGTTATAGGCTATCTCTGCAACCCATAGCAAGTCGACCCATTCTTCCCTGCCCTGGTCCACAAAACATCGCAGATACTGTTTGAGCGTTTGGTTCAGGCGCTCGGTTTGGCCGTCCGTTTGAGGGTGGTAGCTGGTGGACAGGGCGGTCTTAACATGCAGCGCAGTGCACCAAGTCTTCCAGAATTGCGCAGTAAACTGCGACCCCCGGTCCGACACGATCACCCCAGGTAATCCATGCAGTCGTACCACATTCTTTAGGAGTAGTGACGCCAATTCCCCGGCCGTAGGGACTCTCTTGCAGGGGATGAAGTGCCCCATTTTCGTCAAGTAATCCACCACCACCAGTATTGCCGTCATCCCCTGGTCTACCGGTAGGCCCACCACGAAGTCCAGTGATATGCTATCCCATGGTCTATCCGGGGTCGGAAGTGGATGTAAGAGCCCTTGGGTTCGGCCATGGCCGGCCTTCATGGTAGCACACGTAGGACACTCCTGTCCCCACCTCCTGACATCCACTCTCATGGTTGGCCACCAGAAATGCCGTCCCATGCTAGCCACCGTTTTTTCAAAGCCCAAATGACCTGCGCATGGAGAGTCATGGCACCAGATGAATGCTTGTTTCCTTAGCCTAGGTGTGGGTATCAATAGGCACCTGCCCTTCAGGGGTATCCCGTCCTTCAGCTGCCATTCTCTGTGACTGAGGAGCCACCTCCGCCATGCGAATGACCTGATCCCTCTCTTTATTCCCCTCAGGAAAGTATCCGGTTGGATAACCCCCAATACCATCCTCGGGGAAATGATGGAATGCTCGGTCGCAGGCAATGGTTCCTTAACTGCAGATTGACGGGACAGGGCGTCCGCCTTC
Source organism: Triturus cristatus (assembly GCF_964204655.1). Classification (NCBI taxonomy): domain Eukaryota; kingdom Metazoa; phylum Chordata; class Amphibia; order Caudata; family Salamandridae; genus Triturus; species Triturus cristatus. The sequence continues at coordinate 409,428,627 of NC_140585.1, read as the reverse complement.
CGGTTTTCCGTCCCCGGCCGATATGTGATGCGGAAGTTGAACCCCGCAAAGAAGATCATCCACCGCAGCTGTCTGGGAGAAAGGTGTCTTGTGGCCGTCATGAACTGTAGGTTCCGATGGTCCGTGTACACCGATACCACATGTCTTGCCCCCATCAACCAATGCCTCCATTCGGTGAAGGCGTCCTTGATTGCGAGAAGCTCCTTCTCCGCAATATGGTAGTTGCGTTCGGCGTCGTTGAGTTTGCGGGACATTTACGCAACGGGATGAAGCACCCCTGTGTCGTGGTTGCGTTGGGACAAGATAGCCCCCAGCGCCACATCCGACGCGTCCGCTTCCACCACGTAGGGGAGATCCGGATCGGGGTGAGCCAACACCGGCGCCTTACCAAAGGCGCTTTTCAGGGCCTCAAAGGCCTTGTTCGCTTCAGGGGACCAGACAAACTCCTTGGACTTCCTCAGTAGCTGTGTGATTGGGGCCACCACTCCTGAAAATCCATCTATAAACCGCCTGTAAAAGTTGGCGAAGCCAATGAAACTTTGGACGTCCTTCACGCTTTGGGGCACCGGCCATTCTTTCACCGCCTTGATCTTTCGTTCTGCCATCTCCTGTCCCTCTGGACTCAGCATCACTCCGAGGAATTCCACGGATGTGACGTGGAAGTCACACTTGCTGAGTTTACAAAACAGCATGTTTTCCCTCAGCTTTTGGAGCACAGCTTTGACGTGGTGTACGTGCTCCTCCACACTGGACGAATAGATGAGGATGTCGTCGATATATACGACCACGTAGATATCCAACTCCTCTCTGAATACCTCATTCAAAAAGTACTGAAAGGCTGCCGGGGCGTTGCACAGACCGAACGGCATGACGAGGTACTCAAAAAGGCCGAACCTGGTCTTAAAGGCGGTCTTCCACTCATCTCCGTCCCTCATGCGCACCAGATGGTATGCCCCTTTCAAATCCAACTTGGTGTAGATATGAGCTTTCTTGACCTGTTCCAGAAGTACACTGATGAGAGGCAAGGGGTACCGATTTTTTATGGTTATCGCATTCAATGCCCTAAAGTCCACACAGGCTCTCAGCTCCCCATTAGCCTTCGGGATGAAGAAGAGTGGCGAGGCGGCCGGAGACTTGGACGGGCGGATGAATCCTAGCTTGAGGAGTTTATCCAGGTACCCCCGGAGATGCACGTTTTCAGGCTCCGTCAGGGCATACAGCCTGCCGCTGGGAACGCTGGCCCCTGGCACCAGGTCGATCTGGCAGTCAAACTGTCTATGTGGTGGTAGCACTTCCGCCTTCACCTCATCAAATACATCCTCAAAACTGTGATAAGCCTGGGGGAGAGCCACATCTTTTTCTGCCGCTGTAGCCACCGTCTGACTCCCGCTCTCATCTGCGTCAAGGGATTCCGTTCTTATTCCACAATGCAGGATGCAATACGGTGACGTCATTTCGATGCGATGTGTTGGCCAATCCACAAAGGGGTTGTGTTTCTGTAGCCACGGCAATCCCAATATGACGCCATATTGGGGCGCTCGGATGATGTTAAAATCGATTTGTTCCAAATGGTTCCTCCCATATCTCATCGGAAGGACCCCCGTGTGCTGTCCGATGGGCCCCGTCACCAATCGCCTTCCGTCTACCGCATAGACGTCTTCGGGTACTGCTTTGGGAAGAAGCACTAGCCCTAGCCTGCATGCCTCGTTGTGGTCCATAAACATGCCAGTGGCCCCTGAATCCACCATGGCCACAACGGGTATCCACTGGTCATGCACTCCCACGTGCACCGTGATAAACAGGTGTCGTTGTCCCTTAGTGACCGAGTTAGAAAGTGAAGGGATGGATGAGTGACTCCGAGATGCCCCTTCTCTGGTCTTGGAGTCCTCTAGTTTTCCGCCGGTATGTCCACCACGGCTGTTACCGACCGGTTGGCCCGATAACGTGACGTCTTCGGTTTGGCAGGGCATTCACGTACGTAGTGGCCTTTTTTGCCACAATATAGGCACAATCCTTGTTTACGGCGTGACTCTTTCTCCGTGGCTGTGAGGCTCGCTCGTATTGCGCTGATGTCCATGGGTTCTCCCTTGGATGCGGTGGAAGTTTCAGGACTTCCCACCGTCACATAGGATGGAAGGGATTTTCCTTTTCTCCCATGATCCCCCTTTCTTTCACTTAGCCTATGTTCCAGCCGTAATACCAGGTTGATAAGGCCCTCACATGTCTTGGGTTGAGGGTCAATATGAGCCACGGCGTCCTTGAGCTCATCGCACAGCCCTTGATGGAGGAGCGCCGTCTGTTTAGCAACAGGCCACTTGGTTTCCGCAACCAGCCTTCGGAACGCGTTGAGATACTGCACCAGGTCGTTGGATCCCTGTCTCAACTCAAGCATTTCACGGTCCGCCGTGTACGAGTCAGCCCTTCTGTCGAATACCTTCAGGAATTCCTCGCGAAAAGCACCCCAATCACATAAGAGGGGGTCGTCCCTGCTCACCAGAGGTACGGCCCATTGTGCCGCGTTTCCAGCCAAATAGGATATAAGGAAAGCCACACGAGCCTGACTCGTGGGGAACGCCTTTGGTTTGCACGATAAATGTAGCGCCACTTGTGTGAGGAATACCTGCACTGTGTTAGGATCCCCACTGTACCTCTCTGGTGTTGCCAAGGGGATGGCTACCGGCATTTCCACTACTACCGCAGGGGTCTGGTTCGTGAGGGAGGTGCTGGGCGTGAGCGGGTCCAATTGGATAGCATCCAGTCTGGCTTTTACATCGGCTGTTTCTTGCCTAGAGGCAGCCACTTCAACTTGCATGGCCGCTAAAGCAGCCAGCACATCATCAAGTGTTGCCATGTCTGTTATCGACCGGGAGACAGTTAGTGTTATTAAGGTCGGATATTTTGTAACGCCCTGAACGTCTCAGGATCGTTTAACAGACACGACAATGAGGACGCAACCACTTGTGAAGGGTTAGTTCTTTTAATGAAGGCAAATAAAATACAAAGAACAAACAAAGGTTATAGTCACTGGAATCCTCCAGGCTAAGTACGTTACCAGCCCACAGCACGGATGGTCCTAACCGTCCTCTGCATATACGCCGATCCCGGCGTATGCCAACAGAGGGCAGAAATGAAATGGCCGACAATGCCAATCGGTAGGCTGTGAGGGGCACGAAGAGTGTTGGGGAGAATCGAGGAGTCAGGGAAACACCCAGCCGGGGTCTCTACCTGAAGGGAGCAGCCGCTCAACCTCTTCCTCAGACTGCACCGGGACGCGGAGTCACCTCCTGGTGATGCGTCACCGATACCCCAATCACAAGCAAGAAGACTGAACCGAGAGCAGCCGCTCGATCGATCCTGTGGACTTCCGAGTCTGTAACGCGGCAAACACCTCCTGGTGTGCGTTACAGCTGGCAGTCCCTGTGTCTCTGGTCGGGCTGGGAGTTACGACTCCAACCAGCAAAAGCGCCCCTGCGCTTGGACTCAGCCGAGTCAAAAAGCGAAGCTCAATGGTTGACCGGTAGAGCTTCCGGGTCCTTCACAGGTGACGATGGGGCAGACACGGCCCAGGGAGTAACGACTCGACCTACCTCCGTTCTTGCCTTACTGGAGCACCACTCCGGAACACTGCTCTTCACGAAGCAGGTACGTCGGTGTAAACAGAATATCCGACAGCCTTGTACCTCCCGGTTCCTCCCTTTATAGGGCGTGTTTTCCTTGAGTTATGTAACAGCTCTCCTGTTTACATAAGGGCGTGTTTCCCTTGAGTTATGTAACAGCTCTCCTGTTTACATAAGGGCGTGTTTCCCTTGAGTTATGTAACAGCTCTCCTGTTTACATAAGGGCGTGTTTCCCTTGAGTTATGTAACAGCTCTCCTGTTTACATAAGGGCGTGTTTCCCTTGTATGACAGGAATTCTTGACAGTTATTTTGTATTGTTTTAGAAATGTGGGGTATGTTGAGGGAAGTTTGGGCAGTTAATTTTTGTTAAATAGTTACATTATTATTTTTATTATTATATAAAAATGAAATAATGGTTTTTATTATGATATATTTAAATATTTTCTAAGTTTGTGTGTTTTGGGGGTGAGGTTGAGGAATGCTGTTTATTTTAAACAGTATTAAGGACATTTAAAAGAGTGAGATTCTATTATATTTGTTACATTTTAAAATATATTTTAATGCTGCTTCAACTTTTATATAAAGGCTTTTAAAAGTTTACATTTACATTTATGAAATTATTTTTACACTATTTGGGTTAGTTGTTAGTTGTTATAAACTCCCCAATATATGCACTTTCCCAATTGGGTGTAAGACTAGAGTTAGAATTGTAAATCTGCACACCATGTGTTCACTTTTCACAATATTTGGTAGACTTGAGTTGAAATAGTAAATATACATGTATGTATCCACTTTACTCAGTGGTTGTAGATTGGATTTTGAATGGTATATCTGACGCTGCCCAATGTGCCTTTTCCCCCATGTTTGTTACACTCATTCAGTTAGAATTATTTAACTGATCCTCCCAATGTATTCACTTTGTTCAATGTTTATTAGAATGCAATTATATTAGTAAATCTGACCCCCACTTTAACAATATTTGTATTTCCACAACCTTTTGATTCAAGTTAGGTTGCTACATGTTACTTTATCCTGAAAGTTGTTGAAGATATTTTTAGCATATGTAATATTTATATTTTTTACCAAAGTATTTGTGTAGTTACATTATAATATTTGTGTGCCTCTATATTTTTGTGGACAAACCTTTGTCATACAGCTCAACAAAGCTCTGCTGCATGGAGTTCACTGCCCTATCCAGGAGTTTAGCTGAAAAAGGCAACACTTGTTAGGACCCTCATCCCTCAAATCAGTTTTTTTTAGGGGCAAAGGGATCAGTTATTTTTATAGGACCAACTGGGACAGTGCCTGACTGTATGGAGGTGTTTTTCTTTCAGTTTGTAATAAAGGGAGTGTTGAAATGTTTCTTCTAATACGTTTTGACAGGTTTCATGTTTAATTGCAAGCTCTGAAGCTTGCCCTTTGTCATCTAAATTCTCATATAACTTACAGTTCGAGTTGATAACTTCGTGAGCTGAGGCCAGGTTTTTAGTTGCACCTCACTAGCAATCAATGCCTTTGAACTTTTAGTTGTTAGTACAAGCTCTTCTCATATTTTATTGACTTTTTCCCAAAAATAAGTGATCAATCTATCTACTAAAAATTGTGATGAAAATAATTCATTACAGAGCACACAAAAGGGTTAAACAAGATTCCAGCATTTAAATAGTTCCCTAATGCCAATAGTGCCCATAATTATTTTTGCTGAGCAGAGCTGTTTCATTGGTGACCTAAGTCAATAATTGTAGTTATTCATTATTTTCATATATTCCCTTTTATATTACTGATCATAGTGTCTCCTCAAGATATTAATTTCCCTTGTTGTTTTAAGGATTAGTTTAATTCTTTCGGTTCATTATTGAACTGTTTACACTTTTCATGAATGGGCCTGATATAGATGGCACAACGTGGATTGGGTGAACAGTCTGTCCAATGCTTTCATGATAACCTCATTATCGTATGCAAGACTCATAGCTGGACCATTTAAAATTATTGAAGAATTCCTCTATAAAGAAAATTCCTCATGATTCACCTTTATAATTTATGCATTTACGTTTCCCCAAATTCAATCAACTTTGTGTCTTCTGTGATGTTTAGATTGATTAGTCAACAAAGCAATTTCAGTATCTCAAAGCATTGTGCTTGTAAACTCATGCTTCATTTTTCACCATTTGAGTGGCCAGTGAGAACACCAGTTTTCAGGCTTCTATGACCTCATCTGGTGCTTCTAAGACAGGGTTAGCGGAAGTGACACCACATTACCTTTGACCCTCTTGTTACTAAAAAAGAGACATGGGAACATCACTTCACCTTTGAACCACTTACTGGGAATGACATAATGGAAGTAGATAAACAAGAATCAGATTAATTTCACTACGGCACTTAGAAAGTACCCATTAAATACCATTAACCCAAGCCTACTCAATTTGTTCCAAGGTAATGCCAGAATCCGTGTTCGAGGAATCATGACTAGGATTAAATATGAAACAGCAGACCTGGTAAAATCATGGATGAATGTGGGAAGAGGCTGCAGGCAGAGGCATAATTTAGCTCCCGGTCTCCATCCGCATCCTTCAGCACCTTAAGAGGGGGTGCAAACAGTGAAACCCCAGACAGACTATAGCCTCTGTCAGACCAAGTACTGCAAAATGTGTTCTGTTGTATTTCTTACCTTGTTTTGAAAGTTCCATGACTTTGTTTTAACCTAAAATGCACCTACAGTGGCCTACGTACAGCCGGCATACAAAAATGGCGCCATCACAATGAACATAGCTGTCAAGAGCTAGAATGGTATTCTTTGCACCTTAAATCAGTTTAAATGAACAACCTTCATTGTGGGATTTTCAAGTCTAAACTTATATTAGTAAAAAGTGAAACTACAAATCCTAGAATAAAAACTTCTTTTGCAAAGATATCCAGGACTGGTTGACAATGCCACATGAAATGCCACCCCTTGCAAATCATGTAGAAAAGAAATAGAATTGGCCTGGGAAATAAGTGAAAAACAGAATCTGCCTGAGAAAACATTATTTTGTCAAAGAAAGAGGTCAACCAGACTAACAACTTTTAAATCTGGTTTTCAATAAGTACTCGAGTGACAGAGAGAACAGGGACTGTAAACCAATGGCTAAGCAAAAGGAAATTGTTCCTCACTATCACACCATACATTCAGAGGAGTTAGTTGTCGGACCTGTGCAAAAACTCAAATGTGTGTTTTTGAGCCCACTGAGCTGAGTGAGTCTTCAAGACAGTGCTAACAAATGACTCTGTGTCATCATGGACACTACATTCTAGGCAGCGCTATCCTTGAACAACCTATTGAATTCTTGGACTTGAAAACCTGGTTCATGCAAACTAGACCAATGGTGTCCCTAATGGGAGGCTAATAGGGAACTTTGAGCCCATTCCAGTTGTAGCTTACTGCAAAATCACATGTGTGGCACAGGATGCAAAGCATGCAACTCCACTCTCAGCAATCCCAATGGGTACGTAATAGTGGCTTTACAAACAAGCTGAAAGTTTGTGACCCTTACTTGTCACTGCATCTTTGCACACCTCACAGCGCTTCTCCATGTTTGTGCCTTGAGTGCAGTCCACATTAGCAGCAATACTCAGATTCTGCAGGCCACCCTGATTCCTACTTGGTTGGGAAAGGGAGGCTTTTAGTACATCGCTTGGCAATCCATTTCTTGATCAGGACAAACTGCAACAGTTGCAAGTTGAATAGTGCACAGTCTCTGCATAGCAGTCACAAGCAGCTGCTGTTTTGAAGAAAAATTAAAAACATCCTGCGACCATTGAAAAGATTAAAATCTCCCAGTTCTCCTTTTCGGGGTACTTACTGCCTTTGTGATCTCTGAGGCCAGGCATCTCAAAGGCAGTGACAGCGTTGCACGGGTCAAGCCAGGGGTCACTTCTCCATGCCGTGACAACCCCTAAATGACGCTCATTTGAGTTATCTCCTTTGGTGCCGCTGCCAAATGAAACTCTCATTGCACCTGAAAAGTAGAATGAAGAAACAATTTGACAGGAGAATAACTTGTGGTTGATGCAGGAAATGGAGGACCAACCCTGCACATTGAGCTGGTAGACATCAGATGTTCCAACCACTCCTCACCTTTACGGCACCCAATACTTTGACCAAGCCCATTTCTAAGCAAAGCCAGTGGGAAGAAGGACAAAGGACAATAGCAGGTTGGGGCGGGGGTGCTTAATGCAATGTCAGCCGGTCTCGGTTGTGAAACTGCAACCTCCATAGCCCCACAGGATCACACCCTTTGTAACAAGCAGATAAATTGTGCCAACTGGGATATGCATATCTTGCATATGAGAACAACTAGGCAGTTGGTGTTGCAGTTTTCCTTTACAAAAGCCTGCAATGACAACATCCTATTACACAGGTCTTGAGTTGTACATGGATGATTTTACTAATCATCTTTTCAAGTTCATTAGGAAAACCAGGATATTGGGACAAACACTGAGATATTGAATCTTATTCAGAACAAGATGTTAATGATACTCTGGGAGCAAGGCTGATCCCTCCTTTGAGTGAAGTAGGGTTCCAGACTTTTCTTGCCCCCTCACGGTGTCAACAAGATGATGCAAAAGCATCTAAAACTCCTTTTAGATTCCATTGGAGCACTTCAGCACATTTCTGGACTGGTGAAAAGCCTTGTACCATTGCTGTTGGGACAAGAGGGGCGCGTGTATTTGTCTTTACACGTGTGTGTGTGTGTGTGTGTGTGTGTGCGCATTGTTTAACCCCTTCTAGATCCTTAGAAATCTGGTATTTGTGGTGTGTACTGGTTTTATTGCTATTTTAGAAGTGAAACCAGCCTCACTGCCAGCAATCACTAGCACTGCCCTGCAGCTAATTAATGTCTTCCTTCCACCTGCATAGCTGTAAGCACTTCTAACAAGATAGCACATGACGTTAGGGAAATTAGGCTGAGGGTTTTTCAGATGCAGGCCCTAAAAGGAAACAAGTCAGTGAAATGAAATTTCACAGCGAAAGAGCAGTGACTGATGGAGGACAGATCTGGCCAAAATTGATCCTCAATCCACCATCATCAGAACATAAACTAAAACATATCAGAACCGTAGGTGTGACATGCTTAGAGGGCTCTGGATATACAGTGGGTGGAGCATATAACAACTTTCGGACATACATTTAGGATACAACAGGATGTGAGTCTGTAGAAGCCCTGACACAGCTGATAATTCCAGCATGACACAGGTGGAGTTTTTTTTTCCATTTTAGTTTGGAGAACTGCGTTGATATTTCCTACAGTATGGTTAATATGAAGAGTTACCAAATTTCTATTTTTAAGTGAAGTGCATTCTAAAAGCGTAATAATATTGAAGAAACCCTGTTGTACTTTGCTTTTTTTCCTGTATCTCTGAGTGTATTCGTGACACTGTGCCATGGCTTTACTGTCCCTCCCCCCTGCTTTATGGTCATTCACAGTAAAATCTTTTTCATTTCCCCAAATCTCACAGGCAGAGGTCCAGTTGACTTTGACTTAAGAACTTGTGCTGTTGCATCTGACAGGTGTATGCACAGGGTAAAAAGCCATACAAACTTATCCCAAACAACATGTAGGGCCTTATTATGAGTTTGGTGTTCCTCCTGTCGGCCTGCTACCGCCGTGCTGACAGGAGGACCACCAGTAGTGCACCCATCCGCCGGATTACAAGTGTACTCCATAGAGGGCAGGCGCTGCTGGGGCAGTCTCACGGCGACGGGCTGTTAGGCTCATAGGAGAGCCTAACATGCAGCCTGCCTCCATGACAGCGCCTGCAGCACATTCCTGCAATGTGTGGCATGAATGCCACACCGTGCAGGGATGGAGGTGCAAAACAGGAGGGTAAAACTTGTGCCCCCTCCGCTTGCACCCCCAGGCCCAGATATGGCAGAGGGCCCTAATAGCCTCTCCACCACCCTTTTCATGGTGGACTCACCACCATGAAAAGGCCAGTGATAAGACAACTCCTAATATGCTCAGCTGTGCTGGCAGTGATACAGCAACATATTCAGACCGGTTGCAGACCGCTGGAACAGCAGTATCCTTGATCCCTGCAGAGCCGGCGGTCTCAATGGCGGTCCAACCGCTGGGAGCGGAACCACAGCGGGCGGTGGTCAGACCACGAGTACAGCAGTCCTGTGGACTGCCGTACTCGTAATAAGATCCTAAAAGATGTAGTTATTGCTAATATGTGGAGCTTCCACTGATGTTGCAACTACTAATGAGCCTTTAAAGGGAGCGTGTTTTACACACAGGTGACACATCACAAGTGTAAAATGTAAGTTTGTGCAGTGGGAAATAGAATGACAATTGTCTGCCTAAAATAGAACATGAAACAGACTTAAAAAGTGGCACAGTTTCATCTAATGGATTGCAATGCACATTGACATCCTCGGTTTGTTTTCTCAAAGTCCTTAAATGATTTTTCATGGACAGTAGATCTGTCAACAATGTGATTAAATCAGAACTAGACCACAACTTAAAACTGTTGGTCTATCGATCATAGCGGTATTGGATATATTCACGAGTTTCGGTAAATATTCAGGATATGCCATTAACTGGCACAAATCCACATTATATATGTTGAGAGGCCCAGCCCCCCGACTCCCGTCGAACTGCAATATAGCAGTGGCGACGGAGGGGTTTCGCTATCTGGGAATCTTTGTTACACCAGACCCAGATTGTTTCTATAGCTCCAACCTGGCTCCCCCTCTGACTAGACTGCGAGCCGACGTAAAGCACTGGAGGTCGTTGCCTTTAACACTGTTGGGGAGGGCTGCACTCTTCAAGATGCTGGCCCTTCCTCGTTTCCTTTATATACTACATAACTGCCCGCATAGAGTCCCGGATTCGTACTTTAGAGCAGTTGAAGGTGAGATTCGTACGCTGCTGTGGGATGGAAAGGCCTCCAGGATTGCACTGAAAAAACTGACGAAAGGTTGGTACGATGGAGGCATTGCACTCCCTGACCTACAGCGTTACTACTGGGCTGCGCAACTGGTAGCTGTCAACCAATGGATGAATCATCCCCCTGACGATCCAGCGTATGTGCTTGACCGATACCAAACTGACTGGTCCGGATATCTGGGGGCTCTATACACTGCCGATAAGAAAAAGAGGGGGAGATTCTTCGGACCTACACAACATACACTAGAGATCTGGCACTTAGTCAATTCCCAGCTGGGGTGGGCTGGGGTCCTCTCCCGGGCCACACCACTGTGGTTCTCCCAGAAGCTCGGCATGCTCTGCTAAGAGCCCGGGTTCGACAAATGGGACCTTATTGGGATTTCCGCAGTGAAAGACATGGTACAGAAGGGAGCACTACTTACTTTTGAGGACCTCGGGAGGCTCTACCAGATGGCGCAAGGAGAAGTGTATAGATATTTGCAGATAAGACATGCGCTGACGGCGGCGTTCCCGTCTTTTAAAGATATACCAGAAACGTTGCCACTAGAGGACCGTCTATTAGATGGGCCCCTTAATTCAAAGGCAATATCCCTAACTTACAAAAAGCTGAGTAATAACTTACCAGACGCATTTCCAAAGCTTAGCGAGCGGTGGCAGGACGACTTAGGCCCTATAGATGATGAAGACTGGCAAATGGCTCTCATGTACCCTCGAGAAGCGGCCATCACACAACGATTCAGGCTGATTCAGCTTCGCATATTGCACAGATCATACATCACAGGGAAAGTTCTGGCGAGAATAGGAGCTAGACCTGACGACTTATGTATGAAGGGGTGTGGACAACAGGCCACATTTTATCATATGTTGTGGAGTTGCCCAAGGATACGTGCACTTTGGGAAGGGGCCTCAGAGCACATGCAAACCTCCCTGGGGAAAGACATAGTTCTGAAACCACAACTGGGACTGTTGAACATATGGGAGGCAACTGACCTCACGGAAACTGAACAGCACTTCAGAACACTGGGATATACGTTGGTGAAGCGAGAACTGTCCAGAAGCTGGGGGGGAGTAAACCCACCACGCGTCACCTTGCGGGCTAATGAAATGGATAGATGCATGCTAGCAGAGACCGCAGTTTTTAAGGCTCGGGGGTGCCCCAAAAAATTGGATAAAAAGTGGTTGCATTGGAATGCATATCGAGGGAATGTCTGTGTATCGCCTACTGTCGAAATGGAGATGAATAAGCAAGTAGGAGGTGAGGGGAGGGAATAATATGCATCACTGTGTTGAACGTCTTGAATATGTCGTCCAATCATGTATGTATGGCTGTAATTAAAACCAATAAACAAATTGTTAAAAAAAAAAAAAAAAAACACATCCATAAACAGAGCCATGATACGCATTTTGTTTTTCAATCCACCCATCAACCAGGTATTGCAGTACCTCCAGGAATTGTGCACTTCCCCACCTGGGGACAACAAAGCTGTTCAAAGAAAGACAGAAAACAAAAGTAGGCTTCACTGCAAAGTCTGTAAAGTGAGGCTGATGTGTTTGGATGTGAATAAAACCAATCTGGCCACTTTGCAACAAAAAAAAACAGTTGGTCTGTGGCACTCAACTACAGGTTTTAAATATTGATTGTTGTAGATTATTAATGTGTAATAGTAGGTATTGGGTTTGGACATAAAATAAAAAACATTACAAAAGAATAGCACAAAAACAGCCTAAAGTAGGTAAATACATGTGTTATTTAATCTCTCACTTTTAAGGTGTGGGTGTGTGTGTGTTTTATATATGGAGCTTAAGGGTAACAGGTGCAAGTCTCATCAGGGAGTTTGTTGGTATTCATCTTTCAGACATCGTTAAATAGAGTACCTTTTGGTGAAAGTAAAAGCTATTCTTATAGAGCTACCTATAACAAATATATGGTAGCAAGCACTTTGTAAAATCTATTAATTGTTATATTGCATTATATACTTTAAAATACATTAGCAGACAGAGGCCAATTCACTGGTAATATGAATTGTAAAAAAACAATAAAATCCAGCAGCACTCAATAGTATCTCACTTCCTTTATCCATCCGAAATTATGCCAGTTGGACCAGCGGCCAACCGGCATAGTTTCGGAAACAGACTACCTGACAAGGAGTCGAAGGTCCTGCTTCCCTAATAATGAGGCGGGCCTCAACACAAGGCGCAATAGAAAATATGCACTGCTTAAACATCCCATGCGGTGCCTGCCACTCGATGCAGGGATGCTTAGAGGGAACCACAGGTAAGTAAATTTTACCCCTCCTGAGTCCAGTGCTTTCCCTACTGTTGCACCAACTGGAGTGGGAATAGTAAATTGTACCCATTCTGAGCCCAATGCTTTCCCTAATGTTGTATGGATTGGAGTGAGAATGGATTATTTATTACTTCTAGAGTATAATACTTTTGTTAGAATTTTTTAAGATATACTATTATGTGCTAGTGTATTTAATTTTGTATTTTTTATATGTAGAAATGTATGTTATTTTTAAGATAGTGTTAGTAAAATGTAAATTATTGTTTACTTTTTATGTATTATTAAATTGGCAATATTTTAAATGTTTTTGTAGTTTATGTATTGCATTTTTTTGTATGTCTATGTAAATATATTTATATATGTTATATTAGTAAATAAAAAAATACAAAATCATAATATAAATTAAAATAATATTTTGTAAAATAGTTTTACATGTTATTTGTGTATATAAACATACATCTAGGGCACAAAAGCAAAGTATACCATTTGGGCAATTTTTGTGTCTCCACTGAAATTGCACAAATCTAGCAGACTACAGCTTTCAATTTGTAGCCATGAAGGAAATATTTCTATCTTGGGGCTACCCTAGATGCCTTGTCAGTGAAGCCTACAAAACAGCACGCTTGTCTGACAGAGACCATTTACTCCAAAGCAAAGAAAAACAAACATCATCTCTCTTGGTTTGTGTCGCACGTCATTCAACTATGAATGCGAAGGTCAGACAAATTATTTGCTCAAACTGGCACAATTTGAATAGTGAGTTGGAAACCAATTCAAAACTACCGAAATCGATGTTTACACAACAAAGGAAAAGAAATATCAAAGACATCGTAATACACTTTCGTTTTAAAACGAATACTCAGTTTGTCCATAAGACTATAGATGGAACTTCACCGGTAGTCAGTCTTACAGTTGTACACACTGTAAAGCATGTGATTCAGTGATACAGACTGATGCTATCACTCATAATGGAGTTACTGTGAAAGCTAAGCAGTTCTTGAATTGCAAAATAAAAAACGTGATCTACTTACTTTTTTGTCCCTGTAAGTTAGGTTACGTAGGTGAAACTGCTCGATTTATGGCAACATGCCTCACTGAACATCGTTCAGCAATTAGAACTTCTGAACTAGCAGCTCCCTTAGTTAAACTTTATCTTTACTTTCAACACGAGCCAGAAGATATTAAATGGGTAATCTTAGAGAAAATCGAAACTACCCAAGAGATCATGAATACAGAAGTACGAAAAAGAACAGAAGTTTACTGGATCTTTACACTTAATACCTATACTCGGGCCTCAACAACGATTTACCCTGGGAAAATGCCATTAGATATACTAGTTAAATATATCTAGGGAACATTTACTCTGGCCATCCCCATACATGGCATTATGTACTGTCTGTATGTTTACCCGGTGCTTTTATACATTGACCTATCTGTGAGCTATGCAAGACTCTTTAACCTTTTCAGGTTGATTTTTCCTTTTAAGATCATACTCTTCTACTTATTTTAGTCTTTACACGGATTTATTTTTAGAAATCTTTCTCTGGATTGATTTTATTTTACCCTTTATTATGTAGCCACTGGTATTCTCACTCATACTGAGATGCTATCACCATTCTAGTTTCCAGAACGTATGCGTTTATTTTTAGGGATGTAGCATTAGCTTGTCCTTCTTTGTGCGTTATTCGAAAGTTTCACATCCCAAAGACTCCTTCCACGTTCCCCTATAGAATACAAGTAGTCTAATAAGATCAAGTGACATCATAGAACCTATCTCATTATAGTAACAGAGCATCATTACCTCAAATGGAAATGATGCATCTTTGCCCCTCTTCACATATCCATATAAAAGAAATGGATGATCAGGCCTCTGCCCCTGATCTCTTCACATTTCAATGGTTCGCAGATCCCAACGTGAATCACGAAAGTTTGGTGCACCACTTTACTCAATCACGAAGGTGAGAATTCCTTTTGAGTACAGTGATTTATTGCAACCGAAACTAAACACTTGTGACCATCTTTGTTCTATTTTGCTCAAGTGTTAGGAAACCTGTCCTTATACCTGCATCTATGCATATGTATATTTACCAATACATTCCTTCAGTCACACACACATGCGTCTCTTGCTGTGACCCTTTATTTTTACTTTCCGTTTTATGTTTTCAGTTTGGCTCCTTTGAGCCCTACAGTGAGGGATCTCATGCTCATCAATTTACTTCCCTTGCCCCACAGGTTGAACATAAAGTCACAGGGAATTTTTGAAATAGCTCTTGTATGCAGTTGCCACTCTGGTTCTTGCAGGTATTCATGATGTTTTGACTTTCACTCTACCAGTTTTCTTATCTTAAGGTAATTCAAGACTTATCACAATTGTTATCATTCTTTCATATTAATGAGACTTGAGACAGAAATATCTACGGTTATAAATCTATGGAACCCTCAGTCCTCCTCAAATTATAGATAGACTTTGTGATACCGTATTATACTACTGTACTTCAGTAGGAAGTCAGTTCTTGCGTCTCAAAATAATTTTTTTGAGCATTCCCCTTTACATCTCGTCGACTGGACCTGCAGGAGAAAAATTAGTGTCGAGAGAATACTTTTTTTCCCTGTGGCACCTGCTGAATAGAGGTCAGAGTTTTCTTGTTCTTACTAAGCTATTACATATTAGCAACCATTTTATCACTTATAGGCTATATATTTAATCCTCTGAGAATGTGAAACATGTTCTCTGAGAAGATTTTGTTAGATATTTCATTCTTGTTCTTTTTGCAGTTGGCATAACATATCATTCTTCACTATTCCTACCACTTTAATTCAATGGTATCATTCTAACTGATATATGAATCTCGAATCTTCTCTTCAGTTAGTCCATTTCTGAAAGATCGTCCTTCATATATTGACACAGTGTGTAAAATCTTGGTCATGGAATATCTATATGGAATATACGATCTGTTTCTTTTGACCTGGAGCACTAGATTAAAACACAGGTTTGTTCATGTACACTCCTTTATATTATGACACAACAGTCATTCTTCTAACTTAAGTCTACTGTTGTTATGTTGTTTTAACACCATTTTAGTACTAACCTACTCATCAATGGAAATTTGCAGCTCTATTGAAAAACAATCCATTTGTATTATGGTCATTTAAAACATTTAATATATTTCAGGTACTCTCTACATACACCACGTGGCTCCTCCTCAAGAAGGTGTTTTATCCGCTTAAATGCATGTAGAGATGATCATGATGGTCAACAAATGATTAAGTCACAATTTCTATTTTAATCTGTACATATTTCATGTTTTTTTTTAATAAGTGCTGTTTAAATCCTTGAAATAGTATTTGTTTGTCTAGCTTTGGGATGGTCTCTTTAGTGTATTTGTTTAAGAACATTTGTTTGATTTATTGTATGTTTTGATGGGAGAAGTTTCCCCGATTGTGATTTGAAAGCCATGTAGTGAGATACTTTATATATAAAAATATTTGTTTTCTCTTTTCTCCAAACGTGAGACTGGGTATTGAATTCTATTTATCATATTTAATGTGACTTTTAATAAAATATTGTCTGTATTTACATGTTCTTTTGGCCTAAATTAATTGATTCAGTATTATTTTCAATTGGTTACCAAGGGTTTTTTTGTTTGCATTATATAAACATACACACATGCATATATGTGTGTGTTTGTTTAAATTAGTATATTTGTATATATATTGTTTAAATATTACTTATACATATTTAATTTACATTATAATAATGTTATGTGTTAAAATATTTAATATTTACTACTTTTAACCATATGTATGTTAAAAAAGGATATTTTTTCGATAAGTGTAAAACGATATTTTCTTTTAATATATTTGTACATACCTGTATATGTATGAGAAAACAATATTTTTGTGCTCGATAGTTTTCACACGATATTTCTGGTTTCGATATTGTGCCAGAGAGCCCAATGCACATTTTAAAAATAATAACTTGATGAGTTCAGATTGTTCACAGTCTGAGGGGCAAGTTCACAGTGATCTAGGTTACACCTGTGAAATATTCAGTGCTCCAATTTGACTTATAAATGTGCATACTTTATAAATTTGAATTGTTAAGCACACATCATTGCAACTCATATAAATCGCGTATGCCTGATAGTAATTGCATGAATGAAAGGTGACAAAGCTAAATTTTCTTAACTTTACATTGCTGTATTATGCATAATGGCTACAATGTGCATGCTGAGGGTTAGGAACGTGTTGGTTTATTTATTTTTTGTTTATGTCTGAAACGTGGATTACATTTCTGCAAATGCCTAACAAAGTCATTACTTAAGAAACACTGTCTTTCCTTTTACACCTGTAAGTCTTAGCCATCCTTTGGTTAGTGAAACGCTTTTGGAATGCCCAGTTTTAGATTAAGGCTTTACTAGGTTTATGTTCGTCATGGAAACAGAAAGCATATTCCTCTTTTCAAGTTAATACTTCACACAAACATAACAGTAATACCTAATGGTTTATAAATTATGTCAAAACCTACCTATTAAAGGACAATTCATTATCATATGGAACAATTCCCAACATTCTCCTAAACTTTTGGACTCCTGCACACATTAGCAGCCATCTTGGAATGTTTTTCATTTGTTTAAAATAAAATCACTCCAAGATGGCTGCTGCACATACCTGAGCAAGAGGCTACTACCTTGAAATGTTTTTTTTAATTAGGTAAATCATGTAGAGATGGCTGCTATCCAGACATGAGCAAGCATGGTGGTCAGCACCAAATTATTTTTCTTAAAACATAAGAAAACGCATTCCAAAAAGGCTGCCACACATGAATGTGCTGTATGGTTTGCCATATTGAAATGGTTTTCAATCTATTTATAGATGGGCAGCCACATAGACAAGGGGAGAGAGCAGGAAGAGACAAAAAAAAAAGAAAATAGCCCCTAATGTACTGCAATTCAAAGTTCCAACATTAACAGTGGAAGGATACAACTCCTCAGATTGACCATGTTAGACCTGGCATCATTGGCATGGTTTTCCCTGACATTTTGCCTCTACCTCCTCTATTTTTGATACTGTGCTGGATTTCGTTTTTGCTGGCTTAGATGCTTTGGGCACTTTGCCACTGCTGATCATTGTAAAAGTGCAAATGCTCCCTGTGTAAATTGATATTGGGATTGGTTCTCCCTGATTGGCATATTTGTTTTACCCTTAGGTCCCCAGTAAAGGGCACTGAGTGTGCCAGGGCTGGTAACTCAAATGCTAATAGTGGGCTTGCAGCACTGATTGCGCCACCCACATGAGTAGCCCTGAAAAGATGTCTCAGGCCTACCACCGCAGTGCCTGTGCGCAGTTTGTTAACTGCCATGTCGACCTGGCAACCCACTGGCAACCACTTGCCAGGCCCTACCCTTCCCTTTCCTTGCATATAGGACACCCCTATGGTAGGCCCAGGGTACCCCCCTGGGCAGGCTGCAGTGTATGTGAAAGTAGGACATGAACTGGTGTATGTAACATGTGCTGATAGTGAAAGCAGAGACAGTGGATGTGCATTCCCAGTAGACAGCCTCTGTGGGGGTTGAGGTGTGCCTGGCCCTTCCTGGATGACCCAGCCATGAGCTGAATAGGCCTGATCTGCATTTGGAGTGGTGGGAGGAGTAGTCCCTGTACCTGAATAGGGCTTGCCTGCCTTCCACAATGCTGGTTCCGCCCCCCTGTGGTGTGTCTGGGACCAAGGCTCACACTGACAAAGGATGTTGTTGTGCACTAGCAGAAGTGCCCCCAGAACTGGTTTGGACTGGGCTCAGATCCCCTTGCACAAAGGGATCAAAGACATTTTGGGGTATAAGTACTAGACCTAAAACCCCTGAACTTTAGACTATTGCTGGAATCAAGAGGAACCTTTGCTGAGGAGAAGAGCTGAAGAAACTGAGGAGAAGTACTGCCCTTGTTGGGTGTCTGGGGTTGGCCTGCAGTTGCTCTTTCTGCCAACGAAAGGAGAAGGACTTTGCTGTGTGCTATGTCCCCTGCTTGAAGAAGGACTTTGCTGTGTCCCCTACTGAGTTGGGTCCCTGGAGGTTGTTGTTACTGTTGGAAGCTGGAAGAAACCCAAGAGAAGCAAGAACATCTGTTTCCGACGCTGTCGATGCCCCCGCTGTGATGCCACGACCTGCATCGAGGCCCGGGGAGCCGCTCGTGAAGTGAACGACGCAGCGCCCGGCCTGCTCCGCAGCTCTGGCGCTCTATGACACCCGCCCGACACCGACAGAAATCGTCCGTGACCGACACCAGCGCTCGAGTCGACTCAGTCTTCGCCAGCACCTGCATCTGTTATCGTGGTGACGATAACCGTCGAGGGTGACTCGAGAAACTTGCCGACGTCGCATCATCTCCAGAGCCGACATCGGCCATCTTCGACTCCGTGCATCATCACCGACTTCATTTTCCAAGGTACTGTTTGGGGGGCTGTGTGACTCCGTGCCCGACGTCACGATCCTCGCGGGCGTCGCCGTACTTTAGATTATGTGCTGTCCTGACGTCGTGATAGCCCCAGTTGGTGCTATTTGATTTCTACAAGCTTATTTTTGCAACAACCTTTTTAAAGACATTCTACTGAGTATCTGTATGTTGGATTTTTGTCGTTTTGGTCTTGTTTAGTTTAGATGAAGATATTTTATTTTTCTAAACTGGTGTGGTGTCCATTTGTGGTGTTTTCACTGTGTTACTGTGAGTGTTGGTACAAGTACTTTACACATTGCCTTTGGGATAAGCCTGTCTGCTCTTACCAAGCTACCAAGGGGGTGAGCAGGGGTTATTTAAAGTGTGTATCCCCCTTACCCTGACTAGAAGCAAGGGTCCCTATTTGGACAAAGGTACCTACCTCTGCCAACTAGAGACCCCCATTTCTAACAGACAGTGAGGAAAGATATTGAATCAGGAGGAGCTGAGAACTTAGATAGACAAAACAAATCTATCAAATCATGCACCAGGGGTCCACATAGGCCACAGTATGTCTATATTAGATGCAATAGATCTGTTTGCCAACAGACACCTAATACTGTCTGTAGGCATGCCCTAATAACTCAAACACTCAAAGTGCTGTATGCATTTAATCCAAACAATACTTTCACATAATTCTTTCACTATTTGTGGACAATCATTAAAGTGTCCAAAGGAATCCTGCACATTTCAGAGGCTAATTGGGTTTCTTTCACTATTGACCAGGACTTGTTTTATTATCTCTCCTAAGTTTGTTTCTCTGCCAGTCATTGCTCTGGGAGAGTGTGCAAACACTGCTTATTAACATGGCTCTGCCTTTTTAAGTACAATACTTCAAAATATCCAAGAAGCATAAGAAGGATGGTTATAGGCTCTGCTTTATGAGTTAAATGCTACAGACATTTCTTTCAACAAAAGTTTACTTACCAGACTCAGGAGGCATTGAAATAATAGCTCTCATGGTGTTGCTAGTACAATATTTCACTGGCTTTGGTGGCAAGCATACAGTCATCGATCTGTTTCTTTAGCATGCTGTATAACAAGTAAGATCACCGGATATTAAGTGCTATCATGGTGATAATGAGTATTCAGTTAAACAGCATGTGTTTGTGTGAACACCAGGGCAAGAACAAGATGTTGCAATGTTTTTTCTGTTTCACTATTAGAAGTATTTCAAGTTATGTTTGTGGTGTTGTGAATAAGTGAAATACATCACAAACTCACACCTTCTTTATGTTTCCTACAGGAGAGGGTCCAATGTGTCATTAACCTTAGACATGAGTGGTTTGGGTATTGCTGACCCCTTTACCGCTGTCCCCACACCGCGTGAAAAAGTAGCAATGGAGTATCTGCAATCAGCCAGCCGTGTCCTTACAAGACAGAAACTTCATGAAACCGTTGCAAGTTCTCATTTGCTTCATACAGAATTCATGGTATGTCACATGTGTAAGAAAATGAAGACAGAGTGAGTTATTTTACACCACAAGCTGAGTTTCCTTTAGCCTGTGCTTTGTTTTAGGATAGAATTTATATAACTCTGATGAATACATGTAAAGACGCCTACAGCAGTTAGTATAATTCAACTTCATACTACACATCCCATAGATGATACACATATTCAATCGCCCAAATTGATGTTTAAGTACAGTATATAAACTTAGAGACTTCCAACATCTGCACCAATTATAATGTAACACAATTTTAGGATTATTAATATGCATGGGTAATTCAAGATAGTATAATGGGGAAAAATTATTTGTGTACCACTTTCAATTTTAGCAATGTTGTGATTACCTGTGTAGCATTGTGTTGTAAAAATATCAATTCTTGACTGTCAGATCTAGTAAAAAATCTCTGTCAAGGATTGAAATGCTTAATAATGTTAATGTTTATTGACAGAAAACAATATATTCACAGACATATAGTTGGTCTCAAACTGTTTTTTCTTGGAAACGTTTTTTGGTTTTGTAACACAGATCAAGCACTTAAAAGAAACTCAACTCAAAAGGCTGCAATACATTTGTAGTCGATACCACAGATAAACATTCATAAAGTATTATATTTAGGCAGAGGTGCTCATGGAGTCAGTGGAGGGAATGTGTTATTGAACAAACACTACAGGTGCAAATGAACCGGCATGTGGGGGAACATAGTTCTCAATTAAGTTTATCAAAATGTGGACATGTACTTTATATATCTATTTCCATGTCACCAGTTCATCATCTAATTTGGGGTCTGTTTATACTGCCGCAATTCCTAATTTTTGTGCTAACATCTCTTTATTCATATCTTTATTTTGTGATTGGAACACTGGCACCACATTGTCTTTCCATCGAATAGCAACATGCCTTATTACTAATGTGAATCCCAGGACTGGGACTTGTTTTAAGATGAAAGAAAATAGAATCTCTTTGTAAAGGAGATTGGCCACATCCATGATGATATCTGGCCAAATTATCACATGATCTGTCTGCCTGCCCCAGGGTTAAATTTAACTCTGAAGGAATTAATTGCAATGTCTGTTTCAGTCCCTTTACACTTACGACCCAGAAGAATTATACCACCAGTGACACAGAAACCAGTCCACTATCACTACTGAATGTCACTATGAACCACCTTCCATTGCTGGTTGATACTATCAAAAGATGGCACTCCACATGGGAGGTACCAGCACCAGTGAAAATGGCACCAGCGCATCCACTCTAGCATTGCAATAACCCTGTCTAACTGTTGCTATTCTCATCAAATATCTTTTAATATATAACCTGCCTACTTTTAGGTCAGCTACTGAAGGATGTGGTTGTGGCGAATCTGAAAAGCGAGAGGACTGATAAGCTTCTACATTTTTCGTTTTGGGTTTTGAAATCATCATGGGTCACACTATGCTCTGCTAACTGAGGAGACTGGCTTGAGTATGGGGTTTTGTCCGTTGGAATGTTCCATCAAGGAGCATCATGATGCTATGTACAAAATCAAGCAATTGTCAGCCTAAACTTTTCAATGAATCACCACATCCCAATGGAGCAGTAACCATATATCACCTGTGGGCTTAGGAGCATCTGGTATCCTGCAGTTCTTGGGGATTTCTTTCTCTTTTATCCAGCAAATATGCCATCAATAACATTAGCCAGAAACATGGTCTTCAAAGCTTGTGGTATGATATTGATATTTAGAATCACTTCCTAAGGTAATTCTGAGACTATTTTAAAATGCCTGGCAAATCTGGCGTGAACAAAAAACAATACATCATTGTTTCCTGAAGGCAAAATGGTTCTCATTGGATCAGTGCATACATGTTTGGAATAAGGGTGTTAAGACTTGTGGCAACCTAGGCTAAAAAAGGTGTATCCAACATGGAAATCAAAATTAAGAATTTATTGAGAACGTTTTTCAGTGAAAAAAGAGGGCCTAATGGCTTATGGTTTGGTGAGTGATACAAGATGATTTCAATTTGATAAGCCTATCCACATGAAACTGAATCTAATGCACATTACAAAAGAAAAGTAGATTCCAATTTCCGTTATTTATTAGTAGATAAAAAGGTACATTTTGGACCACTTGAAAAACGCTGATCTGGTGAACCAGACTACACAGGTAAGGGCAGTAGCATTATTCATATATAATGGCACAGTTGGATTCACAGCACAAACACTTTCTTGCTAGCATTTCACAATAAAGGGCCTAATTACGATGTCGGGCAGACTTGCGTCCGCACGACCTTAGGTCGACGGTTCCAACCTCACAATTTGGATGAGACCACCTGTCAGAAACATCCATTTTGCTATTGCACCTTGTACAGCGGTAGAAAAGACCCACAGCGCAAGCTGCCATAGCTAAATGGATGTTTGGAAACATCCCTGCACCGTGTGGCAGGCACATCACAGTGCCTGCCACACAGTGCAGGGAAGTTTAGTGGGACACCGTAGGTCCCCTCAGGCCCTATAGCAGAGGGCCGTCACTTTACGCCTGCCTTTTCATGGCGGGCCGACCGCCATGAAAGGGCAGGCAGAAGGTGTCATCATAATCCCGGCGGCAGAGCAGAGCCTGGGTCCGCCATCTTTAGGGGATTATGGTGCCTTCCGACGGATTCCTTAAGCCCGTCAAATGCGCATCAGAGTCTCTGGCAGGTTTCACTCTGACTGCCGTCATCCTAATACGGGGGTCGGACTGAAACCTACGATGTCGGGCAGAAAGCCTTTGACAGCTGGTCGGAGGCTTTCGGCCCGACATCGAAATTAGGCCCAAAGTGTTTTATCCCCTTTTCAAAATATTCCTTGCAAAGTATACTAATATTCGAGGGATTATTTTCATCTGTTTTCCCATGAAACAGAGGCAGAAAAGTCGTATGCGATACACTAAATATAATGTTGCAATTATAGTATCTTTTTGAAAAATCTAAATAAAAACACATTGAAATTAAAGTTTGGCCTCTCATGGGTATCTCTCTGCCTTCTTCCCCAAACATGCATTCAATGGAGAAATGGAAATTAACTACACTTATTTCAAAATGTAAGCAGGCATTAAGTTGGCAGCACAATTGTATGACTTTCAGTCAGTCAGAAAACCATATTAAATATATATTTTTTTTTAAATCAAAACAGCACACAATAATATACACATTTCAAACAACAATTATACATATCTCATTCTGATATGAGGTACTCTAATCTTAATACTCCCAATATAATTTTCAAGTTAAAAAAGGCCTAATCAATCTCAAGATTGGCAATTAAAAAAGTGCAATGTGAGTTCTACCAAGTTAATATCACAAGAGTTACTTGTATAGTATGAAAAAATGTCATTAGTAATGCAGCGATTTCCACAACACTCTAGGAACAGCAGTTAACCATAATGCTTCCTGATAGTGAGTGCGCCTCTAATAAATTTAACAACAGCAAAGCAGGTTTCATGAAATTCAAGGGAATTTTAGGATTCTTAGACCTTCTTGAGTTAGGGCTACCTGATCTCAATAGAGGAAGTAAAAAAGTTGATAAAGTGCACATAAAAGTAAGAAATGGACTGTATGACTATCATTAAAGAGTCCTGAGGTATTATTACGAAGTCAACCAGAAGGGGTCTCAATCTGTACAATATTAAGTTCCTCCAAGGAAAGAGATATATTGTATTACATACCTATAGGCTGGAAGGAGAAGGGTGGTTTTTATTTGTTATACATATTACATATGTGTACATATAAGGCCAATAGAAAATGTGATTATGCCGGTTTGACCTGGCATCCTTGGTGTGGTTTCCTTTGTCTTTTTGCCTCTACCTCCTGTATTCTTGATGGTATGCTGGACCTAATTTTTTCTGGTTTATATACTCTAGGCACTTTACCACTGCTAATCAGTGCTAAAGTGCATGCGCTCCCTACCCCTCCAGACAAGATCAAAGACCTCATCCTGAGTTCCACACCTTCTGCCTGGGACGACCCCTGGTGGCCCACAGCACTCAGAACACCCCAACCGATAGACCACGTAAGACAACTTGGCATCATCCTAGACTCCTAATTCTCAATGAACCACCAAATCAACACTGTCTGGTCCTCCTGCTTCCACATCCTCTGCTTGCTTCGGCAGATTTTCAAGTGGATCCCCACCGAGTCTAGGAAAATGGGCACCCATGCCCTCATATGCAGCAGACTCGACTCTGGCAACACACTCCATGCCGGTACCACCCAAAAACGCCTAAAGAAACTGCAGAACATCCAGAACACTTCTGCCAGACTCATCCTGTACATCCCCTGCCACAGCCACATCACTGGCCACCTAAGAGACCTTCACTGGCTACCTATCAACAAAAGAATTACCTTCAGGGTCCTCATGCACACCTGCAAAACCCTCCATAATGCCAGACCTGCATACAACAACCACGGCCTCTACTTCTACACTCCCACCAGACATGTCCGCTCTGCCCAACTGGCCCTGACCACCATCCCAGGGATTTGCAAGACCACGGCTAGAGGAGGATCCTTCTTCTACCTCGCTGCTTCGTCATCTCAGGCAATCACCGTTGTTTCCTCAATTCAGAAAGAACAGCAAGATGTGGCTCTTCAACTAAGCCTCAGATCCACCCTCCCCTCCCCCCCCCCCACTCAGCGCCTTGAGACCCTAACAGGTAAATATTCGTGCTTTACAAGAAACCTGATTGATTGTGCAAAATGTAATTATGATTGGTTATCCACGATTGGCATACTTGATTTAATGATAAGTCTCTAGTAAAGTGCACTGTGTGTGCCCAGTAAACCAAATGCTCCGGGTGGGCCTGCAGCACTGGTTGTGCCACCCACATGAGTAGCCCTATAAACCTGTCTCTGACCTGCCATTGCAGTGTCAGTGTGCAGTTTTAAACTGTCATGTTGACCTGCCAAGTGCACTCATTTGCCAGGGCCAAACCTTCCCTTTTTCTACATGTAAGGCTCCCCTAAGGCAGGCCCAAGGTACCCAATGGGCTGGGTGTACTATATGTGAAAGGTAGGTAATGAACTGGTGTGTTGTGCATGTCTTGGTAGTAAAAAACTGCCAATGTCGTTTTTCACTATTGCATGAGCTATCTCTTCCATAGGTTATCAGTGGACCTACCTGTTAACATCTTACTAGTGTCACTTTAAATTGGGAAAAGATAGAGATGTGGAGTTTGGGCTCCCTGAGCTCAGGATATAAAAGTACATCTTTTAGTGAAGGTTTTTTTTTTATTGTGTGTTTGAAAATGCCACTTTCAGAAAAAGGGCATTTTCTTGCTTTACCGTCCTGTGCCTTTGCCTGCCTGTGGAATCACCGTCTGATTTAGACTGACAGCTGAGATGTTTGTGCATTCACTCTAGAAAGTCACACAAAGGGAGCTGAGGTGTGCCCTGCATAGCCTGATGGCCCATCACCAGTCTAATGGGCCTCCCTGAGCTAGAATGGTGGTAGGAGTCACTGAAACCTGAATAGGTCTGTCCCTGGCCTCTCATAATGCTGGCTTTGCACCCCTGTGGTGTGTCCGGAGCCAAGAAAGGGTAAGACAGAACGTGTGCATTACAAAGACTATCCTTTGAAGTATACCTACTTTAAAGGCCAAAAGGGGTATACGTATTGGACCTAAAAGTAACCCCAGACTTTTAGAACACTTCTGGATCAAGAGGGGTCACTGCCAAGAGGAAGAGCTAGAGTGCTGTTGAGGGGAGTACTGCCCCTTTGCTGGGTTGGCCTGCAGAGGCTGTTTCGGTCTTGGAGTGGACAAAAACTGGACTTTGCTGTTTGTATCCTGCTTTAGAAGATTCTCCCAGGGCTTGTGTGTGCCTGCCTCCTGTTAAGAGGAAGTTGAGGCCTGTCTATTCATAGATGGTGAGTGACCTGAGAAAGAGAAGCCTTTTGTTTCCTGGGGTCTCTGTAGCCATCATGGAACTAGCTCAGTTGGAGGAGGAGCTGTTCCTAGAACCAGTTTGGGGTAGATGAGTAGGAGGGGACTGATCATTTCCATAAACACAACCCTGACTGGCACCCAACTCACCTCTAAGGGTATAAAGGCTGTGCCAAAACTGTGAAAGAACAGAAGAAGTCTGGACACACTGTATGACACCTCTGTGGAGACCTGAAGGAATGGACATGCTCCCACTTGTACCCAGGACTACAAAGTGGACTTCAAGGTTTAGTTTGCTGACTTTTATGCAGCTGCAGGGGCACACAAAGCTTCAATGGGTCTTTTAACAGAAGTGCCCAACTGACCAGTATCAATTAGACATGGCCTGAGCCCCTATTTTTAGCCTTTTCTCTATTTATCCCTAGCCCCTAAGTGCTGTGCCAGCAGGACCTAGTTGCAAAGTTAGCTCAAATTCGAAGGGACTTTGTAAGATACAGCTTCAGGCTTGGCCCATTGGAGGATATTGAGCTCCATAAAATACTAAGTTCAAAGGTAGACATCTTGACTGGGTAAGGTCAAGCTCTGAGCTTTTCCCATGCAAACCAGCAACTTCAGCAGGACCTTGTCCAATGGCTATCCATCTTCATGAGGACTTCATCAGATACAGCCTGTGGCCTTGTCCCACTGAACGATTTTGATTTTCATTTCAGAGACTAAGGGCCTAATTCCGACTGCATGTCCGACCACCCGATGAGGAGTGGGGCAGTCGGACTGCCTAAACTCTGCCGACACAGACTGGATCATGGGTCCTGTGATGGCGGCGGACTGCAAAGATGTGGGTTATGGCAGTGGTGCAGAGACAGGCACCACGTATGGATTAAATCAATTGCCTTTCCGACAAACTTTTTATAACGGGAACCCTGCCTTAAAAAGGTTGTTGGGAACGCAAAGAAAAAGCCCAAAACAGGGCACCCGGGTGATTTCGCTTGGGGGTTCCATGCGGGCAAGTGTTGTGCCCCCTCTGCATGCACTGCCGTGCCTGCACTCTGTGCCATGCACAATATGGTGCATGGTAACAGTGTGCGCATAACAGTGCGGGGGCAGCACCGTGGTGACATTGGCTTTAGGCTCACACTGTCAGACTGCAGCGGTCACGACTGTCGTGTCATATTATGTGGTTGGGATACTGCTGGCTTGACGGTGGTCACCCGACCGACGACAATACGCCTGGCGGTCTGACCGCCAGGTTCGTAATGAGACCCTAAGTAAGAAGGTAAAATCTATGACAATGATGCAATGCATGGTGAATTCAACCTGCGCTCCATCGTAGTCAGCCTGAAATGGTCTCTCGGTCCCAGTCACCCATGCACCGTGACTACTGGTTGCTGCTTTGCTTTTCTTTGTGCGTTTTGCCTTGAATCTTTAAAAAAAAAAACATCTATTGTTATAAATTGGTTGTAGGATTTTAGTGTGTTGTGTTTTGATTGTTTCACTGCTAAATACTTCACACATTTTACTAAGCTAAGCCTCTCAGCGCTGTGCCACAGCTACCACCGGGTTGAGTCCAGGTTTAAATTGTTGAAACTATGTTTTACCCTGACTTGTTTGTGGTCTTATTCCTTGTGGTGTACTAACATCTACCCCAATTAATAACTCACATTCTTACAAGAATCTACCATTTGTGCCCACTAATGGCAGTTTACCAAAGTTAAATGTAGGCATGGAAAAACAGCTGTCAAAAACAGCAGCAGATCAAAGCATAAATTCTTGCTGTACTCGTTGGGGCCAACGTGTTATTTCAAGGCTATATATGGAAATGTGTCTGTGCGTATGAAGATAACGATAGAGTGATCTTCACAGTGTAAATGCCTCTTCAGGACCCTCTGCTAATCACCAAAATGTGAAGGAATTTAGATAGAAATAAAAATCTAACTGAAAAAAATCCATTTAAGTTTTAATTTCTTATGCCATGAGCAACTTTATAATTTGTCTTTTGGATATCATAGATTACAATACTGTTTAGGTGGATGTATGTCATTACATCGCATACTAATACCACGCATGCCATTACAACGCGGGTATTACTACGCGATGTCAATGACATCGCATTCCATTACATCGCAAACTATTACCACGAATATGCCTTTACCACGCATGCCATTACAATGCAAAGGCATGCGTGGTAAAGCTATACTCGTGGTTAGTTTGCAAGGTAAGTGACTACCCTACACAACCCTCCCCCGGCCCCCATTCCTCTCCCTACAATTACACTACACTACCATACACGACCCCCCGCACTACCCTAAAACACTACACTACACACGCTCACTCCAATACTACCCTAAACGCTAATGCATTACACTACTCAAACACTACTACACTACCCTAAACCACTACACTATACAAACTCTACAACATGACCTTAAACCCTAAAACACTACTACACTACCCTAAACCCTAAAACACTGCACTACACAAACACTACTGAACTACCCTAAATCCTAAAACACTACACTACCCTAAACCCTAAAACACTACACTAATACTACAACACTACCCTAAAACACTACACTACTCAAACACTACTACACTACCCTAACACCTAAAACACTACACAAACACTACCCTAAAACACTACACAAACACTACTACACTACCCTGAACCCTAAAACACTACACTACACAAACTCTACAACACTACCCTAAATCACTACACTACACAAACACTACTACACTTACCTAAACCATATAACACTACACTATCCTAACCCATAAAATACTACACTACTCAAACACTACAACACTACCCGAAACCCTAAAACACTACACTACATAAACACTACTACACCACCCTAAACCCTAATACACTACACTAAACAAACACTACAAAACTACACTCCACTACAAAAAAAACACACTAAAACGTTATAAAAAACACACACAACACAAACATTACAACACTACTTTTACACTACCCTAAACCCTACAAAATCAACCACCACCCCAAGCGCAAACCCCCTTACCTCTCTCCTCTCTAGCGTTGCCGTCTCTGCTCCACAGGTTCCTGCTTCCTCCTTGGTGCACGTAGTTGTGAGGAAACAGCCTCAGTTTCCTCACAACGACTTGGATAGCTGCCGCCCCCGCCATTACACATTACATCGCATGCGTTGTAAAAGCGCATGCGATGTAATGGTATGCGTGGTTTTTACCACGCGTTTATCATTGCATGCATTGTAACGCATGCAATGTAATGGCAACGCGTGGTAAAAACAGCGTTGTAATGGCTGTTCCCCGTGTAGGTCATTACAGTGAAGTCTTGATGAAAAAATTAACATTTTGTTTACAAACAATAATGATATTTAACCACAGTGCCATGAGAGAGACCTCCTCCTTCATATTATCTGTCTATTATTGTCCTGGGTATCCCATGTGTTTCAAGAAAAGACCTTTGGCCTGTACTGTGAGTCTATAGCAATATACAATTTTAGTGGCCACGAAGGGCACAAAAAATGACAGTTTTGTAAAGTTCTTTTGAAAGTCTTGATTCTCAATATCTTGATTGGTGTAATTTCGCTAATAGTTTCAGAATTGCAGTTTACTACTGTTGTAGATGCATTCGGATGCCAATAAACAGCTGTTTTTCTACTCTTTCTGATATCCAGTAAGATGCCTATCACTACCCCACCTGGGTACACAGGCTATCCATTACTTTACATTGGCCACGAGGCTATTTATAATCATTGTATGTTTGGTGTTTCTTGCTTTCAATGGGACGGATAAATGAGTAAAGATGATGTAAAATAGAAAACTATGGAAATACTCATATTATGCTTATTTTTTTTCCAGGAAATACCAATGAATTTTGTTGATCCCAAAGAGCTGGACATCCCTAGTCATGGAACTAAAAACCGGTATAAGACAATTTTACCAAGTAAGTTTTAAGGGAATAGCATTATTTTGTACATCTTCTGTATCTATAGGTTTGATTTACTCTAACTTGTGAATTGGGGACTCAGAGTGTTTGATACACAGTCAGAGCAGACATATGGTTTAAACAGCTCCTGAATTAGGATAAACCTGAATGCAGACTTATGGTTGCTATACCTGAGGGAAGTAGAATAAACCTCCAACGGCAAGGTGACTTGTTGTTGTATATATGTTTTCAATAGCCAGTAATTAAGAATTTGCAGGTGGGCTGCCAAGAAATACTTACACAACAGTATTAAGGATAGACATTCAGCCTAGAATGTTAAAATCCTTTGCCTAGTGATTGAATAAATAGTGGCATTCACATGCATAATCTGCATTTTTATGACTGCTTATGTCCTATCTTTTCTATAGCTATAGCAACATCATACTATGTGTCATCGACTTCTTGGTAAAAAAAAATTTGCAGGTATTACATTTTCTCAATTTAGCTACACATATTTTGTTGGAAGTTTGTGAAAGTGAATTTTCTTCTGTGAGTAAAAGTGGGGCAGATGGTGATTATCCCGGAAAATTTTAATCAAGACTGTAGTCTATATTTCAGTAGATATTGATAAAGGTTATTGCGGAGACCAAGATGAGGGGATCAGATATCAAGACAATGAGAGTGGAGTCATTGAAAGAATGGTCACTGTAATTGCTCAATTATGTAATCTGCACACTTAGCCTTTTATCACACTTCTTATTTTGTTCCTTGAGG
Source organism: Triturus cristatus (assembly GCF_964204655.1). Classification (NCBI taxonomy): domain Eukaryota; kingdom Metazoa; phylum Chordata; class Amphibia; order Caudata; family Salamandridae; genus Triturus; species Triturus cristatus. The sequence goes on along the minus strand of NC_140585.1, from coordinate 409,397,270 downwards.
ATTAACTTGAGTTAACAAGCAGCAAGATCTATTTGTGGCTTCTTCATTTGATTAGGATGCAACCATTAAGGGAATGCTATTTTTGTATTTGCTGTGTAAGCTGCAACTCTTACTCCAGTTGCACCTACCTCAATCTCTTAATTATAACATAGCAGTGGACATGTATTTCTTTGTTTCACAAACATGCACAGAATTTCTGGCACAGTGAGAAATCTAGGTAGATCTTTGTTAAATGGTATTAAGATTGCTTGTAAGGTGCTAAGTCACTAAATTTTCACCAGCAATAAAGTTTTGGGAGTGCAAACCTAGAAGCAGTTTCTAGCTGGCATCATTTATAGTTTGGTGAAAAGGAGAACCATTGCACATCTATAATTCAGTTTCCCCTCTGAGCTCACAATTTCTCCACCATCATCTAGAGGTAGGGAAACCTCTGATTAGCCATCAGTGGGAACCTGTGACTTACACCAGCGGTCAATCAAAGACAGGCTCGTCCGCCACAGGGTCAATTTATTTAATGCATCAGCTGATGTGCCCTATTTAGGACTGTTCTGATGATGCATAGTTTCTCTATCCAGAACCTCCATGTGAAACCGACCATGAAAACAAAACAATGGTACAAATGAGAAAGTAGAGACATCCCTATGTATCATAGCAATGTATTGTTTCCATTTGCTGGAAAATAAATTCTTGGGAATTTGTAAAAAGTGCACTTTCATCATAAATAGATTACTATTATAGAAGCCAACTAAAAAAAATGGAGGAGTTTGCCACAATGTTAAATGGGACAAGGCTTCTACCATTACAATAGCCTCATTGGACACCACACTTGGGTCTGAATGAACCCTTTAATGTTTAAAGACCACACTTAAATATACAGATTACAAAATCCTGAGTTTTATCCACATCTTTTTAACCATTTGTACATTTATCTACACAAATCATATGTGGTAAAAAGCATTTTTATATTTTAATTTCCAAGATCATGACACTGAGCTTATGTTGTCAGCAGTACCTAAAGCTTGTGGCCATTATTTACTGGTACGTCGTATTGAGAAACTGCACTGCTTTGTAGTATTACAATAGTACCACTCAGGTACTACAAAATGCTATTCGCAAAACTACTTGTGTAGGTCTCTGCCTCTCATATCTTTTCTGAGTGGAGATCTCCACACACATATACATATGTTTTAGTAGTAACTGTGTGAGGGACCAAGGGAGAACTCGGAAATTGGGGAATACTTACTACAAAATGGGAGGGGATTAGGGAGGAGAAAGAAGGGGCTTGGGGAGATCAGGTTTAGGGAGAGACAAGAATTTTTGAAAAAACGGAATAACTTTTTTATCGATAAAGCAGCAGCAAATCGGAGAAAGTATTATCATAGAATCAAGTGAAGCTGAATCATTAAATAATTAAATTAACCATACAATCTTATCTAAATTCCAAGTATGATGACAAAAGTCTGGGTCTCCTTTAGACCCATGACTCCTATGAAACTTATTGCAACGGCAATCACAGGACCGTAGATGCCCACCCACAAGACCTCATTCACACAGCGCATAGTTCCTGAATGTTTTATAAATGCATTGTGATTCCATTACTAAAGAAACAGGGTGAGGATCCTTTCATTCTTAACAAGTATCGGCCCATCTTCCTGCTAGCATATGATCCCAAAATGTTAAAAGCCCATGTTGCACATAGTTCTGCAGCCATCTGTGGGCTGATAACTACTTTGATTCTCAACAAGCAGGCTTTCGCCCAACACATGTGATACTATCTGTGCTACTGTCATTTATAGATCATCTAAGAAGACATTGATAAGGCATTAGTGTTGGAAGGTGGATTATTAGTATGAGTAAGTATGCACCTACCACTAGCAATAAGGCCACTAACGCAGTTGAGGTCTCAAAACCATTAGCCCCTAGCTCAACTTTTCATAGCTGGCTGCGAGCAGGCAGGCTTAACCCAGTAGACAAGTATGTAAAGCATTTAAAAATACCAATACATTGACTAAGTAAGACAACACAATAAAATTCCCACACCAATTTATAAGAATAGAAAATATTTGTTTCTTTAAAATGACACTCAAACGACAAAAATCCGCTATAGGGAACCGGAGATATGAATTTTTAAAGATTAAACACTTTCTAGTGCTTAAAAACATATAGCGGCAACTTTGAACATCTAGTCGCGCTTGGCCAGGACAAAGTAAACCTTTGAGGTCGACCGCGATGGAGCCCTGGTCAAATACACTAAGCAGGAGGCTCCGATAAAAATCTTACCTTCACACTTAGAAACTTTTCTAGAGGATTTGCTCTCAACGGAGAGCAAGACACTTTGTCAGGTTGGATTCACAGCGGTAGGCTTGGTTTAGGGGGAGCACCCGGTCAACTCATGAAGTATTGAGCTCCAGAACTTTCAGAGGGATAAACCTGAAATCCACCTGAAATCCATGCCGGGTTGTGGCTGAAGGTAGCCGGCTTCACTCCACTTCTGGAGCTTTTTCCAAAAGTTGCTCCAAACTTCTCCAACATTTTGGAACTTCTTCCTGAAGTTCTTCTTGAGGGTTCAAAGTGTCAAATACACAAATCCAAGGGTCTAGAAGCTCTGAGATGGTCCTGGGAAGTTTGGGACTACAATTCCCACAGTGCACTTGGCAAAATCTTTAAAAGTCTACTGGACACAATCCAGGCTGGGGACTTCTTGAGGGAGATGGTGCAGGGAAGCTCTGTTACCTGTTGCTGTCAGGGAGTTCACTCCTTAATCCTTTTTGAAGCAAGGCAAAGTCCACAGGGCTGTAGTTCCAAGTGTGCAGCAGGCACACTCCTTGAGAGTGCAACCCTTTGGGGTACAGACCAGGGTTCCAGCAGGGCAGTTCTTCTTCTCCTTGTAGCAGATCTGAGTTGATGTGCAGCACTCACATATTTATTCAGTGATCTTTGGTGACAGGCAGGGAGACACCCATGTCCAAGGAGTTGCAGGGTGCTACCCAAAAGCATGACCGCTTCCTACATAATATGGCATATTCTTGTCCCACAAAGCACTGCACTTTAAAATTCAAGATGGAGAATTCCACTCCTGGAGAGTAAGACCTGGCTAAACTAACCTACTGGTGTGGCTCATTTCGATTAACACTCCCCTTCCAGACCTTCTGTAAATTCCATCCTCACGGCTGCCATCTGACTGGGGGGTACTGGAAGAGGGGGTAGGCTTGGCTGGCATTCCATACTGTCCTTCTCTCTTTGAAGCCCGGTTTAATTTACTCAGCCCCCTTTCTGGTCTGTTCTCTACAGCTGCAGCGCTCCCCTCACCAGATAAACTCTGCTCTATGTAGGTCACTTATCACCTCATCAAAGCAGGTGTGCTAAGCCTGTTAAGGCTGACCAATCAGGGGAAGCTGCTAGAAGGCTATATTTTAGCTAATTGAAAAGAAAGTCCTATAACTTCTCTTCTGTATTAGTTATGATAAATTCAACAATGGCCAGCTGTTGGATTTAACATTACCAATCTTTTAAGTCTTTGAATGTTTTTTAACTCCTTTCTTGCAATATTTATACTTAAATAAAATATTCCAATGTTATCCTAAACAGGGTGAAATGTATACTAGAAGACCATGCAGAAGCTGTACAACTCATCTTTTTTGGCAGCTAGTGTACTGTAAAGTGTGGAGTCCCTCAAGGCTCCTCTCTAGCCCCTCACTTATTTAATATATATGTTAGACTTTTAGTAAAAAAACTAATTGTGGGAGACTGTAGCTATATACCTTTGCAGATGATTTGCAGACCTTACTCTGTTTGAAAGTAGAACTTCCTCACTACAGGACTTTCAAAACATAATCAGCTTCAAGGTGGGTGCTGAAAATAAAGAATTTGTAGCAGTGAACAACAGACTCTACCTCTATAATCATCAGTACTGACCCCTGGAAATAGGTTCTCATCATGTACCAAAGTAAAGGTCTGGGTATGCCTCTCAATGAAACCCCAGGTTTACTCTGCGGTCTCAAAATGCATACTTTTGCTGAGAGCAATTAAGTTAGCATCCACTTTAGGTCGAGCCTAGGCAGTACATGCGCTGTCACTGAGACTGGCTGTATTCACTCTAGGGTTACAGCCCGCCCATTGCCTTTTTATTTGCTCCTTTGATTGTTGTTGAAAAATGCTTCCTTGCTAGTGGTTAATCCTTCCTCTTTGTCCCTCACTTTTGTGTTTGGTTTCCTCCCACTGAACACCATGCAACTGCTATTAACATTACGCTTCTGTGTTTATTTGTTCATTTTGGAGACTATTTTTTTCTTTGGTTTCTGCTCATGTCACTGTTTGCCCATCTTTGGTGGTTCAGCTTCGGTGGCCGTCACTTCATCTCCCGTCCTGTTCAAATACCAAGATGAAATGTCAGGCGCTTCAGCTGTTTTGAAATGGCCTCTTTCAAAGTATGAGGATTCCCCCAAACCTCATCCCACTTCGCTGCTTGTTGCTTTTACGAGCCTCGATCACTAGACCTTCAGCAGCCCAACCTTGCAGCACAGTTAAGGAAAAGGCTTGGGCAACTCCGGTTGTATTTTTTCTGACACTTGTTTATATGATATGAACTCAAGCGGCCCGAAGGTGTTGAAGTGCTCTACATGAGCACTAGATACACTACACAATGACAGATCAGTTTTTGGGGGGGATTTTTATAGAGTGTAAACTCAACTGGCCCAAAGATATTGAAGCACTTTACAAAAGCACCAGTTACATTACACAAGGTCAGGTTAATTTTTTTGTTTTTAAGTGTGCAGAGATTAAGTAATACCGATGCCGTACCTGTTAATTCATTATTTCCCCTCTACCTGAGAAATGGGAGCAGCATTCGTCCCTCCCACCTCCTTCCATGTCGCTGCATGTCTGCCTCTTCCTGTTGCCCTCCTCCTCTAGGAGTTCTAATTTCAAAGCACATTCATGACAGGACTGTGAGACTTCTTTTTATTATATCTGGATAAAGATCAAAGAATCTTTATTTGAGCGTATTAGATCTTAACAGAGAACACAACACATAATAAAAAGGCAGAACAATAAGGTTATAGGCAATAAAATTCCTACGGATATTGTAAAGTGGACTTGTATTGGACTTGGCCCTTTTTGCAGGGTTATTCCCAATCTTTGTGCTACTTCCTCCTATTTGTGACCTGTTGTTGTTGGCTTTAGGACTCTGGGCACTTTACTACTGCTAATCAGTGCTAAAGTGCATATGCACTCTGTGTAAATTGTTAACATGATTGGTTATCCATGATTGGCATATTTGATTTACTGGCAAGCCCTTAGTAAAGCGCACTGAGTGTGCAAGGGTCTGTAAATCAAATGTTACTAGTGGGCCTACAGCACTGATTATGCCACCCACATAGGTAGCCCTGAAAAGGTATCTCAGTGTCTTTGCGTAGTTGTAAACTGCCATGTCGACCTGGCAAGTACACCCACTTTCCAGGTCCTAACCTTCCATTTTCTTACATGTAAGGTAGTCCAAAGGTACCCCATAGGCAGGGTGCAGTGTATGTAAAAGGTAGGACATGTACTGGTGTGTGTGATATGTCTGGATAGTGAAATACATTGTATTTCGTTTTTCACTATTGAAAGGCTATCTGCCCCATAGGATAGAATGGGATATACTTTGTAACATCTTACTACTATAACTTTCTATTGGGACAAGATAGAGAAATAAAGTCTAGGCTCTCTGAACTCAGAATTTACTAACACACCTTTTAGTAAAGATGTTTTTAAATTGTGTTTGAAAATGCCGCTTTTAGAAAGTAGGCATTTTCTTGTTTAACTATTCTGTGCGCCTCTGACAGTTTATGGATTGATTGTCTGGTTTTGGAGTGACAGGGGCTGGGAATGTGCATTCACTGTAGTCAGCCACTAGGGGGGTTGAGGTATGCCTGGCCCTTCCTCGATGACTCAGCTGAGCTAAATGGGCTTGGCTGCATTTAGAGTAATGGGAGGAGATTTCCTTGCACCTGAATAGGGACTGTCTCCCTTGCACAATTCTGTCTCCACCCCCTGTGGTCATACTGCACCAATGAGGACAGAACTCGTTTGGACTGGGCTCAGAGACCCTTGCACAAAGAGAACAAAGACAAAACTGGGGTATAAGGAGTAGACCTTAAACCCCAGAACTTTAGATCACTTCTGGACTCAAGAGGAACCTTTGCCAAAAAGAAGAGCTGAAGAGCTGTGAAATGCAGTGCTGCCCCTTTGCTGTGTGCCGCATGGGGTTGGCCTGCAGTTGCTGTTTCTGTCAGGGAAAGGAGAAAGACTGGAACTTTTTCTGTAAACCTGCTTGAAGAAGAATCTCCAATGACCTGTGTGCGGGCCTCCTGTTCTGAAATCTCAGGGACACAAAGACTTCACCCTCAGCTCTCTTGAACTCTGCTGCTGAGAGTTCTGACCTGCCAGGAGGTGCCGGTTCCAGTTCTGGGCCTCTGGAGGTTGTTCCTGCTGTTGGTAACTGGATGAAGCCTGAAGAACTGAGAAAAATCAACGCATCGCCGTTCTTGTGCCTGTTTTTCCCAACGCAGCACAAACATGTGAGAAGAATCTCCACGCCGCTCAGCTGCAGATACGACGCAGCACCTGTCGTGGGTGATGAAACCGACGCCACAGCACTTGCTGCCGCATCGATCGCCGAAGCATCCTGAATTTCCACGCATCGCACCTGTGCAGCAAGTTTTTCCAACGTATCATCCGCAATCCAGAATCATCTTGGAGTGGACGCATCACTTCCCCTTACAGTCCAGATTCGATGCATCACTTCTCCTGCGTGCAGCAGAACTGTTGCATCGCCTCTCTAAGGACTCAGGAAAGGATGCATCACTTTGTTTCGATGCTTCCCTTCTCTGCATCTGTTTGGCCTTGTGACATTTGGCACATCTACAGGTACTTTGTGTAGAATCACACATCCACAGTTTTCTATGGACCAAGTTGATGGAAACTTTGAAAAGTCATATTCTTATTACATGTATGTTGGATTTTTGTTGGTTTGGTCTTGTTGAGTTTCAATAAAGATACTTTATTTTTGTAAATTGGTGTGGTGTCAGTTTGTGTGTTATCACTGTATTACTGTATGTTTTGAGTACAAATACATTACACATTGCCTTTGGGATAAGCCTATCTGCTCGTGACAAGCTACCCAGGGGGTGAGTAGGCTTTATCTAGAGTGTGTATCCCTCTTACCCTGGCTAGAAGCAAGGTTTCCTACTTGGACAAAGGTACCTACCACTGCCAACTAGAGACCCCCATTTCTAACAACTTGTCAAAAAAGAAGATAACATCATCAATCAAGGAACACGTAAATTGGTAGCTACCAAGGCTAGATAGTTCATATACCTTGTCACATTAATCGTCTTTTAGCTTAAAATTTGACAATTGTAAAATTCATGTAATAAAACAGTCAATAAATAACATTTATAAAAATACAGACATATATGTAAGCCAATAACAGATTTATCTAAGAATGAAATGATCGTATTTACATGTCCAATATATTACTAGTTCTTACTGCAGATTTAAATAAGGAACGGACGCAAAAAGAAATTCGGGAAATTCAGTAATTGTAGGTGAAACAAAGCTTCTCTACAAATGCGATTCCCCTTGTTCTTTAGTAAAGGTTTAAGAAAATGTCTGTACGAAAAAAAATTAAAACGACAAAAAAAAGAAAGTGCAACAGTAATTGTTCTGTTAAATTATCGGATGGGCAGGGCAGAGCTAAATCCCCCAATAAACCAGAATCTCTGTTAAAACACAGAAGCCACCAGATCGTTCCGGCTCCAAAGCGTAAAAGAAGGGATCTCTCCCAGTGTTTGCAGTCTAACGCTAGGTAAATAACAGGTTCCACTGATGCTATGGATCTATATAATAAGTCCTCACTGAGCATTTGTAGAATTCCGCTCTCAACCTTACTTCCTCACTGTATTCTAGGAAATGAGATTTAACCCTTAGTTTGTCCTCTATTTTGACGCTTTTTATTGTATTGTGTCAACTGGAGTGACCTGAAGATATTAGAGCACTTAACATGCGCGCTAGTTACATTACACAAGTTCAGATACATTTTTGGGTGCATTTTTTTATAGAGCGCGAACTCGACTGACCTGAAGGTTTTGGAGCACTTTACAAAAGCCAGTTAGGTTAATTTGTTTGCTTTTAGGTGTGCGGAGATTAAGTGATGCCAACACCGTCCATGTTTATTCTTTGTGACAAATGGGAGCATTTTATATTTGCTATGTCCAGTGGTTCTATACCCATTGGGCTGGGACAGAAAGCGGGCCGGGGGCTTGTTGTTAAACGGATGATGTGAGAAGTATTTTGAATGGAAAACTCTGGAGAAGGGCGCCTGGTGAATAGAGGCCAGGGGGAGGAGGGATGTGACGTCTCTACCATTGGAAATTACTTCACTGCTTTTTTTCATATGCTGTTCAGTACTTTAATGATGCAGACACACACAGAATCTTACACTGCAGTTGACTTGCATAAAGGCACTTTTCTTTCTAACTATGCACTAAAAAGCCTTAGAATGTGTCCCTAAATGTTCCCTGGGGAAAGCATGTATTCCTGAATCATACTGCATGACCCAGTGTGTAGTAATTGTGTAGCTCGTCAATTCCTGGCTGCACAGCACCCTGGATTATGTGCAGCATGGCTAAACACTTATAAAGTCCCGAAAGGCAAGACCTATTGCCTATGCCAATGCTTGTTATCTGGGGACCCCTTAAAATGGCGTTCGTTGCTCTTGTCCACTGGTTTTCCAACCCTACCTTGTATTCATTCGCATTAAGACCTACACACTTAGAGCCAAGAAACCATTGGTGAACAGATTGTACACACATGTAGTGGTTTGGGAAGGATGCTTTCGCACATCTAATTTCTATTGCACTTTTTCTTCACATAGGAGGTTTGTTTATCTATGTAATTATGCGAGTAAGGACACCTACCAACAGGTTAGTTTACAACGAGGATCTTTTTTAATTATATATTTCCAACATTACCCTCGAATGGTGATTAATGGAGTGTTTGTTACGTACAACAGCAAACAAAAACTCTAAGTAAAGCATGTTTTTATGTTGTCCTTCTGGGACTGAAATAGATCTAACATGTTTCCAGTAGGCACATACTGTACATTCATTGCAGTCCTTATGTGAAAAGTAACAATAAAGTCACTCAATCAACCTTGAGGAATGTGTGAGGTGGGGTCACAGTGCATTAGGTTCAGTGGATCTGTGATTGCTGCAGGAAATGGGTGTTTGTGGGAAGGTCACATAACTCAGGGTGTTTGTGGAAACTCTTCGTAATCTCCAGACACTGAAAAAGGATGGGAGGTTTCCTGACTTCACACTGTCAGGAGAAAAGAAAACACACAATCAGTAAGTTAGGAAAGGAATTAACACGAGTAAGACTTAGACCCTCTGAGTTCTGACTGCTAAATTTGCATGGCTTGCCAAATAAGAACACATCTTAATTGGCAATGTAAATGGAAGGATGTAACAAATGTAGCCGCTCGGCATGCTATTTGTAGTACGTGCTAAGCAGCACATCGGCATCTTTTAGTGTCACATTGTTGTATAAGCAGTTTTATTTTTAATTCATTGCAGACATTTGGAAATGTTTCAATAGAGTTTAATATGGTTTTGGTTTCTAGTTAATAGTCATAGTCCCTGGTTATGGAGGGGATCAACATTTAGAGTGCACACCACGCCGTTTTCCACCGACATATTTTGCCAGGTAATGCCTGGCGAGGTTTATCGGGGAAATAGGCCCAGTAAAAGGGGAAACATTCACATTTCGGTGCAATAGATACCAAATCTTTTTCTATGCCTCATTCCAGAGAAAAAACGCAGAATATGAGTTATTTACCTCACCAGGAGCTGCCTCATCCGGAGGTATCGGTTTTTACTGGGTGTAGTAAATATTGCCCCCTGTTCCAAGCGCTTGGAGTCAGGGCCATGAGCTTCAAGGGCATTGAAGGTGATGCATTCAGACCCCCACGTTGTATTGGTGAACGTGCATCCTTGTCATCCTACACTCCAGCCAGGGGACTGCTTTGTATTCATATCAGCTGCTGTATACAATTCCCTTTGCCTGTTCCACTCTGCCTTACTTGATGTTTCGTCTCAATAGAGCTGCAGCGTGGAGCATTGGGACCATCACTGCTCCTAATATTAATTCGAACTAAATGTGCACCTAACTCTAATCTTGGCTTTATCTTGCTACTTACTTTCCTAACTTAACTGAAGTGCATTTCTCTGAAAAGTGCTGGGATCAAATGACACATTGGGGACTTTATTCGAAGGTGCTTAATTGTCTTGATGTCACATTCTTATGTTTCAGAACGTAAACCTGCTTACTCTGTGAGAGCTCTATGTTGCTCCTGTATTTGCACACAGAAACAGATATCAGTTTGCATCTTTAATTGCTATGGTCTGTAATAGTATATCGCCTGAGATCCAGTGATTTCAAATAAGTGTATAATGGGCAGATAGTACCCGGGAAGGCCAACGTTATGCCTGTGATGGCATTTCTTTTGTCACGGCCACAGAGAGAAGTTATGTTTCTAAAACATTTACTGGGTATTGCCCTTTCTCACGTTTTTTGATCATTATTTTACACTTTATTTTTTTCTTGATCGCGTGTTAAACGAAGCTGCGGTAGCTTGAAAAGCTGATGTAGATAACTTGCCAAATGTTAAAGGAGCATGTTATGTCATGATTTTTGTCTACTTAGTATGTTGCATATAAGGTGGAATGTAGACTGCACGAATATTGGATTACTTGGATGTGCTTTGTTTGAGTTGTTAAACATTCACCAAGTCCAGTTTGCCAGGGCCATGCTGTTGAGACAAATGTGCATTATGTAAAATCATAGAAAGCCTTAAATGCCTAAACTAAATTTCAGCATGCGCAGCCAGGAATACACATAGTAGAATGCACATCTGTACCATTCTGCACACCTTGCAAAAGAGGGTAATTGAGTAGTTGCTGTTGCATCCCTTTTTACTCATGGGATGTGGGGCAATTGTGCATGCTCCTTTGGGTATTTATAGTACCTACAAGTGCAAGTATAGTGCAAAGGGGTTATACCTTACACCTAAGATGTGTCAGCATGAATGTAACACCTGGCTACTCAGCCATATACGTAGTTATAGAGTAGGGGACCTTTTCATAAACTACATTTGTTGTATGTTTACTAGTACTACAATAGTGCTACTAAAGTACTACAAAATGCTATTCACAGATGTGCAAGTGTAAATCTCCAACTCTACCTTTCCTATCTTTTCTACGGGGTAATCCTCACACATGTAAGTTTACTACTTGGGGCTCAATTACAATGTCGGACAGACTGGAGTCAGTCCGAAATCGTTTGGGAACCGGAACCGAACGACCTCCCGTCATCGGTTCCAGCCCAGCAAGTAGGATGCGACCAAACCCTGTTCGGTTGCAATCCTATACTTTACAATGGGAGCATGCATTCCGAGCAAAAATCCATGCTCTCATTGTAAAGAGGATAGGTGCAGGGATCAACAGGGGGGCACCGCTGCCATTCGGCAGCCTAGCACCCATGGGGCCCTGCTGAGGGCCCCCAAAGACAGATTCCCAAAGCCTTTGTGTCGAAAAGTCCAGCACAGAAAGGCTATAGGAATCTACCATCATAATCCCTTGGCCGAAAAGAGCTGGCCGAGGGATTACTGAAGGCTTTCCGAATGGCGGATGGGCTCTCCGAGCCCGTCAGAGGCCATTCAGAAATTCGATTCGGATTCCCTCCCGACCGACCCCATCAAAATGGGTCGGTCAGAAAGGAATCAGACTAGCCGATCACGATGTGGTCTGAAGGGCTCCGACCGACGGTCGGAGACATTTCAGCCCGCATCGTAATCGGGCTCTTTGTAGTAAATGTGAGAGGCACTTGGAGAGTGTCTGGAACAAGAGGCATACTTGCAACTAAATGGAAGGGTTTGGAGACGAGTATGGACAGGTTTAAAGGAGGGGTTTAGGGAGCAACATGCACCCATCCATAAAAGAGTAAGTTCATCGATATTCATAAACTGAAACTGTACTTCTAAATATACTGCAGCTAAAACGCAACCTCAAAGCAGTAGTAAATCACACCATTAAGTGAGTATGCCCAGCATCACACATGGCCAACCACTGGTACTGCAACACACTTAAATAACAATAGTAGGGACTTAAAATAAAATCCCATAGGACAAAATGTTAAATTTGTAAATGAATGTAACATTAACTTTTATTAAAATATGTAATTCTGTACATTGAATTTAATAATTATAAATGCATAACACAAATACAAAACATCTTAATGTGGGAATTTTTTTTTTTAATTTAAACCTCAGAAAAATATTTTCGATTTAATATGTTTAAACTAAAGATTTAATTGAAAGTCAAGTTAATGATGCTATGGCATTTTTTATTTTTTTCTACATTTAAAATGACTATATAAAGTTAATTTACATTAATATTTAACATTAAACTATTTTTAGTAATTGCTCGAGTTAAATAAACCTTTTTACTCTTCCCTATACTTTCCCATAAGGTGACTCCACAGTCGGAGTGGAGATCGCCCTGAGGTAAATTATTGGGAACATTGAAAATGTTTATTCAAATTTATAATAAATTAGTACAAATATGTTTATATTTATGTAATTGCACCTGGAGAAAAAAAAATGCAGTGATCCGGAGCAGAGGCCGGTTCTTTTAAACCTGATGAAATCTTTAGTTCCTGTACATTATTCATGGTTGGCCATTCCATGGTCAACAGTACCAGTTCTCTACAACTGGATAAACAAATTGATCCATTTGTGCATTTGAATCTCCAGATTTAGCACAACTGTGCATTTATCAAGTCAATGTCCAGTTTTACTTCCCAACAAGAGGGCAGGGAGGCATATTCTTTGTTTGCACCAGAACCTGACTTAGAGCTGTGCCATTGACCAGTGAGATAATGGTGCAGCTGCCAACAGAAAGAAACAGACTATCATATTCAATGTGCTATGCCTATATCCTTGGAAATCTTGGGTGTAGACTGCAGTGTGAGCAGCTCAGTGGGTATAGGTCTGTGTTGCCAAGTTTCCCACAAAAGAGTCACAGAAATGTACAGGCCCAGACACCCACCACCCAAAACTCCAACATTAGTTCCACCTAAGTGTGCAAAATGTTCATGGTGCCAACAGCTGGTTTGTTCAATAGTCTGAATCCTAATTACCATAACCATTGGGAATCTGAGGCACTGGGCAGAGTCAGTGATGGAACACCATTTAAGGGGCAGCTGATCTCTCAGTTTTTAAAAAGGGGGCAAGGTGCTGGAATGAGACAGCACTCACTAAAGATTGATCTCTTATCTCAAAATGTAACTGACAGGGTCATGATTTTGTTTAGTCCAGGATGCTGTTTATTTAGTGTCTGAGGAAAAACATAACCTAAAATTCACAATTCTATGCAACTGTAAAGGTTAGTGACTTGATTCCAAATTTTCTGGATTCAGAACATCTGGCTAAAGCGACCAGGATACAATTAGAAGACTAGGAGTGAACAGGAAAAACCTGTATCCCTCAGGCGTTGAAGTGCAGGGTCACCAACAAGCCATGTTTTAATGCTTCTTAGTGTGCTTTTGGTCACCATGGATGCAGAATCCTTGTAGCTTCTGGGTAGCATAGTCCCTTGAGATATCCTTGATGCAAGCTTAAGTCAACTTGACTTTCTTCATTGTCTGCTATCTAAGGGGCCCATCGCAGTTCAGCTTCCTCTATCTGCCATGATAGGGTGCAGCAGTATGACTTGTTCTATATGTAAGGCTTAGCTCCATTGGTAGCGCAGGTAGTAATATGTGCCTCCTAAAGCACCTCTTCCAGCTGGTGGTGACAAAGTCTCTTTTTGAAGCCCAGATGGATACGAAGTTCTGGTTTGAGAGTTGTGTATTCATTCTGCTTTTAGGGTAGTGGTGGGAAGTGGGAACCAAAGTATAAGTTTCACCTCGCAGTCCTCCATTCAGGAGGAGGCGCATCTGCTATCTTTCTTCTCTTTTTCTTTGGCTTTTCTTTAGGAAGGTAGGGATCATGCAGGTTGACCATGACTGACTTTGGCCAAACTTCACTTCTTGCTAGGCAACAATCTGCACAACACAGGAAAGTGGGAAATGTAGACCTCCGTGTAGGGAAAACTGGTTTAACAGGGAACGGTGTAGATTCTCTCCCAGGCCACCAGACACCTATTGTTTTTAATCCAACAACAAAGACCTGGAAAAAGAAACGGCACTTTCCAACAGTTTTTACATGTGAATACGTAGGATTACTTATAGGGTAATATATAAATCTATTACCCCTAAATCAGTCGTTCTTTTCATGAACTCTGAATAAATCCCCTGTGCCATGCAACTTAGTATTTAATAATTCCCAAAATGTGAAAAGACCAGCCACAAATGAAGTCACTCAACCAACACCCATCAAAAGAAAATATATCTCATAAAAATGATGAGGTGCAGAGAAAAAATGTGGAGAAATGAGAAAGTATCTCACGTGCGCACCACCAGAGGAGCTGCTGGCAGGTACTCACCAGCTTGCCCACAATTGTATCATCATTGATAGCTTTCTCATAAAGAAAAAAGTTGTGTCCAGAACAAAGAAGTGTGAAAAAAATATTTTTGAAAGAATATAAGCAAAACCCCAAAGGAAAAGAGACCTGTGAAGTCTCAAGTAAAATTAGGTCTAACTCACGTCTATACTTCCAGTTTCTTTATTTCATTGCGTGAATTATCCCAAGGTTAAAAACACAGTCATGTTGTATAACCACATCAAGGATGGCCAACATGTTTCATTGCCTTTTTTAAAGATAGCGGCAAATTCATCAGGGCATATGAGGTCAGCATTCACTTCCCTGGACCTTTCTACTTAAGAAAGAGTGACTGCGAATATGCAAAAAAGGAAGAAAGAAAGACAAGGCTGGTAATTCATGAGAGACATCACCCATTCCCATCCTCAAAGTCAAGACAGGTAGTCGAAGTTAAAATCAACTAAGTTGAAATAACCACATAACGTGAGGTTATCAAGGTTATTTACCGAGTGAGAGCCACAGGCCCGCATACCAGCTCTCACTTAATTGTGCTATGTACACTATTCTTCCCATCTGTAAGCACCTCTGTTGCTCACACCTTCATCTGCGGAGACAGACATATATATACAATGAAAACGCAAATGTGTCACACCAAAATCCTCTACCAACACCACAAATTCAACCAATATATCCACCGTTATACTACAACTCAGATTTGAATCTGAAACGAATTTAAACATCAAGAGGTTTGTATCCTTCCATGACGTATTAAAGATCTGATGCTAGCCATCTAGAGCCAAGAGCGCATTCACACCCCTTTTCTTTACATTTCGTTTTGTTGGAAAAAAGTGTGCTATAAGCCTATTCCCACCAATTCAATGCACACACAACCCTTTGACAATCGTCTCGCCAACCATACTCTCACCGTCAGCGCTACAAATGCGCCCGGTCAATTGTCCCGGCAACAATACGAGCCAGTGCGTGTCTTCATTTTAAAAGGGTAGCGCTTCTCTTCCACTTCCGGTTCGTGTCAAGGCGTGAACTACACGACCGGAGATGGAAGAAACGCGTCATTTTGCGTGAGGCCGATTCAGTGGCCATATTGAAGGGATCAGTCTTGTATCTACTGCGATGCTGTTGATGCCCAAACAAAATACAGATATATTCGCATCACAGCCACCTTGCAAGATCAATGCAGCATAATGATGTTCAATAATATTGAGCTGCCACTAAACACTTTCCATTAAAAAACACCACATTTTCTCAAGCCTAATTATAAATACAAAAAGATTTATTTTTTGGGGGCTATTTATAAACAAAGTCAAATCACGCGCATAATTAAGGACGCATCGGAAGGCTAAGGAAACTAGGCATCCTAAAGCATGTATACCTTCAAAACCGCCAAAACAATTTATCCATAATCGTAAGGACACAACATTAACTGACCCAACATTATTGGCCACAGGAGAACAGTACTACATATGCTATCATTGTCTATCTAGTGATCTCATTCCATTCAATTTGGTCATTAAGACCAATTTGGTCCGCCTTTTCAGAGTAAATCCAACGCGCCTCTTTCATTGCAAGTGTTCTCTCAATGTTATTTGGGTCACCTAAGACTTTCTACAACACCACCCACTTCAATGCCCTGTAATTGTGTTGGTTATCTTTGTAATGTTGAACCAATCTCGTGGTCAACTTCCCATTTTTGATTGTACTTAGATGTTCTTGCATCCTCACTTTGATTTTTCTCGTTGTGAGGCCAATATAGTGTAACCCACACGGGCAGGTTAATCTGTAGATGATGTTTGTTGAATTGCAATTGCTAAACCTGTTTAGGTACCACGTTCTCCCATTCTGCAACTGCAGACTCAGAGTTTTTTCGGTGAGCTCACATACTGAGCATCCCCCACACGGGTAGTGCCCAGGTGGAAAAGATGTGCTCATTGTTTGTTGTATAGGCCTCATGTGGACAAGCCTGTCCTTAAGATTCTGCACCCATTTAAAAGCAAACCTAGGTTGGGGCATTTGGTAATCATTGGTAGATAACAACGACCAATGCTTCCTAATCACCTGACGGATTTTGGTCGATAAGGGGTCAAAAGTCAGTACAACAGGCAGACAATCATTTTTTTGTTTTGTATTCCTTTCCAGTAGGGCTTCCCGTGGAGTATTAAGTGCTCTCTTGCGAGCTCTGTTGACAATTCTTCTAGGATATGCACGCTGCACCAGTCTATCAGTTAAACTTTCAGACTGTTGCAAATAATCACCAGTGGAAGAGCAGTTCCTCCGGTAGCGGAGAAACTGCCCCACCGAGAGGTTATCCCTCAAAGCTCTGGGATGAAATGATTGGTAATGTAATAAGGAGTTCTTATCTGTGGGTTTCTGATGAACACTCGAGGTTAGTTTGTTATCAACCACACCAATGTCCAGATCCAGATAGGTCGCCTTCTCAGTGCTTATGCTCCAGGTAAATTTTAAACACTCATCACGATTATTCAGCCATTCCAAGAATTTATAAAGATGACTCTCAGTCTCTGACTACACACACAGAATATCATCAATGTACCGCTTCGAGAGGCAAATATGACTCTGGAAGGGGTTAGATGGATGGTACAGATAATGCTCTTCAAACTGGCCTACAATAATGCAGGCCACACTCGGCGCAAAAGTAGCGCCCATTGAAGTACCGGATATCTGCAAAAAAAGGTCATTCTTGATAGCAAAATAGTTGCGGGTCAAGGCATTTTCGATACACTGCATCACAAAGGATTGGGGCATGTCATAAAACCAATCCTGCCCCCCAAGAGCGCGCGCTGCTGCCACCAACGTCGAGTCTTGGGGGATGCTAGTGTACAGAGATTCAATATCGATCGTCACTAACAGCTGTTGTGACGGATCAAAATCCATATCTTGGATAATGTTCAAAATATCTGTAGTGTCCTGGACATAAGACAACTGTTTCAGCACTGACTCTCTTAGAAAGAAATCAGCGAACTGCGATAGCAGTTCAAGCACAGAGGAGATACCCGAGACTATCGGGCGTCCTGGGGGTGGACGATGCGCCTTATGAATTTTCGGCAGGATATAAAAAGCCGGTGTTCTTGGTTTAGTATTAATCAAAAAATCTGCCTCTTTGCTAGTTATCCATTTCTTCTCTCTGGCTTGTCCCACCATCCTTGTGATTACCCCAAGGAGCTTGGCAACTAGATCTCTGGACAATGGTTGGTAGTTTTTCTTATCCTGTAAAAGCCTTGTTACTTCTGTTTCATAGTCCAGAGTATTCATTAGGACTATGGCCCCACCCTTATCTGCTGACTTTATTGTTATAGAGGCATTATCTTGTAAGGATTTGATCGCTTGCCAATCACACTGACTCATATTACTAAAGGTTTGCTGCTTCTGAGATTCCTCAAGTGTCTTAATTTCATCTAGAACCTTCCTCTCAAACTTCAGGGCCAACAACACTGCTAGGTGGACAAAAATGTGAGGGGCGATGAAGGTTAGTTGAAAAGATTGAAGGGGGTCAGATTCCTTATTGGCAAAGA
This sequence comes from Triturus cristatus, assembly GCF_964204655.1. Lineage (NCBI taxonomy): Eukaryota > Metazoa > Chordata > Amphibia > Caudata > Salamandridae > Triturus > Triturus cristatus. Next base: position 409,379,143 of record NC_140585.1, on the reverse strand, counting down.
ACTTTTTGATTTTAATTTTTCTCATCACTTCCTGTAACTCCATTCTACACTTGAATAAGTCGTGACGTGGGGTGGGGACGTATCCCAAACTTTTGTTGAGCACCCTCCACTCATCCAACGTTAAATGATGGTCCGGTAGATTGACTACGATGTTATTCAGGTTAGAGTCCTGCCTCTGCTCCTGGTCACCTGAGGCGAGAAGGTTTGCCATGTCTGTGACTGATTCTGACGAGCTCTGCCTCTGTCCCTCGTACCTCCCCCTCTGTTTCCCCTTTGGGTTTGGGCTAAAAAAGAGCGTAACAGTCCTCCCAAATCCTGATTTGGCTGTACCTGGGGGTTGAATCTCACCCTCCCTTGCTCCAATGCCTGTGGCCCCTCTTCCTCCTCACTTGATGTATTGTCAAATGTCCAATTTTGAGGGGTACGTCTAGTTTGTACTCGACATCCCCTCGGATATCTATTCTGTGGCACCTGTTCACTACCTTGCCGGTAATACTTGTCCTCAATATAAGGAAAAGCCCACTTGTGCGATTATCTTTCTAGATTTCTCCTTAGTCCTTTAAACTTTTGATTTACCATATAGTTATTATATTCATTTAGATCGTCTTGTATTCTCTGAAGCTGCTCCTTTGCGTCTACAATACTTGAGTCTGCTTTAATACTCTCTTCCAATTCCAAAATCTCTTTCAAAAGTTCCTCACTCAATCGTTTGGCTGTCTGAATAATTAAAATCAACCAATCTCTAGTACATTTGTTCAAAATAAAACTCCAGTCTACTCTGAACTGTTAATCTTCCAGAAATATTCTTGGTTCAATCCTAACCAAAAGACTGGTGGGGGCTGCGCCTGCTCGATAGTACTCAGTCATGTAATGCCACTCTTACTTGCTTTTTCTTAGCATTAGTCAATTTCTCCCATTCCTCTCTTGCAGAAGTGGTGTTTGAGAGGCCAAAATCGGGAAAAAGTGATGGCCCAGAGAGAATAGCAGCATTCTGCTCATCTGTAAAGGCTAGGCAATTCCTGTCCATTTCACAAAATTCTAAATTACACAATGTACTGTCTCCACAGACTCCAGATAGTGACTAACCCAGTCTAAACCAAAAAACTGCAATGGTAGGTGCTCTCATGAAACTATTTTTGATAATAAAAACTCAAAAAGGTAAAAAACTCTCACGGCTGAGCCGCCGTTCAACACTGTAATCCAACAAGGAACTATAGAGGGATAATTAATGCCAGGCCACCCTCCACTCAATTTATAATCCAACAAAAAGACCTGTTTTTAGGCAGGAGCCAAAAAATGAAGGATGTTGAGGTCGTCACGTGAACAGAAGATGAAAGCAACCAACTGGAAAAATACCATCAGGTGCAGACTTGCACACTATGACATCTTATCACACTATTTACACTACAGACAAACTCCTGCTCCAGAACACATCACACATTTATTTCATTACCCATCAAGCACACTCTAGGGAAGGCAAGCAGCACAGATATGGTAAAATTGTCAAGGAAACAAACGAGTAGGTGCACTAGTCTTCTGCTCCAAGCAGATGCTAATGATGTGATACGTGTTGTTGCACTAGGAGCTGCTAGTCCCGTGAAATAGATCATGCTCTGATCTGGCTCGTCTCAATAGCTCCAGCAGACAGCTAAAGATATCCCTAAAAAGGACTCCTTTGTTGTTTTAGTCAGGGTATACATTTCTGTCCCTGCTAATTTGTTTTATTCATACTCCTGCATTAAGCACAGTTTTTAATTTGTCTTTGTTTGTAGATCCTATGAGCCGTGTCTGCTTGAAACCAAAGAACTCCAAAGATTCACTAAGCACCTATATAAATGCTAACTACATTAAGGTAAGTGGTTGTGTTTTGTTCACATCTGTAGTGTTCAGAGTGGACATGCAAAATGCCATTGATATGTTGTGGACTAAATCGATGTAAAGCATGACTGTGTTCTTATGGACCTCTTCACTGTCTGCATCATCACTAGAAAGACCACATGCAGTAGAGGAAGAGGGATCTCAAAGCCAGTGAATTTAGAGACCACACAACAGCAATTCAAAGCATGTTTTTACCTTGAAGTTTAGAACAGTAATACTGACCTCGGGGTCAGGCTATTCCACATCAATCGTTTCTCCTCTTTCAACTGATCCTGGGCTGGCAGGAAGTGCCCTCCCTGTCTGCAGCTGTGCGACTCTGCTCTTGTGAATGTGTTTCATTCTAATTTAAAATTAGTGTTTGGCTTGGAAAGCACTGCCTTTTTAATCCCGTTTATATGTTATGGGTCTATAAAGACGTCAATTCGATTACATTCCTTAATTGCATTTTGGTTTAGAAAACTTTTATGCAAATACGTTACGTAATTTCTGCTATAAAAAAATCAAAATACCTAACATTTCTGAAAACACGGCTCAGCACTGTTCTTTTTTAAAACCTCACACTACAGATGAACTGCTTTCCTTTGCTTCTGCTAGAAGACACATAAAAATAAAAGTTTGCTAAATTGTTCTTACTCTTAATGTTATAAAACTGACACATGAATGGAATAAATGGTGAAGATTCTGGAGAGGTGTTAAATAGGTGTTTTATGGTTCATTGGACTATAACGGTTTTGTATTGTCATTTTCTATTCCTAGAATCTAATGTAGTGATATTCACGATGTCACTGGCGATCACTATCCTCACGTTTATTTTATTTTTTCTTATCTCTTAAAGAGTGACACATACGGAAGCTGAATGTACTATGTATAGTGTACTTTCTTTCAAAAACAAAAGACTGCCTCTGTGGGATAAACATTGCATTATATAACTGTCAAAGTCATTAATAAAATGTGTTAAAAAAAAATAAAGAGACTCAAAATCGCCACAAAAAAAAAAGATTCTGGAAAGGAGTTATACAGTTTCCATAATCACTATGTTTACCTTTTTCCTACCAGGCACCTTGCACCACGCTCATTCGTAACAAATTAAGTCTAAAGTGCATAAGTACCTTACACGCCTCTAATTCTGGTCAACAGTGGCCCCTTTTTTGTGATGATGAAATATTTTTCACATAATTCATTTGGTTAACCCAGGTTTAGCATACAGAAGACTAACAGACAGCCCCTGAAAGCTTCAAACCCCTTCCAAGCTGTAATAACATTAAGCGTTGCCTAACACCATGCCACGTGCATTTGACGCAGCATTAACTTTTGGTCATTTGTAATGTGCTAAGTGTGAAGGGTTCATTCACCAGCTGCTTCCAGCATTATTATTGAATCACTGATGTCATTTGCAACGCAAGGGCATCGGAGTTGAGTAGGTGCCAACAAAACAAACTGATCAGGGCAAGAAGGCCTTAATAAAATTCATAAAAGTTAGATAGGGAGCCGCGTTTGTGGTAACCACAGACATCATAGTCAATAAATGGCCGGCATGGATTCGATGTAAAGGATTTGCCACAATGTTGTACCCAAATATGCAGAGGAAGATCAAAGACTTTGTCCACTAGAGCCTAACTGGGTTAAGAATTTTGAACCTGATCCTGAGCTTTTGTAGCCCCCGAACAATGTTTTATGAGAAACTCTGGATTTTACTATTCATTTGTGAAGGACGGGAAACCTGTGGAATCCAAGATTATGTAGTAAGGTTTTTAAGTATTTACATTTTTTGGATATGCTTCTTAGCTATAGTTCGATTACTCTACAGATGTTGGCTCTATGCTCTTCTGGCAGGATTGAGCTGACTCTTATAGTAGTTTGGAAAAAGCTTAAATGTGGCTCTGGAAAGGATGTTGCCAAAGTGACACCAAGTGTTTTTACAGGTACAACAAAACTGTCAGTGAGTCTCAGCCTCTCATAAGGATGTTCACCTCTTTTCAGTTTTACATGCAGAGCTAATAGCAGAAACTCTATTTCATAATCATTTAGTCTCAGCCAATTATTATTCATCTTGTTTGTATCGCAGTGAATGTGGAATCAAATGACCCGCCTTCTTTACATAATGGTGAAACAGTGCATCCAGTTTTAAACAGGAGTTGATGTAGTTATGGCCCTTCGATATTACGGAGGATGGGCAAAGGGCACCAGCCCTGCAGGATGCAACAAGTTACTGAAATCTAAAAGAAAGGTAATTTCTCTAACAGAGTCTTGGCATTACTGTTCAGCCCTGGGTTGGAAGTGGTTAGAGATGGCAAATGCTGGTGAGAGGTTTAGAATCATAAACAGTTCAGCACTCTATCCTGCTATAAATATCTAAAAAGGAATTTCTGGGCCTTTTCTTTCCCCTTTTGATGTCTAAAACCTACCTTGCAGTTACCCAGGATATCATTGGATTCAAGAGGGTATTGATGCATAGCTTCAAAAGAAAAAGCAAGCAAATGGAGTACAATGATTCCATTTTTAAAATGTAATTGACTAAGCCTTAGACTTCTTCAGTGCTTAATTTGAGCTGGTGGTTTCCGGTGCTTGGCACCCGCACTTAATTTCCAAACCCTCACTTATGACAGTTGCCACATGGTGGCGCTGTTTGTGCAATTTAAAGATGAGGTGAAAAACAGTTGTTTGTTAATTCAATATACAATAAAAACAACTAATACCTGCCATCCAAGCCATTCTTAAACCTTTTTCGTCCTCGAACAGTCTGAATTGTCACACTTGTAGCAGTGTGATGGTTAGTAGTTATGTAAGTACAGTGGAAATGTGTGGGACAAGCTGGAGTGGCCTCCTGACGAGGGCCCCAGCCGTTTTTTGTTACAAATTTAGCACTGGACTTCTCCCAGATCTCTGAGGTTGCAGAGAAAACGTATCACTAAAAAAGAAGGTTTCAAGTATATCCCGGTTGAGGCTCATCTGGAAGGAGATGGTGTAATGAAAAGGAGGACCCTGCTTCATTTACCCGAGTAGAGGACTGCAGCCTGGCTGGCTTTCTCTTGTACAATGATCTGGATTTGCTTCTCAAGGATCAGGCCATATGATCTTGTAGGGACAAAAACAACATGCAGGGTATCTTGCTGACAAATTAATACACTACTGGACTGGACTGTGCTGGAGCCTTGTTTAAACTGTCTGGTTCCTCCCGCCCCCTGTTTTTGTCCCGTGGGAGCTTTCCTTCGCAGTCTTCAAGCTGAGGACTGAGCAAGAAGAAGGTATCCAAAATCTTATTAAATATGGACTCCAAGGAGAGAAAGCTGTCTTCCCCTTGTAGAAACAGATCAATTATGAAGAAAGATTCAGCAGGTCAAAGGGACTTGGCTTTGGCAAGGACCCAAGGATGCAGGGTTAGAGAGCTCTGTCTCTCCCATGGATCTGTGGCCGGACACAATTGTTGTATTAGTCTGGAAGTTACAACGGCTTCATGCTCTGTGAAGCACCAAACCCTAAGGGCCTATATCTCAACAGCGGGTCAGAAGAAGAGATTTTGGTGACACTCAATATTGAATCCTTATACACAAGCATTTCCCAACTATTAGCTTTGATGGGCCTTAAAAATTACTTAGCACACACTTAACATACCCACACCCTGTATAAACTTATCACTGATGTTGCTGAAATAGCCCTAACATGACATTATATCATGTTGAAATGTGAATAGTTTTGTAACAAAACAGGAAATATGCTTGGCTTCACAAATATCAAATTAGTTTGTAGGTGAGTTTTACCGTCATACCAGCCATTCACATCATCATCCATGTATACTCAATAGCTGAGAGGCGTACAGTGGCGTGGTGCAGAATGAATGGCAAAGGAATTCCAAGACAGGTTAAATAGTCGAAGCACAGATTTTAACTTTGCATCTCATTCAAACAGAAATCCGTTCTTTACTTATTTAGTGATTTGATTAGTCATTTGCTCATGAACCTTATACACGCTATACTACACTATTGGGAAAACCTACTGAGAGGGATTCTTTGTTACCATGCAACAACCACCACCCATGTACCTTATGGGGAAATAAACTTAACAATCAGGAGAAACAGTAAAAACAGCTGATATTTGTCAGTGAGGCAAACGAACAGCCCAGTAAACTAATGTTGATATGTTATGTTATAATATTTAATAAAGCGAATGGCTGTCCCGGCAAAGGGACGTCCCAGCGCTAGCAGCAGATAGAGGAAGAATGGAGAGGAAGCAGGGTCAGTGAAAGAGCCAGGTCTTGATAGTATACTCCTCCTGCCTAATCTGGCAAGCTATGAAAAGAGTTTGCTATCGCCCATGTGATACCTTAGTCCAACCCAGAATCAATTCTTTGAGCACTTATCACATTAAAAATAAGCTACAGAGGAATCAAAGGGTTTTTACCTATTCCATGTCTGTGGGAAAATGCTTTAGTACATATGACCCATAGAATCACATGCAATAAACTGAGTTTATTGCTTGATGGGAACTCTCTTTCGCCATTATTTGTGCACATGTGTAATAGAAATATTCAGGACAATGTAGTTAGGGCTCACAGACAAAGCACAATTTGAACTCTATTACATTTATCGGGGGCTTGCCCCCAGTTTTGGTATATTGGCAAGCATTGAACTACATCAAGAACACACAAGTTTATGAATTTGGGGGACATAAACATGATATGTCTTTATCGACATTTTGAATTGCCACACTCAAGATGTGATACATGCCATTGACAACCCATGCCCGCGTTTGTACATAGGACATATGTAGGAAACTGGGTTCCTGGTTATGAGGGATGAAACACTACTCAAGCAGCAACCACAATTCCTGTCAAGGTGAATCACATGCAACCCCAAATAAACCTTCACTTAACCCTCTGTCAGTTTGGCACAAAAGCAGTCAGATTTGCCTTAGAGGCAATGTGGAAAGTATTTATGCAGCACTTCAAGCAATGATAAAGTGAAACCACAACACAAAAAAGATCCCACCCCAATTTCGAAAAACAAAATGTAATACATTATTTGAGTCCATAATGACAAAAATCCAATCAGTAGAACCGTAGATATGCAATTTTAAACATTGAACAACTTCAGCCAGATACAGCTTAGTTCCACACTGAGCCCGATATTCATACCAGACGCATTAAGGGTGTCAAATTCATAAACAACAAAGTGATGGATGGAATGTTTGAATTAATCTCAGCCACTGCTAATCGCTCGAGCCGGTTCTGGGTTCCTTGTGTTCCGGTTCAGGGAGGACCTGGCCTCGCAGTTCGGGCTGGACTGTTCCCATGAGGAACAGGCTCAAGACTGATTTGCATATGGCAGAGTTGAAACTGAGGTGGCATGGTGGGTGAAAATAATAGATTGGGATGCGGCCCGAGTGAGTGCCAGTAGTTGAAATTCATTCAAGCATTCTATCCATCACCTTGTTGTTTTTGTGTTTGACACCCTAAGTGCACCAGGTATGCCCAGACGTAGGTCCCAGGCTCACTGTGTCTCTGGGACCAAGTTACACATGCTGAAAAGCCCATAACAAGTCCAAAACAGTTCATGGGTTGTTTGTGTTATAGTTCAGGGAGGTCATGGCCCGGCAGTTCGGGCTGGACTGTTCCCATAAGAAACAGGGTCAAGACTGATTATGCATATGGTTGGGTCCAGACTGGGCTGGCATGGTGGACAACACATGATGGATTGGGATGCAGACCCAAGCGATTGCCAGTTGCTGAGATTAATTCAAGCATTCCATCCACCACCTTGTTGTTTTAGCAGTTTTCTAAAAGTGGAATTTTCAGGATTGTGACTTAGAAATCAACATTACCATTAAATAGAGTTTCAAGTAATAATTCTTTACACACCAAACCCAACAATCCCTCCTGCTCCCAATTGAGAGTTATCACTTATAAAATGTAATAAGGTAATCCAATGTTATTCTATGGGAGTTGTAGACCTTGCAGTAGTGAGAAACCAATGTAAGGGGTTTTCACTACCAGGACATGTAAAACTTAAAAATACATGCCAAATTCGTTAAATACACTATACCATGCCCTAAGGGCTGTTTAGGAGCTACCTGAGGAGTGACATATGTATTAAAAAGGAAGGTCTAGGCCTGAAAAAAGGTTTATTTTGCCAGATTGAAATGGCAGCATAAACTGCACACACAGGGTGCATTGGCAGGCCTTAAATAGGTTTAAAGGGCTACTGAAGTATGTGGCATAGTCAGTGCTTCAGGCTCACTAGATGTATTTAATTTACAGGCCCTGGGTACAAGTTGTACCACTTTACTAGTGACTTACAAGTAAATTAAATGTGGCAATTGGGTGTAGGCCATTTTTACCATGTTTAAGGGAGAGAGCACAGGCACTTTATCACCGGTAGGCCGGCAAAAAACGGAGAGTAAGGTAAATGTTTAGGAGAAGACCACCCTAAGGCTGACAGGTCTAACAAATAACAAAGCACGTGGTGAAATGTTGGATTTGTCAACATCAAAGTCAGATCCGATGTGGGGCGATCACAGCACCACTGGTTAAACATTTCTCTGCTAACAACTATACATCTGAACAAATCACTTGGCAAGTTATTAAGGTGGTGAAAAAAGGTTCAAGAGAAGGTAATTTTACCAGATTATTATCTGTGCGAGTGCAGAAGGATAGATAGACTCAATACAGCTAAGGAGGGTCTCAATGAACTGTCAGAACTTATAAAGATAGCTCTTTTAACATATTGTTTTCTTGACTTTTGTGCCCTTACTCTGGGTTTTCAAACTGGTGTATAGTGTCACTTTTGTAGTGCTTCTGTAAACATTTGATATTTTCTGTGCAAATTACAGTAATGTAACTGGATCTATTTACCCCATGGATCTGTATAGGTATCCCCTTTTCTGAACATTTTTTACTTCATTTACAAGCACTCAGATTTACTAGATTTAGGGCCCGATTATGATCTTGGCTGACAAGGTTACTCCTTCAAAAGGCTGATGGATATACCGACTGCCAAATTACAATTCCATTATATCCGTAACGTTTGTGATGGTGTATCCTATCCTCCAAGATCGTAATCAGGCTCTTGGCTTAATAACATCCACGGTTAGGGAATTTAATTCTTCTATTTATTTTTTTGAACTTACATTGACAGCTCCCATTTTTAATTCAATGCCTTTGTTGTGTGACATTCTCACTATCTTGTCTTTCCAAGATGATGTCTGCCACAAGAGTAGGCCAGCTGGTATGCCTCTTCCCAAGACAGGCTTCCTTTGTCTGATGTACATAGTTTATTAGACCACATTTTGCCTGTACGTGATCCAGTCATTGCCTGGACCCAAAGGATGTGTAATTTAATTTGCACCGCTTTCTTATATTTGTTATCTATACCAACTACATCCATCCATCTGTGGGGGGACTTTTAAGCTTTTTGTTCCCTAACAATTCTGACTGAGGTATCTCTTACTAATCGAATTTGTGGAAGGTTCCTGCTCTAAATTTCCTTTCACCCAGTGAACCTCTGGCATTTCCATTTCTGTATTTATCTTTACCATTGGGTACCTGTGTATATATAGAGAGTGTATAGACTTGGTTAACATATCTTTTGGCCGCTACAATATGCATAGTTAATGTGGTGAACACATTCTTAAACTATGTGCCATCTCAAATCGAGACCCTTTGGATCTGCATTAAACTAGTTTTGAAGGAGTTCCTTTTTTGTGAGTACTACCTTATATTTTGAGTCACTGATTTGAGTTACCACTGTTTCACACAACTGACTGTACCTTTTCATTTGACATAGGTCTTGGCCAGACGCCTTTGTTCTGAAGAGACCCATAGATTTTCTCTGCCACTGAAATTGTGATGAAACATGGAGGAAGCTTAGTGAGGAACCTTCATTTTTTTGAAGGGGGCATTCCTGGGCAAACAAAGGCAGACAGAATAAAAGTAAAACTGGAACGAGCTCCAGAAGGCATTTAATGGGTTGGCTTAGCCAGTATGATAAGTGTAATAATTGAAAAATGTTGACCCTTTCCCCAATCATGACTATTCTCGAGGGACTTTCTGGACTAGACAACCGTCTTTTATTGGGACTTTTTTGGCATTTGTTGTTGTGCTGTCTAGTTGGGTCAGATAGCACTATGTGCATGCCTTATGTTTTCTCTCACCTTTCCCAGTACACTGTGCCATTTTGACTACACATTGAATATTATAGAGCGCATGTAAAATGAATGACATGCAATTTTGAAGAAACTGTCTCTTTGTTATATACTGAATTTACATTGGATACATTTTCGTAACTTATGTTTGGTGCGGATTCTATAGATTTGCATTTATAAATGAAATCTTTGAGATCTTATATTCACCAGGCTTCTTCTTGTGTTTATGTATCAAACCATGTTTTTCTTAAGGCACTCTCATGTGGAGTTCTTGACACAAGCAGTGCTAATTAAACACAGTACAGTTTGTCAACCAGGGCCCAAGTATAAACATTATAAAATGTTTGCAATCAGTTTAGTGTTTGAGAAGGTTTAGTGTTCATGAACCGACACTGGTAAATAGAATAATCTGCAAGCAGAAAAGACAAAGCAACAATGCAATACAAAATAAGGATTCAGTATCTAGTGTACACAAGCAATTACTCTTCGTGATCCTCAAATATAGACACTGTCTATTTCTGATCAAATATAAATACATTAAATTAAATGATATGGACTGTTGATCAAAATGGAGGATCTCAAACTTTTACCACTAAAATGGAATACTGTACATCTCTTTAACTTCCTTTTAAATGTTCAAAGCTAGGTGTTCGTTTAATCAATCAATCAACATTTGTATGGCACAGCACTGTCACCCCTAGTGGTATCTGGGCGTTGAGGGTGCCACGCCTCTTTTGAAAAGCCAGGTCTTGAGTTTCTTTCTGAAGTCCGCCAGGGAGGGTGTTGTTCGGAGGTGGAGACGCATCAAGCATCATTTGTATTCAATGAAACAGCAAATACAGTAGCAACAACAATGTCATGACTACCTGCAAGTTCATTGTAAAGTTTCTTGTATGCAGTGGATTTATGTCAACCTCAGGTTGCCAACAGGCTCACTCGAGTTCCTGCCCTAGAGCACATAGGGCTCGGGGGACCTCAAAGATGCCAGGATCAGGCTTTCTTGCTACCCATCTGGTGCTGCCCTGCTGGCCTTGGTAGGGTCAAGAAAGTACATAATGAAAAATTTTAGGAGGAAAAAACAAAAGACAGTGAGCAGAGGGGTGTACTTCCGAGGCCGAGTTACCACTGTCTCAACTAATATGACAGTTGAAGAAGTCTCTCACCTACCTTGTTTCAGTCACTGGTGCAGGGATTGGGGGGAGGGGGGATCAGCAGATGATAGTGAACATGAGCTCAAATCCATGGCTTTATTTCTCTCTCTAATGCCGAGCTTACAGGAGGGAAAGGCGATCTTTAAACTCTACAGGTACAGGACTCTTTGGGCTGGCTTCAGTTTCCGTGATGGACAAGTTTACCAGCAGTAGGGTTGGCAAGCAGAGCTTCAGTAGGGCCACTGGCTTCGTCCTGGCCAGAAGGGAGTGGACAATACTCAGGCTCCAGGCGTTGGATACGGTTTTGACAAAAAGGGGTCCATGCAAGATCAAATCTACAATCAACCTAAGGAGTTAAAGGGCACCGCAGCTTCTTGTGCCATAAGTGGGATCCGTTTTCTCTTCTCAGAGAAAAAGTCTCCCAAAACTACCTGTTAGAAAGGAATGAGCACGGAGGAGTTGGGATGGGGATGTCCTCTCTTAGCTGCACTCATGCTTCATCTTACAAACTCTAATTGTACTTCATGACAGATATTCATTAACGTCTACTGGAGATCCTACCTTCAAGCATATGGGTCATGTCTGTACTCCCTTATAAATCCCAGTAGCTTCCTCATTAATATTTTTTTCAGTTAAAAAAAAAGGTTTATTAATAGAAAGAAGGGTGTCAACACAAGTTCATAACATTAAATGCATTGCATACAAGAGAAAAATACTGCAAAAAATTGCTGCAATAAAGTTAGAAGGATCGGGCTCAAAGATAAAAAGTAAGAGAGATAAAATGCTATACATAAATCATACAAAAACAGTGAAATCTCAAAGATATTTGGAACCTGTTAGGGGTCAAGGGGGTTTTGAAACTTCTTGTTGAAATAGCTGCAATCGAAAAGAACGTTTAGCACATATGTCAAGATACATTGTAACAGATAACCATAATTCCATTCGCTTCGTTGCCATGTTTAAAGGATGTACAAAAGAGGTGTCCGACCTGTGGTTATGGCACACATTATACCACCATGCTTTATAAGATATTTTAGAAAAATCTTTCCAATTAGCTGTAATTTGCTGAAATGCAACTGCTAGGAGCAGATCAATAACTTTAACATTAAGCGTGACACTTTCCCAACAAGATGAAAGACTACCTAAAAAACATGAGTACAAGAAAAAGAAATTCTGATTCTAAAAATCGAATTAATTTGGAACCATACTTGTTTCTAGAAATTATGCACAGTAGGACAAACAAATAGCATATGAAATAAATCTGCGTTTGGAGAGGAACATGTCCAACAAACATCTGATACCGCCTCAAACCTTTTACTCAGATCACTAGGTGTCAAAAAAAAGTCTATTATAAACGAAAAATAATGTCTCCGTGATATTAGCTGCTCTGGATGACTTACGAATTTTGATCCATATGTTATTCCATAAGGAAACTGGCCAAGAGAGTGCAAAGTTATGCTCCCATTTCTCTTCTACTTTGGATTTTTGCCTGATATTATCTATATTATGTAGGTAATTGTATATGACAGAGGCCTTAGGTGTAGTTGCTAACAAGGTGTGGAGTTGTGAAGTGAGAGGAGAGGTACTGGGAGAAGTATGCTGAGCAGAAAACTGGGTATATGTGACCATCACGGCTTCCTTAAGCAGGATGTATTTATGAATGAAGGAGGGAGGGAGACTAAATTATTGACTTAGCAAAGAGAAAGGAAGAAAATCCGTTTGTGAGAAAAGCTGGTGTATCCAGATTAATTCTCTCTGGCGCCAGGTTTTCCAATAAAAAGGTTTATTTCTAATAAGTACACTCTTGTTATGCCAAATTGTGTAGTGGAGGAAGAAGTCTACATTGTTATGAGGAGATATAGAAGAAGATAAGAGAAGTTTAGATGTTAGTTTAATTATGGGAGTAGATAAGGTTTGTGGTTTGCGTGAAAAGGAAAGGTATTCCGCAAAGGAAAAAGGAGACAGAAAAAGACGTTCGATTGTAGTCTATAAAGGACAATCATCAATGGGATCGCGCAACCACAAGGAGGCTTGACGTAAAAGAAAGGCTTTCTGGTACACCGGGAAATCAGGAAAATTAACTCCACCTTCTGACTTGGGACGTGTTAATTTGGATATAGACATTCTAGGCTTTTTATTGTGCCATAAGAAGGAGGAGAGAATGGAGTTGATTTTCTTAAAAAAATTTAGTGGGAATGGATACCGATATATATTAGAAATAATAAAATGATGATTGGGGACAACATCATCTTAATAGTGTCAAGACGACCCCACCAAGATAAATAAAGGGGATGCCATTTGGCAGTTAAGTCAGAAAACTTTTGTATGCATTTATTCATGCAGAGAGATCCCGTGTCTGAAATTGTGGGGGTAACATGTAGTCCAAGGTACTTAATGTGATTGGGACTCCAGGTAAAGTTGGAGGCACTGAAATCAGATTTGAAAGTGTACTTTGTTAGGGGTAAAATCTTGCATTTGTCGTTGTTCAATTTGTACCCAGAAATATTAGAGTATTAACGTACTTCTGCTAGAAAAGCTGTGATTGAATCATTTGGTTGAGACAGGAAGAGTAAGATATCATCGGCATAAGCTGCGAATTTGATATGAAAATGCAATGTTCGAAATCCGTGGATGTTGGGGTTTTGGCGTAGTTTAGAGAGAAAAGATTCTAAGGCCAAGTTGAAAAGGAAAGGAGATAAGGGACAGCCTTGATGCGCACCTCTTACTAAATAAAAAAATTGAGATACTAGACCATTGGCACAAACAGCCGCCCGGGGATTGGAGTAAAGAAGAGAAATTAAGGATGTGAATTTAGGGCCAAACCCAAACCAATTAAGGGCGTGAAATAAATAAGTCCATTCAACTCTGTCAAACGCCTTTTCAGCGTCTAATACAATCACCACAAGAGGCTGTTTTAAATGCGGAGATTTAGACAAAACATTAAAAAGGAGTCTTGTATTATCAGTGATAAAACGTCCTTTGACAAATCCAGATTGTTCTTTGCCTAACAGGTCCGGTAAATAAGAGTTTAATCGTGTAGCTAAAGCTTTGGCAAAGATTTTATAATCTATATTGACCAAGGAAATAGGCCGATAATTTTTGCAATGTTTGGGGTCTTTGCCTTCTTTGGGTATGAGGCAGATGTGTGCTTCTGAAAAAGAACCTGAAGAGCCGCCTAATGTCTTAAAAGAGTCAATAAGGGAGTACAATTTAGGCAGTATAAGTTTGGAAAAATGTAGGTAAAATTCGACCGTGAAGCCATCCGGTCGTGGGGCTTTATCCTTTTTGAGGATTTGGAGGGCTTTAAACAACTCCTGTTGCGTCAAGTCTAATTCCAAGGAAGAAAGATCTAAGGTTTTTGGATAGAAGAAAAAAAGTGTAATAAAGACTGAGCAGTAGGTTGAGTTCCAGAGGTATATAGTGTTTTGTAAAAGAGGGAGAATTCGTTCAAAATATCAGCATCTTTATACTTTAAATCTGAATGTGTGTCATAAATAGATTCAATATTTAACTTGTTGTGTCTAATTTTTAAGTAATTGGCCAAAATTTTCCATGCTTTATTCTTACCCCCATAAAATTTTGCGCTAGATTTTAACAAACATAAAGAAACATCTTCTGTGGATTTTTTGTTAAATTGCATCTTAGCACTAACAAGGGCTGTCAAACAATCTGTCGAATGCGAAGTATAATAAGAGTGCTCAAGTATCTTAATATCCTGAAGAAGGTCTCTAGTTGATTTGCGGGCATTTCTTCGTTTTTTTGCAACATAGCCAATTATAAAATCTCTTGCAGCGGCCTTAAAAGCGTCCCACACTGTGGAAAAGGGCATGGAAGGAGTTTGATTTATTGCAAAAAACTCGTCAGAAAAGTTAGTAAAAGAACTAGTAAACTGTGGGTATAAAAGGAGAGCATTATTAAAACGCCATCTCTTGGGACCTGTTACTTTAGGTAAGATGTCAATGGTCATTGAAACATGGGCATGATCTGACAATAAAATGGGACCAATCTCTGCATTGGTGAGGGTTTGCGCAATATTATGGGAAACAAAAATATAATCAATCCTGGATTGAGAGTGGTGGGAAGGGGAGAAAAAAGTAAATTCTGTAGTGGTCGGATTACAGAGACGTCAGGCATCAAGGAGTTTATGTTGCGTGATGGCATGGACAAAAGACTTTTGGGGTTTGTTAGGGATGAAGGTGATTTTAGAGTTCCTGTCTATGAATGGATCAAAAACCTGATTACAATCCCCCGCAAGGACTAAGTTGTCATCTATGCAATGAGTAATACGTTTGGCTAACGTGGACCAAAAGGAAGGGTCACCACAAGTAGGGGCATAAACATTCAAAAAGGAGACTGGAACACCCTTGAGAGACAATTTAACATTTAACCATCTACCATTAACATCTGAATCTTGGGATACAAATGAATACGGAAGAGATTTACGGCACAAGATCATTTACTCCATTACGTTTACACTCACCTGGAGAATAAAAAACTTCACCTACCCAACATCTTTTTAATTTTAATGATTCAACATCCGAGAGGTGGGTTTCCTGTAGGAAAACAATATCAGCTTCTAATTTGGCTGGGTGAGACAAAACTCTTTGCCGTTTAATGGGGGAATTCAAGCCCCTAACGTTCCAAGTAATGAATTTTAAGGACATAGGTAATGGGAAAACATATTGAACCAAAAATATGAAATATAAGCCCAATGCACTGTAATAATATAGAAACAAGCAAAGTAATGAAGAGAGAAAAGAAAGGAAATAGCGGAATCAGTTGCACAGTAAGCCTGAGGAAATAACAAAAAGATAGAGACCAGAAGAAGAAAGAAAGAGAGCGACACCCAAAGAGAAAATATCAAGACCCGCTTAGGGAAGGGAATAGGACAGTAACCAAGGAAACAAATAGGACAAAAAAACAGTAGGAGAACATACCTACAAAAGGGAAATCAGGGGAATACGATCAGGAAAAACTCGAGGAGGAGGGTGGAACCACATGAAATAGGCGGCACATCCAGGATCGGCCAAACGGAAACCCAGGGAGACGCCACAAAACAAATATAGAAAATCTGTGGAGACAAGAAACAGTAAAATTGAGAGAGTGACGAGGAAGATATTAACAGGAGTAGGCATCGATAATAGTGATCACAAATGCATAAAAACGTGTAACTAGAATATCGAAAAATACAACGACTGTATATAAAAAAAGAAAAAAGAAAACTAGAAACCGCAATTCAAGGAAAAGCAAATAACAGGAAAAAAGATAAACAAAATCCAATGAGATCCGATTGTCAAGGAATGCGATCTCATGTGTTGGATGCAGAAGAGGAACCTGAGGATTCCATAGCTGTAGTTTTACAGGAGTTTCTGAAACTTTGTAGACACAGAGGGTCATCATAGGTTGTTGTTCTGTTGTTATGAGTAACCTTGAAGAGACAAGGGTGAAAGAGGCCGTAGCGGGCCCCCATTGAACGCAGATCAGCTCTCATGTTCAGGAATGCCTTGCGGCGGTTGGCAGTGGCCTTGGCATAGTCCTGTGCAAAGAATAAAGATGAGCCTGACCATCTGAGTCTTGGAGAAGATTTAGCCACTGTAAGTCCCTTCAATAAATCCGTGTATTCTAAGAAGTATAAGATGACTCCTCTTGGTCGTTGTGAGGCTGAGGACTGAGAGGGCGCTTGTCCCAATCGATGCGCGCGTTGGATGTTAAGCATCGTGCCTTCTGGTAAATGTAACAGTTTAGGAAGAAATGACTTGAAGAAAGAGAGAGAGTCAGATCCCTCAAGTCCCTCCTCCAGGCCGTAGATCCGTAGATTGTTCCGTCTGTTACGATTCTCAAGATCCTCTACCTGCCTTTGGAGCGAGGAAACCTGTGAGTGAAGATGAGAAGCATTAACGCAAGTTTTCTTCAGAGAGACGACACTTTGTTCCACCAATGAGATCCTTGTTTCAAGTTGGGATCAGTTATCCATTAAAATTTGCTATTTAGTATTGGTCTCTTCCATGAAGGGTCTGAGAGCTCTAATTTATTCTAATAGTAGCTCCATAGATACAGGAGAAGTAGATTTAGGTGGCGAAGGGGGGTCCTTTTTTAGCCTTTTAGTATTAGATTTACCTGGGCCGGCGACAGAGGGATCCATTGTTAACGCCAGACTCCGAGGAGTAGACGCCAGAGAATCTTCAAGTCTAGAGAGCTCGGAGAAAATCTTTGAATTCTTAATAAAGATGTGCTTTGACTTAACGGAAGAAGAGTGTGTTACTTTTGTTCTGCCCATGAGTCGCAGTCACAACGCTCTCATCTGAACAAGTGTGTATAGGTTGAGGGGCTGAGAAACGAAAGTTATGTAAGAAAGCGTACAGCCGTGGAAGAGAATGGTAAACCAGCATCAGATAAAAGAGGCCTCTGTGTGTAGGCACGGAAGTAATATTATTATTTGTGTGGGTGATAAAAATATTAGAGTGCGTTAATGTCTCAAAGTGAAGAAGACACACTCCACTAAGGTTGCGCCTGTGAGGGCTCAAAAGCAAAAACTGCAGACTTGAAGCCAAACATAAGCAGGAACGAGCAGACAATGTATAATAACCAGAAATGGTGCTCCAATGTAGAGGGCATGAATTCACCAGCCCCAAAGAGATTGTAAGCAAAAATGAGAAAACACAGCCATTTAAATTAACAAGGTGACACCATGAAAAGACGTTGCCTCAGTTGCCTCAACCTCAGGTAAATACAAAATGGCCACCCCTCCAGGCACATCGTGCAAATCCCGGCAAAGGTAGCAGGAGAAGACCTCAATAGAGCCCTAAGTCCAGCGTGACATGCATCAAAGACTCATTCCTGGACACAATGAGCTGACTGAAAGGGGCTCAGATATTGCAAATCATCGTAGCGATGAAGCAGAGGGTGCGCGCTATCGCGCGAGAAAGAAAAAGAAAATGGCGGCCGCAACAAAACATATATATTCAAAAACGATGCCTGCATGATTAACAATCACGTCAGCATGCTCCAGAAACCTTCATGAGTCGAGAAACACCTCCTGTGCGCTGATGGACTGCCGTATAACGTGCTATCAGCCGAGGAGACCGGAGAGCCTCACCCGTGTGCTGTCATATCTCGCGGGCGCCAAGCCACGCCCCCCCTCCTCATTAATATTTCACTCTCCATTTCCACATCTTCCAGGCTTTCACAAACTCCTAATTGTTATACTGTCTTCAGCTACTTTGCATCACCTTGTTTACGATGCGCTCTGGTTCTCTGATAGCTAGATTCATACTGTATAGATGGCAAGAACAAAAAACATACAGTTGACCTACAAATATAATATTGGATCCAATATGTTTTCTGTAATAGGTATGAACTGTACAACATATGCAAATGAAAAGGTGGAATAATGACAGTGCTTATGGCCACCTCTTTCTAAAATGTGTTTTTAAAAAAAATGTTTTGCAAAACTCTAAGAATGACATAACATACTTTTCTTGTTTATCCAAAATTAGGGTTATGGCGGAGAAGAAAAAGCATTTATTGCCACCCAAGGTCCGATGATTAACACTGTGAATGACTTCTGGCTGATGGTTTGGCAGGAAGATGCACCCGTCATTGTGATGATTACAAAACTGAAAGAAAAAAATGAGGTAGGGTGTGCTCACTGGAGAAGCATCGTAGTTTGTGGGAAAAGAGTCTGGCAGCAGCAAGCCTATTCAAGAATGTGTGTTCTTTATACACAGTGCGCGCACTACATGAAACATACAAGCATCGGCAATGCCAATAGGCCTGGCTTTAAAGGAACGTTGTATGGTAATGTGAAGCATTACCAGTAAATAGTATTGGGATGGATGGGTATTTGTATGTAATAAAAGAACTGTAAAACAATTTAGGTGCAGGTTAAAAGGTTAAGTGACAGATGCACTGTCAACCAGACCGAAAAATCAATGTAGGTTAATGAAAGCACTCCTCCCATATATGATACTGCCAAAAAACAACACCATAAATCCTCTAGTTATCCAAGACACTTCAATAGCATTACAATGTCTTGTGTGTGTCCTTGAAAAATCACACTCTGACAACTGGAAGAATAAACAAAATGATCACAGCTGTGTGGAGTACAAGCACATTTTGTAAGTAATCACACACCTTCTGCCAATCAAAACTTGCACTCCTGGCTCTCAACATGCGAGTTAAGCCAAAGCCCCTCTCTAGTGATGCTCACATAATTGTCCTGCGACAGCTGCGCTGTCAAGCCAGACCATAAAAATGGGTACCAGAGGCAGTTCAGAGGTTATCAAAGGATAAGGCAATAACTGCCAGCTACCCTTGGCTATGGCGAATTATTATCCTAAATAATTGTTAATAGCCACCAGAACAACCAGTCTTCTAACCATTACTTGGAATGGAAAAATCGAAACTACTCAAATTACGTAGGTAGGGATAGGGGTTGGAGTCCTAAATTGAAGAGGCATCATGAGGAGTCGATCAATAGCAGCCAGTCTATTATCTGCAAGTACCAATGATGTATTGATACAGGATCTACCTCAACAAATAAAAATCAACTTAATACCATTTCACAGAAAAAATAGCTAAATACCATTTATCAAATTGCCAATTTGACTAATAAAATAAGTTGGAAAAGAGAGATGGGGCGCAAGGGCATAGGGAATGTAAGGGCAGAGCTTAAGGAGCATGGGGAAATGAGCTATATCGATCTCTTACAAAAATGTGAGGACAAAAGATGTGGGGATTGTTGGGGACCCTGCAATTATTATTATTATTATTATTTTTAAGTGGGGGGGATGGAGATAAGGGTGAGAGATTTAGGCCATATTTGGGCAACACCGTAAAAAAAGAAAAAGAGATAAAATACAGAGGGGAAGCAGTATAGGGCAAAGAGCAATTATCCCTTACACATCCCCTGTCCCCTTGTTTACAGAGGAAGGGGTAAGGAGGTACACTAAGGGCATCATTAGAAAGTCCGCCCGCCATCCTGACGTAAAAAGGGGCCGCCTGCCATAAATGCGGCGGTCCCGTGGGGGTGATTTGGATGCGCCCGCCATACTGGCGGGCGCATCCTGCATTTTTAACATTGCGGTGGGCGGTGCTTTCAGCATCACCCGCTGCAATGGCAAAAATGCATGTTGTGCATATGCATGCACAATGTGGCAGGCACCGCGCGGTGCCTGCCATGTTATGCATGCACATGCAGGGGGGTACCATAGGTACCACCCATGTGCCTCTCCCCACCCCCCAACATCCTGGGGGCCCGCAATGGGCCCCCAACTTCCAAATCTGCATGCCTTTCCGTGGCGGCGAGGCTGCCCCCCGCCTGCATCCTGATATGGATGGCAGTGTCTAGCAGACACTGCCACCATATTAAATCCTTTTCCGCCCGGTCGACTTGTCAACCGGGCGGAAAAACGGCGGAAGGTCTTCAAGTCATACTAATATGGTGGGGGAATGGGTGGCGGGCGGGGAAGGCTGTAGGGCGGATCGGATCCGCCCTACATCCTAATGAACCCCTTAGTTCCTGAAATGAAAATGTGAGGAAGAATGGAGGAGACTTAGCTCCCTGCTAAGCCTTCTCCATTTTTCCTCAAATTTGCATTTAAAAAAGGGGGCATTCCAGGGCAAACAAAGGGAGAATAAAAATTAAAACATGAACGAGCTCCAGAAGGCATTTCTTTGGTTGGCCTAGCCAGCATGGCAAGTGATCGTTGAAAAATTAGATGAACAGGTAACATGAAAAGGACTAGTAACAACAGGTTGAGTCAGAACAGGTCACCCTTGAATGATAGAAATGACTGAATTGCAGTAACAATTTTGCGGTCAGCTATCCAGAATGATGATGTATGTGAAATAAAACTGACAGTTGTTGGCTTGACCAAAGGTTTTGAGAGTGTCTTCCATGAAGCTTATGATGGTAACTGGATAGACGTCATATCCTGGTCGATCTGTGAATTGCTGGTGCTTACCTTCTCGGCCTGTGCAAGGCATTTGTTATTCTTCAACATGAATTCCATTGTTTGCAGTGAAATGGGCAGTGTGTCTGAACGGTTGCTCTGGGAAGTTAGGGGCAGAGACTCTGTATGTCAAGCAGCTTACTCTTGGTTCTCCTGTCAGGCCTTCATCAATGGGCTATCATTGGCAGTGGTCTGCCTCTGATGGATGGATCTGTGGACTAGTGGGTCTTTTTGCTAGGGTGTGCACTTTCTTCTGTGATATGCAATTGAGCCGCTTGGTGATCTATTACCTTCAGATCATGACATTATAGCTTTTTGTAAGATGTCGATCTTGGTTGTAAGCGGTAGGTTAACTTTGAGTCAGGCAGCTTCTCTCTGCTTTTATTACAGTATGCAACAGTGTCATGTGGCATCATAGTATGTGCGCTCTCTCATCACTGAGCTTTGGGTCAGTGGGTAAAGATGTCCTGCGGCAAAGCCTGTAGTTTTGGGGCCTACCTTTAGATGTGGGGAGCACACAGTGTCCTGACAGGTCCAAAGTCTTCAGTTCAAATGGGCAAGCCTTATCTTTGTAGCACCTCTTCTAGTATCTCTTTATTTTCATTATGAGGCCAGACTCTTTGGGCCTGGGAGAAACCCGCAGCCTCCCAGTGATAGGCGAAGTGATAGGTTGAATAAACAGCTGTGTGGTGTAAGGTTTGTGGGTTGGGCACTCTTTCTTTTGCGTCTTCTGTGTGCCTGTCTCTTTAAGGCTTCGAGGCATTGTCTGTCTCAGTCATTCAAGCTTGCACATCTGTGGGCAACTGCTACACTGTGAGAGCGAACGGTAGGTCAGTCAGTGCTCAGGGTGATGGCGGGCCTCCATTAAGGCTTAGTGTGACATGAAGGAGGCCAGGCCAGTGAGTCACAGACACCGGTGGATAAGAAACAGCATTTACAATGAAGTGTAAACCACATACTGCCTTTACAACGTGGTCCTTACAACGAGGCATCTTTACCACTTCATTTCTTTACCACAAGAGTCTTTACAATGATTTGCCATAGGGGAAGCAGCGTTAGACTATGAAGTACAACATTTTTCCTACTGTTGCGCAGACTGGAGTTGGAATAGTAAATGATCTCACTCCAAAGTCCAGCACTTTTCCCTAAGGCAATTTGTTGCTCGTTGTAAAGACATGCGTGGTAAAGAAATGCAGTGGTAAAAACTAAAAACGGGTTGTTGTAAATACCACGTAATGAAGCCATGCCTTGTAATGGCTTGCATGGTTCCGACATACAACCCCAGTGGACATCTGCCGGCTGATAGTGTGTCTTGGATGTGGGGCATTTATGTGGTGTAGGATTCGTGCTCGTCAGCATAGGAGGCTAGAGGGCTGTGGCATTATGGCCCCTCCTCCACTCTTTAGCACTGGTGATTCAGAAGGGCTAGCATGTGCTACAATGTGTGCAATAAACCCACTGCCATACATTCTATCTTTGCCCATGAAGGAAAGAGCAGATGGCACAGTGCCACTGCTTGCCTATGGCGGTAATAAACTTGACTGGACGTGCTTTTACAGAGACTACTTTAGAGTCTGAGGTGGGGAACATCAATCCTGCCCATACTGCACCACCAGTGAGTATTTGAATTGCAGGGAGGCATGGTGGACATAAACTTGAGTTCCCCCACTGTGTGTCGGATGTATGTCGGCTACCGCACTGTTGATTCATGTGGTTTTCAGCCGAAGGAGAGACAGCTGTCGGGCAGCATGGAGCAAGGTGTTGGGACCCGTTTTTTTGTGAGGCAGTCAGGAAGGGCTTGAATCTACAGCCTCTAAGAGAGGTCTGGACAATTCGGGTAGTGCAGATGGGTGATTTTCCACCAGTCATTTCCCCTGTG
Organism: Triturus cristatus; assembly: GCF_964204655.1. Taxonomy (NCBI): domain Eukaryota; kingdom Metazoa; phylum Chordata; class Amphibia; order Caudata; family Salamandridae; genus Triturus; species Triturus cristatus. The sequence continues at coordinate 409,356,146 of NC_140585.1, read as the reverse complement.
GGCTGAAGGCCTTGGAGCTTTGTTTTGAAAACCCTGGCCGAGCATCCCATCACCTCTTAAATGTACTTAGCATTTATAGCAAGATCGGCGTGAGGGAGCTTTCATTCCAATCCAATTGATTTACTGTGCACCACAGCAGGTCAGGATGTCACGTGTGGGCATCACATTCTGGAATGAAAGCTCATTAACGTCAGACATGGACGTCAGACAAAAGACGCAGATTTGTTTCCAATAAGACGCCGCTATTGAGCAAGCCACAAACAACTAACAGCTAAGGTAAAACGATGAATTGAAATTTGTAACAATTTTATTCTCCACTATGCCACCATGACTAAATATGTTCACAAACTCTTTCCAGACACCGCATGATGACCCAAGACGAAGAATTGAAAGTCATTCCTACACATAAGACTTAGGTACTTGGGTGTCACCACTCATTCCTTCACTTTACCCTTGGCTTTCCTCAATATTACTCTAATTGAATTTTATATATATGTAATTATATTTAGAACAAACCCACCCTCAATGGAGTCCTGCTCAGTACTCAACACTATGAGTTTATCGTAGGCTCCACTCCAGTGATGCGTGCGTGCCACAAGCAAGTTATCAATTACCTCACCTCCCTGGCCCGGTCCCACCCCCATGACTCCAGCAGCGTGAGGATCGGCTAGGTGAGGGGTTGCTAACGCTCATTTGGAACCTTGGGGGCTGTGGCAACAATCCCCTGGACTCCTACATTGCAGAGCTGGGGAGGGTTCAAGTGTGCATGTCCGGCTGGTTGGAGCAAGGCACTTGTCCGAACTGACGTGCGCACTTCAACGCAAGGAGGCCCAGCACCTGTCACTCAACAAGCAGGCTTGTAGCGGAGGCTCCCTGCCACCCCATGTACCTTTTTTGCCCCGGTCATGCCGCGCACTGTGGGGGGGGGGGGGGGGAGGGGGGAATGGCATCTTTATTATTAAATATTTTTTATATCATGGCAAACCAGCAGAAGGACGATCCCCAGTGCACTCATAAAGAAACAGCTGATGACTGAGGGGCAAAGACCTAGGGAAGCTTGTAGTCCAAAATCTGTTAAACCAGTTCCTGGCCATCTGTGGAACGGACCACAAGCTACTGATGAAAAGACTAGCAAAGTGACTGGGTCCAAGAGACAAGGCCAATGACCAAATGTTGTGCAGAGCTTTGAGTATAGATCTCAGCAGCACAGTGACCACTCATTTCCATCACAGTTTATACCATGCGTCTGCAGATTTTGCAAGGGTCATCTCTGCACATCCTTCTATTTAATGTCTTCTCTGGCTAGCGTCATGAAAGCGCTTCATCTTGATTGCAGAGTTTTGTGGATGACGCCCAGATGGACGTGCAGTTGAAGAGTGGTGAGAGAAGAATATCCCTTACACAATTGCCTTAAGGGTACATTTGTCTGGATAGGACACAACAGGGTAACTCTTACTGGGACCAAGAGTAACATACTGCAATTCACGTTATCAAGGTTGTCACTACCTCCCTTCAAATGACTGGTTTAACAGGTCAATCCATTAAAACGTTGCACTTCGATGCATGTGCACCCCTGGCCTACAGGCAGTCTGCATCCTATGTCCAATACACAACCATCTGCCACTACATGAATACAGCAGTAAAGCGTAGGGTTTATGTGATGTTCTGTACACTGGAGGGGGGCAGTTGGTGAAGACTGGGGGCTGTTATAGCTCCTTCGTGGCAGGGAACAGGTTTTACAACGCTCCTTTTGACAGGAGTATGTTACCCCCATACAGTTGGAAGCAGCTGTTTCAAAGTACGTGAGAAGCAAGAGAGGTACAATCAGATGGCTGATGCAGAGGGAGAAGAGGATGAAAACGAATTGAACGTGTATGTCTTGTGGTTTTCTGGATCTGAAAGGCTGCAAGTGAGGAGTATTGCACAGAGAGAAGAGAATGAGCTCTACACACAACAGGATGCTGGAGCACTTCTCCTGATGCCCGATCATTGTTTCGTGGTGTACAGAACTGGTTTGGTGGTTTTGCAAGTGAGGGGTCTGGTACTACCCAAGTAAGCCAGATTGAGCCATGCAAGTTCAAGGAACAGTCTGCAGCCAAAGCTGACGATTGTCCTTTTTACCCTGAGGTAAGGGGTTAGAGCAATGCAAACTCACTGAGTCACCACAGATCCATGCAGTGTAATGTAACGTAAGGAAGATTTGTAGAGCGCTGCTTGGGCATGAGGGCACCATTTTGAGGTTGGTACCATTTTGAGGTTGGTGCAGTTCAAGATTGGTTTTAAACGGATGTTTGGTTATCAATTATCAATGTTTTATTGAGTGGGTAAGCAGTAATCTTATTGCCATCACTTGTGTCCATGTAAATATACCACCTTAGAACACTGGAATGGTGGGCGCTCCTTAAAAGACCATGTTGTGCCCCTGCCTTCTACTCCAACATTCCATGCTTTTTTTCCAGTCTCTCCATTTAAATTTTTGAGCATTCTACCCTTTGTGAATGGAATGTTCTAATAGCTTAACAGCCCTTATGCCTCGGAAATACCAGCTCTTAAAAGCTCTCTCTGTGGCTCGGTCCTATAACTCGCTTTCAGGGCCTTTAACTACTGGTATAGCCTTCGGCAGAGGACTATAAGACTATATGATGATCCAGTGTTAAATGGTTCATGTGTACGCCATAGGATGGCTAGCCAAGATGGTGGTGACATTTGTGAGGTCTGCAGGTCATGAGTTCAGATCCCTGGCAAGACAAACTTAGTTGTCCATCCTCCCAAGGTTAATACATTCGGTTCTGTTAAAATTAGGAACTCCAGGCTTAGAACAGAAGGTGAAAAACTGCAGTACTTAACAGTTTAAAAATCACGTGTTTTATTTGTTTATGAGAATAAATTAGGTGTTTTATTGGTCATGTTACACTTTGACAGTCCTTTCCGCTCACCCTTTCTTTGCTAAACAAGTTAAACCTATGATACAGAGGAATCTTTTACAGCATTCCGAAGATATGCTGGAAGCGTAATTTAGCTATAACTACTCCTGCAGTCTGCAAGCACACAACGTTCCCTTTGGACGCTTTCTGTTCCTTCTTAACCAAACCTTCCAGGGGAATGAATCACAGATTAGGAGCTAAAATATAACATTATGTCTGCGTGGCCTGTTAATTAGGCTTTGTTCGTCTCGGCCACCGTAGGTCATCGCACACGAAGTAAAGGCGGCGAGTGGTGGAGCTGGTAAGGAATCAAGAAAAACATTCAGGGGCCTAGCCTGCCCCGGGAGGAGCGCCCTTTCCTCTTCCAGGGCGCCTCGGACACTGGCCATGGACAGGCCTCGCTTATTTTCACGTTTTAACAATGGCAGTGACCCTTCTAGGGAGGAGCGCGGTGTAAATCTGATAATGACGGAGACCGCGCTGCTGCCGGACCTCGGATTACATTTTTCCCAACAGAGGCTGTCAGGGGGTTTGTTCCATTTTAGTCGCCCTCGGTGTGAGGGACGGAGCTCCTGGTGTCTCACACTTCAGATCATTGGGCGGCAGAAGAAATTCAGTCACCTGGTCAGTATTATTTCACTTTATAAAATGTATTTCGCAGATTATTATCACCGCACTGCGCTTCTTCACCTGTTGACGCTATCGAGGCACATTGTTAGGGAGACAATCTGATGAAATGTCACATGCCTGCCAGGGCTCCGTGCAAGTTCACTTACACCTGGCCTTTTTAAGAAGGCATGCTGTTAATTGTTTAGAAAATGTGATCATTAAATGTTGCTGAATAAGTTTCTTTGCCACTAGTTGTTTCTTCCTACCTTACTTGGAGAGTGTATTTGTGCTCAGCACCTGCAGTCTGTGAAGGATTCTTCATTTGGAGTGAGTTTGCCTTTAGGAGTGACTGCCCAGTGCTGGCGACAGTTCACCTCTCTGGTTATGTGATTCGAATAAAGAGCATAAGCTTCCCCAGAGGTGGCTTGGCATTATGGGAATCCAAGAAAATGAGCCAGAGGCTAGCGCCTTTGAAGGTGGGAGGGCTGCGGTGGATTGGCAAGGACCAGTCTCCTGATCGCCCCATAGTCCGTCCACCTATTCCCTCAGAAACATCAGATATCTCAGGAGGGAAGGGCAAGGACTGGAGAGGAGGAGAGTGAGGAAGGATGCGAGACTGCAATCCACAGCACAGCAAGTGTGGTACTTCTTCCTGAATGCTACCCTACAAAAAGATTTCTACCTTGTCTAGACAGCAGACACTTAGCATTTATTTCTCTACTTGCACATCAAATAGAGATGCTGCTTCTGAAACGCAAAGAGCATTTCTATATTGCATTTCAGTCGTCGCTATAAATATGTAATTTGCCTTTACCTGATTGTCAATCATGTGTCTAAAAGTATCATCCAACAGCATATATATATATACATATAAACATACATACATACATATATACATATATACTCACAGGTTCCCGCGATCAAGACTGTTTAGTTGAAACCCGTTGGCCGTGTAAATAAAATCAAGTTGGATACTAAAATTCTGGAGTGCGACATAATTTATTGGCCATTGATTTTATATATATATATATATATATATATATATATATATATATATATATAAATATAAAACATGGTTGCTCTTTCCGGAGCGCAGGGACCCATGAAGAGCGGCGTACACGCCGGCAGAGCATACCGGTATATAATATTCCAAACACAATCCAATAACGTAAGCTCGCAGGACAAATAAGCAGGTCACCAGTAAATGATCCAAGAGTTTATTACACAACGCGTTTCGACTATTGGCACAGCCTTGTTCACGTGTAATGTGCACTACGAAAAGGGTTACTGATAAAGTTTACAGAGAGTCAAAAAATAGAAAGGGGACTTCATTTTTCCAACTGGAAAATCCATGGCAGCCATGTTGTAATGGTAAATGCAATGTACATGAACTTGACATATAAATAGCAGGCAAAGCAAAAGATGTAAAGATGTAAAAACATGGTCCCAATGCTATCCGTAATATCTGCTTACAGTAATAAATGTCCAATTTAAAACAAGACATTACTCCGTACTAAAAACAACAGAGATCGTAAATTAGGCTGCTTTGTTTGGAATATATATATATATATATATATATATATATCAATTATCCGATTATTTCTCCTCCAAAATAATCAAGCAGCACACCAAAGGATTCTTTACAATCGGGTCTCCTTTATTAGGACGAGACACTTGTCAACGCGTTTCGATAGCTTCACGCTACCTTGCTCACGACATTGTTCTTTCGTTTACAATTGGTTAAAAAACATTTTAAACAGCAAAAAGGGACCGATCCGATTGGCATCCACCTTCACCTTTGTTTCTTTTATCACCAAAGGTGGTGCCATCTTGGAGTAGCTTTGTTATTGTGTTTTGTTTTATGCTGATGCTAAAAAAACAATCATTTTATACACAATTTAATCCTTTTACTCTTCTTTTTTCTCAAACTAACCCTTGTAGGTAATTAAAACTTGATTACTCTTATTATAAAGTGCAAGTGCATATTTACAATATTTTGTTATAGTCTACGTTTCATTCACGTAACCGTTCTATTTATAATTCTTTGGTTACAAAGTGCAAGTGCTTATGTAAACCAACATTCATTAATCATTACAAAGTGCAAGTGCTTATGTAAACAATCTTTGAATTCATAAAGTGCTAGTGCTTCAAGTAAACCCATATCCTCCTCATATAATATAGGAAACTATTCTTCAGTACTAGAACACTAAGTTCTTATTTCTAAGTACTTGTACTAATATACATATTCGCCCTACTCTTTTCATCTCTTACTCCTTTGTTTGGGTCCCTCTGTCAATTTACTTTTAAAATATATTTAAGAAAAGGAAGATAAAATTCTCTTGATTATCTTTCCCTTCTTATCTACTCGCAAGAATAAAAAAAGAAACTTGTGTTAACAGCACTTCATTCTTTTGGCAATGACTAACCTTTATCCATAGAAAACATCAATTCCTTATTCATTTTACTAATTTCAGAGGCAAGGGAACAGATCCTCATCCACATTCAATCCATGGGGCTCTTTACAATCAAATTCCAGTATATAGTAGGTCTCCAATTTCCTGAGCTCTTTCTCCCTATCCCCTCCTATTTTTTTCTTAGGGATTTCTGCTATACAACTGTACTTCAGGATTACTCTGATGATATTTCTCAAAATGTCTGGCAATAGGATATGTTCTATCCTTGTTCACTATAGCTCTTCTATGCTGGAGGACACGTTTAAAGACCGGTAAAGTGGTACTGCCTATATAAATCTTTTTACAGGGACACTGTAGCTGATAAACTACAAAACTAGATCTACAGGTCAGATGTCCTTTAACTTTAATGATTTTATCAAAAATAGTTTTAAATTGTGTGCAATTCACTCCGTGTTGACATGCCTTACATTTAAAGCATTTAAAAAATCCCACTTTACTTAACCAACTTAATTGTCCCGGTTTCTTCTGTTCCGTGAACTCACTGCTGACTATTCTGTCCTTTAATGACTTAGATTTGCGAAATGTAATATCTGGATGTTTTTTCATCATTGGGCCTAATACAGAATCACATTTAATCAAATGCCAATGCTTCCTCAGGATTTTCCTAACCTCTACATGGCTTGTATTAAAAGTGGTTATAAACCTACAATTGTTCATGCCATCTTTGGGGTTCTTCCTCCTGCTTGTTTTTGAGGCTTCGAATAATGCGTTACTTCTGTTTATTTTCCTGGCTTTTAAGGCCGCCCTCTTGATCACATTAGACGAGTATCCTCTTTGGACAAACCTTTCAGTCATTTCCCCCTCAATGATCAGATATTCTTCATCATTACTGCATGCTCGACGGGCTCTATAGAATTCCCCAAAAGGAATACTCCTAATGAGTGGGGCTGGGTGGGCACTATCTGCATGAAGAATTGTGTTTCCTGCAGTTGTTTTTCGGAAAATTGTTGTCTCTAATTTTCCTTTATTTACCTTCACCCTAACATCTAAAAAGTCTATACATGTTTCGCTGTAATTGCCGGTGAATGCTAGATTCAGCATATTATCATTCACATCCTTCATGAATTGCTTGACTTCAGTCTCCGTGCCCTGCCACAGCACGAAGACATCGTCTATAAAGCGTACCCATAGCAAGACATGTTCTAGCCAATGTTCCAATATTGGTCCTTTGAGTACCTGCTCCTCCCACCAGCCCCGATGTAAATTAGCGTAGCTGGGGGCGAAGCAGGTACCCATTGCCGTTCCTCTCTCTTGTTGAAACAACTCGTCACCAAACAAAAACATATTCTTAGTTAGACACCATTGCATCATTTCCAAAAGCATGCAGTTATGCCTTGCAAATCTTAAGGGTCTCTGATTTAAATAAAATTCCGTAGCTCTAAGTCCATCCTCATGTCGTATGCTTGTATACAGGGTTGTTATATCTAATGTCAGCAATAACATATTGTTCTCTTCCCATTTAACATCATATATGTATTTCAAAAAATCAGTTGAATCCTTAATATACGAGGCTAGGGTCCTGACAATTGGGTTTAAAAAATAATCTACATATTTGGATGTGTTTTCGAATAGGCTCCCACACGAGGAAATGATAGGTCTCCCTGGTGGTGTGGTGGCATTCTTGTGAACTTTGGGTAGCATATATATATATATATAAACGCTCCCAGTTCACCCAATCTGCCGAACTCAGGGCGAGTGCCATCTCCTGCAAACGCGTGGGTGAGTCACGGTAATATCACAGCTCAAAAACAGGCACAAAGCACTCTCGGGACTTCTATTTATTCAGTAGGGCAAATGCATTTCGGCACCTTTGCCTTCCTCAGTGCTCAATTACAAAAGACATTTCAGTCTCGCAAGTGTTTAAATTGCATCTCTGTTCTTATCATTGGCGGAACTTAAATCACAGGCAGCAACAAAGGACTAGCACAGTTCTTCAGTGTAAATACTGTTCTTTAGCCGCCATGTCTGCCAGGCACTATAACAGATGATGACGCTCTCGTTTTCCGTTAATCCACAGTTCTTAAAGTCTCTTATGGGCAATCTATCATTGGAAAACGAAACAATTATTGTTCTTTTACTGTGCCTTACGTGCAGACAGATTTGATAGTTCTTTGCACATTTACAGCCCCCGTCCACCAACCTTAGACTGGTGCCAACTTGATGATTTGACATGTCCCTCGCCACTGCCGTGGGTCAAAATGAGCCATTACTCCGTACTTAAAACAACAGAGATCGTAAATTAGCCTGCTTTGTTTGGAATATATATATATCTATATATATATATATAGATAGATATATATATATATATATATATATATATATATAGATATATAAAAAACAAAAGTCCTGACCCTCCAATAACTAGGAGGGAATGCAAAGCAGGTCCGGACCACCAAAGGCACTTACTCCAACAAAATCAAGGTAGGCGGGTTCACAATTGCATAGTTGATTTATTCATCCATGAATAATACAGACAAGTGTCCGCCCCAGACGCGTTTCGATCGCCTCCGCGATCTTGCTCCCATGACACGCTGGTGCCGGACCACCACTTTTAAATTCAGTGCGCCCAATCATCGACGTGATTGGTAATAGTGAAAAATAAACAAAGAAAATACTGCATAGGGAGCACATCATTGAAAAAGAGCCCTTTTGACAACAATGTAACTCGGTTAAAATCCGCAGCCCTCATGGTAATGATAATACCAAAACAAAAGGGTTGATGAAATCAAAACGATTGGAAAAATGGATTGACAATGCCTAATAGGATCTACATTTAAACAAAAGCAAGGGATACTGATTTCAAGAAAAATAGTAGCTGTAGTATTAAGTATGCCCGTCGTGGCTAAAATTATGGCGACTGCCAAGTCAAAAATGCCAATACCTGAACATGTATAATAAAATATAAATACAGTAAAAAGCCCTGGAATGGTAAAAAGATCGTTGATAAATAGGCATCATAAAATACATAAATCTAAATACACAATCATTAAAAAAGGCCCTGGGTGCTGCATACGAGTAAAACAGTACTCCCTAAAAAACCATGTGCAGAATCAGTGTAATAAGGTGCTATGAATTAATATCAATTCACAAGGTTACCCAATACGGAAGAGCCCACACAGGTAGGTATGGCTTTTCATCTTTAATGGAGGCTGTCGAATGGGTGTCAAGGCATGTCACAAACAAAATTAATTCAGCCATCCGCCGGTGCGTTTCGTGTCCCTGCACTTCTTCATGGGCTGGGCTGTTCGGGGCGTGAAATAACAAGTTTCAAAGCACAGGATTGCCTCTTAATACCTGCCTCAGTGGGCGCGGCCGACTGCTAAGCCTGCTGGTATTTGTAGTGCTTTGGTTGTTTATTCCAGTGAGTTTGCGATGCTGCCCCAAAAAAAAAGTACATACTTCTTAGAACCACAGTGGGCGTTGTTCATCCTTGTACTACTTCACCGACATTTCAATGCCTTCACCAATCAGCTCCTGTCCCTCTGACGGTTCAGCCGGTTGGCGTCTGCCGAGGGTCCGCTTTCACGCAGCGGGGCTCCTTCCACGACGTAGGCACGCCATTCAACATCAATTCACAAGGTTACCAAATACGGAAGAGCCCACACAGGTAGGTATAGCTTTTCATCTTTAATGGAGGCTGTCGAATGGGTGTCAAGGCATGTCACAAACAAAATAAATTCAGCCCTCCGCCGACGTGTTTCGTGTCCCTGCACTTCTTCATGGGCAGGGCTGTTCAGGGCGTGCAATAACAAGTTTCAAAGCACAGGATTGCCTCTTAATACCTGCCTCAGTGGGCGTGGCCGACTGCTAAGCCTGCTTGTCTTTGCAGTGCTTTGGTTGTTTACTCCAGTGAGTTTGCGATGCTGCCCCAAATAAATGTACATACTTCTTAGAACCACAGTGGGCGTTGTGCATCCTTGTACTACTTCACCGACATTTCAATGCCTTCACCAATCAGCTCCTGTCCCTCTGACGGTTCAGCCAAGGCATGTCACAAACAAAATAAATTCAGCCCTACATTTTTTTTGGGGCAGCATTGCAAACTCACTGGAGCATTGCAAACTGCTTTGCTTCATTGAAGCGAGAGCAGGGAAACCTGCTACCGCTTCAATGAAGCAAAGCAGATTGCTTTTCCACATGGGGAGCTGCATGTTAGCAGCTCCCCATGTGGAAAAGCAATGCCGGCTCCCGCAGGACGCGGGGAGCCGGCAGGGACCGTGGGGGCATTGGGGCTCCCCCCACGGTCCCCAAAGGAGAGGCCCAAGGGGATTCAAGGGGACTTAATCCCCCCAACTTAAAACGTGCCACAGGGCGCCTTTGCACAGTGGTAAAGGGAGGGGGCGGGACCAGAGGCGACGTGTGCAAACGCGCCCTGTGGCGCGTTTTAAGTTGGAGAATTAAGTCCCCTTTAATCCTGAGGGCCAACTAGGCCACCAGGTAGCTCCAGTAAGCGCCACAGGCCTGCGAAGCAGAGAGGTGGTCCAGGCCACACCCCTTTTTACACATCTGTGCAACGCAGCTCTGTGGCGCTTACTGGAGGTACCTAGTGGGCTAGTTGGACCCCAGGGATCCTCAGGATTCAAGGGGACTTAATCTCCCCACTTAAAACGGCCACAGGGCGTGTTTACACATTGGTGAAGGGAGGGGACGGGGCCTGAGGTGACGTGTGCAAACACGCCCTGTAGTGCGTTTTAAGTTGGGGAATTAATTCCCCTTCAATCCTGAGGGCCCCTGGGGGCACTCTAGCCCACCAGGTACTTCCAGTAAGCGCCACTGTGCTGCGTTGCAGAGAGGTGGTCCAGGCCATGCCCCTTTTTACACCTCTCTGCAATGCAGCTGTGTGGCGCTAACTGGAGGTACCTGGAGGGCTAGTTGGACCCCAGGGACCCTCAGGATTCAAGGGGACTTTATCCCCAAAGTTAAAGCGGCCACAGGGCGCGTTTGCACATGTCACCTCAGGCCCCCCCCCCCCCCTTCACCAGTGTGCAAACGCGCCCGTGGTGCGTTTTAAGAGGTAGTTTTAATCCCCCTGCCCTATTATGTCGAGTGCCCAACTCCATGCTGCATACAACTGAAGGGCGTGCATGGCAGGGGATGGCCACCCGCTGGGGTTGGGCACCAACCTCACACCAATAAGTGACAAAGGCTATGCGCAGTGGGGGATTGGGCACCCACAAGAAAGTTGGGCACCCTCCGGGTATCGGGTGCCTGTGGGGTGTTGGACACCTAACCCTATGCCACGTACAGTCGAAGGCTGTGTCTGGCAGAGGGTTGGGTGCCGGCCTGGTGTTGGTCGCAGGGCCCGCCTGCAGGTCTGGTTCTGCGCTCAACCCCATGCCACGCACAGCCATAGACATCTTACTATAAATTCATGGTAAAAAACAAAGGTTAAAGTAACGTTATCATTACGAATCGCAATAACTTACTTTACATTAAAAAGAATTTTAAATTCACTGAAAAAAAGAAAGGTTAAAGGGACATTCCCCAGTTATATTTATCTCAAGTAACTATATCTCACACATTCATCATGCACCGGCTGAACCCTCAGATATTACATTATTCATGACATGTTTAATGGCTGCATTCATAACATCCATAATCACATCTGAAAACTGATAACTGATAACACTGAATGGCAGGGGCGCGAATATGTATTTTGGCGTGCTTATAAAAGAAACAATTAGCATTTTTTTCCTGTCCTTTTTCTGCCATAGTGATAGGCCATGCCTTATTATCAGAGCAGTGTATTCACTACATATTTCATTAGAAATGAGAGACATTCAGTAATGGAGCGGACCTCTCTGAACGGCTACCACCCCCAAAATGGTGGTCCTAGCAACAGTGCAGTGATGTAGGATATCAGCATGCTGACATTGAGAACATCATGCACAATGTTTTCCTGTCACAGCTAGCAACTCCAAACAGTCTTTCAGCATTGTGGTGCTGGCACTCCTTTTATTGTGGACTGCACTGGGTCAACAGCACAGCAAAAAACACCGAACGTTAAGCAGTCTCATAATTTTTAGTGGTATTGTTTATTACAAACAGATGTGTTAAGTAATACCATTTGGTCTTCCTGGACTCTTGGATAATCAGTAAAATCACCCTCTTCCTCAAAAAGCCAAATCTTGATGAGAAGTATCTACCCAACTGCTGGTGACCATCTAACCTCCCTTGGCTAGGTAAGCCATGCAGAGCTATGTGGCATAGCCACGAAATGCCTTGATTGTTAAAGAAACTCTACTTGGGGAATATCAGTCTGGCTTTTGTCCAGGGTTCAGCATTGTAAAGTGCTACACTGAAGGTTGTGAACGATGTGTGTATTGAATGAGGAGGACTTTGGATCCCTACTCCTATGCCTGTTTCTGTCTTTCAACAAAATTGACCATGGCGGGCTTTCTTAAGCATTTAAGTAACATATAGGCTGGTGGTGACACAGATGTTATTTTTCTGGAAGAGCAGAAATATCTTGTTGTCTTCCTCAGGGCTTGATCCTATTTCCTGCCCTCATCAACCTGTAAATGGAGCCACTAAGCTTGGTCTTCAGTTTCAATGACACACCTTCCTGAAAACCTTTTCCAGCAAAAACACTCATCATATGAAATCTTCTTGAAGAGACTCAGCATTAGGGATGGGTGACAAACTCTGCTTCGCTGGAGGGGTTCTTAGAGTTTTGCCACTCTGCGCTCCGCTTGGAGCACGGAGTTCCCAAAAACTCTGGCAACCGCAGCAGAGCAGAGTTTAATGCCCACCCTCATGAGACCTACTGTGTACAGTTCTGTTTCTGATTTTTTAACTCTTAGTGCACATTGTGCTCCATGAGGCAGTCTTGCTGAAACCGGCCCCCTGTGCCCGGGCATATATCCAGCACTGGTCCTGTGCTGTGGCGCCTCTGGGATGTGGGCAGGCGCATCAGAGGCAGTGCATTGGAACACACAGCTTTCTTGAGCAGCCAGCGCCTCTCAGTGCACACTGTGCTGGAATAGGCAGTCTTGCTGACACGAGCCATCCAGCTCTGGAGCTGTGGTACCTCTAGGATGCAGGCATGAAAACCAGGGGAGTGCACTGGAGCACACGGAGTCCTCAATCTGCCAGCACTGCCATGGGGTAGATGCACACTTGCCCCGTGCAGCACTGGCCTCCTCTTCAAAGGGGACAGCGGGGTCTGTGGAGAGCCTTTATGTCACAGGTGCAGAAACAACTCTTGCAGCGTGCCACACATTCAGCACGCCACACATTCAGCACAGCCCAAGTTTAGAGCAAGCGCTGCCCAGGGAGATCTGTGGCTGTCTACATGAACAGCAGTTAGTCACGGTTTCCATTGCGGTTTCATTATTGAACTCCTATCAAACCCTGCCACGTCTTCTGCACTTACTTGAGGCAAGTACATATTATAATGAATATGATGAACTGCTTTCCAGAATATAGCTCCAGGTACTCCTGGAAGCAGGGTTACATGTGGGGTTGATTATGGGAAGGCTGAGAGGCACCATTTCGTGGGCAGTTAAAGGAGCAGTGTTTTGCAGGAGGACACCAGTCTTCTCACAGAAGTACTGAGACACAGGGGTGAGGGGCAGTGCCCTTCATGCCCGAGGATGCCAAGCACTGTGGTCTGGACACTGCTCGCTGCACCGTGCCAGGCCTGCTCCAGTGTCCAGAGAGGCCCAGAGTGCTCCAGACTTCGAAGCATCCAGCCAATATTGAAGGTGTACAAGGGTCCAAACATAAACAGGTGGCTACATATCAGGCCCCTGTGACTCTGTGGTCCTGCGTGCTGGACTAGGAGACAAGGGTCAGAGCATTTCAAGGGTTCCACTACTGGCAGGACTGCCACAAGGGCATAGGGGCGCTCACCGCCTTTGAAGCCCCTACCTACAGTGACATCTTCATGAAAATAATCAATTATCTGAAAATACCCCTTTCAGCATCAGGGGCAGGCCGGGGAGCCAACTTGCTCTCTGGGGGACCTGTGAGGGCTTTTCCCCAGCTCATCTTACTTCTAGTACTCAATATTCTGGGCACATCGTGTGCCTTCGAGACACTGTATTTGAACTGCCTGTGTTCAAATGGGCATCCCATGGTGAAACTTTAAGACTATGCTTTTCTGTGAAGATCTTCAAGACTCCATTTCATCTGAAGAGGGTTGTATTTTTAGATTGTGTAAGTACGTAAAAGCAGTTCAGTTTGTGATGCGCTTAACAAACCACAACAGACATTTTCAATAGCGCCCAGAGAGGGAGATGCAAGTCTTCTTCAACAGCACCCAGAGCGGGAAATAGGCGACTTCAACAGCGCCGAAAGTGGGAAAGAGACTTCAATAGCACCCAGAGGGGGAAAGGAAGTATTCTGCAATAGCACCCAGACGGGGAACGGATTAGGAGAATTCTCCACACATGGGACATAGATCTGTACGGTAAGCCTTCTTCCTGCCTGTAAACCTTCTCCCGGCCACTATCTAGGGAGGGCCCACATCAGACAAACAAGACCTTCATGTCTCAGGGAAGGAAGATAGCACCCAGAGTGGGAGTTAAGAGACTTTTTCAACAGCGCCTAGAGCAGGAAAGACACTTCTTCAACAGAGCCTAGAGCAGGAAAGAGACGTATTCAATAGCACCCAGAGAGGGAAAGGAAGCCTTCTGCAATAGCACTGAGATAGAACTGGGAATCTTCACCACACAAAAGACCCTGATCTGTACATTAAGCCCCTGTCTGCTTGTGTACACCCCCAGCCCCTCTCACAGGAGGGCCCTTCTAGGACTCTCTTAGAGAGGAATGATAGCGTTTGGAGACCTCTGCACACAAGGGAAGCAGGCTTGTTCTGTAACTCCCCCCTTCCCTTTGTCTGTGCATGCACAGTACATCATCTAATCTCTGGTAGGCAACCCTGGTTCTTTTGTGGACCCCTATCACCATCAACTGCCCAACCACGCCCCATCTCCCTGTCTGTGCTCACCCTCGCCCCCAATGCCTAGGCTCCCGACCTGCCCAGGTTTGCCCTGCCGCTGTGAGCCCAGGTGGTCTCACCCACGCTGGGGGGGCATGGACCCCGGCAATGACCACGAGGGGGCGCCGCAGTGCTGCATGCCTGTGTTCAAGAATGCTGCCTTCCTGAGGGAACCGGTGTTCGCCAACACCTGTGGGTTGCCCCGAGGACTACTACCTACTAACAGGCCACCCCGACTGCCAGCACAACACCAGCACTCTGACTGACCTGCACAGCTGTGAGGAGCCCACCTGATGGCAGAGCCAGACCATAGTATTGGGGATCCAGCACCCCAACTTCATCAACATCACCCTGCACCTGGGTGAGTACAGGCGGCCTCCTGGCAGGGCGACTCAAACATGGGAATAAAGGTGCAGTGTGCCTTTTGAAAGTGCGGGACGTGTATCTAAGCGGTAAGCTTTTATTAACGCACACTGTTACAGAATAATGCATGTGTCAGTATGGAATGTATGCCTTTCTGTTGCACTAGTATCATTCACTTCACACAGGATAGATTGTCTATGAAGGTTGATGTTAATAATGGGATACCAATTCCTCCCGCTCGCGGAACTCCAAGGAAGTTGGCAGAGTTTTTAGTTAGTAGTGAAATTCCACAAGCTCTGCCCAGGCCTACTCAACATTAGGATGTGAGAGAATCTTTTTTATATAGATTCCCAAAAAGCAGAATTCCTTCTCATCACTCCCAAATATTTGGGGGTGGGGGATTGACCGTACCATTCTGAACACATTAAAGCAGACAGCTTTTCACCTTCTCTTTCCATCACTGTAAAATCATTGGTGTATACAAAGACGATATATTAACTCTTATTACTCACATCAACCAGATGGCCAAGTCTACCAATGTGTTCTTTTGTGTCATAAAATGATGTAACATGTTATCTTACCTGACCGCCTGAAAACTTCTGTTCAAGCACTCACCATTTTCAGACTTAATGTTTAGAATGCTGTACTGGCTGATGCCATTATCCTCACCCACTCTGATCATGGCAATTCTACATTACTGGACCAGACTTATTACCATCCCAAAATCACTCACACCCTCTGTGATCTTGCATGACTGCCTTCACTGCTTGGTTTAAGTTTAAACTTTGTTGCCTCCATGATAAAAATATTTATCAGGAGAAACCCTTGTATCTATCCAGTTTATTCAATATCGCTGGTGAGCAAAAAGGTTTCAGGAGTAAAAATTCCCAGGAGCTCATGGTTCCAAGATTCAAAACCCAGTTTGCATAGAAATAACTTTACACAGACGCTGCTACGAATACTAATAAAGCTTTGCCTATTGACATCTGGCACAAAAGCACTCTGATCTTTTTCAGAAATTAATTCAAATCCTACTTTATGCCATTGTTTAAACTAATGTCTTCCCTCTCACCTTACTCCAACTATACTGTGCCATGCTAAATTGACTCAGGTTTACCTTCTATTATTGGGTCCTGAAATGTGTTTCATTATCTCGACTTGAACTTCATCATCTGAATTATTTCATGTATTCTGATGCAAATTATACTGAATTTTATTTAAGGCAGCCAACAGGATCACAATATCGATTTACTCTTCTGTAGAAAATTCTCATGTTAACAAGAGGAATGGTGGGCGTTAGCAAATCTGGACTGGCTATGCTGCATAGAGGGTGGACATTTAAAAAACATTAAACTGAGGCTAACAATTCTTCCAACCTTTGGGGGAGCGAA
The DNA here is from genome assembly GCF_964204655.1 of Triturus cristatus. Classification (NCBI taxonomy): domain Eukaryota; kingdom Metazoa; phylum Chordata; class Amphibia; order Caudata; family Salamandridae; genus Triturus; species Triturus cristatus. The sequence continues at coordinate 409,339,441 of NC_140585.1, read as the reverse complement.
TAGTTTTTCCCTTTTAGCATATAATAAAGAAAGGTACAACTGTTAGATGACTGCTGTCATTCCTATATAATGTAGAAAATGTAAGTAGAATAATTTCCAGTATCATGAATCTTACTTCAGGACCTTGGTGAGGAGACCAGAAGGTCATAGAGGTCCAGAGGGGATCCAGTTCACCCCTTACCTCCATTAGAGAACCATATTTCTGATGAATGAACCATGTTTCTTTTTTAAATTGAACACTCTGCATTAAATTACATTGTGGACATGCTATGTGGTCGGTGATGCGGCTTCTCTCCTTTTCCATATGACAATCGTATGCTGGATGGATCGGTCATATCAAACATTTCTAATATGTGTGCCAGTTTTTAGCTTATATAAGTTTACTATTCGTTGGTTATAAACAATACTTTAAACGGTCTGCATTTCTTGTTTCAGAAATGTGTTCTGTACTGGCCTGAAAAGAGGGGAATATACGGGAAAGTAGAAGTTCTTGTTAACAGCATGAAGGAAAGTGACTACTACACAGTCCGCAGCCTTACCCTGAAGGTAAGTAACAAATGCCCAAGGAGACAAATGCATTTGTAAATCTTAGAAAGGTTGGATAAGCTTAGCAAAGATGATGCTCCGATGTATAATGCATAATACGTGAAACCTCTTTAGACCAATTCATGAAAGTAGGTATTTCAATTTCATTAGCTTAATTGCAGTGGGCCCAGTTCACAAATGGATACCTACTGTTAGGAATTGTGTAACTGGTTGACTGGGGTGTGAGCCCTGGTCAAGCAGCAATCGCAGTCCTTTTCAGGGTAAGGTACTAGTAAACCCCAAATTAACCTATGCAACACTTCAAACAGTAAAACAGTGACAACACCACATGCGATATCCCACTCCAAATTAGGTGAATAGAGCAACATTTAATAAATAAAACAAGTCCATAATGACAAAACTCCAATCAGTAGAACTGGAGTTATGATTTTTTTAAAGAATAAAGTGTAAAATAGTGCCTAAAAGCACAAAGCGCCAACCCCTGCTATCTGGTCACGCTAGACTGGGTCGAATTCAAAGGTTCAGTTAGTCTGTTATTGACCTTGGTCACATACAGTCTCAGATTAGTCCTGCTAAAGGTTTACTCTCAAGTTTTGTGCCAAGAGTTCCGTTTACGTTGTAGAGGGTCACAGGGAGCAAGGAGAGCGTCGCGGGCGGTTGTCGGCATGGCACGAACACCGGGCTGGGCATCATGGACTTGTGGGCTGACGCTTTCCATTGGCGGCCCACCAATGTCCTCCCGGGTTGTCGATGCTGTTGTGCAAGGAGATGAGCTGGCAAATTTTCTGTGCGAGCAGTGCAGTCTCGGTTTAAACGGGTCTGTTTGTGGATGCAAAGAGCCCAAAAGCTTGATTTAAGAGCTCGTGAGCCACACCTGGGGTCCAGGACCTGAGAGGCACCATTTGGGGGTCAGGAACTCGCTGCAGCTGGGTCCAGGAGCTGGTTGGGGAGTCTTTTATGTCCTTGAGGCTCAGATCAGGAGGCCAGCAGACTAGCCCTTGGAGTCACTCTGGGGTCATGAGTTCACGAAGTTGCAGGTCCCTTTCTTTTACCCCTGACAAGAGGACAGCAGGTTAGCACAGCAGGGCAGATGTTCCTTTATAATAGCAGCCCAGCAGAGTGGCAGTCCTTGTAGCAGCACAGCAGTCCTTTTTCCTGGCAGAGAATCCACAGGTCCAGAAGTGTACTGAAGATTCATGTCTGAGGTACAGTATTTATACTGAGTTGTGCCTTTGAAGTGGGGGAGAGGTTTCCATTTGCATTCCCAGGGCATCCTACCTTCCCTGTTCTGGCTCCAGACTAACTACAGGGGATTGCATCCCTTTGTGTGGAGGCAGGACACAGCCTATTCAGGTGTAAGAGGGGCTGTGTCCAGCTCCTCCCTCCCATCCTGTCACTGATGGCCCATCAGGCACACCTAAGCTCCCTATTGTGTATGGCTGTCTAGGAGGAATACACACATCTCCACTGTCAACTACACCCAGTCATGTGACCAGAGATAGGCTACAGGCACTAAATGGCTAAGGCAACAAAAATGCTTAGTTTCTAAAAGTGGCATTTTCAGAATTGCAGCGTAAAATCCAAATTGTGAGCAACAGAGGTAAGCTAGCCAGTCCTAAGACAAGGAGCTCACCAACCTATTCAGGGAAGCAGTAAAAACATAAGTCACAAATCATTGGTGCTCTAGAGCAATGGTTGGTTACCAAACAACCACAAACATAACCCTCAAAATTAGGGTTAATCAATACAATACAATCGTTTTGAGCACTCAGACTTTCAAATGAGTCAAACGTCCAGTCCAAGGGGTCGTATGATATCGGTCAGCTTTAATCCGATCCACCAATTAAAGTCATAGAAAAATGTTTCTGTAAGCAAATCTTTACAGCACTATAAACAGCCACCATGTGGATTACTGAATGAGTCAAATGTTTTTTTAAAGGCTACTTTTTCCCACTATGTAATAATTGTATGTAGTGTACAATTACACGATGTCCAGAGATAGCTCATTTTTTAGGTCGAGCCTAACGGCAATGTGCATGCACTGCTCACTCTGCGAGGCATGCAGTAGTTGAGTATGCTGTGGAAGACTCTCCTCTCCGCCCATATTTTTGATTGGCTGGTGTCATTGTCCTTGGTACATGCTGGTTTCCGATTGATAATGAGGCTTGTTAGTCCCTCCTTGTTACCGCCCTGTCACTCACTAATCTAACAAGCATTTGCAATGCCATAGGTCTCGCATTTACGCGAGTTTTCAGCTATTGACATTGCAAATAACAATGCCTTTTATTTTTGCCTTTGTTTTTAAAACATAAATAAAAGGCATTGTTGTTTACAATGCCAATAGCGTAAAAAAAAAAATGCGAGAGCTATTACATTGCAAATCTTTGTTTCTATTTTTTATGGAAGGAGTTTCTCCAAAGGAAAGAATGTTTTCCCATTCAAGAAAAAAATTGAAAAAATTTGCTATCTCTGGACATTGTGTAATTGTACACTAAATACAATTATACATAACGGGAAAAAGTTGCCTTTAAAAAATATTTGACACATTCAGTAATTCACATGGTGCTACTTTCCAGGCGTAATATTGTTGAGTTTTGTGAACAGGAGAAATTGTAAATCTGCACTGTTGAGAAAGTACTTCTACCACTGCAGATTTACAAAGCCATTTTGATTCAAACCTGGTGTGACTGTGTTACGGTCCATGGACGTCCAATTATTCCATGGTCATTAGTCTCAGTAGTTCTGTCTCAGAAATGCAGGTGCATGTTGGACACGACAATTCAGCTACTCTCAAATTACAATCCTATTTTAAGTGCATACTTTATACTGTTATATGCTTACACAGAACATGAATATACCTTGGTAGTGAAACAACGTGTACAGGAGTTCACAGAGGTGGAACATACCATGCTCTGTCATTTTCGGCCCACACTAGAAATGTATTTTCACATTCTCTTTAAACATTCCGGAGCAATATAAATCTGTGTGCCATGGGGTTGGTGAATCACATTTTTCAAGTATCTGCTGAATAAATATTTATTGATATGAATACATGCTAACTCTAGCTGAGGTTCCAACAACGATGGAGGACACACTCCGGAATCTAGGTCTATGGCTGATTTTGAACTCTTCAGCCCACGAGTTAACTTCAGGGTCAGGTAGGCTCTATCGAAATCCGCATTCCTAGGAAGGTGTTTCTCCAGGCAGATCTCCATAGAGAGTTGTATTAGATCCTTGTTGATGCCTGCCATGGATTATTGCAGTATTGTTTATACAGGATTCCCAAAGAAACATAATCCAAAACTACAGAGAATACAAAACCAAATCCTAGTGTATGCATGGAACTAAAGAAATTTGACATCTTCACCCCTATCCTACGGGCACCACACTTGCCGTCAGTTGAATACAGGATTAAGTAAACAAATGTGTGCATGAGGCACAATGCTTTTTGGGTATGCGGTCTGCCGTATCTCATTTACTATTTAGTTGTGTGGGCTGAACGTAGGTGGTGCAACTAATGGTCAGATTTTATGTTGGCCATTTCTTTTTAATTTTCCAGAGACAAATCTTCAAAGTGTCAGATTGTCTTCAGAAGATGGCAAGCATTAGCTAAGCCAACCGGTAGCGATGTGCCAATGTTTTTTTGTCACCACTGTTGGCTTTGCCAATTCTTTTAAAATTGTTCCAGCATTGGCAAAGCCAATAACGGAGACTGCCCGTCCTGACAGTGTATTTCCTACACATTCCACACACAGTGTGATTTGATGCAACGTGGTAACCATTTTGAAAGTATAAAAATATTATTTTCAAAACTTTCAAGCTGCCTCCACATTGCTACACATGGCATTGCATCATGGCAGCTATCTTTAAATTATAAAAATGATATTTTCAATACTTCGAAATGGCTATGTTACTTCATATCAGGTTGCATCATCTTGGGAGTTTAACAAATACTTTCAAGATGGGTGGTTTCCACTTATGGCACAATTTTAAAAGTATCCTGCATTGGCAAAGTAAATGACAGTAGTCAATGTGGAGTGGGAGAAGGCAGTGGAGTGGAGGCGCAGAAGGAGAAGGTTGCCCAGGTGAAGCAGAGAAATCCAGGGGAATGAGAGAAAGAGGCAGAGAAGGGGAGAGAGACAGAGAACCTTGCACCAAGCTGCAACATTGCTAAATGTTGGAGCTCAGAGGGAGGCTAGGAGGAGAGAGATGGGTGGAGAAGGAATGGCAATAGTGTGACTGTGATGTATGTGCAGAAGCGGAGAGAGTAAAAAGCAGACAATGAATTAGTAATAAATGTGAGAAACAAAGAAAATAGTTCCATGACTCATCTATTCAAAAGTGAGGATAAAAAAGAAATTGTCCGGGGGTGCGACAGACACAAAAATATGGAGAGAAGCAATCCAGTCAAGAGCAGGGCACTGAGATAGACAAGAAGGCCATCTAGTGATGAGGAAGGGACTGATCAAAGCCCACTTTAGTTAGTATTATGTGCAACGCCATTTGTGACAGTCAGCTTAAACTGTAAGAAGACTGCAAAAAGCTAAAGACTCCGGAGACTCTGGAATTTTTCTCCCAGTGAGTGGGGGATTTTTTGCAATTTTCTAGTCCGTGACCTACATGGTGTACAAGGCAAACCCCGTCAGGAAAAATGCCATCAGTCTTAGCATTGAAGGCCGACCCTGAATAACACAGGCCCTGTGACATGTCTACTAGTGGTCGCCCTGTAGAAAGGAATTTTAACACCGTTTAAAATGTATATTTGCAGTGTTTTGCCGTCTTTATGTATTTGCATTCTCTCTTTACCCAGTTGAATTTGAAATAATAAATTGTGGTACATTTATACTATCTGACTATACCGAATGTGATTACTAATCAAGTAGGTGCTCAATTTGAGCTGGTGGTTTCCAGTGTTCAGCACCAGCACTTAATTGTCAGCACTGGCACTTATGACCACTGCCACACGGTGGCACTGTTTGTGCAAATAAAAGTTAAGCAGAACAGTTGCTTATTAATACAATATGCATTCCAAACAACGAATACCAGCAGCCTAAGCCATTCTTATAGCTTTTGTGGCCTTGAACATTCTGAAATGTGACACTTGTAGCAATTTGATAATTGGTAGTTGTCTAGGCACTGTCATTTGAGCACTGGCAATGGGTGGTGCAAGCTGTGGTTGCCCTGGCACTTATTTGTTTTACAAATTAAGCCCTGGTGATAAGTACTATATATACAAGAGTAGTTTTTATGACACGTTTTTACAGACCATATTGATTCCCTTTCAGGTAATTTTTTGTTGTCCTTGTGATGTGTAGTTTAAACACTATTATGTGATCTGATAAGAATAGGAATGAATAAGTGGCTCGGGAGAGAAAGGAATGGATTTTGGAGTTATGGTAGTGGGAGCACAGGCCCATATAAAAGAATACTTTAGTTTTCAGAAGTGAAATAAAGTTGTGAGTTTAGTGTTTATTTCAGTTTCTGGACTCTCTAGGCAGCTACCATAGCACCAGCTTAGGCTCATCATTGTATTTATATTCATAGCATTTGTAGAGTGCAGCTGTCACCAAACTGGTATCCTGGGTACTGTACTGCTACACAGGAAAACATGTACCTGAGAGGGATCTGGTTACTTAGGGAAAAGCCAGGTCTTCAGAGCTTCCCTAAATTATAACAGTTCTGTTGAAGACCTAAGTAAGGGTGGTAACTCATTCCACAGCTGGACTGCTTTAACTGTGAAGGTCCGACCACCTTGTCTTGACTTCCAAAATGTGTTTATGCAAAACAACTGTTACAAAGATGTCTCGCAGGAGTAAATCCTTTCAGTCTGTGTTGTAAAGGCACAGGGCCATTGCCCTTTAGTGCCTTAAACACAATGCACGTGGCTCTAAAAATGATCCTGTGCTTTAAAGGAATCCAGTGCAACTCCTTTAGGGCATTGGATTCAAAGGATCTGCTTGGTCTGTTTAAAGCAAGTTTAGCTACTGCCACTTGGACTTTGTGTAATCTAGAATAGTCCAGAGCTCCAAGTAGTAGGGCATTACAGTTGTCCAGTCTACCAAGTATGGCAATACGCACAATGAGAGGTTTAGCTTGGGTGGGCAGTAGTGGTAGCACCTTTCTAAGACTGCGAAGTGTGAAACAGGCGCCTGCTACTTTTGTAACATGGCTGTCTAGGGATTGCATGTCAAATACAATACCAAGGTTGCAGACTGCCCGATAGCTGCAACTCCTCCCCAGATGAAAGGGGTCAAAAGTTAGGGGGAAGTATCATCTTGGGGATTCTGCTTGCCGAGCAGCAGAAAAATTCAGTTTTATCCCCATTTAACTTCAGCAAATTTACATCCATCCAATTAACAGTGTCTGACAGGCCTTTCTAAAAATCCACCTCTACATCCTCATGGTTATTAAGGGACAGGATGAATTGGGTGTCATCCGCATAATTAACCAGCATGATGTCAAGCTCCTTTATGAGAGCAATGAGTGATCTCATATAGATGTTAAACAAGACAGGGCTGAGTGCCAAGCCCTGGGGCAATCCCTGTCACAGGCTTTTAAATCCGGAGCAGTAGGGGGGCAAGGCAACAGCCTGACACCAATCCGACAGGTAGGATCCCATCCACTTCAGCACTGTACCCCCTCCCCCCCCCCACTCTGATTGAGACTAGTCTGGCCAAAAGGATTTTGTGGTTGACCGTGTCAAAAACAGCAAACAAGTCAAGCATATTAAGACTGTTGACTGGCCACTGTCCACCCTCATCCGTAACTTCTCCAGGGCAACAAGTAAAGCGGACTCAGTTCCATGTCCAGGTCGGAAACCAAATTATTCTTCCTCGAGGACAGAGTGTGTTTACAGGTATTGGGATAGCCTCCTGCTTTCATATTACTCCATTATTTTCACTGGGAAAGGAAGGGTTTATATGGGCCTGTGATTGCTCAGGACCTGAGGATCTGTTAAAGATTTCTTTCAGAGGTGGTTGACTATCGCCTTCTTCCACATATGTGGTACATCACCCATCTCCAAGGATTGATTGCATACCTGCAATGTGGGGAGGGTGAGTTCCTCTCCTAACTCTTTCCACATCCTATAAGGTATGGGATCAAGTGGCAATCCTGATGTGGTAGACCTGGCAATGATTTGCAAGCAATCCTCCGAGATGGGTTCAAAGTTATCAAACCTTCAGACATGGCTCTCCAAGGAGTCTAATCCATTTTGAGTCCTGGTGGGACCTAACACTGGTACTTCAATACAGATACGGGTATCGCTCTCTCTGGCTGCATTTTCCAAATTATCCGAGATAACCAGTTTGGAGGGTATTATCTCAGCGGAGACACCAATATCCTCCAAAATCTTGCTGATCTTCTTATCAAAGAAGTCAGCAAGGTCATCGGAGAGCTCCTGCGAGGGTGTAACTTCCTGCAGTCTAGGTTTGATAATTCCCAAAGGATATCAAAAGCCTTTTTAGCACCATTTGTGCTAAATAATTGGCATACTAATCAGCCTTGGCTTTGCTGACCTCTCTTTTATAATCACAGAATGAGATCTTTAAACATATTTTATATGCTTTGATGTAGCAGCTAAGCCATTTTCTTTCAGGCTAGTTTAAGCATTTTTAATGATTCATCATACCAGGGCGCAGATGGTCTATGACGAGATTTCAGGTTGGTGAGGAGAATTACTTTATCCAATGTTTTTAGTGTCCCCTGCTCGTATGCTAAATAATTGACCTCTGAATTCTTGGGGTCAAAAGTGTTTGAGAGGTTAAAAAATTGTCTCATATTTGAACTATTCTATTTATGCAATACCCTCCCTTCTCTCGTCATAGTGGCCAGCTTGGGGGGGTGAGGGGGGGGCATGGTTCCTTCACTATTATATGAAGTGATAATAGACATGTCCAGTCCAGTGTAAAGGGAAAGTATAATTCCCGAGAATCAGCCCATCGTGGGCAAAAATGAGATCAAAAGTATGTCCAGCCCGATGAGTGGGGCCATGCACTCGTTGCTGTAGACCCAAAACTTCACATGATCCCAGAAGTTCTTTAAAAGAGAGTAAGAGGTCCCCCTCCGCCCATAGATTGAAGGTCCCCAAGATAAAGAAATTCAAATGTGCAAGCGCCATGTTGGAAAGGACTTTTATCGGGGGTAAAGGTGTGAATTTGGGAGAACTGGAGCTCTATAGCATACAACGCCTCAGAAAAGTTCTACGATGGTTTTGTTTGCCTGGATTAGCAATGATGTCCCCGGGGTACCACAGATGTGACAAGAAATGCAGATGTGAGGTATTGGGTTAGCCAGTTTATTATATTTATGCAATTCTGAGCATTAAACTTCAACCTATGAAACATGATGAGATCTCAAAAGCCCTTTGCTTGAAGGGTTTGTTATACTAGAGATGCTGGAGGGTGGCAGGAAATTAGAGAAAGATAGTAAAGCAGTGTGAATGGAGGAAAGAGAAGCTGTTGCAATGGAGCTACTAGTTTTGAGTCTCATTTGAAGTACTGAGAACGAAAGGATTTGCTCTTAAAGTAGGATGCCATTCATGTCTCTCTTGAGTGCATCCTTATCACTGACTCTCAGTTAGCAATCATTGGTTCCTATCATAATATGATTTAATTATGTAAAACCAGAGGTGTTGTGAGAGCTGTTCTTCTGGTAGAGCTCTGTGCAGAAGCAGTTTATTAAAAGGGAGACCAAAAATATGATCACTATGATGAAGATTTTATAAATGTATTTATGATTTCAAAATATTCTTGAGCTTTTTGCATGGAGCGAACAACCAAAACTACCAAATCAGCATATCATAAAGCTCTGTAAAGGCATTAAAAGTGGCTTTACCATCTGTTGTAAAGTGCAGGGGCCAGAGGTTTTCTTAGAATATCACAGTTGTCAAATACTAAAGCTTCCTTGTTTTGATTCAACCCCTGGACTATTTCATTCACCTCCTTACGCCTCCTGACTCTATATTTTACTGTTTCAGGTTAGTTTTCATCCCTTCTTTCTCCCTTCACTTTGTCCTAGATTTCAATTTCTTCTTTCTCCATTCTCTGGTTTTTGCTTTTTCTCTGACTCAAAGTGTGGTGATGAAAAATAAGTACCTATTCCGAAAAGGACTGCGGGAGACCACCATGCGTAACCACTGGCAGAAATTAGGTACTGCTAAAAAAGCCAGAGACCTTAGAAAGACACCTCCTTTCGAGCAATGTGTTATAACAATGAAGACTTGTCTGTTTATTGGTAAGTTGTTACAGTGGGCATTAAATAACTTGGAATTCGTCTTTTTGTATTCACATTCAGTATGGAAGCCAATCCCGGACTATGAAGCACTACTGGTACACGTCATGGCCAGACCACAAAACCCCAGACAGCGCTCAGCCACTTCTGCAGCTCATGTTGGACGTCGAAAAGGACAGGTCAGCTTCTCCAAGTGGAGGGCCCGTCATCGTCCACTGCAGGTGAGGTAACTTTACGAAGAAAACGCCTACATTGTGTCTAAAGGAGGAAAATTGATCAACAGATTATTGAAATTACCATTACATTTATTGTTATTATTAGCTAATTCAGTATTAAATTGTTTAAATACCATTTAAGTAAGGTGTAAGTTCTGATGCTTTAAGGTAGCAGGCGATTGGGACTGCCTGAGATCACTAATATCACAATTCCACAGAAGGGCTGTGCTAAGTAGTTGTAGTTTCATACAAGCATTGCAATCATGTGGCCTTCAAAGGCATCTGGAAACAAATGGATTGAGTGGTTACTTGCTCTAACAGGTGTATGTTGTTAATTTTAAATCTGTTGACTAGCAGCATCTTTAGGCAGCAGCATGCCTGACCATATAATTGCATGTTACATCACTCCATTGAGCTAGCCTTAAAAACACTCATCTTTGGTGCACTCATATACTGTTATATGTCCCATGTTCTCCACTTTGGTTGTAAGGTAGTCACATTTACCTTGCTATATTTGTAGAACAAGCTTTGTTGCCTCATGTTTCTGTCATGGTGGCATCTGTTGTGATGGAGTCTGTGGTACACAAACATCCAGTGAGATAATTTGCTTTCACTATTTCCTGCTTCTTTTTTATGTCACTCATCTAATCCTACCTTATTAGAAGTAGGAGTTTTAAGATATGCACCATGTGTATGTCTGCCGGGATTGGGCAACCCAATCCCGGCAACACAATGTCGGGATTGGGAGTTTGTGCCCTAGTGCATGCTGGGAGGAGAGCCTGAGAAGAGGATCGAGGCGGGCGCTTTGTCAGGTAAGTTTAAAAAAAGTATTATTCCCGCTAATCCCCCATCCCGACCCCCCTCCACTTTAATATTGCAGCAGCCGCCACAGGCTATACCAGGCCAGGACTACACCATTGGCAAACTCTGCTTTTGGCTTTCATTCTGGCCATATTTCTTTGCCGTCCCGACATTGTGAGTAAATTGAGATTATGGTTTTATATCCCATTACCTGCAATAGCATGGATTTGGGTGGGATGAGCTGTTAAAGCGGGTCCTGGGGGGTACAGTTGGCGCAAATAATACCACCTTTCATTTGAGGGTGGTTGTTGTGCATTCTGGCTGTAGTTGTTACCTTTTGCATCAATGTTGTTTAAGAAAAATGCCCGAGTGTTATGGAGGCTCATTGTCATCGGCTTTACCTTTAAACAGATTGCAATTCTATTTTTTTTACAACAGTGGAACATTTAGAAGAAAAGTCAACAAGTTACATCATATCTTCATCTTGAAGTTCATAAAACTTGCCAAACATTTGTGAAATTCATGTATTAGAGCTTCGGAATAAATGCTAAATGGGATAAGGATGACTGATTGAAGAAGTGAGATTCAGCTCAATCTGGAAAACATGATTAATTATAATAATCCTGCTGTGTTCATTGCTTTTGGACGGAACATTGAAATCTAAGCAGTGACAGATAAATTGTCTTAAGGCATTGCTTGAGTTCAGAATAATAGTTTATGCAATTTCAGGCAGGATAGGATTGTAAAGGTGTAAAAGACCCAGAGTTACTGATGCATGAAAATGAAATAGGACAATGTTTCCTTGAGATGCTGCAGTGAAGAGACAGAGCTGGAAGGTAATTTAATTACCAATAGATCCATCTTTGCTCCTTGATACAACATCATCGGAATTTGACGGCCCTAGATGCATCATGTGAAGAAAGAAATAATTTCCTTAGGGAGTGATGAATACCACCATATATCATCCATACATGTTTGTAAACTTGTGTTTAATTGCATTAGACACTACTGAAAAACCATGTATTCAATGAAACCTATTCAATTGGCAACGGGTTAGAAATGACTAATGAAGAAAATAGGCACTCGGAAGCTTATTGAAAGCTGGCTGCAAAATTCACCCATAACGTGGCAAATGCTGCGAGATTTCTTTGATGGGCCATAGCGCAACACTCAAACATGATATACACAACCTTCCTTCATAGGAAATTCATTATTCGATTATTATATTATCTTTGCACAGCAAACTATAATCCTATTGTCATTGAGTCATACAAATTTACACCATAAATCAGTTTATATTTCTTGATACATACTTCATCCGCTTCTTTATTCATTGAAATTAAAAACAAATGCACCATACACCTGATGTTCAAAAATATCTTAATTTGATCTAAGCCTTTATCAAACACCTTATTTCCATGCTACACTAGGCCTCTAACACAGCAACAAGATTCGAGCTCCCATCATTCTGACCCGCACTCATTACACCCAACATTTCAACACAGGTGACACTAGAAACTCCCACTCTTCCAATAATTCATGTTAAACTGACTTGCAGCTAACATGACTAAGACAGCACAGCGCTACAGGGTACTCTCGGGGTAGCAATGCTCTGGATGATTGAGGAGTGTACGCAAATGCATAAATTCTTTTAGAACATTTTCAGAAATTACATGAAAATTGCAGGAAATTATGCGAAATATTCGTTTTCTTTTTTTTTTGTTTTTTTTTAACTGAAATGGGATTTAACTCCTTCTCATGAGAGTTTAAGCCAGTATGTGCCATGCTAAAAAAAGTTTTGCGCTACACTAGTAGGTGCTAGTTCGTGCAAAATGTGTCTCTTTGCAAGACATTTCGTGTGGAAAGTAGTCTCTCACTGGTATCTTATGAGGATTTTTTATGTGAGGTGTGCTGAAAAAATACAAAATTGCTAAATTTTGAGGCATTCCAAGCAATCGCCACAGCGCGAGGATCCGCCCTCTGCCACAACTTCAAGTCTCGAGGCTGTGGCCCCAGGCAGGGATCCTCCGGCACAGTGCAGCCCATGGCAGGGAGCACAGAGTCAGTATATGCGAGCCTCTGCCTCCAGAAGGCACCCCCAACAACAAGGAGCAATTACGAGGTTGTTCGCCAGCAGTTACATGGGCATTTTATTAATTTTTCTGCACTGGCTGTAGGAACTTCTTCAAACCGCAGCCCTCTTTATAGCGACTCTGTAGCTCCCTCGGAAAAATACAATTGTATTTCTTAAAACAGCAAATTTATTCTTAATTTGTAAGTATTTGTTAAAGCTGGAGGTAGGGAAAGCTGCAATTTTTTCTTAGAATTTTGAAGACAAAAAAACATTTCCATCAACGGAAGATTTGCATCACCTCACAAAATACAGCCTTGTTTCAGGGCAAGATGCCTCCTATATTATGTTACCCATAAATGCGCTCTTTCACCAAAATTGGAGCAAGCCAAAATAATTCTGCCCAGCCCAGTTGTGCAAGACACTGCCTAAATCTGTAGCGGAGATTGCTCAAGATCCTAAAATGTTAATTTATGATGATCAAATTCATAGATAAACCCTGGGATGCATTGGCTCAGACATGCAGGTTATATAGATACAGATATACATTGGTTCTGATCCTGGACCTGATAGAATTCTCAGGTCCAGTGTGGCCAAGCCAAGATTTTTTTCCCTGAATCTTTCTTTCCATTCTAGGCAATACTGTCTTTTGAAGATTTAGTTTAAGTGCATCTGAGTTAATGAAGCCAACCCATAAATAAAAACTGCAATAGCATGAATAGTATCAGTTTGTTTTGTTTTTTGACAAATTTATAGGACACCACCCCGATTCTCTGAAGTCTACCTTGACTGGCCATCAAACAGTGAGTAACCTTTAAGATGCTTTGTATCACTCACAGAGCTTACTGGTCTCAAGGTCCGAAATATCTGTCCAAACTTTCAATAATTAAAATCCATCTTGCCTTATTGAGCTCATCATCTGACAATAGGATTACTACAGCTCTTATTTTGTTTTTAATTTGTTTTATTGATTTTTGCAACAGATATAACATATGCAAAACAAGACCGAATTTCAAGTCTGAAATGTATGACACTGGCACAATTTACACAAGTTTTCTATGTAGGGAAAGTACCTTTTACCTCTTTTAGAAATCAGCCTATATTAAGAGTATTGAAACAGAGCATATAGAAAGTAGTTTTCTAAAATGTCACCCATCTATTTAGCAAGATAGCTCCAGAAATCAGTTCCTATGTTCTAATCTGGTTTATGTAGAACGCTTCTCTGTATAAATTGCACCATGTCATCACATTTTGCAACCACTCCTTTGGCTGTTGGGACAGGGACCCTGAAACAAGATAGTGCCCCAAAGCATTTGTCGAATACTAACAAGATAGTCTCTAGGATCCCAGCTACAGAACCCAGCAAGGGTAGCCTGTATATGATGATCTATAATCAGAAATCATTAGCAGTGTTACACTCCAATAATGCAGATTATGTGAAAAGGACCAAATTAGGTGGATAACATCAGCTTAGGGAGTCCTACACCTGCAGCATCTATGATCTGCAGTGGTATATAGTTTATCTGATAAGTTCAGTTCATTTTCAACCACCAATGGATTGTCCTGTACTCAAATATTTTGGAGACACCCCTGCTAGATCTTTAATGGCCCCTAGGAGTCATTGGTATAGCTACTGAGCTTGTGGAACTGGGAGAACTGACCAGCATCTCACAAACCCATGTGTGGGCTGTACTCATTGGATGGGAATGTACAGACAAGCAACGGAACTTGCCAGAGGCACTCAACAGGGAATTTGGCTAGGGCCCATTCCTTCACTATCAAATGCATCTGTGCATGCATTTAAAAAAAGACTTAAATTAGCATATTTGCGTTAGGAAGTATCAGAGCATAAGTAGAAGCAAATACTAAAAAGAGGAATATCATAAAAACACCAAACAATTGGTCTACCTAAGTTAGTTTCATACTTGTAGGGGTAGAAGGCCCCTCAAAGTCATCTACATGGAGAACCTGGCAGAAACTATTCGATCAAATTCCTTAATCACAGGGATAAAAATTATTGGTAGTCATGAACATATGTTGGCCCTCTATGCTGATAGTTTGTTGGTGACCCTATCAAACCTTCTGTGCTCCTGCCCTAATTAATGACCTTGATGCATTTGACCTAGCATCCAGCTTCAAAATAAATATTCAGCAATCACAGGTTTTAAACCTCCACACCTTCCACGACACTCCAGACTCACTGCAGAGACTCTTTCCATTAGCATGGACTAAACATTACATACAGTACATAGGAGTCAAGCTCCATAAGCACCAAAAACAGCTCTGACTTAACTGCTGAAAAAGATCTGCAGTCCTGGTAATATGTGTCCTGTCCTGGTTGGGAAGGATCTAAGCAATTAAAATTATGCTTTTGCCCAAACTCCTGTACATGATGCAAGCATTACTACTGTAGCCTCCACTGTGGATATTAGATAGGCTTCAGAAACTCTTGGAAAGTTTCATGGAGGGTAAATACCACAAATGACAATGAAACAGTCCTACCTACCACAATAGGGAGGTTTTGGTATCCTCAAACTGTCTAGCATCCCATATTAGATATATAGTGGAATGGAACAGGACTGCCTCGAAGGAACACTTATGTTTCATAGATCAACATATAGTAGGCATACATATCTGGAAGGTGCCATGACTGGCTAAGAAATACATACTATGGAGAATATACTCCTCCTAGGTCACAAGAGCTATGCTGAGCTGGTGGGACAGGGTAGCCATTCCAATGGCATCTCTTATATGCTTTGGCAAAATGTAAATTATACCAGTGTGACTCATGTAATTTTGTGAAATCCCCTTTAGACTTGTAATGCAAAATTGCATCATTATGCCACTTTGCATACTTACACACCAGTCATGGTACAAAGTTTCCAGTAAATGCACTCAAAATGACTGCAAATGCATAGGGACATCAGAATGTGAGCAGCTGCAGTGAGCAGCACTTTTTAAAAAATGCATCCTTGTGCCAAAAATTGATCTAAGGGCACATTTCATGGCAAAATATAGCACAAAGTAACAGATGTGCATTTTGTAATAACACATACTTTTGTTGTAATTTCACACTCCTCGTTTTCTCAACATTGCCCTCACTACTGACCCCTGTAATAGGCAACCCAGACGTCTGCCATACCTGGTCAGGGAACGCCTACTGAGACCGGCAGAGTTCTATCTGCAAAAAGAAAGGGGCTTTTACAGTGCCGAAAGGCTTCACTACTTTGGACAGATTAAGGCTGACTTTGGAATCCCTAAGAGGAAGAGACAAAAGTACTTACACTTAGGCACTGGGTGACTCATGCAACCATTGCTAACAATATATGCTAACAGACTACTCACCCCTTTTGAAAAATGGGTAATCCCAAAGCAAGTTCATAAACACATATTGTCTGACATCTAAAGATCCCGGAGGTCTACGACTAGAAGGCACTCTCTTCAAGGAAGAAAAGTCTAATATATTCTGTAGAGCCTGCACTTCAGTGACCAGTGACTCTGGCAAAGAAGCCAGAGAACCATACAGGTATTACACTTTATCTCGCTGGGATTGGCTGCGGATACGGTGGCCCCCGAAGTTAAGAAGGAATTTTCCTATGGCACCCTAGTTTAATGAGAGACAGAGCTCTTAGACAGGCTTGCCGGCATCAGTAAAGAGTATGAAGGAAGTCCTATGAGGAGCAAGAAAGTGGTTAGTGGATGAGGGGCAAGGCGTGGCCTTGATCCTGTTAGACCTATCGGCAGCCTTTGATACCATCTCCCCCTCTCTACTAATGGAAGGCCTACAAGAGATGGGCATCACAGATAGGGCATTGGCACTGTTGTCCTCCTTCCTCAAACATCATTCTCAGAGGGTTCTGCTGAACAAATATTATTCTGTTGTCTTCTCTCTGCCTTGTGGAGTACCACAGGCTCTTCTCTGAGCCCTACTTTATTTAATTTATAGGTTTCTCCCCTCGCCACCATTATCCGTTTCTGTGGGCTGCATGCGATATCTTATGCTGATGACACCCAAATAATTGTATGAATCCCTAAGAACTTTTCAGCCACTGCAGTTAATTTCTCACATTGTATGTCTGCGGTAGCAGAATGCATAAGAAGACATTTCCTCAAACTCAATGGTGAGAAAACTGAGGTGCTGCTCTTTGGAACACATTCTTCAATTGGAATGATGGCTGGTGGCCAGACTCCCTTGGCACTCTGCTTATCCCTACAGATAAGGCAAAAAAATCTCAGAGTGGTTATAGATGCTGAGCTTTCCCTTAATGGACAAGCCAATCGCACAGTCACTAAGTGCTTCTGGCTTATAAGAAGGCTGGACAAAATCTTCCCCTTCATTTACAGTTTGCTCTGGCATTGGTTATGTCCAGAATGGATTATTGCAATGCTCTCTATCTGAATTCTAACATCAGTTCCCAAGCTGATCTTCAGGGAGCACAGAACGCACTCGCTAGGGCCGTTCTTGATATTTCCAAGCATCATTCTGCTTTGGCGGGCCTGAGGGAGATTCACTATCAGAAAATGTATCAAATTTAAGGCTCTCTTTATGGTATGTGTTAGACCTGGCATCCTTGGCATGGGTTTCCCCTGTATTTTTTTGCCTTTGCCTCCTGTGTTTTACTGTGTGTTGGACTTCGTTTTTGCTGGTTTAGATGCTTCGGGCAATTTACCACTGCTGTTCAGTGCCAAAGTGCAAGTGCTCCCACTGTAAATTGTTGTTATGGATTAGTGTGTCCACAATTGGATTATTTGATTTACTGCTAAGTCCCTGGTACAGTGCACCATGTGTGCCCAGGGCCTGTAAACCAAATGCTGATAGTGGGCTTGCAGCACAGATTGTGCCACCCACACCAGCAGCCTTACAAAAGGGTCTCCGGTCTGCCATTGCAGTGCCTGTGTTCAGTACGTACTGTCATGTCAACCTGGCAATTGCACCCCCTTGCCAGGCCCGAACCTTCCCTTTTCTTACATGTGAGTCATCCCTAAGGTAGTCCCAGGGTATCCCTGTGGGCAGATTGCAGTGAATGTGAAAGGTAGGACATGCCTGATGTGTTTGGCATGTCATGATTGTGAAATACTGCCAATTTAGTTTTTCACTATTAAAAGGTTATCTGTCCCATAGGATAGAATAAGGAGTTTACTTATAACATCTTATACGTATAACTGCCCATGGGAACAAGATAGGAAAATGAAGTTTAGTATGCCTGAACTTAGACTCTAAAGATGCATCTGGGTTTGAAAATACCCCTTTTAGAAAGTGTGTATTTTATTGCTTAGCCATCCAGTGTGCCTCTGCTAGGTTTGTGTATTGACTGTCTGGCTTTGGAGTAACAGGGGCTGGGGATTTGCATTCTGTTCAGACAGCCACTTGGGAGGGATGAGGTGTGTCCTGCCTTTCCAGGGTGAGTCAGGGCTGGGCTGAATAGACCTAGGCTGCATTGTAGGGGGGGGAGGAGATTTCTTTCACACCTGAATGGGCCTGGTTTGCCTTGGACAATGCTGTCTCCACCTCTTGTCAGGAAGCTGGCCAAGGGAGGAAAAAACTGTTTTTTCTTGAGCACAGACACTCTCTGCCTCCAGAGAACAATGGATTTTGTACTATAAAAAGTGGAGCCCAAACCCCTGAACTTTAGATCACTTTTGGAATTCAAGAGGTACCTCTGCCAAGAAGAAGAGCTGTGAGAAGCTGGAGGAGAAGTACTGCCCCTTTTCTGTGTGCTGTCTGGGGTTGGCCTGCAGTAGCTGTTTCTGCCAAGGAGAGGAACTGTGTGTATATTCTGCTTGACAAAGTATCTCCAAGGGCATGAGGTAGAACTTGCCCCCTGTTCAAGAAGTCTCTGGAACAGCAAAGACTTCACCATCCTTCTGGGCACCGTCTCTGGAACCACTGGTGTCAGTCGCCGTAAAAGAAAAGAGCAGCCAACTGTCATAGAGACAGTCATTGGCTCGTGTCCTGAAGGCAACGCAGAAGGCACCGCTGCACTTTGCACCGTATCCTTGGTCTCACCGTCGCCGCTGGGCGTCCGTCACCGAGCCGTTGCTTGCACCGCATCCTATGGGTACCTCATTCTGCATGACCACGCCTCCCTCTGTCCGGACATCCCCAACACCGTTGCTGCCCAACCCAAACATCGAGCGGCTCCTTTGCATGCACCGTGACCTGCCAGCACCGTATCGAGCACCGCCTCACTCCGCATCATAAGCCTTGGCCTCACTGATGACCTTGAATGACCGTCACCAAACCGCTTCCTGCACTGCGCCATGAGGGCACCACACACTATGCCAAGCTACCAAAGGGGTGAGCAGGGGTTATTTTAGAAGTGTATACCCCTTACCCTGACTAGGAAGAAGGGTCATACTTGGACAAAGGTGCAAACCATTGCCAACTAGAGACTCACATTTTTAAAAGTATGTAAGGATTTCTATCTCTTGTACACTCCAAGCAGAGTCCTGCGATGTGCCCATCATAATCTATTCACCCTGCCCAGAGTCCGCAAAATGAGATAGGAGGGCAGAGCTTTCTCAGTTTTCTGCAGCTAGACTCTAGAACTCGCTGCTTCTGTCCCTTACTTCAATCAAAGGGCATTTGTCTTTTAGAAAGGCATTTAAGACCTGGCTATACACTCTACAGACCGTTTCTCGGCCTGGTCACGCATGTGTTGATTGACAGCTGGTTTGGGTGGGCTGCTGTGCTGTGACTATGGCGACTTTGATGCCAATGGGTATTTGTTGTGCTTTATAAATAAAAAATAAATCCATCAACCAACAAGTGTAACCCCCCCCAAAAAAAAATCAGCTGAGAAAGGAGAAAGTGCGGGGCCACAGGCACTCTGACCCAACTGCTATGGAGCGGGTCCAAACTAAAACAAATACTGACAGGAAACACTAACTAATATGAACACACCCCTATTCCCTGCATACATCCTCTTCAGCTCCCGCAACAAGCAAACTTACCTCATGCGGTCATGGAAGGGTAGGGCAATACCACTAGCTCTCTGTGCCATTAAGCAAATGAGCACTGCTCTAAGGGGGTCTGAGGTGGACCCAGATTATGATGCCTGGCTACATAGGCTGTTGGAGCTCCTGGGCATAGAAAAACTTCCAGCCACTTTAGAATGTAAGTGGAATGAATGTGAAAAGATATGGGATCCCTGTATCAATTTCCTGTAATCCACTCTCTACGCCACAATACGGTTTTAACATTTCTGCAAATCAAAAACATGAACAAGAAGAAATGCTTGTTACCTAAGGAAAGGGAATGGTTACCAGATATTATGGACAGTGCCTGAAGCCCAGGAGACATAGCAACTAGACATGGTGGAAGTTACCCATTCATAATCCAATCATTAGAACCAGTGTGGAATGGGAGTATAGATAGATAATGCAAAAGTAAATGCAAGCTTTCAATAGAAATGCAACAGGTAATCTGTACAAGAGTGACTATAACAACAGAGCAATTTCATTGTCATCTTTCCGCCAGTGCTTTGGGGATGTCACAAGTTTGTTCTCCATCTTTCTTATATATGTGTGTATGTATATATATATATTCACTGAAAAAACCATAGGTTTCAGGGGTGTTATAGTTAGCTGGACTTTTCACTTGTACAAAACCATTGAAATTCCCCCGTTATAGTTAGTTCAGCTAACTATAACTCACGCGCCCGCAATGCACTGCTGATGACGTCACATATTACATCACTCATGACATGGTCAGTGACATCACTCATGACATCACTGATGACATCTCAAATGACATCACTGATGACATCACTGATGACATCATCCAGTGAATGTGTGTTTTTCTGAAAATTAAATATGTTTTATATATGTATATCTCAAGGTCGATGGAAGAATAAATGGGTATATAAGTGTCTAAATGGATGATTTGTTTTTGAAAAATTGATTGTGTAACTGACTGATTAAGTGTATCATAGTGAATACATGGCTTAGTGAGTAATGTTTAAATATGTAAATATCTGTATCAGTCTCTCACTTTGTGTATAAGTGGCTGCATGGGTTGGTGAGTAGCTACATGGGTGTCTATATAGGTTATTAGTTGGTTTTTTGAGTATCAGTCTGAGTGTCTGCATGGTTCGGTGGGGGGTATTACGTAGTGCATAGGTGCATGAATGAGTGACTCACTGTTTGTATGTGTTGAACACAGCATGTGTGCAGGACTGTATGGGTGGATGAGTGTGTGTATGGGTGTGTTAGTGAGTGAATGACTGTCTCAATAGTGTCTTTATGAGTAACTACATATGTTTTAAACTAGTATATGTGACTATTGGTGTATATATGTGAGTATATGTGAGAGTGAGAGATTGAAAGAGTTCCTGTATGAATAAGTATGTGTTTCTATAAGTGATTGTTTAAAAGACTAAGTATGTGTACGTTTCCGTAGAAGTAAGTGTGGTGGTGTGTGTATATAACTGTATATGCAAGTAAATGTATGTTTGATTCTTTATTAGCATGAGTGACTATGTGTGTGAGTAACTCTATGGATGAATGGCATTGTGTAACAGGATGTATAGGTGCATGAGTACATATGATGAGTGAGTACATGTATGAGTGACTGTATAGGACTGTTGGTGAATGAGTGGATGTGTATCTTAGAATTACTGAAGAGGTTGTTGTAACTGGTATTGGTATGTCCATTGTTTTGAAAATTGTAGTCTCTATTTTTGAATGTGTGTATCAAAGGTTATATTAGGGTGAGAGGAGGTCTGCCACTCTATCACAAGGATGATGTCATCAGTGATGTCATCAGTGATGTCATTTGAGATGTCATCAGTGATGTCATGAGTGATGTCACTGACCATGTCATGAGTGATGTAATATGTGACGTCATCAGCAGTGCATTGCGGGCGCGCGAGTTATAGTTAGCTGAACTAACTATAACGGGGGAATTTCAATGGTTTTGTACAAGTGAAAAGTCCAGCTAACTACAACACCCCTGAAACCTATTTCAGTGAATTTCTGAGGTTTTTTAAATGCTAATTCCTAACTATAACGTGCCTGAAACCTATGGTTTTTTCTGTGAATTTCAAAGGTTTTTTAAATGCTAATTTCTAACTATGCCTACAGAGATAGGACATGTGAAGAAAGAAGAAAAAATGCACAGAAAGAAACAAAAGAAGTGCAGAAAGAAGCAACAGAAGTCCTCAAATACGAAGATAAGTGCAGGAAGAAGGATAACGTGCAGAAAGAACAAAAAGAAGAGCAGAAAGAAGCCTTGTTGCAAAATCATCCTGTACCCTCAACTTTTTCAGACGGATACTGGTGGTAACTGAGTCTGACTAGCCAGTCCTAGAGCCAGTGCTATGTTAAAAGACACTTAGAATACAGTGAAAACACCTACATACACAAGGGAACATTATGCGTTGGGGTCCCCCTGTGATTAGCATGACCTCCTCTGTAAGCCCCTAGTACATAATAGGGCATGGGGATTAAAACTACCTCTTAAAACAGGCCACAGGGCGTTTTTGCACACGTTAACTCAGGCCCTGTCCCCTCCCTTCACCACTGTGTAAACACGCCCTGTGTCCATTTTTAGTTGGGAGATTAAGTTCATTTGAATCCTGAGGGTCCCTAGGGTCCAACTAGCCCACTAGGTACCTCCAGTAAATGCCACAGAGCTGTGTTGCAGAGAGGTGTAAAAAGTGGCACGGCCTGGACCACCTCCTTGCAATGCAGCTCAGTGGCGCTTACTGGAAGCACTTGGTGGGCTAGTTAGCCCCCAGGGGCCCTCAGTATTGAAGGGAAATTATATCCCCAATTTAAAACGTACCATAGTGCGTGTTTGCACACGTCACCTCAGGCCCCGTCCCCTCCCTTCACCACTGTGTAAACGCGCACTGTGGCTGTTCTAAGTTGAGAGATTAAGTCCCCTTGAATCCTAAGGGTCCCTAGGGTCAAACTAGACCACTAGGTACCTCCAGTAAGCGCCACAGAGCTGCGTTGCAGAGAGTTGTAAAAAGGGGCTTGGCCTCAGAACACCTGTCTGCAGCGCAGCTCCCTGGCGCATACTGGAGATGCCTGTTGGGGGCGCGTTTGCAGAGTGCTGCACGGAGGGGGCATGGCCTCCGGCACGATGCCAGTCTTTTATTTATTTTAATTTTTTAAGAAGGGGGCCTGTGTGGTTCCCCTTCTTATTCTAATTTATTGGCCCTGATGACCCCATCCCCCAGGGCCTGTCTCCTAATTATATTTTTTTGACCCCAATCCCTAGGGCCGGCCACTGTTTTTTATTATTTTAAAAAAATATTTATTTATAGACACACCTAGGACATGCTGGACAAACCGTACGTACCTATCACCATGACGATTTGCGGGATATTCATTAAAAGGCGACTGCATGCAATGAATCCACGTGGAATGTATTTACACTACTAGTGAAGCTCTGACATGTCTGATGCCCTACCGTGCCTAATCCCGGTAGACACCCTTGTCGTTTATTTATACAAACATGGGTAGCTATTGACGGGCACATTTAATACACATGCACACCAAGCCATTCAAAGGGGATTCGACAAAAATTCGACCAAAACTATGCAAGAAACCCCCCTCACGGTTAATAAAACACACATCCACTGCCGGATGTGTAATACTTTTTATTTTACTCTCTGGAAAGGGGACGAACATCACTTGAGAGTCACAGCGCGCTCCTGACAGAGCCCAATGCTGTGTTACACCCACCATTGCCTGCCGAGTGCCACACACCTCTGTGTTGTATTCCACTAGCTAGTGCATATGCTATGACACTCTCTAGCCCATGTGCACTGTAACACCACCCCGTGAATATGTCATGCCACACTTGTCTTCGCACGGGTTATATTGCCCCATCTAACGTGCCTTCCTCGATGCCTATGTTATAACGCACAGTGCTATGCCATACATATTACAATCTGCGATCCATATCTGTGTCACAGTGCATATGCAACGTTACACTCCCCAGCACATATTTTATATTACAACTTTAGAGACTAGTTAGGTTACACAACACTGCCCTGTGCATATTACACTCCAAGGCGCATATCGCATAGCACGCGCTAGTGCCTGTGCTATCTCGCGCTCTCCAATGAATCTGTCATTGCGCACAATGTATTGCATATTATATTTCACGCCCGGTTCATCTTATATCACACTTTTTGGTGCATAGTTTATACCATACACTATATCTAGTTTTCATTTTCAATCGTGCTCTCAGGACTATGTTCTATATAACACTGTGTTCACCTACCCTTTTCACGGGCATTACATTTTGCGATAGGGGGTGGAGGGTCAGGGGGTGTTTCTGCCAAGTGAGCCCGGAGTCACAGTCACAAACGTCCTCTTCTTCCTGAATAAAAGTGAGATTATGCTGCATACTTGTTCATATTTTAAGTAGTTCGCACAGACTCAATGTTTTAAAAACAATAAAGTTCCTAATACCCGCCTTCTCTGAACAGTTAGCTTGCTGCCCCATCCCCCTCCTCCCTATCCTCTGTTGTGTGAATCCATGGAATAGCCTCCTCCCTCCTGGCATGCATGGTCTGATGTGCTGCCACTGCCCTCAATTTAGTATGATGTACCAGTCCACTCCTCCTGCCCTCCATTGCCCAATTCTATGCCCCATCATTGACCTCCTGCTTAAACTCTGTGCTTAGCTTGCTGCCCCTATTCTCCTTCCCCCTGCCCTCCGATGTCTTTGTGCATGCCCCTGCTCCATCCTATTTGCCCACCATGTCCCATGGACCTGCCACTCCTATCTACTCTGAGTGTTCTGTTGAGCTGCCACTCCCCTCCCACCTGCCTAGCATTGTCAGATGACTGTAACCTGTCCCTGCCACCTCCACCCTGCCTGTCCACATGCCATGCCCCTATCCTCTTCCTCCTGTCCTACATGGTCCATTGTACTGCCACACCCTTCTGCCCTCCCTGGTCTGTTGTGCTGCAACTGCTCCTCCTGCCTGCCCCGTGTGGTCTGTTGTGAGGTCCCTTCCCCTGAACTTTCTTGTCTGTGCACAGGTCCTGACCCTCCCTTCTATCCTCCATCGTCCTTTGTGCATGCCCCTGCACCCTCCTTCTTGCCCATCATAGCCATTGGTCTTCTGTGCTGCCATGGCCCCTCCCACCTTCCCTGTGTGGTCAGTTAGCTGCCCCTGACCCCCTCCCACCTTCCCTCCATGGTCTGTGTGTATGCCATCACAGTCTCACTGTTGCTCTTCATGGTGTGTCTTGCTTCTAGTGCCCATCCTGCCTGACCTCCATGGCTATCTTGCTGCTCCTGCCCTGCCCCCTTGCCCCCAGCCCTCTGTTTACATGTGAAGACCCCTACTCCCTCCCTCCTGGCTTGTCTGTTCCATTGTAATGCCCCTGATCCGTCCCTACTGCCCTTTATGGTCTGTAATGCTGCAGCTTTCTCTCCTGTCTGTCCATTATGGTCAGCTAGCTACCATTGCGTGTAGCCCCTCTGTTCTCTGTTGTCCATGTGCATGGTCCTGTCCCCTCCCTCTTGCTTTCTATGGATTGTTGTGCTGCACTCCCGTCCTGCATGCCCTGTGTGGTGTATTGTGCTGCTGCAAACCCTGATGCCTGCCCTGCAGGGTCAGTTTGGTGCACCTCTCCATGTCCCTCTTGTCCTCTGTTATCCAAGTCCATGTCCCTATCCCATTTCCTTCCATGATCCAATGTACCATACTTGCGAACATTTTGAACTTGGTAAGAGGGAGATTTTGAAAAAAAACTGGGGTATTGATTTTCCCCTTTGAGTTACATTGAAAAAGAGGATATTGTAGACAGGAGACAGATCAAATAAAGCCCATTTGAGCTTAAAAACATTGGACGTTTCCTGGCTGAATCGGGTCTGTTGGCATGTATGGTTGTACTACCATTGCCTCTTCCTTCTGCCCACAATGGTCTATTACATTGCCACAGCCTTGAAGGAGGGTAGATTTTGTATCACAGGGGGCCCCTGGCCCGTTCTGTCCACACCTGAAGTATGAGACCCTTGTCCTTGCCCTGCCAGCCGCATTTGTAGGCCGTATTAAATTGACCAGCGGGTCCTGTGTTGCTATATAATTATCCTGAGACATCCTTACCACTCAGCCAGCATAAAACCCCTGTGTAGGCCCTTCTGTTCAATATGTAGGCCTCTTTGTTAAATTGACCATAGCTCTGCAATTTTAGTGTATAGCAGTCTGAAGGCAGGTCTGCGAGGCCTTCTGCTCCAAACTAGTAGCCCCCACCCTACCCGAGTGCTCCGTGCTCGGTATCAAAGTTCAACATCCCACTGAAGCTGTCGACATACAGTAGGCTGCATCCTGGACTGGTACTTGCTTCCTGGGCAGGTTTCCCGCTTTTAAGGAAGTGGCAACCGCAGAGCGTCAAGTTAGGAGAACTGAGGAGATTTTGTACATGAATATATTGAATTCCCGTACAATACCCATTATTTTCTGCTTGCTCTATGGAACTTACGATAAGCGATTGGCCTGAGAGACTGACCTTTTCACCCAGTCCATTGTCAGCATTAAGTGGGTAAATGACGAAATGTCTGGTAAAATCTGCAGACGAAGCTTTTGGGTAGCATACGTAGGTAGATGTAGCGTGCAAAGGAGCCCACAAAATGATATAAAAAGGGAGCACCCACAGATATCGACGGACTACCTCGCCGTCTGTATGTAGGTTAACAGGCTGTGCAGGTTTTCCCCAAGAGCTGGGAGCTCTTGTCTTCCTTTGCTTAAAATGTCTTGCTCTGCTTTGCTTGAAGTATCTTATTCTATTTTACCTATATGAAATGTCATGTTATGTTTAACCATTGTTCTCTTTACTTTTGCATTTAAAAGATTTTGTATTGTAATTGCAGGAATGCTTGCTCTAAGAGTAAACGTGAGTGTTCCTAGGTATCATTTTCCTTGGTGTAACTTGTTTCTCATGATGCATTTATAGATGTGTTTTCTCTCTCTCTCTGTCAGTACATTAATTGAGATACAGAGAATATCATGACAGCTGTATGATTATCTGGATTCTGTATTTTGTACTTTATGTCTCTATTCTGCGGTTTCTTTGAAGTTGTATCTTCTCATTAAACTGCCATTGTATTCTGCCACCAATTCCATGTCTCATATGTCTGTTTTCTTCATTTTTGGAGCAAGCGTTCCTAGGCACCCCGGCTCAAATTAAGGTGCCCCTTTTGTCCCTGACTCACTCTGCTGCTCAGTTCTGTGGTGGCTCCCGGGGCTCTGGGGACCGCCTCTAGCTTCCTTGACCCGTAATAGATCTTCCCTCCAACAGCCTCTCTTGCAAGTCCTGTATTGTTGGTTTGTTGCCCCTGCCCCCCTTTCCACTGCCCTCCATAGTCTGTTGTGCTTCCACGGCCCTTCCTGCCTGCTCAGTGTGGTTAAATTGTTGCCTTTGCACTCTCCTACCTGCCTTCAATTTTCAGAGTCCGTGCCCCTGGCCTTTGCCTCTCAACAGTATCCCAATGAACAACTAGATTGCTAACATTCTATATTTATTACAAAAGTGTGGAACGCCTGACATCATCTTGATGTAATCAAAACTGTAATACCTAGAGCATTTCCTTTAGAAATTACATATATGAGAGGGTCTTATTGGCATCAAAATTATGGTTAGTGCTCTAAAAGACTAAAATAAGGACATTTTGTCTGAGTTTTCAAATAGCGACAAAGCACTTTTAAATTATTTGTTATCTTTCTGTTTTTTTATCCAGTTGACCACTTGATTAAATGTTGCACTTAGGGGAGAGGATGTGGTGTTACTTCCAGAACTGCAGACTTTGCAACTGGGGAACCAGGTTGAAGTTTCTGCTTCAGCTCGACATTCTGTGATTCTGGTCAAATCACTTAGTCTCCCCATGTCTACAACCAAAATGAATATGTGCTTGTGTGATGTAACCAATGCTCATGTAAAGCACTCCAATACCTGACAAGTCTGCACTATATAACACTGCAAAAACACTAAATAATAAGTGTTTTGCACACTTCTGTCATTGGGCTATATTTGGGCTACATCTGGGTGATTTTGGGCTACATTTGGGCTCTTTTGTCTCCGGTGGCCATCTTGGGAGATTTATTTGTTATGAAGTTTCCTAATTTCCTCATGTACTGCAGTCTCCTCAGTAGGAAATGCTTTCAGTTTTTTACGTTGATTCCATCATGAAGGTATTCAGATATGTCACACATTTGCCATAAATTCTGAATGTTAGCACTCTAGTTGCTCATTAGATCACTGTAGTAAAACTACTGTTCACCATGGAAGTCTGCTCCTGGTATTAAAAGTGCATGTTTCAGTCTGCATGTCAGAATTTTTTAATGAAATAGAAGAGGATTTGAGAAGTCACTCAAAATGTGCCCTCATTTTCTTTCTTCAGCATTAATGATAATTTCTATGGCAAAATGAACCCCCTCATTGTGTTCCTTTTTAAATTAAATGTTTTAAGTGTTACCAGTTTATTCCAATCAAGATGGCTTCAGGTGTGCCATACTTTTGTCATAATGAAGACAGTAAGCGCTCTAGTTGTTTTTAAGAACATTCTGGGACATTCTGTCATTGGGCTATACTTGGGCTACATCTGGGTGATATTTGGGCTACATTTGGGCTCTTTTGTCTCTGGTGGCCATCTTGGGAGACTTATTTGTTATGAAGTTTCCTAATTTCCTCATTTACTGCAGTCTCCTCAGTAGGAAATACTTTCAGTTTTTTACTTTGATTCCATCAAGAAGGCATTCAGATGTGTCACACATTTGCCATAAATTCAGAATGTTAGCACTCTTTTTGCTCATTAGATCACTGTAGTAAAGCTACTGCTCACCAGGGAAAACTGCTGCTGGTATTGAAAGTTCATGTTTCAGTCTGCATGTCAGAATTTTTTAATGAAATAGAAGAGGATTTGAGAAGTCACTCAAAATGTGCCCTAATTTTTCTTTCTGCAGCACTAATCATACTTTTTATGGAAAAATGAACCCCCTCATTTTGTTCCTTTTGAAATTAAATGTTTTAAGAGTTACCACTTTATTCCAAGCAAGATGGCTTCAGGTGTGCCATACGTTTATCATAGGTAGGACTGTTAGCGCTCTAGTAGTTCTTTGGAACACTCTGGGAAGCTGCAGTAGAACACAAAGGAATCAACTGACAGTCTCTGCCCTTGTTGGATGTACATGTTTTACTGAGAATGTCAGACTTCATTCTCACATGACTGAGAAAGATAATGTGAATTTACAGAAAATAAGCTCTCAGTTTAGCTTATAGATCACCTTCCAAACCTCTGTGGTAAAAGCATGAGAAAATATTTTTCTCTCAATCATGATATCCCAGCAGAAGGCTTTTTCACATGGTGAAATCACCTTAGAACATACCACAATTCCTAAAATGAGTATGGTACCATCAACAAATGATTTATAATGTAACTAAAGTCTTAAAACCTTCTATTAACTGCAATGCTTTTTAATGAGGTGCTATCATGTATATTGGTCCCAAGATGGCTGCCAACACTTCTTGGATGAAGTGCTGACAGCCAATCAGATCTCAGGATGAGATGTGTGGTTAGGCTCCGCCCACATATATATATGCTTTTAAATGCTATTTTCTCAGGAAATACTGAACAGATTTACACCAAACCTACAAAAGGCACTTCCTTGACATGAGGACTACCTCTCTGCCAAATTTCAAGTAAATCTGTTCAGCCGTTCGGGCTGTAGCCCTGTCTAAAGGTCCTATGGAAAAATGCATGGGAAAAACGCGTTTTGGGACCCCCCTTTTATCTCAGCCCCCGCTTGACGAATCCCCCCGAGACTTTCAGGGTAGGAGCGGAGCGGAGCGCCCCACCTATTTTGAAAAATTCGCGAGGATTCGTCGACCGGCGCCAAAGTTATTCAAAATAGAATGTTGCGGATTTCCTATGGAAAAGGGGTCCTAACTATAACTACCTACTGGCGACCGCCAGTAGGTAATATATATTCACTGAAAAAACCATAGGTTTCACACATGTTATAGTTAGCGGAAATTTTAATCATAAAAAACCATTGAAATTCCCCCGTTATAGTTAGTGCAGGCAACTATAACTCACGCAACCGCAATCCTCTGCTGATGACATATGTGTCTTTATGAAAAAAAAATATTTGTAATATATGTATAGCTAAAATTTAATGAAAGAAGACATGGGCAAATAAGTGTCTAAATACAGTATTGGCATCAGCAGAGGAATGCGGTTGCGTGAGTTATAGTTGCCTGCACTAACTATAACGGGGGAATTTCAATGGTTTTTTATGATTAAAATTTCCGCTAACTATAACATGTGTGAAACCTATGGTTTTTTCAGTGAATTTGCAAGGTTTTTTAAATGCTAATTCCTAACTATAACGTGTGTGAAACCTATGGTTTTTTCAGTGAATTTGTACGTTTTTTTAAATGCCAAGTTACTTTACGCCATTCGTGGCGTGCGCGCCCAGTTAACGCAGTTCGTTCCGTGCGCGCACAGTGAGCACGCGGTGCGCTTCGCGCACCGCGCGCCCACTTTACGCAGTTAGTGCCGTGCATGCACGGTGGTCACGCGGTGCGCTGCGCGCACCGCGTGCCCACGTTACACGGGATGGGCCATGTACGCACGATGCGCTTCGCGCACCGTGCGCACATGGAGGACATATTATGCGCTTCGTTGTGAAAGGTAATCATTTATATTTTCTTTTCGAAAGTCACATGCCATGCACAAAAGGTGACATGCGGGCACCTTTTGCACACGGGGTAGGGATAGTGTGGATAGTTTTTTTTTTAATTTATTAATTTTTATCGTACGCGTACGGTAAGCGTAATTGGCGATTTTTCAAAAAAAAAAATTTGAATTTTTGGCCTTGGGTGTTCTTTGGGGACACCATCATCAATGCTAGGTGGTTAGGAACTGAATACATTGCCCCTTTAGATGTTTTTTGCCTTTGTTTTTGCTGCCTCACTCAGAGTGCGAGAGAGAAAATGGCGGCCGCCGCTTCCTGGTTTCGACCGATTCGAAACCAGCCAATCAGAATCGCGCTCACGCACGGCACCGTACGCGTACGGTAAGCTTACCGTAAGCGCACGGTAAGCGCACCGTAAGCTGGCTCAGATATATATATTGATTTAAATGCTATTTTCTCAGGATCTACTGAACAGATTTACACCAAACCTACAAAAGGCACTTCCTTGACCTGAGGACTACCTCTCTGCCAAATTTCAAGTAACTCTGTTCAGCCGTTCGGGCTGTAGCTGTGTCTAAAGGTCCTATGGAAAAATGCATGGGAAAAACGCGTTTCGGGACCCCCCTTTTTTCTCAGCACCCGCTTGACGAATCCCCCCGAGACTTTCAGGGTAGGAGCGGAGCGTAGTGCCCCACCTATTTTGAAAATTTCGCGAGGATTCGTCGGCCGGCGCCAAAGTTATTCCAAATAGAATGTTGCGGATTTCCTATGGAAACATGGTCCTAACTATAACTATCTACTGGCGACCGCCAGTAGATTTTATATATATATATATATATATATATATATATATATATATATATATATATATATGCAAAAAAGAAGCAGAGAACTCTGGGTAGTTCTCAAGTTTAGGTGGAAAGCAGCTCCTGTATGGAGCACTCTCAACACCAGCGACACTCTAGATTTGCTCACCTCAAATGTCTATATATATATATATATTTATTTTTTCACTGGAAAAACAACAAAGGTTACCGGGACCTCATAGTTAGGAAATTACATTTAGAAAACCTTAGGAATTCTCTATAAAAAAAGCACAAAACCATACAATTCAGCATTCAGAGTTATCTCAAATAACTTTAACTCATGACCTAAGGTGACTATAACACACCTTTCTCATCAATAATTTTACAGCAAATGTTGTTGTGAAATTATCAATGATGTCATAGAAGATGTTATGAGTAATGTAATATGTGAGGAATTAGCAGTGCATGGTGAGGGTGCGAGATATAGTTACCTTATATTAGGGCACGAGTTATAGTTATAGTTACCTGAGATAACTAAGTATAACTGCTGAATTTGTATGACTGTGTGTTTAAAATGTGAACCCTACTATAATGTCCCTGTAACCTTTGGTTTTTTATTGAATTTCTAAGGCTTTTAACATGTTATTTCCTAACTGTAACACCCTTGTAATCTTTGGATTTGTGTGAATTCCTGTGGTTTTTTTTTTAACAAAGTAATATTCTGCCTGCAGCCGGGCTCTGTGCCCAACCCCCCCCAAAGGCAGTTAACCTGGGTGGGGGCATGCAGGCCACCTCCCCTAGCTGATTTCGCCTTGGGGACCCAATCCCCCATGGCTTGCAATCTTCTTTTTTTTTTTAGGGCTCCCTTCCCCAGGCTGTATTTGGCCCGGGGGATCACATCCCCCAGGGATCTCCCAGTAAATGGTCAGTGTCCTGGAGCCCACCCACTTTTATTTCAAAGGGGAGGGTGGCATGCTGATCCCCTTCCCTGTACTGATTTTGGCTGTGGGGACCCAATCTCCCAGAGGCCGACCTTTTTCTTAAGATTGAGGGTGGCATGCCGCCCCCTCCTTGGGCCAATATTGCCCCGGGTACCTTATCCCCCAGGGCCTGGCCTATATGTAGAGTGAAGGGGGGCACTTAACCCAAAGGCATTTATTAGCCCTGGGGACCCCATCCCCGGGGCTCCTCCTCTAAATGATGGGTGCCCACCAAGGGCACCCAGTACCTTTTTGCTGGAGGCAGTGGAGGAAGCCCCCGTGCCCCAGCTGGCTCCCCACCTCCAGTGGAAGGCGGCGTTGCTACCGCACACAGGGAGCAGCTAATAAAGCTGCTCTCTGCCGAAGGGAGCAATTCTTTTTTCATCTGTTTCACTGCCTGAACTGATGAAGTCTGCTCCTAGTGGGCTGGAGCCTTTTCGGGCTCCTGCCCGCTGGGAGCAACTTACTGTTTGCTCTCACTTGGTGTGAGCTTTATCTTTCTCCAGCCAAGTGAAAGCAAACAAAGGTTTCACTGCCTGCACTAGTGTGGGCAGCAAAGCCGCTATGTCCTGGGGAGGGGGCGGGGGTTGGCACCCCAGGAGATAGCGGGAGCCCTGCCCTGGGGGATGGGGTCCCCTGGGCTATTAATGCCTACGGGAGGGTGGTGCGCGGAACAGCCCCCCCCTTTCCCTATTTGTGTATGGCCAAGCCCAGGGGTGGTGATCCCTGGGGCCATAATCGGCCCGTGAGAAAGGCATCCCCCTTCTCGTATTCGTTAATGGCCAGGTCCGAGGGGGGCGGCAGTCTCTTGGGCCGAAATTAGCCTGGGAGGAGGGCCACACACACACACTCTCCCCGTTATAATTGTTAATCCACCCTTCCCCCGGATTTGCCCATCTGGGGGCATAAAGAAAACAAGCGCAGGCTTGTTTCTTTTTTTTATTTGTTGGATTCACAGATCCTACGCAAATTTGTGGTATAAATCATTTTTTTTTTAAAAAAAAGTAATTTTGGCCCATTTGGGACCCCACCACCAGGCCTAGGGGGTTAGGTTATTCATATCCTGCCCCCTTTTGGTGTTTTTTGCATTTTTTTGGGCACTGTGGCTCAGCCTTGAATCCCAAGATAATTGCCAACACTTCCTGATTGAAGTGTTGGCAGCATGATCGCACCATGAGATCTGTCGAATTCGCAGATGATCCGCACCCCTACATAGACACATTTATTTTTTCATTAATAACTCCAAAACTACTGAAAGAATTTACAACAAATTACAAAAAGAGCTCTTTCTGGCCCAAGAGCTAGCTTTGTGCCAAATTGGTGTCACTCCGTTCAATGGTTTGGATTGCAGTTGTGTCTAAAATCCTTATGGGGAATTGCATGGGGAAAATGTATTTTGGGAACCCCCTTTTTCTTGGCCACAGCTTAATGAATCACCCCAAAACTTTCAAAACAGTAGCTGAAGTGAGTGGCAAACTAGTTTTGAAAATGTCATGACCATTCATCAAATGGCGCCAAAGTTATTAGCAAAACAAAAACTTTTCCTACGTAATCTAGATGCCAACGATAGATAGATAGATAGATAGATAGATAGATAGATAGATAGATAGATAGATAGATAGATAGATCTCCCTCACAGGAGGAAGTAATCTATTTTAGAGCAGAATAAACTCACAAATAGAAGAGTGGAGACAAATGAGTAAGAAATGAAGCAAAGGGGATGTGCCAGGACCCACATCAGTTTGAATACTAATTTAACCAGAGAATTATTTTTCATACAATTTGCTTCATTTTTGCACAAACCCTTCTGTTCCCTAAAACCTCCCGGCTTCCCCAGACCTTGAGTTGCCTTTTAATCCCAAGGGGGTCAGTGGATTAATGCATCCCCTGTCGGGACGTGTTTGGTCCCATAGTCACAGGTCTGGGCCCCTTTCGTTCTACTTGGCTTTCACACTCCAGAGGTCTGTAAAACCATTGAGTTGGGTAGCAACTTACACTTGTTATTCAGTGCCAAGATACCCACGGGTGAATGAATGTAAGCTTTGCATATACACATATAAAATCCTTCCCCTAGAACACCTTTATTATGAGGGCGTTCCCACATTGCAAATGGACATACTTTTGCTTTAACAGAAGTACATTTATAAGCGTTTCTGTGATAGGAACTACTTGTTGGGAGTATATCAATGGTCATAAACGTACATGATGGTGTTTACTTATGTTTGCAGGCAGGGTCATGGTGGAACATCCACAAACCTGCCTTTAGCCCTATTTTTTTTAATTTGGAAGTTCCACTATGTTGCAGAAAGTTCACATTCACAAATGCTACTTCGATTAGTAAAGTTGTGCCAATCCTGATTCTGTGAATTAAGATTTTAAATCCACCCTCGCAAGATAAAATACGCCAATACTGAACTGGTCTTTAACAATTCTTACATATCAGATAACACAATATTTGCATGCAGGTCTTTTGAACATAAAGTTCCACCATATATATTTGTTTCTAGGAGGTATTTTCCAAAACTTATTTTGCTAGATAGGATGTTAAAACCCTCTATCCCACTGGGCAGTTCATGCTCATATTTTGCCTTTTTTTTTTGCAGTGCTGGAATTGGAAGAACTGGCTGTTTCATCGCTACTTCGATTGGCTGCCATCAGTTAAGGGAGGAGGGAGTCGTAGATGCATTAAACATTGTTTGCCAGCTACGAGTAGACAGGTGGGTTTAGTTTAAACTGTAAATCGAATAGGGTTTGAACACTTATGTGTATCACTCCTTTGACCTCGTCATGTCATTACACGTATATTCCTAAATAAATTCACGTTTAATATCTTTAAGAGATAGGAAACCTCAGTCGTACTTTGGTCAGTAAGGATAGAACATTATTATTGTTGGGGCCTAAGAGCTGCTTCAACTTCCGAGTCATCAGTGAAATGGTTTATTAATGCAGATATTTTATATTCCAACGGGCGCTTACTATACATCTGTAAAACAGGAAGCCTGTGCACCTTAATAACGAATTAAGAGTGGCACTTTGAATGAGGCTGCATCTCCTCTGTCATAAATGGACAAGTCGGCCATTTTCAGTTTTTCTTTGGGACAGGTTTTATGTTCATGTTTGGAGTGATTGTCACTGGAATTCCTGATATGACACAAGGGAACACCACATTTCTACTCACAACAAAAACCTATCTACTTAGTCAAAGATGTAATGTTGCTAGAACTAGAGGGAAAATTAATTGGCACTGCAGAAATGTCTTGTATGTGCTTTTCTGTTACACTAAACAATGTATTTATCCTATGCCTACCATGTATGAACCTATGAATGATTTCTCACCTACACTATTGATGTTCCCATCTCTAAGCACATTGTTACATGAAAAGATGATACCCTCGCAGGTAAGTTGTGCACTTTACAAATACCTATAATAGAGCTGCTTATCCAAAAGAAATGTATAACATACCAGGACATAACCAGAGGACTTAGGACCTCATTTATATCTTGGTAGAGAGGGTACTCCATGGTGATGGAGTACCCTCATCTCCAAGACTATTGTCCACCTGCCTAATTAAAATTTGCCTCTGCTGTGGTCAATCTCCTCCGACGGCCCAATAGAGTAGCTATCACCAACGGGAGAAACCTGGCAGTAAGGGGCACTGACAATTGCCCAATGCCCCTTTCGCCATGGAAGGAAACCTCTGTGGCAAAGAAGGCATTGTTTTTTTATTTATTTTCAAAAAGAAAATCCCACTTACAGCGCCGCTCATCAAACTTACAATGCGTTGCCAGCAATCACGCTACTGCAGTCCCGGTCAATGTTCGAAATGCCCTCTGGACCAGCAGACTTTTCATAATTTGGCAGGCAGCACCTCAGTCAGGGTGACTGAGAAATGTACTCCATTGTCCTATCAGAGTGCATGTCATCAGACAAATTATAAATCAGGCCCTTAGATTCTTGCCACCCACACAAAACAATCTCATTAGCATCATCTACTCTGTTACAGCCACCATATATAAAGGTTTTTAATGCATCACTGTTAGACCTGGCATCATTGGCATGAGTCTCTCCTCCATTTTTTTTCTGTTTGCCTCCTCTGTTTACGATGTTTTTGCTGGATTATTGCTTTGGGCACTGTGCCACTGCTGATCAGTGCCACAGTGCAAGTGCTCCCTATGTTAAATTGTTACATTGATTGGTGTTACCATGATTGGCTTGGTTGACTTACTGTTCAGACCCTAGTCTAGTGCACTGCGTGTGCCAAGGGCGTGTAAGTTAACTGCTGCTGGTGGGCTTGCAGCACTGGTTGTGCCACCCACAGAAGCAGCGTGCAAAATGTGTCTCAGGCCTGCCACCGCGGCGCCTGCGTGCAGTCCCTGACTGCCATGTCGACTTGGTAAGGAAACCTACTTACCAGTCTCTAAACCTTCACTTTGCCACATTTCAGACACCTCTATGGTAGGCCCTAGGGCAGGGTGCATTGTTGGTAAAAGGTAGGTCATGCCCTGACGTGTGTGGCATGACCTAATAGTGAATTACAGCCATTTTCGTTTCTCACTATTGAAGGGCTACCTGCCTCCAATAGGCCAGACTGGGCAGACTGATTATTAACTCCATTATAATCTATCTGACTCAGGGAGCATGGTAGCAAGTCGAGTTTAGTATCCCTGAACTCAGAATTTAATAACACACCCTTTAGGATGGGTGGTTTTTAAATTCTATGTTTGAAAATAGCACTTTTAGAAAGTGGCTATTTTCTTGTCCAACTATCTACCGGTCTCTGCTGGTTTGGTGTGTGTGTCAGGGGCTGGGTGGCTCCAGAGGTCTGAGTGAGTCAGTGTGGGATGAATGGGGCGTTTACACGTAGAGTGAGGGAAGAGTAGCCTGCCCTGCCTGACACAATACTGGCTCCGCCTCCTGCTGGGCGACTGATAGCCCTGCTCCTGCCAGTGACAATACTGGCTCCGCCTCCTGCTGGGCGGCTGAGGACTCTGCCCTGCTCAGTGAATAGGCCAGGTGCCTCTGCCTGGCAACACCCACAACAAACCTGAGCTGGTGGAAATCTCCCTGCTTGGACAAAGGGAACAAAGGGAAAAAGGGGTATAAGAGAAGGACCCCTGAACCAAGAACTCAGATCACTTCTGACAAGGAAACCTGTACCAAGGACAAGAAGCCTGCTGATCTAAGGACTTGCCTCCCCTTTCTGCCAGAGTGCTGTTTTGCTGTGGGGGAACCTGAAAGCTGCTTCTTTATTTTTGCCAAGGAACAAGGAGAGAGGAACTTGGTGTGTACTCTCTGAACACTTGCTAGGAAATCTCCAAGGACTGGAAGAGTGCCAGTCTCCTGCTGAAGTCACAGGGCCAAAGGACTTCACCATTTGCTGAATTGCTGGAAAGTGTTGTTTCCAGTACACAAGGGGAAATCTGCAGTCTCGACGCCGCCGACGCCGCCGAATCCAGCTCGACACCGTGAGTAACGGCTCCAGTGTCCCGAGCCTTCGACGCCGGCCGCCGGGCCCGATCGACGCCAGCAGCAACGCCAGTGAGCAGTGGGTATCGGCCCCGGCTCCAAGTGACCCCGTCTCGACGCCGGTATCGACGCCAGTGAGGAGTGAGTATCGGCTCTACCTCCAAGCGACCCCGTCCCGACGCCGCTGCTGATCGCATCGACTCGACGCCCTTCTCGACGCCGTGAGCGCTGCTCCGGCCCGACATCCCTCGACGCCGCTGCGGATTGACCCGACTCCGAGGCACGACCTCGACGCCGATCTCGACGCCGTGGATCATCGTTTTCTTCGTTTCTCAAGGTACTGTACTTGTGGGGTCTGTTGCAACTCCAGGCTCGACGTAGCGCTCCTCGCGGTCGACGCCGAACCTTGGGAATCTTGTAGACTCGACGTCGTGTGACTCCTGTGGGGGTTACATTGTTGCCAAAGAACTGTGCTCAGAAGAATACTTTGCTAAAGAACTATTTGCCAAGAAGAAACCTTACTTGAACTATTATTTTTTCTTCCAAAGAGTATTTATTAAGACTGTGGTATATTTTTGTCGTTATTTGGTCTTGTGCTAAGCCTTATATAAAAATACTATTTTTATAATAACTTCTGTGTCGTGTCCATCTGTAGTGTATTCACTTTATTACTGTATGTGGTCATAAATGCTTAACACACTGCCTCTGAGATAAGCCTGTCTGCTCTGCCAAGCTACCAAGGGGGTAGCAGGGGTTATCTGAGTGTGTAATCCCCTTTCCCTGACTAGAGTTGGTTGGTCCCTATTTGTCAGAAGTGTATACCTCTGCCAACTAGAGACCGCCGGTTCTAACATTGGTGGTCAGCGGTGAGGATTTGAACTTTGCATTTATGACTCATGTGCAGTGATTAGTGTACGCTACATAGTGAAAGCAGACCATAACGCAGCCACATTCTGTTTTGGTAGGATTGCCTATTTTTGTTCTCCGCTTTCCTGGAGCTTATTTTCTTAAACACTGCCAGTTTTGACCATGGAGAATGCCGGAGCTGCTACACCTGTGGAGAATGTTGTGGGGGAATTCGATAAGGAGAAGATAGATTCCTACACGCTAAAAGATCTGAAAGGATTTTGCAAGCAGTTTAAAGTTCCTACCACAGGTGTCTCAAAGAAAGAGGGCTTCCTCAAAGCGCTGAAGGCCTGGTTAGAGGCCAGAAATCCCTCTGATCCGGTGGTGGTACCGGAAGAGGAAGAAGAAGAGGAAGAGGAAGAGCCCACAGGTGGGCCAGTATCATCTCCAGGCAGTAGTGCGTCCTCTAGGAGCCTTTCCCCCGAAGAATTAGAAGACAGGGAGAAGGAGAGGGGGTACAAGTTAGAAATGGCAAAACTTAAATTAGGAGGGCAGTTGGAATTAGAGAATGCAAGAAGCAAGAGAGAAGCTGAAATGGAGAGCAAAAGATTAGATTTTGAGAGAGAGAAATTAGCGTTTGAACGTGAGAAGATGGTGAGGGAGATGGAGCTTAAAACTAAGAGTTTAGAGTTGAATCCCTCTGGTGGCAGCACTCCATCCGTGCCTGCAGAAAGTAGGTTTTATTTTCCTAAGGATGTGATCAAAGATTACAGTAAGAATGAAGATATTAGCCAATGGTTTAAAGCATATGAGTTAGCATTGTTGGCCCACCGGGTCCCTGAGAAGGATTGGGGAACGGGGTTGTGGAGCCGCTTTACAAACGAGGGGAGAGATACCTTGTTGAGCCTTCCTGCTGAGGATAGGATGTCTTATACTCATATGAAAGATGCTTTAATGCTGAGATATGGCTTAACTCCAGAAAAGTACAGACAAACCTTTAGAGAATGTAAGAAGTTGCCTGGTACTACGTGGGTTGAATATGTGTCTTTTTTCTGCAGAACCATGGATGGTTGGATAAAGGGTAGCAAGGTTGATAGTTATGATGCTCTTTATGATTTGTTTGCTTGGGAGCACTTGTCTAATAACTGTTTTCCAGAGCTACGCCAGCACCTTGTTGACAGCAAGCTATCTAACCCTAGAAAACTTGCTGAGGAGGCGGACCGCTGGGTCAGTACCAGGGTCCACAAGGGTCCAGTGGGAGACTCAGCCAAAGGTGGGCAGGGTCCCCAGCAGAAGAGTGGGGGGGACAGGGGTAAACAGAGGGAGTTTCAGAAAGGGCCCCAAAGTAGTCCCCAAGGGAACCAAGGGAAGGGTTCCCAGCCTCCCCCTGTAAAGAAGCCAGAGGCCCCGACAGGTAAACCTGTTCACAGGGGCCCCATGACCTGCTATGCCTGTAAGCAGGTGGGACACCGTTATTATGATCCCCAGTGTCCCATGAAGGATTCGAATGCACCGCCGCGTGCACCCCCTCGTCAGGTGGCGAGTGTAGCCCTGGGAGGGGAGGAGATGGGTGCCCCCGGTGGGTGGGGTCCCGCAGAAATGTCCCTGGTCTCTTTAGGAGACGTGGAAATGGTCCCTCCAACCCCTCTGCCTAGTAACACTAAGAAATATAGGCAGTGGGTGACCATTAATGGCCATAGGGTGGAAGCTCTCAGAGACACCGGAGCGAGTGTGACAGCTGTCAAGTGTCACTTGGTGTCCAGAGAGCAGGTGGTCCCTCATGCATTCTACCCCGTTGTAGCTGCTGACAACTCACAGAGTCAGTGTGAGGTAGCTCAAGTTCCCTTTGAGTGGGGGGGGGTCTCAGGTACTCTTCAGGTTGCTGTGAGGCCCGCCATGCCTGTTGATTGTCTCTTGGGCAATGATTTGGAGGACTCCCCTTGGGCTAAGGTGGAGAGAAAAGCGCATCTGGAAATGTTGGGTCTGCCTGAGTGGGTGTGTGCGACCACCCGGTCCATGTCAGTCAGTAAGGGTGTTGATGGGGCCCTGGAGCCTGAAAGTATGGCCCAGGTCCCAACCGTGAAGAGAAGAGGCAGGGGGCGCGGGAAACCGTCCCCCATCGTTCCCGCGGTCCGGGAGGGAGCAGACCCTGAGGGGGATGCCCTGGAACCGACAGGAGAACAAGTGGCCGAACTGGGAGACCTGCCCGAGCTGACCCATTGGCAGCAGGATGGTGGTCCCTCCAGGGAGGAATTTTGTGCTGAACAGAAAGTGTGCCCTTCTCTTGGGGGTATGAGGCAGCAGGCCTCAGCCCAAACGACAGGTGATCAGTCAGGATCACATTGGGTCTACTGGGAGAACGACCTCCTGTATAGCGAGCCTAAGGCTGCTGAGCCTGGGTCAGCCCGTGTGCTGGTGGTACCCCAGCGCTTCAGAGCCTTCCTACTGGGGTTGGCTCATGACGTTCCGTTAGCTGGACATCTGGGGCAGGACAAGACCTATGACAGGCTTGTCACCCATTTTTATTGGCCTCAGATGAGAAGGGATTCAGATATCCATTGTAGGACATGTCAAACTTGCCAGGCAAGTGGGAAAAGTGGGCGGAAGCAGAAGGCTCCCCTCCAACCTTTTCCCGTCGTCAGTACCCCCTTTGAGCGAGTGGGAATTGACATTGTGGGGCCACTGGACCCCAAGACAGCCATGGGCAACAGGTTTATCCTGGTCTTGGTGGACCATGCCACCCGGTACCCGGAAGCCATCCCTCTCCGAACAGTGACGGCCCCCGTGGTGGGACGGGCACTGATGGGTGTTTTCTCCCGCATGGGGTTCCCCAGAGAGGTGGTGTCAGACCGGGGCACCAACTTCATTTCGAATTATATGAAGTCTCTGTGGAAGGAGTGTGGGGTAACCTACAAGTTTACCACTCCTTACCACCCTCAAGGTAATGGGCTGGTTGAGAGATTCAACCGGACCCTAAAAGGCATGATCATGGGTCTTGAAGAACCAATGAGGCGTAAATGGGACGTCCTCTTGCCATGCCTGCTGTTTGCTTACCGTGAGGTGCCACAGAAGTCTCTAGGGTTCAGCCCCTTTGAGCTTTTGTATGGTCACCCGGTAAGAGGACCTTTGAGTCTGGTCAAAGAAGGCTGGGAGCAATCTCCCAGGAAACCTCCCCAGGATGTATATAGTTACATGCTGGCCTTTAGGAACCAGACTCGGCGCTTCAGAGATCTTGCTCAGGCAAATCTGGAGGCCAGCCAGGAAGAGATGAAGCGGTGGTACGATCAGAATGCCACTCTGGTTGAGCTTCAACCTGGTCAGAAAGTTTGGGTCATGGCCCCTGTGGAACCTTGTGCGCTCAAGGACAGGTGGACTGGACCATTTGAGGTTGTGGAGAAAAAGAGCGATGTCACCTACTTGGTGGACTTGAAGTCTCCCAGGAACCCCTTAAGGGTCCTGCATGTCAACCGGTTAAAGCCCCACTTAGAAAGGTCCGAAGTGGGCATGCTCTTTGCCACAGATGCTGGGATGGAGGAGGAGAGTGAGCCTCTTCCTGACCTCCTGTGTGCAAAAGAAAAAGATGGGTCAGTGGATGGTGTTGTCCTCTCTGACACACTGACCCCTGAGCAGCAGCAAGATTGTCGCCATCTGTTGGTACAATTCCCTGATCTGTTCTCCTTAATCCCTGGTGTCACTCAGTGGTGTGTCCATGATGTGGACACTGGGGACAGCACTCCTGTGAGGCACAAGGCCTACAGGGTGACTGAAAAGGTCAGAGCATATATCAAGGAGGAGGTCTCCAAGATGTTTGCCTTAGGGGTGGTTGAGTCCTCTAGCAGTCCTTGGGCCAGCCCAGTGGTCTTGGTCCCAAAGGCTGCAGCGCCTGGTGCTTCACCAGAACTTCGGTTCTGTGTGGATTACCGAGGACTCAATTCGGTCACCAAGACCGACGCGCACCCCATCCCCAGAGCTGATGAGCTCATCGATCGGTTGGGGGCTGCCCGGTACCTTAGTACGTTTGATCTAACGTCTGGGTACTGGCAGATCGCCTTGACTGATGGGGCAAAAGAGAGGTCTGCATTCTCCACACCAGATGGGCACTACCAGTTCCGTGTGATGCCCTTTGGGATGAAGAATGCCCCTGCCACATTCCAGAGGTTGGTTAACC
Organism: Triturus cristatus; assembly: GCF_964204655.1. Classification (NCBI taxonomy): domain Eukaryota; kingdom Metazoa; phylum Chordata; class Amphibia; order Caudata; family Salamandridae; genus Triturus; species Triturus cristatus. The sequence continues at coordinate 409,296,644 of NC_140585.1, read as the reverse complement.
AGGTATTGGCCGGGCTGGAAGATTTCAGCGCCGCCTACCTGGACGATATAGCAGTGTTCAGCGCCAGCTGGGAGGAACACTTGCGCCACCTCCAGGAAGTGTTGTTGGCCCTGCGCAGAGCAGGCCTCACAATCAAGGCTAGTAAGTGCCAGATTGGGCAGGGTTCAGTGGTGTACTTGGGGCACCAAGTAGGGAGCGGCAAGGTGGCCCCCCTGCAACCCAAGATAGATACCATCCTGGCTTGGGAACCGCCCAAAACCCAGACTCAGGTGAGAGCCTTCTTGGGTCTCACGGGTTACTACAGGAGGTTTGTCAAGGGGTATGGCAACATTGTGCACCCCTTGACCTCGCTGACTTCCAGGAAGCAGCCGAGACTTGTGATCTGGACTGACGCCTGTCAGAAAGCCTTTGACACCCTGAAAACTGCAATGTGTACAGCACCGGTCCTCCAGGCACCCGACTTTTCAAAAGAATTCATTGTCCAGACGGACGCTTCAGAGCATGGTGTGGGGGCTGTTCTAGCACAGATGAATGAGGAGGGCCGAGACTTACCTGTAGCCTTCATCAGCCGGAGGTTACTTCCCAGGGAACAAAGGTGGAGTGCGATAGAGCGTGAGGCATTTGCTGTGGTCTGGGCGCTGAAGAAGCTAAGACCCTACTTGTTTGGGTCTCACTTCCGGGTTCAGACGGACCACAGGCCCCTCAGATGGTTAATGCAGATGAGGGGTGAGAACCCAAAGCTGTTGAGGTGGTCCATTTCCCTACAGGGGATGGACTTTACGGTGGAACACCGCCCTGGTACAGATCACGCCAATGCTGATGGTCTGTCCAGATTTTTCCGCCTTAGTGATGAGGACTCCCTGGGTGAAGGGTAGTTCTCCCCACATTTCAGCTGGAGGGGACACGTGTTAGACCTGGCATCATTGGCATGAGTCTCTCCTCCATTTTTTTTTCTGTTTGCCTCCTCTGTTTACGATGTTTTTGCTGGATTATTGCTTTGGGCACTGTGCCACTGCTGATCAGTGCCACAGTGCAAGTGCTCCCTATGTTAAATTGTTACATTGATTGGTGTTACCATGATTGGCTTGGTTGACTTACTGTTCAGACCCTAGTCTAGTGCACTGCGTGTGCCAAGGGCGTGTAAGTTAACTGCTGCTGGTGGGCTTGCAGCACTGGTTGTGCCACCCACAGAAGCAGCGTGCAAAATGTGTCTCAGGCCTGCCACCGCGGCGCCTGCGTGCAGTCCCTGACTGCCATGTCGACTTGGTAAGGAAACCTACTTACCAGTCTCTAAACCTTCACTTTGCCACATTTCAGACACCTCTATGGTAGGCCCTAGGGCAGGGTGCATTGTTGGTAAAAGGTAGGTCATGCCCTGACGTGTGTGGCATGACCTAATAGTGAATTACAGCCATTTTCGTTTCTCACTATTGAAGGGCTACCTGCCTCCAATAGGCCAGACTGGGCAGACTGATTATTAACTCCATTATAATCTATCTGACTCAGGGAGCATGGTAGCAAGTCGAGTTTAGTATCCCTGAACTCAGAATTTAATAACACACCCTTTAGGATGGGTGGTTTTTAAATTCTATGTTTGAAAATAGCACTTTTAGAAAGTGGCTATTTTCTTGTCCAACTATCTACCGGTCTCTGCTGGTTTGGTGTGTGTGTCAGGGGCTGGGTGGCTCCAGAGGTCTGAGTGAGTCAGTGTGGGATGAATGGGGCGTTTACACGTAGAGTGAGGGAAGAGTAGCCTGCCCTGCCTGACACAATACTGGCTCCGCCTCCTGCTGGGCGACTGATAGCCCTGCTCCTGCCAGTGACAATACTGGCTCCGCCTCCTGCTGGGCGGCTGAGGACTCTGCCCTGCTCAGTGAATAGGCCAGGTGCCTCTGCCTGGCAACACCCACAACAAACCTGAGCTGGTGGAAATCTCCCTGCTTGGACAAAGGGAACAAAGGGAAAAAGGGGTATAAGAGAAGGACCCCTGAACCAAGAACTCAGATCACTTCTGACAAGGAAACCTGTACCAAGGACAAGAAGCCTGCTGATCTAAGGACTTGCCTCCCCTTTCTGCCAGAGTGCTGTTTTGCTGTGGGGGAACCTGAAAGCTGCTTCTTTATTTTTGCCAAGGAACAAGGAGAGAGGAACTTGGTGTGTACTCTCTGAACACTTGCTAGGAAATCTCCAAGGACTGGAAGAGTGCCAGTCTCCTGCTGAAGTCACAGGGCCAAAGGACTTCACCATTTGCTGAATTGCTGGAAAGTGTTGTTTCCAGTACACAAGGGGAAATCTGCAGTCTCGACGCCGCCGACGCCGCCGAATCCAGCTCGACACCGTGAGTAACGGCTCCAGTGTCCCGAGCCTTCGACGCCGGCCGCCGGGCCCGATCGACGCCAGCAGCAACGCCAGTGAGCAGTGGGTATCGGCCCCGGCTCCAAGTGACCCCGTCTCGACGCCGGTATCGACGCCAGTGAGGAGTGAGTATCGGCTCTACCTCCAAGCGACCCCGTCCCGACGCCGCTGCTGATCGCATCGACTCGACGCCCTTCTCGACGCCGTGAGCGCTGCTCCGGCCCGACATCCCTCGACGCCGCTGCGGATTGACCCGACTCCGAGGCACGACCTCGACGCCGATCTCGACGCCGTGGATCATCGTTTTCTTCGTTTCTCAAGGTACTGTACTTGTGGGGTCTGTTGCAACTCCAGGCTCGACGTAGCGCTCCTCGCGGTCGACGCCGAACCTTGGGAATCTTGTAGACTCGACGTCGTGTGACTCCTGTGGGGGTTACATTGTTGCCAAAGAACTGTGCTCAGAAGAATACTTTGCTAAAGAACTATTTGCCAAGAAGAAACCTTACTTGAACTATTATTTTTTCTTCCAAAGAGTATTTATTAAGACTGTGGTATATTTTTGTCGTTATTTGGTCTTGTGCTAAGCCTTATATAAAAATACTATTTTTATAATAACTTCTGTGTCGTGTCCATCTGTAGTGTATTCACTTTATTACTGTATGTGGTCATAAATGCTTAACACACTGCCTCTGAGATAAGCCTGTCTGCTCTGCCAAGCTACCAAGGGGGTAGCAGGGGTTATCTGAGTGTGTAATCCCCTTTCCCTGACTAGAGTTGGTTGGTCCCTATTTGTCAGAAGTGTATACCTCTGCCAACTAGAGACCGCCGGTTCTAACAATCACCAATCAATAAAACCCTATTCTCTGAAGCCATGGTCTTAACCTGACAGTAAAAAATTGGCGTCTAGTGTGAAGCCCAACATCTTTTTATGATTACTCTGATTGTATAGGACTCATTAGCTGTATTTTATTTTTTATATCAGCCATCATGTGTTTCTGTTGTAGTGAACCACATTTTTATCACAGTTACTCACACTGACAAAGTGAGTTTATAAAAGCATGCACACAAAGAATTAACCTGTATATATACAGGCAATTATCCATGCCAATCACAATTAACTTTTAAGGTGTACATGAGGATACTATTCTAATATTTCTCCCAAAGGTTGGACTTTCTAATGTAAACCTAGCACTATGACAGAATGGGTCACTGAACTTTGTGCTTTTAATTTCTTAAGCGTAGTTAAATGCATAGGTTTTCATACTCTGGGTCAAAGATTTATTTGCATTTCTCATAACAGAAATGTGTGGATACAAATAGCAAATACGTATAGCAAACAAAATACCCATTCCGCTTTGCGCAGGACAAGGAGACAAAATAAATTTGTTGTACTAACAAACCCCCTACAGATACCAATTAAGTAACGTTTACAGGCTTGAAACAAAGCATTCTAATACAATACAACTTTACCTTAGATTAATGCCACCCCTTGCATTGTAACCCGGGTCAGGAAAGGCGAAGCCGGACCCAATAGGGGCCTGGGACAAATGCCGTCCGGGGGCGGGAAGCCCCTCTCCGCTGGATTTACATAGCCCACTAGAAAGGGGGTGACCAGGATTGGTCACCCCAGGGCATGCTCGCCCCCCCAATCCATGGGGCAAGCTGAACGGGGCAAGGGGGGTTAAATAGGGGCATCAGGCCCAATGGAAGCACAACCCCCCCTCGCAGAGCAAACGAAAAAGCACCGACGGAGGAAGGACAGATGCAGCAGCGCAACGGATGAAGGCAGCAAGAACCAGCAGTATCTGGATCACGTGCTGGGGTCCTCCTACAATCTGGGATGGGAAAAGGCAGCCTTCGGAAGCGACTCGGACCCAGCACAAAGTGAACAGTGAGTGAGCAGCGGACGTTTCCTTGGTCTCCACCCTTCCATCAGAGCGCATCCAACAGCAGGGCTTTAGCGGGAAGGAAGGAAGCACAGATTCGGCAATCGAGCTGCGTGTGAGCAGCTTCCCTAAACATCCAGCGCCAGGAGCGGACACAGTCATGAGTTTAAGGGCAGGTATGGCCGGCTGAGAGGCGAGGCACCCGCTTAAAGGCATACGGCCTTTTTTTCCCAAAGGAGAGTGGAACGCGAGCCTTTCCTATTTATTTATTTATTTTATGATTTTATATAGCGCTGAATCACCCCGAGGGGTATCTCTGCACTTGAAACAGATGACTATCCTAGCACTATAATTAGAAAAGATAAGTTTTCATCAGCTTTCTAAACTGAAAGAGGGACATTTCAGCGCAAAGGTGTTGAGGAAGACTATTCCAAAAACTCGGAGCCAGATAAGAGAAGGCTTTGCCTCCCGTGCGGGCCTTGTTAATTCTCGGAATCGAGAGAAGTCTTTTAGCACCCAATCTGAGTGAGCATCCAGGAGTATAGATATTCAGTTTCCTGACAAGATAGGAGGGACTGAGCTTGTTCAAAGCCTTAAATATCATACAGCCCATTTTGAATTCCACTCGTTTTTTTAACTGGTAACCAGTGCAGTTTAGATAGCAAAGGCAAAGAAGGAGTCCTAGATGGTGAGCCAGTTACCAAGCGGGCTGCCGTGTTTTGTATGACCTGCAATTTACCCAGTGAGGCTGCATGCGTGGAAAGTAGCAGGGCATTACAATAGTCAATCCTGCTCATAATCAGTGCCTGAATTAGAGTCTTCCTGGTGGAAATGGGGAGCAGAGGAAAAATTCTCCCAAGCAGACTCAGAATGTGGTAGCAGGTGCCAACAGTTGTATTAATGTGGGTCTCAAGACTGAGTTTAAGATCGAGTTTGACATCCAGATTTTTAACCTCCTCCTTAGGAGTAGGAGCTTTACCCAACTCCTCAGGCCACCAACTAGGCGACCAGCTGATAGCAGCACCCCCAAACAACATAATCTCAGAGTTTAGCTGGAGATAGTTTCTTTTCATCCAGGAGGCAATTGCCATCATACCCTGGGAGAAAATGTGTTGTATATCAGATCTTTTTTTGTCGAAGGTGAGGAGGAGTTGGGTATCATCTGCATAAGAGATAGGGTTAAACCCCAGATCCCTCATAAGTTTGGCCAGGGGGGTCACATAGATGTTAAACAAAGTAGGGCTCAAGCATGAGCCCTGGGGGACACCCCTGGTAACTTGTGAGGGAGCAGAAGAAAAAGAACCTAGTGTCACTGCCTGAGTTCTGTTAGTCAGAAAATCTGACAGCCACTTCAGTGCAAGTCCTTTAATCCAAAGCCCCTGTAATCTGGACAGCAGAACTCGATGAGAAATAGTATCGAATGCTGCTGAAAGGTCAAGTAGCACCAAAAGTGCAGCTTGACCTTGATCCAGAGCCATCCTGATGTTGTCCGTTACTTCCACTAAAGCAGCCTCTATGCTATGTTTAGCACGAAAACCTGATTGGGAAATATTGAGTGCGCAAGTGGACTCAATAAATGCAGATAGATGCTTATTAATGTGCTTTTCAGTACTCTTACTCTGTAGAGGAAGCAAAGAAATCGGACGATAGTGGGTCAATTCATCAGGGGAAATTTTTTAGATTTTTACGAATGGGAATAATTTAAGCAGGTTTCCAACTTTGAGGGAGACTGCCAGATTTCAAAGAACTAATAATAATAGAACATAAGGGAGAAGCAAGCTGAAATGCAAATTTAGGAGCAATTTTGGCTGGAATGATATCAAGGGGGGATCCAGATCTGGTGCATTCCAGAAGTAATTGTACTTCGGTGATGGTAATATTGGGAAAAGTAAGCAATTAAGAATTTACACTTAAGAGATCAGATGGAGCTGCAACAGAGACAGGGATAAAGGTATTAGAAAGAGTGATTTTTTGATAAATCTTTTCAACCTTTTGTGTAAAAAAGGAGGAGATACTATCACATAATAATTGAGAAGAGATATCCCTAGTTTTGCAGGATTTAGGATTAGTAAAATCACGTACAATTTGGAAAAGCATTCTAGAGTTATTACCTGCATGCTCCAGTATAGATGCAATATGCATTTTACGAGCCGTTTTAACATTATTGTTATAGATAGCTATAGCCGCCTTATATATAGATTTAGCTTGCTCATTATGCGGGCGTCGCCAAACACGCTCTAGCTTCTTGCAAGAGCTTTTCTCCTCACGTAGGACAGGCGAGTACCAGCCGGTGGCGGAGTTTTTAGGTGGGTGAGTGAGAGGTTTCAAAGGAACTACTTTGTCAAGTAATTTGATCACACTAGAATAAAAAAGATCGAGTAGCTGATTGCATACTATCCCAGTCCTACCTCGAAAAGAGCAAGGAAAGATGATTGGTTGTCAGTTTATGCCAAGGTCTATACTGTCGAGTGGCTGGGTTATTAGTTGCAGCAGGGACATGGTCGATAGGACCAGAAAATTGAAAATTTATTAGAGACTGATCGGACCATATAAGCGGATAAGTCTCACCACATTTAATGTCCTGTGAATTAGCGAAGATAAGATCCAAGGTATGACCTGCAATATGGGTAGGAGCAAAGTTAATTTTAACCAAACCACAAGCCGCTAGATCTTGCAGGCATAGTCTTGCATCTTGATTGGAAACATCTTCGCTATGGATATTAAAATCTCCAAGCAAAATAAATTTACGTGAGGCAATTATATAAGGAGAAATAAAATCTAGCAGCTGACTGGTGAAGTCTAATACAGAACCAGGCGGTCTGTAGACCAAGGCTACAGCGTGCAGAGAGATCCAGTCTAAAGACAAGGCATTCGAATGCTTCTGTCCCTGTCCGATCCAGTATGGTAACTTAACTCCTCTTTATAAATTAAGGCTATACCCCCCTCCCATTTTGCCTATTCTGACCAGTCTCAGTATCCGATAACCCTCAGGGATAGCTAAAGCGATGGCAGGAGTGGAGGCAGGTTTAAGCCAGGTCTCAGTAACGAAACCTATATCGGGCTTCAAGTCAGTCAAAACATCCCATATGTCAGTGGCATGTTTTGACAGTGATCTAACATTAGCCAGAAAACAGCTCCACTCACGAATATTCCCTATGGGAGATGAAAGATTAGGAGGCTTAGACTTTTGGGATTCAGATAAAGTTTTACAATCAAACTATGGTACAGTAAGCAAGGAGGGGCAAGGGCAATTCATACTCTGAAATTTACAAACCCGACATGAGAAAGGACTCTCCAATATTCGATAGGAATGAGGCAGAGCTTTACAGCAAACAGGTTTGAGGTCCATCAAGTACTCACGCGAGTATCTGCACAATGAGTTATTGATAGATGTTATAGGTAGTAATGAACTACCAGAAAGCCTGGCTGCTGGCGACAGACTGGCGCAGATGGGCTTGCCTCTGGCGCGCCTCCGGCGCGCGCGCTGTTCGCTTGCATGAGCCTGCCTAAGAAGCCCCAACTGTCAGAGCGCTAGAGCGCTAACCAAGATGGCGGCCAAAAGTGGCACAATCCCCAAAGCGAGCCCAGGAAACTCGCTAAATAGCGAGGTATGTAGTCAGTTTTATGTGCAGGTAAGCGGAAGATAGGTTCGTTTTAGTTTTAAAAGCAGTTTTAAAAGCAGTTGCAGAACATAGAAAAAATACAATTGTGCACAAACAGATACTGCCAGCAAATACCTTTCCTTGTATTAGGAGAGGGGAGGGGGCCGGAGTATTGCTAAGGGCACACAAACGAGCAGCTACAGTGTACAGCCTTCAACAAACATCAATCGCGCCAAAGGTGTCATCTGTTCTTCAAAGCGGAGCCTGCATCGGCCCCCGATTTCCCTGGCAGTGGAGGCAGGAAGGCAGCCTGAGACAAGCAGAAAGTTTCAGGTTGGCGCGGAGGCTGGAAGGGGCTCAATCAACGCAGAGTCCAAGTCCGCCTCTACCTCCAGATTAACAGGAGGGCAAGAGCGCCAAAGTCCTTTGGGCAGAAGGAGCAAGCAAGCCCCGGCTGCCTCAACGCCCCAGCAGGAGCCATAGACCGTCTCATTTTGGCACAGTCTGCAGCAGGAACAGGCTTTGGGTGCAAGCTTCAGCAGTGCGAGGCACTTGGGACACAATCTAAATCATTGGAATATATATTGGATTACTAAGGATCGCTAGTGCCAAAGAAACTTTGACCCCCAGCAAGCGTGGGCCAGCCAAAAGGAAGACACGCCTCCCAGCTTGCTTCAGGGAGGCTCAAGAGCAGCCAGAGGCCCCCTAGAAGTGCCAAAAGAAGCGCAGAAGAGATAATGGGCCCGATCTGGATGATGCACTCGTGGTCCTGAAGGGACAGACATAGATGAAGCAGCAGATCATGGAAGGGGCTCACAGGAAAGGAAAGAAGCCACGACGGGCATACCCTACAGCGCAACCCCCCAGGAAACCCGGGGGTAAGGGGCTTGCAGCCATAACGGCGGCCCCTGCAAAAGCCAATAAGGCAGGCACACCCTGCCCCCTTGCCAAGCAGCGGAGCAAAGTGGGAGAAAGTCCCCACAAGTCAGGGGCAGGAGGGTTGCAACTCCAGAGCTGGTGTCTGGCTCAGAGACAGACGAGAGCAGCGACAATGAGGGGTCTGTAGCCAGCACGGCAGCCCCTCGGGAGACACACGGCAGATGATCCGACGCGGTCTACAAGGAGAGTGGTAAACATTGCACACAGAGCGGCAAGGCAGGGCACGAGAGGGTGCGGCACGATGGTCCAACAGAAGGGAGACCAGGGCAAAAGGTAAACATGGGTACGCAGAGAGGAGTAAGCAATGTAGCAATGCAGGGGCCTGGTCCATGCAACCCCCATGGCTGACAGGGCTAGGCCAGGGGCAACAGGATTTCCAAGGAGAATCATGTGGTTCGGGGGCTGCTCACCCTGCAGCGTGGATGCCCTGGTGGCAATGGCCAGGGGCAGGAGCCCCCTTCCGTGGAGGCCTCCAGTGGGGCACGGAGGGGTAAGGGGATAGCCAGAAGCCAGACCAGAGGGCCGACTGGAGGGGCAACATGAAAGGGGCCACAAGCAAGGGAAAGGGGGACGCCAGCCAGGCACAACAAAACAAGAAGGCGGGGCCCAGGGTGACAACACAGGAGGGTACAGCGGCCTCCGGTGTTAGTAGTACGACCGGAGCGGAGAAGGGCCGGGACCCTAGTGGGAAGCCTGCCAGCGAGTACCTGCGCCCCTCCCTGAGCAACCCCCCCCCCACCACCACGAAACTCTTAGGGCTAGCCAATATCATCCCATTGACAGTAAAGGAAAGAATATGGAGAAAAGAGTTCAAAGACATTTTCTCACCGCTGGAGGTTCGCCAGGCAGGTTTAGAGTTAACAACACAAGACATTTGCGTGCGTGTTCATTGAGAAATTCCACCAGAGTGCAGCAGTACTGATTTTATACGAATAAAAGATACACGGGGCACAACAGCAATATAAGGGTGATGCATGGCTGAAATACGATGAGGGTTTCAGAGAGAAGATGCAAGTATGGATGATAATGGGATGGGACTATCCGGACATGGAAGGTTTCACGACGCACATGGTGGCAGCCAGGGAGGGTGTCAGGGCAAAAGAGAGCAATTTTCATCACATCGGGAGTAAGGGCAAATATGATGGGCAAGGGTTCAAAGGAAAAAACCAGGGCAATAACAAATCAGGTAAAATATGCTGGAGATTCGAGAAGGACGATTATAAATGGGGGGGGCTGCGTGCAGGTTTACGCACGCTTGTGGGACATACCACCCCGCTGTAAACGGCCCTCGGGGGCAGGGACCCACAAAGATAAAACAGGCACGAAGAATTGAGGGACAGGCCCCCCCAGTCGGGGGTAGGGGGCAGCCGCTACCGACCCCCATAAAGGCAGGCAGGCTGTTGCATTTGTTAAAAGACCATCACAAGACAGCGGACAGACAGCTGCTAGCAGAGGGGTTCACACAAGGTTATCCGATCCCTTCCAAAGGACCCAAGGGCGCCAGGGAGAACCTTAACCTGAAATTAGTGATCGAAAACCCGGGGGTGGCAAGACAAACGGTAGAGAAAGAAGCTCTATTAAGGCGGGTGGCCGGTCGTTTCCCTTTCCCCCACTAAAGGAACTGGTGGTATCACCGCTCGGGGTGGTGCCCAAAAAAGAGGCAGGCAAATCAGGCTGATAGATCATTTATCCCACCCGGAGGGGGAGTCCATAAACGACTGGTTGGAACAGGGGGTAAGCACTGTGTCCTACACATCGTTGGATGACGCGGTGGACCTGATAAGGCAGGAAGGGAGGGGTGTCCTGCTGGCAAAGACAGACAAAGAATCAGCTTACTGGTTATTGCCAGTACACCGAGACAGACAGCTACCACCTGCTAGGTTTTAAACTAGACGGTCAATACTACTATGACAAATGCTTGCCAATGGGTTGCTCATTATCATGTGCATACTTAGAGGCGTTCGGTGGTGTCTTGGAGTGGGAGCTAGGGACACTCGTCTCAAAAGGGGGTCGTGTCCGCTACTTAGATGACTTCCTCTTTATCGGCAGGGAGGGCACAGGGGATTGCGCCAACCCCCTGCACAGTTTCATGGCCCTGGCCCAGGAGTTGGGTATTCCATTAGCTCAGGACAAAGCGGAGGGCCCGACCACAAAACTGTCCTTCCTAGGTATTGAGCTGGACTCAGTGTCTGGGCCGTGCAGATTGCCACCAGACAAGATGAGGGAGCTCAAGGGAAGCATTGGTAGACTGAAGCAACAGAAGAAGGCAACGCTGGGCGAGGTGCAGCAACTGCTGGGAAAGTTGAATTTTGCAAAGCGGGTGATCCCCGCAGGGCGCACCTTTGCGAGACACTTGGCGTGGATGACAAGGGGCATGACTCAGAAGCACCACAGGGTCCGCATCACGCAGGGGGTGAGGGAGGACTTAGGGCACTGGGAGGACTTCCTAACAGATTTCAATGGCACCCTCATGTGGCGAGAGCCTTGGGTACAAGCAGACCAACTTGAGCTCTACACGGACTCGGCGAGGGATTTGGCTTTAGGCCATCCTAGGAACCGCATGGACGGCAGGGACCTGGCCAGCATCCTGGCAGAGTGCGGGGCTCACCGCCAATATATCCTTGTTGGAATTGTTCCCAATTGTGGTGGCTTTCCACATTTGGGCCCAGCGGCTCGCGAATAAGCAGATAACGCTATGGTCTGACAACCACGTGGTGGTACAGGCCATCAACACGGGGTCAACAAAATGCCCGGTATTGGCCAGCTTGCTGTGGAAACTAGTTAACTGCCAGCTGGGAGCTAATATCGCGCTTGGGGCGCGACACATCTCAAGTATACACAACTCAGTTGCTGATGCCATTTCTCGTTTTCAGTGGGTGACGCGGACCGAGGGATGACCCCGGTGCCAGAAGAGGCATGAGCATGGGTGGACCTGGGTTGAAGAAAATGCTGGACAATGCACTGGCCCCAAAACAGAAACCCAGCCAGCAGGTGAGCCAGGAAGAAGTCTTAGACTTCATCGAGTGGGCCTTCATGTCAGACAAGACTAAACCATGGGCCCAGTCACACTTGAATGCAGTAGCATATTTGTTGGAAAGTGGGTTATTGGTAGGGGCAAATGCAGGTCTGTCACTGGCAATAAGGCCACTAACACATGGTAGGACTCAGCAAAGGTCTTTGAAAGTTATTCCTTTGCTCAACCCTTGGTAACGTGGCTGTGAGCAGACAGATATGTAAAGCATTTAAAAACACCATTTCAGTAAATAATTAGGACACAACACATAATAAAATACAACAGCAATTCATAAAAATAGGAAATATTTCCTAATCTTTAAAATGACACCAAAACGACAAACATCCAATGTAGGGGACCGGAGATATGAATTTTCAAAGATTTAATAAAATATAGCACTTAGAAGATTATAGCACCAAATTGTTATACCTGCTCGCTAGAGAACGGACCAAAGTCAAAGTTACTGGATGGGCGCGATGGAGCCCTGAGCGGCTACAGGTCCCGGTCTCAGTTTCTACCTTCACACTTAGAAACATTTCTGGTGCTTTTCTTCCCGAGGGTCCTCGAAGCTCCCAGGCAGTCCGGATCCGGTGAGGGTTCGCCGGCTTGACTTGTGACGAGGTCCTGGTCAACTTCCCGGGAGCGGACGTAGAAAATATTTCAAGATTGCTTCAGTGGGACAACCCAGGAATCCAGGCGGACACGCGATGGAAGGCAGGCGGCTTGGCTCTCGCGGTTGCTCCCGGTCACCTTTTCTACGAGCGGACCTAGAAACATTTCTGGAGCTTTTTCTCGCGGGGTCTCTTGATGCTCCTCGTGTAGCCGGATCCGGTGAGAGTTCGCCGGCTTCAGTTTTCTTCTAGTCAAACTCTGAAAGTTGGACCAATGGAGCTTTTAGCGGGACGAACCTGGATGGCTTGGCCCGGCTCGCGGTTGAAGGCAGGCGGCCTGGCTGACCATGTTGAGTCGGTCCCTCTAGGGAGCTTTTTTTCAAAGTTACTCCAAACTTCTTCCTGAAGTTCCTCAAGGGGTCCCAAAGTGTCTCAAACTTACTCTAAGGGTCTAGAAGCTCCAAGATGGTCCTTGAAAGTTGAGGATGTCATGTCCCACAAATCCACTGATGGTTCTCCAAGGTGTAGATATAAGTTGGTGATGTTCCAGTTGAGCTCTTTTAACCTGTAGCTTTCAGGGAGTCCACGCTTTAGTTCTTTTTCAGCAAAATAATCAACAGGGCTGTAGTTTCAGATGATGCAGTTTTCAGAGGTCAGGCCTTAGAAATCTTTGCACAGCAAAACTTCTCAGCAGGGCACTTCTTGCTCCAGTAAGTTTCAAGCAGCAGATCTGGAGGGCTCGGCCCCTCTCAGATACTTATTCCAAGTTCTCTGGGTCATGCAGGAGGTCACTTCTGACCAATGGGAGCAGGGTAACTCCTCCAAGTTATGACCACATCCTGTAGAGTGTGGCATTATTTTGTCCCAGAGTGCATCAAATCTTCCAGATCCACAATGGCTGATTTTCCAGCAAGGAGGTAAGAGCTGGCTAAACACACCACTAGGATGGCTTATATACTTAGACTCTCCCCCCTTCATCTGCTCATACCTTCCTTAATCCTACCATCTGCCAAAGGTGGAAAGTTCAGAGCTGTAAATGACAATGCTCTCTACTCTCCCCTTTGAAGAGCATAGTTTACGACTCCTCCCCCTGGCCAGGCATTCCTATGGAACAGCACACTGCCCTGCCAGCAGAGCTGGTTAACCCCAGGTGCTCTTTATCACCTCTTCAAGGCAGCCTGGCTAATCCACTTAACTCTGACAAATCAGGCCAGACCACTGGAAGGCTGAATTTGGACTTACAAACAAGAAAGTCTTATAACTTCTTGTATGGACACTTTAGGAGAAATTCAACAATATATTGTTGGATTAATTAATACCATTCTGGGAAGTCTTTGAATGGCATTTCAATCCCTCTCCTTTCAAGAGTTATTAATCAATAACTTCCTACCATGTTAACCTATGTGACAGGGGATTTGCAATGGGAAAAATGACTTGGGCCATTTTTCCAGCACCAGGACTTACAAAAACATATGTTATAAGTACTTTCCTTATATTTACAGGAACCCCCACCCCATGTGCAACTGGGGGAGACTTTAGGGGTTCTGAATCTGTAGAAATATTGCAGATTCTTCCTCCACAGTTCTCCTAGCATCAAAGTCGAATTTGAGCCTCACTTTACCACAATGTGGGGAGTGAAATGTGAAATTTCACTTTACCCAGGCATATAAAAACTCATTTTATAAGGGTGTACCTTATAAATACCTGACCGCACCCACCCCTGGGATACCTTGGTGAGACCCCGGGGGTCCCTAAGATGCTAAAACATTGTAGGTTATCCATTTTTAAGTGCCCCAAATACCAAAGTCGAGTTTGGGCACAATTTACTTTTTAAAAGCAGTCCTGGCACCCAGTGCTGCTTTTAATATGACATCAGGCTTCAGCAGTGCACTCATGCAAGTGCAAAAAGATCTGCCATGCCCCAGGGTACTAGGGACTTCTAGGTAGTTTCAATCCCCCTGCCCTATTATATACTAGGGGCTTATAGGGTAGGTCATGCCAATCACAAGGGTACCCCACCATACCATTGTGTACCCTAGTGTATTTAGGTGTTTTAACTGTATTCTAATGTGTTTCTTTCAGCATAGCACTGGCCCTGGGCCTGGTTAGGCAGAGCCCAGAGTCAGTCAGAGTCAGTTACCACCAGCATCAGTCAGCAAAAGGTTGGGGGTGCCCAGGGCACAGGAGGACTTTGCAACAATATTACACAAAGCTTGCAGCAGCAGAGGACCAGACTAGGTCCTTCCAATGCAGGATGGCAATGAGAGGCTGGGGCAGGCTGCAGCAAGCAAAGAAAGATGCAAGGCGTCCCATCCACTTTAGCATACTGCAACGGATGGTGGGGGTCCTAAAAGGGGTATGCTCCTCAGGGCATGAAACCACACTCTTTGGGGCAGAGTTCACACTGGTGTTCTTTGGGGCCTACAGGGTCAGCGAGTTGGTAGTCCTGTCAGTCGTCAGTTGGCGACCCAGGGACAGCTTACATCAACAAGCGGGACATGGAAATAGGTGAAGGGAACATGGATATCCTGCTGCGACGGGCTAAAATGGACCAGGCAGGCAGAGGGAAAAGGACTAGGATAAACTGCATCAGGGACAAAGCATGCTGCCCCGTGTGCTTACTGCGGGAATACTTGGAACATGGGGAATTCGGCCACGGGCCTCTTTTCAGGCACAGGGATGAGTTGTACCTCAGCCGCTTTCAATTCATAGCAGTGATGAGAAGGACTCTAGAGGCAGTGGGACTCCCCACTGGAGAATTTGGGTCCCACTCCTTCAGAACAGGGGCAGCCACCACAGCCGCCGGGCTAGGTTTGGATAACGAAAAAAATCAAGGGGATAGGGCACTGGGCATCAAGCGCATTTAAGCGTTACATACGCCCAACGACGTACTGAGCCCAGTTTCTACCCCCTCCCCCCTTCTTGTCTAGGTCTGCCCGAACTACGGAAGAAAGTGTGGATCCTGGGGCACTCCTACGTGACACAGGCTCAGAGATGGGCGGCGGCTAGACGCGAATTCGGAGGGATATGGCTGCGAGACACCTACGTAGCCTTGTTGGGGCGTTTGGGAATGAAATGGGATCAACTGCTCCCCGCAGTGCGGGTGGCAATGGGTCAAGGTGGCAGACCAAATGTGGTGGTGGTCCACCTAGGAGGCAATGACTTGGCAGCCTTGGGGAGGAGGGTTCTCATGAAAAAGGCGCAGAAAGACCACCCGGCCCTGGCTCGAATGATACGCTCAGCTGAGATAATTTTTTCATAAATAATAGTGCGGAAGACATGGCATGGGGCCATGGACTTGGGGCCGTGGAGAAATCCAGACGGAAACTTTATATCACCATGGCAAAGATTTGTAGGGCTAACAGATGGGGTTTCGTTAGACACTGCTTCATAAACTTAAGGTCCCGGGGTTATCACTTGGCGGACGGGGTACACCTCACCGGGGTAGGCATGGACATGTTCCTACTGAACATTGTAGGGGTGCTGGAACAGATCGGTTTCAAGTAAGAATGAAGGGGAGGCCGGGCAGGGGGGAGCTCCCTCTGATCAGGAAACCGTAGGTAGCGTGGCGGAAGGAACACAAGAGAGGTAGAAAAAGAGAAAAATTAATAAATGGTAGCTTGAAGGCTCACACAGTGTCCTTGGAATGCCTCACGGCAGGGGCACTGAGGGAGCCAAGGGCAGCGTACCGCGATTGAAAGAGTAGAGGTGATGGTCCAGCAGGTCCCTTGGGATGCCTCACGGCAGGGGTACAGAGGGGGCGAAATGCAAGGACTCAGCCTCAGGAAGGATAGAGTAGATGCTCTAGCAATGTCCTTGGGATGCCACATGGCTGGGACCCCTGGGAGCAGTGAGGGCCCATGAAAGGGTCCAGGGCAACTGGGACGGCACTTGCAGTCTGGGCAGGTCCTGACGGACACCCTCCAAGTCGGTAGCAAGTTGAAGCCTAGACCACGTGATTCGGAGGCCCGGACAGGGGGCACCTCCCTCCCCTGGAAATTGAGGATTCTCGGTCCACACAGTGACCAAAATGGTTACAAAGACAATCAAATGTGTTTACATGGACATTAAAAGAGCAATTGGTATGACCATGATTTTGCAAATTTATAAACATGTTATGTTGAATAAACTGCGACCTTCCAAGGCACCAAGCATGTTGTCAGTGATGTGATTTTGAGGGTTGATATGGACGCAGTTTGGAAGCAGACGAAGGGGGCGAGGACAACTCGCCTCCTGAAGGCGGTTGGTAGATGATGAACCCTACAATTTATTATGTTGGCTACCGGTTCTATCAGGGCAAGATTTGAGTCCTATAGCAGGGGAGAAATCTGGTCTGGAAGTCTAAAGGAGAACTACTCCGCTAAAGTGCCAAACAACATGAAGAAACTACTTGTTCAAGATATATGAGCTTCAGATTGTACACTATGCATAGATCGCCATCTGGTGTTGGGCTTGGATGCTTGCACGTTGTTGTTGTCTT
This sequence comes from Triturus cristatus, assembly GCF_964204655.1. NCBI lineage: Eukaryota > Metazoa > Chordata > Amphibia > Caudata > Salamandridae > Triturus > Triturus cristatus. The sequence goes on along the minus strand of NC_140585.1, from coordinate 409,279,758 downwards.
GGAAGAGTCTTTTGTAGTCACGAGATAGGTGACTCCTCCCTTGGACGATGGTGCGCATGGGCATCGACTCCATCCTCAGATTGTTTTCTTCCGCCATTGAGTTCGGATGTAACTTTTGTGCTCCGGTTTGGCACCTTTTCTCCAAACCTTTTCTACGCGCAAACTATCTAAAACTCAACGGTATTGTTTTCGATCGCGTGATCTTCGACGCACACCTGAACTACTCGATTCCAGTTGTCGATTCGGGCCGCTGGGCCTATTGACGCCGTTTGGGCCTACAGCTCATGGAAAGGACTCCCTTCAAAAAATGCCCCCAGTGTGGAGCGAATTTCCCACACAGTGACCATCACATGGTCTGTGACCTGTGTCTCTCGCCCGAGCATGGCAAGAACAATTGCCAGACCTGCGCCTCTTTTCGATCAAAGAAGACCATCCATGATCGCCAGGCCCGACGACACATCATGGCACAGAGAGCAGCTCCGGCACCAGTGGACATCTTCGATGAAGACCCTGATATCCCGGAGGAGGATTCTAAGGACCTGGATATCGTGTCCGAAGCAGACGACTCAGACGACCACATCATTCCTGGTCAACGAGTGAGTACAACTGCCCCTACCCCAACCAAAAAAAGAAGGCCCTGGTCAAGACTTCGCCTGCTGGCCCCAGTCGCGACCGAAAACAAGCTTCAGAAGACCCTCCCCCTGCCCGGCTCCAAAGATAAAGGACAAGCCTTCCGGTAGCTTGGCACCGAGCAAACCACATCTCAGTGTCCCACGGGAGAGCGACCTACTCCCAAAAAGAAGTCGGCACCGACTACCTTGACGCCAAAAGAAAAGCCATCAAATCCGAAACCAAAGCCTTCGGAACCAAAAAAGATTTCCGTCTCCATAGCCAAGCCAAGGGACTCCAAACCACCTCCTAAGGCCTCGGAGAAGAAATCCAAACCCCGCTCGGACCCAAAGAAGTCAGCGCCAAAAGCGGTTATCGATGAGGAAGAACTTTTTCGACTGGATCCTGTCGATCCGAAGCAGAAAAAAATCCATATAGACCCCAAAACAGGACATGTGGCTGCTGTTCCACACAAAAAGAGGAAGCTGGACACACCAGACACTCCTGCAGTACCTGTGAAGAAAAAAAGACTGTGCCACTTCACCTATAAGTCCCTCTTTTCCTGTTCTTCCTCCTGAGCCTGTTCTTCCTCCTAAGCCTGTCTCTCCTCCACAGCCTCCAAGACTTCCACCACATTCACCACCACGGCAGGATGACGCTGATGATTTAGGGGGTGGGGGAGGCAACAATGACCCTTACACTGACCCTGATGATGACACGGACGTACCACAGGACGACTGGGACGATTATGATGTCCCAATAGATCCCCCAGACCTCCCTGATCCCCAGCCATATCCAACAAAGCCATCTCCCCCAGATGACAATAATGGCTTTGGTCAGCTTGTAAATAGAGGATATTTTAGAGGTGGATACAGGGTAAATAACAAAAGGAGAGGCCGAGGTAACAAACACTTGCGCTTCCCCCACTAATAAACAGTGACTTCCCTCTACTCCCTCCAGACCATTCCACCCCAGTCGGAGGGAGACTCACAGTTCCTACCTGTCTGGGATTCCATCACAACAGACAAGTGGGTAAGACAAATTATCCAGTATGGTTACAGCCTGGAACTTACAGCAACCCCGCCCACCATACCACCCAAACAGCGTCCAATGTCCACGGAACACCTCACGCTCTTAAAATAAGAGGTTCTCTTACTGCTTCAAAAGCAGGCAATAGAACTAGTTCCCTTACAGTATCAAGGAACAGGGGTTTACTCGCTGTATTTCCTAATCCCCAAAAAGGACGGGACCCTACGGCCAATACTCAACCTCAGAACCCTCAGTCTCTATATTCAATCAGATCATTTTCATATGATCACTCTCCAACAGGTCCTCCCACTACTTCAACAAGGCCACTTCGTTGCCACACTAGATCAAGGAAGCCTACTTCCACATTCCCATACACCCTGCTCACAGGAAGTATCTAAGGTTCATAGTGGACGGACAACACTATCAGTTCAAAGTCCTTCCATTCGGGGTGACCACCACACCCAGAGTGTTCACAAAGTGCCTTGCAGTGGTAGCAGCACACTTGAGAAGACAACAAATTCATGTCTTTCCATATCTCGATGACTGGCTAGTAAAAACCAAGTCATTCAACCAGTGTGTTCATCACACTCATCAAACCATCCAGCTGCTACACAACTTGGGATTCACAGTAAAGTACCCCAAGTCAAATCTTCAACCCTCCCACATACATCAGAATCTAGGGGCCACATTAGACACCTCCAGAGCTATAGCATATCCCAATCCAGCCAGGATAGCCAGTATGCAAACACTAATTTCCAGATTTCAACCACAGCATTCCCTCCCAGCAAGGGTATTCATGCAACTCATAGGGATGATGGCCTCTTGCATCTTTATCGTACCTCATGCAAGACTTCAGATGCACTCCTTACAAGAATACCTAGCACATCAGTGGAACCATGCTCGAGGTCAACTTACAGATCTGGTGTTGGTGGACAGCCGCACACATCGCTCTCTGCAGTGGTGGAACACTCAAAACCTTTCCAAAGGGCAGCCGTTCTTCGAGCCGGTTCCACAGATAGTGCTGACAGCAGACGCATCACTCACCGGCTGGGGAGCCCATCTCCTAAACCACACAATTCAGGGCAAATGGACCACGCAACGGAAAGTGCTCCACATCAGTCACCTAGTATTACTGGCAATATTTCTAGCACTAAAACCATTCCAAGTACATCTACAGCACAAGATTGTCCTACTCCGGACAGACAACATGACAGCCATGTATTAAATACAGAAAAAGGAGGCACACATTATTTGCAGCTGTTCCAGCTCGCACAAAACATTTGGAGATGGGCCATTCCACGAAACATATACCTTCTGGCTGAACATCTTCCAGGAGTTCACAATCAAATTGTGGATCTGCTAAGTTGACAGACACAGCAGATACACGAATGGGAACTTCATCCCCAAGTTCTTCAACCATTTTTCCAAATATAGGGTCAACCAGACATAGATCTGTTCGCCACTCACACAAATGCAAAATGCCCAACCTTCGCTGCCAGGTTTCCACACCCCTTGTCCAAAGGCAATACGACATGGATGAACTGGTCAGGCAGATTTGCGTACGCTTTTCCGCCACCCCCATTGATTCCCCTAGTAGCACGCAAGCTCCCACAGTCTCTCAAGATGATCCTGGTGGCTCCCACATTGGCACGGCAACCGTGGTTCAGAACACTACTGGAATTCTCCACACCAAAAACTGGAAGGCGTAGTTCCACACCAAAAACTACGCCTCTCCCCAACATTGCTAACGCAGAACCATGGAGAGATATGGAGCCCCGATCCAGGTCAACTGAATCTAGCGATCTGGCTCCTGAAGTCCTAGAGTTCGGTTACCTTAACCTTCTGCCAGACTATCATTAAAGAAGCCAGATGCCCTACTACTAGAGCTTGCTATGCAGCAAAATGGAAAAGATTTATCATCTACTGCAATAACAATAAGATTGATCCGCTGGATGCTTCAATCCAAGACATCATTTGCTATTTACTACACTTACAAAGATGTAATCTAGTATATTCATCCATATGATTACATCTGGCATCACTTGCTGCTTATTTACAAAACAGACAACACTTGTCACTATTTAGAGTACCTGCAATTAAAGCCTTTATGGAGGGCCTTAAAAGAATAATTCCTCCCAGACTGCCACCCTCTCGGTGTGGAATTTAAGCATTGTTCTTACCAGGCTTATGGGTCCCCCATTTGAACCTCTACATAAATGTGAACTTCAGTTCCTCACATGGAAAGCAGCTTTCCATGTCGCAATTAGCTCTCTCAGAAGGGTAAGTGAGATCCAGGCTTTAATCATACAAGAACCATTCTTACAACTACATCGCAATAAAGTGGTTCTCAGAACAAATCCAAAATTCCTTCCCAAAGTAATCTCCGCTTTTCATCTTAACCAGTCAGTTGAGTTACCGGTGTTTTTCCAAAACCCAGACTCTGTGACAGAGAGAGCTCTTCACACACTAGACGTCAAAAGAGCCCTACTTTATTACATTCACAGGACTAAGCCCTTTAGAAAGACAAAACAACTGTTTGTAGCCTTCTCCCCACCTCATAAAGGTAACTCCATCTCCAAAGCTGGGATCGCGAGGTGGATAGTAAAATGCATTCAAATATGCTATCAAAAGGCTAAACGCACATTTAAAAAATCCCCCTAGAGCGCATTCAACACGCAAACTAGGGGCTTCCATGGCATTCTTAGGGAACATTCCCTTAGATGACAACTTCAAAGCAGCAACATGGTCTACACCACACACCTTCACCAAACACTATTGTGTTGATGTGCAGGCTAAGCAACAAGCTTCTGTAGGCCAGGCTGTTCTTAAAACACTTTTTCAAACTACTGCAACAGATACAGGTGACCACCGCTAGGGGAGACTCTGCTGTACAGTCTATGCATAGTGTACAATCTGCAGATCATATGCCTCAAACGGAAAATGCTACTTACCAGTATGCATCTGTTCTTGGCATGTAGAGCTGCAGAGTTGTACAGGCCCACCCGCCTCCCCGGAACCTGTATCTGTTCCAGTGTTATCTTAATTAGATACATTCACATGGACATCTCTTACTTCTTACTGACTCCATTTTCCATAATGGCGAAAAACAATCTGAGGATGGAGTCGATGCCCATGCGCACTATCGTCCAAGGGAGGTGTCACCTATCTTGTGACTACAAAAGACTCTTCCAAGACAACAACAACGTGCAAGCATCCAAGCCCAACACCAGATGGTGATCTATGCCTAGTGTACAACTCTGCAGCTCTACTTGCCAAGAACAGCTGGATATTGGTAAGTAGCATTTTCCTTTCCAAGTTGGAAAAGCCATCATCTTATGTTTTTTCCCGATTGCAAAATGATTAGTATAACTGGGAAGATAGAACTGAACCATGAAGACATTGCTCACAATTACCTTGAATCCGGTATTGAAATTTCCTAAAAATCTAAATCTAAGGGCCTCTTTTAGAGTGCAGGATATTGTAAAACATCCGCCATACATGACAGATGCTCCTTAACACCCAACTTTTTATGTATCACTGGTCTCATTTAGATTTGGGCGAAACCGCTGGGTCCTGGTCATTTTTTCCATCGACCTTAGAGTCACTGGTTTTACAGCATCTGAATACTCTCCATTTTCAGGATGGGTCTGTAGATGCAGTTTCCACTCAGAGCCTTTGTGACAGACAGGTGGTTGTGAACAGAAAATCAAAGCAATGTGGCAGATACACAGCGAGAAAGCTACCTGTGTGTAAGGTACATTGCTTTTTAGTTTTACAAAAACCCTTCACCTGGGCAGGCCTGTCCATTTTGCATAACAGTTTTTTTTTATAAGTTAAACTTTAATAATGTGTACTGCAGGCAGTCAGCTAGGTATGCACCAGAGTCCATTTAGATGGACCTAATGATTTCACTTCAGATATGCAGATTTTCTTGCCCAATGAGAAAGCAGCATTGCTTAGAACACATGATAAAGTAAACTAAGCACTTGAAAAAGCATATAATTAATAATAATGAAGCTAGGACAGGAAGCTTAAACTGTACACATTTTACACTGAGATGTTGATCCCTCTTGTAGGCCATTGGTATAGACTTTTAGGAATTCCTTTTGAATCTTTTTATTAAGTTTCAGGCTGGAAAAGGATAAAGTACAGCATACATTTGCCAAAGTGTGCACAAAAAAAGGAAAGAAATGTGAACATAAACCAACTACAGTAAGGCTGAGCACTTCAGAGGTGGCTTTAAAACAGACATGAAATACAAATGGGGAGGGAGGTGCGACATGTGGATACTGCAACCACAGGTAGGTCGTGGAGGTCACAAGGGATGAGAAGTGAACCGTGCAGGTGGGGTGCATTGCATTTTTATTAACGTGCCCCCGACATCAGCTGCTTTGACAAATATTCTGCAATCTCGGACTATATGGCATCAAAGAACCCATGCCAGGCCAGGCCCTCCTTCCCACCCATGCCTAAAAGACCCACTTCAAAAAAAGAGATTTGTCTGACACTTTTTAACGAAGACTAGGCCCCATTGCCTTATACTATAAATAAAACAGTTAACTATATATCTGTTACTTTCACTCGATTTGTATCTTTTCCATCTTTCTACTGGTAATTAGTCAATACATGTGTAATATTCTGTAACATGGGACTGACCTGTTATTCATTTGACCCTATTTCTTTTTGAATTGTTGATACCTACATGCACCTCTCACAAAGTGAATCTCACGTTCAGACCAGGCTGCTTAAACGTAGACAAAGTATGTGTGGTCTCTGGCCTGTGTCTATGGGAATTTGCTGGCAACGGTGTAGTAGAGAGCTCACTTAAAGATCTGCAACCCCTAACACGCGATAGCGTTCTTACCAATTATATCACTGTCAACAGTGCTTAATTTGAGCAGGTGGTTTCCTGTGCTCGGCACCGGCACTTTATGACAGCTGCCACATGGTGGCGCTGTAGGAGTAATATGGTGTTGAGTATAACAACAGTTGGTTATTCTATTAATCAATTAGACATTAAAACTACTAATACCTGTCTCCCAAGCCATTCTTATAGATTCGGGGGCCTCATACAGTCTGAATTGTAACACTTGTATCAGTGTGGTGGTTAGAAGCTGTGTATGTACTGTCATTGACAGCGGCAATGGGTGATACAAGCTGGAGTGGCCTCCACATGAGGGTCCTGGCACGGACTGTCAGCAAATCCCTTCAGGCTGGAAAAAGTCAGTTACATATTTCTTACGTTTTGCTCCTAAAATACACCACAAATGTGAAAAATTGGGTTGTTGGTAGGGGAGAGTGAGCTTTGATCAAGCAACAGTCCCAATCCTTGTCAGGGTGAACCATAATACGTTTCTAAATTAACCTGTGTTTAACCCTCTGATAGCTTAGCACAGAAGCAGTCAGGCTTAACTTAGAGGCAATGTGTAAAGCATCTATGCAGCACACAAACAGTAATAAAGTGGAAACACAAGAAAAGGAAAATCCCACAGCAATTTAGAAAAGAGTAAAATTTAAAACATAAAACAACACAAAATGACAAAAATCCAGTTAGTAGTAATGGAGATATGCAATTTTAAAGATTTAGATAGAAGTAGTGCCAAAAGGCGCAAAGCACCAACTGAGGATATGTGTTCACGCTGGATTGGGACAAAGTCAAAAATCAGTTCAAACACAATGGAGCGGAAGCCAGACACAGGACCAAGTTTGGCGGCTATGGAGCGCTCCTCAATTCTCGAGTACAGAAAAACAAATACAGAAAACAGGAGGGGTGAAGAATAAAAGTTGGAGGGTGAACCTGCAGAGAGGGCCAAGTCCAACAGCCAAGGTTTTTAAGTCCTAGATCTGTGGTTAAAGCTAACATATAGTGTCACAAGCAATGAGTGTAGGGGAATTATGTTCTTGGTGCGTGGTCTGCATGGTGTTGCTTTGCAGGGCTTCACGTTGCTTTGAGCCACATTCAGTGGAACCTTCATTTAGTCTGCTACAGCACCTTTAACCCCACTTCCAAGGGTCCAGGACTGGAGGGGCACCGATTGGAGGATCAGGAATCAGTATGGGTCCAGGTGCCAGATAGCTGGAGCCTTTTCGGTCTTCTAGGTTCTGATCAGGAGGTCAGCCACCTATACCTTGGAGTCACTCTTTTAGTCCTGAGTACAAGCAGAAAGGCAGGTCTGAAGCAGCAGGGCAGTCCTTTGATCGTACAAGGCAGGCTTCAAGCAGCAGGACAGTCCTCTGAGAGTCCTTCCACAGGTCCAGAAGTGAACTGAAGTGTGGGTCTGAGGGTCCTATCTTTATACCTAGTGTTAGCTTTGAAATCGGAGACGCTTATGGATTTTTCTTCCCCACAGATGTGGTTGGAATTTCCTGCCTCCCTGCTCTGGTCCCAGTATGTCTGCAGTCACAATAGATTTGTGTTAAGTTCTTTGTGTGTGAGCTGAGGCAGTGTCTTTGAAGTGCAAGTGTGACATGTGACAGCTCCACCCCTCTCACCAAGTCAGGCTGGCCCATCCTGCCAACACCCTTGTTTTCTAGTGTGATACTGTATGGGAGGAATACACAATGGTCAGATGCCACTCACACCTAGTCATGAGACCCAGGAGCAGCCTGGAGGCACCAAATGGTTAGGACAAGAAAGGGCAACTTTCTAAAAGTGACATCTTTAGAATTGTGACTCAAAATCTGGCTTTACCATTAAAGAGGGTTTTAAATTTAAATTCTTTAGAGACCAGCGATAAATTTTTACCTACTCCTATGGGAGAGATAGTCCTTGCAGTAGTGAAAAACTAATGCAAGAATTTTTAACTACCAAGACATGTTAAACTTGAAAATACATGTCCAACGTTTTAGATACCCTGCACCCTGCCATTAGGGCTGTTTAGGGCCTATCCTAGGAATTACATATGTATTAAAAAGAAGGTTTAGGCCTGGCAAAGGTTTTGTTTCCCAGGTTGAAATGGCAGTTTAAAACTACCTGCAGACTGCAATGGCACATCTGAGACGTTTTAAAAGGCTACTTAAGTGGGTGGCACAATCAGTGCTGCAGGCCCACTACTAGCATTCAATGTACAGGTCCTGGCAGTGGCGGTTCCTCTTTTAGGGTGGAGGAGCATCGCCCTGCCTGCTGCGAGCACAGCAGCAAACATCAATTTGATAAAATGGTCAATGGACATGACCATTTTAGTAAAGGGCACTCACTGTGTCTCATCTCAGGGGCTGGACCCTTTCTGCTGCTGACTGGCAACAGGAATGACTTGCCGAAAGTGCACGTCAGATTGTCCGGCTGTCTTGCGATAACCAGCCCGATATGCACACTTCAGCGTGCACCAATACTAACTGTGTAACAGCTGGGCACACTGCAGGCACAGGTTCCTTGTCTGAAAAGGAGCGCTGTGTTAACCTGCCCTTACTAATAATGGAGCTACTCTCATGCTGAAAATGGCATGAGAGCAGCTCCATTATTGGTTAGGTTTGTTGATTCTTCACTTCAGGCTCTCTGGTTTTCTGGAAACAGAACAATGGAGTGCCTTCCTTCTCTGCTGGTCCTGCATCTCCAGGATCTTCCTGTGAAACAGACGTTGACAAGTATTTTTGTTTTGATTTATTTATTTATACAAAGTACATGATTTTTCCAACTGTTTTCCATTTAACATAAATTAGATAAATTAGGTTGATGTTGACGAATAGTGTGCAACATCGTTCCATGTGTGCATTATGGTCATTAATGAAAGTGCAATTATTGTCAGTGAGCCAAAGTTAGAGGAAAAGACTCTCACTTCGGATATTGTAAAGTCCAACACGTCAAGGGACTATGCTTTTCAGGCAACCGCCTCACCTAGAACTGTGATGTCTAGGAATTAAGGACGTTCTGTGGCCTGTGCACTGTGAGGTGCACTGGCACCCCCTTCCAGGAGTGGCTTGTGGCATTTGAAAGTGGTAGTTACAATACTTTAAGGGGGTTACAGAGCTATTGTGAAGTTATTTCCACTAGCCACGCCTTTACTAGGGACTTACAAGTAAATTAATTAACTTTTTCATTTGTAATTGTAATTAATTGGGTGTAAGCCAATTTCACCATGTTGAAAGGCGAGAGCAAAAGCACTGTAGCACAGGTTAGCAATGGTTGACAGAGTCCTAAAAGCCAACAAAAATGAGTACAGAAAACAGGAGGGGTGAAGACTAGAAGTTAGGGGGGGCGTACCTGCAGAGAGGGCAAGGCCAACAGCCAAGGTTTTCAAGTCCTAGATTTGTGGTTAAAGCTAACCGATAGTGTCACAAGCAATGAGTGTAGGAGAATCATGACTAGGGATGGGAATAACTAGTGTAATTCTCTCAAGCATATATACTTGTAATTACCACAAAATTACTAGTAATTATGCATCATTGGTGAAAAGTATAATTAAGCAGTTGTTGCTATTATCTTAGTGCAAAATGCATCCTTGCATCCAAAATGGGCCATAGGATGCATTTTGCGCTATGAAAATATCACTAAATGCGCAGGATAATGAACAGCCATAGCCAGCAATCGATCACTCTTAGTTCGCTGTTCCTGTGCTCCTGTGGTATGATTTTTGCCCCCCAAATTACTCTTAATTACTCAAGCTTGAATAAATTGCGTAGTTTCGCATTACAAGAGTAATGCATAATTATTAAAATTACTCCTATTCCTCCGTCGTAATTAAAATTTTGCCCAGGCCTACTCAGGACCGACTGAACCCTTCTCCTCTCTTGAGTTATGGCCCCTCCCCACACGCAACAATGGTAAATCATGGTCCATTTCCACACTCACCAATGATAATAAATAACATGTCACATTCTGTACATCTGGGAGCATTCTATATATTTATTTTCGAGGGGCAAAATATCTACACCTCCATGGATGTTTGTTCAGAGCTGGTTCTGTGTTATGCTGATGAAAAATCAAGGGCTGTCGCAAGTAATGTTTAGTCTTTGGTGACTGGTTATGAATTGAATTTGTATAAAATCAGCTGTAGAACCCACTTCTGAGGCCCAGGACTGGAGGGGGCACCTCAGGCAAGGGTAGGACTCACAGATTGCAGAGTCCAGCTGCACCAGCAGGATTGCAGAAAGTATTTAGTGTCTCTGAGACTTTGGAAAGCTGGAAGCAAGCCAGCAATTCCTTGGAGTCACTCTGGGTTTAAGTGAAATGGGGCTAGTCCTTGTCCTCAGCAGGGCAGAGATCATCAGGCTGCAGGGCAGAAAAGCAGTTCCTCAGAACAGTCAGTCAAGGCAAAGTGGCAATCCTTGTGGCACAGCAGTCGGTACTACAGCAGAGTTCTTCCCAGGTCCAGTAGTGCACTGATTTGGTAGGGTCAGAGCCCTGTTACTTATACCCAAATGAGCATTTGAAGTGAGGAGTGACTTGAAAGCAGCTCCTTGAAGTGCTCAGGTCCTCTTTCATCCCAGCCCTGTCTGCCGAGCTGTCTGTTGGGGGGGTAATCAGTCATTTGTGTGGGGACAGGGCACTGCCTATTCAGATGTCAGTGAGGCTACTCTGCCCCCATTCCTGCCAATGAAGGCTATCAGAATGCAAACGAGTCCCCTGTTACACCAATCCTTCCTGTGTTTGTCTAGAGGGAATGCGCAAAATGTAGCTAGCACTCAGCCCAGATGTGTATTGGAGACAGGCTGCAGGCACACAGAGCAAAGTTAAGAGCCGAGAAATGTCCACTTTCTAAAAGTGGCATTTCTAAAATAGTAATATTAAATCCAACTTTACCACTAAAGAGGATTTATCATTACCATTTCAAACATATGAAGCATGATTTAGCTACTCTTTTCTAATCAGGAATTACAGCTTAAAAGGGTTTTAAGGAATTCCCAATGCTAGCCTATCAGACAAGTAGGCCTCACAGTAGTAAAAAATTAATTTAGCCGTTTGTCACTACCAGGACTTGTGAAACTTAAAAGTACATGTCCTGCCTTTTACTTACACAGCACCCTTTTTTTAGGGCTTGCTAGGGCCTTCCGTAGGGTGGACCTAGGTGTAATAAAAGGGGAGTTTAAGGCTTGGCAAGACATTTTAAACGCCAAGTCGATGTGGCAGAGAAGGGCACACACAGGCAGGCTTGAAACAAGTTTGAAAGGCTACTTGTGTAGCCGGCACAATCAATGCTGCAGGCCCACTCATACATTTAGATTGCAGGCCCTGGGTATATAGTATACCAATTTACAAGGGACTTACACATAAACGAAATATGCCAATCAGATATACACCAACATCACCATATTTAGGGGCGAGGCACATGCACTTTAGCACTGATCAGCAGTGGTAAAGTGCTCAGAATCCTAAGACCAACAAAACGATACAGCAAAACGTGAGGGTAAGCAGGCAAAAAGTTGGGGGAAGACCACCCTAGGAATGACAGGTCTAATAATGGTCAGGTCAAATTAATTGGGGCAGAACATGGAGCAACCATACAAGCGGCTGTTCGTCTGCTAAACTTTAAATCTGTCACATAGTTTTCTCAATACTACATAGCACATATTTCTAAGGAGATAAGTCACAATTGACTTTGGATCAATCTCATTGTGACGAAGTAGGAGAATGAATCTTGGCAGTTTTTAGGTTTGTGCTACTCACTTCATCGTGTAATCATTTTTGCTAATTAACAGCTCCTCGTTATAGTCAACACATTTCTACCCCTTTTGGATGTTGTGGTCTTTCCCAGGATAAAAATACAGGCTGTGCCTTAATGTGAAAAAGAGAGTGGAGGTACCCGATTTATATAAAAAAATGTATTTTCAGTTACTCATTTATTTAGTTGTTATATAGTACAAACTCCTCTGAGCTGGCTTTCATAATGCTAAAAAGTGCAGGTAAAAAAAAAAACAAATCAGCTATGTTTTTAGAACATACAAATAAATATTGATATAGGATTAACAGAGAGAAAGAAGCAAGATTGCAGAACAGCCAAATGTACAACTAAACCAAATAAGAGTTATGTGTCATCAACAAAGAACACAAGCCACAGCTATTCTAAAATCAGCATTGCCTGCAAAGCAACAATAAAAGTCTTATGGTCATATAATAAAAGGTAAAAAAGTAACATCTGATTGGTTTGAGGAGAGAGAATGTCAGGAAGTAACTATGAACGAAATAGATATAATTGTTTAGGGGAGTGTCAGCAAAAATCACCTATATGATCGCAGGAACCTAAAGGTTGCAGGTGCATTGAACCTTATGGAGACTAAACTATTGATGAAGCCAGCTCCACAAAGCAGAGATAATAACTAGTTGACAAAGTATTAGGAATGCAAACATTTTGCAGCTCAGTAGAATGCTCAAAATAAAAGCAGTTGAAAAACAATATAAAAAAAATAAAAAAATAAAAACCGACAACCACTACACTTATCAGCATATTTGTCTTACAAAAACAGCAACAAAAAAACGGACAGGGTATAACAAGAGGGGCAGGGTGTCAAGGAAGACGACAAGTATTAGGAAATCATAAGATATATGGTAGCCCAACAATCTTGACAGCAGGTGATGTAGGGCTCTTAAGAGATCTGGAGCAACTCCATGATGAAACTGAAAATGAAGTGATTGCCAGTCAAGACAAACCACTGCTGGGAGGTACAACAAAGACCCCATTTAAATTCAAAGCCACCGTTTGCCCAATTATGATGAAAGATAATCTTGATGCATTTAATGACAAAGTGACCGGTGAATTGAAAAAACTGCACCTATCGACTATCAGAGCTCCAAAGAAGTATAGTAAACAGGACAATCTGTATTACCAATTTATGAAGAGATTACAATCAGATGATAATATCATTGTCCGTCAATCTGACAAGGAGGGCAATGTGGTACTTTGGCCGCTGGACCTATATATGGAGGAAGCCCTTAGTCATCTGAATAACAGGGATTGCTATAAAAGAAGCTCCGTACAAATTGTCAAGAATACTAGGCATGAATTTTACAGCAGGTTGCTGGCATGGAAGACAGCGGGATTACTAAGTATGGATGAATTTAAATTTTTGAGGACAGACCATCCAGTAATCCCTGTTGTATACTTTATACCTAAAATACACAAGAGACTGTGCAAACCACCAGGTAGGCCATTCATTTCGGGCCAAGAAAGTCTGATGGAGAATGCTTCTCGGTACGTTGATTCATTTCTTCAAGAGCAAGTGAAGCAATTACCATCATACGTACAAGATACGGGAGACTTCCTTAGAAAGTTAAACAAAATTGGGTGGGAAGAGGATTTCATACTTATGTCCCTGGATGTCATAAGTTTATATATCAGCATATACCATCAAGACGGGGTCAAAGCTGTTGAGTATTATCTAAGTACCAAACCAATGAATATGTACATGCACAATGATTACTTTGTGTTTGGAAAACAATTTATTTTTATTTCAAAATCAAGTGTTTCAACAAGTAAGAAGTGTTGCCATGGCTGCTTGCTTCTCCCCGAGCTATGCTTGCTTGCATATGGGGTTCTGGGGGGAGCGGGTCCTCATGGCAACTCATGGTGAAACGTTTTTAAATCATGTTGTTTGTTGGTACAGATTTATTGATGACCTGTTCGAAATTTGGAAAGAAAATGATGTGAGTGCCCGGAATTTAATCGAACAGATCAATGTCAATAATTTGAATTTGGAGTTCACGGCTCAAATGAGCAAAAAATCTATAATTTTTCTGGATGTAGAAGTGTATATTGAGAACAACAAATTGGAAACTAAAATGCATAGGAAGCCAACTGCGGTCAATTCGGTATTGCACGCCTCGAGTCATCACCCTAAACATCTGATCCACAGCATTCCCTACGGGGAAATGCTGCGGATACGCAGGATCTGTATTACAGACTCTGAATGTCAAAGCCCAGATTGAAAGCAAGCTTAGATTTAGAGCAAGAGGATACTCTGAGGCAGTGCTTAATAGTGCCATTAAAAAAGTAAACAAAATTGATAGAGCAATGGCATTGATCAATAAAAGCCCTAAAGATACTATAATATCTGAAGAAAATCAATCTGATCAACCTACAATATTGATCTTAACCTACAACCAGCAAGAAAATTCCTTACGAAAGATAATAAACAGGAATTGGCCCTTAATACAAAATGACCCTATTATTGGAGGCCAGCTCACTAAATCTCTAAACATCACGTTTAGGAGAGCTCCATCATGAGCCAGTCCTTAGTTAGCAGTAGTCCTGAGGTGAGGACGGGTAAAAGCTGGCTAAGTGCTAGGAAGGGGTTCTATAAATGTACCTCATGTAAGGCTTGCAAATATGCTAGTAACAAGTCTTCATATGCAACGCCTTTCAAGCCCAAACCAGTCCAGATAACTAAGATGCTCAACTGTAAAACAGAATTTGCAATATATGTGCTGGAGTGTTCGTGTGGCCTGCAATCTGTGGGTAGTACCAAGTTGCAGGTCCACAAACAAATTCTCCACCACATAAGGGCTATCGTCAATAATGACGTGACCTACCCGGTTGCACGGCATTTTAATGAATTCCACAATAGGTGATTGGAGGATTTGAAATACTGTGTGGTGGACTCTATTCTTCCCCTAAAGAGGAGAGGGAATCGGGAGGTGCTGCTCAGGAGACTTGAAACGAGGTATATATTGGAGTTAGATAGCAAACCACCATCTGGTCTTAACTCCAGTGAGGACTTTCACACCTGTCTATAATTGTTCTTAAACTGCATCGATCTTTAAATATTGCCTTTATTTATACCAACTGATATATTGCTGCTGCGGACATTAATTTTAGCTTTCACGTTACTTTATTTACATAATATTCCACATTTGCACAGACTAAATCATGGCTGTGATTTAGCATGATAATTTTATTTGCACATTAGGCACAAGTACTGTGATAGGGGTGGGATTAAGTAATCATGGCCCACTGGGGCATTATTCTGAAAAACAAACCCAATCATCCAAAAATCATATACATAAAGCTTAATGGACAAAGGCATAAATGAGGTCAAACTTAATGTCTACAATTTATAATTTTTATTGATGAAAGCATTAAATTATATTTAATTTTATATGAGATGCTTATTTATGTTTGGATGGAATGGGTTATTTGATTCCAACTCGATGATCTGAAATTATCAAATTTATGCAACTTTTATCACTATATTGAAATGTTATTATATTGATTTTAATGATGCATTTGCCAGTCCGTTTCTAAACACCAATTTTCTATGTATTAACAGGATTATTGTGTTTAAATGATTCTGATGTGTATTGGATGTTGCTGATTAATTACTGTATTCATACAATTATTTTCATGCGACCAGGGTTTGAGAAGACAGACTATGCTAGGAATAGTATGTTTTCATGATTATTGAACATCCATATCATGTAATTTGCACTAGCACTTTAATATGGTGAAAGCACTCCCATAGCGCGTCATGTGATCAATGCCTCGGGTAGGCTGAAACGCGTAATGGCGGAGGTGCAGGACGTTCCTCAATAAATAAATAATTTGCACAGATTCCTGGGTCTGCATTCATCTGTTCAAGACAGCGGAAGGTGGCGGAGTAAAGAAATATATATATTACCTACTGGCTAGTTAGGACCTATTTCCATAGGAAAATCCGCAACATTCTATTTGGAATAACTTTGGCGCCGATTGACTAATCTTCGCGAAATTTTCTAAACTTTTGGCTAGCCCCGGTCCGCTCCTATCCTGAAAGTTTCACGGTGATTCGACAAGCGGGGGCCGAGAAAAAAGGGGGGTCCCAAAACACGTTTTCCCCATACATTTTCCCATAGGACCTTTAGACGCAGCTACAGCCCGAACTGCTGAACGGAATTACACTACATTTGGCAAAGAGGTAGTCCTCAGTTCAGACTCGTGCCTTTTGCTTAAATGGTGTAAATCCGTTCAGTAGTTCCTGAGAAAATTAGAGTTAAAAGTACATATATACCTATGGCCGCGGAGGATCCGCGCACCCTCCCGATTACGAGCTGAATTTTAATTGGCTGCCAACACTCTGAATCAGGAGGAAGTGTTGGCAGCCATCTTGTGCCTCGGTAGAACCAAGGCACAAGAAAGCCAAAAACAACCGACACAAAACGCGACAAGGGGGCAGGGTAGAAACACCCTGACCCCCTAGGCCTGCACAGGGGGTCCCACAAGGCCCCCCCCCAATTTTTTTAAAATTATTTTTAAAACAGGAGGATGCGCGCTGGATGCATTCTCCCGCGCATCCTCCCGATAGAAAAAAAAAAATCTGCGCGGGCTCCCGCGCTGAATATGCCAATTTGCCCCCGGGGGGGGCCAAATCCCGGGGGATAATAAAAAAAAAAAAAAGTGTGGGGGGATCCCAATTCCCCCCACACTGCCCCAGGGACCGCCACCCCCCGGGGCTCGAACATAGTATATGCGGCTCCCGCCCTGTCATTGCAAACTGCTTTGCTTCTTTGAAGCGAGAGCAGGGAAACCTGCTCTCGCTTCCATGAAGCAAAGCTGATTGCTTTTTCACATGGGGAGCAGCATGTTAGCTGCTCCCCATGTGGAAAAGCAATGCCGGCTCCCGCAGGACACGGGGAGCCGTCTGGGACCGTGGGGAGATGTCATCAGTGATGTCATTTGAGATGTCATCAGTGATTTCACTGACCATGTCATGAATGATGTAATATGTGACATCATCAGCAGTGGATTGCGGGCGCGCGAGATGTAGTTAGTACAACTAACTATATCGGAGGAATTTCAATGGTTTTGTTCGATGACATCATCCTTGTGATAGAGTGGTGGTTGCGCGAGTTATAGTTATCTGAACTTACTATAACGGGGGAATTTCAATGGTTTTTTACGAGTGAAATGTCCAGCTAACTATAACATGTGTGAAACCTATGGTTTTTTAAGTGAATTTGCAAGGTTTTTTAAATGCTAATTTATGTATGTATTATTATATTTTTTATATATTCATTTTACAATAAACTAGCTATGTATATAGTTATAGATTGACTGTATCCTGTAATATGGAATGGCTCAGCTCTTTTTTTTTGAATTTGGATATAGTTGAACAGCATACTTAATATCTTCTATAAACTTATAAACAGTTGAAAATGTATTTTTTTTTTTAAAGGTTTTTTTCATGCGCGCACCCCGCGATATTTTCAAAAAACATAAAGGTGCCGATTACGATCCTGGAAAAACCGTCAGTCGGAGCGTTTTCTCCGTCCGACTCGTACCCGGTCGTAAATCTTTACAAACATGGAAGTACGATTCGCACGGAAACACCATTTCCGTACGAACCGTAAAAAACACCGACCGACTAAAATATACATACGAATGTGATCTGGGAATGCTGCGACGGGACGTCGGGACGCATTCAGGCAGCGTTTCACGACCCAGGAAGTACGATTCGAACCGACAGCAGTTCGGACGGCAATATTTTCACGGCACCCAAAAAGTGCCGGAAAAGCGAAGTACGGCGCGAAACGACCAGAGTAGGGGCCCGGTACATGCCGTAGCCCCCCCAGCCCCCGTATGTACGCGCTGACCCCCCCAGCCCCCGTACGTACGCGCCGACCCCCCCCAGTCCCCGTATGTACGCGCGGACCCCCCCCAGTCCCCGTACGTACGCGCGGACCCCCCCAGCCTCCGTATGTATGCGGCGAACCCCCGTGTATGTACACCCATGTACGTGTCGTACCCCCGTGCATGTACACCCGTGTACGTGTCGTACCCCCCCGTGCATGTACACCCATGTACGTTCGAGTCGTACCCCCGTGTATGTACACCCGTGTACGTGTCGTACCCCCCCGTGCATGTACACCTGTGTACGTGTCGTACCCCCCCGTGCATGTACATCCGTGTACGTGTCGTACCCCCCGTGCATGTACACCCATGTACGTGTCGTACCCCCCGTGCATGTACACCCGTGTACGTGTCGTACCCCCCCGTGCATGTACACCCGTGTACGTATCGTACCCCCCTGTGCATGTACACCCGTGTACGTGTTGTACCCCCCGTGTATGTACACCCGTGTACGTTCGCGTCGTACCCCCCGTGTATGTACGGTGCGTACCCCCAGCGCTACACGCTGGGGGTACGCACCGTACATACCCGGGGGGGTACGACTCGAACGTACACGGGTGTACATACAAGGGGGTACGACACGTACACGGGTGTACATGCATGGGGGTACAACACGTACATGGGTGTACATACACGGGGGGTTCGCCGCATACATACGGGGGCTGGGGGGGGTCGGCGCGTACGTACGGGGGCTGGGGGGGGTCGGCGCGTACATACGGGGGCTCGGGGTGGGGTCGGCGCGTGCATACGGGGGCTGGGGGGGGTCGGCGTGTACGTACAGGGGCTGGGGGGGGGGGGTCGGTGCGTACATACGGGGGCTGGGGGGGGGGTCGGCGCGTACGTACGGGGGCTGGGGGGGCGGCACGTACGTACGGGGGCTGGGGGGGGGCGGCGCGTATGTGGTCACATGTCTCCATGGTTGCTATGGGAGTTCGGTGCGGGCGGTGTTTTTCCCATACGGTTGTGAATTCGGACGCTCTGGATGGATCGTACTTGCGCGGTCGGACTTCACTTTTCACGTTTGTACGGTAAATCGTCCGGGGAAGTGTCGGACACATTTTCTGACCCGAGGACGTGTGGGGAATAATTCCCAATGCGATTCGTATGGACTTTTTCCCATGCGAATCGTAGTTGGCAGTTCGTACGGCACTTGTACGATTCGTACGGTAAAAAGACCGGATACGAGTCGTACAGGGAATATTTTTACAGGATCGTAATTGGCACCAAAATGTTTTTTTCACCCTTTGGGGTCCTTCAGGGACCCCCTGACAAAGGCTAGGGGGTCAGGAACTCTCCACCCTGCCCCCTTTTCACGTTCTCCACCTTTCTTTTTCACTGTCACACACAAAATGGCGGCCGACACTTCCTGATTTCGACCGATTCGAATGTTGACTGACATGTAACCACCAATCAGAATTACGCTCGCGCACGTTAAGGTGCGCCCACGGTGCGCGCTTATAGATATTTATGTACTTTTAACTGCAATTTTCTCAGGAACTACTGAACAGATAGACACCATATATCCAAAAGGCACATGCCTGACCTGAGGACTACCTCTTTGCCAAATTTCAATTAATTCTGTTCAGCCGTTCGGGCTGTACCTTCGACTAAACGTCCTACGGGAAAATGCATGGGGAAAATGCGTTTTGGGACCCCCCTTTTTTCTCAGCCCCCGCTTGACGAATCACCCTGAGACTTTCAGGGTAGGAGCTGAGCGGAGCGCCCCATTAGTTTTGAAAATTTCGCGAGGATTCGTCAACCGGCGCCAAAGTTATTCAAAATAGAATTTTCAGATTTACTATGGAAACTCGGTCCTAACTATAACTATCTACTGGCGACCGCCAGTAGATAATATATATACACACACACACACACATATATATATATATATATATATGGTAGCAACAACAAAAATCGCATATTTGAACAAAGAGAGAAGAAGCAGGAAGTTAGAAATGCATTGAGCTCTGAAGGGAAAAGAAGTAGATGTGATTATAAGACAGAACTACCTGTTGCAGGTGTTTACCAAGGAGCATGTTCTAAAGGAGGGATTTAAACTGAAAGAAGTGCATTTTTATATGAATAGTGTTACAGATTCTTGGGGCCTTGTTGGAAAAGGATCTGCGAAGCTAGGACTTTTTTTCTAAACGTGAAGAGCAGAACGGTCTTCTGTCTTTCTACAAAGGAAGCAAGAGCTTCCAGGAAATATGAGCAATTTTGGAATTTGAAGATTCAGAGTTTTATACATAAAGAAGGCAGTTTGCATAGAGCAGTGCGTCACTATTGGATGCAACTGAAGTGAGTGCAGGGGTAATGTGGTCTATTTCTTAATGTTTCTGAGAAACCTGGCAGTGGCATGCAGACCTATTTTAAGTCTGGTGTGCCTATTTTTTGATAAGCCAATAAGAAACGCGGAGCCATACCCAAGATGGATCAAGTGAGGAATTATCTCAAGGTAATAAGAGAGGGCTTACCTTGGATATCCTTTTCATGTTTCTTTCAACTGTAAAGTAGAACCGCCCTTAGGGTACCAGATGTATTGAACTGGAATCGAAGGTGAGTGCTTACCACAGACCATATGTTGGGATACATCTAAAAATCTGAGGTATTCTTAAGGAATTATTTTGTCCAGCTACATAGTCTCTCACCCTTTCCCCACACGGACAGTCTTCTCAATTTGAGTGCGTTGGTGACTGCTGTGTTGCTGTGGATACATCTTTGCTGCTCCACTTTACCTCTTTTTCTCAGTTTTAATATGTTTTATATTGTAGCTTTTGTCCCTTTTCCTGTCTTCCCGCAAATGGCCATTCTTGAAGTATAAGGCAGTAAATCAAATGCATCATTGCCTAAGAAACAAACTTAGAACATGATGGTGCTGTAGGAACAGTACTTGTTCATTTAATGCCGCCAGATGACCAGCTGTGCAAACATGCCTTTGCATCTGCCATCCTGTCGTATCAGGATGAAGGTTTACACCATCTTTGCTTTAGCTGTCAGATAACATGGTTGGATTCTATAAGTATGGGTCATCAGCAAAATGGCTTGGAGGCCACACACTGTGTATCATGATGACGCCACCTGCATTGTACCCTGTACTCAATGCAGCAAGGAATGCAGCTCAACGTGCACAGGCTCTTTTTAAATAACTTAGTGGGAAATAGTCACCTTGCTGTGGCTATTCATCATCACTCAAAAAGTGTTAGCACTTCTGTCATGAATGTAGTGCGCCCCCTGGTGTTGGGCACCCATTTTGTCAGAGAATCAGAATAATGTATGTACATAAGTATAATTTGAGCTTGGACTTCTGCCTACACACCCGACACCATTGTATCAGACTAATGATCAACATGTCCTAATTAATATTTATAAATTAGATGGGTCACATTGCACTACAGGAATGGAAGCTCAACTACAGGGATCCACAGGCCTTCTGATCAACTTGCTTCCATTAAGCAGATGGGCAATAGTGGCGAATGGACAGGGCAGATGGTATGACCTCAGAAGACCTGTAGCAGCGACACAACCTGCTTGATCACTTTGTCTTGGTGAACATGGTTTTCAGTGGGCTAATTCCACTTTGAAGGTAAATGGAACGTCCCCTAGGGGGAAAGTAATCAATTGCTTTCTTCACAAAGTTGGAAAGGCACTTCTTGTGCCTACTCAGTATCAGGGGCATGGCACAGATCTAATTATGCACAGCCGCTCACAATGGGTTATTGGCCATTACTAACATTAAAATCCCTGCAAGACATTTTGATTCATGTTTTTACTACCACAGAATTACGTTTGCATCGGTACAAATGTAGCTGTTACCTGATTAGAACATTTAACTCCCAGTGGCTGCTGGCTTGTACAGACTGTGGTGGTGTGGGTGGGGGAGGAGGAGGGCACACACAAATAAATAAATAAACCCACTTACCTTTGCATCGGGATGTCCTCCTCCCTCGGTTGTATTCTAGGAAGTGCCTGGTGCAGGAAACTGCACTACCCAATCCTGTTGCTGCTTTCACAGCATCGGAGCAGTGCCAGGATTGGATAGAGCGGGCTCTTCCAGTGCACCTTAGAGCACTGGAGGCACGAGCTTTCTCTAACCCACCTGTCTGAGACAGCTAGGTTAGAGAACTTAAAAATGCGCATCTGGCTGGCCGTCCCAAGGAAGCCAGCCAAAGAGACATGCGCATTTTAAAGCGCACAGCTCCCTGCTGCTGCCACTCAGCAGCGCTGACCCCGCCCTGTCCCGACACTTAGTTCAGGATGGGTTACAGAAAAAGAAAACGATAATATAACATTTTCTTTGTCAGCTCTGGGGCTTGTGGGGTGATGCTCCTCAGCTCAAATGGAGAAGCCATCAAGCACCATGTAATAGTACCATTGATAGCTTTAATTTAGAATGGCATCTTTTCAGAGTACACAGGAAATTGGCACTGTACAAAGACATCTAACCTTTCATTTTGTAAAGGAAGAATGTCTGAGCAAGAACCGGACGCAAGCACTTCCCTCCTACCTTGGGTGTGGTTAGATGCAGGCTAAGCACTCCCTGTGGTGCCATCTGCATGATGGTAACTCTGTTTTGTCAAATATTATTCATTTTTCACTATCGAAAATCATTTCATTTGTGGCATTAGGAACAATGTGGCTCCATATACAGCAAAATATAGGTCGAAGGAAAAAAAGAGCAAAAGAAATAAAGAAAACAAAGAAATTCAAGTTTTGATGAGTTCCTCTATGACAAAGTTGGATTGCTCGTATTGGTTTGGTTTGCTTTGTTCCGGTGTTTAGCTTTGGCTCGTGTATGGGACGCTCCTATGCTAATGCATAGTGTTTCACTCGCTGTGCTATAAATTGCCTTGTGAAAATGGATTTCACAAGTTGCAGTGAGTTGAATATAACATTTCAGACTGAGTGAGACACTATCCTGTGGAGTTATTAAAAAGGGGGGGTGGGGGGGGCTTTAGTTTCAGATGGAGGCGTGTTATTGCGGATGGCATATATGAAAGGAGTCCGATGACGTAAAATGTGTATTACAATATTTACTTGAAAATGAAATATTTTTATCACTCGACGGTATTGTGCAGTACTCCTGGTCGGTTCCTGGAAGGTTCGCCTGGAAAGCTCGTTTCCATAGCTATGAAAACAATGTTGCCTAAAATCCGAAGTGAAGTTCAGCCGTCTGGCTCAAACAGTTGTGCCTCCACATATCGCGATCAAACAAAGTTCAAGGCATTCACATCTTTCAGAAACTTGCTAGGGGCTTTTATCTTGAACAAAACATGAAGTGTCACCGTCTGGCTCTGAAGGTTGACACAGAGGCAGATATTTTTCTCTGTGCCTGCAGATTAGGCAGGATGTGCTGTAGGCGGACAGAAGAGAGGCAGGAAGACCTGCTCTGTGTGCGTGTGATCTCATGGCCACACTGGGTGTGGACGCTTTCAACAAAAAAAAAAAATGCAAAAGAAAAAAATATCTGCCAGTGCTTATATTCCCCAGAGAATTAATCATGTGCCACACAAAAAGGCTTGGTAGAGCGGGTCCTTTTAGTAAAATATATTTCACAGAGTGGAATACACTGGAATGCCAAAGAAAAATTGTGTAGATGCTAAAGGAGAAAGTGATGTTTTGTTGAAAGGTTTTACAAATGCGTATTGTTACAATATGCGCGCAAAGTCACATTCCTGAGCTATGAGTAGCAGTGCTTGCTTAGAGTCAAGGAAGTCTCTTGCAGTGTCGAAGATCACTGGCCTTCACCCTGCATGTCCCCTCTGTTCGAGCAGGGTATAACTAGCGGGGCATTATGTGGGTGTTTGGACCAGATGTGAGCTGCCCCAGTGAACCCTTTTTCATCGATTAAAGCATGATTCACAGGTGATTGCGTCTTGCTGCTAGAGGCCTTTTCATACTGTGGGGGTGGAGCGCAGGCAATTGCTAGCCAGCCACGCAATTTAAGAAGTGGATTTACTTGAGGTCTGAACTAGTAAAATGGCGTGCCCCTAGAATCTAATATGCTGCCCTCCTCGGGTCCTGTTTAAGTACCTTGGGCCTTGCTGTCTTTCGGACATTGGGTTACTAGTCGAGGGGGGTGAAACGCTACTCAAGCAGCAACCACAATCCTTGGCAGGGGGAAGTTACAAGCAAACCCCCAAATAAACTGTGCTCAACTCTTTGGTAGCTTGGCACAGAGCAGTCAAGCTTAACCTAAAGGCAATATGTAACGTATTTAAGCAGCACTTCGAACAGTAGAAAAGTGACAACCAAGGAAAATCCCACACCAATTTAGAAAGAAACGAGTACATTTCAATAAATAAATCACAACCAAAGCAACAAAAATCAAATCAGTAGAATTGGAGATATGCAAGTTTAAAGATTTCAGTGAAAACCGTGCCAAAAAGCACAAAGCGCCAACTGTGGTTATTTGGTCACAAGTTCAGGCAAACTGCGATACAATGTGGGCCAGCTACAGGAACCCACTTAGGCCTGATGAACAGAGAACCTTAATCCAGGTTGCGAAGAGATGCAGCATCCCACTTTGAGGATGTGTCACGCAGCAGGAGAGGTCCAGGTGAGTTACGAAGTGTCATCCCCTTATTTGGAGATGGGAGGCACAGCGGCAGTTCCGATGGCGAAGTGATGTCTTTGTGTGTAGACGCATTGCTCACTGGCAGCTCTGATGGGTTGCAATGGGCGATGTGTTGTCCTTGCGTCTGGGAAGTTTGTGCAGCAGAGGCGATGCATCAGTGCTGAGGGCAATGCATCCGGCAGCAGAGGCAAATGGCTGGTTCTATGGGAGATGCGCCTTGGAGGGGATGCGTCAGTTCTGCCTAATCCACAGATGGGCTGCCAGAGCACCTTCAGGTCCACTTCCAAGGGTCCAGAACTAGAGTGACACCACTTGGTGGAGAAGAACTCACAGATGGCAGAGTCAAGGTGCTGGGTTCAAGGTTGTTGAAAGCCTGTTCTGTCCCCGAGGCTTCTGATCCGGAGGCCTGGCAGCTAGCCCTGGGAGTCATTCTGGCATCCTGAGTTTAGAGATGTAGGTCCAGTCCTTCTCATACAGGCAAGCAGGGCAGCAGTCCTTCAGGGCAGCAGTCCAGCTGAGTGGCAGTCCTTTCAGCAGCACAGGAGTCCTTCCTGGCAGAGTCCAGACATCCTGATGTGCGCTGAAGAGTTGGGTCTAAGGAGTCATTATTTATACATATCTCCCACTTTGAAGTAGAGGAAGCTTCTAGAGGTTTCCACCCCCCCCCCCCCCCGAGGTGTTAAGCATCCCCTTCTCCCTGTCCTCTCCCCAGCTTGTCTGGCATCACCAAAGACCTGTGTCAATCCCTTTGTGAGAGTGCTCAGGAAGAGCCTTTGTGATATGCAAGTGTGGTAGGTGACAGCTCCTCCTGCTCGTTAACTCAGAGTGGCCCATCCTGCCAACACCTATCTTCCCTTTTTCTCACTGTCTGGGAGCAATACACAAAGACCAGCTGCCAGCTATACCAGGTCATATGACCCAGAATTAGGCTGCAGGCACCAAATGGTTAGTATAAGAAAATGCCAACTTACTAAAAATTGCATTTTCAGGATTGTGACATATTCCAACTTTGCCATTAAAGAGGGCTTTTAATTAGAAATCTTTTAGACTCCAAACTCGACCCGTTTACCTGCTCCAAATTGGATGTTACAGGTTATTGAATTTAGTAAGATAGCTCCAATCATCCTGTGGGAAAGGTAGGCCTTACAGTAGTGACAAACAAATGTAGTCATTTTTCACTACCAGGACATGTAAAACTTAAAAGTACATGTTCTACTTTTTTAATACACTACACCCTGCCCTCTGGGCTGTGCAAGGCCTACCGTAGGGGTGACATATATTAATAGGGAATGTTTGGGCCTGGATAAAGGTTTTTTTTCCAGGTTGAAATGTCAGTTTAAAATTTGTACACACAAGCTACAATGGTAGGCATGAGACATGTTTAGTGGGCTACTTACGTGGGCAGCACAAACAGTGCTGCAGGCCTACTAGTAGTATTTAATGTACAAGACCTAGCCACATGGAGTACCACTATACTAGGGACTTACAAGTAAATTGAATATGCCAACTGAGTGGAAGCCAATTCTGCCATGTTTAAAGGAGAAAGCACAAGCCCTGGTAAGCAGTGGTAAAGTGTGCAGAGTCCTAAGACCAGCAAAAACTAAGTCCGCAAAACAGGAGTGTTACGGGGATTCTTGCCATACACAGAACTATGCGCAGGAAAACAGGACCTGTGTGTATAGGGGTTGTACCGTCCTACCACTTTAGTAACCAAAATCCCCAAACCGTCTAGCTATAGTGTCTCATTCGTTCTCCTACATAATCATGAAGCTACAAATGATAAGACAACCCAGAACACAACACTCCCGACTCTCAGGAATCGCAGTAGCAAGGCATACCCTTTCGCTCACTCACTCGTACTTGTCCACAACAATAAGGATTGTCAGAGTCACTGTATAGTTCAAAATGTTTATGTTAACTATTGTGCTCTATAAGGCAGTATTCGAGCCACTACCTGCAGAAAAATGCATAAACCTAGAACAGTTAGCACTGTTACAATACCATAGAATATGAAGGGGGATGTCATGATATACAGACAGTGGAAAAAGGACTATAAGGCCTACCCACCCTCCGTCTGGTAAGTGGAGGTATATCATATAAAGAAAGATCTCTGGACTTTGTCAGCAGACCCCATACCTCAGAGCCTAGATGGTAGGTGTACATCATAGGAACAGCATAGCTCTTCTCCAAGGAAAGGTCTCTCTTCAAGTGTGTGTGAACAACATTCATCCCCGTAATATCAAAGCACAAGCCTTCCAGCAGTGCAGCTGTGTGTAACATGTTTTGTCTAGGTGCTAGGGACTGGCCAGAACAGAACAACAAGGGGCATGTTTATCAACCTTGCACATCTTGTTCCGACTAAACTCCAGGAACAGCAGAGAACGCAGAAAGCAGACAGTTCTCATGTGAAAGGTACAAACAGAGTCTTGCAAAATAAAGTCATAGTAACGTGCGCATAAGCAGCATTATGGCGCAGCAGAGCTCATGCTAACTAAGCAATGTCGAGAATGACCCTAACGGCCAGATAACAAGAGGGTTGAAGGCCAAATGTATCGGGAGAACACCACCAAGGATGCCAGGTTTAACACTATGTAAGCCATGATGATTCAAATTTGAATGATCTCTTGCTCGACATTACATACTCTGAAACAATAATAATTGTGGTACTAGGTTTCAGTAATAGGCTTTCACTCACTCCTGCAACGACATGTGGTCGTGGCTGGGTTCCTATACACCATTGTGCTGGTCTTTAGTCACATAGGAGATGGACCATGCAACTATCTTTTATGGTTTGAAACTCAGTGTTTCAGGTTCCATGAAGGCAAGGCCGAGCATAGCAGTCCAAATACAATTCTTTGTAATTGGAGTGAGAGGCTGAGGTTGCTTCTTGGCTCTCTTACATGATTTTTGATACAAGATTGTGAAGGCTACCTTGGTACAATGACATCTGTATTGGTTTTTGCCACTTTTGTTCTCGGTTGACCATTTTTAACACAAAGGTGAAAGTTATGAGTGGTCCTGGTCTTAAAAGAATATACTCTTCGTGTACACAGATGATAATGTTTCAAATATGATTAGCTTGTTCATAACATTATCATTTGCAATTTTGTTGTTTCTCATTTCTATGTGTGATGGGACCACAAGTTTAGCGGATTTCCAAAATAATAGTTTACACACACACTTGCTCTGTTGCTTAAACAACTATTTCTCTCTTGAACATCATGCAGATGATCATGCAGAAATTTCAGATCTATGAGTAATATTCAATATTTCTCATATTACCATGAATAAATAATTAGTCAAACAAATAAGTCATACTGGGGAAAACACCCGGACTGGGAAAATAACATTTGCTCTGAGCTACTGTGGAAACTTGCCTCTCATTGGGCGACAAATCAACTGGTAATTCAAGTTGTGTAGCTGCAGGCATGTGAGGTAGTGGATATTAGGGGGTTTATGCATGGGCTGTGGACGCTAGAAATCACTGTTCATGTTTTTTTCAACATTGGCAGTGCTGGAATAGACTTCTGGCAGTGGTCCCGATGTTATCAGAATGTAGGGCATCTAGTGCTGGTGATAGGAGATAAGTAAAGGGAGGTTGTGTGGTTCTCTGACTCTGTTGTCATTCTTCCATTCTCCTCTGTGGGAAGTGCTTTCTTTTGTCCATCTTTTCATTTTAACTCCATAGGTGCACATAGTGAGTGTAGGACACCAAGAGAATATTGTGGCACATCATATATACTACTTATGCTGATTGCTTTGTGTCCTGTAACATGGCTGGGCATGAATATCCATGCAAGATATTTGTTGCATTTTTTAACTGTGGTCAAGAACCTTAATAAGCATGATTACAGTGTGGTGTTATTCGTTGAGGGTCTTGGGGTGTGTCTTTATTATATCCCCTACTGATACAGATGAAAACAATAGTACCCATGCTTGATGCACCCTGGAGAACGGTGGGGGTTTGGCGGGGTAGGATGCTGGTTGGGCGGAGGAATCTTGGGATCAAGGACCATCCTCAATACTATGTAAATTAAGATGAATAAAGGAGCAGATGGCAAGACGCATGCATCCCCAGGAGGCCAGCAGGTATTCTGGGGGAGGAACTGCTTCCAGGTCATGAACGCTGAAAGGAGCGTCCATCAAAAACTTCTTTATGAAAATTGTTTTCAGGTTCTGCATTGATTTATAGTAAATGAGGCAAAACCTGGTTTCTACTCACCTATGCAATATCTCAAAGGTTTGGTAGAGTAGGTTTAAGTGTAAGTTTATATTGAGTTTTAACATAGCTGACAATCTAACTTCAATGAGTAAGAGTTATGGAGACAAACAGGACCACCATATGAACTGTTAATTTTAAGGTACAGTATTTATACAAGTAACTGAACACTTATGGGGTCAATTCATAAAAGCATTTAGTAGAAATGGAAGTAGCTGTACAGGAATATTTTATGTATCATTATATAACCTTTGTGAATCGGTCCCGAAATGTCTGACTACCCATTAGTAAAAGTTCAAACCGGGCTAAGTCCTTTCTAGGAGTACTATTGTGTACGACTATTACCTGAATACTTCCATTTTAGATGTTTTGGGCCACTTCACAAGGGAATGTAAGAGCATATCAAAGAGTACTACAGGAGTACTACTTGACCCGATACAAGATCAGTGGGAGCAGTGCCTATGCTGAGAGGCTTCTGCAGGGGCGGCTCCTCTATTAGGGCGGAAAAGCGTCGCCCCACTGCTTTCTTGCAGTGCGAGAAGCAGAAACATAAAATAATAAAACTACCATTTTATGTTTCTGCTCCTCCCACTGCGAGAAAGCAGAAGGGTTTGGTTGTGGGCAGGAGGGTGGTCAGGTCTGCTCTAGGGCAGGGGAGGTGTGGCTTGCCCAAATCTGAGAGTGCTGACTGTTTGGCCGGTGCTCTGGGGCTCACCAAACCAGTCATGCACACTCTGCCTTTTCTCCATGTAGGCTGCATGCAGCCTACATGGAGAAAATGGCCTCCAAATAGGCTCCTGGCTGAACGGCGGCCCGACCAATAACAAATCTGCCATTGCAGCGTTGTGAATGGCTTATGGGAGGGGCGGGAGGCTGCCTGCTTCCTGTTCGTTAAATCCGCAGACAGGTAAGTTTTTTAATCTATGAACCTCCCCATGTGCGACCCTCCCAAGTAACCCTTCCCCCATCCCCCCACCCGCGAATAATGCAGGCCACGAGTGGGCTTTTGAAGGTAGGTAATTGGGTACTACATGTCTCCTGGGTCTCTTTATTGTAAGCATTGAGTACCCAACCATATCTTAGCATGATCAATTTCCCCACTAATGGTGACCCTATGCAACAATGGATTTATTTGGTGCTGAGAAACAGGTCTAAATTCAAAGTAGATGTTAAATGACTCAAATATAGAGAGATAGTAGAAAAATAAGCCCATTTGGGCTTTCTGGTACTTCGATAGTAGGAAACACTGAACTGAGCGGGTAACGAAACCTCAGGTTTCAACCCTTCAGAATTTAGGCAGCATATTTTCCATTATCAAAAGCAAACAATAAAGAGCCTATGGACACACTGAGATCATCCTAAGTTTCACAATCATACATTAATGCAAGACCCTACACCAGAATTTTGCAAAAAACATTAGATGAACCCCAAATATAACTTGCCTATATGAGTCTGAATGGGAGAGATGTTCAGGTGTGGGGCTAAACGGCTAAATCACATCTATGATGTAAGTATGAGATGAAAGGAATAATACGTGGATCCAGAATAATAATAGTAAGAAATGCAGAAAGCCAAAGAGAAACAGTCTCTAGCAGATTCAATTGAGAGCTGATATACATCAAGCATTGGCAAACTATTGGCTGTAAATTCTAGAGGCTTTGCCAATGCTTTTTCTTCTCTTAGAAAGCTGCTGCAAATGCACACACATCCATGGTGGCCAACTGTGCATGCATGTGCAGGCATAGGCAGCAATCTTGGAATTCAAGATAACCATTTTAAGTTGGGCACCTGCTGATAGCATGGTAGCTGGCAACAAAAAAAGGGGGGGGGGATTGGCCAGGCAAAGGGATGCTAGGTAGGAGGTGGGAAAGGGAGGGGATAAGACAGGAGAGGTAGGAGGGAGAAAGAAATAAAGAAAGAAAGAGACTACAAAACAAGCAAAGTCTGATATCAATAGTGGGAGAACACATCATCCAATTAAAATTGCATGAGACTGAAATGCTCCTGAGCAAGACAAACAGCAAAACAGTAAGGAAAGACATTGAATCGGCAGCAGAGAAGTGAGACGGAGAGCAAAGCCCACTCCAAGCCTATGCTATGTATTAAAAACGATAGACTTGCCAGCAGAAAACAAAAGCCGCCAGTAGCTAAGATTTAATAAAAACAGTAATGATAATCTGATGCTTTGAGAATGGAAGTGTGAAAGCTCAAGAGTCTGTGTCAGTGCACACTGCAACCTGTGCTCAAAATACATCCCAGCCTGATCACTTAGTTAAGTATTAAGTAAAGTAAATCACATTGGTCCACGCCAGAAGAACATACAGTTGTAAATACTGAAAAGAACAACACTACCAGTCTACCTAAACATAAACCTTCAATGGAGAATGTAGGCATGTAAAGAACTGAAGTCCAGTGTAGAAGCTAGTGCAAGAAGTACTAGAAGAGTTGATAGATACACAGAACCTGAGACCACAAATAATAATAGATGGCGAACAGAGTGTGACTAGATCACTTTCAGAAAACTGGAATGCACGCAAACGGATGCAGTGCAGGAGGTGTAGGGAAAAAACTACTGATGAATGAATAAATGAATGAATACATTTATAAAGCACACAGTTTATCAACAAGAGTGTCCCGGTGCTAGACAGGCCTCCCCATCAACCCAACTGATGCCCCTCGCAGCAGGGAATAATGTTTACAATTGCTTCTTGAGGATGGCAGATCAATGACAGAATAACCAAGTTTTAAGCAGTTTCCTAAAAGTGGCTAGCTTAGTCACTTTTCTCAGAGACATAGGAAGCAAGTTCTATGCCTGTGCTCCCAGGAACCTGAAAGAACTGCCTCCAGACCGGGCACGGTATATTCTGGGAACAGCAGCTAGGCTCAGAGAGGATGATCTCAAGGTTCTTGGTGGCGCGTATTGGGTTACTCTCCTTGTGAGGTAGCCCGTGCCAGTCCCATGAAGGGCCTTGTAGAGTAGCAACAAAGCTTTAAACCTGATCCTCTTTTTTACTGGAAGCCAGTGTAGAGCCTTGAGGTGCGGGGATATGTGGGTCTAGGCTTAAGCATAAGAACCACTCTGGAGGCTGCGTTTTGGGCCACCTGCAAACGACTCAGCAGGCATTCAGAAATACCCAGATACATGACATTCAGATAGTCCAGTCTGGAAGTGACCAGTGCCTGGCCACGGTCTTCCTACAATCAAGTGGTAAAAGTGGAAGAAAGCTCCTCAGCATACGCAATAGCCCAAAGCAAGTGCCTACTACCGACTGGACTTGGGCTCTCATCGAAAGAGTATCGTCTATCATGATGTCCAGATTTTTTTTTACCGTCTGTTGTGCAGAGAGAGGAGGTGACAGATCTTCAGGCCACCAGCGTCTCCAATCGTCCAGGGTTGGGGAGCCAAACAAAGATAATTTCTGACTTCTCCGGATTACATTTCAGTTGATTAGTTCTCAAACACCTTCATGAGGCAGATTCTAATCTTCTCACCCTTGAAGTCCGCTCCCCTATCAAAGGTAAAGAGGAGCCGAGTGTCGTTGGCGTATGAAGTAACTTTAGCACCATATGCTTTTGCCAGTGTCACCAACGGAGACATATATAGGTTAAACAGCGTAGAGCTCAATATAGAGCCCTGTGGAACTCCAACTTTTAGACTGGTGATTGCGTCCACACGTCATTAATCTGCATGCATCCTTAGTACTCGTAAAAAGATAAATTAAAAGTGGAATTACATTGCTTTAAATTGTGAAGCGTTTCAAACAGATTCTTTAACCCATTCGCCGCGGCAGGAATTTCGCCGCGGCGCTGGGGGGATTTGGGGGCAGTTGCGGGTCCGCTGTGCTCATGAGGGAACCACTCCGTCACGAGTCACGGGTGAGCTGTGCTCATGACGGAGTGGTTCCGTCACGTCTCCGCTCACTGCGCTAATCGCCCGCACAGGCGGGGAATTAGCGCCGCGTGGGCGGAGCGGCAGCCAACGGCCGCAGCATGACGGAACCACTCCGTCATGAGCACAGCGCACCCGTGGCTCATGACGGAGTGGTTCCGTCATGAGCACGGAAAGGGTTAACAATTAAATCATTAGTATCGGACATGAAGAGGATAAACTTGCAGAGAAAGAAAAACACAAGTAAATGTTTAGCTTTTCGGAGCCCTCGTCAACCTCTTAGCTGTTGTCACTTATTTAAGCTGTTTGGAACCTACATTATTACCGCGTGCATCGGCTGCGGTGTGGCAGAATTATTTGTACTCTGATAGCAACAGGGGCACATAATGCAAGGGTGATTTAACTGCAGGTGCAAATGCCCACCACCACCCCATTCACTGCAGTTAGGCAGAATGTGGCACCATACTATTGGACCCATTACAGACAGGGTGTGGGTGTACCACCAACAGCGAATGCATTACTGGTGGCAATCCCCAATGCAGAAAGGACGTGGGAGCACCACTAACAGAGAATGCATTGCTTCTGGCAATCCCTATTACAGAACAAACGACTACCAGAAAATAGTGGGGATTCCATGAGAACGAAGATCCGCTCTCAGCTGGCAATTAAAAAAAAAAAAACAATACTAGATGCCACGCTGTGAAGCAAGGAATGGGTGTGATCACTAAATGCCCATGTTATTGCAGTGGTTTACTGCAGGGTTCTAGTTCCTGCATGGGGTCTTTAAATAGGGCTTGGTTGGTGGTATTCTGGTTTAAGAATAGCTTTTAGTTTTTACCCCAAAAGTCTTTATCTTGGGGAATAAACTGCAGAAGAATATGTATTCTGTAGTTGTATTTTTACACCTGGCGCAATATGTACCACTAGAAATAATAAGATGTTTTACATATCAGAGACACTTTAAGTTGGGTAAAAAGTTTAGGCACAAATGTGATTTTACGCGATCTAATGATCATTTTATTTCAGTAAATTCTGTATAATTCACTGCCTATCATGGCTCCAACACACAGCAGCCAACAGGAGCTCCCACGTCTGACAACTTGAAAGGTAGTCTCTCCCTAGAAAGTATTCCTGAATTTGAGAGGTCAAGGAAGGCGACTGCTTATTTTGACCTCTCGCAGCCTTCGTACACTTTAAAGACATAGATCTCAGTTATATTTCCATTTCTGTGTTTACTTGCTACTTCATGTACAAATGAAGATTTCAGTCATTTTGTATTGTTTTATATATCTGTCTGTCTAATGCTGCTGCTATTTACAACCAGAGTGTACAACTATCACCTCATAGTAACCACCCAGCTGCTCAAGATGTCCACTCCCTGAAAATTGGAAACATGTATAACGAACGTTGTTAAACTTCAGTCAATTAAACACAAATCCATATATGTATTCAAGGGTCAGTACACACTTCGAATACTTTTTAGGGTGATTCACGGAAACGTATTTTGGGTAGAGTGTTCCAGATCCATTTAGTTGACTGCCAAATGAAGATTGCGTAGGAGTGATCTCAATCCAGCTTTACATACCCAAGGTAACTCCCCCAAATTCATGAAATACCTAAACCTCACATTAACAGAAAGGGCTTCCGCACACCGACAGCTGAGTGGGATAACACCCCCCTACATTGTCCAAGAACAGGGCCCATGGACTCAACAGGGTCTACCTGAGAATCAATCCCACCTCTGCTAAAGCTCTAAGAGGACTGTTAGGAACGATCTACTCTTCCTCGGATCTCGATCTGGTGAGACTTTCCGACTCTCGACCACCTAGCGCTCTGAAGCAGATTACAAAGCGGCATGGTCACTGAAAGAAGTATCGGGGCAGGCTACAGTGCTGAGCACACGCTGTTGTCTGCCAACCACCAGGTAGCGGTGGGCAAGAAAGGAAATTGATAGGGAGAGCAGAGTCAGGGGTCTGGGTTTGCTCAGAGTCATCAAAAGATTTGCCGTGTAATACTGTTACAGCAAATGTAAAAAAGTATGATAAAGGCTCCTCCAGATTAATGAGGTTATGTCTTGAACAGTTGTATTTCACTTTAGTACACTAGATTATATCACTTCATTGTGATTATATGACAAGTAACAGTTTTAAATATGATTTGTTCCCCACTTCCAGTTCCCTAACAACACTGTTGTAAGTGAACCAAGAGATGTCAGTTTCTCATGTTGGGCAATGTTTTTGTATGTGGAGTAACATTATCTATTAAAGCATATATAAATAGGGCTTTTATATAGCGCACATCCTGACCTGAACCTTTTCAAGGTTCTCTCAGACTTTAAGCCCAATTTAAATGAAGATCAGTAAAGTATGGGGATGTGTAGGATCACAAAGTGTGGTTTAGCGGGGAAGCCGGGACTTGATCATAGTTTTCCTGATTACACACTGTGCAATTCAGCCACTGGACTAATATATCCTCCACTCTCCCTTTGACCACCAAAGGACAATTCTTTGTGTTCAGTGATTTCAAAACCTACTTTACTACAGTATGGTCAGCAATAGAAGTGGCACATGTTAGATCAAACATGACTGATTAATAAAATGTCAAAAATCTTTCTTGAAAAAAGTCCAAAGTTAAGTGCAAGGGAAGGCAGAAAACTATTTGAATGTTAATATCACTGCCTTCTCTGACTTAAACAGAAGAGGAGAGGGTCGGCAACGGAAAGAAATCAATTACATTAATGTTAAAAAAGAGGGCTCTTCTGACAAAGGCTGGTTCAACTGGATCACCCACGTACCTAGACTCTTATGAACCTCCATGAAAATAAGATATGCCGGCGATACACAACCTGGTACCTTTATGAACGCACCACCCAGACAATTGTACTTAACTGGTTACAACCAATGTCACCTTCACGGGTCTGCCGCAAGGGGGGAGGCCTCCCAACACCGGTCTACATGTGTGCCAACATCTCCACAGAATGTCAGAAGTAATTGATAAGAGATGTAACTCTCCTTGCCTGTCTCCTACCTCTTCTTTCCCCCTTTTTTTCTGCCTTTTTCTGCCTGCCTCTCTCTTTTTCTCTAATTATCGTCATGTGGCGTTAGCCAAACAAACATGACATAATGTCTCAGGACTCTGATGTATAAACTGCACTTGGTACAATCTATGCTAACCCTGTAACAGAATTGCTAATGTGTTATTGTATACAAAAAATAAACAAAACGTTGAAATTTAAAAAAAAAAAAAAAAAAAAAAAAAAGAGGGCTCTAACGTCCAGCAGGTCTTCAGCTCTGTTGCAGACACTCAGAGCAGAAGAGCGCCTTTTTAGTTAGTGTGCACTCAACTGCTCCGAGTCTCGTAGTTTTTGTCTTTTAAAACTGCAATAGTGGGGGTATGAATGCCTAATATTCTTGGCTCAGCTCTATTTTGGTTGCTAGTCCTCACATGAGGATGGCAAAGCCATTAAAGCAATTTATCTCCCGTCCGAAATGGGCTTTGCTCGGCTTGCCCACATCTATCACTAGGTGGACATTTCAATTTGCAGAGATATAAATAATATTTAGGCAGCTATTAGATGTCATCAGAGATGCATTTTCAAGTGGTATTTACATTCAATTAGATCTTCTGTGCCAGATCTTTCGGTGATGTTCCAACTTTCATATTATTGTCCATTATGCTTTTTCCTTGGTGTTTTGCCTCCTGCTGCTGAAATAGCTGCAGGCGGCTTATATCGGGTTTTATTAGAGTTTCAGTCCCATGCCTTCTTCTACAAATGTGTTTCAGAGGCATTTTCCTACCTCCTCAATCTATGCTGATGGGGGCCCTACTGACTTGAGATAGCGAGTACTTACCTTGTGAGTAACAGCCCATCACCAGTGACACAAAACCTTAGGGGGCCTTCCTGCCAGGGGCCCCCACCACACTCCTATCTCATCTTTGCATGGTTCCTCCCGTCTTCATGAGGCCTCGCAGAGTCAAGCCATCACACACGTTGCACTGTCCCACAGAGCCTGAATTTTGGCTTTAGAGCTACACTTCCGGTCTGAGACCTCATGTGCCAGAGCTGTCCATTAGGCTACACAGATTTAAAAGTCTGAGGCTTTATACAGCAGTTCTGTCCCCTTCGGTTAACCTGCTACTCTTGCATTACTGCTTAAACATGGCATAGATCAAAGACTGAGTTGCCTAATCATTACAAGAAAATTGGCTAGATACCTCTAATCCTTAACCTCCCCACCCACAGTATATAAAGCATGATCAGTTGGGGATCTTCAATATAACGAGGCATTGCTTTGGTTCTTTTGATTTACTGCAATAGTCTTTTTGTGCGGCAAACCTGGACGTATGGTGCGATACCACTAGGGTCATTCTCATGAATTCCTCAGTAAATCGGGCAGCAGTAATTTTGCACCCGGAATTACGATGATGGCCTGCTGCACAAGAGCACAAAACTAATGCCAGCAACAATGATTCTATGCACATTACAGCTGGCCATCGAAAGGTATCCAGGTTCTTTCAAAACCAAAGCGGACGCGCGCTAGTAAGGCAGACACCTGCTACGTTTTCTGTTCATCGCTGCTCTAATGCCTTAAAAGTATTCTGGTACTTGTTTTAAATATGCTCTGATATTCCCGATTGATTTTAAATTGATTTTTTCGCGCATTGCTGCACATTTGCACATTTCCAATACTTTTGCTTGTTTAGACACTTTCCTTACCTTAGCTGCCTCTCCCCTGTCCACCGCGGGTTGCGTCCTGTTTGCGTAGAGGGAGACAAGGCAACTTCCAGTCTGAGGGAGGTTGGTGGTCTAGTGGCCACAACCTCCTCCATAAAACGGACCATTTCCAATACTTTTGCTTGTTCAGATGCTTTCCTTACCTCATCTGCCTCTCCCCGGTCCACCGCGTCCCGTTTGCGTGGAGGGAGACAAGGCAACTTCCGGTCAGAGGGAGGTTGGCGGGCTAGTGGCCACAACCCCCTCCATAAAACCGGATGCTCTGCACAACATGCAGCAGATGCGCGCAGCGGGCGAGCCTGCGGCACGCCAAAGGCAAGCTCATCCGCGCCCTGACATTGCCAGGAGCCAGGAACCCTGCCCGTTCCAATCCCAACCACGCTCAGACCCCAGGTATCTAATTCTAGCAAGGAATTACTGACTTTAAGGAAAGTTTTACTGTCCACCTGCTGGCATCTCACCCAGGCCGCTGCTCAGTCCCTGCCAATGCCTGAAGGTCCTTTCTCTTGCTTACTCTGTCAGTTCCAATGTAACATTAGCAATAGTATTCCTATAACCAGAACCCCTGGATGTTGCACCCATATTCATCCCCCACCTCACCCCCTCTCAGAACCTAGAAGCATGTCTAACAGCCTCAACCTAGGCTGGAAAGGTATCTTAAGCAATGTCGGGTCCCTCCCTAAACACGCTACGGAGGTGTGGAATCTTCTTACTACCGATAACCCAGACTTAAAGTTCTTGACCAAGACATGGCTTAAGCCCAATTCGACTCCCGCCATCACCCTTGCTCTGCCCGCTGGCTATAGGTTCTTAAGAATGGATAGACAAACTAATGTGGGGGTGGGATTGCTATTATTTACAAAGACGGTATTTCAATCTCCACACTTGAGCACGTTGCAGCGCAAACATTGAAATTCTAGTCTTTCGCATTGATTTTCTCCTGCAACTTAGCTGGAAAGGTGCCTTAGTGTATTGACCCCCAGGTCCTCTGGCAGACTTCTCTTTCCAGCTCACGGAAATAATAGCTCCCCATGTTATCTCGACTAATAAATTCTTATTGCTTGGTGACTTCAACGTGCACAGCGAATGCACCACTAACCCTGACACTTCGCAGCTCTTAGCAGACCATGCTCTCTTAGGCTTAACTAAGTTTAATGATGGCCCGACACACACTGCAGGTAATACACTCGACATCTTCTTTACCAACGCATCTAGCATCTCATGTGAACCCCCCCAGCGACTGACATGGGCAGACCATGCCTCTATTGAATTCACTCTTCTAGGTCCCAGGGTGGCTGCTGCTCAGCCCCCCCCCCCAACCTCCCACAGGGTCTGCAGACAATGGCATGAGATCTCCCCAGACATTTTCCAGGTGTCTTTTCCGGCACCCTGGACAGCTGAGCCCTCTTCAATTTGGCTGTCAAAAGTGCCAATGACCTGCTTGTACCCCTTAAACCATTACCTAATGCAGCCAGGCGCCCTCAAACAGCCTGGTTTTCCCCTGAGCTCCGTGCCGAAAAACAGCAATGCAAAAATCTGGAGAAACGTTGGCGTAGGTCCCAGGAGGTGAGAGACAAAGACAGTTTTAAGAGAGCCCTCTCCAATTATCATAAAAATATAAAGAGAACACGGAAAGCTTTTATTGCCTCACAGCTAGATAAGGCAGAGAAAGCCCCCAAAACTTTATTTTAGATACTAAAATCCTTTACTAGCCCTAAGGCATGTGACAATGCTGAGACCCCTTCCCAGCTCTATGTGATGATACTGCCCAGTATTTTGCGCAGAAAATTGATCTCATCTACGACAAGATCTTCCTTTCTGGTAGCCAGAAACCAGTTGCTCGGCCTCTTGATCCGCTAGTATCCGTAATTACACAACTGCTGGAGAGCTTTTCCCCTATATCCATCAATGAGGTGGAAGCCTTGCTTCACACAGTAAAATCAGCCTCCCCCTTGACGTTATTCCAGCCAAAGTAGTCACCTCCCTCTCCAAACAACTGTCCTCGCACATAGGCACAATTCTCAACCTCTCTATGAGAGAGGGCTACCTTCCCCGGGAATGGAAGGCGGCACAGGTCATCCCGATTTGGAAGAACTCCAAGATCCCTATGGAAGAGCTTTCCAATCTCCGCCCCATCTCCTTACTACCTTACCAGAGCAAAGTATTGGAAACATATATTAATAAACAGCTGTCTAACCATGTCGAAAATACAGGTAGTTTGGAATCCTCTCAATCTGTTTTCAAGACCAAATACAGCACAGAGTCTGCCCTGTTGGAGGTCATGGACAACATCAGGATGACCTTGGACAGTGGCCATTCAATGATTCTCGTACTGTTGGACCTCTCTGCCGTGTTTGACACGGTATCTCACCAGATTCTGCTCAGGAGGTTGGAGGAGATTGGACTAACAGGACCTGCTCTTCAGTGGATGACTAGCTTCCTTTCCTCCCGTTCCCAGACCGTCAATCTGGGCCCTTTTCTGTCGAAGTCAATGGAACTGACCAAGGGAGTTCCCCAAGGCTCATGTTTGAGCCCTACTCTATTTAACATCTATATTGCTCCATTGGCCAACCTCAGATCCTGTGGCTTTACACCCATTTCATATGCTGAGGACACCCAGCTCCTCTTCTCATTTAACAGATCTGATATGTCGGTTCAGTCCACATTCTCCGCGGGTATGACAGCCATCGTAAATTGGATGCAAAGCAATTTTCTCAACTCAATGCAGGGAAGACGGAGATTATGCTCTTCTGAGATACACCATTGCTGTGGAATCCAGACTGGTGGCCGGTAGCCCTTGGTCCCCCCTGGCCCTAAAGCCCTTGTTAAAAACCTGGGCATCCGCCTTGACCGCGCCCTGTCCTTGAAGGAGCACGCTGCTCACATTGCCGGATCATGTTTTTATGTGCTGGGCATGTTACTACGAGTTTTCCCTCTCCTCCTGGATTCCACTCGTAAAACCCTCATTCAGACTATGGTTATGAGCCGGCTAGACTACTGCAACGCCCTCCTGGTCTCAGCTATTGAGTCAGCGCTCAGCCGATTGCAGGTGGTACAGAATACTGCAGCTCGCCTTGCCATGAATGCCCCATCGAGAACTGCCTCCCTCCCCATCCTTCAACAACTCCACTGGCTTCCAATCCGCAATCTCGTTAAATTCAAAGTGTGTTGCATCATCCACAAGGCTTTCCATAACAAAGGTCCTCTCCACATCTCTTCGAAATTTAAGCCTTAAGTCCCTTCTAGGACCCTCAGATCAGGAAACAAAGCGCTCCTCTTAGCCCCCCGGGTCATGAAAACAAGGCTAGGTGGGAAATCTTTTTCCTACCTCGCCCCCTTCTATTGGAACCAGCACCCCATTTACCAGAGACAATGCCCCGACTATCTGCGCTTCAGGAAACTTCTCAAGACCGCTCTATTTTAATTAATGCCGTCAGCCTGTCTAGCAGCACACTCCTAAAGCGCAGAGAACCCCCTTCGGAGGTGATTCATGCGCTTTATAAAACCTACAAATAAATAAATAAAACACGTGTTCACAGAGAAGGCTGAATTCCTCCCCTTAACACTCTAAATCAGAATTATTCAGAATGACTGTTTGCCTCCCTAACATTAGCCCTCAGAGTCCAGCCAAACAATCATCAGCGAGGATAAATTGACTATTCCATAGATTCACAGAATACCTGTTATCTCTGAATTAAATGAACAAAAGTCCTGTGCACACGTTACAATTCTTAGATGACAGTTCATCTTATCCAGTATGCTCCAAAAGAAAAGTAAATTTAGTTCGAGTGAATCTGTTCTTTGTCTTTAATTCTTTGGTACAACAAAAAGCAACCAGCCAACACGGGTTTCGTAACAATGGGATAGTGTCCCGCGACTTCTTCAGGGCTGGAAATGATACAATAGATAGTGTAAGGCAGAGTGTTACAATATGTTACACACATGGGGAGAGATTGAGCTCCTCATCTATTTGTCAAAACATGTCCCCTTAAGCGTGGAATCCCTAAATGAGATATATAGCTGTAAGTGACAAAATGGTCACTTTACTGACCGAAAGTGCAAACAAACCAGTAACAACAATCTTTGACATTGAAAAGTGAAGTGCCTATCATTTGATAATGTGCGGACCATATAACCTGTTTCATTGGTGGGATATGGTTTCAAGGAATAAAAAGAGGGAGGTACAGCGCTGAACAATATATTAAAGAATTATTTGTTGTACATTGTGTAGTTGTGAATGGAAAAGCAACCTGCATCAACTAGGCACTCCCCTAAAAGGATAATTCGAAAAGGTCAGTGAACAGGGGGAAAAAACCAAAGCTGTATACAAAGTTACCCTCTAGACCTGTATTTCTTTAATTCCTGGCTTATCAAAGCTCTATTTTGGGGCACAACAGAACATGGTTTTCCACACAGACCAAGCAATCCTTCTTACAGTTTTTATTTCATTTATTACTTTTGTATAAATGTTTACTTTTTTATCAAGACTTTCACATTATAAAAAATATACAAATTATTACACATGGTATCACACGGATTTGTCTTCATGATTCAACTAATATTATACATGTGACAATAGCTAAAAATCACAACTGTCAGCAATGATTGAATCCAGTACACCCCCACTCATACACTCACCTCTTGCTATTCCACAACCATACCCTTGCACACTGCACTCACTCACTCTACACCCCAGAACAACACTACAAGCACAGATGAAAAAAATCCGGGTGAGAACATCAACCCTCGGTTGCGGTGCTGGTAACTGGGGTGTCGCACGTTTCAATGGCATCAATTAATTTCTACACCATCTTCTTCAGGACCTGTTATTTTACACTTTGTAACGTATGGAATGGGGGGGGGGGGAGGGGAAAGGGGTCTGTAGTGACAAGAGAAGCCTTTTTTTAATTGAAGCTTCACTTATTATGAACAAGTCCCAGGAGATATCTTACATTTCTCCTCATACATATATTCAACGTTACAACAAGAAAATGTGCCAAATATAAGCGCTTTTAAAAGGATATCAGACTGGAATCAGAATTATCAGAATTTACAAATATAGACATGTGAACGTGCTGAGACATCACGTTACCTTAAAACAGTAAAAGAGAAAGAAGAAGTTGAGGTGAACATTTAAACAATAAGAAAAAAACAGTGCATCAGGTGACTAGAAATATTGGCCTGGGATGACCATACTGAGGATTATTATACGGTTTCCTCTGTGTTGCGGATGTGACTACCCCTACTGACCAAAGAGTCTTTGTATATAAACACTGTTTTTTCTTGTTGCTTAAATGTTCAACTCAACTTCTTCTTTCTCTTTTACTGTTTAAAGGTAACGTGATGTCTCAGCACGTTCACATGTCTATATTTGTAAATTCTGATCATTCTGATTCCAGTCTGATATCCTTTTAAAAGCGCTTATATTTGGTACATTTGCTTGTTGTAACGTTGAATATATGTTTGAGGAGAAATGTAAGGTATCTCCTGGGGCTTGTTCATAATAAGTTAAGCTTCAATTAAAAAACGTCTTCTCTTGTCATTACAGACCCCTTTCCACTCCCCCCCTTTCCACCCATTAAAAAGTGTAAAATAACAGGTCCTGAAGAAGATGGTGTAGAAATTAATTGATGCCATCCAAACGTGCGTTGACCAGCAAGAGTGACACCCCAGTTACCAGCACCGCAACCGAGGGTTGATGTCCTCACCCGGATTTTTTTCATCTGTGCTTGTAGTGTTGTTCTGGGGTGTAGAGTGAGTGAGTGCAGTGTGCAAGTGTATGGTTGTGGAATAGCAAGAGGTGAGTGTATGAGTGGGGGTGTACTGGATTCAATCATTGCTGACAGTTGTGATTTTTAGCTATTGTCACATGTATAACATTAGTTGAATCATGAAGACAAATCAGTGTGATACCTTGTGTAATAATTTGTATATTTTTTATAATGTGAAAGTCTTGATAAAAAAGTAAATATTTATAAAAAAGTAATAAATGAAATAAAAACTGTAAGAAGGATTACTTGGTCTGTGTGGAAAATCATGTTCTGTTGTGCCCCAAAATAGAGCTTTGATAAGCCAGGAATTAAAGAAATATAGGTCCACAGGGTAACTTTGTATACAGTTTTGGGAAAGCTACCTGTACTTCGTGTAGGTTGATTCTAAAGATCTAAAGTAGCAATGTAATCAAAAGAACCCTAGTTAAGGGAATCTGCATGAGAGTGAAGCATAGAGGCAAAGTAATACCATAGT
The DNA here is from genome assembly GCF_964204655.1 of Triturus cristatus. Taxonomy (NCBI): domain Eukaryota; kingdom Metazoa; phylum Chordata; class Amphibia; order Caudata; family Salamandridae; genus Triturus; species Triturus cristatus. Next base: position 409,235,922 of record NC_140585.1, on the reverse strand, counting down.
GTGATTATAAGAAATATAACAAAAGCCCTCACCACTCCGCCGGTGATAATTCCGACCTGGCTGGCCAATATCGAAAGTTATTTGTAGATCCGTAATTTTCTAAATGGTGAGTATCAATAAAAATAACCTGAATGATAATGAGGTGAATCCGTAAAAGATAGAGTAGCAGCGTCCAAGTGAGTGCAATGTAGTTAAACAGTAAAACGAGTAAGTGGTTGTTTACCTATATTATGGTTATCATGCGATTCATCAAGATCTAATGTTATAAGGTAATAAAAAAGTCCTAGTTAGGGGAACCTACATGAGATTAAAGCAGGGAGCCAGAATACCATCATAGTATGTTTGTAAGGAGTATGACAAGAGCCCTTACTACTCATCCGGTGATAATTCCGACCCAGCAGGACAAAAAAGAAAATTATTCGTAGATCCGTAGGTTGCTAAATGGTAAGTATACAAAACTAAAAGGATAATGAGTAGACTTAGTAAAAGATTGAGTAGCGGCGTCTAAGCGAATGCAGTGTAGCGTGATAATAATGAAAAAGAGTAAGTAGTTGGCGCCCGGATCTTACCTAAATTATGGTGATCATGACTGGGGCTGTGCCGCTGAAGCAGGGGACAGTGAGTGAACCGCTTGGTGCAATTGACGATCTGTAAAACAGATCATTCCCTCGTTAAGGTGCGATTTTAACAGGGCACTAGAAGTTGCCTTACCTACAGCGAGTGTGCTGAGCGTGGCCGTGGCATCGGCTGGGGTTCTCCATTCCAGATGTGGACACAAGTGTAACCCGGAAGTGACTATTTATACCGTCACTCCACATCATAAGAATTAGGGGCATGTTAATAGACTTGAGCGACTGGCTCCCGGGTGTCTATCTGAGGGCAACATTTTGCTGGTATAGAGCAGCCTTACGGAGAAATTGCTTAATAAAGTAGAGGACACTATTAAAACGGAGACTGCCAATTCGGTAGTCTAGCGAAGAATATGCATAGTGAAGTGGAGGGCGCTGTATTTGAAATATGACTCAATTATGGAAGAGTCAATGTTATGATTATGTCAGAGGTTGAAAAGAGAGAGATGGATAGCGGGAACAACAAGAGAGATCTAATGCTGTCCTATCAATAGGAAATGTGAAGGTAATTAGCAAAGGGGGAATGAAAATAGGAGGAAAAGCAGTAGGTATTGAGATAATAGGGCAGTGGGGGCAGAATGCTATACTGAGTGCTGTGTGAAATGAGAGTGTGTGTGTCATCTGTTCATGTTAAAATTAGGAGGGTAAACAAATGGTTAGCTGTACTGTTGAGAAGCTATCTGGAAATCTGGTTTGTGTCGCATAGCGTGCATGAACGTTTAAGCAGGAGACGCAAGCTGAAGTAAGTTACAGTGAACATTGCAAACTCAAATCAGTTACAGTGCAAATAATGTCCACACTACAAGTAAAAGTAGTGTGGATGTATCCATAGTTTGGTAATTCAAGCTTGATTGCAGCGTTAGTAAATAATAAGGCTCTAGTGTTTCAGATGGGGGATCTAGAGACGTGTGTGTGGGATGATACCTGCAATAAAATTCAATGCGGTTATTCAGTGGAACAGTAATGATTTAAAACTTAAAATCCTTGCGAATATACATCAAAATCTGAGAAAGCATGGTAACTCAGTACCTCATATGGATGGTAGGTTAATCTTATTCAAAACAAGTAATTACCAGATCCGTTTGGCGAGGAGATTACATTTGTGGCATGTGTTGTAGGTAAAACAATCATAACAAGCTCAACATAGGCAATTCAGTGTGTGAAGGCGGTTTCATACGAATGGTGGGAGAGTCATATACAATAACAAATCATTGACAGATCAGTTAAGCCAAGAATTTACAGTTATGGCATGTGTTGTGGGTAAACCAAGCATACCTCTTTTAATATAATCAGTTTCAGTATGTGAAATCAGATTCTTACAGTATGTTAATCACCCAAAAAGTACCGCATTTCGTGATCGCTGTTTAGGCCATGTTCCACAGTTCGAAGGCGCATGATCCATGTAGCCTCCATATGTCTGAATTTGAGTTCACTGTTTCCGCCACGTGACCTCGGTTCTACCAAGTCGATACCATAGAAAGAAAAACTTTTCTGCGGGCCTTGAGAAGGGCAAGGAAACTTCTAGTGCCCTGCTACTTCGCCACTATAACCATTACAGTATTCACTGTATATTTTTTCTATTAAAATCGCACCTTAACGAGGGAATGATCTGTTTTACAGATCATCAATTGCACCAACCAGTTCACTCACCGTCCCCTGCTTCAGCGGCACGGCCCCAGTCATGATCACCATCTTTTACTAACTCTACTCATTATCCTTTTAGGTGACTATTTTGTATACTTACCATTTAGAAACTTATGGATCTACGAATAATTTTCTTTTTTGGCCAGCTGGGTCGGAATTATCACCGGCTGAGTGGTAAGGGCTCTTGTAATACTCCTTACAACCATACTATGGTATTATTCTGCCTCCCTGCTTTAATCTCACGTAGGTTCCCCTAACTAGTGTTTTTTTTTTTATCACCTTGTAACTTTAGATCTTGAAGAACCGCATAATAATCATAATATAAGTAAGATCCGGGCGCGAACCACTTACTCGTTTTTACTGTTGTCTAACTACATTGCACTCACTTGGACACCGCTACTTGATCTTTTACTGATTCACCTCATTATCCATTCAGGTGATTTCTATTGATACTCACCATTTAGAAACTTACGGATCTACGAATAACTTTCGATATTGGTCAGCCGAGTCGGAATTGTCAACAGGCAGAGTGGGGAGGGCTTTTGTCATAGTTCCTATAATCACACAATGGTATTACTTTGCCTTCATGCTTCACTCTCATGAAGATTCCCCTAACTAGGGTTCTTTTGATTACCTTGTTACTTTATATCTTTAGAATCAACCTACACGAAGTACAGGTAGCTTTTCCATTCACAATTACACAATTTACAACAAATAATTCTTTATTATACTGTTCAGCGCTGTACCTACCTCGTTTTATTCCTTGAAACAATTTTTCACCAATGAAACAGGTTATTATCAATCAATCAATCAATCAAAGGCTTTATTTCGATATAGATATATCTTAAAAGCATACATGTAAAATACACACATTAAAATTTTAAAAAACATCAGTACATTGCGAAAAGACCAAACAATTCAGATCCGCTACTGGTGTTAATAAATTAGATAAAAACCAGAGAACTAGAATGAAAACAAATTAAACGAGATAAGCAAGCCTAATTGATCTGATACGCCAAGCCCAACCAAGGAACTTGGCTAACCCACAAACAAAAAGGGGACGGGGGTCGCTTTTTAGTATTCGGATGGCCTCTATATGGAACCTAGTGCCCAATATTCTGCAAAGAGGCTTGAGCCATCTCCTTCGGGGGCTGAATAAGCCAGACATTCAAACAGTAAATGGGGCACCGACTCAAGCCTATTTTCGCAAAAGGGACAGGAAGAAATTGTCTGGCTTGGGGCCTTCCACCTAGATGTCAGTTCACCAACAGGAAGTAAACCTATTCTAAATTGAAAGTACAACGCCCTATCCTTGCGGTCTGTAATAATGTCCAGATAAGGTTCGCAGAAACCCATATCCTTAATTAGGAGAAAATCCATGGATGTCCTACATAGATTGGCATCACTATTTCTAGTACCCGCTACCCAGGCCCAATAAATCGATTTCAGCTCCAACTTAGGAGGAGCAGATCTGTTGGTCCAATATTCGCCGAGGCCAAGGTTGTAGAGAAGACGCTTGACTTCCCTCAACCAAGGAATCTTGGCCCAGGCTGATGAACCCAGCACGTCAGTTAGGCCGTCTGCGTAGCTGGATAGTTCTGGCGTTCTCCAAATTCTTGCCCATAAGAGAAGAGGGCGAAGCCTTGCATGGTCTCTCAATGGGCGGATTCCTGTATCCAGGAACAAGGGGAGGTTTGGGGTACTATACGGAAGCCCCATTAGATCTTTTAGAAATTTGTTTTCTGAACGAGAAAGAAGATCTGCCTTTTGGACCCCCCAAAGTTCAGCTCCATATAGAGCGGCGCTTACAGCTTTTGCCTTGTAAATGTCCAGGACAGCAGCGATGGGTTTTAAGGATGAGGCACGATGTTCCTTAAGCAAGGCCCCCACTACCCTCTTATGCGTCAACAACATCTTTTGGAGGTGGCAGTTCCAGCTCATAGAGTCACAGAGTCGGACGCCCAGATAATCGAACTCTGAGACTCTCTCCAGCGCGACAGAGTCTAATGTCGGTGGTTTGGCCAGTTTTTTTAGGGGGATTAAGGACCAGATACTTTGTCTTTGCAGTGTTAATGACCAACCCTCTTGCATCACAGAAGGACTTAAAATTGGTTAGCAAACTCTGCAGACCTGCCGGGGATTTTGAGATCAGGAGGGTGTCATCTGCGAATAGAAGGGTAGGTATTCTTTTGCCAGCCAGGGATGGTGCATCTGCTGGGTGTTGGAGCAGGTGCTCCACCACTCCATTAACGTATAACGAAAACAAAGTAGGAGCAAGAACACATCCCTGGCGAACCCCTCTATTTACAGGGATGCATGCTGTTTTTTGCCCCTGGCTACCCCACCTGATCTGTGCAAAGTTGTCCGCATGTAGATTAATTAGCAGGTTTAGCAAATAGGGTGGAATACCCAGTTCGTTTAATACTCTCCAGAGTTGGCTACGGGGAACTAGGTCGAAGGCAGTCCGCAAGTCTATAAAGGCGAGATATAGACTGCCCCTAGCCAGGAGAACGACCTTCCAGTAAAGCATCATTAATCTGAAGGATTGCTCAATTGTCCCCGTGCCTACTCTGAACCCTGCCTGGAAATCAGAGAGGATGCCCTTGTCCTCCACCCACTGCATTATCCTGGTTAAAACCACCTTACCAGCCACCTTTTGAGAAGTGTCTAGAAGACTTATTGGACGGTAGTTGGCCGGGTCGTTCCGACAGCCTTTCTTAAAAATAGGAACGACCTCGGCACCCTTCCATGAGGTCGGAAGAGATGCCCCTTCGAAGTTGGAATTTAGTAGGGCAGAGATAAGTTTTCCCCAATGATCTGGGTTAGCACGTAGCAGGTCTCCGGGAATTCCATCCAGGCCTGCTGCTTTATTGGGGACCAAATTATTTATTGCCCCCTCCACTTCCTTAGGTGTAAACTGAAGCTCTTCCTTGAACTGGGCAAAGTCGTAAGGATGACAGGGACTCAGGGTCGCCCCCACTTCCTGAGGCGTTGAGTAAAGTTTAGTGAAGTGATCAACCCATGCAGTCTCTGGGACATTACAAGTAATCATTGAGTCCACCGGTTTCTCCCTGGATCTCAAGAGGTCCCAAAAGCCCTTTGCATCTTTTCTTGCGCTTGCGGCTTTAAGATCACTCCAAAACTGGTCTTCCCAATCTGCCTTTGCTTTTGCTAGAGCTCTCTTATAGTTGCCCCTGGCTATGCATACTAAATTTCTGTTCTTGGCTTTTACAGCTTTTAATAGTTCCCTTTTAGCTAATCGACAAGAGTCTGTAAACCAACCGAATGGGCCCTTCCTTGAGTTTCCCTTAGCCCCCTTACCCGCATTCTTGACTATAAATAGGTCGCCTATAGCCTTTGTGGTTTGGGCAAAAGCTACAGATACCTCTAGTGCACTTATAGAGGGAGAATCTAGGCGCAATGAGATATTAGCCATTACTAGTTGTGCCTCCCGCATCTTGGTCTCGTTACCACTAAACGTCTTCCACTTCAGGCGCCTGCCACAGTTAGTAGGGCATACTTCGTGTGAGGATTTCCACACATGAGGAAATAAAATAGAGGAGCTGCTCTTCCACAAATGAGAGAAGGATAAATACAGGGGGTTGTGGTCACTTTCTATAGACGGACGAACCTCCATATCCTCCAGGAAGGGCCACAGGCAGAAGTTCAACATGGCATAGTCGATCCTGGACGAATGGCCTATTCTATTAAATGTATGTGCCCCCTTTTGATCAGATTTAGATCTGCCATTAGTAGCTCTCAAACCGTATTCTAGACAGAGCGCGTTAAGGTCTATGGCGTTTTGAGACCATCTTTTAATTGGAGCGATGGACAAAGATGGAATGCCTCTTCTAGCATCGTCATCTCTACAACCCAACACATCCTCAACTGCGAGCGGTTCGAAAGTGCAATTAAAGTCCCCCGCTAGTAGGACAAGGGAATTTGAACAACAATTTTTGAGTTCCTCATCAATGCCAGTTAGGGGGAGAGTGGATCCTCCACCCCTAGAGCCTCTAACATAGATATTCAGTATTTCGAGTTCCGGCCCTCCGCTCGGGCCTCGAAGTGTTAGTCTCTGTAAATCTGGGGAGATAGTGGCAAAGCTTTTAACTGAACACCGCAGGGAAATGCTTATCCAAATTAAGAGCCCGCCAGAAGGGCGGCCCTTACCCTCCTTGGATCGAACGGCTGGGACAAAATAGGTAGTAAAGCCCAGTTTATGCTGTGGTTCTAGACACCACGTTTCTTGGAACAGGCAAATTCCACAGGTTTCAATAAATGCGTTCCACTCAGGGATGGCTAAGTTTCTCGCCAGACCAGCAATATTCCAACTGGCAACCTTCAGAGGCACAATTTGGTCCTTTCCCTGGCTTGGAGTTGTCGCTCCTTTATTGTGGGTTGGATTGGTAGTGTTGGTTACCGCACCAGCGCATATTGCCACATCGTGAGAAGACGAGAGGCTCGGGCTCTTCAACGTGTCCAATGAGTGATATGAATAAATTTTGGGTGAGCTAGGGCAACCAACAAAAGATGTGGGGGCAGCCGTTATTAAAGTTGCGCATGGACTTGTGTGTAAAACCTGCGGGGGAGCATAAATGGCCGGCTTCTGGATCGAGGGAGTGGAAATAGTGTCTGTAAGAATATTTGGGTAATCATCAGTGGATAATGAAAAACTGGTAGGAATGTGGTCCAAAGCCACCATACTCTGGCTTGTAGATGTTGATGGTCAATCCACCGAGTCCAGGCAACTAAATCTGTTAGACAATGGCAAGTCACTCCAACCTGAGGTGAAAGGTACCGTCCTACCCCTTTGGACCTGCCAGCCGTCCCACGCCCTACTGCCAGCCCACTTGGAGTCCTTAAGACCATCCCTTAGTGAATCAGGATAATAATAAGGGGGAGGATAGAAGAAGGAAAGCCTTCGTGTCTCAATTTCATCCTGCTTAGCACTTCTGGCACGGCGGCAGATATATTCCGCAGTGTATGGATTGTCAAAATTTACGACAACACAATCCCCGCGGACCCGCTTTTTACCACCACCTACCCAGGACACCCTGCGTACCATTAGGATTTTACTTGCGCAAGAAGGTGGGAGCGGTCTGTTTTGGGTGAGCCAATGTTGGACCTTGTTTTTTAGGGAGTCCAGGGGTTCCTCCATACTGGGCCTTAGGACTGGGACACCTGTCATTATGATGACATAGGGGTCAGCTTCAGGTGGTAAATTTAAGTGCTGGCCATTCGAATCCCTGTCGTTGTCAGAGTTATTATTCGATCTCCCAGGGGATTTGGATGGAACAGAATTCAAAACAGCAACTGGGGGTTGGGGTTTGGCTGGTTCAGCAGCCTTCCTACAATCACCCATGAGGGGCTCAGATCCTTTATTCGAGTCATTAGATGATAGTAATAACGAGCCCAACCCGGTGGGTGGGTTGAAGGGTTCCCTAGAAACAGTCAGCTCGCCGCCTAACCCTGCCTTAGGAGGCATAGTCGAGAGAGATTTATTCCCAGATGTCAATTTTTCAATGTTCAGGAGTGACAGTTCCAAAGGTCGTAAAAGAGATTTAATAAGATCATCCATTCTGGACAAAAGATGATCATTGGCCTCACAAATACTGCACCCCTCTCCCAATCTTGTAGAAACCCCAGGCATAACTGGATTCAAAGGGGAGGCTGGAGCATCTGCATTGGTAGATTTGCATTTGCGCTTGGTTGCCTCCCTAGCTTTCTTAAATTTGGGGATGGCACCTTCCCTATTGCTCCTTGACACATTAATAATCGGGGGCGCCTGACCAGGGCTCCTCAGGAGGGCTGGCGTCCTAGCAAGGGTCGTGCTAGATTGTGAGTCTAAAGATGTTAATGATGCCGAGAGATCAACAGTATTAGGAACTCCGTGTGTCTCGGCCTGCACTAACATTGAGGGCCTAGACTCCCTTTGATTTACAGGAGACTTGGCTAGAGCTAGTGCCCCCAAGGAAGAGCGTCTTGCCATAGCCAGGTCTTGGGACACCCTACGCTCAAGAAGTGATATGCCTTGGTTAATGGCCTCATTCGCTCTGGTGATATATTGATCGATTGGGCCTGTTACATGTGTGGGACCATTTTTGCTACCCCTCGTAATCATTATACTGCTTTACTAGAATAAGCTAAAACAGCTCAGGCTCAAAGTGGGGATAACAAGAAACCAAATATGAAGGGGAAATCAGTGGAGCAACAGTTAGAGGAATAGAGCGTCCAAGATAGAGGATACAAATTGGAGTAGCAGAAGTGAGTGTCCGCAAAACAGTCTTACCCGAACTTCTGGCGGGTTTGGGCAAGTCCACTGAACGGAAGTACTTGATAGTTGATACGTCCACAGGGCGCTTTCTCACATCAAGTGTTATAGGCGATTTTTATAGGACAAACTCCCTTCAGAAACCTGGCTCAACCTCTATAGTTGCTCAGAGACCCTTGAGTGCGTTGGACCGATGCTAGAGGGATGGCCCGGCCCGGTCTGGTCCGGTCAGTGACGGGCAAGGACGGGCCCGCCCTTGGCCCGGGCTTCGCCCGGGCGTCGCCCGCGCGCGTCCCGCGCCGCGTTGAGCCTGTGTGGGTTTTAAACAGGCTGGGCGCAGGCTGATCTCCTCACAGCCGGGCGCCCAGCAGCAGGGCCCCTGGGTAATGTAGTTTTTCTTCCGTTACGGTGTGGCCTCGGGAAGTTACAAGCACGGATTTCCCCAGCAGCAGGGCCGTTCCCCTCACGGCGATAGCAGCAGCAAGTTTGCCAGGTCACAGGTGAGGTCTTCAAAGAACAGGTTATTATGATCTTCACATTATCAAATGATAGGCACTTCACTTTTCAATGTGAAAGATTGTGGTTACTTGTTTGTTTGCACTTTCGGTCAGTAAAGTGACCATTTTGTCACTTACAGTTATATATCTCGTTTAGGGTTTCCACGCTTAAGGTGACGTGTTTTCACCCTAAGTGATGAGGAGCTCAATCTCTCCCCATGTTTGTAACATATTGTAACACTCTGCCTTTACACTACCTATTGTATCATTCCCAGCCCTGAAGAAGTCGCGGGACACTATCCCATTGTGACGAAACACGTGTTGGCTGGTTGCTTTTTGTTGTACCAAAGAATTAAAGACAAAGAACAGATTCACTCCAACTATATTGACTTTTCTTTTGGATCACACTGGATAAGATGAACTGTCATCTAAGAATTGTAACGTGTGCACAGGACTTTTGTTCATAACTTTGTGAAGGATCTTTTTCCAACACACATTCAGGGGTTAGAGGGTATTCCTCCGAACCTGTCTGCACCGTTTATACTAGACATTTAGCACACTATATGCATAATCAGCAGTGCGCCACACTTCCTAGTTCACCAAAACCCCACTATCAAGTAACGTCTCTGAATTAAACTTCAACATTGCTGCAAACGGAGAAGCAGTATGCCCACTAAACTATGCCATCTGCACCACAAGAACAGAAAGCAGCATTCTGAAGTGGACCATCGACTTATTCCACATCAAACTCAGGAACATACCCCATATGACCGTTCACTGCCTCTCAGTGTCCAAGAGCATGGGCAGCTGTGTAAAGGATTCTGTTCCTCGTCACCGATTCTCAGTAGCTGACAATTCTTGGGACCTACAACGAGTTAGGGAAAAGAACAAGAAGATGATCAGTTGAAAGTGTATCCCCGTCAATCAGGTCTCTAAGTTTGGCACTTCATATTGGTATGCAACGTTCACATGTAAGTTTTAGAGGCCCTTCCAACCATTGACGTGGATCATAATTGAACGAAACAGTAAACAGGCCATTGTCCAGACAAATGCCATTTCACGGTGTGTGTTCTTCAAAAGGATACTCTGTGCAAGATAATGGCAAAGACAATGGTGTTTCTGAAACCAAAACGGACAGCAAACTGTTCACTGCTCATTTGAAATGGGGTATGAGGTTGCCCCTTTTATCCCTGACCAAGACTCCACTCTTGAGATCCAGTCAGATTGTTGGGTCAGTCCTGATCATCATCTTCAGCCTTAGACATTGTTGCCCTCTTAGACCGGTCTCCTCTTCTAGGCAGAGACCATCAGCCCCCTGGTTCTCCCCTGAGCTCCGTGTTGAGAAAGCCATTGCAAAATAGTGGAGCGTTCCTGGAGATTATCCTATGACCCCACTGCTGAAATGGCATATAAAAAAGCCTTAAAAGATTTTCACAAACTCAAGCACACCACTATGAGAAACTATTTCACCAATAAGATCTGTTTAGCGAGGAACTCAGATAAAACTCTTTTTAAAATTGTACAAGTCACCAAGCCCGCCACAACTGCCAGTACAGTTCTTCCTAACGCTTCCCTGTGCACAGGACTGTCAGATTTCTTTCAGGATAAAATACAAGCTCTATACACCACCTTTGCCCCCCACCCCCAGTCCACCTCAGAGCTTACGGCTGTGTCGGTCAGCAATGATGCAATGACCACATTCCGTCCTCTCGCACTTGATGCTTCGCTGCAAAAACTTTTAACTTACAAATCTGGGTCACCCAGCGATCCCTGGCCGGCTCCATTTTTTAAACTCCTGGCACCATGCACCAATGCCCCACTAAATCAGACCTGGAATTCCTCGTTGTGCTCTGGAACTTTCCCTGCAGTGTGGAAACAGGCCTTTCTTCTCCCAATCCTCAAAAAACCCGATGTGGACCCTGCTGCTTTTAACATTTTTAGACCCATTTCCCTTTTACCGGCACCAGCAAAAATTCTCAAACAAATAGTCAAAGAGCAACTCGCCAGTCTTCTGGAATATAGAAATCGTTTTCATGACTCTCAATCTGGCTGCAGAGCAGGATACAGCACAGAGACTGCCCTCCTTGATGTTTCCGAGAGTATCCGCGAGAGTATCGATTTGGGCAAAGCAGCTATGCTTGTGCTACTTGATTTGTCTGCGGCTTTGGTTACGGTTGCCCACCTCATTCTTATGGATAGGTTAAGAGACTTGGGTATTCAGGGTACGGCCCTGTCCTGGATCCGGTCTTTTTTGGGAAACCGGTCTCAACTAGTCTTTCTTCGTCCATTCATCTCTGACAAGAAACCCTTGCTCTGTGGGGTTCCACAGGGTTCTGCCTTGAGTCCTCTCCTTTTTAATGCCTACCTCTCACCTCTTGCGGCGTTGGTAGAATCTTGCGGGGGGGAGGGTGGTCTCCTACACGGATGACACCCAACTGGTGTTGTCCTTCGAGGAGCATTCGGAAGCTGCTTATGCCTATTTTAGAAATTGCCTGAGTAACATCTCGGCCTGGATGTCCATTGAATGTCTCAAGCTTAACTCAGACAAAACTGAGGTAGTCTTTTTTAACCAAAAATCACCGTCCCCCCCCCCCGTGCTTTGGTGGCCACTGGAGATGAATCCTCCACCTGAGCCTGTTGACTTTGTGAGAAATCTCGGTTTCAGATTCGACAATGAACTCTCCTGTAAGACCCAAATCAGGCAAGTCTCCTCCTCATGCTTTGGGAAGCTTCGCACCTTGCGGAAATTCCTCCACTTCCTTCACCTGGAGTGCCGTCGAATAGTAATCCATGCTCTAATCACATCCCACCTGGACTACGACAACAGTCTCTATCTGGGTGTTCCCGCGTATCCGACTCAGCATCTGCAGATAATAAAAAACGCTGCTGCCAGATTGATCTGTAAAATTCCTTTCCGCCACACGATTACACCCCACCTGAGGAATCTTCACTGGTTACCTGTCATCAAGCGCATTGAATTCAAGGCCCTTACCCTGGCATTCAGAGCATTCCGGGGACTAGGTCCGGCGTACCTGAGAGCTAGACTCCAGCACTACCATCACGACCGTACCCTGAGATCTAACCACCAGTGTCTCCTTGCTATTCCCCACTTTTGTAAGGCCAGGACGGGTGGCAGAGCCTTCGTGGCTAGTACCGCTAAACTTTGGAATGCCCTGCCACTCTCCATCCACTCATCGGAGTCAGAACTAACTTTTCGGCATGCCCTGAAAACCCGGTTCTTCACCAGCATCTAGTTTTTCTTCTGCATGCCTGTCATCTGCTATCTGCCTCAGCGCTGGGACACTTCCGATGGGGGTAGCTGTGCGTTCTACAAACTCCTTAATAATAATAATAATAATAATAATAATAATAATAATAAGGTGACACCATGGTCTGTCCTAGGCCCTCAAGGGTTACCCTGAATATCCCATTCAAGTACTTCGGTCCACTTCATGTAACCTATTTGCCATCCTAGTTGTATTCACCTGATGTTACCTCCCACCCTCCCTTGTTCATCCATATCAGCCATTCTATTTTTATTTCCAAATCCCACTGAATGAATTGGGGAGTCTAGGCACTAGATTGGATGTTATACTATCTACAGGGTTGAGTACAGGCAATCTTGTTTTTGGCTTCACTTTTCAAGTAAATAAAGTAACTTCTTCCTGTATTAATAACTATGGTCCTTACTTGGGGCTTGGGGGACGAGACATTCTGTTGAAATGTGACGGATATTCTTTTTGCCAATTTACAAGTGTCACAAGCTATAATAAACTTTTAATTCACTGGACAGGGAAACAACCATGCTAGTGATGAAGTATCCCATCTCCCAAACTCTAAATAAGGCCTTAAGTAAAAATACTAGTATTCATCTGATCAAGCCAGGAAAATCATAGTCTAAGTAATTATTTCCTATTATCTGGACTACAGAAAGGCTTTGCATTTGGAATGCCTAAACAAATGCTGTTCTCCAAATCATTAAAATTGCAAATACTAGGACTGACCATCTGGCTGTATATACGGATATCAATTTCTCAGCATTTCGCCTAACTGCACTGGCTTTTGATTGAGAACGGGGTGACTTATGATCCTCTGTCTTTTCCATTGAACAATCTACAAAAGCCCTTCATTTGTTCAGGTCATCATATCTGTCCTCTTTCTCAAGTACTTAAATCTTCTTGTTCCTCTTTAGAAGTACCAGGAATTTGTTAGTCTCAAAAGAGATGTGGTTTCATTGGTTGGAACTCATACCATGGAATGAATTCCCTAATGACCAACAGCAGCGCACCACTTTAGCTGTTTTCAGAAAACTTTGGAAAACTTGTCTTTTTCTAAGACAGAGTAATTGTCAATTGTTAGCAGCCATTCCCACCTCTATTTTTAGTATCAGTGCATTTGCAATGGCTAACAATCCAATCAAACAGATTTGCAAATACTTTGGGACCCTTCAGAACACTAGAGATCTGTATGAGACCCTAAGCTTCCATGGAGGTGATGAAAACAGATAACTCACCCCCCAAATAGTCCTGCCCATTTAAGAAAGACCCCCCCCCCTCCTCTTAGAAATACCCAGAATCAAGCTATGCTTGCTCCTTTGCCCCCACCAAAACTAAGCTGTTTTTTCTCATTGGCTTTATAAAACTATTAATAATCAAAGAAAATATTAAAGTCGCATAGAATGTGCAATTATTTCAGCATGGAATAGGGACCAATCGTTTGCCTGTTACATGTTTATCATTTTGCCACAGACTAAATGTAGATTATTATTGTCACAAAATGCATGCCCTTTAATACTACAGCAGGATACATAAATTACATTAGAATAAGAAACCTCCATGTCCATTATACTGTACCAAACTGTCCCTATGTGTCACAAAAGCATGTCTATTTACTTGCTTTGGCCTCACGTCTCTTCTTGTTTATCTTTTCCTTGTCTTTCTGCCTCTCCTAATATATTTTTTCTCCCATCCCACCGTTTTCCTTTTGTCAATACTGTCTCGTGTCTCTCTGGCTCCTGTTCTCCTCGCTTTTCCTGTCCTGTCTTCTGCTTTATTTTTCTCATCTTCTGCCAGTCTCCTCCCTCTGGCCACCTTTCTGTTTTCCTTTTTAGGTTTCACCTAAGTTAGCACAACTGCTGCTTGTTCCAAGACATATTGCTAGATTCTGTCCAAAATTGCTTACCATTGGTTGGCTTTATTGTCACACTCTTTGCTCGCTTCTTCTATGTTAGCTAATGTGGGCTTCCTTTCCTCTTCTGTGTTTGCCCCTCCCCTGAAACATGCACCAATTTCTTGTGTTCTTTCACTGTTCCCTTTTCAGGCACCATTTTTTTCTTTTTGGTTAAACACTCTACGACCATACATGTGTTTTCCAGCTTTTTCCCTCGTGTAATTCATGTTCCTCTTTCTCTTCATGTCTTTCCCCACTTGCCCCCTCTCTCTCTCTCTCTGTTGCTGTTCTTGCTTCTTTCCTCCAATCCAACCTTTGCTGTCCATTTGCTTCCCCTTCGTTGCCCACCCACACTTCATTATCCACGTGCTTCTCTATCCCTGCCCGCCCACCCTTCATTGTCTGCGTGCTTCCCCATACTCACCCACCCTCCATTGCTTGGGTTTCCCCATCATATCCCACCCACCCTCTGTTGTCTGAATGCCTTCCTGCCCACCCACTGCTTTCTGTTTCCCTGCCCACTCATCCTCCATTGTCAGTGTTTCCCAGTCTGCTCACCCTCCATTGTCCACGTGCTTCCAGTTTCTCTGCCCTCCTTTGTCCTTGTGCCTCTCCGTTGTTGTCTCTCACTTGTCCTTCTCTACAACCTTCCTCCATCCATGTTGCCTCATCCCATGCCCTACAACCTTCCTCCATCCATGTTGCCTCATCCCATGCCCACTCCCCACACCCTGTTTGGGTTATTTCCTAAAAAACAAAAAAAATAAGATAGGACATTTGCACTATGTCTAAAAAGCACAGATCACTGAAGTTTTTAATTTACTACTCCATCTCCGATTGGTAAATAAAAAGAAAAAATGCTATTCTTATTTCATAGGCCCGTGCATCATCCGTGTTGGTGTGTCATAAATTAGCACAACAGCCAGGTTATAGTGCTTTTTTTTTTATATTAATTTCAGGCACGCTGCTGTACAGTATGGCTAAAAATCATTTCCAGGCAAATAGGTGTTATAGGTCAGTCAGACCTATTGGCTTTGCCAATGCTTGTTCTGAAACCTATTTATCCTGTTAGAGAGATAGATACCTATAGTTTGTATTAGCTCTATGAAGCCTTCGCTAGTCCATTTGCACTTTACAAATTATCTTTCAGTCACTCCCCTGCTTTTTGTCACCAATCTGTGTTTTTTCTCAGCTGTCTCTATCACCTGATTCTGTTGTTTTCTTTCCTTTGCTCTTCCCCATCTATTGCCTCTCTTTAGGTTTCTCTTTCTCTTCCGTGTCTGGCACTTTTCTCAACTGTCTTTTTTCCCTCCCTCTTTTTTAACGCCCTCCTTTCTCCTTCCCCCACTCCTTGCCTAGCTAGTTCCCTTTCAGTTCACCCATTGTTCCCCATCCAACAAAGGGTGGTGGGGCAGGGGGAGAGCGCGGGCGTATTAGTAATAATTAAAAAAGCAACTTACCTGAAGCCGTTGGCTGCCTTCTGCGTCGCATCGCTTTTGCTCTCCTCTTCCTGGTCCCAGCAGCCCCTGGGTCAGACTCCTATCCAATCCCCATGCTGCATAGCAGCACGGGGATTGGCCTGAGCGGGCTGAAAAGACGCTCCACTCAGGTCATGGAGTCTGTGGGGTTTCTCCAGCCAGGCTGCATCCAGGAGCCTGGCTGGAGAAACCTAAGTGCTCATGTGTGTTTTGGTCGGCCTGAGACGGACGGCCAAACACATATGCGCATGAAGGAAGTGCACAAGCACTTCTCCTCCCCCCTCCCATGCCCCGCCCCTCCTTGCACAAGCTGGCTCAGAGACGGCAAACAAAAAATAAAACGATGCTAGAACATAGTATTATTTTTCATTTGCTGGCTCTGCGCCAAGCATTTGGGCGACGCTCCTCCACCAATGCAGAGGGGCCGCCGCTGATGTTTCTGAGTCTGCATGATCAGGGTACTCTTTGCCATCAACTGCCCTTCTCCCTTGCCCCTGCTATTCAAGCTGTGGGAGATCATGCATAGTGGCAGGCCTAACATATAGTACCTTACAACTGAGAGCAAGTATATGTTTCTTGATGTACTCACTTAGCTGACAAGATGACATTTTAGTTGCTGATTTATATTTTTTTGTTTAGGTAGTGCTTCCGGTTTGTGTACCCTAGTCTGTCATAAAGTCACACTGTTATACAAAGGTCACCATAGCTTGTTAAATTGTTGTCCCATGCTGTCATAATAACGTGCTCTTGGATTTGCCGCTTATTTTGTTTGCAAAGAAGATGTGCACCCATGGGCTTTCTTGAATGTGCAACAAAAATAGTGGCCCTTTGTCAAAAACCAAGTATTATGCACTATTTTGTTCTATGCGCCTCTTAAAGTTCACCACTTACCCTCAAACGTCATCTTCGGACTTAATTTCTTCTTTTCTTTGAGGATTCATCTTGTCTCTGCTAATGTAGCAAAAGTACCATACTACCACCTTCCACATTGCTATAGACCAAGATATTACTTCATTATGGGATTTTCTTTGTAGGCCAACTGTGGACAACACAGAGTTGCACAAATGCCACCCAATACTCCCCCAAACAAAAAACCAGATCAGCCTAGCCAATGCTTGTTTATGTGTGGCACTGCTCAAGTCTTTAAAGTGACGTTCTTGCCTCTCTTTTGCAGGGGTGGAATGGTGCAGACCAGCGAGCAGTACGAGTTTGTGCACCATGCCTTGAGCTTGTACGAAAGAAAACTATGTGCGGAAACGGCGCAGTGAACTACTGAGTGGTGACGGGAAGAGGTGGATCTCTCGTGGTAACCTGGCATTGCCTACCAGCAGCCTGGACAGGAACTCTGGATGCCCTGGTGGAAAGACTCTGATGCCAACCGGGGGCTGGAAGGGGGCGCGCGAGCAGAGGATGGCGTCATTGTAAATGGATGTTTTGTGAGCTCCCTTCCACGTGCCCACAGGGAGCCTTCGAGGAGGCGTTGTGCTGATTCTCCTGATCATGGCATTATAACATGTATCTCACAGCTGGGTTACTTCTGTACCAGTTCTAATTACCTGCCATATAGAATGTACTACTGCCAGTGGGGTGGCCTGCCGAACCTGTGGTTATCATGTGTACAAAGCTTTAATGTGTGCAAAGTCTGTCTTGTGAAAGGCCTCCCTGGTATGTAAAAATGTATCTGTCCAGTGCTAATATTAGCCCCTTGTTGTGGGGTAGGCACTTCTCTTGCCCGCGGAACATTCCTCGCTGCTACCTTTGCTATTGGTCAGTTGTAGACAAACTTATCATGACATGTCCCCATTTTTTTTTTTAACTTGTTCAAGAGCAGTTGGTATTTTATAGGATTTTGTGCTAATTTGTATTAGCGGTGTATTGTCTCCGTACGGGCCCTTTTAGTGCGCAGCGCCCTTTATAGCGGCGTTTAAGCATATACTCTCCTGTGGTTCGCCTCATAGGCCGCTTCTGCCCAGACTGCAAGGCAGTGCTTTGTAAAGCTTGTAAGTGATTTTACTGAAGAGAAAACACAACTTTGTAGGGAATACAGTGTAATACAGTATGGGTGTCAACGCGTGGCTGTCTTTTACTGGGAGGGGTGAGTTTTAATGGGGTATCTGACGACTAACCTTCTCCGTTGCTGAAAGCCTGTGACCTCTGCATATGTGTGGCCTGGACCGATGGTGTCTCACCGCCTCACAGCGTGAACCTGTTGTAACCTTCGAGCTGTGAATACCTCTGCACTTGGATCACCGCTGCTACATGTCTGTCTTTACAATGATGTTCTGAGGTCCTATGGCTGGCCGAGTGTGCACAGTGTCTGTGGCTTAGAAGTGGCGTTGACTTTGTTTCATACGAAATTTCAATAAAACGCACTTGGATAAAAAAAAAAGAGTGGTGTTATCTCTCATTTCATAGACATGGCCGGCCCAGGCCACAGCCCCACCAACAGACCTAAGGCGAGATGGCGATCAGCAGGTAAGATCTCAACAGAGCGTGGAAATGGGCACAGCGTCCCCACTGACACACGAACTGCGTGCAATGCATACAACGTGTGCTTTCTAGTATTCATACCACCACACTGACTCCAGGTTTAAAACGGAATTCTGCACCGCGATGCTCCAAGCTGTGAGAAAAACAATCCTTGGTTTGAGCAGTTATGTTATTTTTATATAGCACGAGCTAAGGCAGTTTGGAAGCAATGTAAAAAGAACAGTTGTTTACAAACACCAATTCAATGTACTCAAATAAGGATTCTGAGGCATAAGCAGATTTCTTAACTTGCCCACGGTCAAGCATGTTGGTAGAAAAATGAAACCCATATATTGGTACTCCGGCATCCAGCGTGGACACTACTGGACACGTCAGCCATGAGCGCATCCTGCATCTGGGGTGAGCATCGCATCTCTTACAGCACCCTAAGCTGCCAAGGTGGGCTTCACTCAGACGACCTTGACAAGAAAACTAGCCCCGCCCCCCAGTGCCATCCAGGGAACTGAAAACATGTCATTATGTGAACAAGGCGGCTGCATGCAGCTTGGCACAGATCACCTGCACACATGTGTTCTTTCATGTGCGTTCAGAACCCAGACTGGAGCAGTGTTCACAAATCACGTCTGAACCTTCCCGGCGCCCCCAAACACCTCGCCAGCTTGTGTTCTCTGATGCTACAACAGACAGTCGATATTTGCGAATGACACCAAATGTCAACCTGGTGCAAAAGTCGCAAAAACAATTGAATAGAAGGAAGTGTTCGTCACTGACTTTTCCCCCCGTGAAGGCGCGTTTCCTTCCTAGCTCGAGCTTCGCTTATCTGGCTGGTGGAGAGAAGCATGGAGCGGCCGTGATTAGGTGCAAAATGGAGCCCTTCCTCCGGCTCTGGTGGCTTGCCTGCCTGTCTCTGGGGCTCGCAGGTAAGTGAGGCTCCCGGGGGACGGAGGGGAGCGGGCAGGGCTTGCGCACCCCGGGCTGGACTGGCCCGGCAGGACCGCTGCCCTGAGAGTGTACAGGATGAGAAGGAAATGAACGCTGTTCGCATCACACCGGGCACTGCCCTGCCAGGGTTGGCAGAGGCTCTGGGTACCGCGGGGGTTGTTTAAGAATGTTCTCTTCCCTGGGTGTCGGAGCGCCTCCTGCTCCCACACCCAAGAGCCTGTGTGTCAAGAGTCCGGCACCGCATGGAAGTTAGACCTCCTACTGTGAGCCGGGGCTGGGAACAGCGTGTTCTCACTCCATAGCCTTTATATACACCATGTATGCGCCTCGCATAATGCCTTTTTAAATACGCGGTATAAAGCGCTTGGAAATTTTGATTTCTTATCAAAAATGTATATAGAATATTTACTGTATAGGGTTGTGAACGAGCGGTCCGCCTTGTGGCTCTATTCTCTTCCGTTTCTGGGTCAGCAGCATTGCGTTAAGCGGCGTTGTTACGCAAGAAGGGTGATTTAAATATACGTTAGAATGGGCGGAGTTCAACCTGTGTGATATTTATATATATGTATACATTTCAAGCTGGTATTTCTTAAGGTGGTGAAATGTTCGTATAGTTTAGAGCCCTCAAGTGTCGTAGGTCCATGCGCAAGCCATCCAATTCAGGTTTTAGTCTTTATATTCTGTGATTTGTAGTCCTGTTTTTTTTTAAAAATGGGACATCAGGACTACAGATCCCATAATGCAAAGAAAAAAACGGGCTACTTTGACACTGACCTAGGAAATTGATATTGCCAGTTATCTAACAACCACTAAAGCCGAAATGCACCCGATATGTTGATGAAAGGAATACGTTTTCGTGAGGACCCAGCCGTCATGCCAGTTACCAGAACATCTGAAGTGTGATAAAGATTACTAGAGTCCCCACCCACAAAGTGCGAAGTCACCTTTAGTAACATTCACACTTTCAGTTTCACCAACGTCTATAGCTGCCTCTTGTAACACTTTCAGTCAGTCTCCGCATTTTGGCCCACCATCAGTTGGGGAGTTGTAGGCCTCATGAGGAAATTAAAGCCCCAATCCCAGAATGCAAAATAATGTTGTCTAAAACTGGTTGAAGGGGTCAAATTGAAATGTGCCACTTGCAGCCCAGTCTCCAGGTGGCCTCTGCGTGGCTGCCAAGTGCTCCCGTGTCGTGATGAGCACTTTTACTCAGATTTGGTTTGTGTTTTTTGAACCTACAAATACAATACAAAAAGCCAAGTCCTAGCATGCAACGTATTTTCGGCTAAAAAATGCCAGGACTGGCCGAATATGTTGGTGCACATGGCACGTGGCCGCATGGGAACAGTGTTGCAGGAGCAGATGCGTCTTGTGTGGCTAGGCCTTCCTAAAAATGTTTTCTCAAATTGCCCTCTTGTACGCCTTTAGCGTACATTATTCTTACGCATCGTTGGCAAATGCAATTCAGCTCGAATCGAAGTCCATACAATCTTATGTCACTACTGACGCCATAGTGTTTCGTCCCTCTTTGACCTCATTGGGTCCGATTCACAGAACTAACTTAAGACAAAATCCTAAACTTACTACCATTTTGGTATTCACAGAAGGCACTTCCTCATTTTGGTATTCACAGAAGTTAGGAGTCCTATCTTTAGGACTCCTAAATACCTTCTGTGAATACTGAAAGTCTTAAAGTTAGGATTTTTCTCAGTTTAGGAGTAGTAAAGTTAGGACTCCTAACTTTAGGACTCCTAAATGCCTTCTGTGAATACAGAAAGTCTTAAAATTAGGATTTTTCTCAGTTTAGCAGTAGTAAAGTTAGGACTCCTAACTTTAGGACTCCTAAATGCCTTCTGTGAACACCCAAAGTCTTAAAGTTAGGATTTTTCTCAGTTTAGGAGTAGTAAAGTTAGGAGTCCTAACCTTACTACTCCTAAACTGAGAAAAATCCTAACTTTAAGAATTTCGGTATTCACAGAAGGCATTTAGGAGTCCTAAAGTTAGGACTCCTAACTTCTGTGAATAGCGAAATGAGTAAGTGCCTTCTGTGAATACCAAAATGAGTAAGTGCCTTCTGTGAATACCAAAATGGTAGTAAGTTTAGGATTTTGTCTTAAGTTAGTTCTGTGAATCGGGCCCATTGTGTCTGAACAAAGTGAATGGGCCAAACGCATCGAGGCACTGCTGGGTTTTTAAAAAGGATCATACTTAGCTGCCAAGTTTCCGGTGCCCATGCGTGACTAGTGTGTCCAGTCCAGTTTTTTTTAAAATTCTGAGACTTGAAGTCCAGGGGGCAGATTTTACAAGAAAGTGACGCATCTGTAGAGATGCGTCAGTTTCCCTGCGCTAGCCTGCGATACACTTGAACCACCATGGATGCGCTGTATTTACAATACATATTTTAAGCCACAAGGGAACCCAATGGTTATGGACCAGGGACCTTGGGAGTTAATTATTCTAGACAACAGTGGTCCCTAGAAGGAAGAATTTTAGAGACCGAAATGAATATAGACTCAGTCGTTACTATATTAGCTTGACTTGCCCAGACGGACAGAGGTCTAATATTTACTTCTTAGCAATTTTAAAACAATTAGTACAGACAATACATAAAGTGGGACACAAGCCTGTGTCCTACTTAGCCATGAGGTACAAGAGAAAACGGTGAACAACAAGAGGCTCAGGCAATGCTAATTGGTTTGTTTCATATGAGTATACACAGAATTGTGAGGAACAAATCGCAAGGAACACCTTTACAAAGAAGTAAATAACAGTTTTTCGTATAAGGTGTATCAAGGTGTCGACGGCGTTTCGAACCATGGAGGGAATAGGCGGTTCATCATCAGGACATAAGGTACATGCCTTTTAGGTAGAGCCTATTCGCCTAAACGGGTATCGGTTAGGGAACGGAGGGTTCTTATGGTGCGCTGTTGAATTGGCGGCGGTTGGGGGCGAGAGTTAGGGGAACGCTGGTACAATGGCTGCGTCAGTAGAATTGTTCGGGATTTCAACCGGAAGAAGGCGGGTACAATTATGTATCCTAAACGGCTCGATCGCCGATTCAAAGTGTGGCTCGATGGCGGGATCAGTCGGACGTGTATAGTGTACAGTCAGCAGCGCACCATCAGAACCCTCTGTTCCCTAACCGAA
Source organism: Triturus cristatus (assembly GCF_964204655.1). Lineage (NCBI taxonomy): Eukaryota > Metazoa > Chordata > Amphibia > Caudata > Salamandridae > Triturus > Triturus cristatus. The sequence goes on along the minus strand of NC_140585.1, from coordinate 409,213,655 downwards.
ACCCGTTTAGGCTAATAGGCTCTACCTAACAGGCATGTACCTTATGTCCTGATGATGAACCGCCTATTCCCTCCATGTTTCGAAACGCCGTCGACACCTTGATACACATTATACGAAAAACTGTTATTTACTTCTTTGTAAAGGTGTTCCTTGCGATTTGTTCCTCACAATTCTGTGTATACTCATGTGAAACAAACCAATTAGCATTGCCTGAGCCTCTTGTTGTTCACCGTTTTCTCTTGTACCTCATGGCTAAGTAGGACACAGGCTTGTGTCCCACTTTATGTATTGTCTGTACTAATTGTTTTAAAATTGCTAAGAAGTAAATATTAGACCTCTGTCCGGCTGGGCAAGTCAAGCTAATATAGTAACGACTGAGTCTATATTAATTTCGTTCTCTAAAATTCTTCCTTCTAGGGACCACTGTTGTCTAGAATAATAATATTTACAATACGGCGCACCATGGCGCAAGGATTGAAAGATGCGTCAGAAATTCTGACGCATCTGTTGGCACAAAAGATACGCATTGCAGGAGTCGTGTCGCAAGGACAATACAACCCCAGCAATGCATGGTGAGGCCTATACTCATTATACTGCGTGTTAGACACGGGGATTCCGGGTAGGCAAGGACGTGCGCCAGAGCCAGGCAGAAACCCCCGTTCTCATCAGGGCGAGGGAGCTACACCCTGAGGCTAACCCCAGCTCACCCCCTTGGTAGCTTGGCACGAGCAGTCAGGCTTATCCCAGAGGCAATGTGTAAAGCGTTTGCGCAACACACACACACAGCGGCGACACACTAGGCACACTACAAAAGAGACTCCACACAAGGTTATATAAAAATAGCCTTTGTATTATAACAACACATTAGAATCACAATCACAGATATATACACTGTGCCAACCGGCACCAGGTCACAATTTACAGGGGACTATATACAAGGCAGTGCCAATCGGGTCGCTGCCAGAACCATCACAAAAGTACCAGTAATAAATGTAAAATAACTAATACTTGCAAGACAACCAGTACCTGCTGGCAAGATCATGAATTTAGCATCAGATTAACATGAGGCATAAACACATTAGATCAGGCATGGACCTAATAACCTGACGTTAAGCCCCCCCATGAGCATAAATGCAACATTAGGTATAAAAATACATTATGCGACAATCATGGGGCATAAATCACATTTGGATCAGACATAGGCCTTGATCAACATAGGATAATATCAGGCATGCACATTAGCCTTAGACCTCCTCCCACTGGGCATAAATCACATTAGGTCAGGTATAACCACGGAACATAATGACCCGATATTAGGCATCACCACATTAGCATTGGGCATAATCACATGAGGCATCTCATTAGGCGCAAATGCATTAGGCCTATAAACCTGTGAGCATAGAGGCACCCTCATTAGTGTAAAAGCATTAGACATAAGCTTCATTAGCAGTGTGCATAACCCTAAAACATCAAGGCACGACGTTAGGCATAGAAATACATTAGGCATGACCACACATCGCGTACTGCACCTACCTGCTGGGAGACCACTTCTTGCTGCCCTGCTGGCAGCGCTGCTTCTACCGTCCCTGGGTGCCTCCCTGCTGTGTGTCTCCCCCGCCGCCGCCATTACCTTTCGCGGCCGAGAGCGGGGGGAGACTACAGCCCCCAGAGTCCTTTGCGGGCATTGACGGCATACACGCGCCCGGAGGCATAAAAGCCGGTCGCTCCTTCCTGAGAGCGGGAAACCACACATCGCGTACTGCACCTACCTGCTGGGAGACCACTTCTTGCTGCCCTGCTGCCAGCGCTGCTTTTACCGTCCCTGGGTGCCTCCCTGCTGTGTGTCTCCCCCGCCGCCGCCATTACCTTTCGCGGCCGAGAGCGGGGGGAGACTACAGCCCCCAGAGTCCTTTGCGGGCATTGACGGCATACACGCGCCCGGAGGCATAAAAGCCGGTCGCTCCTCTCGCATCGCGGGACGCGCGCGGGCGGCGCCGGGAGAAGCCCGGGACAAGGGCGGGACCGTCTGTGGCCGTCCGGGGCCGCAGGAGGCCGGGCTGGGCCATATCCTTTGGTTCAGAGAATCCTTATTCTTCATTTTTAAACATTTTTTATGGATTGTGACAGCTGTAATAGTTGTGTGTACTTTGATGGCACTACATACAATCATTGTATAAGGTTGGTTTGCTTCAAGCTGGTCATTGTTGCATTGGGACTATAGTCATCATGGGGAAACGCAAGGCCCTACATGTCCAATCTGATATAAGGCAAAATAATACTTCTTTACCAACGTTGACATCTATTGACCTTATGCTTCAAAAAACAATTGGGGTTGTTGCATCCGCCATTGAGAGCACCGAAAGGCGCCTGTCACTTCCTGCAGGCTTGCCCCCGCCCCTGTCTGTCAATAATGCATCCATTTATACTACTTTGTCCCAGGATTCCTTAATAGCACCATCATTTATTGGCCTCCCAGCAATAAGACCACGACAAGAATTAAGGGATATTGCAACACCCCAGCAGCAGCTTGCTGGAGACCCCTTGTCTACACAATCTAGGCTTTCCTCGTCTCCGGTCATATTTTCTACAAATGACTCGCCTGTGCATGTGGACCCTATAGTTCAGATGTGACTGGATTCACCCTTAGGTCCAATTTCCTCTACTGATTCAGTGCTTAGTATTAGCGGTGACGAGCCGCAAATGACAACTAGAGGCCAGAAGGCGAAGAGCAAGCAAAATCATTGCAATAAGAAAGGGCCGCAAATACCTAATACCACAAGGAAGAGACCCAATAAATCCTGTAAAGTTGCTGGCGAAACTAAGACGGTACAAGGAAAAAGAAAAACGGATAATAACAACACTTTAGCTGGCCCTTCCAATAGCTGTAAGAATAATGTGACATTGGGGGAGAACTTTTGGGGGAAATTGGAGGGCATGTTAACTACTCTAATTGCACCTCTTATGACAAAATTGACAAACATTGAATCTAGGGTCAATGATATGGAAATCCATGTGGTGGGAACTTCAAATACCCCTTTGGTTAATGCTCCCTCTACTTTACCGATTGTGGCACCTCAAACATCCTCTTTAACCGTCCAGGGCAACTCTGCAATAATATCCAAGAGGTCTGATGTTTCTACACAGAAGGAGGCCACTGGAACAAGTGACATTACTTCAGTTGGTATAAACATCATTGGACCCCCCATTTCAGCTCATGACGTAGATTCTACTATTGTAAGACCAGCTATAGACATCAACGAGACAACTTCTACATCTAGCCTACCTACGTTGAATTTACCTCCTGAGGCTTGCCCCTATACTGTGGTATTAGTAAATGTTCCCCCCCTTCCTCTAAATACCCTAGAACATTGGTCAACATTGAGGAACAAGGCCCTTCATTATCTATCAATTAAATTTGGGTCGAATACTGCTCTCTTCTCAAATTTTAAGATGATAAGAAGAGTTCGCTGGCTTGGTTCGTCGGCTAAATCTTTGAGAGGAGATTGTGTGATCATATCCTTTCGGTCCCCTCTGCTGGTTAACCATATACTTAAAAAATGTTATACTGGCCACCTAGCGGCTGATTATGTTAATGTCGTCCCCCTTGACTTTTTCTATTTCCCTTTACAACAGGAAAGACTGTGGGGTCATGGCCCTCAATTGCATAATCTGGAGTACCCCCTAGGGGAAAGATATAACATATCAACATTTAATCACTTCAACATTTTAAGTGGCCTAGATAGTAATGATTGACAGCAACCCCATTATTCCCAAAACATCTTAATTACTGGGGTAGTAGATAGGCGCAATCCTATGGACAATATTAAGGGAAATTTGGGGGCAGTCTGTTGTTCATTAGATCCTGAGCACAATGTAGGTGGGTTGGTAGTCTTGGATGCGGGGTCGGGGGAGAGAAATGAGAGTGGACTTATACCTTCCTTACCAGATTCCATTTTGACTCGGCCTGTTTGCCCGCCCCTAGGATCCCTCCCTTGCAACATTTGTTCTTGGAACATTGCTGGTGTTAAATCTAAAATTGGTAACCCACTTTGGCTAGACTTAATTAAATTGCAAGATATTATTTGCTTGCAAGAAACATGGAGCAAGGACCCGGTACACCTAAACGGGTTTAAAACGTTTCATACCCCAGCTGTGGGCACCCAGCATGGTAGGGCCAAGGGGGGTTTGACGACTTATATATACAATAAGATACATACTATAAAGATAATGGAACTAGTTACAGATTGCTATTTCCAGGCCTTAATAATAGTCTTGGATTTATCCACTCCGTTAGTATTGCTCAACTTATACAATAATATCCCCCTAAGGAAGTCAATATTGTCTGTAAAAAGCTGGCCAAGGTAATTCTCTCACAGGAAAAAATCTTTGGTTTCAATATGATTATATTACTTGTGGGAGATTTCAATTGCACTTTATGCAATATGACGGCTGATAAAAGATGTGGCATAGGTAGTGAGGATGATGGTTTTAGCTTGTCCCATTTTAATCATTCTAGCCTGGGTGATCAATTGAATGAACTCATTGGTCAATTTGATTTGGCCCTCATAAATGAGGTGTGTTCAACACCATTTCCCCTGCCACCAACTTTTAATGGGCGAGGCTGTACCTCCACGATAGACTTTGCATTTATTACTAATAGGCATGCTCCTACAATTGTTACCTTTGAAGTATCTGATATCGCATTAAGCGATCATTTTCCACTCTGTTTGTCCATCCTTATCCCAAAGAGGTCTGCCCCAAAAATTGTCTCAGATAAAGATATATTATGGGATAACCTTGCCATTGGTTCCACCAATGGCTATACGCTTAAATGGGACAAGGTGGATCAAATCCATATGCTCAAAAAGGTGTTTACCATCTGCGCCTCTGACTTCATTACATGCCTAACGGAGGATGCTCCCCCAGATAACATATTGACATCTTTTTTGTCAATATCTAATGTGATTAGATCATCCTTAATACGACAACATAGACATAACAAAGTACAGAGGAACAGCTGGTTTAATTCTAGATGCACTAAAGCGTACTCTTTCTTAAAGAAGGCAATCCATAAACAACCTAGGTGTTTAGAAGAGGTACGCAAATTGAGGTTGCAATATAAACTCGCCATTAAAGACAGGAAAAAGGAGATAAGAAAGGATACTTGGGAAGCACTACACCAGGCATCGATATGTAATGACAGTACAAGCTTTTGGAAGATCATTAGAAACCCCCTATTCAGAGAAGAGTCATGTCCCACCCTTGAAGTCGCACTCTCTGAGGCTGAATGGATTGATCACTTTTCAAAAGTGTACGAGGGGGATGGCATGTATTCCTCCTCCTGCAAACCCTCTGATCACCCATCTCTGAGAGATATGCAGTTTTCTCTCCCCGAGGTTGAAAAAGCGATTCAAGCAAGTAAGGGGGGGGAAGGCTCCTGGCCCAGATGGTGTACCCATAGACGTATTTAAGGCAGTTATGTCCTTGTGGGCACCCCTATTGGTACAGGTGCTAAATGCTTGTTGTACATCTAGTTTCCTGCCTTCTTGGGTGGAGTCCATAATTGTCCCTATCTACAAAAAAGGGGATCGCCACAAACCGTCCTGTTATAGACCTATTTCTCTTTTAGATTCATTTACAAAAATAGCAGGACGAATAATTCTGGACCGTTTACTTCGATGGGCTGATGACAATTCTATCCTCTCTGACCTACAATATGGTTTCCGTACTGGACTAGGAACCGTGGAACAAGGCTTAAATTTTTTGATGTTAACAGGGAAATACACTAGAGCTAGGAGGGAGAACCTGTTTGTAGTCTTTGTTGATCTCTCAGCCGCCTTTGACTGTGTGATTCATTCCAAACTGTGGACATTATTGGAACAACTTGGGGTTGAAGACAACATTATTTATTTTCTTAAATGTTTTTATAGTGAAGCTTCTGCATCTGTACGCTATGGCCAAAATGGGGAATGCACTGGTAAAATTCCAATCAGGAGTGGGGTCAGGCAAGGTTGTGTCCTGGCCCCTTTCCTTTTTAATTTGTATATAAATGGTTTGGAGAAAGCCTTGTGCAATAATAAATTCGATCCCCCTTATGTTGCTGGCCGTCCAATTCCGCTACTAATGTATGCGGATGACGCTGTATTGATGTCCCGCACCCAACTGGGACTACAGTGCGTGGTTGCTAGTTTTGCCCTCTTCATGTCAGAATTGGGCCTAAAAGTAAACATAGCAAAAACATTCATCATGCACTGTGGTAGAAATGTAAAATCAAAGAAGTCTATCTTTATTGAAGGACAACGGCTGGCTTTTACCCAACAATTTTCCTACCTTGGTATTTTATTTACGCAAAAGGATTCTTGGCGTGAGGCATTGGTTGCAAAAAAACAGGCGATGATACATTCGACAGCTGCTCTTAGGTCCTTTTCTGGGAAATTAGGTATTCGACCTCCCGCATAGTTAATTAAAATTTACAAAGCTAAATGCTTATCTGGCGCTATGTATGGTAGCGGAATATGGGGCTTAGTAGATCTGACCCCGCTCCAGGTTGTTGAGAATACCTTCTTGAAATTTATCCTCGCGGTCCCTAACAGTTCCTCTAGTTATAATTGTCATACAGAATTGGGACTTTCTTTTATATCTGACCTTATTAAGCTAGAACCCGTACTATTATGGCACAGGGTATGGTCAAAAGAAGAACCTAAGCTTAATAGAGATATACTGTCAGATGTAATAAAATTAGATGGACACATGAGGATACCATGGCTGAGATATGTAAAAAAAAATTTATCTGATATAGGCAAATTCGAGTATTTCTTAAATCCGCTCACTATCTCAGCTATTTCCAGAAAGGACCTTAAAAAAGAATGCCTGACACACCTAGAATCCATAAGATGGGCTGTGGAGGTTTTAAAACCAACTGTTGTCCAACATGAATTAGTTTTAATTACTTTTAATATTCAACCCTACTTGATTTATGTACCGAGTAATTTTGATCGATTTTTACTCTGTCGTTTTAGATTTAATATTTTTCACAGATTGGTTAGTTTTCCCACAATCAACGATTGGTCTCATGATTTGCCCCCATGTCCTTGTGATGAAATCTCCCCTCAAAGTACCATGCACGCTGTATTATTTTGTCGCTTTTACATTCCTGATAGGCGAACTATATTACTGCCCTTTTTAAAGATGACCGGACATCGTCAATGGCGACGTGCATTGTACGAGCTCCAACGCTTGGATAACCACCTTTGTGTTGCAACTGTCACTTCTTATTTGAAAAAAGTGTTTTTTACTAGGAAAAGGATGATTTTATAATGTATTTTCTTGTAAACCTTTGGGTATCATGCATTTTTTAACTTATGATCTTATGACTTACATGTATTTGCTGTATTTTATTCATGTATACTTTCATGATTGTTTTTCTTACAATCGAATAAAGTTTTCTGATTCTGACCATCAGCAAAGTAGGGCACACACAATAACACCCTAGCATATCTACTGAAATGCCCCCAGTTGTTACAGCTGCCCACGCTCTCGTGGTGCAGCTGTAGGAATAAGCACAGGCACTATCATGCCTGGGGAGCCCCCCTTTTAGGGACTCTCAAATTAAAAGAAATGTTGCCCATGTTGCAGCTGCGGCCCACTGGCGGTGCAGCTGTACGTAGAAACAGGGCCAGGAAGTACCAGCACGTTGGAGCCCCCCTTCAGGACACTAAAATCGGAAATGCCCCCAAAACCGTTGCAGCGGCCCGCAACTACGGCGCCGCTGTGCAGTCCAACAAAGAAATACTGGCACCACTGTTCTCGTTGGAGCTCCACTCCAGGACTCTGGAAGTAAAATGGCTCGAACGTTGCAGTGGCCCACACCTGGGGCGCCGCTGTTCCAGGAGACCAACACGGGCATTTCTGGTGCCACTTCCGGGAACCATGATCCTTCCCAGAGACCCCACTCACCAGGACTCCTCTTGTGGTCTCCGCTCCACTGGCCTTCTTCGGACTTCCCCCGGGCCCCCTCCTGGGACCCAGGACTTCGGCATGAGGCTCCGGACTCTTCTCCTCAGCTCCTTTTACACCACGGGGCTCTCCCAGACTCATGGGAGCCACGCTCGGTCGCATGCTGTCTTGCTGGTAACACGCAGGGGACTGATCTCCAGCACCGATCAGGCCACCATCTCCAGACTCCTGAATGACGCTCTCCTGTTGCCGGGCAACACCCGGCCCAGCACCAATCCTAGCGTGGCTCCCCTCTGATGTCAGCGGGGGAGCCAGCGCGGTGCTCCTGGGACCCCTGGGCCAGCGGCGGTGATTTCGGGTGATTCTTTGACACTTTCAAAGTGCGGCTGCAATACGGGGTGGGCTCTCGCTGTTAAGGAGCAAAATGCGGGGTGGGCACCCGCTTAATTTAAAGTATAAGGCGGGGTTGGCTTCCACTGAAAAGTGATGAAAACGTGGGGTGGGCACCCGCGAAAAGCTGCAGAAAACGTGGGGTGGGTACCCGCTTAATTCAAATAATCAACAGTGCGCATAAATGCGGGATGGGCACCTGCGAGGAGGCAAGACACGGGGAATCCCACACGCCGAGATTCCCTCGGGGCACGTGGATTCCTCAGCAGCACGCTGCAGGACACCAGCTCCTCTCTTCGCCTAGAAAAATTAAAATATAGCGCTGACGAGGCGCTAGAAGGCAGGAAAGCAGGGGCAATGCTGGGCAAGGTCTACGGGCAGTAGGGCAGCTCAGCAATAGAGTAGCAGTTCCTGAAAACAGTAAAACTCAGCAAGGTGGCAATCCTCCTGGCGCAGCAGCCTTTACTCCAGCATAGTCTCTTCCAAGTCCAGTAGAAGCAAAGAGTCCTTGGCGCAGCCAGGCAGGCCAGCACGCAGGGACCCTCAGGAGCAGCAGCTAGGTCCCGCGGCGGTTCCTCCTGGCAGAGTATCCCCTCCAAGTTAGCACAAGCACACCAACCCACATGGGGTCACATCCCCTGTATTTATATACCTCTCTGCCCTGCGTCTAGAAGGGGGCAGAAGCTTCTGGAAGGGTCTAGGGGGCAGAGGTTTCTGGAAGGGTCTTGGAAGTTCCAGTCCCAAATGGCACTGGGAGGGGAGCTAGTAGGGGGCAGAGCTAGCACTGTACAGGGCAGGCACAGACTCATTCAGGGACAGGGGATTTCTCCGCCCACTACTCCAATTGCAGACCTCCCATTCAGCCTGACCCTACCTCCCTGGAGCCACCCACTCCTCACCAGCCCCGGTCACTTCTAGAAACAGACATGCAGGCAGGCACACAGCACACAGAAATGCCAACTTCTAAAAGTGGCATTCCTAAAATAGTAAAAGTAAATCTGCGCACACCATTGCGCAGCATTTATCATTTCCGTTCTACACATACCAAACATGCCATACTTATTTTGTTTTATTTAGGAGTTATCCCATAAGGGGGGAGTTCCCAATGTTAGCCCATGGAGGGCAGAGAGCACACACACTCTGCACTGCTAACCAGTGCTAAAGTGCCCTGAGTCCTAAAACCATCAACACCATGTTAGAAAAAAAGGTTAGAAGGAAGGCAAAAAGTTTAGGGATGACCCTGCAAAAAGGGCCAAGTCCAACACTGCGTCACTCCTTACGCCTGCTTCAAGCAGACATAAGGTTTTGACGCAGTGGCATCCTAAAAGTGGCGCAGTGAAATCTTGTAGATTGCTGCTAGGGTTTTTGTCTAACTTGGGAGCTGTGATATAATTAGTAAATTGGTGAAAAAAAATCTGTTTCCAATTGGCCAGTGATTTGTAAGAATGACGTTTAGAGAGACAACTTCTTTTGCTGTAGCCTTGAGTTGTATGGCCCATCCCAGTTCTAAGCCTTATTTTGGCTATTTGTGATAGTTTGTGCTTAGGCCTCCATAACTTTATCCCACATTGGCTATCGAAGGCAAATTTGCATCCTTTTTCTTCAACATCCTTGGGATTCTAAAGACACACTGGGTTTGTGGATACCCCTGGACTGGGCAGAGGAATTAACCAAAATATAGATACATTTTGTTTTTTTGGAAAAAAATTGGAATTAAGTGCTGCAGAAGAAATAGTCTGTTTTTTCTGCAAATAGTATCAACAAAAGGTTTGTGGTGCTAAAATCACCATCCCTCAGCTTTCAGGAACAGGTAGACTTGATTCAGAAACCATTTTTTTTTACCACAGCTGTGGCATTTTACTGGGAGATTGCCCATTTTTCTTATTTTTTGTGCTTTCAGCCTCCTTCCAGTTGTGGTGGAAGTGGGTGTGAAACCCATGGTGATCTGAGAAAGCTAAACATTTCTGAAACCTAGGCAAAATTATGAATTCAGCAAGGGGTAATTTGTGTAGACCCTTCAAGGTTTTCCCAAAGAAACTAAGGGCCATATTATCAAAGAACGGCGATAAAATTATCGTCGCTTTAACGGCAGGAAACTGCCGCTAAAGCGGCGATAATGGGCTTGATAATATGCCCTTGTGAATTCCCATAGAAGCCCAGGTTCACACCAGAACCTGGGCTTCTATGGGAATTCACAAGGGCATATTATCAAGCCCATTATCGCCGCTTTGGCGGCAGTTTCCTGCCGCTAAAGCGGCGATAATGTTATCGCCGTTCCTTGATAATATGGCCTGTAGTGTTAAAATAAAACCAATTGAAAATGAGTAGAAAAAAATGTATATTTATGACAACTTTTTCATTTGTAACTTCTCGTCACAATGTCGGTTAACATAAGCAATAGACCATTACATTTGCTAGACCCTTCTGGGTGTGGGGAAATATAGAGTTTATGGGTTTTCCAAGAGCACGAGGTACCAAGAGCCAATAACTGGGCTGCACCTTGCAATGTTTTTTCATTGTGTACTGTGTATGAGGTAATTTATACTGTAAAATATACAGAGTGAAAAATAGGTATCAAGAAAACCTATGTATTTCTGAAATGGGCACAAAATATGGAGTTTTAGAGCAGTGTTTATTTGCACATTTCTGAATTTGTGGGTACCCATACTTAGATGTGAATTAGAGGGCATTTCTCAAAATGTCATCTTTGTTATACACTGGCTTACATTTGAAAAACACAAATGCAGAGAAATGCAATTGGTAATAACACTTTATTAGAAATGGGGGTCTCTAGATGGCAATGGTTTGCACCTTTGTCTATATAGGGACCCTTCTTCCTAGTCATGGTAAGGGGATACACTTCTAAAATATCCCCTGCTCATCCCCTTGGTAGCTTGGCATGAGCAGTGGGACTTATCTCAGAGGCAGTGTGTAAAGCATTTGTGCACACATAAGTAATACAGTGAAAACACTACAAATGGACACCACACCATTTTAGAAAAATACGTAATCCTTATCTAAATCAAACAAGACCAAAATGACAAAAATCCACAATACAGTTATACAAATATGACTTTTAAAAGATAGAAACAGTTCTGTGGAAAGCAAATTGCAGATGCAACACTTTCAACACAAAGTACCTTGCATGCGTCAAAATCAAAAGTAAGAACAGCCACAGGGAAGGTGATGAGTTTGTTGGTTACATGCAGCGAAGGTGATGCGTTGGTTCCTTACTCCAGGAGAGGTCATGCGTCGGTTTCTTACTGCCACGCAGGGGAGGTGATGCGTCAGTTCCTTACTGATGGGGTGGTGATGCGCCGGTTTCTTACTCTGCAGGGAGGTGATGCGTTGGTTTCTTACTATGGTCCCAGCGTCCTTTTAGACTGGGTGCCCCAGTGCAATGCGTGAGGATCGGTGAGGCGTCCATTCTCGATGCGGCAACGGCGCTGAGTTGATTTCTTCAGCCGCTGTCCCACTATGCGTTGGTTCTTGCAACCGCACAGCAGGGCCTGCATTTGAATCAGTGAAGTGATCTCGGACATCGTAGATCGGTTCACTCGATGGGAGTGCAGCGATTTCTCGAGCGCAGGCAGGCGCTGCTTCGGTTTCTTTGGCGCTGCATCGGTTTCTTTGGCACTGTGTCGGAAACAGGTAGGGATGCGTCACGCTTCTCCTCAATGCGTTACTTTTCCAGCTCCCAACAGCAGGAACAACCTCCAGAGGCCCAGAACAGCAGCAGGCACCTCTTGGCAGGTCAGAACTCTCAGCAAGTGGGTTCAGGGGAGCTGGGACTGAAGTCTTTGTATCCCTGAGTCTTCAAAAACAGGAGGCAAGCTCAACTTCAAGTCTTTGGAGATCTTCCACAAGCAGGGGACACAGCAAAGCCCTTGTCCTTTCCTTAGCAGAAACAGCCAATGCAGGCCAACCCCAGACAGCACACAGCAAAGGGGCAGTTTCTCCAGCTCTTCTCCTTGCCAAAGTTCCTCTTGAATTCCAGAAATGATCTTTAAAGTCTTTTCTATCCCTGAGACTTCCAACAGGAGGCAAGCTCTCCTTCAAGCCTTTGGAGAAAACTGTAACAGCAGGATGATTAAAGCACAGTCCAGTCCTTTTCCTTCCCAAGACAGAAGCAACCACTACAGGTCAACCCCAACAGCACACAGCACAGGGGCAGTACTCCTCCTCCAGCTTTCCCGCTTCTTCCTGGCAGGTTCCTTAGTTCAGCAGTAATCTAAAGTTCAGGGGTCTGGGCCCCACTTTTTATTGCACAAATGAATTTGTTCTCTGGTGGCAGAGAAGCTCTTTTCCCAGCCAAAACCAGTTCTGTCCTCTCTGGTGCAGCTGCCTGGCAGGAGGTTGAGACAGCATTGTCCAAGGCAGACAGGGCCTATTCAGGTGCAAGGGATATCTCATCCCACTAGTCTAAATGCAGCCCAGGTCTATTCAGCCCAGCCCTGACTCACTCAGGAAAGGCAGGACACACATCAAACTCCCCCCCCCCCCGTGGCTGTCCGAGAGAATAAACATCCCCAGTTCCTGTCACTCCAAAGCCAGACAGTCAATCCACAAACCAGCAGAGGAAAACAGGATGGCTAAGCAAGAACATACCCACTTATTAAAAGTGTTATTTTCAAACACACAATATAAAAATCCTCTTTACTAAAAGATAAATTTTTATATTCTGAAATCAGGCATACTAAACTCCATCTTTCTATCTTGTCCCAATTCTAAGTTATATTGATAAAATGTTATAAATAAACTCCCATTCTATCATACGGGATAGATAGTCTTTGAATTGTGAAAAACGAAATACACTGTATTTCACTATCAGGACTTGTCACACACCTCAGTACATGTCCTACCTTTCACATACACTGCACCCTTCCCATGGGGCTACCTTGGGCCTACCTTAGGGGTGTCTTACATGTAAGAAAAGGGAAGGTTAGGGCCTGGCAAGTGGGTGCACTTGCCAGGTCGACAAGGCAGTACCAAAGTGCTCACAGACACTGCAGTAGCAGGACTGAGTTACTTTTACCGGCTGCTCATGTGGGTGGCACAATCAGTGCTGCAGTCCCACTAGCAGCATTTGATTTACAGGCCCTGGTCACACGCAGTGCACTATACTAGGGACTTACCAGTAAATCAAATATGCCAGGGCCATGGCTTGGACCACGATCATGGCGGCCACATAGCTGCGAAGCTCCGTCATGGTCCCGAGGTAATCCTGTCAGAACTCGAGAGAGAGGCGTACCTGTGGTCCCGCATTTGGAGGGCAGGAGAGTGGGCTAGTCCTTGCCGTTGGACAGACGCTGGGCTGAGGCTCAGAGTGGCTGGAGAATCGTAGATACGGGCAGTGCACAACCGGAGCAGGCTCTAGGAGCAGGCCCGAAGAAAGTGAAACTCGTGCTTCCACGAGGCTGAGGACCTGGGTGGAGGCCTGGACTCGGATAGGGAGGTTGGCCGGCTCAGGCGTATGTGGCGGGAGCAATTGTATGCAACTGCGTATTCGACGTATGCAAGGGGGGCCCTTGTGTGGGTTAGGCCTGGGGTTCTGTTTCAAGTCTCCCAGACGAAAGGGAGTTGCTAGAATTTTGGCATATACATAACACTCAACTGAGAGAATACTCCTACTACTCCTCCCTGTATAATCTACTCACTAGATTAGATACGTTCCTTTGCTCTGACAAATTGGCCCGATGCTATCAAATGCAGAATATTTAGGGAGCTCTATATCGGCCCGCAGCCCCCTTCTGCTACGATTCGCACCTACCCCTGAAAGAGCCCCCATACCGTTGTGGTGACTGGACCCCAACTTATTAGAGGACAACTGTTTTAGACAGCAGTTCTCTGGGGCGATAACAACTTACTTTGAGAAGACCCAGGGGACTGCTAGCTCCAACCTGGTAGAATGGGACACCTTTAAGTTGGTGATTAGGGGGCAGTGCCTGGGACAGATGGTGGGCACCAGGAAGGAGATCACCCAGGAGCTGGAATCTTTGGAGGCCCAGATACTATTGTTGGGTGGGGAAGTTGGGGGAGAAGCGGACCCTCAGAGATGCCTGGCGGAGGTGAACAGTGTTTATAACTCCATGTGGGATAGACTGAGGATGTTGAGCATACCAGGAGCAGCAGCATGTGGAAGGCGGCAAGGCAGGGAAGCTATTGGCGTGGTAGATCAGGCCTTAGGGTAGGGGAGTTCCAATTTCTAGTATTCGGGATCCCAGTGGACAAGTGATTTACTCCCCAAGGGGCATTAATGACACATTCAGGGAAAACTCTGAGCAGTTATATGGGAAGCCAGGGGAAACACAGACAGATAGGATGGTTACATACCTAGAAGGGTTGAGACTATGACAGCTAGACCTGGCCACCCGGGAGACATTGGCGCTGCCGGTCAACCTGTGGGAAATTAGAGTAGCCATTAGAGAAATGGCACGGGGGAAGACATCGGGGCCAGATGGCCTTCCTGCAGAATTTTACTCTACCTTTGTAGATCTGTTGGCCCCAAAACTGGGACAAATGTATGCGGCAGCATGGGACGAGGAACATCTTCCGTCATTGGCCAGGGAGGCGCTGGTGATCCCCGTGTCCAAAACCAAGAAGGAGGTGGCTGACACAACGGAATTCAGGCCATTGTCGATGTTAAACCTTGACTTTAAAATATTAAGTAAGGTGCTAGCGGCCCTGCTTCTGCCCCAGATGCAGAGATTGGGACAGGTGGACCAAAATGGGTTCACCCCCTTACGTTCAACATCCAATAACCTTAGGAGACTATACAATGTGCTGTTCCAACATGACTTAGTGGAATATCCCGCTGCAGTGGTAGTAGCAGTGGACATGGAAAAGGCTTTTGATTCTCTGCGATGGGACTTCTTACAAGCGACGATGGGGAAGATGGAATTGAGGGACAATTGGCTGAAGTGGGTCCGCCTGCTCCAAGCGAGACCCAGAGCTAGAGTGCGCACCGGCAGCACAGTGTCTGTCCAATACCCTATTTACAGAGGAACCCGGCAGGGGTGTCCCCTATTGCCGCTGCTCTTTGCCGTGGCCATAGAGCCGTTGGCGGAACAACTTAGGCAAGATTGTAGGAGCCTTGGTGTAGTGCTTGACGGGAAGGATCAAATAGTCTCACTCTACGCAGACGATATCTTGGTTTACCTCTGGAACAGATCCGGCGAGGTTCCGGCGATGCTGCGCATACTGGAGGAGTTTGCGGAGTTGTCAGGATTGTGCGTCAACAAAAAAAAAAGTGCGGATTCCCACTAAAACCTGACATTGACAGGCCGCTGGACCTCCCGATGGACTTGGAATGGACCCTGGGCTCTTTCAGGTACCTGGGAACCCAGGTGTACCAACGACAGAGAGATCTGTTGGAGGGGAACCTGGGTGGGGCCTTGAAGGAGATCGTGGTGTTGCCGAGAATGTTATATTTCTTTGTTAACCTGCCAGTAGTGATCCCGAAGGCTGGTGTCACACGAGGGACATTGCTTACCAGGATGCTCAACCCCCGCCTGAAGATTAAAAACATGGGTGCACTGCTCACTGTGGCAATGGTATGTTGGGATATATGTATGAAAAGGGCACCTGACGTGCCCCTTTATGCACTTACGGGAATACCGCAGATGGGCATGGGTCCTCCCCTGACACAGAGGCAACTACAGGGCTGGGAGGAGGCAGTAATTTTGGGTGTCAGAAACTGCTTCCAGGATGGTGATATGCTTCCTCTAGAGGAGTTTTTGGATTATCATGATCTACCACCGGGACAGTTCTTGAACTATCATAAGATAAGGGGAGCGATGGTGGCCTTATGGGGGAGTAGCACGAGTGAGCCCGCCACGCATGCAGCTCTCCATGGGATGGTGACATTGGGATCTGCGGGACATCTGGTGAAGTGGCTATACCTGGCAATAACTGAGATGTCTCAACGACCTCTGCTCCGAACTCAGGACGATGGGAGGGCACACTAGATAGGCAACTAACCGAGAAGGAGTGGAAGAGGGCCCTGGTTAGCCCCAAAACAGTTTTGAGGAATGCAGCCTTCAAACTAATACAGTTTAAAATAATATATGGGACCTAACTCACACCACACCAATTGAACATTGTATATGGGAGACATGACCAGTCTTGTGCCAGATGCACCAGGATAGATGCAGACTTTGATCATATGATGTGGTCCTGTCCAGAACCACATCAGTACTGGACCACGGTGGTAGGAACCCATAACAAGGTCTTGGCCCGCAGTATGAAATGTTTCCCGGAGGTGTGCCTGCTAGGACTCTTCCCGAGGCCCAAAGCCAAACGGATGAGGCACAGGTTTGTAGATCTGGCCTGTCTCTTGGCCAAACGGAGGATAGCTCTCAGATGGAAGGCAGTAAGGAGCCCACTCATAGGTGACTGGGAAAGTGATGTTTCTTGCTGGCCCAATAGATGAGATACCCAATACGATTCAAGACTAGGCAATAAGTTGACACATCAGGCAGACGAAGGATCCCCGGTAGATGCAGTAGCTTTATTTGTTTCAGTTTGGTATCTAATGTTCCATAGATACCTGAATAAGTTTCCTTTGTTTTATATAATAATTTATATGTAGTCACATAAAAGGCATAAAAATGCGAGTCAGCTAGTACGGACAGCGAACACAACTACTCCCCACAAAATGCCTGTATACAGCGGGAGCATATTGGCCACAATTGACTGATGGAGTGGCTATAATAGCCCAAGGGACTGTTATACGATGGGGAAGGACTCTCAAGGATTGATTATTTTGTGTTTTAATGCTGGAGAATATTTTGAATAACGTTGATTGTTTCTTTATCAAGAAAATGTATCTGCTGTAACGGAAAAAAATGTATGGATGGTAACGAAGTTAATTTTATAAATGCCAATAAAAATGATATTTTATAAATCAAATATGCCAATCATGGAATCACCAATCCATAAACACAATTTACAGGCAGAGCATGTGCACTTTAGCACTGATCAGCAGTGGTAAAGTGCCCAGAGTCATAAAACCAACAAAAACAGGGTCCAAAACAGAAGGCCAAAAAGCAAAACGTCTGGGGATAAACCCGCTGGAAAAGCCAGGTCTAACACACTTGTTCCACTATTTTGCGTTCTCTTAAGTCTTCAGATACAAATGGTACCACACTTGTATGGGTAGGTCTAGTGCCCGTGATAAGAAAAAGCCCAAAACTCAATGTGGGAACTTTTTTCTATTGAAAACGGACCCTTTTTTTGCAATGTGCCTAGCTGTAAATTTTGGGCCCTATCTCAGCGGGCACTTAGGGAAACCTAGCAAACCTGTACATTTTTGAAAACTAGACACCTAGGAAAAACCAGGGTGGGGTGGCTTGTGTGCCTCCCACCAAGTTGTCCTACCCAGAAGTCCTTGCGAACTTCAAACTTTGACTAAAAAAAAAATTCCTCACTTTTCTGGAATGAAAAGTACTGGAATCTGCAGGTATCGACTATTTTCCTACCACCTACCATTACCCCAGGTCTCCCGATAAAAATGGTACATAAATTGTGTGGGTGGGGCTAGTACCCATGTCAGGGAAAGCCCCAAAAGTCAACGTGGACACCTCATATTTTTCCGCTGAAGATGGACCCTTTTTTGCAGTGTGCCTAGCTGTGGACTGTGGGCCCTAGCTCAGCCAGCAGCTAGGGAAACCTAGTAAACCTGTATATTTTTTTTTAAACTAGAGAATTTAAGGTTGGATGACATATGTGACTCCCACCAAGGTTTCCTACTCAGAAGCCCTTTCAAAACCTCAAACTTTGACTAAAAGCACACATTTTCCTCACATTTCTGTGATGGAAAGTTCTTGAATCTGCAGGAATCCACAAAATTCCTTCCATCCAGCATTCTACCACTTATCCCAATAAAAATGCTGCCCCACTTGTGTGGCTGGGACTACAGAAATAGAACACACCAAGCCTAATGAGTGTCACTTTCCGCTGACTCCCATTGGTGTTAGATTGATCCATTCCTGCTGCGGGCACTATGCCGAGCCACTCATATGGTTAGCATTTTTATTGGGACAAGTTGGGAGATGCAGGGTGGTAGAAATGTTGTAGATTCCTTCTGATTCTGGAAGAATAAGTCACAGAAATGGTCCACGAGAGGCACACCACACTGTACTACCATGACTGTCTAGTTTTCAGAAATGCTTGGGTTTGGTAGGTTTTCCTGGGTGGTCATTGAACCAAGGCTCAAAAACTGCAGCTACCCCTTTTCTTGATGTTGCCACATTGTGTCTTGGACCACGCTCTTTTGCGGGCACTAGTGGCACAAGTGTGAATAAAAAGTGATTTATGCGGGAACAGATTCTCGTATCGTTAGTTATCCAATTATTACATTAATTCATCACTGGGACTGTATACACAATTTCTGCAATTTATTTTTACCTTTTAGCTGAGTTTATAATTGTTCACTCCTGGAGCAGGTGCCTGGGTTATACAATGTTGTAAAGCACATTAAACAGGCACAAATATAACAAATAAGAAAACATGTATAAGGGGCAATCAACGGACCAAATTTCACAAACATAAAACATATATCAAATACCCATCCTTAAATGTGTCAACTAGGAAGTTATTTTCCTCAATCTTCCAGTTGTTTTAAACAGATATGGCTGTGTTCTTTGCTTTTTATAAAGTCCATAATGGAGATAGTCTGTGGATTGTACACACGTGAGGGGCAGTTTTGCACTCTATATTCTTGGTGTGTGTATCAAAAAATGTCTTAGAAAATTGATTGGAAATTATAGAGACTCCTCCATTGGAAGTGTCAACACATTTCGGCCTAGAAACTGCAGGCCTCTTCAGGATAGAAGAAAGATGAAGTACTGTTAGTCCCAACTGTGGGTAGGGTACCGTGGTCCTCTGGGGGAGATCTGTATCCTGGTGTCAAATGGGTGACAGGCATACATCATAGTTCGGAGGATCCTGGGAGAATGGGGAACCAAATCCCCTCTGGCGGCTCCAGTGGATTACCTAAACAAGAGTGGCCGTGCCGTGTAGATCAAATCAACATTGGACGGTGTGTGGGCCATATAGGGTATGGTTCCAGGGACCCGGTGATGGGCTTTAGTGATTCTCAGTCACGGAACTCCAGGGGCTCATGGTCAAACCAGTCGGCGGGGAGCAGCAAAGCAGAATGCCTGTGTTCTTCCTCAGCACTAGGCCCACCCACACTGGTGAGGTACCATTTTTATCATGAGATATGTGGGAACTCTGAGTGGCAGGAAATCTGAGGCTCCCAGCATATTTCAGTACTTTGAGGGATCCACGCAAGCCACCCTACAGTCCCCCTGGTGTCTAGTTTACAAAAATTTCTATCAAATCCAAATCAAATCAAAAATATTTTATTTTTGTAGACCTCATCAGAGATCCACAATATAAAATTACAGTAAGTACAGATAATAAAATTATTCATAAACTTGACATCTTTAAAACAGTGGTAAAAAAGTTTCTTTAAATGTAAACCAATTATAGCATAAAAATTCATCTGGTGGGACTCCTATTAGCTCAATCAGATAATTAGTTCTAAAAATATTTAATTTAATACATATAGGTTTTATAAAATGGCTACGAGCTTCAACCAGGAGTTTATTTGGACAAACGTATAAAACATGCACCATATCTTGAACACCTCCTCTACACAGAACCCAAGAGCCTGATTTATCAAATGTGCCTCCCCAGTTTTTGGTTAAGGTTTTAATGGTAGAGTCCTTAATCGCAGCATCAAAATGCAACAAAAATATCTAGAATTGGTATATTTACCCTAGAGACAATGTACACCCTGGCAGAGAAAGACAATAAAAGACAAATACTATTGCACAACCATCTACTCCTCTAGTAAACACACATCACGGTTGGATTTAGCACGAGGGTGAGTGAGAAGTTCAAAATGTAAATGTTATTAATAAAAGATTTCACAAAAATGAAATTCACTGTTGATTAGTGAAAGTTCAGAATACTGAACCAATTACTTATGGCACATGAGCTGTAAAGCCACAACAAGGCACCAACCCTTTAGAGACCATTCACACAGATTTTATGCGTAACACACACAAAACCATTCACACCGCCAGCCGCGGGCCCAGTATATTACAACACTCACATCAACAAACAATGCCATTCAAGGGCCCATCACTGTCATACGCCCACAGGAATGACAAAGCAATCACACCGCACTGCAGCTGACTGAGTATGTGGACTGAAGTTTGGCTGATGTGTTTTTAGTGACCAGCAGAAAGTCACTCCACACACACCGTCAGCCAAATGCCAGCTCACACACATCGCTAACCGGAGGCCAACCATACACACCACCAGCACACACACCACCAGCCAGATGCCAGGTCAGACACAACAATCACACCACCTGGAAGCTGGTAGAATGTGTGGACTGATGTTTCATTGGCAGTGCATGTGTGTGTGTGCACTGACTTGCTTCTGGGCACAACACACACACTGGCAGCCAACCGCAAGTCTACGTACACCGCCAGTCACACACACTGCCGGAGAAGCTACAGTCAACACACTCCGCCAGCCAAGCATCAGTCCACTCACACCGCCAGCTAAGCACTGGTCTACACATACCGCCAGCCAAGCGCAGTCTCCACACACCGCCAGACAAGTGCCAGTCCACCCACACTGCTAGCCATGCGCCATTCTACGACCACCGCCATCACATTGTTTTGAAAAAACAAGAGAACACAAACCAATTTGAAGGGGATGAAGATGAAAAAAACAAATATGACTACAAACCCAACAGGTCTAACTAAATACATCAAACAACTGCCAACTGTGAAACTGAACAAAAATTATAAAACGATACAGAACAATCAGTTCACTTTTAATCTCACAGTAGCTCCCAATACTTGAGTTGCGTATGGTATGATTTAAAACATGAGGGCACACATATCCCAGGTTTAGAAGGACACTTAGGGATGTACATTCAGCTCTCCTTTTGCACGCCTCTTCAGACAAAGACTGTACAGCTCCTACAGGGAAAGATTTTTTTGGGTGTGGGAGGAATGTAATCAGTAGAGTGGCAATTTTTCAATCTAGCAACATCCTCCACCACTCCAACTCTGAGAGCACTTGCCTGCTCAACTACAACAAGGCTTCCTATTACAGACTGCTTTAACTGAAAAAAAGTTATATTTGAAACTGTAGAACAATCTGTTAATACAACAAAAGTATTGAAGGCTGCCAAACAAAACAAATGAACAACCAGCTTCTTAAACCAAATATATGACTTACGAACAGCACTGTAAGGCTTCAACTTCTGATCTACTCTATCTACACCACCCATGTGCTTACTGCAGTCTAAAATGCACACAGGTGTGCGCATTTCAGCAACCTGACCCCAAACAGTCCAGGTGAAGTACTTTCATCATGAATGGTTGTCAGCATGTGGAAATATCTCCTGTAATAAGCAAACTGTCACTTTAACAAACTGAAAGTAAAACAACTGGCATATAGTAATCTAGAAGGAAAAGTCAATTAATACAAAGCACACAAAGACCTATATACTCAAAACCAATACCACTCAATTGCCAGACACAGCAAGATTGGGGGGGGAGATTTGCAAACTAATCACACAACGCAGCACAGCCCGTGCGAGTCTGGGCTGCGTTGCGTGACAGGGAGGGAGCAGGAGAGCACCATATCTTCAGATATATGGCTCTCCCCTCTCCTTTCCCTTGCACTGGCGGTGATTTTAGTGGCCGTGAGCCACACAGACACCTTAGCGCCATAGTGCTAGGGTGTGTGCATGAGACTAGCATAGGGTTTCTACAGGAAGGTTCCCTTCTTGTTCAAAATACTATGCCTAGACACAACGGAAAACCTTTCCCACTTTATATGCATGCTACACAGTGCAGCACACATGCAAAGTCAAAAAAGCATGGAGAAATGAAAGCATTTCTCCTGTTAGCGCCTCCTTTGAAGGTGCCTTAACTTTTGGAGCAAAATCATGTCTACAAATCTCAGTAAATATGGTTTTGTGTCAAAAACAATGGGTGGTTGCATGGGAGCACCCATGTACCACCCATGTAAAACCCCATTGGCGCTAAGTAACGCAAAGCAGTGCCTCACGCTGTTTTGCAATACTTCAAGGGTGCTTTCCAGTGCAAAACAAGTTTTGTGCTGGGAAGTAAATTGCTTGTAAACCTCCCCCTGAGGTAGTGCACTTACTCTGCACAGACACAGCAAGCACCAAAGAAGTCCCACTGGAAAGGGGAAAACACATTGCACATATCACAAAGCAGTATAGAATATGCACAAATCAATATGTTACTTTGAAAAATAATCACACAAAAGGTAAAGATTCAAACATTAGTACAACATTCAAAATAAATTATATAAACGGGTCAAGGATACACATTAGAGTAAAAGATTACATGATGATTACCAAGCACAAGTCCACAAACGACAGATCTGCCAAAGCTGCACCTGCAATCAGGATTCACCACCAAGACAGGAAATGACCGACTCTACAATAAAAATTTAAAAATATCAAATAAATATGATAAAATATCAATCAAAAGACACTGATATTCCCCCGAAAAGAGGTGTGACAAAAAAAGACACCACCAGATGGAAGCACACCTTATCCAAGAAGCAGATCCCTGACCACATCCATAACCTTATACCCAGGTTTTACCACACACCACTCCTTAAAAATTGCAGCTCTGCCCTGGGGGGGAGGGGAAAAACAAAGGCCCTCCCGGTGACCGGCACTCCTACACACCATCCCTGGGGTCTAGTGGGCTTCTGCCCACCCAAGATCAGATTGGCCTATGCAAGCAGCCAATCTGCGCTCCGCGGGTGGCATAGAAGAATAATTATTTCCCTAAGAAACCAACCATTGCCCAAGGCGTCACTCCCCAACAACAAAAAAAGCTCTGGTAGTCTAGTGGGCTTCCACCCAACCCCCCCTCCCTGAGAGCAGATAGACATAAAAATGGCCAATCTGCTCTCCGGGGGTGGGGGGAAATAATTATTAAAAGAATTATTGACCAAGGGGTCGCTCCCCAACAACAGCAAAAAGCCCTGATGTCCCCTTCTCCCCCAGAGGGCAGATGGGACTAAAAATAGCAGAACTGTCCACTCAGCTGGGTAGAATTATAAAAAAAAGATTCTCCATGGGGAGCAACTCTTTCCATAGGGGTCGATCTCCGCAAATATCAAAAATCATTATCCCTGTGCTTCAACCCACTCTGGGGGGGGGGCAGAATAGCTAAAACGAAGGCCAATTTAGCCCCCAGAGGGGCTGAAACATGGATTTTACATTTGCCCATAGAGGGAGCGGCCCTTGCCCAAGGTGCTGCTCCCCAAACTACAACAAAATTCCTGGTGGTCAAGTGGTGGGGATTCCTGCTTTACGATCGTGGCCCCACCCACGATCTTGAAGCAGGAATCCTCTCCAGACAGACACAGGGGGAAAGGATCAACTCTTTCCTTTCCTTGTGTGAGTGTTCTGAATTCAAACTTCCCCACGCCCCAGAGAAGGACTTACCTGAAAGCGTCCTCTCTCCTGGATGCGGTGGAAGCAAATGGCTTCCAGCACATCTCTGGCACCATCTGATGATGTTTAAATGCCATACGTGTGCATACATCATTGGATAGCCAAGGCGTGGTCAGTGGTGGTAGCAGAAGTGCTTCTGCTGCCACCACCCAATGGAGGAATGTTCATTTAGCCTGGAGCCTTCATTGGCCTACTGTGGCTGAGGATGGCTCCAAGCCCTCCTCAGCACAGATGGGATGAAAGGTTAATGATACTTTTTTTGTGGACCGAAACAAAGTATTCAGAATCATAACATGGTTTCCTTGATGGTGACACAGTCCATTTCTGATGCACTGAAATGAGGTCAGAAGAAGACAACAGAGACACCATTTTGTTTTCATGGTGGTAGTCAGCTTCAAATTATAAAATACAGCTACATGGTTCACAGTTGTGCAGCTGTAAGAGAACATTAATGTGTAGCCCAAACATTATGAGCTGAACTCCATTGCACCGAATACAATGAGAACAATTTATTACACAAATACCAGGTGGTACTATGCTTGATGTGAGATCTGGACATGGTTGTGGCTTTTCAGTCTACATCATGTTACAATTTGGGACTTCTTGTTTCACTTTTCACATTATAAATCTGGAACTACACACAACAAGCCAGACCTGGCTGAGGGTGTCATTCAGGACTAGGACATGTAAACACTTTGTAGTTGTCTGTAAATACCCCAGGATTCCCATATCTGCTTCTCACACCTATTTGTATGGCATTTCAGGCTTAGCACTGACTTCTACAGGAGTGGGCTCACATGCTGCTCCAGTGTGCAAAGTCTATACTGTTCCTACAAACATTCTATGATATCGTCATCGTATAGTATTTATTGGTTCCACCTGGATACCGGCATGCTGACACTTTAAATGCATGTACCATTCACACCGTCCATAACAAACCATAATTTCTGCTGAGGACCAGATTTAGGCCTTAGTAAATTGTATGACGAGACCACAATGGATTTAGGGAAATTTATGACCACATCTTGAAATTTGAATTGTTCAATATTTTGTTCTCTTCTATGCTCTAGTGTTGGTACCTCACAATGTGCAAATTGGGATACAGCATCGTCCATGTTGTGAGAAGAGTGATATACTGTATGACATGTTGTTGGCTGCCCACCCGGAGCAAAACAACTCTGAGCTGTTTGCATGCTGCGTCGGGTTTTGATCCTTCCCACTCAATACCTCCTCATGGGTTCCCAGATGCAGGGAAATCTATGGTTTTTAGATCCACCTTCCACTTCCCTTGCAGGTGGCAACATTGCTTGGAAATCTGGAGTTTACCTCATGTTTAGGTCCTTCTAGTGCAAATGAATCTGAAAACCTCTCATAGGACTAAAGTAGGTGAGAGAAAGCTGCTTCCTCCTCTCCTCTAATATTGGCATCTTGGATACTCTCAAACCAGCCGGGGACTTGTATAGTTCTGCATGAAATCACGTAGTTCCATCTACCGCTGGAGCATGCCAATCCTAGATACATTCTCTTCAACATAGGACGCCACTTGGCACATCCAGGCAGCATGATGTATCTTAGCTGCCTTCACACGGAATCTTCCTCCCATCACTTTCAAGGTCTTTCTCTGTGCCACTCCTTCTCCTTCGGGTGCCACACACACAGCTGAAGGACTGCCAGGCACATATGTTCTCAAGTGATCTGCCTGAATGTGATTATGTGGTGTAGGAAGGGATGGACTGGCCACAACAACTGGCTGCACTTGTGCTAGTTTGCAACAGTGCTCCCACTGGCTGCCGAGCTTCACTGCACTCTTTGACAAGGGCTATGGTTCGCATACCTCCAATGCACATTAGACTCATCAGACTAAATCCCATGCAACATCAAAAATGCATTGCATATGGATCAGAGTGGCGCAGAATCATGGATCAGTGGGAGAGTCTGTCCCTAAGTCCCTTAAAGGCACAACTAGTGTCAGGGAACTGAGCATGCTCTCAGCTGGGTGCTTTGAAGAGCACCCCAAGCGTGGTGTGCTTAGGTCCTACCTACCTTGTCTCAGTCATCAGGGTTTGCAGCCCTATTTGTGGCGAGCCGCAGCATGTTTTCCATTTACTGCCTATAAGATGACAGATAAGTCTTAGCGCCTGGGTTCCTCCGAATCCTGTCCGCCTAATGTGTCTTCTGTCTCACGAAGAAAAACAGGAATCAAGATGGCCCTGGAGATCTTCCGGCTAGTTGTTCGCACATGGCCTTGTGTCCATGAGTGTCCAGTCCAACCCATTCCATAATGAAGGTCTGCCCCAAGGACAAACATATTCCTCATGCCTTCAGCAACATAACAGGGACCTACCGAGTTGTCCTCTATCGACTGGCATGCTTCTGCCCCTGGAATCTTCCAGAGCATTCATTCATACATGCATTCATACATGCATCCTACATGAAGTCTCCGCTACGGACTGCTGCCAGCGCACTCCTGATGTAATTCATTCACCTCCGAATAATCCACTTGCCAACGACTCCCGGGTAATTTACACGCCTTGGTTCAAGAATACGCCGCAGAACACGGACTGCCAGCGGTTGTTCTTCCTTGAATTTCTCACTCGTGAAAATTGTCCATACAACACTCCTGGGACGGCTGATTCCCCTTCGTGCCCCCTTCAACACGGGCATTCTCCCGGTTCTCTGGGCTCCTCGGCCAACTCCACCGGCCCTGGAAACTTTTGCTACGATTCCGAGCAATCTTACGTGCTCGCACTTACATTGTCCTGATGATGATCTTGACTTACTAAGATCGAAACGCCGTCGACTACACTTTCAAAGTTCCCTAACATTGTCTAAACCAATTGGGTTCTTTTGACCTGTTTTCAATGCGATGAAATGTTTTTATTGTCACTAAGCACTTCACTTCACGCACCCTCACTTATGTATGTGTGAGCACTGGATTTACACAATATATATTCTCTAAATGCAAAAATGGTAGAAACGGAAGCGATTCCATTTTATGATGTTGAATAAAATGTAATGGCTTCCTCTACTCTTCTGTGTCCTTGCATACGTTTCTTATTTGGATCTAATTGAGTTCCACATATCAACAAATATAATTGAATTTTTCTAAAAATCACTAACTGTAGCCTCGCTACTTGAGGATCTCTGACCTCACCAGACCAACGTCCTTTTGAACTTCCTAAGTCCCTTAAAGGCACAACTAGTGTCAGGGAACTGAGCATGTTCTCAGCTGGGTGCTTTGAAGAGCACCCCAAGCGTGGTGTGCTTCGGTCCTACCTACCTTGTCTCAGTCATGAGGGTGTGCGGCCCTATTAGTGGCGAGCCGCAGCATGTTTTCCATTTACTGCCTATAAGATGACAGATAAGTCTTAGCGCCAGGGTTCCTCCGAATCCTGTCCACCTAGTGTGTCTTCTGTCTCACGAAGAAAAACAGGAATCAAGATGGCCCTGGAGATCTGCCGGCTAGTTGTTCGCACATGGCCTTGTGTCCATGAGTGTCCAGTCCAACCCATTCCATAAGGAAGGTCTGCCCCAAGGACAAACATATTCCTCATGCCTTCAGCAACATAACAGGGACCTACCGAGCTGTCCTCTATCGACTGGCATGCTTCTGCCCCTGGAATCTTCCAGAGCATTCATTCATACATGCATCCTACATGAAGTCTCCTGCTTGGCCATCTCACTTAGAATACAGTCAAGCAGTCCAGAGTCAGCTAATGCACACCTGCTTCAAACCCACCACACATCCTTCCAGCTTAACATAAGGAAGACAGCCATACACTTACTTCATCTGCTGTTAAGATTTGTTTTAAAATTCAAAGAACATAACCAGATCTATTACCCAAACCAAAACAGAACACTGTTCTAGCACCAAAGAAGAGCAAGCTCTAACAGCACCAAACATGTACATCAGTTCATTATTTACATTTTACCTTTTAAAAACGCGAGCTGCTAAGTGGGGTAAATGACGTACTCTTTTACTGAATTAAAGAAATGTTGCCTGATTACAAGTGTCCCATAAAATTGTGATTTCTGGGCAAAAAATCGTTTGTACAGGGATTGCAATTACGTCTGCTGCCATGTTTAAGCAACCAGTATTTACCTGGTGCGATGAAATTCGCACCCTTCATTACATTTCATTAGGTAAAATCTGCCGGACATTGACAAGGGGAAAAGGCCAGGTACTTGCCAAGAATGCAGATGTGGGTGCTGGAAGCATCAATTTCCGAATGTATTCTGAGGGTGGGTAATAAATTTCACTCCGCCGGCAGAGTTCACGGAGTTTTGGCCACTCTGTGTTACGCTTGTAACGTGGAGTTCCAGTCAGACTCCACCAACTGCCATATGGTGGAGTTTTTTTTTGCGCGTGGCTCTCCAATGGTGAGTTGGCAAGCGCGAATGAGAATTGGCATCCACTGGCTCAATTTTCAGGTGCTAGGAGGGTACCAGGTACAATTTTCTCATTGCGGGCTCTCACGCCCGTTCGCTGTGTAAAAAATCAATTTGAGCAGCAACATCGAAGCAGCTCCCTCTGGCACGCCACATGTTGGTGTTTGTGCTGACTTTGCAGTGCAGAACAAGCTCCTGGTGCTAAAAATCAGATTGAGCATCACGACATGCCGATTTCCACCGGCTCGCGGAACTCCGCAGATTCTCGCCGAGTTTTCATGTAACTCCACGGAATTCCGCAGAGTGAAACTACGCCCACCCCAAATTTAGTCCCCCAAAAATAGGATTATGCAATAATTCTTACACCGTAGAAGGCCTATTTGAAGTCAGCCCTCCTGGAATCTTCTGTTTGTATCAGAAAGAGAGCTTGCCTGATGACAATTTGTAGTAGAGTTTGGATATTTTTATGATAGAGTGCATGGGATTTATTTTGATTTGTGTTGTTTTTTATCTTTCAGAGGGATTTCTAATCGTCCACGTCCAAAAACAACAGTGCATCCTTGGAAGTAAGGTGGTAGTGAGTGTGGGCATATGCAACGTAACCAGCCAGAACCAGCAGTGGATGTGGACAGAGGATGAGAAACTACTCCACGTGAGGTCAGCCCAGTGCTTGGGCATCTCCAACTCCTCTGCCAAGCACTCACGCCCTGCGATCTTCACCAACTGCTCCCAAGCACCCAGATGGGCCTGCCATGATAGCGATGGTCTACTGGAGGTGGCTGGCAGCTCTCTGTTTCTCAAGAAGCAGGGTCCCAGAGTGGTGGTAAAGATGGACAAGAAGTACCCCAACAGGTGGAAGAAAGTAGAAGTGAATGAGAAGGGAGAACCAGCTTATCAAAGTTTGTGCCCAAAAAAAGGTGAGCCAGTCCTGCTGTAAATCTTATTGATATATGCTTTTGGATTTCTTAAATCACAACCCTTACAAAAAGAAAACAAAACAATCAGATTGAATTTTCAAAGTACACATACCATTTTAGGTATATCAGTCATAAGATTAATGTTTTATATTCACTCATCTTGCTGGGGTTGACCATAGCTGGTGCTTTGTGTGCAGGACCATATAGTACCCCATGCTCGGTAAGATGCCGTGATGTATTCTCCCTTGTCCTCTGCATGTTTGGGAGAGGGTTTGCTGCCCGCCTTGTCCCTTAGGATTTGAAGTCTTCTGCCTCCTCCCTGCTGCGCACTGGAGTTGGGATACCGTGCAGTCCTCACTTTATAGTTGGCCACCATGCATAGTGTAGACCTATTCAGACTGGCCACCCTAGTCATAGAGAGAGTAAGAAAGCACTCATGTGCATGTTTTGGAGGCGAGGCAATTGCTCTTTTATTAATGGACCCAAAAGATCTTTACGATTGTGCATGAGCTTGCAGCTTCTGACAGAGTTACTTCCAAGCCAACCCCCTCCCAGTCTCTCTGTAATGACCTTAATGATTACTTCATTGAAAAGATTGTCAAGATCAAGCATCATATTCCGCAGCCCCCTCCCTTGTTTTCTGCACCTTTATTATTTCCTACCCTTCTCTCTTTTGACCACTTCCCGCTGATCTCTAAGGAGACTTTTCTAACTCTGTTGCGGCAAGTTAAGTCAGGCTCACCTTCTGACCCCTGCCCTGTTCACATCTTGAGGGACCTTTTTCCAGTTGTCCGGACCCCCCTCTTGCTCTGCTTAATGCCTCCATCTCTCAGGGAATTGTCCCAGATTCTTTTAAAGCGGCTACGATCATCCCCATCCTTAAAAAGGTGGGTGCTGACCCTACCCTTCTTTCAAATTTCAGACCCATCTCCCTCCTTCCCTTTCTGAGTAAGATTCTGGAGAGCTACCTTACCTCCTGTCTTTCTACCTCTGTTGAAAACAACCGTCTCCTTGCTGCCAACCAGGCTGGCTTTCGCCCTGCTCATTCCACGGAATCTGTTGTTCTCTCCGTGATGGATGAGCTTAGGAGGAGCGCTGATATCAACTCTCCTCAGGCCCTGGTCCTTCTCGACCTGTCCGCCGCCTTCGACACGGTCGATCATTCTACTCTTTTACACCGTGTCGAGGGCGCCGGCGTCCGGGGCTCTGCTCTGGCTTGGCTTACCTCCTTCTTGACGAACCGCACTCAGGCCGTCAGATTGGAGGGCTTCTCCGCCCCCTTTCGTCCAGTTCCTTGTGGGGTGCCTCAAGGCTCATCCCTTTCCCCTCTTCTTTTCAATCTTTACATTTATCCCTTGATTATTGCTTTGCAGGAAATGGAGGTCACAGTGTTTAATTATGCCGATGACCTTCAGTTCATCTTTAACCTTTCCTCCTCTCCTGACTCTATCCTTAAATTCAGCTCCACCATGACATTCATTTATAACTGGATGAACTCAAACCAACTAAAATAAAATCCAGACAAGACGGAGCTGGTGCTTACCGGCGGTCCCTCTAACCCCTGGACCTCTGCCTTCTGGCCTACTATCCTTGGTTCTCCCCTTCTCCCCTCTGCCTCTGTGAAAACTCTTGGCATTAAAGTCTGCCGAGACCTCTCCATGCATGCCCAAATCAGCTCGATGGTGTCATCCTGCTTCTTGTTCCTCAGAATCATCCGAAAAATCTCTCGCTTCTTCTCAGTTGAGGCTCTTAAACTTATTGTCCTGGCCATGATTTCATCCCGCCTGGACTATGGCAATGCCATATACGTCGGTATCCCCGCGTACGAACGCCGTCGCCTGCAGCTTGTCCAAAATCAGGCTGTGCGTCTGATTTACGGGTCCCCGAAATCTCAGCACGTTACCCCTCTTCTCAAGACTCTTCATTGGCTACCCATCTTGGAACGTTCTCTATTTAAGATGGGATGCCTGATCTTCATGTCACTGGCCGGCACAGCTCCCGACTTTATTAGATCCAAGATCAGTGTCTATATTCCGGCCAGAACTCTTCGCTCCTCTACTCAGCTTCTCCTCAGTGTTCCCTGCTATCACAGGAAAAAACTCGGTGGCTCGAGATTCTCCATTCTCGCCCCCTTGTTTTGGAACTCTCTCCCCTTTGCCATTAGATCCATCCCTACCTACATGGACTTTCGCAAAGCTCTCAAAACCCATCTTTTCTCCATGGCTCATCCTTTGTAGTTGCTCCTCGGTTCCGTCTGCGATAATCTCTTTTTCGGCGCCAAGAAACCGCCTGGTAGTAGAGCGCTTTATAAATCTTTTACAACTTCAACTTCAGGTGCCTCATGGCCTTGGTTGAGCCAATCACACAGCACACGGGAGCATGTCGGAGTGGAAGTGGGAGGTCAAAACCTCAGAAACTCGTGACAAAGAAGTCACTCCTCTGAGGGTGAGAACAAACACATAAATGCAAAAAAAGCAGAACATAAGCCCCAGACAGTAGTCTTCCTCTCGGGTGAGGATGTTGTGTGGTTTTCTGGTGATGAGCTGAGATAGCAGATGAAGGTGGCAGGTTTGACACTTATAAAAGATCTCTCCTCCTCCTCCTTCTTCTTCATCACTCCCATCACCACTCATGCAGCCCATGCCAGTGCTGCCTGTACCTGGAGTCCTGCTCCAGATGCTTTCTTTTCAAGAGGAAGCCGATTTCCCTGATGATGAGGCAAAGGCCCAAACTGGTTCCCGTCCACCCAACTCTAAGTATATGAGGTGGTGCGCCACCTATACCAGAACCGCCGGCCTCTGCCAACGTACTCCTGGCAGGTCTGACTATGTTTTTATTTGTAATTATTTTATGTTGCTTTGCTCTACAGCACACTCCACCATTAGCTGTCAGCAAACTTTACATTGGAGCAGAACTGTGGAGTCCGACTATCTCAATTTACCCTAATGTCATTTTGTATTAACATTAAAACATAACTGTGGAGTCGAACTGCCTCATGTTATATTAACAACATTGAGAACTAACCTGTGGAGACAGAGTGATTTGTTTACATTTATGTATCAGCCATAGGTTGAAAGAAGGAGGTGGCAGAAAAAGATGTAGAGGAACAAGGATGAAGGGATAGAGCAGAGTGCAGGAGAAAGGAGGTGTAGAGTGGTCAGAGGCAGAAAAGTGAAGAGAGGAGATATTTTGGGAAGGAGAGTGAAAGGACAGCAATGAGGTGGAGCGAAGGGCAGGGGTCAAGGTTTTTTCTTCTTGAAGTTTGATATAGCGCGAGCTTGACCCGAAATCAGGTATCAGAGCGCTTTACATGAGCACCAGTTGCGTTACATGGGGACACATTCATTTTTGTTAGGCACGGGGAGATTACGTGATTTGCCCAGAATCACAGGATGGTGAGCGTCATTGCCGAGACTCGAACCCGGTTCCCCAGATTTGAAGTATACCCCCCTAAACGTTAGTCCTCATCCTCTCCCATTTGAAATACAAAGCATGGGAGAGAGAATGGAAGGTGGCAGAGGGTCTGGGTCATTGTTGGCTTCTATTTCATGTATTGTTTTATTTATTTTTTTGTTGCGAAATGTCGTTGGGTCATCTTTACTTCTCATTTGGTAGAGAAATGTAGCTGCTCCAGAAAATGTTTGAAATATGTTTCTCGTCGTTTATATTCAAGTTGGAGAATATCTTTGCTTCTAGTTGCTTATTTTCACTGGGTAGCTTAACGCAGAGTTTAGATAATCTGTCTGGGCATAGTGAATGACTTTGTTTGATAGACAAGGCTCTTTGAATTTATTCTGGCCTGTAGCGGGAACCAGTGTATCACTTTCAGAACAGGAGTGATGAGGTAGAATTGCTTTACAGACACGATTTAAGACGCAGACTGTAGGGTGGTGGTGTGGGGGAAGAGTGTGGATTTGGGCACGCCTCTGTGGGTGGCATTACCACAGTTGATACACGACATAACTAAGGCGTAGAACAGGAAATGGAAGAAGGTTTTCCAAGTTTAGAATCTGAAAACCACTCGCAGTCCATGCATGATGAGACAAGGTGGTTATCATGAAATAATACACGGCTGTTGAGAAAGCTACACAGTTTAGATTCATTCTGTAGAAGTATTCCCTAAAAAAAAGGTTTGATTCCGAATTCCCTCCTGTTGTTGTTGGGGATCATTTCAGAGTCAGTGATCTTGTTGACAGAGGACAGACCTGCATTGAGCAGATTCCAGGATGCAAAATGATGGCCTCTACTTCATAGAAATATACTCTGCCATATGTACCACTGCCTGCAGCGTTTATGTACCTTTGCTCAACATTTTCAACAACCAGGAGTTCCATTCCGGAGTTTGGAGAAGTGTCTCTTCCACTGAGATCTAATAGTCCATTTACATTTCCACAAGCACTTCATTTCATTTTGGAAGTGTAAGTGCATGCAGTCAGTGACTCTTCCCTGGGTCTGCCTCTCAAGTGCTGTGAAGCTGAGAATATCCTCGGACGAGTGATAGATCCAGACAGTCTCTGTAGCCCAAGGAGCTGGAAACAAAGTTAGTGGAAATAAGTTTGAGAGTCTCTGCAATTGATTCTAGCTAATCTCTAATGACTTAATATAAACGCAGTAGATGGAAGTAGATCACGCTGTAATAAGAGGTATATTGTCAGGGGTCTGTGCTTGGCGGGTTCTGCAAGCAATAGCACAAGAACAGTGAGTAGGGACACACTCGAAGGGTCCCAGTTGCATCCATAGTGAGAGCGCGTATTGGCCTGACGTAGAGCTGCTGTCCGGCTTAATGCCATCTATGCATATGTACCTTGAGGGTTTATTCAACCTCACATTCAATTTTTTAATAAGTCATAGAAATGAACAATGAAACATATCAACACAGGGATAAATTCACAAATATTGTATTTGTAAAATGAGTTGGCTATGGTTACAAGAGGGTGTCGCACTGCTAATGGAAATGTAAAATTATTTTAGTAGTGACAGTGTTGCTAGGGAGTTGATTTGATTCAAACTCATTTTACCCATAAAATATTTGTGAATTTATCCCTGTGTTGATATGTTTCATTGTTCATTTCTATGACTTGTTAAAATATTGCATGGGAGGTTGAATAAACCCTCAAGGTACATATGCATAGATGGCATTAAGCCTGACAGCAGCTCTACGTCAGGCCAATACGCGCTCTCACTATGGATGCAACTGGGACCCTTCGAGTGTGTCCCTACTCACTGTTCTTGTGCTATTGCTTGCAGAACCCGCCAAGCACAGACCCCTGACAATATACCTCTTATTACAGCGTGATCTACTTCCATCTACTGCGTTTATATTAAGTCATTAGAGATTAGCTAGAATCAATTGCAGAGACTCTCAAACTTATTTCCACTAACTTTGTTTCCAGCTCCTTGGGCTACAGAGACTGTCTGGATCTATCACTGGTTAGAGGATATTCTCAGCTTCACAGCAATTGAGAGGCAGACTCCAGGGAAGAGTCACTGACTGCATGCACTTATACTTCCAAAATGAAATGAAGTGCTTGTGGAAATGTAAATGGACTATTAGATCTCAGTGGAAGAGATACTTCTCCAAACCCCAGAATGGAACTCCTTGTAAAGTGGTTGAAAATGTTGAGCAAAGCTACATAAACACTGCAAGCAGTGGTAAATATGGCAGAGTATATTGCCATAGCTATGGTTACAAGAGGGTGTCGCACTGCTAAGCTAATGGAAATGTAAAATAATTTTAGTAGTGACAGTGTTGCTAGGGAGTTGATTTGATTCAAACTCGTTTTACAAACACAATATTTGTGAATTTATCCCTGTGTTGATATGTTTCATTGTTCATTTCTATGACTTATTAAAAAATTGAATGTGAGGTTGAATAAACCTTCAAGGTACATATGCATAGATGATATTGATCATACCCAGTCCCTTGAGGTATATTGGGTTGCCCTGTTGTGTTTGAGATTGTCAGGCTTAATGCAGCACGGCCTGCTTTGAGCTGGAGGAAAAGTGGCAATATCCCAGCCTTGGCTCCCCCTTCCTCACAACTGTCCTTGCCCTCCTTCGAGGTTGAAAGGGGTGAGGTGTTGTACTGTTGAGAGAGGACATAATGCTCCTGAACATTTAAGCAGGGGCAGTGGTGTGTAAATGGAACTGTGGCTAATAACATGGAAAAGCACAGGCCCATGAGACATTAGGCTGACCTAGAGAAATTTGAGAAGTCTGATGGAGATTGAGGAACATTCCTATATGTCAATCCCTGGACACTCTGTCTCTAGGCATCATTGCAGACATTTGCACAGTCATCATTTGTAGAGATTTGCCGAGTCACTATTGGTCTTTACATCAATTGTCAAATTGCAGGTGTTAGCTACTCTAGAACTAAGTATGGAGCAGAATTAAAGATCAAGAAGATGTTGAATTATATCATTGCAATTTATGCAGAAGAAGTATTACATCATTGTCTATCCACATCTTTGACAGGTGCAACATGAGATAAGTTTATAAGTATACTTTTTTCACATGCTTTGAAACTTAAGGCGCAGGGGAGGGCAGCAGCACCCTAAAAAATAACCATGATGGAGTTCAGAAGGTGAAAGAGCAATAAAGATGCCTCTAAATTTAGTTTTTTTCTTGTCATATTTGCTATGGTTCAATGATATAAGTCAAATGTCAGGCTATGACTTCTGACAAATCGCTGCTTATTGTTTTAGCATGGAGGTTGGTGTTTACCTTTCTTTCACTGACTGCAAAGTTAGAGGATTTTGTAAAGTGAACTATGGCACAATCCTGCTGGAGGTAAAGGGAATGTGAAAGGAAAGCCTGTAGGATGTTCGATTTTTACACACACAATAACATTTAAATACTTGTGAATGAAATATACAAAGAATTAAAAATATATCAGCAGTTAGGGAAGCACAAATTACGCACTTTTTTGTACTTATCAAGTGTGATGAAACAAAGATTTTGATGTAATCAAACAAAATCAAGATACCTTACTTGGTGGTGTGCAAATGATACATGTTTGCTAAAACCAGATTTCCACACATTATAGTTTGTGCGCTATATAGACTTATCAGTGAAAGCCCATGTCAGTTCGAATTTTGCGGCCATTTTAATGGAAAATGTACTGCCTGTAAATGAGAGTGAGCTACCATACCAAGGGGCATATTCACGAGGAAGTGGCGGTGGGAGGCGTTAGCCTCCTTGGCTTAACGCCTCTTACTGCCACTTCGGAAACGCCAGGCTGCACCCTATTCTCAAGAATGTGGTGTAGCCTGGCATTTCCCCCTGCGACGGCGCTAAGTCTCACGACTTAACGGCAATGCAGGCACCCTTGCACCAGAGTGCAAGGGTGTCTGCGAGCAGGGAGGTTTGTTTATGTACAGGAAGGTGTCCCTTCCTGCACATGAACTAATCTAAAATGCTGTTTAGTAACTTACATGTGTGCGGCTTCATGCAGCACACATGTAAGTTACAAAACAGCATTTTTTTAAAGGTTTGTTTATGTACAGGAAGGGACACCTTCCTGTACATAAACAAACCATGGCATTTTGCTATTTCCATGTGTGCTGCACAAGGCAGCACACATGGAAATAGCAAAAGCGAGGAGAAATTAAGAATTTCTCCTCGTTTCGCCACCTTAAGACCAGGATTTTTCTGGTCTTAACTTCTGCGCTGCCACCTATTATCGCCACCCTTGATAATAGGCGGCAGTGTCGAATTCAATGGGTGTTGCAGTGGTACGCCCACCGCAACACCCACTGCACGCCCCATTTCACGCTAAGTTTAGCGTGAAAGGGGCCCTATTCTCAAGGCAGCGTTAAGCCACTTAACGTGGCTTCAAGCCACGTTAAGTGTGTTGATGCTGCCTTGAGAATAGGTTGCTGGCCCTATCGCCACGGGAACGTCAAAAAAAGTGAGTTCCCGTGGCGACAGGGGCTTGAGAATATGCCCCCATGCTTTAGTTATATATTTGTGATAGTGTGCTCCGAAGTGCACCACTGGCTACATACCACACCCTTCCCACAGCTTTGGAATGGGTGTGACTCATTTGCTAAATTTGTTCTTCATGTGACACTTGGATTTTTCATAATCCTTATGATATAAGTGATGTAACATTGATGGCAGCACCCCCACTCTGAAAATTGTTCCAGCACCACCGTTTTTTTTTATTGCCTGATCACTGAAATGAGGTCTTCATAGGCCCCTTTCAGTGCCCTAAACAATTGTTACTGGCTCTGCAAAAATGACACAGAATCTTTAGTACCTTTGATGTGCATATGTCCATAGTTATTAATGGTGTGGGGTAAATGCAGGAAAGGCTTATTTATTGTAAATGGCATTTGCATATATCAGGAACTTCGGGCACTTGCCCTTGTCTGGAGGGATCTTGGAATTTCTAGATGTTTTGTGAAATATGTAGAATTTGCCAGGGTTGTTTTTCTGCTTCTTTCTGACACAGTTAAGCAGCATGTGGTCAAATTGGGAAATCTAATCATTTAACAGATTTGTGAAGCCACTGTCCTTGAAATTATTTTATTAAGGTTTTTTTAATTTAATACTATGATTGGCAATCCTTTTTTAAATTATTTTTAGTTTTTTACATCATCAAGAAGTTAAGTAATTAAAATACATTTTAAATTGAACTATAGTCAAAAACTGTATCGCAGGTTCAGTGCTTTGACATCCCAAGTAGCCTTGTCTACCCTACAGAAAAACTATACATCTAAATAAAAAAACTAAAAAAAAAAAACCAAAACCAACCCCCATCTCTTGGCCATCCAAGTCAGCCTACAATTTGGGCTCCATCAAGAGTGCAAAACTCCTGTAAGTGAGCACAGAAGACTTTCCCGCCAGAGTCTTTGGTTCTCATTATTAGTGGCCTGATAATTTCTAATGTGTGTGGCCATTCATGTTACCACATATAACAGTATTATGAGTTTTACAATTTTACAGCACCCACTACATACTGTATGCAGAAAACAAATATCCTTCATTAAATGTTGGTAGATCGGACTTAGTGGAATTGAAAGGAAGAAAATGGCCAGGAAAATACCAAGACATGAGGAGTTGTGTGCATTAAGCAACAACGTCTGCATGTTATGCTGACTTTTCGTGGAAAGCTTTTATATATGTGCTTTTATCGCAGCTGATAAATAACGTACCCCACGGGTTTGTTCTTTATTATGTGCAGTAAATTTTGCATCTAATACAGGGTCACTCAAAATGAGGACCTTTCAAATGGGTTGGCATTCACAGGCCACTGACCAATGTACTGTTTGAAAGGGTCGTGCGCTGCTTACCTTCTTTTCATTTTGAATTGCTGTAGACCCAGAGGGAAGCCTTGTGCTTGGCCACAGACACCCGATCAGTAACTGGCCAATGATTCATGGCATGAATTCACTTGCCAATTGTCAAGTGAACACTGGCTCAGGGTAGAGAACAGAGTCAAGTTCATTCAAAGCCCTGAGCTGTATGCACAAAATAAAAACAGGAAATGCCCTGCACTATCTTCAATCTATGGTCTGTCCCTACGTCCCCTCTCGAAACCTCCGCTCCTCCACGCAAGGGAAATTCATCGTTCCCAAAATCAAACTATCCCGGACGGGCGGAAGGTCCTTTTCGTATCTGGGCCCCTCTTTATGGAATACTCTGCATTGCGCAACAAAACTGACTACGTTCAATTCCGCAAATCCCTGAAGACGTGGCTTTTTGACAACTAACCTGCTGACATATTTCCATTCTATATCTCGGATCTGCTTATGCGCCGGGAAACCCTTTTTGGGTAGCTGTTGCGCACTATAAATTCAAATTCACATTCATGTATCAGGGATTTCCAGTCTTACAAAATTACCTTAAAATTTAGAACTGCAGCAGATTAACAATGTAAAACTTTGATCTTCTACGTGAACATACATCAAAGGAATTCAGGTTTATAACTAAATGCATAAAAAGGAGCTGATTAAGAGCTCCTGTAGACACTGTGGAACTTCAAGCTCAACATTTTCCATAAAAATGGCAAACACCAACACACGCAAAAATATTCTGTATTAAAAAATCAATTTATTCGGCAATCTGGGGTCACTCAGCAAACATGCTATTAAAGATATACTGTTGGGTAGCTTCCAAAAGCTGGCACCCCTACAGCCAAACACGTATATTGGTGAAGGCGGAAGAACAAATATAGACGCAGCCTTGAGTGCTTGCTCATGACCTTCGCAGAGACGTGGTTTCATTGTTCCCTGAAATCTACTGCTTCCTCCAGCTAGCTGCTATGCTTGATCAAAAACAGCAAAGAGCTAAACAACAACCACTGAAAAAAGTCAATAGGTTTCGCCTTTGTGACCTATTGGCATTGCCAATGCCTTCTGGTCATGCTGTCCATACAGCTTTAGCCAGATACTTTGCAGCAAGGTCAAATGTAACACTAAAATAAAGGCACACTTATGCAGCCTCAGAAGCTGTGTCATTTTACACGTTTGTGCATTCATGATGATGTGTGTGCATGCATTCCTCATTAAGCATGTGATAGAGATCAGGGTACCTAAAATAAACCCACTTCCACGGATAGAGTAATTTCACAGTTACACGCACATACATTCATCATACGCTAGGGCCCATTTCACTAACATACGCTCAAATACTCTACCAGCATAAGACCTGTGGGAAGAAAACCCTGCATCTATATCTAGGACGATAGGACCTAATTATAGTGGTTATCCTTAATCATACTCTATACAATCTATACAACAATGATCAAAATGTACTCAATAATTGACAAGAAAGAATATTCAACACCATGTTTTAAAGTTATTGCTTTATCTCAAATTAGTCAAAGTAAAATCAATCAGAATAAATCATTTCTCATAGTTACCTATTCTAACTAAGTGTCAGAACGGGTCAGGACCAGTCTCTCGGTAAAGTCTCTCAAGACAGAGTCCTCAGCATCGATCCTCAGCAACGCAACCTCACGCGGCAAAGGTAAAATGGCAAGTGGCAAAAGGGTGGCAAGATCCCTCCCTAAGCTAACAGTTTTTATAATGAAAAATACAATAGAAACACACATAAAGTTGGCAGGATAAACTGTATCACTGAGCAGAACGAGAAGGAAGAAATGTAACATTGCTACACCTG
Source organism: Triturus cristatus (assembly GCF_964204655.1). Classification (NCBI taxonomy): domain Eukaryota; kingdom Metazoa; phylum Chordata; class Amphibia; order Caudata; family Salamandridae; genus Triturus; species Triturus cristatus. Next base: position 409,173,335 of record NC_140585.1, on the reverse strand, counting down.
GAAATCTCCGCTCAGGAAAAGTCACAAGACGTGAACTACGGAACAGGAACCAAGAAACTATCAAAGTATCCAACTTGTACAACTTCCCTCGGCAGCCAGGCCACAGTTCATTATCTGTTTCTGAAGCTCCTTTGTTCGCCAAGGGCATTCCATTTCTTTTGGAGATCCTCCAAACTGCTGATGTCCTCATGGAAAAATACAATAAGGACCACGGTCAGTTGTCTTCGACCTTTCTCCAGCAGGGGTCTCTCTTGCCACATCACAGAAATATACCACAGCCAGGCTTCGAAATACTGTCAGCTCGGCTAAGGCCTTCATAGGCCACAATAGACCATCTTTAATTAAAGAGACAAAATAAACGTTACTACAACATAATGATTAAACAGTGTTAACCCCACTAATACCCTTATGTGTTATGCATTTATCTAGCCTTGCGACATAAAAAGCATTAATTCAGACAGCGTTTTGTGCTCAAAATAAATAGCACACAGCAACGTTTAAACATGAAAACTTGCACGTTATTGTAAATACAAAAACAGCACAAATAAGCTAACCCTCATGTAACTTTCTCTTGTGTTAGGACAAACGGGTTGATTAGTAAAACACACTTGCACAAGACAAATAATTAATTGTTAATTATTAATAAATTAATAAAACGCATAGACATGCCAGAGCTTCAAAAGCCCCAGAATTTTCTAAAAGAAAACTCTGCTCCAGCAATCCCCCCTTTGGTGATTTTATCACCAAATAAACCCAAAAAAAAAATTAGTGAAATTTTAGTCCCATTTTAGGAAATCAGAAATGTCTTTTCCCCTTAGACAACATTAAACACCAGTCACTCTTTCATCATCTCTCTTTGTCTCTAAATAAACACTCTCCCTCAATTCTTCTAATTCAATCTCTTCTGGTTCTCTTTTCGAAATTTTCGAATTCTTGTTTTTCTTTTCATTTTTCAATTTCTCTTTCCCTCTCCTGTTTTTACAACACACACACACCAATCTTAGTATCAGTAAAGCAACAATTATACAAGACAAAGGAAACAATATTCTACCTATAATAGTACTACCCATTTTTGCAATAAAATCCTTAACAGCTATCATTTTATTAGCTATTTTAGTCCACAAACTTCCAGCTTCAAGTGGTACTAATTCTTCATGCAAATCAGTAATATTTTTGATATAGACCTTCAGGTCTTTACTTTCGTCAGGAATGTAAGTGCAACAATGTTGAACTTTCAAAATTCCACAGACTCCACCCTCCTTGGCCAAAAGAATATCAAGGGCAAGTCGATTTTGCATTGACATGGCACGTACGGCACTTAATTCCGTATTCACCAAAAGAAACCCTCCTGCGGTATTTGTCGATAAGCGATCAACTACTGTGGACAGTTTCCGAATTCCATAAGCATTTAAAGAAATTCCCACTGCTGGAATCAAAACCCCAAAAATATCACCCACAATTTCAGACCAAGTTTCTCTCTTAAAACGTGTTAATAAGTTAATATCTTCTACATCTCTTATTTTATCTGTATGAAAAATCTTAGGAAAAACCAGGCCCACATAACATGTGCCATACCAATGGTCAGGCAACTTGTAATAAGCCTTGTTCCCACAAACATAGTACACTCCTGGAAAAATTGTATCTTCTCCACCTCTGAAACCCCAACCTGTCGCAACGAAGTATGTATCATGGCACTCACTAGTCCCCACGAAATATGTATCATTTTGGGATTTCCTTCTGGTAATGCATAGTTTACCCTTCTGCGGTGCATCTAGAGCCAAAGTTGGACTAGCCCCATTCCTCAACTCTTTTCCCATCTCAATGTCCCAAATTGTCTCACTCACTTCATATTTTCCCCCTTTTCCATGCATGTTCACTCTCCTTTCCTCAACCATATCCAGGAAAGCTTTCTCCTCTCCTTTCAGACTGCAAGTTAAATTATTCTTAAAAATGTAATCTAATGTTAGTCCTTTTTCTTCAATAAAAATCTCACCAAAAGTGTTAGCTTCTTTAGCTGGATTCAGCTCTTTGTTCATTGGCAAGTGCCCAAAAATACTATCTCTGTTAGACATCTTATAATCTATTTTCCCTAACAAATAAAAAACACTACTTAAAATACTACAGGAAATACCATATGTAGCTGGTAAATGGTGATAAGTAACACCCTCTGAGACGGATGCAGGTAATTGCATGCAGACATAGCAATCCCTTACTTCCATTGTCTTCACATATTCATATAACAGTTTAGAAAAAACATTACTAGAAAAATTATTAATTGACCTATCTTTGTGTATGTAACTACTATTTCTAATTGGAACTACTTTTTGTAAATTCCTCTCTATATTAATCATATTCTCTGTGTTCATCCCAAATTCAACCTTAAAAGTAACTAATAAAACTAAAACACCCCATAGAAGCATTAATAATCCAGTACAACAGCAGCACATTCTGCACCACCTTTTGAAAAAGGCACATCTATTTCTATTTTCCTCTATGTTAGCCATTTTAGTTTAGCCTCTACTACTCCACTACTGTTTGAACTTCTTCAATTCTTCAGCAATTCTTCAGCTTTCAGTTTATCCAAATGATCTCCTCGTTCACTTGATCCAAGTGAATCCTTCTTTCACTCAGTTTGGATACTTGTCATTCTTCACTTCAATTTCTTCAACATCAAATTGTATCAGATCTCCAACGTCGGAATCCTCAGTACTCGACTCTTCTCCAATGTCAGTCAAGAGTACTTTCAGAATTTCACCAGTATCCTCCTCAACCACTTTTCTCAAGACCACTTCCGGATTATCTCGAGTCACTGTTTCTTCTTTTCCTTCTTCAGACAGTGTCACATAAGACCATTCCGGTGATCTGTACTTTTGGTTGGGTCTTTTAACTCTTCTTATTTCTACTGGTTCTTTTGATTTCTTTGATTCTCCTTCTTCAGCTCTCGAAGTTTGGCTTGATACTTCAATCACTTGTTCAGCTTTTGATGAATTTGCTCTTATTACTCTGTATTTCACCCTTTTCACTCGGTTGTTAGGCCAACGATCTCCTTTCACAACCTTTTTCGGCCTCAATTCTTTAACACTCTTCTCTCCAATCGAAGTTCTCTTTCTCAGAACTCGACCTTCTGTTTGTTCATCTTCATCATCTGTTTCAAGTGCCTCTTGTTTCCGTTTCCCAGTAGCTTTTCTTTTCTCCACAGATTTTTTCACCACTGTTTGAGACTTCCCTATTTCTGTCCCTCCTCGGGTCTCCAACACGCAATCTTCTTGCTGTCTACTTGTCCCTTCACCTAGCTCCTCATCAATGTTCCCTACACCTCCTCGGGGGTCTTCCGCAATCTGTCCCTCTCTATCTTCTTCTGACCCTGTTTTTTCAAGAATAATCTCAAGTGGTTCTTCAATCTCCTCCTCTTCTGATTCAGGAGTGGGTTCTGTGTGTTTTCTCTTTTCTTTTCTTTTACCTCCACTGCTACTTGAAACTTCAGGCTCTTTATCAGAATCTGATCTTCTCTCTGATACTCGCAGTGATTCTCTTGAAGCTCTCTCTGCTTCTTTTCTCACTGATTCCGTATCTTCAGGATCTTCACCATCACTGGAATCTGACTCTTCAAAATACTCTTCACCAGTTCCCTCTCTCGGGCTTGGAACTCTCAGAGTATGACTTGCATGTACCCAGTGCCTTACTCCAGCACACTTTACTGCAGTCGTCGTAGTCAGAATGACTTGTCTCGGCCTTCCCCACCTTGGAATCAAGCAATTTCTTCTTCTGTGCACCTTAATCCTCACCCAGTCACCTGGACTCAGATCATGGGCTTGCTTCTTCTCAAGTGTGGTAGCTTCTTCTCCAACCTGGTGAAACACAGAATGAACTGCGTCAGCCAGGCCTTTACAGTAATCCAAAATCATGTCATCAGTTATTGCCACCAATTTATTTACAGGCACGAATGCATGGCGCATTGCACGTCCCATGATTATTTCATGCAGGCTCAAACCTGTAGTTCTATCTGGAGTAGATCTCATTGTCATCAGGACTAGAGGTAACACATCTGGCCATTTCATGCCAGTGGCTAAACACATCTTTCCAATTCTATTCTTGATTGTGCCATTGATCTGCTCAACCACACCAGAAGCCTCTGGTCGGTATGCACAATGTAGCTTCTGCTGTATTTTCAATGCTTCACAAATTAAACCTATGAGTTTATTCTGAAAGTGCCTACCTCTGTCAGACTCAACTGTAACTGGAAACCCGTACCTAGGAATCAACTCTCTCAACAGTAATTTCGCCACTGTTAATCCATCATTTCTTCTAGTCGGGTAAGCTTCCACCCACCTTGAAAACAAACAGACTACCACTAGAACATACCTCAGTCTGTTCACCTGGGGCATTTCAATGAAATCAATTTGCATTCTTGTAAAAGGACCTCCTTCTCTGCCAATTGTCCCTAGACTCACCACTGTCTTTTTCACTGTGTTAAATTGCTGACAAATTAAACACCTTTGACAGATGCTCTCCGCAATTGTCCTAAACTTTGCATTGTACCAGGTTTGTTTAAAGGACCTTACCATCGCGTCCCTCCCCAGATGTCCCTGGCCATGATACATCCTTGCCATTGACGACAAAATTGAGTTTGGCATTACTGGTCTGCCATCTCTGTAGACCCAAACATGGTCTGTTTCTCTTGGAGCACATCCTGCCTTAACCCAATCTTGTTTCTCTTCTTCTCCTGCCTCATCTTGTAACTGCTTTACTTCATCCCACGGTTCTAGGACATTAGTAAACATCACAGAAAGAAAAGACATTTCTTCCATCCTATCCCTGTTAATCGATTGGTTTGTTTTGGCACAATATTGTGCCACATCGTTGGCGTATCTGTTACCAACAGTGATAAAATCGTTCCCTGAACCATGTGCGGCACATTTTACAACCGCTAACTCCTTAGGCAGCTGTATCGCCTCAAGCAATTTTCCAATCAACTCAGCATTCTTTATCGGAGTTCCCCCCGATGTCAAGAAACCTCTTTGTAGCCAAAGTTGGCCAAAATCATGCACCACTCCAAATCCATATTGACTATCAGTCAACACAGTGGTTCTCAAATCTTTCCCAATCTCACAAGCTTTTGTCAATGCCACTAATTCAGCAACTTGCGCAGATTTCACTCCTTTCAATGGTGATGCTTCCATAACCTCTGAAACTTTGCACACTGCATATGCTACACATAATACACCATTATCATTTCTCAGGCATGATCCATCCACAAACAACACATGGTCATTCTCAGGTAAGGGAAGATCCCTTATGTCTGGTCTCGGTTTTGTACAGTACTCAAGCACATCCAAACAATCATGATCATCTTCCATCTTTATACCTACATTTTCAATATCCGGCAAGAGTGTCGCTGGATTCACATTCACACATCTCTCAAGTGTCACATTTGATGCTCCCAGAATCACTTTTTCGTACTTAGTCAGCCGACTATGTGACATATGCTGAGTTCTGCTTCTTGTCAAAAGAATTGCCACATTGTGAGGTACGAATACCCTTACAGGATACCCCATTATGATCCCCTCACTCTGTTCCAGGCTTCTGCATGTCGCAGCCACAGCTTTCAGACAACCTGGTAACCCCACGGCTACAGTGTCAAGTGTCGATGAGAAGTATGCAATAGGCCTTCTCAATTGCCCATGTTTCTGGATTAACACTGAAAGTGCACATCCATTTCTTTCACTGCAGTACAGTTCAAACTCTTTTTCGTAGTCAGGCATACCCAAAGCTGGGGCCTCACACATTTTAGTTTTGAGCTCTTCAAATGCTGCCAATTGTTCTGCATCCAGATCCAACGGATCTGTCATTTCACTTTTTGTCAATTTAATCAATGGCTTTGCTATCAGGGAAAAATTAATTATCCACTGACGACAATATCCCACCATACCCAGGAACATTCTCACTTCTCTCTGGGTTTTCGGAGCTTTCATTTCTCTGATTATTCTGATTCTGTCAGTAGTCACTTTTCTCAGACCTTTCTCAATATTATGTCCAAGATAATGCACCTCTTTCTTGCAAAATTGCAATTTGGCTGGAGATACCTTTAACCCTCCATCTGCCAGATGATTCAGTAAAGCTATAGTATCCACTTCACAAGCTTCACGTGTCTTTGATGCCACAAGTAGGTCATCAATATATTGTACTAGCACTGAGCTCTCAGGCATGATCAGACTTTCCTACGATTTTTTCAATAACTGATTGAATATCGAAGGACTCTCCGTATACCCCTGTGGGATACGACACCATGCTAAAATACGCTGGCCAAACCTAAATGCAAAAATCGGCTGGCTGTCATGATGCAATGGAATTGAAAAGAACGCATGACACAAATCAATCACTGTATACCACTCAGCATCATGTGGAATTTGATACAAAATCACTGATGGATTTGGCACAATGGGACAACATGCCACCACAATTTGATTAACTTTTCTCAGGTCTTGCACGATCCTGAACTTGCCATTGGGCTTTTTCAGTCCCATTATCGGTGAATTACACGGACTACTCAGTAGTTCTCTCAGAACTCCCTGCTGAATCATTTTCTCAATTATAGGAGTTATCCCTTCAATTATTTCTGGTGTCATTTTGTACTGAGGAATGTTAGGATATGTAATTCCCTCTTTCACTGCAATTTTCACTGGATCTACATTATTCATCAATCCCACATCCTCTCCTGTAAAATCCCAAACTGCTCTTTTCACTGTGTCTCTCAGCACTTGAGGCAAATCCTCCGGATTAAACACTGCAAATGCACCAATTAACTCACTTTCTCTATTCTCTAGAGTCATTCGGTAGAAAACATCATCATCTGGTGTCTCAAAAGCTATTCCATCTGGTGTACAAAAAATTGTGCAATTCATTTTACACAATAGGTCCCTACCTAACAGGTTCACTGGACTCGTGTCACAGACAATAAATCTGTGCATGTCTGAAAATTTCCCTATCTGTACTCTTACTGGTTCAGTAAGACGTGTTCTGATTTGTGTATTGGCTACACCAACTACTTGGATTGCTTCGTCTGAGAGAGGAAGATTTCTAACATCTGTTGACCTGACAGTTGATCTTGTCGCACCTGTGTCTACCAAAAAAGTAACACTCTCCTCATTTATTTTCCCATCCACAAATGGTCCTGCCTGGTCTATTTCTAGAGTTGCACCAAGTATGCACTCTTCCTCCTCTCTTCGGCACCGTCAATAATCACCCTCAGACTCACTCCCTTCACTCTTTAACAAGTACTGTTGTACTTTGTTAGTACGTCTCGGTTTGTTTACCTGCTCATCATTGAAGAATCCCGAGTCCTGATTGTACTTTTGTACCCCTCTATTCTGCGGTAAGGGCGGTTTTGGCTCTTGACTCTGCTGTCTCACAACTTTCTGCTGTTGTTGCTGCTGGATATTCCCATCATTCTGCACCTGTTGATTTAAGGATTTACCCTCATTTAATGGTGGATTAGGACATTCCGATCTCCAATGTCCCAGTTGGCCACAGTTGTGACACGGGAACTTCTTTTTGGCTTCCTCAAGACTTCCCTTTCCTTTTCCTGCAAATCTCGGTCTATTTCCTGCATTATTTCCTGGATTATTTGCCTGTTCCACCAACTGTGCTTCCTGTCTTTCTGCAACTTTCACTTGTGCCCACATCGCTTTCTCTTTCAGCTTTCTTTGTTTTGCCTCAATTTCATCACTAAAGTATTTTGCATGTCTCAGAATCTCATCTACTTTCTTACTCTGCCAATCCACTGTGTGTTCACGAATTCTCTCACCAATTTCAGGTCTAAGACCATATACAAATCTGTATACAAAGTGACTCAAGTCTTTGTCACCCAGGTGTTCATCTCCACTGAATTGTTTAAAAGCCAGTATCAGCCTCTCATAAAAAGCATGAACTGATTCTTTTGCTTCCTGTTGTGTTCGATCTATTTTAACCCAGTCTGTCTCTTTTGGAGGAACTTTACTCTTCAGGTATACCATCACCTGATCATACTTCCTCATTACTTCTGGATCTGGTGCCCCTGTTCTTGAATCTCTTGGATATTCCTCAGTAGGCCAACTCACAACTATTTTACACTCAGTCCACAAGTCTGCTGGAACAATTATATCAAACAGACTATTCAGGTCAACCCACAGCACTTTTGATAATTTCACAAATCTGTCTACCTGCCTATACCACTCGACGGGCTTTTCTCTCAATCGAGGGAAATCATTCGTAAATGATAAAATATCCTGTCTGGTCCATGGAACATGTACATATCCTCCTCCAGGTATTTCTCTCATGGGGTAATTCTCCACTGGTTTCTCCTTTTCTCTCACTGGAAATGCTGAATAAGTTGTTCTATCCTCAGATTCCTCTCTTTTCTTATACCACCTATCCTTCCACTTTTCTACATCACCCCATCTTCTCAATAATGCCACCATTTCTTTAATCTGTCCTGTTCTACCAGAAGTATTCAAATTCTCAATGTCTTTCTCTGTGAAATCCATCCTGTACGTTTTCTGCAAAGCCTTTACTCTATCAATGTCAACTCCTTGCTCATTTGCTATTGCTCTTAGTCTATCATGCGTATTTCTTGCTCTCCATGTTATGCTCTTGCACATGAACATTAGCTCACCATCATGATGACTCTTCAGGATTTCTGTTGGAACTGTTCCTGTCACAAGCTCTTCTAATTCTATACGTAACTTAACCACATCAATAACTTGTGAATCCTTGTCCTTTTTCTGAAGAACCTTCATCCAATCATTCAAATCATCAACTGTTATTTCAGCAGTTTTCCTCACTGGAACCACTTTTTTCTGCGGTTCTAAAATCGGCATCCCTGAACAACTAGGTTCACTAACATCCAATAGTTCACTACATGTGTCATGTCTGGTTTGTCTCAGGTCACTTCTCCCTGTCCTTTTATCTGAATCTCCTGAAGGACCAACTGAATTTGTCGATTCATTTGCAATATATGGAATTACCAGTCCTTTCTCACCTGCTCTCTGTTTATCAAACACAGGCATAACTGGACCTATTGTTACAGGCACCGTAACAGCTTCCAGATTCTTCGTTAACTCCCTAATTTTCTCAGTCAGTTCTGTTGTTGTTTTTGCTAATTTTCTGGCATTTTCTTCACTACTTCGATTTTCTCTCTCCCTGAAAGAGCTATTACTTCTTGATTCAGGTGTCATTTTTTCTTTCTCAACTGTATCTCTTATCGGAGAAACAACTGGTGTACTCTCATCTGGTTCTGGTCTATATGGAGGTGGTCTCTTGTAAATCATGTCATTTAAGACCTCATCCTCATACTCTCCATATCTTCTCATATCTGACTCAGGAACCCTTTCTGTTGAAGGAGCAGAAACTTCAACTGTTCTCATTGGATATAATCCCTCTGTCATACTAGCATCTCGCCATCTTTTCATTCGATCATGATGTGTCTCACGATCATGTCTCCTCCCAAACATGTACCTGTAATACCCTCCAGATCTTTGCTTTTCTCGGTCATGAACTTCCTCTTCCCATTCCACTAAAGCCTCGAACTGCGTAGGTCTCGGCTTCGGGTCTAAGCATAACATCTTTTCCCGTAAATTTCTCAACACGGCCAAATTAAATGAACCATGTTCTGGAAATGCTAGAACACCATCTTCTTTAGTATACCTAACCCAATTCTGCAACCATATACAGGTATGTAATCCATATTTCGCAACCATGAAGGATGCAGGTGTTTTCGCTGGAGGTAGCAACTCACCCTCTCTTGTTTTAACCTCTTTATCCTTGCTAAACCACTTTTTAACTTTTCCAAAGAACGTCTTTTTCTTTTTCTCTTCTTGGTAATACATTTTAGCGCTTACTAAAACTTTCTACTCTTTCCGTATTATAAATATACAATACGAGTTTCTCAACCAATAGCAGCGCGACTCACACTAACGCACCAATCCTGGAGCGTCTACGTCACTAAACAGCTCTTCCAATCCCTGCGCGACTCACACTAACGCACCAATCCTAGCGCAAACCCTATTCTGATCCACTATCCAATCAGAGCGCGGACTTTCTGACGTCAACAGTCGCTGCAGTTTGTCTCCTGTCTTTGTCACTCGTCTACCCCTCCTTTACAAAAACTCTCAGTAGACTTCGTGTGTCAAAATTTCTACAAAATCTATTAGTTACAACATAAAAACATCTCCATTGTCTGCTTCGCTAACCACAGAATAGTAAAAGAGAGTCTATTTCTCAAGAATCAACAACTTTCATACATCGCATAACTGTTTCCTCTAGGACTTATCCAAAGAGTCTTACAGTCAATAAATGTATATGCATTCACGCACATTCATACGAGAAAAATATAGTACATGCACACAGAATCCTGCTTCCCGAGAACAGCACAATCTGTCCCTGTACAGAATTATAACTCAACAACTAAGCAACTTACCTCTGCCCAGTTCCTCTAACAAGCTCAGAGAATACCTATTACTCCTCCCGCAATAAGCTTTAACGGCAATCCTTACGGATCCCTGGGACTTAAGACCAGAGTTTCACAGATAACCTTCACTACGATACACACTCCTTTTATACCAGAAATATATCTAATAGTAACATACGACGATGTCACTGATTCCGAACCCAGACAATGTGAACGCGCAACTTCAATTGTCACACATAATTCCTTACAATCCCGTCTTTCCCGAGAGCAGCATATACACCTTCCTCTGCTCTACTACGGAACTGCTACCAGCTTCCAAATTCCAGAAGCACTTCATATAACTCAACATGACAACTCCAACATATAATATTAATACATATACCAATAACATCAAAATAAATCAATAATCAATAAGCCAATATACAAGCAATCTTTATCTTATCAGATCAAGACAACCATCTATAACCATCCTCTGCTACCAGAGAAATTGATAGAGATCAGGGTACCTAAAATAAACCCACTTCCACGGATAGAGTAATTTCACAGTTACACGCACATACATTCATCATACGCTAGGGCCCATTTCACTAACATACGCTCAAATACTCTACCAGCATAAGACCTGTGGGAAGAAAACCCTGCATCTATATCTAGGACGATAGGACCTAATTATAGTGGTTATCCTTAATCATACTCTATACAATCTATACAACAATGATCAAAATGTACTCAATAATTGACAAGAAAGAATATTCAACACCATGTTTTAAAGTTATTGCTTTATCTCAAATTAGTCAAAGTAAAATCAATCAGAATAAATCATTTCTCATAGTTACCTATTCTAACTAAGTGTCAGAACGGGTCAGGACCAGTCTCTCGGTAAAGTCTCTCAAGACAGAGTCCTCAGCATCGATCCTCAGCAACGCAACCTCACGCGGCAAAGGTAAAATGGCAAGTGGCAAAAGGGTGGCAAGATCCCTCCCTAAGCTAACAGTTTTTATAATGAAAAATACAATAGAAACACACATAAAGTTGGCAGGATAAACTGTATCACTGAGCAGAACGAGAAGGAAGAAATGTAACATTGCTACACCTGGAAATCTCCGCTCAGGAAAAGTCACAAGACGTGAACTACGGAACAGGAACCAAGAAACTATCAAAGTATCCAACTTGTACAACTTCCCTCGGCAGCCAGGCCACAGTTCATTATCTGTTTCTGAAGCTCCTTTGTTCGCCAAGGGCATTCCATTTCTTTTGGAGATCCTCCAAACTGCTGATGTCCTCATGGAAAAATACAATAAGGACCACGGTCAGTTGTCTTCGACCTTTCTCCAGCAGGGGTCTCTCTTGCCACATCACAGAAATATACCACAGCCAGGCTTCGAAATACTGTCAGCTCGGCTAAGGCCTTCATAGGCCACAATAGACCATCTTTAATTAAAGAGACAAAATAAACGTTACTACAACATAATGATTAAACAGTGTTAACCCCACTAATACCCTTATGTGTTATGCATTTATCTAGCCTTGCGACATAAAAAGCATTAATTCAGACAGCGTTTTGTGCTCAAAATAAATAGCACACAGCAACGTTTAAACATGAAAACTTGCACGTTATTGTAAATACAAAAACAGCACAAATAAGCTAACCCTCATGTAACTTTCTCTTGTGTTAGGACAAACGGGTTGATTAGTAAAACACACTTGCACAAGACAAATAATTAATTGTTAATTATTAATAAATTAATAAAACGCATAGACATGCCAGAGCTTCAAAAGCCCCAGAATTTTCTAAAAGAAAACTCTGCTCCAGCACATGTATGACTAAAACACGTGAGATAGTTGAAAAAAAAGAAAAAGTAGTAGTGCTTTTTTTAAGGCGGAGGGGCAGCTAGCAATTTGCTTTGAGGTCTCTTCCCAGTAAAAAATAAAACATTTAGAAACAAAAACTACTGGGTGTGCAGAAGGGGTAATTGAGGAAAGCGTGTGGCAAAAGCAAAAGGGGTGTGTGGGGGAGGGGTAACCGGCACATGAGAGAGAGAGATTAGCACGAGAGTCGGGGAGAGAAGCATTACGAGTGTAATAGCAACACAAAGTGTGAGGGAGGCTGGAGGTTGGCAGGAGAAGAAGCACACCGGAAAGACCTTGCAATATGAGGGAGTCAGCAGCACAGAGCACTTGGGGGGTATTTGTCAGTGTTAGACCTGGCACCATTGGTGTGGGTCTCCCTTCCATTTTTTGCTGTTGACTCACATGTTTTTGATGGTTATAGATCCTTTGGGCACTGTGCCACTGCTAATCAGTGCCACAGTGCAAGTGCTCCCTATGGTAAATTGATGTATGTATTAGTGACTCCATGATTGGCTTATTTGGTTTACTTGTCAGACCCTAGTACAGTGCACTGCGTGTGCCCAGGGCTTGTAAATCAAATGCTGCTGGTGGGCTTGCAGCACTGGTTGTGCCACCCACAGAAGCAGCTTGTAAAGTCTGTCTCAGGCCTGCCATTGCAGAGCCTGTGTGCAGTCTGTGACTGCCATGCTGACTGGGCAAGTGCACCCACTTGCCAGTCCCTATACCTTCCCATTTCTTCATATCAGACACCCCTAAGGCAGGCCCATGGGCAGGGTGTATTGTAAGTATAAGGTAGGACATGCCATGGTGTGTGTGGCATGTCCTAATAGTGAATTACAGCCATTTTCGTTTTTCACTATTGCAAGGCTACCTGTTCCCATAGGCCAGAATGGGCAGTTTGATTATAACATCCTGTAATCCTAACTGACCCAGGGAACATGATAGAAATTCGAGTTTAGTATGCCTGAACTTGAATACATACATCTTTTAGTGAAATTAGTTTTAACATTCTGTGTTTGAAAATACCACTTTTAGAAAGTAGGTATTTTCTTGCCTAACTGGCCAAGCCTGCCTCTGCTAGGCTGTGTATTCCATGTCTGGTTTGTGAGTGACAGGGGCTGGGGGATTCCAGGAGACAGGGTGAGTCAGCACAGGGCTGAATAGACCCATCTGCATGTAGAATGGTGGGAGGAGTTGCACCTGGGACCTGAATAGGGCTGTGCCTCCCTTCTACAATGCTGGCTCCACCTCCTGTGGTGCGTCTGATGTCCCTGGCCCACACTGTCAAAGGAAAGAAGGAGTCCTGTAAACAAGTGCTCCAAGACTGACCAGAACTGGTTTGGACTAGACCCAGGCCTCTCTGCCTTCAGAGAACAAAGAGGTGCCGTTCGTGTCTGGAGTCACTGTGTGCTATTTTACCGGAATTGTTTTTAAGGACCTGGCGAGTGCTGCCATAAGGAGGGAGCTGCAAAGATCGGCAAAGGTGACGGGTTGCTGATGCAGAGCAACTGATACGGGACTGCGAGGACCAGCAGCCCCGTAATTCTTCACAGCTGTGCCCTCTTCCCGTACTCCCGCCCTCCCGCCCTGACGCCATAAAACTACCCACGGCCCACGCATCGCGGGACGCGCGCGGGCGCGCGCCGGTCGAAGCCCGGGCCAAGGGCGGGCCCGTCTGAGCCCGTCCGAGATCGACCGAGAACGGAACGGGACCTTCCTCTAACAAGCATTGCCTAAGGAGAATCGGAAAGGGTAAGCACTAGCACCCTGTGTGTAACGCTGTGGGATTTTGTGTCAAGTGGCTGTTAGTATTATCGAAAGATGGAAAAGTCTGCTAAAAGGGATGGTTTTACTACACAGTCGACTGGGGGAGCATTAATGGGAACATTGGACAACTTTTTGGTTCGGGTGCAATCAGTTCTTGCAAAGGATATCGAACTAACTGAAAAAAGATTATCCTTAGATATCCTGTGCGACAAGAGGTCCTCCCTAGGAAGTATGGCTAACTTAAGTTCACCACCTTGTCGACAGCCCGTTAGGTCGGATTCTATGACCTGTATATCTCCTTTGGAGGAAGAGCAAAATGATGATCTCATGTTGTGTCCCACCCCCCCGGTCGAAATAGTGGAGGATAACGCTGATGTCGCGAACTATGTAAATTCGGGTCCAACCCCTAAATCTTTATCAAGTATTAAGACCCGCTCAACTAGTAATAAAACAGCGGTATCTGATCACCAACAACCAGCCCCTATGCTGAAAAAAACTCGAAAGGGAAATCAAAAAACTGCTGCGGGGAAGAAGCCTAATACTGATCATGTTCCTCCCCCCGCCACAAGGAGGGATTTACCCCCATGCCCGAAACCCCTACCGAATAAAACGCGGACAATTGCATCACCATCTAAGGGGTCCATGTGCGGGGTGGACTTAGACTCAACGTCGTTTTGGAAAAGACTAGAAAGAACTATAAAGAATCTGTGTGACCCGATTTATGAAAGGCTTGGTTCGATTGAAAGCAGACTTACATGCATGGAGCTTTCACTCGTATCGGCACAACCTCGAGGTGGCAGGGTCGGCTTGGGATTGACAAACGAACGTCCTAGTGCAGTAGGTCATAGCACTGGGGCCAATCTCACTGACAATGATATAATTGCAAAGAATAATCCCACTAACCTTCATGGATCCCAATCTATTCCAGCAGCTGGTAAACAATCCAGAGTTGATCATCCTCTTCCACCTGTGGTATCAAATAGTCCCGGGACAGGTAGAGGTAAAAGGGACAAGCCACCCCAACCTGCCCAACCTCTTGTGCAAGCTTCATCGGGCTTAATTGATTTACATCTCCCACCGGAAGCCGCCCCCTATGTGGTGATTTTAACAAGGGTCCCACCTTTGACCGATGGAGCAAGAGAATCATATGGGGACTTAAAGAATAAATGTACTTTTTGGCTTAATGATAAGCGACCATTGCCGACCCACATGCGAGCTGAAATTTTGTATGTCAGGCGAGTGAACTGGGTGGGCAGGAGTCCTAAGTCATTAAAGGGGGATTGTGTTGTTATTAATTTTAGGGACAGACGGTGTGTGCAACATATTTGTTCCTGGCCCCAAACTGACCCCTCACCCCTAATACGCACAATGCCATTGTCATTTTTCTATGCACCCATGACCTTGCCCTTAGGTGGGATTATGAGTGGGGGCTCTCTGTGGAGGGGTAACGCATATGCGGACATAAGATCTATCAATAGGTTCGATGTGCTCTCTGGGCTAGCGGACTGCGATTGACTTCATATGGGAAGAGTATATTCTAAACATAAATTGTCACAGGCGGCCCAGACGTCATTGGACAGTCACGGAAAATTAAATGCAGTCACAGAGGAAGCAGAGGGCACATGTCATTGGGATCTCCCTAGATTAGCCGAAGGAACTAATGATAGTAGGTTTCATGACCAAACTATCGTAGGGGGAGCCGGTAAGGGAGACTCACAAGGCAAATTCCCAAATGAAAATCTAAGCATTGCAGGTACCCCTAGCTTTTCACAAGGCGTAGTCCCTTTACCTTTACTCACAATAAAGAATGGGTGTGCCCAAGGTGGAATCAACCTCGTCGGTCATGTGCTGTTTCTATCCTGGAATGTTGCGGGTATTGGTTCTAAACTTTTTTCTCCTATGTGGGCAGACTTCATTAACAAGCATGACATCTGTCTTTTCCAGGAGACTTGGTCAACAGAACCTGTTTTTATGCTGGGCTATCTGAATTTTTACATCCCTGCAGTTAAAAAATCTAAGGGACGGCCATCAGGAGGCTTAGTAATTTGGATTAAACAAAGTCTATGGTGTAAGACTCAATCCATCCCAACACAGAATAATGACATACTGGGAGTCAGATTGACCTTTATGCCAAACCTCAAAATTGGCGTATACAACGTATACGTAAGGGGCTTACCTGGTGGGAAAATTTCGGAGGTGATGCCTGCACTAAGTAGTCTCGTCGAATCCAATCCCATCGATGTGCTCCCACTTATTGCGGGTGACTTTAATACAAATTTTGAGCCTCTAGGGTCTCAAGATATGCTCTTAGTAGAGGAAGAAGATCAGAAGTGGGGTGTTCCTTTGCTTGAGACAAAGGCCGTAAGCAAATGGACTGAGGCGGCCCTCTACCTGAATGGGTTTTGCCTGAGCAACCAACTGAGGGCGGCTAATGGCAGAACCATATCAGACAGGACATGCAATAAAACGTATGATAATGGCATCAGGGCAAGTACCATAGATTATCTCTTGGTCCACTTGAGGATGTGGCACACCCTTGCGGATATGGTGGTCGAGGCACGGATAGAAAGCGATCATAATCCGCTAGTTGCAACTTTCAAATTAGGATTGGCCGACGCAGAGGCACAAGGTTTGGAAAAAATGGATGGCCCAGCTGCTGTTTTATCAAACGACGAACGCCACCTCAAATGGCGTAATGTAGCTGAGCACCCTGATCTTTTAGGTAGTATCGAGTCCTATCTGGAAGAGGCGTTGTTAGCAATAATGGCAATAGATAACAACTGCCAACCATTAGTCGAACAAGAGATTATATATGAAAAACTAGTAGCCAACTTGAAACCATGTTTTTGTAGACCTTCCAAACCAAATCAAGCACCTAAACGCAAACAGGAGGATTGGTATAACGCCTCCTGTAAATACGCACGCAGCAAACTGAGTCTCGCTCTTAAAACTAAGAATATGAGCGAGATTAAAATAGCTCGAAATGCACACAAAAAGACCCTATGGAAAGCAAAAAAAGACTGGGACGAGGGCGAGTGGCAAGACTTAAAAGCAGCATGTGCTGACAAAAATCAGAAAAAACTCTGGGACATTTTTAAATGGAAGAGGGGCGAAATCACTGATAGTCCTCATAATCATGTCCCCCAGAGTGCTTGGGTAGACTTTTTTAAGTCACAGTACTCTAAAGGTATTGAGGATTCCAGAATACCCCAACGGGAGTGGCCGTTCTATAATAGTCCTGTGTTTACCTCGGAGGATGTTGACCTAGCGCTTGACATGGTTACCCAGGGACGTGCACCAGGCATGGATTGTATCCCGGCCGATGTATTTTTGTACAATAGAAAAAGATGGTGTCTATACATCACCCATATGGCTAATGCCATAGCCCAGGGAATGAGCATCCCCCACTCTTGGAAGGGTGCCGAAATTGTCCCGATATATAAAAAAGGGGACAAATCGCTGGCTTGTAACTATAGGCCCATAAGCCTAATAGACGCTATGCAAAAAATCCTGGGCAGATTGGTTTTGGGCAAAATTCAGACCTGGATAGAAGATAATAGCATACTAAGTCCCTTGCAGGCTGGGTTTCGTCCAAAAACAAGTACAATAGATCAGGTCTTCAGGTTTGTCGTCCTATACTGGCGGACAGTTGTCCTAGGGAAAGGGGTTTTATATGCCGTGTTTGTTGATCTGCGGGCGGCGTTTGACTTGGTCCCACGAGGCAAGCTGTGGAAAGTACTGGAGGAGTTGGGGATGGCGCCGGAGTTGTTGGCTTTGGTGGTCCGCTTACATGAGAACAACTTTGCACGGGTCCGATGGGGACGGCCGGGACAGGTAACTGAGTCATTCCCCGTGGAGCGTGGAGTTCGGCAGGGCTGTGTTATGGCACCGACCTTGTTCTCGCTCTTCGTGAACGGCGTGGCCGAATTCCTCTCCCGGGTCCCCACGGATGCACCGGCTATGAATGGCATCCGTATCCCAGTTCTCATGTTCGCGGACGACACATTGTTGATTTCCAAAACTCCGAGTGGCCTACAGCTTACCCTCCGTCGCTTTGAAGAGTTCTGCTTGCTTCGTGGTTTGGAAATAAATGTTTCCAAAACCAAGTTTATGGTTCTTAACGGCCCTAACCCGTGTAGATCTAACAAACCGTTTGGTGGCAAAATTGTAATGGGTGGACTGCCCCTGGAACAAGTTGATGCGTTCACATATTTGGGAGTGACGATACAGAAAAATATGTGTTGGAAAAGCCAACTAGACATGTCAATTCTGAAGTTCCGGCAGCAGACGGGCTTTCTTATGAAAAGATTCAAAGCTTCGCACTCACAACCAATAAGCCCACTCTTAGAAATTTATTCAATGAAGATTCGTAGCTCGTCATTATATGGCTCAGAACTATGGGGCTATGGTAACAATCCCAAACGCTTGAATATAATGGAGAGTGAGTTCATACGGAAAATTGTTGGAGTGCCACAAAGTACTCCCCTGTTACCCCTATTTTGGGACCTTGGCCTGAAAACCCTACAGGATACTGCTAATTTGCGACCATTGCTATATTGGCGTAGGGTATGGTCAACTGAGGAGCTCAGGCAATATGCTTTGGGATTAAAAGAAATAATGGAGAAAGACCACTTTCATAAAATAGAATGGCTGAAGTCCATCAAAGCATTACTTTATAGACTGGGGTGGAGCAACCTATGGGATGATCCCCTAAACGCGGTTTTCCCGTCAAAAGATATTGTTAAAACTAAGTATTGGGAACTCGTAGCTACGGAGTCTGCTTCCAGGGGGAGAGCATCCCAGTTAACATCTAGATACCTGGAGATTAAGGCCAATCCTGGTCAGGAACAATTTTGGGGCATGATCGAAGAACCAATTGATCGTAAACTGTATTTCCAGTTTAGGATAGGAACCTTACCTATTTGCACATTTACGTGCAAGTGGGCTAATGGGTCCCAGGACAAATGTCCCAAATGCAGAGACACGATCGAGTCTCTTAGTCATTTTATCTTTTTCTGCCCCCTCTATGAGCATCCCCGTAAAAAGTGGGTATTACCCGTCTGTCGTCTCATAGGCATTCGAAGGTATGAGGAGGCGCTAAGAATTTTGCGCTCAGATCCAAACCCGACAATTGCAATAGCAATGGCTAAATATATCAAGTGGGCCTGGATTATACGATATAGACACTCTAATATGAATGTGACTAACGATAAGGCACCCTAAAGTAGTCATGTTTTAACCATTTTATGATAATTTTACTTGTCCATTCTCACATGCAAAAATTTTTTTGTCTTAATCTTTTTGTGGCTTTGACCAATTTTTGCTGAGGATGAACTAATATAGTCATATTGCTGCTTAAAAATGAACTATTTTATTTTAATTGTATGTGTAGGAATTATCAACAATTTGTAATCATGGAATATTTCGCAATCTAGGGAGTTTCAAGTGGGAAATCATGTGTTGAGGTTATCTTGTCATATTTTCTTTATAAATTATGTTAATGATCCTGCTTGATGTACGATACTTTCATGACTCAATTGTCGAATAAAGTTTTTTTTTCAAATGAGTATAAATACTGGGGCCCAGACCCCAAGACTTTAGATTACTTCTGGGAAACAAGAAGAACCTTTGCTGAGGAGAGGAACCAGAGAGAGAGACTGCAGGAGGAGACTATCCCTATGCTGTGTGCTGTTTGAGGATTGGCCTGCAGTGGTTACCTGATTGCCAAAGAAAGGAGAAAGGACTTTGCGCTACTTTCATCAACTTGTAAGAAGATCTCCAAGGGCTTGAACTAGAGCTTGCCTCCTGCCTGAAGTCTCAGGGATACAAGACTTTACCAACCAGCTCCCCTGTGTTTCCTTGCTGGGAATCTGAAGTGCCTGCTGTTGAGCTGGGCCTTCTGAGAGGCTGCATGTCGCTGGGAGCTGGAAGCGTGACTCAAGACGAAGAAGCGTGTCGCCGCCGCAGCAGTTGTCATCGCATCGCTGAGGAAGCGTGCCACCGCTGTCGCCATCGCATCGCCGAAGCGCCTCGCATCACCGGAGAAGAGTGTCGCCGTGCAGCATATGCCATCGCATCACCGGAGAAGCATGTTGCTGCTGAAGCACCTGTCGTCGCATCACTGAGGATGTGTGCCGCCGCTCCCGCTCCCGCTGCCGCCATCGCATCGCCGAAGCGCCCCGAATCACTGGAGAAGAGTGTCGCCATCGCAGCAGATGCCGTTGCATTACCAGAGAAGCGCATCGCAGGGCCTGTTGTGGCTCAAGAAGTCACTGAGTCGCCGCGCGGCCGTCAGGCGTGCACGCATCACCCCTTCGTTGTCGAAACATCAAGAAGACGCCATTTTTGTTCATTGCACCGGGTCGTCATTGCATCGTGGCATTGCTAGTCGCATCGCCACAGAAGCTAATTAGAGAGGTGAGGCTATGATGCAGGGGATGGACAACCACAATATGGACAAGCTGGGATCATAAATGCCAATAAGAAAGAAGCAGGCAAATGAGAGTGACAAAAAAGTCCACCACTAGTAAGCAATGGACGGGTTGTAATCCCATGTAAGTTCTTGGTAACAATAGATCTTTTGCAACCGTGCAGCTTGCACTGCCTGGCAAACTTGACCTAAAAAGACTTTTCCTAAACCATCTTATTTACTTTCAAACAAAATGAACTAGTTTTCCAAAGCAATGTAATTTTCCTAATTTTCTTTGACTGGAATAAGGTTTATATCAGAGGCCATTGTTCTTATAACTGTCGGCTATTAGTAGTAGTTGAGATAACCAGTGCCTTGGTTGAGAAACGACTGAGTTGAGGTGTACTGAGTTTGCTGGGTGCTCTATTTCCTTGCATAGATTTTCATTTGGACATGAATTCTACATCAGCTATCCACAGTTACCTGACATTGGAGTCATATGCATATTTGATTTCGTGAATACCTGGATTTAAAAAGGGTCAACCATTTGTGGTTCTTGAAACCCAGTCCTGCAGATGGTCTCATGTAATTGTTTTACATAAAGAGACCAAAATGCTGACAAATTATCCACTTTAGCTTTTTGAACATCACAATACAACTCAACTACCAAAAAGAATACAAGGATTAGTCTATGGAGCATTTGATGACTGAGCGGATTTCCCACTAATCAAAAAGCCAAAACCCCGGTTATGAAACACACAGCTGACCCAACATTCACGTTGCTTCTTCTTTATGGATGTGAGACAGAAATTGATATTTAATCATAATCATATTTCCCCCATGTGTGTCTGTTTTATAAACATAAAGACATTTTAAGAAGCAGGCCGGTGTACAAATGATGTTTGACAAGTGTTCAAATCATCAAAGAGGTATTCTATGAGAACAAAAAAGTGAGGTGGGTCGAGGAAGTGGCTCACATAAGCAACACCATGGGAGCAGTTGGCAGGGACTCACCAATTAGCTCACTGTGTCATCATTGGCACTTCCAAGACTAAAACCGAAAAACAACTCCCAAATATATATATATATGTGAGAAGAAAGCAATGTGTCAAAAAAGTGATATTTGTCCAAGTCCAAAAAATCAATCCCTAAAGACCCCCTTAAAAGGAGGTGGCCCTATGTGGTAAAATCGAGTTACGGAAATACACAGCTCATACTTTTCATTGTCATACCCATACTCATTTAAAACAAAGGTATCATGTTAAGACCATTTTCACCTGAACGGCCACCGTGTTCCAATAATTTTGTGGCAATTTCATCAGAGCACGGGGACCCAATTATACCTCAAGAATGCACTGGACCTGCAAGTTGGATATTAAAAAGAAGGAGCTAAAACAATAGAAACAAATAAGAAAGGCACATAAGCCCTTCGCTACACGCACTTCTTGCTCCT
Source organism: Triturus cristatus (assembly GCF_964204655.1). NCBI lineage: Eukaryota > Metazoa > Chordata > Amphibia > Caudata > Salamandridae > Triturus > Triturus cristatus. The sequence continues at coordinate 409,151,411 of NC_140585.1, read as the reverse complement.
AGGAGACTTTGATAAACATATTGATAATTTGGAGGGGGGAGATACATGCAATGTTTTATCCCTGTTACAATCAGCACAACTTCAAAAATCTGTTACCTCTCCTATACATTGCGGGGGCCACATTTTGGACGTCATCTGCTCCAGTTTTTCACTTGAGGTGGAGCCTCCCATGGGAGTAACATGGTCTGATTATTACCTGATGTTCTTTTCATGGCAAATTTTTAACAAGGCCCACTTACCTAGGCCCTGTAGGGGCGGCTTGGGTAATGCCACTCATAGAATCGATCCAGCGGCCTTCAGCCAAGCTCTGGTTGTATGCCAGCCTCAGTTATCTGAGGATTTTAACTTGGCACTTGCGAATTTTAATAACTGGATTAAGAAGGCGGTGGTGCACCTTACCCCGCAAGCCAGACCCAGGCGTCTGAATGTGTCTCTCTCCAAACCATGGTTCTCACCCTTGCTAAAAATGCAGAATCAGCAATGCAAAAAGTTAGAAAGGAAATGGAAACAGAACTATTGTAATGAGGCCAAAGCTGCCCTCAAAACGGCCCAAAAATCCTATTATGCTGCTATTGTGCAAGCTAAACGCTTGCACTATGCCGAACGGATTGCCCTATCGGGTAACAATGCCAAAGAACTTTTTAATATTGTACAAAGTTACGTGACACCTAAAGCCATGACCACAGCCCATGCTCTATCTCTCTCATAATGTGAAGAACTTTCAAATTTTTTTATCAGTAAGGTTAGGACACTGCAATCTCACTTTTGCAAATTGGACACCCAGGCCATCACGGTGCCCTGTGTCCAACAAACCTCCTCTCCTTCCGCGGCCACTCTCGCCACCTTTGAATTAATCCCACTGACGGACTCCATGGCTCCTTTGTCCACTCTCAAATCCAGCTCCCCTAATGATCCTTGCCCTGCCAAACTTTTGGCTAGTGCAGCCATTGTAATCAACCCTCTCCTGAATTAGTTGATTAACACCTCCTTGGCATCGGCTACTGTCCCTTCCGCCTGGAAGCAGGCGCTGATCATTTCCCTTATTAAAATTATGTCTCTTGATCCCAACCTCCCGGCAAGCTACGACCCTATCTCTCTTCCGACTATTGCTAAGGTCTGTGAGAAGATGGTCAACAAGCAACTGACCACCTTTGTTGAACAACACGGCCTCCTCCTCCCGGCCGTGTCTGGTTTCAGTGCCACGGAATCAGCACTGGTGGAAATCGCTGAAGCCATACACAGAACTTTGGATATGGGGGGCAGGGCAGCACTGGTCCTGCTGGACCTGTCTGCCGCCTTCGATACTGTCCCCCACTCACTGCTCCTTGCCTGCTTGCAGAAGCTGGGTATTACGGGTTCTGCTAGCAAGTGGCTCAAATCCTTTTCGGAAGGCAGAACTCAGCGAGTTTGGATCCCTCATTTTACCTCCATTACTCCATAACTTTGGACTGGGGTTTCTCAGGGATCTGTGTTGAGCCTGCTTCTGTTTAATATTTATATGTCTCCACTCATCCAGCTGGTGGAGGAGTTAGGTGCTAAAGTTGTTGCTTATGCTGACGACACTCAGCTTTTGTTCAACTGGATGAAACATGACTCTTCCACTGCTCATGTTAAAACTTGTCTTGCAGCTGTGTTCAATTGGCTCACTTCCGCCCAGCTCAAATGCAATGAAGATAAAACAGAAATGTTATTCTTCGGTGGTTTTTCCCCTTTGTTCTGGAACACTTTTTGGCTGGATGAGTCACCCAGGCCCTCTCCTCGGGGGCTTCCGGTCATAAAACTTAGGATTTGGTTTGATGAAGAGCTTACCATCAGCAGCCAAATCAGCAAATTGACAGGTGCCTGTTTTGGTATGCTGAAACTACTCAAAACGTTTCTGCCTCTTCTCCCCTTAGCAGCAAAAGAAACGGTTATTCGAGCGCTTGTCACCTCCCGTATTGATTATGCTAACGCACTTCACGTCGGTCTGCCTGGCTACCTCCTGGACAGCTTACAGGTGATCCAGAATGCTGCTGCCAGAATGCTCTTAAGCCTCCCCAAACGAATGAGTGTCAGACAGCATCTGCGTAATCTTCACTGGCTCCCTGTGAAAGCAAGGGTTACATTCAAGGCCCTGTAACGGCCCATGCTGCTCTTCATGACTATGGCCCTGTCTATCTTCGGAAGCGCTTTCCGTTCTACGCCCCCAGCAGGCACTTGCGCTCCTCTAATATGCTAAGGGCAATTACCCCCAGATTCCGCCTGAAAAGGAAAGGTGGCAGTTCCCTAGCCTATTTGGCCGCTGTGACCTGGAACTCTCTCTCTTTCGACCAACGCAGCCTGCAGGATTCCATCCAATTTAGAAAGAAACTAAAAACTTTCCTTTTTAACTGAATTGTTCCCCTCTTTTTGCTGTTTTCTCTCTTGGGCTCGCTCCTGGACACTCTTTTTAGTAGCTGTGCGAGTTATAAACTCTGTTAACATAACATAACATAACATAACATAACATAACATAGGCTGCATATATGATATTCTATTAGGCCCAGTAAAATAGCATATTTCAATATTTTACTATGTGGTCTGTTCACCAGATAGTTGCCAGGTTGACTCATACCAGCAAGCCATCATTTAAAAATTACGAAGTGACAGAGCCGCCCCCATCGCCTGGAAATAAATATGTGCAGAGATGTCAATGTGGGTGTCCCACTGATGTTTTTTCATCTTGCACTTTCTTTTTTCTAATTCAGCACACACGCAAGATAATTCTGCTCCAACTATCCTATGTCCGAGGTGGTACGTGCTCTACAGGAGGGAATATATCGCTCTCGATATTCCACTATTTAATTTCTTTCACATATACCATTTGACTCCCTTCCTGTATGACAATCCACATACTGATTTTACTTTAGTGTCAGTGCGTGCATTGGCCCTTAATTACTTATTATTAAGTGAGATAAATGAGTTCTTAAAATGCTATTTAGGGCCTGATTCGAAGTCTGGAGGGCCGAGGACTGCCAGACTCCCGAGGGTGCGAAGGTGGTGATCCAGCCACAGCTGCACTGGTGGTCCGACTGACCTATTAGGACTCTGGCATCGGACCACCATTGCACCGCCGCAACCTCCAGGAAACCGTATTCCCTGGTGGGCCTGCGGCGGTCTGAGGTATGCAATATGCTTGGTGGTCCCCTGGGGCACTGCCAAGCATATTACGACTTTCCTCACCGCCAGCGGCGTCATGCAGGTTCTTCCTCGATCATGTAACTGCTGGCAGTGGGGGAAAGACAGGGGACCTTACAGGGCCCACTCTTGCCTCAGTAATATAATGTAATATCATATTTTATGAATAATTCTTTCATTTGAAATTATTGGTTGGATGTTTCTGAGATATCAATCAGTTTGGTATTGAAGCAATTACTCCTTCATGAGCTTTCTCATGTTTTCTAATTATTTATAAATACACCCCAAATTAATTATTTCGAATATGTTCGGTGAATTATGTGAATCACAACAGTCCTAGTTACCTATAAAAATAGACTCCATTTTCAATATATTTCTGAAGGTTAAGTGTGCTGAATGAACTCAGCCATGAATCCTTATGATATCGCTACACTGAGTCCCACCGAACTGGGTAACAGCAACATCTGGTTCCTTTTTCGCTGTTTCACTTCCTCATTGAGGGCCTATGCACAAGTTGAGAGGATGCGCCGATAAAACAGCGCTCTCTTCTGCGCTTACCCTTTTTTTGGAGTTAGCGCATGCCCTGGAGACAGCTCAGCACTGGAAGTTCTGGAAGAGGGGTGGGGACCGCCTAGCCCTAACAGGGCACCCTCAAACAGCGAGGGGCACATTGCTTCGCCTCACCTGCTAAGTGGTGCGATTAGAGCATCCCCTAAAGACCTCTTAGTCCTCTGTACTGTCCCGATCTGCCAACTCACACGGTGCCACCGCGAGACTCACAATATCAACTCCCTTCACACGGTCACATGATGAGGAGCTGTTATCACGTGCTGGTAGGGAATACAAGCTGAAAACTGCTGTAAACAGTGGATTTCCAGCTTGTGTTGGAGACTTTGAACTGCCCATGCCCATTAAGGGGTGTGAAAAGTTGTTTTTGGAGGAGGGGGTTTTGAGACGAGATGGGGGAAAAAGAGCCTCTTTAATACTTGTCAGCATGAGGTCCTGCCCCTCCAAGGCCCCGCCCCCCTCCTCAAACTCTGGAATAATATTTGGGACAGGGACATAGGCAAAATTGTTGCCTCATTTCCATAGGGTTGTGCCCCCTGGAAATGATTATTTGCCTTTTAGGTATTTTGTGGGCACTTTAAGTAATACAGCTGGTAGAAATATCAAAAGTGCAGTTTTGAGTGTGTTATGAAAAACTATGTTATTATTGTTATTATGAACGATAAACATAAATGCAGATATTTTGAGTATAACTCCTATGGAAGGGCAGTTCTGCTGCGTCTTGAATGCATTTGTAAACTATCTGATGTCATCTTTTCCTAAAGTTAATTTACGTCTTAGAACTGAGCTCATGACACATGTCAATCACTTAAATGATAATTGGGCTTTTGAAAAGAATCTCAACTTCTGAATTGAAACTCAACATTATATTCAGTATCCGTGTGAGGCTTCCTTTTAGTGGCAACGTGAAAATGACACATATAGATTATCAGGCGCCCATGAGGAAATTCAATTGTTCACAATTTGCAAATATGATATGAAGCACAGCGGTTTATTGACCAATGTTTCAGTAAAATAAAATAATTCAATTTTCATGGACATGTTGCAAGCTTTGTATTTCATACATTGGAACTAGCACAGATTTCTATGCTTCACTTTCACGTGGGGGGGGGTGGAGAGTGTGTGTGTGTTGTGTGTGTTTGTGTGTGTCACGCCTATTCTTTTGGTAAAATGCTCAATCTGATCTGGACTACAGACACACTGTGATCTGCATTTGTGAGACAAATAGGTTTTTACAGTATGACATGAAAGACTGCAAGGGCCTTTATTTCACCTTGTTGTGTGGCCACCCTGGCATGTGCATGACTTTATCTTCTCTGCTTGATGTGCTCTCGCAGAAACTGCATCTGGACCTTAAAACATGCATTTCTATTTAGGATTTCATGGGCTTTTTAGTCCAGAAAATAAACATTATAACACTTCATGGTCAACATGTTCTCCAACAAGGGATATGTATGAGGGAAAATCAATTTTTGGATACTTCTAAGAATAGATCAAATTAACATGTTTGTATTGGGTTTTAAAACCTGTCCTTCCTACCCAAATGATGTGGTGGGCTTCAAGAATGTCAGTGAACTACACTGGCTGTAGGAATCCTCAAAATCTTTTGTAATAATTTGCCAAGCTTGGCCTTAATTATGGATAGTCACAAGAACAATTTGGTACTCCTCTTTCATTCATGAACCCTCTGTTATTCATTGGAAACTGGTTCTTTGCAAACTAGGTGGATCTTCAGAAGAACTAACTGACCCTTATAAAGTGGCTCTTGAGATGAGAGAGCACCACGGGGTATGCCCTTCAGTTACCATGTAGAGGGTGGAAATCTTAATTCCATACCAGTTCAATGATTTAGTTACCCATTACATTTGCAGTGTTTTCCTTCACGACCAGTTTTGGTCTACAGCCCGTCTGAGACCTAGATCTTATGTTTCCGGGTAATCAGAAGGGATTGTTTTTCATTCATTTCATTCTTTACATTAACATTTGACCCCACTCATTGAGGTTTCCTGTGGGCTCTTTGGACTGCAGGAATAGTTTAATGGTGCTGTGATGCATCAGGCTCCAGGGATATCCTGAATACATCTTCTGTGCCTGTTTGTTTCTCTATCCCGATTTGGTGCGCCTTCCTGACCCAGCTGCTGCCCTCCCCTCTTGAGGTCGCAGCCGGGGGACCCGCGCTGACTGCCTCCTGACTGCATCGACCCGATTATGGCCGGCGTCTCGCAGCCTTTCCCCGCCTGATCTGGTAATCTGCTCTTCCCCTTCCAGCCATACTCCTGTGGTTGGTTCCCTTGCTGGTTTTTGAACGGACTGTTTTACTACTCGTTTTCCCACCATTTTATCACAAAGTTCTGGAGATCATGGCCAGGATCCGCCATTTTACGGTCTCTACAGTCTCTCTGGTCAAATCCTGATGCCGGTCTACGCCTTGTACCAGTCTCTTCGTCGCCTTAATGGAGCACCTCTGGGAACTCATCACCCTTCTTTCCTGTTTTTTTTTTCACTGGGATGCTTCCCTCTGCCCCCCTCCTTCTGTCCCGTTCCCTTTTCTTATGCGACCTGAAGCAGTGTTTGAGTCCTGGCCCTGGACTTTATTGATCTACTGGACCATACTGGTTTGTAGACTCGCTTTCTCCATCTTTTTACGTGCCCTCTTAGTACTTTCCCCCTCGGCCGCTCCTTCTAGTCCTGACCTACATCCCTACCCCTTCATTTTCCTTCCTCTCCCGTCGCACCATAGTACCTGTTTATACGTTACATATATATATATATATATTTTTTTATAATGATCTAACAACAGATGTAATTATGTAACTTTGTTTTTCTTCTCTTCGCAACGATCTTTATTGTGACTGATGTAACGTTTGTAAAATTGCTAATCCTCATGTAAAGCACTCTGATACCTCCAGGTCTAGCCAGCGCTATATAAAACTCGTCAAATAAATAAATAAGTCTGTTTAGTCATATATAGACACTGGGTGATACCATCCGTCCAAACACACACACGCCTGGAGTTTATCCAAGGTAGGGAACTAGAGGCTATGGGGCCTCAGGGATGAGCTGGCCTTTAAATACAATGTTTTAACACAAAAAATCTACCCGAGATTTTATGTTCCGATTATATATCCCTCATGAATCTACTCAACACAGCCTCCATTACTGGACATATTTGACATATGTCCTCACACACCACCAGGTGTCATGCTTCATCATAGGTCACCCCACACACCTGTGATCTAAACAGACTAAAAACCAATATGACATCCTAAACAGACCTTTATATTTACTAGAAATTACACTTGGTATTGAAACCAAAATGTGGCCCGGATGACCTGATAGTGGGGTTCTTATTGGCCTGATACATAAAAGGTTGACAAAGGTCACCCTTTCTGTTAGTAGTCGCATAACTAGTGTGTATTTCCCATACCTGCATCCCGTGTTTCCATTCTGAAGAATGCCACGGACTCACATGAGCCATCAGGAAGAAACATGTTGATTGTACAGTGGTGTAAGGGGTACTATCTCCCACATTTTGGTTTTAATACCAAGTGTCATTTCTAGTAAATATAAAGGTCTGTTTAGGATGTCACATTGGTTTTTTAGTCTATTTAGATCTTGGGTCCGTCCTTAGGTAGAAGTGCCTTCCTGACTCCAGGTGAAGGCCCACTCTCCATCAAACCAGGTTTTTGGAGAGCGTGGGGTGTCTTATGATGAAGCATGAGACCAGGGGATGTGTGATAGCATCTGTCTACAGTGCACTTACTGTCCTGGTGACAGCCACTTGACGGTGCTTTTAACATTACCCCTGGGGAAACACACTAACTCCACCAGAGGAATCTGTGGATTGATAAGAATTGATTCTGTTCTGACTGGGTGGCTGTGGCGTATAAGTGATTACATTCTTGTCATGGTTGGCGGGCTTCCCTATGATATTTGTTTCTGATGATGTAGCAGTCTGGGCCGGAGGTCAAAGTTCTAGGATGCTGGCACATTGGGATTGTTTTACCTCCAGTACGTGTAAGTACTGCAATAATTTAACTCTCATTTGGAGACCAGCTGTTGGACCACTTTATTGTGGTTAGACTAGATGCAGGCAGTGTATACAGCAGTGGCAGCTGGTAACTGTGATAGGTAGGGGGCCAGGCAGGCCACACACACACAAATATACACACACTCACATCCATTTATTCACAAACGTGCACACATACACACCCATTCACAACACTCACTCACAACAAATTCATACATTTATACATACATGCATGTACACACCAAATATTCAAAAACAGAAAACGTACCAGTCCTGCAGCTCCAGGAAAGGAAAACTTCAGAGGTGTCAGGAGGGTTGAGACTGCTGCCGCTCTTTCATCGGCGGACCGTAAGCCAGTCAAAGAGGGCAGGCTGCAGTCCCACACTCATCACAGAGTGGGATGGATTCAGTTAGAGTTGCTGACACCACCCACTTTCTGACGAGGTGTCACTGATTGACAATCTCCCCAGGGCACTTCAGGGCTTAGAAATGATGCACCCAGGTCTGAGACAATTGGTAACACTCTCCTGGTCATGAGGGGGAGGGCCTCGAGGCATTTTGGCCAGGATGAGGAAGTCCTGCGCACAGGACTGTGAAATCCTCTGCCTGCCACAGTTCCACTCAGCCAGGGAGCAGCCTGTGCATTTAGCGTATGTCTCCCTCCTGGCTGCCTGACCTGAACAAGAAGAGTGTTTGCCTTCGCTCAGCATGACAGATGCTCCTCCTTTCTGGAAAAAGGTGAGGGTGCATCGCCCCTTTGCTCATATGGACGTGCCGCGGCACCCATACAGATATTTATTTTGGGTTGGTGGACCGGCTTCACCTTATGACAAATGTGACCCTTTCAATGCTTAGCCAGGTCTGGTGGCACAGTGGACTAATGCATTCCCCCTAGCTCTCTGTGTTGGACCTCTTGGTCAGTGGTTTAAATCCCAGCGGCTTCACTCGACCTTTCATCCTTCTGGATTCGAAAAATAAAATGACCACCATTGAGCTGAGTGTCAATAAACATCTGTTATTCAGCAGTATGATCCCCCAAGGGGTGACCGCGTGCCTCACACACACATGCTGCATGTTATGTGAAAGTGCAGTGATTGGCATTTCTGAAAACTGCACTGGCTGCAGCTGCTGCTGCTGCAGTTTGGATTCTGAGTCAAGTTAGCCACAGGGATATGGCATGGCTGCCACCACCCTGCCGACCTTTAACCCCATTCAGCATCATCCACCCCAGATGCAGGAGGGGACTGCAGGGCTGGTAGCACTCATTCAATCCTGTACCTCGTGGCCTCCATTCTGGTGGTGTGTGTGGTGCTCCCATACCAGGCCCTGCACCAGAACATAAACCCTCCTGTGAAACGGTGCCCACCCGATGGAAGTAGGGTCCCCAGTCCAAGGCTCCACAATCCTTCTGTAATGTACCTTTGCCTATTTTCCTAAATCTCGGGGAATTTCCTTAATCTTCACAGTGCACCCGTAATCCCTTTTATGCCAGGGATGGCAATGATGAAGCAAGGTAGATATTTTTGTTATTTTTCCTGGTAATGCTGGAATCCGCCCTTTCTGGCAAGTTTCCACAATGGGAGCAGCGCAGGCAGGCCACAAAGATACCGAACCACAGGCAGAGACGTATAGAAACATTTGAAGGCACCACGGCAATGGCACACACACGCACAAAGGGACCTGGCCAGGCAAACCCACAGCTCACAGACCCTCCACGGATCCAACACCCCCCGGCCCAGCTTCAAAAGCCAGCCGGCTTCCTCTGGCACCATGTGCGTTGTCGCTCGGCCAAGAAATAACACTAAAACAATGTCAGAACCTAAAAACAGTGTCATGAATACCTCTCAAAGCCCTTCAACCATCACAGGCATATTTCAGCCTTTCTTGAGATTGGAAGCATGGTGTTGTTGGGATGATTTGAAAGTAACATGTAGGAGTGGAGAGTCCAGAACACCAACACACTTTGGTAACTATGTCAAGAAATAATCTTTAATAAAACTAACACATTGCTGGTATGTAGATTCTGCCATTAAACCTTTCCTGTTTTATGTTAATATATTTGTTAAAGCAATTATGTTTACTAAGAGCACTGAGGCACAGGAGCACAGTATACTTTGCCGAAGGTCACACAGTGTGATCAGATGGAGAGGCATGGTAAAAACACAACTCCACCATGAACAACTTTAACTGGGTTCACATACTCAATAAGATATCAACAACAAGATGAGGATTTTTAATGCAAGGTAGCCGAAGCGGGTCGTTTTTGAAAACCTATCTGTTTTCATTATTGACTTATTCATTCTGTGTGTTGCACCTTCCACATTTCTCTCTGTGTGGATTATTTTTTCACTGCCTCGGTTTCACTCTCTTTCTCTACCTTTGGGTATGGCTCCTTTCTTTCACCCTTTCTCCCTCTCTTTTGGTGATTTCCTTTTATTATTTCTCCATATGTTGGAAACTATTTCTGACTGAAACATCTCTGGGCCACTTGTCTGTTTCACACATTCTCTGACACCTTTTCCGTTTGCTTTCTCTCTGTCTGCCACACACTCTTTCCCATTTTCCCTCTTTCTCACTCTTGCTCTTCCACTCCTATTCTCTGTCTTCTCTCACCATATAGTCCCTCTCACACACTCTATCTTCCTTCCTCTCAATTTGCATCTTTCCTCACCTGTCCTCTCTCTCTTATACTCCCTTCACCTCCACCACCTCTCTCGCTCCTTACCATTTACCACTTTCCATCTCTCAACTCTTCCCTTTCCACAAAGTCACTCTCACACTCTCTCTCAGACCTTCTAACACCATCTCCCTTCTCTGTCACCCCAGTAATATGTCTCTATTCCCATCTCTCTTTCCCTGACACTCTTTAATTCTCTCTCTCTCTCTCTCTCTCTCTCTCGCTCTCTCTCTCTCTCTCTCTCTCTCTCTCTCTCTCGCTCTCTCTCGCTCTCTCTCTCTCTCCTTCACCTTTCCTCATCATCTCTTGGGTGTAGCGCCGGATACCGTGGTCCACTCTTTAGGTGATGAGCAGAATAAACACACTGTCCAGTGAGGTGAGGTGTGCTGTTCCTCACCAGCCTTTTTTGAAGCAAAGCCAAAACAAAGGAGGTGGTGACTTCCTCTGTGGCAGCTGTAAGCGGGCAGGATTGCTGAGACAAACTGACTTCTCTCCCTTGCCACAGCCTGAAAGAGAGGGATTGGAACGCCGCAGAAGAAACATTTTTACTGCTGCTATCCCACATCCCTGGGTTTTTAGCCCAAACCTTAGAAGTGTCCCTCACTGCCATTTGGGCATTGGTGCCCTCAAATTGGCTTCCAGTATCCAGGAGTAGCGGCAAGGCAGGAGCATCCATACGGCGTAGCGCAGTCTGGAGCACGTATTTTGACTGGGTGCAGGCAACAGACGCCTTTGAGTTGGGCAGGCTCTAAAGGGCCAGACTTGAACACATTCAACTGGCCAGACATGCATGGAAATCAGTGGGGCAAATCACTCTCTGCCCCCAGCAGCTGGCCATCCTGTTTCCTCACATCTGTTGAAATCTGATTCACCTGCTGATAGGTGCCCTGTTCGAGCGTTTCCTCTGCTGGGACCTGCCACTGCACCTTGGCTTACCAACATCTCCAGCCTTTCCAACCAATGGCATGCTACCAGCTCTAAGGGAAGAATCTAGAGTCAGTGCCCCTTCCTCAGAAGAGAAGATGGATGGCATGACCGCATTACCGGCTTAATATTATCCTTGCATTGCTGAGTAGATTTCAAGAGAGGGTGGTGCCAAGCAGTTGTCCACCTTCCTCGAGGGCCCAAAGATCTTAGACTCCTGGCAGCTGACTTTCACTGCAGTAGAGGAACAGAAATGGCGCTAGCTTTGACCCTCAATGAATGAAGGAGATCACAGGTGAAGGGGTGCAATAGGCCACATTGTTCTAGATCTTTTCTCTTTCATCCTGTTGACAAGCCATTCTCAAAAGGAGGCTCAGATAGGAATAACTGCGACAGCGTTCCTCTGCCTTGGAAGGCACTCAGACTTTGCCCTAAACAACGTTTTTGGTCATACAGTTGTAAGAAACACACTGGAGTTCTGCAGGGCTTGTCACTCTCACATATGCGTTTTCAACTTTTAAGTTTGGTTGTAAGCTCAGCTCTTCCGATCCTATAGATGCCTTGGATTTTTCTTTCTTTAGGATGAGATGAACGACAGAAAAAATTAACTGCTACTGTTGCTGTTGCGTAAAAGAACAAGAACTGCTATCATGAGCGACTAGCCACCAGAGCTTGCAGCTGCTCCCAGTGTGCAGTCTTTGTGTGGGCTGTTTGATGAGCTCTCCCTAATGTGCAGATTATTCAACTTCCATCTTCTTGTTTTCACATGCTGCGTTTGATTCGAAAGATTCTCCCTTTTCTGCCTACCAAATGTTACGCTAATGTTGGTTCAGCTTCTGTCCTATGAAGTACAGACTACTGTAATATCCCATACTTGCGTCATCCAGCATCTACTTTCTCCAAGCAACAGAAAGTTGATTCTGGGACATGGCTGTCTAATCAGTCAGAGGGGAGTTTGGTTTTGAATCAACGTCTTCCTAAAGATATGCCTTGTCTTCTCATTAGCCAGAGGCTGTCAATATACCAGTCATTTGATTTTGTGGGACCACACTTCCTGGTTTTGGAGGGAGCTAAGAATTTAGATCTTAAAAACCTTACAGGTTAGGCAATTCAGAATGCCAACTGGGTTACTGAGCCTCCGTATGCGGTATCATTTAACATCTGAATGAAGGCTTCCGGCTACGGACTGTTCAGCATATACACCATAAGGATGAGGGACTGCTGTTGTGACTGGACAGGGTACCATTGGCAGGTTCCATGTCTGTGGAGAATTTGATTAGGAATTGGTCTGACCATTATACCTGATCGATGCCAAAGAGTTTTTGTAGTTCAGGGAACGTAGGGAAGAGGAGGTTAAGGTATCGGACTTCTTCATGTGTTGGTTCCAACTAGCTGTGTAACACCAAGGGCATCTATGTTATAAATTAAGAGGGTCATCTGCTCAGATGTTCATATCACCCAAGATGATAACACGGCTAGAAGCCATTAGAGCATGCCAGGAAATATGTAAGAGGTCGGACTGGAAAGTGGAAAGGCATTTCTTGGGTGGGTGATAGATGACCGCACAGATCAAGGAGGAGGTGGAGGAGGTTACAGCCTTCGTTAAAATGTACTCGAGTGGGGTGTATGATGGGCCAATGGTACCCCATTTTTAGTCCTTGCTTGTTTCTCAACAGAATGTTATGGTTTGTTGGAAAAAGATTGGCTATATCAGTGACAGAAGAGCAATACGTTGATGCTTCTGATCTACTGGAAATGTCTCCTCCTTCACTATTCCAAGTCGTTTTGAAGCATTTGCTCAGGTCTCTATTTTAAGTTTGCTTGAGAAAGGTGTGTATTCCCAGACTCCTCCCATGCTCTTCTTACAGACTCAACCTACACTTCAATGACCAAGTCAAGTGACTCTAAAATGCATGTGGGGTTACGTGTTGGTTTGTGCTAAATGGACAGGGCCAAGCCACTGTCAAACTGAACGAGTGTCACCTGTAGTTCTCATCTGTAATAGCACAAATAAGCTACAACACCATGCATGTGCTGTCCAAGTTAGTACCAGTAGTTTGGAAGCAGTATCTCAATCATTTCAGTTCTCTTTTGAGTCTTGAGAAGAGTACGCTTGGCCAGGTGTGATGATTCTCATTCTGACTATGCCTAATAATCCCAGCTACCCCTCTCTGATAAAGCCCATTAAGGAAGCCCAGTGTTTAAAGCCTCTAGGGTTTCTCGTTGTCCCAAGGGGACGTGGCTTAGAGGTCTGGGTCAAATTTTAGTATTGTGGTTTTCCACTTTTTAACGATTGGGCTCCAGCTTCTAGCTCTAAGTATTTCTGGTGGCTAGTTGCAACTGCACATACATGTAAGCTGAAAATGTGAAATAGTATTCCTGCAAGGTATTGCCTATTACATGCACAAAGTGGTAAATCCACAATAAGAAAGGCATGTTAAAGGCGTGGTAGCATGATTACCAACTCAGAAGTATTACCACCCATTTAACCAGCTACTTTAAATAAGGGCTTCTTTGTTGTTAAGTTTATGTACTTACAGTATCAAAAGTAAGAAAAGTCAGGAAAGGTTCCAATTGCCCGACCTCACATTCTTCAAAAGAGTGTGGGGTGTAAATTCAGTAATGTGAAATATCACAATAGTGTTTGCCTGTTTTTCTACGCTCAGGGCCCTTTGGTATTATTGAGAAACATTTATTTGAACACAGTCCTTGGAACACCCTAATTAACAGAATACATATTTTCACCAGGTGAAAAAGATATGTTTTGATCTATATGGGCATTAATGTTAAAATAACAATATACTGTCCAGTGAAATTGAAAAGTTTTTGTTTTTTGTAACACTATTATATTTTTCAGCAATTTGAATCATATTTTTTTCTAAAGTGAATATGTAGAGTGCCGCTGGTCACCCATGAGGGTATCCAGGTGCTTAGTAGGTGAGAGTAGGCTTGTGGTGAGGCTGGGCATGAGTACAAGCAGTCTTGATGGTCCAGCAAGAATTCTCTTTAAAAGCCAGGTCTTCAGCTTTATCCTTGGTTGATGAGGTTAGGAAGCTGGGAAGGTCAATGGGGGTGGCTGGGGTTCGAAGTTACTGTAGATCTTGGTGATTTTTTTGTGGAAGAAGCCGGAGAGGTTGTTCCAAAATAGGAGTGATGGTGTTGGTTGAGGCTGTTGAGTTGGCACATTTCTTCACAATTGTGAAACGTCCCTTGCAGTTGTTGGAGCTAGATTTTATTCTCAGGGTCAGAGCCTTTTTCTTGGTCTCTTTCACTTGATAGTGATATTGTCTAAGTGTGGCCTCGTAGGTGTTTCTTGTGTGGTTCCTCGGGTCGTTCTCCATTGCCTTTCAAGTTGTTTAGACTCTCTCTTGGACTCTCTGAGGTCAGCGTTGTATCAGCTAGCTTGTTTGTTGGATCTTTTGGGGTTTTTTTTCAGGGGAGCTATGGTATTGGTGCAGGTGGTGTTCTAGGTGTTGAAGTTGTTTGTATCATTGATGAGGTCGCTGGTGGGGTCTGGGTAGTGTAGTTGGAGAGCTTTGAGCCATTCTGTTCCTGCAACTTTCTTTCAGCAGCAACTTGGGGTTTTGCTCAACTCTGTAGGGGTGGTTGGGGGCCCTGTTATGTGGAAGTGGACAATGGAGTGGTCCGTCCATGTGAGTGGAGTGATGTGGCTGACTTTAACCTTATTGCTGGAGGAGAAGATGGGGTCCAGGGTGTGTCTGGCAATGTGGGCATGGCCTTATACGAGTTGGGTGAAGGCGATGTTCAATAGACTTTTAGGCAAGTCTGTGGAGTTGGTGTCAATGGGATCATCAAGATGAAAGTTGAGATCGCCTAGGAGTATGAAGTCTTTGATGTCCATGGAGAAGGGTGCAGTGAGGTTAGTGAGGAGGTTTCTGAAGTGGATGCGAGGTCCTGGGGGCGGTATGCAGGGGTGCCATTGAAAGTGGTTTTGCTGGGTCTGGTGACTTAGTGGACTAATGCATCCACTGCAGGTGCATGTGTTCGACATCATGGTCACAGGTTCAAATCCCGGTCGGTCTACTCAGCCTTTCATCCTTTCTGAGGTCAATAAAATTAATAACATTGAGTTGGGTAACAATAAACATCTGTTATTCAGCGCCAAGATGCCCCTTTGCGGGTGAACATGCGCTTTACAAATATACATGTTATTTTATGTTATGTTACTGTCTGTCAGAAGATTGAAGTGCATCAATTCAATCTAAGTAGCTTCTGGGTCAGTGTAAGAGGTACACTTGATGATGTCTCTGTGGATGATGGTGAGTCTTCCGCGTGGTTCATGGGGCCAGTCCTAGTGCAAGCTTTTGTATCCAGTAGGGATGGCTGCGTCAATTTCCAGCACATATGTGGGACTGAGCCAGGTTTCAGTGAGGAAGCAGATATCCAGTGCGTTGGAGGTGATGAGGTCCCTAATCTCGGTGGAGTGCTTGCTTGGTGAGCATGTGTTGAGGAGCATGCATGCAAGTGAGTAGAACCAAACCTTGCATTGCTTTCATGCTGTTTATAGGAGTAAACAGCATGAGAGCAATGCAATGATTGGCTGGGTCAGGTTACCCCAGTGCTCCAAAGGAGAAGAGGGAGCTGTGCTGTCTTCTTCCTGGCTCCTTAATACAGAAAGGGTTAAAGAGGCCTAAAGTGCACATGCCAGACTGATCAATGTAAAAGACCTGCCCAACCTAATATAAACACTTGACTTTATCTTGAGCCTGCAGCCTGCCAATCATAAAAGTGTCCATCTTGCACACAGTGCTGCGGCCAAGGGAATTTTTAATAGAGTAAAAGAATAAATAAAGAGATAAATAGTAAAAAATGTAATGCTTGTGAAGGCTCAGGAGGGGTGGGGGCGGCAATGCCCTATCACCCATTGGATGAGACACCATGTCTTTCAATCTGAAGTGTCAGTTGCCTACCCTCTTCCAAATGCAGGCTATGTTTGATGTCATGCCACTCCAACACACCACCTTCAAAAACACATTCTCCCACACAATCCCAATATTTAACAAAAAAATACAATACCCTCCTCCCCACCACTCTTTCTACATTCCCTTCCCCAATTGCCATGTTCTATGTTCTCAATCAGGGAGAAGAGAGTCCGTGTTGTGGGAGCCACTTTTCAGATCTGTCTTGAATATCCTGTCATCCGTATGCTGAACAAGTCTTTCTAGGGTTTGTGGAGTCTCAAGAGAGGAGGAGAGACAGCAAGCAGTGAACCAGAATTTAACCACCAGTTCCTAGGTCTCAGGAGAGTCTTTGCAGGCAGGGTAGATGGGAGAGCAGCATTCGACTAAATACCAGCTTCAGGGCCCAGTTTTGTGGAGCTCTGATGTCAGAGCAACGAAGAAACAAAACTCATGTTTTCACCTCTGTGATGACAGACCAGTGAATGCCTGGGTTTTGAAACTAGTGATCTCTATAATAGCTTCCAAGGGAAACTTATGTATAAGAATGACAATTACACACCACTAAACTAGTGCTTCATTTGCTACATAGTGGCACAGGTGTATCCTGAAGGCCCATTAGTGTTTTATTGAACTTACATTAGTGGTACAAATGCTCCTCATCAATTTTAGTATATCAAATCTCAAGAGAGCCGGACTGACAGACTTGGTAAAAGAGAGGCCACAGCCTTGATGTGAACTGTGTATATCATGCCTGATCATAGAGTCCCACAGAAGGAAGACAGTCTACTCTAACAGTATCCTTTGGATTTGTTTTGTTAGATTCTAGCAGCAATCAGTCAGCCCAATCAGCTACCAAAGGTCCTCGTCTCTTCGCCCATTCGAGATCCCTCCCTGTCTGGTAGCCAAAAGTGCATCCTCTAGAGCATCAGAGGCACTTTCAGCAACACGGAATGACAAGCGGGTTGCCTTGTTCTTGTTGTCCGCTTGGTATAAGGAAGAATCGGTTATCCTGATGCACAAGTAGTATTCTCCCTGTCTTTCAGGGCTATTTTCCAATTATCTTGCCCAGACCTGCCATGGAATGCCAGGCATTGGCAGTCTTGGGCACAACAAATCAGTGCCAGATGCCTACCATAAATAAGAGGGGCACCTGCCACTGTGACCCAACGGCCCTGTGGAGGATGGGCCACCAGGGCTAGGTTGAAGCTCTGTGATTCCTCAACCTCTCAATGGAGATGGGAAATTCCAGGTTCATGGACCGGGAACCCTGCCAATTTATGTCAGAGCTCCTGCTCCGCGAAACTCTAAATGACCTTCTAAGATTCTATGACCAACTGCCAGAAAAACGTTTAAAAAATGAAAACGGGATTCCAAACGGTTTAAGAACTAGTAACTATTCCTTAAAGACGCTCTACCATCCAACCTTACACATCTTCCGTATCCTAATTTGCATCATCTCAACAATGGTTTTTGAACCACAGTGTTAGTTGGACCACTCGTCTGCTTGTTTAGGCATCTTCCTATTAATGCATACGGCTATGGAAGGCTTGATGTCACTAATGTTGACGCTCGTTGGCTTGTACATTATGTACTTCTCCTATGGCCTTGCATAAAGCTGAAGTGTCTTATACGCATACCTTTGCATCACTTCTTTCATGTAAGTCATGCTCCCAACAATGTAATTCCTGTTTCTTGTGAAGGCCTGGCACTCACCAACATAAAGGGGATATTTCTTTTTTGTTCTAAATCCAGTTTTTTGGCTGTTCTCATAATTGTCTATAATCAAACAGTGCGCATGCCTACAATCATGTACTGTGGGCACAGGTTACCCCAAAATCTTAAACACTTCCAAAATGTACTTCTATTAGAATGCCCACATTTCACTGGATCTGAGACAGTGTGAAACCTCAATTCAGTTAGGTAGTGTGTCCCCATGATAAGGCACATCCCAAAGCATCAAAACAAACATACAATTTATTAAGTAAATGGGTCACTCCATAGCTAAATTCTAGATCAAATAAAAGGTAACGGAATTAATTACAAATTAAAAATTCAAAAATAGGTGATACAGAATCAATGCCTTGAAGGTTCTCAATGTAAAAGGTATATAAAGAATGCAAAATCAGAATTTATTGTAACTTTCAAGAGGGCAGGGATATTTAGAGAGTAATGAGCAGCATCCCTAGCAGAACAGGAAACTCTTCTGGCTCACCCCCCAAACTGAAGGTTTTCATACAATATTTTTGTATATGAAATTACATGGTCTGCAGACTCACAATGGGGTGAGCAAATGAAACATTTCATCAGCAAATCAAAGCACATGAATAATAATTGTCTTATCGTCTTATCACCTAAATACTATCCCACTACAGGAAGAATTACTCAGTCCCCTCTATGCTAATGTCATCTGGAGATGCTATAAACAAGCTAGATACATTAACAATAACACATTATATGAATGAGTAGGACTCAGTGAATCTATAGACGGATCTTGGAACTTGGAAATGATGAGGGGTGTGACTGAGCTTGGGAAAGTTAATCAAGAACAGAATAACAATAACAGTGGAAACAACCAGTACATCACAGCTTGACTGGAGGTCGAGGATGAGTCTTGCAGCGGAGTTCTATATAGTCCGGAGTCTCTGCAAAAAGTGTGTGATGATTCCTGTGTATAGTGCGTTGCCATAGTCCAGTTGGCTGGTGACTAGGGCTTGAGTGACAGTCTATCTGGTGTTGAAGGGGAGCCATTTGATGATTCCACGTGGCATTCAAAGAGTGAGAAAGCAGCAGAGGAGACTGCGTTGCTCTGGGATTTCATGGATAGTTTGCTGTCCACGAATATGACGAGATTTTTGGCATTAACGGTCGGTTTGGGTGAGGGTCCAAGTTCTGAGGGCCACCAGGAGCTGTTCCAAAGGGCGGTGTTGTTGCTGAAGATCAGCACTTCTATTTTATCCGTTCTGAGCTTCAGGCAGTTGTCCCTCAACCATCTGCGACGCTTGTCATGAAGCTGTGAAAGTTGGTACTTGTGGTTGTGATGTCTTCTGAGAGCAAGAAGATGAGCTGGGTGTCGTCTGCATAGGAGATGATGTTTCGTTTATGAGCTCTGACTTTGTTGTCCAGGAGGGTCATGTAGCTGTTGAACATTGTGGGACTGGGCGAATTTCCCTGAGGGACATCGCAGATGATGTCCTTGGGTTTGGAGGTGAACGGCTGTAGGCGGACTCTCTGCATTCTTCTGTGTGGATGGAGGCTATCCACTTGAGGGCATCTCCTTAAATTCAGATGTGATGCAGCCTATTTAGCAGGGTGTGGTTGGATATGCTGTTGAAAGGTGCTGAGAGGTCGAGAAGGATCAGTGCCGCAATTTCTCCTCGGTCTAGGATGGTTCTGTTGGCATCTGTGATCAGGGTGGTTTCAGTGCTGTGGTTGGTGTGGAATCTTGATTGGGAAGTGTCTAGGGTCAGGAATCTCTAATCAGAAGCATTAGTCTCTGGTCTTTTCAGGCAGATAGTAGAGTAGAAGTAAGGGCAGCTCTTCTACCTTTCCTCAGGAAGGGAGGCAGCTACCTTCATTCATCTTTCTTCTTCAGACTTGAACTGAGGGAGGTTGGATCCAGCATAGACTAGGAAGTCAATGGCAGATACCCTAGAACCAATTCCCAGATGTCTTTAACAAATCCTCTTTTTAATTCTTTTTTTTTTGTAAACAGAATTTATTGAGCATTTCTGCTGTGGTATATTATTACAGTACAGTAAATTAGTTAGTTTCGCTTGATATTAGCTTTTCCACAGTATTCTCATTTGTTACATATGCGATCAATCTGAATACTCAAGTGACGTTAAAACTATAACAATAACTGATTCCCTCCCTCCCTTGTCCTCAGTCATCATATCAGTAGATCTCATGTGAGGTGCTGGGTCCATGTGTGTTATGAGTCTTCCATTTGTGTGTGCAGGGCTGGGGGATGCAATCTTAGTGAAGTAGTCGCTAGTGTCATGATCGTTTTGCGGTTGTGAGTATGTTAATTATTATCGACGTGTTTGTGCCAGGGGTGTCCTCTTTACGCAGTTTCCTTTCATCCTCCGAGGGTTCTACTTCCAGATACTCTAGGTCGTGTGCTAGGTTCTCCCAGGATCTAGCTATCTCTATGCGTCGTAGCCCTCTCTTAGTTTCTCGCATCAATATGCGTCCCTCACATCCTGCCCATTTCAGAATTTCTTTGCGTCCAGTGGATAACCTGGGTCCTCCCTTTGATTTCCACTTCCTGGTTATTTCTCATTTTGCCAGGATATATGCCAGGTCTTGGAGTTTCCTAGTAACTCTAGTTTTTGCCAAATGGGGAAACCAGCCCAAGATGCAATGAGCCGGTGAGCATGGCAGCTCCTTATCTATAACCTCGCTCACTGTCTGTACCACTGCCTCACAGAATTTACACAGCTGAGGGCAGTACCAACACATATGTAGGGTGTGGGCCTGGAGTGTGTTGCAGCGTGGGCAAGCCGGGTCTTCTGCCTTAAAATATCTGCTTATGCATTACGGGGTCAGGTATGCTCTATGCAGGACATAGTAATTTATCAGCTTAGAGCATGCGTTTCTGGATATCCTTGGTGTCCCAGCTAATATATTGTCCTAGTCTTTAGTTGTAATTGGCGTGCCACAATCTCCTTCCCACTGGAGACACAGCTTCTCCAGTGGTTGTATCCCATCTACGCGGAGCGCTCTATATAGGCAGGACACCGCTTTGGTGGTACCTGCTGATAGGGCCATAAAGTAGCAAGTCTGCTGTGATGGGGGCTCCTTGGCTCCCGTCCGCCAGTGCTTACGGATGGCTGATGTTAGTGCTCTGTGCTGCAAGAAATGTCAATGAGGTAGACCAAACTCCGTTCTGCACTTTTCGAACGGTAACATCTCGGAGTACCTGTAAAGGTCACCTACATTTGTCGCACCAGCTTCCGTCCATGCCTCCAAGTCCCGCCAGTTCCCTCCATGTGGGAGGGCCTTTACCATATGTAGGGGTTTGTCTGGTGAGTATGGGATCTGCACTCCTATTCTCTGCAGTCCTTGGCTCCAGCATTTGGTTTGTATTTAAATCTCTTGAGGGTCTCCCGCTGTTGGTCTGTTCACCCTGAGAAACACCCGCAATAAGTCAGTCAGCGATAATTTAGTCTCTCTGGGAGTGTCCATCTGCTGTTGCTCTAAGGCTATACTGCATACTAGCCACTGTAATTGAGCTGGTATGAAGCTAGTTTAAAAGATCAGGGTTGCTAGTCCGCCTTCAGTCATGGGTCTCTGCATTAGTGCGAGGGCAACTCTACGGCGGGCAGTGCCCCAGATAAAGGTCCGAATCTGGGAATTGAGGTCTCTGAAGAATGCTGTCGGGATCCATAGCGGGAGTGCATTAAAGTAATACAGCAGGTGGGGAAGGGCTACCATTTTAAGAAGTGCAATCCTGCTGGCTACTGAAAGCGATAGAGTCCGCCAAAAGTCCATAGCCATACTCAATCCCCGGTAAGCCCTTCCTATATTGCCCTCATCCCTCCCCTAGTCCCATACTTCGCATTACCTAGTATAAATAGGGCCATACTAAGCTGTCAAAAGCTTTCTCTATGGCAAAAATTGTGGCGTGTTCTTGGTCTCCCTCATTTGCCTCTAGGATGGCTAGTAAGCACCTAATGTTACCAGCTGTACTGCGTATGGGTATGTACCAAGCTTGGTCTTTGTGCACTAGTGTAGTCATGAGGGGCAGGAGGCGGGTGCTGAGGATCCTACTTAAGATCTTATAGTCGATATTGAGCATCGATAGGAGTCGATAAGCCAACCTATCACGGGGGACTTTATTTGGTTTTAAGATGGGAACTATAACAGCTTCCCTCGTAGTGTCTGGTAGGGAACATGTCTTGTGAGCCGCTTCGTAGAGCGCTAGGAGGTGGGGGCTTAATTCAGCTGAGCATGTGGAGTAGAACTCCACTGGGAGCCTGTCTGTGCCAGGGTTTTTTTTGCGTGCCATGTGTTTAATAGCAGCGATGATCTCATGGGTAGTTGTGTTCCCCCCTAAGGCATCTGCTTCGTATTCCATGATCCACAGGATCCGGAGGTTGGCAGGAATGTTTGTGTTCGTAGCAGCTCATGTGTGGGCGAGCTAGTATAGAGGGCGGAATAGTAATCTACAAATGCGTCATTAATCTCATCTGGTGTGTGTACTCTGTTTTCCCCCTCGGTCTCTAACACCAGGATGGGCGAGTCTCGTTCGTTGGGATTTGCCGGCCTTGCTAACAATGAGCCCGATTTATCTCTTTCAGCGTGAGTCTTGTTCATATAATTCTTATAGTCAAAGCATCTCAGTCTTTCCACTTGCGTCGCTACTTCTTCCCTGGCCGCTAGAATCCCCGGCTGGAGCTCTGGGCATCCCAGTCCCCCACGTTCAATGCCTCTTAGGCGGTCCTCTGCCCTCGCAACCTCAATTGGTAAGGTCTGTCGAATCCCTTTGGATTCAGCGATGCAGTACCCGCGTGTCACGGTCTTAAAGGCGTTCCATTCTATTTGAGGGGTAGATGCTGTTCCCATGTTTTCCACAAAATATTGGGTGATCTTAGTCCAAATCATTTCTCGGAAGACCTGGTCCTCTAGAAGTTCTGGCTTTAGTTTCCATGTGGGTATGGTTGTCCTAGGGCGTGCCCACCTTAAGTGCAGCAGCACAGGGTTGTGATCTGAGATAGTGCGAGGTAGGTATTTAATCGCCCCAATAAGGCTGTGTATGTCAGGGTTAGAAAGGTACAGGTCTAGGTGTACATGAACCTCGTGGAGGCCTGAAAACAAGGAGTAGTCCCGATCATGCGGGTTTTGACATCTCCAGGAGTCTATTAAGCTCCATTGCTGCTGCCAATCTGAGAACATTTTAGCCGTGCGAGTCGTTTGGGAGTCTCATGGGGGGGTGTGATCGGTCCGTCTGGGTATCAGAGACAAAATTAAAGTCCCCTCCAATCAATGTCTATGTCGTGAGCCATGGGGCTAGGCGCTGTAATAGCGTTGCAAGAAAGGCACCCTGTTCAGTGTTGGGGGCGCATAGGCTGATCAATGTTAGATCTTTCTCCTCTAAGTGGCCTCTTATGACTACATATCTCCCCTCCATGTCAATTTTAGTATCTGTAAGTTGGAATGGGATTCCTGCTCTTATCCATATGAGTGCTCCTCTGGCATATGCCGAGAAAGTTGTAAAATATGCCTGTACCCTCCAGCGCCTCTTTAGTGCTTGCCCTCTGTCTCAGTGAGGTGTGTCTCCTGTAGGAGTGCTATATGTACCCCCTTCTGTGTAGCTCAGAGAATACCTTGTATCGCTTAGTCATTGTGTGAATACCCCTGACATTCCATGTCAAACATTTGTGTGCTGGGTTGTTAGCCATCTATATGCTTCATGAGGAGAGCAACTTCCCTTCTTACCCATCCTGCACTTCCATCTTCCCCATTCAGTATGCTTCAGCACAGTTAATACAGTCTTCTGGTATGACTCTCTAATTCCCACCCTTAAGAGTAACGTCCAAAAACCCCAACTCCCACTCCCCAGGACAAGTAGCAACTGCTATTCGTCCAAACCATGGTAATGTTCCATAAAGATAGTGGAAGAATGCCCACAACGCTCTATAGCTTGGGATGTTCTCAGGTGGCCAGGCCCGCATCCGGCATGCTTACTTGCGGTAAGGCACATTCTCAGGGTATATGCTCAGGGTGCTTCAAAAGTTCCATAGCTCGGTTGGGTATTGGTGCACAGAATCCCAGTTCTTATATGCTCAATGGAGAGTGCCTAGGGTCTTCTATGAGCTCATCTGCCGAGCCGGGGTGACTGTGGGTAATTCCAGGCTAGTGTTCTCAGACGTGTTGGAGTCCCGGTCCAACTCAGAGTCTGGAGGGAGGGACTCCTATTCCATTGTCTCTTGATCTGTCTGGTTCCCATTCAGGCGAGTGACAGCTTCTACTACTCTACGACGTCCCAGCTTGGCTTCATCCTGGGAGGGCACGGCCAAACTCCGCCAAGCTCCACCAAGACCGCCTTCCTCCAAAGGCCTTTCGTTGGTGTTTCTGTTTCCTCTCTTCTGTAGCAGGTTTCGGTCCGTTCTAGGTTTCTAACCAATGCCATGCTTCCTGCGGAGTTTGAAAGAACCGTGCCCTGCCTGGGGCCAATAACCTCAATTTTGCTAGAAAAAGCATAGCATACTGTAAGTTCATCTGTCTAAGTGCTTTTTTGATCTCTTGGTAGGACGCCCTTTGTCGTTGGACCTCTCTAGAGAAGTCTGAAAAGATGTGCACAGTCATATTATTGACCACCAGCTCACCTCTCTTGCGCGCTTGGTCTAAGATGGAGTGTCGTTCTTTGTAGTGAAGAAGGCGTGCTATTATTGGGCAAGGGGGGAGGTCTGGTCGATGCCCGGTGTGTCCTTTCAAGGGCAAAGAATGGAGATAGTCCCTCTGGGGGGATGTTTCAGTTAGTGTGCATTCGTTATTAGCCACCTTCTCAGCTAGCTCCTTATGATCATCCTTGAGCAGACTGTGATACATGCCGGTAGTGTCTATTTTGTGCTCTAGGGCTTCTCTGGTGGCAGTGATAGCTTGCAGTATATCTTGATGGGTAGGGCCTCTGGTTGGATTTGCGGCTGGTGGAGCCGCCATGTTGACAGTGTCTGGCTTGTTTGCTTCCTCCTGTTCAGGGTCCTCTCTTCTGGAGGATTTGCCAATTTTGTTCTGCCTCGTTGGTGGTGAGAGTCTGTCTGTGGATATCATAGGACTCACAAGTGTCTTGGTATCCGGGACATCACCCCGCACGTGCCAGTTCCTTGGTTGCTCGGCCTGACCAAACCAGCAAGGCTCATGCCAAGTCCCCTTCAGTGGGTCTCATGGGACGATTAGCTCGGGGGTCAAGGCCGCTTTCTCTCAGGTGTTGTATGTTCCTCGCAGCTCAGTAGCACCCGCTGCTGAGTCGCTCTTCTGGTCGGCACCTCTGGTGTATGCAGTGTCTAAGTATCTGTGACTTTGTACCCCCAGGGTGGCAGGGCGCTATGCTCGACCATCCGGCGCCGTTCTACGGACCCCCTCCCAGGTTTAGGGGTCAGTTGCTGCACCATCTCCGCAGCAAGTAGTTGCGGTCCTACAGCAGACAATAGAGTGTCACTCAAGTCTTCATGGCCGTGCAGAGTGGGTTCCTGTCTGTTTACGTGGTTGAAGCCTCTATGTGCAGCTCCCTGCGGCTCCTTTTCCACTGCTGAGCCCCCGCTCCCACTAGCTGAAAAGTTGGGCGTCTCCCTAGGTCCGGTCTCAGTTCACTCCCCTCATGCCTGCAAGGACTGCTGCTCTGCTCGAAGCCGCCTCCCCTCTCACTGTTGTGTTCCCATTGCCGGCTGGGTTTTGTTCGGATCCACCTCCGCTGCTCTCAGTCTTGCGGGCTGCCTCCGTTGGTCGCAGCCGTCCTCTTCACGGTAAGCGTAACATATCACAGTTACGGCTAGCGTCTCTCCCATCTCTGTCACTCTTGGGGCAGTGCAGGTCCAGGCAAACTCCTCTGCAGCCGGTCGCCGCAGCTCTGTTTCGGCTCTCGACAGAGGCAGCCAGTCAGCTCCAGGTAGATGCAAGGGCCACATCCCCTCGCAGAATTCGATTTCAGGCTGCGATCACCGACGTCACCATTTTGATCTCAGGAAGACGGCGCGGCAGCTGGTTCAGCTTTCGGCAACTATCCAAGGCCGTGGGGCTGCGGATCCCCCGGATATTGATGCGGGTTTTGTTCAGCAACATTTGGGTAAACATGGTTCTTGCAGGTGTATAAAGGGCAGATTGGAGCCAGATTGGGACCGGCCGAGAGGAGCGTCGAATTGAGCTGCTCACTTCATCTGCGCCAAGCCTCGCTCGAACCCTTCTTTAATTCTTATAGAAGAATGATGTAAATCTGTTTAACAATGGTCTATGGTCATGGAAATCTCCCACCAGTTATTTTCTGCAAACCAAGAAGGCAGAAAACTCTATTCCAGAGAAAGACCCCTTTTTGGAAAGTTACATATCCCCCTTAATTTCACGGTGAATCTATACCCGTCACAAGAACGATAGTTCGTATGCTCAACCCTAATCAAGGGATAATGGATTTGACATTTACGGAAATAAAAGCTTCCCAGCTGCTCATGTGCATATAAGGCCACATGACCCCAAGAGGGAATAGGTCTAAAGTATACAAAAGCAAAACAAAAAGTGTGGGGATATATCTTGGGCAAGTGGGATTTCTCATAATATCTCAGCCAGATCAAATTGCATTTTCTTCTTTCAACCCCATAACTTCCTAAAATATTTTCATTTTTGTCACTGCTCTTGTGGTTGCACCAATTTTGTTGTTTTCTCTTGTTCTAAGTAAAAAATTACGTGATGGAAAAATATAATATGGGTGTGTAGGAGGCTGGCTTAGTATATGGTGCACACTTATTCAAGTGAAGGACTTTGCACTAATCCAGACAACCCTTATGGTGATTTTAGTGGTCTTAGACAACCATAGAAAGCTCTCTAAATGGTAGCTGTGGAGAGCAGTTTTCAGGCTTAGCTCAGAAGGAGTGTTAAGCAGCTTGTTTTACCAGAACTAATTACACAGAGTAGGTTAAGTGAAAAAGAACCAAACAGTTTAGTTATAAAAATAGTTATTTATTCTACACACTAACTAACACATTGGTATATCTCCTACCCAGAGGTATAAACACAATACACACAATAATTCAAAAGTAGAACAGGTAAGTAGCACAAATACATAGTGGCCTCCAGGGGCAGACCAAACCATATACTAAATAAGTGTAATGCGAACTGCGACCAAAGTTGGGACTAGTACCAGAAGACTTAGAAGAGCTGGTCGACAAGAAACCACCCAAGGTAAGTAACCTGAAACCCCACAGAGGCTGTGTACAGAGTGGAAACACAGCCGCATAATCAATGTAAGTCAATAGGAAAGTCACAATTGCAGTTTTCAAGAACAAGGACCCTTCCCAGAGGACGCTGAAGATACACCGTGGAAGACGAAAGGCTGGAGAGTCACCCAACCTGTTGATACCCCAGGAACCAGGATACCTACACCAGGGAAGCCAGGTGCATAGGTGCGAAGTGACGTTGAAAACTGCCGTAGACCAAATGGAGGACTTTAGTGAAGATGTCACTGGCAAAGAAGGTGAAAGAGTCCGGTGGAATCCAAGGATCGATTCTTGAAGAGGAGTACCTGCAAGCAGAAGGTACAGAGTCTATCCCACTCAGGAGTGACCAGGATGCAAGGAAGACCAATGACCATCGATGACAGAAGATGCAGGGGAGTTGGTGGTGACCTTGTTGCTGCAGCTGTGAGGACCAGGAGATGCTTTGGAAGACCAGGAGCCGTTCACGAGCTGTCTCACATGGGAAATCAAGAACCAGGGGGTCGGTGCCCCACGTGAGCACTAACAAGCTTTGGCAGCAGCAACAGACGTGGAAAAAGAAGAATGTGCAGTGTCGGAACTAGCAAGGTCCAAGGGACTCACCAAGTAAAGGAGAGTCAGAGCAGGGATCCCTCTCAGAGTAGGAGCTAGACAGAGGGGTGGATACTCCCATGTCCTTTATCCTGTTTCACGCCATAGCGGGAACCAATGGTCCCTGAACTAGTTCCAAATGGAGTATGCACGGAGGGCACCAAATGTGCCCTTCAAAGCAGTCTGGTGGCACTGGCAAGCACCTCCAACGCAGCCAAATACACTAAATCCTGTCTGGGAGGTTGTCACACCTCCCTGTGACAGGAAACCTATTGTGCTACCTTCCCGTGCTTGGGCTCAGCTCATCAGCAGGAAGGCAGAATCGTGTCTGTGGTCGACAGCAGCGGTAGCATGCTGTTAGATCCTGAAAGGTTTGTACCGGAATACAGGGTAGAGCCTCCAGTACATGGAATCCTATGTGCAACACTGGAATCAGTGTTGGGGTAGGATTCCAACATGTTTGATGCCAAACATGACCGGTTTTGATGCAGCCGATATATAGTTAGAAGTCTCATAATTGACTTGGGGCCAGATGTACGACCCTAAATTGCATGCGCAAACGGGTTTGCGACCCGTTTGCGCATGCAAAATGGCCCAGGGCCATGTACAATTCCTAAATAGCGAGTCACACTTTTTTTGCGACTGGCTATTTAGGAATTGCGAGTCGCAATTAGGAAGGGGCGTTCCCTTCCTAATTGCGCCCGCACATCAATGTACAAATGTTTTGTGACCGCAATTGCGGTCGCAAAACACTTGCAAATTGCCACCTTTTTCAAGAGGGTGGTGATGCAGTCGCAATTTGGAAGGGGCACTTTGTGACTGTCTCTAAAAATATTTTTAAGTGCAAGCAGTGGTCCCAGGGACCACTACCTGCCGTTAAAAAATGAAACGAAAACGTTTAATTTTTTTTTTTAATGCATCCCGTTTTCCGTTAAGGAAATGGGCTGCATTAAAAAAAAAAAAACTTTATTTAAAAGCAGTTCCAGACATGGTGGTCTGCTGAGCCCAGCAGGCCATCATACCCCATAGTTGATTCTCCAGCCTTTGTAACTGCGGTCATTCATTTAATACATATAGTGGACATCTGGGGCCAGATGTACGCAATTTGTGAGGTGCAATTTGCCATGTACAGCAGAGTGTTTAACCCTGTTTGCAAATACCAATGGGCTTGCAAATTGTGAGAGCTCATTAATATTAATGAGCCTCGCAATTTGCGACTCCATTGGGAATCGCAAACCGTGTTAAACACACTGTTGTACATGGCAAATTGCACCTCGCAAATTGCGACTCGCAAATGAGTCGCAATTTGCTAGGCTCAATTTGGCTGGTCGTGCATCTGGCTCCAGATGTTCACTATATGTATTAAATGGCTGACCGCACATACAAAGCCTGTAGAATCAACTAAGGGGTTTGTAGCGTGAGTCCTGCTTATGCATGGCACCCTCACACTTATAATCTAGCAACCAGGGGTGACTTATAGGATTTAAGTGCAGTGACCTCAGATATAAGGAAACTTATCTATTGTAAGTAGTGCTAGCACCAACTCACGCAGGCTGCAATGGCAGGCCAGTAGTCACAGTTTGACTGATCTCTCATGGGTGGTATAACTAATGCTGCAGCCCATGAGAGACCCCTGGTGTACCTGTGCCCTGGGTACCTCAGTACCATATACTAGGGACTTGGAAGGGTACACCAATTGCCAATTAGGAAGGTACCAAAGTACTTACCATAGTTGAATTTAGGGAGAAAGCACAGTGACTGGGGTCCTGATTGGAAGGATCCCAGTCAGACTATTCCAAAACACACAGTAGGGGTAACCATGCCAGCAGGATCGTACCTTCCTACAAGGTGTTAAGCTTTGCACTAAATATAAGCCTTACGTTATTTTTCAATGTTACCCTGTGACACCCCCGCTGGATCCCAGAGGCTTAAACCTCCTGAGGAGCTTTAATTAGTGCTAAGAAAACCTTTATTAAAATACGAGTTATAGAATAATAAAATCTGGGACTGATTGATCACAAAATACTTATATATAGCACCTCTCAAGAATTTTCTAATGAGCTGATGATGTATTTTGATCTGACAATACAGGCTGTCAGAGAAAAAATCAGCTATGTTTTTTTTCCTAGCTCACGACTCTCGATTGCACTACAATGTTGGCAGAAAAACACATTTGCTTTCTTATGTTCAATACATTGAAAAAGTTACTGAAACAGTTGCATTTTCCTCTCCAGCTGTGAACATCAGCCCTGTCATAGTCTACCCATTTTGACAAGATTTTAAAACAATTTGGCGAGGTTAAGCCATCTCGGAAACATGTTACACGTTCTAACTGTGCCCCCTGGTGTACGTTCTGTATTGGAAGCTATTTGGCATTTGTTATCATTTCCGTATTTTAATATCTTCAAAATTCATTTATAATGTTTTACTTTTGAAGGCTAATCGACCTTGAGCTGCCTTTCCAGGTGTTTGTAAACTTTTTATTAAAGATATAAAACATGACATAAATAGAGAGGTTGGTGTTACTAGCACTGCCAAACCATTAATTAATATAAACAGGGATGCCTTATAATCAGTGACTTGTAATGCACCCAGTTGCACAGAATTTATCTGTGATAAGTTACTGTAGTCGAGTTCTGACATCACAATGCCTGCTGCCGGCAGTCGAGGTGAAAGGCTGGTCAGTTCACAGAGCAGCAGTTTAGAGCAAAGAAAATTAATCTTTTTGGAGCAACTTTCTAACAGGTTTTTGTTGTGCTTAATGCTGCACTAGAGTGCCTATTTTTATTCTTCATGTTTGCAAACATGCTCACTATTTCATATGTGTTTGAAATGGGGTCTCTAGTTGGCAGTGGTTTGCACCCTGCTCAAGTAGGAACCCTCACTCTAGGCAGGGTAAGGGAGTGACACAGCTAAGATAACCCCTGTTCGCCGCCTTGGTAGCTTGCCATGAGCAGTCACACTTATCTCAGATACAATGTGTAAAGCATTTGTACAACAGTGCAAAGGGAGTCCGCACCAGTTTAGCAAAATAGCCAATATTTATCTGAATAAAACAAAACTAAAACAACAAAAATCCAACACCCATAAGTCAAAATATAATTTTAAAAGGTTAGCAAGTTCAGTCCATAGAAATCAATAGATGCATTGGTTTCAGCAAAAAGTACTTGGATGCAAAGACAGTGCAAGGAGCAGGGGAGGTGAGGCATCGGAAAAGCTAAGCAATGCGTGGGTTCCCTACTTCTCTGGGGAGGTAATGCATCAGTTCCTTACTGCCAGGCGAGGCTTGTGTCGGTTCCATACTGCTAGGCAGGGGAGGTGATGCATTGGTTCCTTACTAGAAAGAGAGAGATGATGCGTCGATTTCCAGACACATAGCCTCGGTTCCTTACTGTAGTGCAGCATCGATGAAGTATCAACATCAAGGGATGATCCGTAAAAAATCCAGGCATGCTGCATCGATTTTCCAGCTGCAAAGCAAGCGCTGTGTTGATTCAAAAGCAGGTGGTGCGTCGGAGTCAGAGCGGGTGTCACAGATGTTGGTGACACGGTGCTCAAGACTCACGCTGCAGTGATTTTTCTAACATGCTGAAATGGTAAACTGAGGCCTAAGATCAAAGCTGTGATCAATGTGCTGATCGGGAACCACGCTTTGGGGTAGGAAGCTATGATGAGTTAATTTCTTGCAGTGATGCATCAATAAAACAGGCGCTGGGAGTCAATGAGTGGATTTTCTCCTTAGGATCACCATATTGTAAGTCCAAGGGCTTAGGAACTGGATTTGGCACCACTTGGCAGGTCAGGACTCTCATCAGAAGAGCCCAGGCATTGGTAGGTGAAGTCTTTGAAGGTCCTGAGAATCCTTAACAGGAGGCAAGCACACACAAGCCCTTGGAGAACCTTATAAACAGGATGTAGAAAGCAAAGTCCAGTCCTTTCACTCCCAGGACAGAAACAGCAGGCAGCAGGCCAGCACAACAAAGCAACAGGCAGAATGGCAGTCCCTCCTACATCATCCAATACTTCTTCCTGGTAAAATGTCCTCAGTCCAGAAGTATTTTTATTTTGGTGTGTCAGGGGTCCAATACTGATAACTCTTTCTGCCTTTGAAGTAGGCAAACTTCAAAGGAAAGTCTTTGTAGTGCAAAAGACCCCGCCATTCCCTGACCTGGCTCAACGCACACAACAGGGGGAGGTGGAGACAGCTCTGTGTGAGGGCAGGCACAGCCTTATTCAGGTGTCAGTGACAACTCCTCCAACAACACTAGCTCAGGAAGGCCCCTCAGCCTGGTGATGGCCCATCAGGATATGTAAGGCACACCTCAGCTGTCTTTGTCTGACTGTCTGGAGTGAATGCACAAGAGCCCAACTGTCAGCCAACCAAGACATGTATTCTACACACAGGCAGAGAGAGCCACAGAATGGATGAGCAAGAACAAGTCCACTTTCTAAAAGTGGCATTTTCACGCAATTTAAAAACCAAATTTACTAAAAGATGTATTTTTAAATTGTGATTTCACAGACACAAAACTCCAAATCTCTGTCTGCTCCCAATGAGAAATTACACTTAAAAGATATTTCAAGACAATCCCCATGTTACCATATGGGAGAGATAGTCCTTGCAATAGGGAAAAACGAAATTAGAAGTATTTCACCATTCAGACATGTAAAACACACCAGAACATGCCCTAAGTTTTGAAAACACTGCAGCCTGCCCATAGGGCTGCCTTGGTCCCAATTTAGGGGTGACTTGCATGTAGTAAAAGGAAAGACTTCAGCCTGGCAAGTGGGTGAACTTGCCAGGTCGACATGGCAGTTTAAAACTGCACTCACAGACACTGCAATGGCAGGTCTGAGACATGTTTGCAGGGCTACTCATCTAGGTGGCACAATCAGTGCTGCAGGCCTATTAGTATCATTCGATTTACCTGGCCCTGGGCACACCTGGTGCACTCTACTAGGGATTTGCTAGTAAATCAAATATGGCAATCTTGGATAATACCAATAACGAACTCAATTTAGACACATCATATCCACTTTTGCACTGTCAGCAGTGGTAAAGTGCCCAGAGTCCTAAAACCAGCAAAAACGAAGTAAGAACAATACAGGAGGAAGGCAAAAGATTTTGGTTTAACCCTTCAAAAAGTGTCAGGTACAACAATATGAAGGAGCTACACACCAAGATTTTAATCAGTTTGTAGAAAAGGTGATGGTGTGAACATGTATTACATGGGATAAAGTGGCCACTGCCATACATGATTAGAAGATTGAAAGTCACCTCGGAGTTCCATAACCTCATAAAGGAACTCTGCATTCAACCTTGTTTTTCAATATGGTTATGGACCTTCTCTGTGGCTTGCAATATCATTATAATGTACGGCAGGGAGTACTTTATCCCTTATATGTACAGCATGCTTGTGAGGGGAAGAGATGTACAGAAATGTCACTGCATCTAAATGTAGAGCTAAACTGTCTCATCATGGCATACAATTTTCCGACACTGTAAAAGGTGATGACAGTCTTTTGAGGCTGGACCGGGATATGGAGAATAATGTCCCAGAAAATGTTTCAGATGCTATAATGGTCCTAACATACAGAAAGCAACTTATTGTGCCCAGAGTCAATGTAGATGCCATGGTTTTAAACACATGCCCAACATGCACTACATAATATTGAATAACATGCAAGTGGAGCAAAAGGCAGAGGTTTTTGTGAGTGGCAGAGTCAGAGGTTTTTGTGGGTGCACAGTATAGTTGCCAGACTGAAGTGATTGCCTCATCTGCATAGAACTGAACAACAATTCCAGATATTAATTTATCACAAGGATCCAACTTTATGCCATTTATTAACAGTTTGAGCTCAGTCAAAAGAATGGAACATATTTAGGAAGTATTTCTCAATGTATAAAATGATCATGACTATCCTACTGACATGGTACACCTGAAGTAGCCATGGTGCTAGGAAACATCTTAAAGCTATGGTGTTTTAGCTGAGTTTCCACATTTAAAAATGTTTAGGAAGCTGCAAAAATATGAGTGGCCTTATTGTCGGACATTTTAACCAATCTACCAATCTGTGTGTAATATCTTGGAGATGAAAACGTTGTGTACACTGCTCCTTGAGGGTGTTAAATAATGATTTGTAATGCCACCTGCAGGATGTTTAGGGCTCAGCAGCATGTCTCCCTGTAGCTCATACTAGTGAAGAGGCTGTACATCAAGATAATCATTATATTACCCATTTGTCATGTAAGTGTCTATTTGTTGTAGCAACCACTCTAGAACATCTCTTTCTCACCACATCACTAAACATCTAACATTGAGGCTAACTCTTCTCTAAAAATGTTGACTATCACAGGCAAAGGTGGTCTTACCTGGAATCAGTTGAACTATGTAGATGAGGTACCCCTCATATATAGCTTATTAAGTCGCGTAAAAGGGAAAAATCAGCCTGTACAAATTCCCCAATATCCCCCAAACTTTGTCGCTTTTTAATCAAAGGTCAAACCAGGGTATGAGAATGAAAACTTCTATTTTCATGTCAAACAAATTTTTTATTTTATTTATACAAGAATCATGAAATACTTGTGCAATCTGTGCATTTTCTTATACAACAGTATTCAAAATTAGGCAACTGTTTATCGCTGCCAAAAACTCAGTACTTTGATACATAAACGGATATATAGACATACATACATCAAATTCACTAGGAAAAACTGCACCCAGAGAAACACAATTCATAAATCAATAACACTCTTACCACATTTATCATACTTGGTGTTATAATTCACCTACTTGATCGATATAATCAACAGTCAGAGTCTTATTAATGGGCCCGACTGTTAATCTCCTTCTCTGTTTCACCTCCCACTAGAAATTAAAAACTGTATTTTATATTTATTTTACCTTCTTTTTCTTCAACCTCATTGTCCACCTCCATCTGCAGGTGCAGAAAACCTAATAATTACAAAGAGAAATTAAATTTGTGGGAGCAAAATTATACCCCAAACTTTGGATGCAGTAAAGCTTATCTCATTGGGTTCGCCCACAAGTACTGGATCGGAGATGGTGTTAAACATCAGTTTCATGAGGCAATGTGCCCCAACATTAAGGCACCTCCCCAAACATAAAATTTGCCCAGTCAAAACAGCTCATTAAATAACTGGGTCCACTTAATAACTGAGTTGTAGATCAATGGAAAGTTAAAGGGTTTTATTACAAAAACACATAATACACAGTATAGAGTCAATGCCATGGTGGCTCCCACATGCAAATGTATGCAAAACCAGCAAAATTAGACATTATTCTAAGTCCCAAATAGTAGAACAGAAAAGAATTCTGCCCCCCCCACAAAATCATAGGGTTCTTACACATAATTCTTGCATAGGAAATTTGTAATACTGCAAACTTATTGTGGTTTAAGCAAAAGTATTATTTCTTTAGAAAATCAGAACACAAGAATAATACATATCAGTATCTTAACACGTAAGCACCATCCCAATTCTTTGAACACTATTCCCCCCGCTCTATGCTAATGTGATCTGGAGACATTTGCACAAATATGAAGCATCTAACAATAAAACTTTCTCTAAGTGAATAAATCCAGTGAAGAAATGAATGGCAAAGACACTTGTTGCAATCTTACATCCATGCAAACACAAGGAGATGATGGACGGAGCACTAAAGTTTTTTAGACACTCATCCCTAGTCACAGATCTGGGTTAAATCCATCATCATTCTTTAGCTCACTTCACCACCCCAGTTCAGACCCAGCCATATGCCAATCACTCTTGACCCTCTTCTTTGTGGGAACAGTCCACCGCAAACTGCCAAACCAGGTCTTGCCTGGACCGGAAACAAGCATCGCTGGACTGGTTTTGGGGTAACACCCCTCATAAGCCAGGCTAGTTTGAATCCAGTGGCAAAGTGAGCAAGGTACCCACGTCTGGGCATACCCTTCCAACTTAGGGAGAACAAAGCAAACACGAGGAGATTATGGACGGAACACTGAACCTTTCAGTCACTCACCCCCAGTCACAGATCTGGGTTGAATTCATCATCGTTCTTTATCTCTCTTCTCCACCCCAGTTCAGACCCAGCCATATGCAAATCAGTCTTGACCCTCTTCCTTAAATAATTATTACAACATTTAGTCTGCACCATTTTCTGCTTAGTTTCTGGAATTCTCCTCCACCATTTTTAACTAGTTGTAGAAATGATGCTTGGTAATCTCCATCTTATATTTTCATGCCATTTCTTTTTAATAGGTTTTTTTCATTTGTATACTCACAATTTATAATTAGACACCCAGAAAATGTAAGCAAGAGAAACAGAATAGTTGCAGAAATCATTATAAATGTTACAAATGTTAGTATAATACGTAAATATTACCCACCAAAATTATTGATCTGTTCACTAACCTTGCTAAAACACTTCCCTAGATCACTAACCCAGGAACCCAGTGCTACCCATAAGCCTCTAAGGATTGAAGTTCACAAGAGATGTTAGTCATGTTTGTGATATAAGACAATAATAGGACTGTCATCAGGAATAAAAGTGCAGCATCTCTTAAATTTTAGTACTTTGCAAACCCCACGTTCTTTCGCAAGAATAATATATAATGCTAAGCGGTTCTGCATATCATTAACTCTAATAACAATTAGTTCTGAATTAATTTCAGTTAACACTCCACCATGCTTAAGGCATGTTTACTCACCAATGCAGATAAACGTCTCATTTTCACATCATTCATTGCCATACCTATAGGAGGAATAATAGTACCGAAGATATCATGATCTATTCTCAATCTAGGATGTAGGTCTGTCTCACTAAATAATTTTTCTTCTTTGATTTATTCTCTTATTGCTTTTTCATCTTTTCAATCTCTATCTTGCTCATATTGTAGTCCTTAACACATTTATGTTCTTCTTCAGTTAAACCACACACTTGCCCATGTTTAATAGTTACATTTTCTGAAATTTACCATATTCTTAGATTCTTCATTCTCTATGATAGGTACTTACTCTAGTGACATGTTGAAATCTGATAAATAAGTAGACAACATTTGTTTTTGTTAAATATGCTAACAAACAAGAGTAGCACCCTCACCTGCAGAAGAGGGAAGGAAAGTACATATGAAACAACTCCTAACCTTCAAAATGTGAGAATACCTTGTATCATTTTAGTATAAATGTTATCCTGAAATCCACTAACTTTTCTTTGTGTTTTGGTGTGTTATATTTCACTTTATTATGTACTATAGTTAATTCAACTCTGTTAGTATTTTTAATAAGATTATTAAACTAATAATTTCACAGCATTTGCTGCACTCCATTGTGTATTGAACCTAGAAATAAAATATTTGCGGGGCTCAAACTTCTTTAAAATAAACAACATATTTCTTTAAAACAATAATAGGTTTCTTATTATTATTTCTTTCAAAACTATATTTAAAAATACATTTCAAAATGATTTTCTTTCTCAAAAGTTCTTTTCAATTTGTGTTGTCAGTAAATGTTCTATCTTCATTTTTTTTACTAGAAAGGATCACTTTAACTTGAACTTTAAAGTCTTTTATAGCTTTCAAAGTGTTTTTTCTTCCTCTTCTAATTCACTTCCAAGTTCACTGTCAAAGGTGAATTATCAACGATTTATTGGGCATACTTTCTTTTTTGGTGTTCTCTTTCAGGTCATACACTTTCACTATTTTCTTTTTTGGTGTACTCTTTCAGGTGATTCACTTTCACTATTTTCTGAACCTAGTTCAATTACGTCTGAAGTATTATTTTTGAGATGTGAGCTATGAGCTGTCTCAGTAGAAGTTGGTAGGCCGATATGTGGAATAAACTCTGCCAACAGAAGTTTAGCAACTGTAAGGCTGTCTGTTTTCCGGGTGGGAAAAGCCTCAACCCTTTAAGAAAAGAAGCAGACAAAGACCAGGATATATTTCAAGCCATTGCAAATTACCATCTCCACAAAGTCTTCTTAGAGTCTTTCAATTGTACTGTCTGATATGCCAATATGACTCATCGTAGTCAATGTTCTTTTTCTCTGATTATTTTTCTGGCACACCAAACACCTCAAATATAAACTTTTTGTCAACATTTTGGCAATTCGTGTTTTCCTGATATTTCCTAAATGTTCAGAGCATGAAATTTCACCCTGAATAAGATTGTACATACAAAATACCTTGCAGTGGGATATAGCTTTGCATCTGGAAGGATGTGTTTGTTTTCAGGAGTGACATACAAACCCTGAAGATTTTTCATGTAACCAGATTTTTTTCCATCTTTTTTTTTTATCTTCTGTAGCTTCCTCTTGAAGGTCTCTCAACTCACCCAGAGAAATTTTAATTGAAATCAATAAGAACGAATTGCCATTTTCTGCATCTTGCATAGTATTTAATCTTGATTCATCGTTCTCAGTTTCTTGAACCACTGTTTCATCCTCAAGTGCACAATACATGGCCACTTGTTCAGTATAATTATTTCGAAGAGTAACCAAATATTTCCCATCTTTATGGGCAGTACACTTGATTACAGCAATCTGATTTGGCTGCTGTATTGCTTTCAACAGATCAAGTATATAGAGACTGCTTTTTATGGGAGTTACAAAAGATGTCATAAAGCCTCACTGTGACCACACAGTTGACTAAAGTCATGCACCACACCAAAACCATACTGGTTGCTTATATAGTTTGTGAGATTTAAGTTTTCTGACAGGCAACACGCTCTTGTTAATGCAAAGGAGAATGCCACAAGCAGTGTTACTTTTTAGCATTTCAATATTTACATTCCTTCCAGAATTGTTCACCATCCCTTTTCCATCACCTTGCATTTGCATTGATCTATTTCCCATTCTCACACCTTGCATTTGAGTCATTCCATTCACTCCAGCATTTACAGATTGGTTTTGAGGACTCCTCTCAAATTGTTTTGTCTGAGCAACCATCAATTTCTCCTTGATTCCTGTTAGCTTCACATCAAACCAATCACTGCTATAATTGTCCAGCTTCAAAATATCAGCTATACTTTTTGTCTGCCAGCACATTTCACTTTGCTGTATGTGATTACTAAGGTCTGGATGCAAACCCATAAGAAAAACAGAAATGAAACCACTGACACTATTTTTCTTGGGATCATCAACTTTGCTGTGCTTCTTAAAAATCTGCATGAGTCTCTCATAATCAGCATACACTGACTTGTTAGGTTCCTGTGAGGTTCTTTAATATTTTGCTCAATTAATATTCTTTTCAGGCACCTTCTTTTTCAAATGTTTAATCACCTGCCTATATTTGTTAGCCACCTCCTCAGAGGGAGCATTATGTAGAGCAAACCTAATTGGTCCTTCAGTTGGCCAAGCAACAGAAACCTTGCATTCAGACCACAAGTCACTAAGGATTAGAATCTCAAATAATAAATTCAAATCAGTCCATAGCATTTGTGAAATCATTGTCAACCTATGAACCTTCTTGTACTACCTTTCATACTACTCTCATAATTTTGGAAAATTCATAGTGAAAGCATAAAGATCAGCTCTTTTCTGTGGCCCATACACTAAGTTTCCCCGATGTGCTTCTCTTAATGGAAATTTGGAAATTGTTCCCCCTCCTACTACTGAATCACTAGCTGAGCGCCTCGCCTTGCTCTCTGATGCTTAAGCTTTCTTTTTACTCGCTGTCCCTTTTTTCCATTTCTCTCTGTATTTCTTCAAGTCACTTGATTCACTTGTTTTTTTCAACTAAATCTTTAATGTGGCCTTTAAAGTGATAAATCCAATTCCTTTAATTCATCATGACTCAAATCCATTTAGTATTACTTTCTCACATTCTGCATTTTACTGATGTCAACCTCACATTCATCTGCAAATTTTTCTAATGTATCTTTATTCAGACATCTGGCTGCTTATTTATTCAACCTCATTTCATCAACTTTGATGAATATTGTATGACAATAGCCTACTTAGATCAATTTTCCCTTCTAGCATTTCTCCAAATTATTATTTTTAAAAGAACAACATTAATAGTTCTCTCTTTAGGAGTCTCTACAATGACAGCTATAGTAACTGATGGATCGATTTGAAAAGCTTAGGTATCTCTTCTAGTACTCAGCAATGCTGGCAATGCAATTTCAGGTGAGGCACTCGCTAATATTCTTACACCTACAGCTGTAGATGGGCTCTGTATTTTTACTGCTGTACTATCTCCTGCTGCACCCATATCTGGACTTGACCAGCAACAGTTCCCTGTGCCCTGTCAGTATATGGAGGAGATCTGG
The DNA here is from genome assembly GCF_964204655.1 of Triturus cristatus. Taxonomy (NCBI): domain Eukaryota; kingdom Metazoa; phylum Chordata; class Amphibia; order Caudata; family Salamandridae; genus Triturus; species Triturus cristatus. Next base: position 409,111,345 of record NC_140585.1, on the reverse strand, counting down.
ATTTCAAAAGATCATTAAGAAAATTATCCTCCTCATCTATGTCATGACTATGTTTCTATCATCTGTTTCTTTAATTATTGCAGGGGAAACTCTTACACCTTCCATTGTATCCTCACTTGTCGATCCCATTTGTTTGCTAACCACTGCTTACATGAGCCTTTTACTTGCTTTATCATTTTCTTTCTTTCCTTCTCTGTGGCCATTCGATTCAATTTGTTTAATGCCTCAAACTTTGTTGGTCTAGGTAATAGCTTTCTTTCATTCATTGTGCATCTCAGGAAATCTAGCTTTCTAATGTTATAGGTACCTTCTAAAGGTAATTGTAAGTTTTAACATAAGAGGTATAGTCATGCCATTCAAAAATCCGGTACATGTATAGATACCAATGTTTGTCATCATTTTGTAATCAAGTGTTCCCTTGGCAGGTAATATCTGCCCCTCAGCAGAAAGTACAAAATACATTTTAGGCTTTCACAACATAGCACCCAATATTTTGACTCAAACCAATCTAAAAATCATGTAAAACAAACAGCAAACAACAACCAATCCCAGCGCTTCTCTGTCAAAGGTCAACCTATCAAAGCATGGCTCTGTCAGCACCTAACCAATGACAGCACAGCTTTGTGGTGACATCTCACCAATCCCAGCATAGCTCACTGGATGACTAACCAATTACAGTTCGACCTCTTCATGAATGAGGAAAACAATTGCAAACCCTTTCTCACTCAATTTTACCCAAAATAAACCTTGTCTGCTCACCTAACTAGGAAGAAAATCAGCAAGTTAAGGTAAGACACATCTTACAATTAATAACCATGAGCAACAAGAACAGTACCCTTCACTGTACTGTCCTAAATCACAATACACGCTATGTACATTCCTGTCCAGCAGTATTCAACCCTAGTTAATGTACCTACTCCTGTGCACTTAGGAGCAAAGCACATCAACCTGAATTGAACACACAACCCTGGAAAGGAAAGCTAATTATTTCTCAAACCCCTATCTGTTTGTGTGCAATGCCTCACACAGCACACTACCTTATGCAGACAAGTGAACCACAATATGTTGAGATCTTGGATTTCGACAAATCCAATAACCCAGCCAATCATTAATAAAACAAATTCTTTATAAAACAAGACTCCCAAATAGGAAACATACATCAGCACAATAGTGATCAAACCATCAATTAGGCCCCAAATCAGCATTGCATAACCAAACACTTCACACATAACGTAGCAATCCATCTCACAAATGCAAACTTCGACACACACCACAGACACCTCAGAAACACACACCCATAACAAAAGCCCTTGTGAGCCATTGTCTCACACACCTAATTTTTCCTTCCCCTTGCTTATAACGGTAAATAAGTCACTTCAGTTACTCAAATCCATAACACTTTAAAAACATTGCAGATGATTGACGACAGCCATTGGATGATGGCACATATTAAGAACTTGTGAAGGCAAATGGTGCGTCAAAACAAGAGTTGAACTTTCTTAATAATGCTGAACCTTAGCATGTGCTCTGTGTTTTCACAGATCTCAGAGGAGGCACTATGTCAGTGCAAAGCTCTCAAAGCTCTGGGAGCACCACTACCATCAAAACGTCAGCTTCGCCGGATGTTGTGACGGACAGTACCACGAGCCGATGGGAGAGGACCACTGAGATGTTCAAGCAAAATCTCACAGGAGAAGAAAACCAAACCCACACTGAAAGCCCTCAGGTTTCTGTCACTGTCTCAGCCACTACAGATCAAACGTCAGCTGCAGCAACCACAGAATATTCCACCCATTATGTGGAAGAGGTATGAAATTGTCTATACAACTATTCTTAATATTGCAATGTGACCTAGAATTTAGCTAATTCAAAAATAAAATAAATAAGGGATGTGTATTTTGAGTCACTATAGAAAAGCTGTATTTATAATGTCTTTAAAATATATACTTTTTTAGAACTATCAAAAATATCGATTCACATTTAGGGGTTTAAACTGACTTTATACCTTCAAAATATGGTAACCATTTGAGCCGCATGTAAAAGACAAGGTCATGTACTTTTAACCCTCTCAGAGTTTAATTTCACAATAGCGTGTTGGTCCATTGTGTGTATCTGTTAAGGCAGTTTGAAGCAATGGATAACAAAGGCCGGCATTCATCTGCTATTTTACTTTAAAAGATGAACATCGACTGTCAAATTTGGGATAATCCAAGTCACATTCATTTTCTACTAGTGTGGGCACAGCAGGGTTGAAGGTGGCTGTGAGAGGGAGGGTCGAAAGGAAAAGCGAGGAGGCCGAATTCGATGAGCAATGGTGTTGAGTTTTATTTTTAATGGAAATTAATAGTTCCACAAAACAGGTTTAGGATGATATGATGGCCTTCTCTATCTGGGAATCGTCCTCACGGTCTTCCGGCGGGTGATGGGTTCCTGACGTGGTCGGATGTCCTCCCCAGGTTGCCTCGGAAAGAAAGAAGGAGAGAAGGCGGTAAGATTCGTGGTTCAGGCTTTTCCGTTACGAACCCTTCACCAGTGACAAAAACAAACTAAGAAACACCCGTTGTGAGGCACGACATAAAGATGCAGGTTTGGCGGTTCTTAAAGGCGTGGAACAGGGATATGGGAATCAGGTTTCTCTGGCATACCAGTAACCCGGGCGGGGTAACGAAGGGGGGGATCCACGAGAACCCCTGGATAGGGATAACACACACAAAGTAAGAAGGTTTGTCAGCACGTATACTCTCTCGGGGAGTAGACAGGGGATAATTGCAGCGAAGCTCAGCTAATGTACCACCGTGTTTAGTATAACGGGCCGGGTTGTGAAGGGATACCAGAATGCAGGGGCGTGTTCGGGCAACCGCTTTAATTTGAGAATTCCTTGCAATGGCAACACCCGGTAGTCCACTAGCTGGACCCCGCTTATCCCTCCCCCTTCCCGTGTCACATACCGCGTTGGCTGCAACTCTCCGGAGCTGCGGCGGCTTATCAGCGTCCTCCTGGGGGCGTCCACCACTCTTCGGACCAGGTCTCGGCTTCTTCGGCTTCGGGTGAGTCCTCCGAGTCGACGGCTGGCCTCGGTTCCTCTTCTCCTGCGTTGATGGTCGAGGGTTCCTCTACGCTCCTCTCTTCCTCTCGGTGTGGCTGTTCTCGGCGTGGCTGTTCTCTCTGCTCCTCCGATTCCACACCCCCTCGCTGTTCTTCCGGGTTCTTTTCGTACTCGTCAGTTCCCGCCTCTCGCGGATGCCATTGGTTCCTGCACGGTCCGGGCGGGGCTCCTCCCTGCACACAAGAGGTAGGGGAAAGGATTAACTCATTCCCTCCCAGCCTTCGCGTGTCGTTGTATTTCTGTACAAGGGATGATGGGAAGGGTATCCCGGCTATGGAGGCCGCCTCCTCACATCCCCCTTCCCTAACTTTCTTGCTGGCAAGAAAAGAGTCAATGGGATATCTAGAGAGATAGTCCGCATTAGAATGTTCTTTCCCTTTCCTGTGAAGCGTAGTAAACCGGTAGGGTTGTAAGGCCAAAAACCATCTCATGATTCTGTCATTATGCCCTTTGTTGCGAGAGAGCCATTGTAGGGGTGCATGGTCCATATAAAGAGTGAATTCTCTTCCGTCCAGATAGTAACGTAGGGTTTCTATGGCCCATTTTATGGCTAATGCTTCCTTCTCGATGACCGCATATTTGGTTTCCCTAGGAAACAGTTTTCTGCTGAGGTATAGTACTGGTCTTTCCTGATTCTGAGTGTCGGTTTGTGATAGGACAGCACCTAGTCCTTGATCCGACGCATCTGTCTGTAATATAAATGGTTTAGTATAATCAGGACTCAGCAGTACCGATTTTGATGTGATGGCTGTTTTCAAGGTCTGAAAGGCCGCTAGTTGTTGGATTAAGGGAGATCGTAGTGCTTTCTCGGTGTTGATGGTCTTTTGCAGGAGGTCAGTCAAGGGGGCAGCTGTTTGGGAGAAATCTGGGATGAACCTCCTATAATACCCTAGGATACGGAGAAATGCTCGTAGTTCTTTTTTGGTTTGGGGAAAGGGTATACTGGCTATAGCGGTTACTTTCTCGTTTTGGGGTTTGATGAGTCCTTCCCCGAGGAGATACCCTAGGTATTTAACCGACCTAGCTGCTAACTTGCTTTTAGCAGGGTTGATAGTTAACCCACTGGTTTTCAGGGTCTTTACTACAGCTACCAGATGGTCCAGATGTTGTTCCCAAGTGTCGCTAAAAATGACGATATCGTCAATGTAGGCGGCGGCGGAGTCCGCACAGGGCTTCAATACGGTGTTCATTAATCTTTGAAAAGTGGCCGGGGCCCCATGTAACCCGAAGGGTAAAACAGTAAAGTGATACAGTCCCCCCGGGGTTGAAAATGCGGTCTTTTCCCTGTCCTGTCTTCGTAGTGGGACCTGCCAGTATCCTTTACTTAAGTCCAAGGTGCTAATATACTTTGCGTTACCAAGTTTCTCGATCATTTCATCAACCTGGGGTAATGGGTATGAGTCAAACTGTGAAATTTTATTAACCTCGCGGAAATCGATACAGAATCGAATAGATCCGTCGGGTTTTGGCACTAAAACAATTGGAGAATTCCACTCACTAGTAGACGGTTCGATCACTCCCATCTGGAGCATCTGTTGTACTTCCTTCTCTACCGCCAGCCTGCGGGCTTCGGGTATACGGTAGGGACGTAATTTCACCCTCCTCCCGGGTTGAGTGTTAATAGCATGTTCGGTTACTGCAGTATGTCCTGGGAGGGTAGAGAAGACCTCCTGAAAAGGCTGTAGCCTATCATACAGGTTCTCTTTCTGTCTCTCGGTCAAGTCAGGGTCTACGCTCCCGGAAAAAGGGGGGGGTCCTGGGCTATGGCTACCAAGTGGGGTACCGGCCCTTTTCAAATTTTTTTAATAAATTTATGTGAAAGATTTGGGTGTTGGTGGGTTTTGTGGGGTCCATTTCTAGGCGATAGGTTACAGGAGTGACGGCCTCTAAGACTTGAAATGGACCTTGCCATTGGCCTAGGAGCTTGTGGTCTGAGGAAGGCATCATAAGTAAAGCAAAATCACCCACCTTCAGAGATCTATTTTTGGTACCCTTATCATAGTAATGTTTCTGGGCTTCTTGGGCTTGTTCCAAGTGGGTTTTACAGATATTACGTATTTCGTGGAGATGCGTCTTCAATTGTAAGACGTATTCATGTGGGGGTTTAGTACCCTCAGGGATTTCTTCCCATTCCTCCCTTGCCATGTCTAGTAGGGTGTGTGGGGGTCGGCCATATAATAGCTCGAATGGGGAGTACCCGGTGCTTTTCTGGGACTTGCATCGGATAGCAAAAAGGGCAAGAGGCAACATGTCTTCCCAACGACGGGTTTCCAGCTCAAGCAGCTTTTTTAGCGTGGTTTTAAGGGTAGCATTATATCTTTCCACTAACCCGTCGGTTTGTGTATGATAGGCTGATGTTCGGATTTGCTTGATGTTTAACTGGTTACAGACCTGTTTCAGGAGCTTGGAGACAAAAGGTGTCCCCTGGTCCGTTATTATCTCTCGTGGAAAGCCTACTCGGGAAAAGATGTTAACCATGGCTTTAGCTATATGCAGGGCGTTTGGGTGACGCAACGCCACTGCCTCAGGATACCGAGTGGCACAATCTACCAATACCAACACGAATCTACAGCCGCTTCGAGAGGGGAGCAAGGGCCTATTATGTCCATCCCTACCCGAGCAAAGGGTTCACTAATGACAGGTAGGGGACGCAAGGGGACTCTAGAGAAGGTATGTCTGTTGTTTTTTTGGCAGATGGCACACTCCCTACAGTATCGACGGATTTGTTGGTATATACCCGGCCAAAATAACTGTTTTAGTATCTCCTTTTCTGTTTTTTCCTCCCCAAAGTGTCCCCCTAGGAGATGGCTGTGGGCAAGAAACATCACTTTCTCTCTATAGGCGCGTGGGACTAATAGTTGTAGGGGTTGGTTGCTTCCCCCCTTTCTATATAGCAACCCCTTCTGTACCAGGAATTGGGGACCTACTTGATTTGGATCTTCCTCTTCTGTGGCCTTGTTCCAGGCTTCCCTTAGCGTGTCGTCCTCTCGTTGTGCGGCAAAGAACCCTCGATCGTACTGCCACATGGCCTCCTCCTTATTCTGTGTGAGCGCTACTCGGTTCCAGTCCCTTTTCTCTCTTTTCTTCTGTTTTCTACTTTTTTGTGGTCTCTCCTGGGGTGGAGTGAGATGGGGCTCCTTGGAAAAAGGGGCTGTTAGATACCAGGCATTCTGGTCGGTGCGATTTTCTGGAACAACCGCAGAGAGATAGGGGTAGTCAGAACCCAGCACTAAAGGTTCGGGTAGCCGAGGTATTAACCCGACTTTTACTGGTATTGGAGCGTGAGCGGGACTGTGTTGGATTCGTACAGTGGTAGTAGGATACCTCCTGTTGTCCCCGTGTACACACTGTATGTTTACTGTCCCATTGGTTTGTGTAACCCCTCCCGGGACTGCGGAAGGCTGGATGACACTCTGTAAACATCCTGTGTCCATCAGGGCTTGTCTTTCTTCCCCATTGACCCTTACGGTGTGATGATAGGGAGGTTTCTTTCCCCCGGGATTACTATAGTAGGAACGGGTGAGCCCGATTTCCATGGGTTCTTCTTTTTGGGGGCACACCCGGGCTATATGACCGAAACCTCCACACGAAAAACACTGGGGCCCAGGGGAAGGAGAGGACCGAAGGGGGTTAGGCAGGGGACCAGGTAATAGGGTGACCGTATCCGACCTCCGTGGACCCAGTGGCCTCACTGTCTTGGCGGGTCCTCCGCTAGGACGTTTCCAGGATTGTTCGTCCTTTCCTCTTTGTAACTCTTGTGCGCAATTATATGCTCCAGCGATATCCACTGCTCTGTCAAAAGTCAGTCCCGTGTGCTGTCGCACCCATTTCTGTACGGGGGGTGTAAGGAGGTTAAAAACTGTTCGAGATATAATTTCTCCATGATGTCCTCCTTAGTAGCAGTTAGGGGTTTCAACCACCGGTCGGCTAGATCCCGGATCCGGAAAGAGAGGGCCCTGGGGGTCTCCTGGGGGCCTTCTTTAACTTGTCTGAGGCGTAGTCGGTACGTCTCGTCGTCTATCCCCAACCTTTCTAGCATCGCTTTCTTTACATCGTCGTATGGTGTAAGACCTAAAGGGTTAGCGGCCTGGTAGGCGGCCTGCAGATCCCCGGTCAACAGCGGTCCTAAGTACTGACCCCATTTGTCTGCGGCCCACCCAGCTGTTCGAGCCATTCTCTCGAAATTGGAAAAGAAGAAGTCCGGGTCCTCCCCATTTACATACTTCTGGAGGACCACTGAGGGCAGAGTGGTCTGGTTTCTTTGTTGCCCCATCGTATCCGCAAGTCTGTTGAATATGGCTTCCTGTGATTGGCTTTGCTCTACCATGGTTTTATGGTGCTTCTCCCGATCTTCTTCGGTCACGGCTAGGAATCTCTCCATAATGCACCCTAGTTTTTCCTGACCTTCAGCCATTTTCTTGATTGCGGCCTCCATCCCTTCTGATCCCACTTCTGACACCACGTGTGAGAGGGAGGGTCGAAAGGAAAAGCGAGGAGGCCGAATTCGATGAGCAATGGTGTTGAGTTTTATTTTTAAAGGAAATTAATAGTTCCACAAAACAGGTTTAGGATGATATGATGGCCTTCTCTATCCGGGAATCGTCCTCACGGTCTTCCGGTGGGTGATGGGTTCCTGACGTGGTCGGATGTCCTCCCCAGGTTGCCTCGGAAAGAAAGAAGGAGAGAAGGCGGTAAGATTCGTGGTTCAGGCTTTTCCGTTACGAACCCTTCACCAGTGACAAAAACAAACTAAGAAACACCCGTTGTGAGGCACGACATAAAGATGCAGGTGTGGCGGTTCTTAAAGGCGTGGAACAGGGATATGGGAATCAGGTTTCTCTGGCATTCTGTGTGAGCGCTACTCGGTTCCAGTCCCTTTTCTCTCTTTTCTTCTGTTTTCTACTTTTTTGTGGTCTCTCCTGGGGTGGAGTGAGATGGGGCTCCTTGGAAAAAGGGGCTGTTAGATACCAGGCATTCTGGTCGGTGCGATTTTCTGGAACAACCGCAGAGAGATAGGGGTAGTCAGAACCCAGCACTAAAGGTTCGGGTAGCCGAGGTATTAACCCGACTTTTACTGGTATTGGAGCGTGAGCGGGACTGTGTTGGATTCGTACAGTGGTAGTAGGATACCTCCTGTTGTCCCCGTGTACACACTGTATGTTTACTGTCCCATTGGTTTGTGTAACCCCTCCCGGGACTGCGGAAGGCTGGATGACACTCTGTAAACATCCTGTGTCCATCAGGGCTTGTCTTTCTTCCCCATTGACCCTTACGGTGTGATGATAGGGAGGTTTCTTTCCCCCGGGATTACAATAGTAGGAACGGGTGAGCCCGATTTCCATGGGTTCTTCTTTTTGGGGGCACACCCGGGCTATATGACCGAAACCTCCACACGAAAAACACTGGGGCCCAGGGGAAGGAGAGGACCGAAGGGGGTTAGGCAGGGGACCAGGTAATAGGGTGACCGTATCCGACCTCCGTGGACCCTGTGGCCTCACTGTCTTGGCGGGTCCTCCGCTAGGACGTTTCCAGGATTGTTCGTCCTTTCCTCTTTGTAACTCTTGTGCGCAATTATATGCGCCAGCGATATCCACTGCTCTGTCAAAAGTCAGTCCCGTGTGCTGTCGCACCCATTTCTGTACGGGGGGTGTAAGGAGGTTAAAAACTGTTCGAGATATAATTTCTCCATGATGTCCTCCTTAGTAGCAGTTAGGGGTTTCAACCACCGGTCGGCTAGATCCCGGATCCGGAAAGAGAGGGCCCTGGGGGTCTCCTGGGGGCCTTCTTTAACTTGTCTGAGGCGTAGTCGGTACGTCTCGTCGTCTATCCCCAACCTTTCTAGCATCGCTTTCTTTACATCGTCGTATGGTGTAAGACCTAAAGGGTTAGCGGCCTGGTAGGCGGCCTGCAGATCCCCGGTCAACAGCGGTCCTAAGTACTGACCCCATTTGTCTGCGGCCCACCCAGCTGTTCGAGCCATTCTCTCGAAATTGGAAAAGAAGAAGTCCGGGTCCTCCCCATTTACATACTTCTGGAGGACCACTGAGGGCAGAGTGGTCTGGTTTCTTTGTTGCCCCATCGTATCCGCAAGTCTGTTGAATATGGCTTCCTGTGATTGGCTTTGCTCTACCATGGTTTTATGGTGCTTCTCCCGATCTTCTTCGGTCACGGCTAGGAATCTCTCCATAATGCACCCTAGTTTTTCCTGACCTTCAGCCATTTTCTTGATTGCGGCCTCCATCCCTTCTGATCCCACTTCTGACACCACGTGTGAGAGGGAGGGTCGAAAGGAAAAGCGAGGAGGCCGAATTCGATGAGCAATGGTGTTGAGTTTTATTTTTAAAGGAAATTAATAGTTCCACAAAACAGGTTTAGGATGATATGATGGCCTTCTCTATCCGGGAATCGTCCTCACGGTCTTCCGGTGGGTGATGGGTTCCTGACGTGGTCGGATGTCCTCCCCAGGTTGCCTCGGAAAGAAAGAAGGAGAGAAGGCGGTAAGATTCGTGGTTCAGGCTTTTCCGTTACGAACCCTTCACCAGTGACAAAAACAAACTAAGAAACACCCGTTGTGAGGCACGACATAAAGATGCAGGTGTGGCGGTTCTTAAAGGCGTGGAACAGGGATATGGGAATCAGGTTTCTCTGGCATACCAGTAACCCGGGTGGGGTAACGAAGGGGGGGATCCACGAGAACCCCTGGATAGGGATAACACAAAGTAAGAAGGTTTGTCGGCACGTATACTCTCTCGGGGAGTAGACAGGGGATAATTGCAGCGAAGCTCAGCTAATGTACCACCGTGTTTAGTATAACGGGCCGGGTTGTGAAGGGATACCAGAATGCAGGGGCGTGTTAGGGCAACCGCTTTAATTTGAGAATTCCTTGCAATGGCAACACCCGGTAGTACACTAGCTGGACCCCGCTTATCCCTCCCCCTTCCCGTGTCACATACCGTGTTGGCCGCAACTCTCCGGAGCTGCGGCGGCTTATCAGCGTCCTCCTGGGGGCGTCCACCACTCTTCGGACCAGGTCTCGGCTTCTTCGGCTTCGGGTGAGTCCTCCGAGTCGACGGCTGGCCTCGGTTCCTCTTCTCCTGCGTCGATGGTCGAGGGTTCCTCTACGCTCCTCTCTTCCTCTCAGCATGGCTGTTCTCGGCGTGGCTGTTCTCTCTGCTCCTCCGATTCCACACCCCCTCGCTGTTCTTCCGGGCTCTTTTCGTACTCGTCAGTTCCCGCCTCTCGCGGATGCCATTGGTTCCTGCATGGTCCGGGCGGGGCTCCTCCCTGCACACAAGAGGTAGGGGAAAGGATTAACTCATTCCCTCCCAGCCTTCGCGTGTCGTTGTATTTCTGTACAAGGGATGATGGGAAGGGTATCCCGGCTATGGAGGCAGCCTCCTCACAGTGGCACTTTTTGCAACAGAAATGTATGATGACTGAAGCATAAATATCAGATGCGGACAACACTGTAGGTGTCAAACTATGGCAAGCAAACATGTCTTGAAGGCTGGAAAGATCTTCTCCTAAGAAAAGTGGACAGTTATCTGGTGGTAATGAGATTTAGGAAGATAACAAATAAATAGTGAGATTTAAAAAAAAATGAATCCTAGGTCCGCAAGGTAGTATATATAGACTGCACCACTATTCGGGGAGAAACATACGTTAAAGGTTTAGTGTTTTTATTGAAGGAGTCATTCCCAAGGTGGCAAGGTACTTAAGTCTGTACAATGGAAACTTGCTTCAGCGTGTCTACATATGCATATACATGTACTTTCAGTACAAGGGGGTTTGTATCCCCTACTCCAGATGCTCAACACACAGTAGACCAGAAGAGTTTGTTTCCTGTTTGTAGCCCCTTCACATGGAACATAGTTTGTGATCCCACGAGATTACATTAATGTCACCATTAATCCCACCTGCCCCAACTAAGTGCAAAGTTTTCTGACTACCTCTTTAGTGGAATGCAAAATGCATCACAGCCAGGAACAGCTTTGAAGGGCAGGAGCAGATGGGTACTACAAGCACCTCAAAGTGTGTGCTACACTTTAGAGTTACATTTTGTTTTTGGTGATTATGAGCAGGAGGCAAAATGTTTGTAAACTTTGATTCATCGTCAACATCCAACTTTGACTGGTTTCTTCTCTTGAATAAAATGATCTCACATATTGCTTTTGGACATATACCGGCATAGATTATATTGTTTAATTGTTACGTTTACCATTAAACATTCTTTTTAACAATTCATGAACTGTGATGAAGGACACACAGTTTCAAGTGCGGTTCACTCAGTTTCCAATGCCTACACTTCCACTGCATACAGATCCAATTCTGCCATTTTTTTAATTGTATTATCTACTTTTTTTGAAAGTGGGTTATTGTTGGAAAACAAGGCAGTATATGTGAGGCCTGCACAAATAACATGTCACATCTATCATTCACTGGGAACAAAAAACACCCTATTGTAGCACTTGACTCTCAGAGGGTAGTGTTGCAGAGCAGTCTAAGGCTTACTCAAGGGTGTGGGCTAGTAATTGCTGTTACAGGTGCACAGAAATAACACTCAAAAATTGATTGTCCAGCCTGTACTTCGCTTTATAAGTTAGGGTACATTTATTAAACACACACACTACTCAATACTATGCACCAATTTACAAATATACATAAGCTGTTGGAATTACTTTGTGACATTGCATAACATCTCCACCCCTCCCACAGGGGAGGTGGGGCCTAGTACCACCACTCCCATGTATGCACGTCATAATGCCCCCTAATGCCGTTAGTTGAACATAACCTGGCCCTACGCACTGGCACCATCCCAGTGGCGACTCACCCCATTATCACAACAAGCCTTGAAAATGTGTACCACTGCCTTGGTGACACATAACCCTGACTAAACATGTCATAATGACCATACTGTATACACCTCTACATCTTTAGTGGTTAACAATCTGGGCTGTTCTTCACCCAAGCGCAGCAGCAAGAATACATGTTTAACCCCTTTCACGCGCATGACGGAACCACGCAGTCATGAGCCACGGGCGGCGTGTGCTCTGGACGGCATGGTTCCGTCATGCTGCGGCCATTCCGCCCAAGCGGCACTAATTCCCCGCCTGTGCGGGCGAAATAATGAGTGGGTGGAGTTGTGACGGAACCACGCCGTTATGAGCACAGCTTGCCCGTGACTCATGACGGCGTGGTTCTGTCACGAGCATGGCGGCGCCGTGCTCACCACACACCGCCCCAGCGCCGCGGCGAAATTCACGCCGCGGCGAAGGGGTTAAGCATCACTTTAGAATGATAGTACTCATTACATTTATTGATCATTATAATGCATTGCAATTACAGCCCCTAAAGGCATCACAGATGAAATCACAGGATTAAGCATATACCGCCAGACACCCTAGCAGGAAATGTCTGGCAACATAACCCCACTTTGCTTATGATTCTACCTTCTCAGAACTTCACAATACACATGTGCCTTTCAGTCCCCTCTAAAAAGAAACAACGTGGTTAAATGCATTTGTGGTGCAATTACACCTCTTCACCTCCAGCATGAAGATCATTAGAAAAAACTGGCTTATCCTGAATACTGGTACTAGAAACTGGGATCCACCTCTATTTGCACACAAATGAGCTACCAGCTTAAAAGATCGCCTGGTCTCTACACGGCCTAAACTCAAAGAACCTATCCGCAACACTATCTGCAACAGTTGGGGCCTCCCCAAAGTCACTGGCCACTACCCTTGTGAGGATTGCAGCATCTGTCATCTGACTAGACCATCCAAAAACCTGGACTTGGAACCAGCCAAGGTGTGGTACCAACAAAAACACAGTAACTGCAACTCCACACATGTGGTATACCTGATTCAATGTCCCTGCAACCTCAGGTACACTGGCATGACTACTCGAAAAGTGAGGCTGAGGATTGTGGAATACCGCAGCACAATTTGTTGCAAAAAAACAATGAGCAAATTGACCAGCCACTGCGCTGAACGGGTTCATACCCCCAATGACATGTACTGGACTGTGAGTGAACAATTTAACCCTACCCATGATAACATGGCGAAGTTTCTTCTTGACAAGGAGCAACGCTGGGTATACCGCCTGTCCACCCATGTGGAAGGTCTCAATGACCAGATACCTTGGAATACCCTGAATAATTGAGATCGTCCCTCCACACTTGCGCTTCTTCTGTTTTATTTTTGCTTTTATTTTATTTTATTTTTATTTTTATTTTTTCATTATATTTGGTTTCACTTTTGACTTCTTCTGTGATTTGCAGTTGACATAAGTAACTTCGCGCTACTCCTTACCCACTCTGGAGGCACTGCCCATGAACCACACATACATGCCCCTTTGTCGGTTACGAGCGCGATTTACCCCCGGCTATTGGCCTCTCTGCTTATGTGCATAATACACTCGCCACATTGCTTGGCATGTGCGAGCTGCACTTCATTGCCGATGCGCGGTTACACACCTTCTGTGTGACGCTCTGGTTTTATTAGTCCTTTTAGTCTTTCTTTTCTTTTTGCCCGGTACTTTACCGGTCCCTGTGTGTCTGTCTTCTGTTTCTTTTTTTATTTACAGACACCTGCCTGTTAATTGCCTGCAGCTGCTCCCCACACCTGAGCGCTATCTTGGCGGGTGTGCTATTTAAGCCTCAGCTTCCTCTGCTCATTCACAACCACGGAGTCGGAGAGAGGCCACACAGGTTTGCGGTATGAGCTCTGTCAGTTACAAGTAAGTGGGATCTAATCTCTGACCGGCTTTGATTCCTTTGCCGGTTAAGTTTATTTACTTCCCCCTCTTTTGGTCCCTTTCTCACTCTTTTTTTACCCTGTCCAGAAGTAGCTGTGACAGAATACCCCTACTCCTGACTCATGGAGACTGTCCCTTTAATCTTTGGTGTAAGCATTCATGGGTTCATTCTAGTTTTTTTGTTCACCATGTTTTTACCGTGTCCTTGAGCCACTCGACACATTACCGCGTATTTTTAGCGTGCACCGCCACTTATAGCACGCTTTTGGCGCTGCCTCACGTGCCGTACCGCTCTGCACCTCCACCGCGGTATACCATGTCAATCATGTTACTTGATATTGCTTGAGGCTAACATTATATGTGGTATGTTTTGTGTATGTTTGTCTTTTCCCTCCCACAGGATTGGAAATAAGAGGAATACCCCCTCTGCCAGTTAAGGCGCCTTAGCGTGCGCCGCACATAGACGGCTATACACACTCTGTTAGACCTGTCCTCTCACCTTCCACTTTCTTGGTCCTGATGAAAGCCAGCCCCAGTTTCCAGGCACTGGCTGAAACATGTTGACCCCACTGGATGGTGGCGGCCATTGATACCTCCTTAGCCATCCCCTGCCTCCTTTTAATGCTGCCCATGGCCTATTATTAAATAATTCTAATTGGTTTTTGGGACCAGAGGGACAGCTTTTAAATATACACGCACTACACCATCACTGCACACTCACCTTGACAATAAACCAGCTCCGCTGCAATTGCATGCGTCGCAGCACACTTGGGGTACATTCGGTACCCCTAGTGGGGGCCGATGATGAAGCATGAAGGTGGGTGAGGCCTTTCTTAAAAACCTAAATGGTTTCCCTTGACTAAAGAGACTATTCTGTTTCTTCATATCTACATACACATATCCCCCTCGACCGTGGGGCTAGTTCCTTTTGATTTTCTACGAACCAAAAATTCCAGCCATAGGGATGCAGATGACTCCTGGATGAGCCCTTGAGGGGTTATTTCTTCACAGTCCCCAGAGACTTAGGGAGGGACTTTTTTCCTCTGAGTGCTGGGGAAAGCTTCCCTGCACCTTGGCACTCACTTGGTGGTGACCCCGTTCTCCTGGGGCCACCACAGACAGAAAAACAAGCAGGTATTTTCTTGCAGGCCGACACGGCCTGCAAAGCATTATGGGGCACTTCCTTCAGCCCCTTGCATATTATAGCAGTGGCTCTCCCGCTGCATCGGGGAGAGCCGCGATGTGGGCTTTGGCCACTTTGTTTCCGTGTTGGAGGGCCTGGTTCCACCCGGACCCCCGGTCCCCCAGGTGAGTGTCACAGCTCAGGGAGCCACCCCAGGCTGCTCTGGCCCCTCGCTTCTCCCTTTGCTTCTTTGTTGCAGGGCAGCCCGGGAGCCCACCCCCCGGCTGCCCCCGCCGGCTCCCCGCTAGCCAGCGCCCTCGCGTGCTGCCGCGGGAGCTGGCACTGCAGTTCTGGTCTGCTCGCTCCGGCGGGCAGACAAAGGCCAGCGCCGGTCCAGCTGGCCTCGGGGGAGTACGGTGGCCCTCCCCCTCCTTCCTGCAGCCACGGGGGAGTGGACGGCCTCCCCCGTCCTCCCTCAGCACTTTGGGGCCCGGAGATGGGGTCCGGGGCCCCCTGGGCATACCTTCACGGGGAGCACGACGGCGCTCCCTGGCTTGCCTTACTCTTCATTGGGGCCCGGAGTTGAGGTCCCAGGCCCCAGAGACTTTGAGTGGGGGGCGCGACGGCGCTCCCCGCCTCCTCCTTCCACACGGGGGCCCGGAGTTGGGATCCCGGGCCCCTCCCCCCTGGAAATCTTCACGGAGAGAGTGATGGCGCTCCCCGGCTTCATTTTCAGTGGGGGCCATGGTGGGCTCCTGGCACCCCGCGGGGGCCTCTTTACCGGGAGCACGACGGTGCTCCCTAAATCCTGTCTTTGCAGGGGGGACGCGACGGCACCTCCCGCCTCCAGTGGGGCCCGGAGTTGGGATCCCAGGCCCCTTTTCATCACCTTCCGCTTTCGCCGGGGGCCAGGGTGGGCTCCTGGGCACTTTTCACACTCCCCGACTGTGCTTCGCGTGGGGGCAGCCCTCGGGACCTGACCCACCCCAGGGGCACTTTCAAGACTGGCGGCAGAGCCCTGTGTGCTTCGTCATCGGTCTTCTTGGAGGTCAAAGGTCACCTACCTTCTGGGGGACATATCTCAGCCCCCAGGGTACCGATCTGTGCCACTTTCACATCCTCTTGCTCCTGGTGGTGCTCTCCAGCCGCTGGGAGCACTCTCCTTTGCCCCCTGGGTCTCACAGAGGGTAGATTTAGCAGGGAGCTAGCTTCACTAGCTCCCTGTGCCAGCCTCTCACCTGGCTCTTCTTCTGGGCCTCTCTTCTCCTTGCGCCGAGGCCCAGGCTTCTCTTCACTGGTCCTGGTTTCCCCTTGTGGTGCAAGTCAGGGTCATGGGCCAGTCTGGAGGTTCTTCCTTCCAGCTGCCCATGATGCCAGGCTCCAGCAAAAGTCGTCCTCAGCAGACCACACCCTAGAGAGAGCGTCTCTTCCTGTTCAAACACTTTTTAAAGAATGGGGAGGGGACTTGCAGGAAGTCTCTGTTTGTCCTATCAAACAGCGACACATCACTTCACTGCCCCTGCTCCCTCCTTCCTGCCCAAGCCTCTGGGTTGGTTTAAGATGGCATCGTCCAGGTGTCTCCTGCCACATGGACTATGAAAGCCCCTTCCCCCATGCTGCCTTCTTCCTTGTGGAGCTTGGTACCTGGTACCAGGTGACAGCTGCTGATGGATTAGCCTGTAGCTCCACCCATCTTCTCTTCTTGGAGAGGAGGCCTTCGCCCTTGGAAGGAAGGTCATTAATCCAGCCTGCCAGGGTCAGCTCAGCCAGGCCCTGGTTATGAGCCGAGTCAGAGCAATATGACAGTTCTGGATGACCCAAAAGCAGTACAGATATGGCTTTGGACTCTGCAGAATACTTCTTCTCACACCAGGTACAGTGGACTGTAGTGCGTTTCTGGAATTCGTAGGCTTTAGGAAAGTGAAAGTGAAAGTCAGTAAAACACACTGACTTTCCCTGGCATGTTTCTTCCCAGTGTATAAAGCCTATTCCATGTCACCACCCAGCTCTCCATAAGTCCTACCACACCATTCCATCTGTATCTGCTCCTTGGCTGCGCACGCCAGGAATCTCCCCTGCACAGCCCCTACATGTGTGCACATGCATGTACACATGTGTCTGCATGTAACCAGCCATGTGCCCCTTACTCCAGCTGCAGTGCAGCGGCCTAGTCAAGCCAGGGGGACACCGGTAAAATCCACATGCAGTCTTTTTTATCATGAGTTCACTGTGGCTGAGTCCCAACTTATGAGGCTTTCCCACAGTAAAAGCTCAACAATTCGGTGCTCAAAAAGCGAAAATTCCAGGCGGCTCAGATGGTCAGAACCACCTTCTAACAGTTATTAGTATTGGTAAATATGTCTCTACCACTGACAATAACTCACTGACTGACTCACTGGTTCCCTCACTCCCTCTCTCTCGGAGTCAGCTAAGTGCAAGAAGAAACCTCCGATTCCTACTGAAAAGACACAAGGAAGCGCGTTTCAAAAACTGTAAATTGTTTGTGACACAAAAGACAACTTTAGTTATTACATGTAAAGGTCTAAATGATCAAATAAAATACAATCCAAAAGCTTATTCATCAAACAAAAACGACACTCACAACTACTTAACACAAAATGTAAAATCCAGTACTTGTATAGAGCACAAATCACCCCCGAAGGGGTCTCTCGGCGCTGGGGGCCCTTGGGAAGATTAAGCGAGCTATTGCCCAGAGTCGCATGGTGGTGGGCAGACCCCTGCCACCGGAGCCAGGGATCGAACCGTGATCCCCAGCGTGCAGCGTCAGTCGCCCTGGCCGCGGTGCCACACCTCTCCCCAAGCTCCGCATTCAGGCTCCTTTCCAGATCTAAGGGTTGAAGGGTCATTTAGACTCTGGTAGATTGCCCCAGGTTCACCAGGCAGTAGAAGGTCAAGGCTTCTGTCACCCTAGCGGAGCCATGTCTATCCCCATTTGAGATGCTTCCTGCCTGGTCGAGATCTCTGCATAGTGAAGGGTGCGGCGGCAACAGCAGCTTTCTTCACTCATGCAAGGTTTGCTGAGAGGGTGTCCTGCTTACATTTCCCGTTCGGCACATGAGAAATATTCTTGATATGCAGGGAATTTTCCTCTGCATGAGTGAGACTTTCTGCATTATTCCTGCCTGTGTCTGCATTGCCTCATATAGCGAACATAGGCAAGAAAAATCAGTGACTATGACCCTGCTGACGACAGGGTGAGTGACCACCATTATGACCCAGCTGTCCTGTGGCGGGTGGACCACTGAGTCAAGGAGTTCCATTGGCACTGCCAGCAGAGGTTCCACCAACTGTAACCCAGCGGTGCTCCAACCTCTAAATGGAGTAAGTGAGCTGGCAGTTTGGTGGTGCAGGAGGACCACCGGTTTACGATATTCCTCCCGCTCTGCAAAATCCTAAATAAGGACTTCAAATTGTCCCAGGATGCTTGTTTCCGGCCAAGGGAGGATCTGGCTTGGCAGTTCGGGCTGAACTGTTTGCATGAGGAAAAGAGTCAAGACTGATTTGCATATGACTGGGTCTAAACTGGAGTGGCATGGTGAGCAAAAGAACGATGGATTAAATCCAGATCTTGGTGACTGGGGCGAATGTTTGCATTGTTCAGCATTCTGTTTATCATTGATTCCTTTTGCTTTTGATGCCCTAAGTGGGAAGTGTTAGATCTGGGGGTCTCTAGTTGGCAGGGTATGTACCACTGTCCAAGTAGGGACCCTTGCTTCAAGTCAGGGAAAGGGGGATACACTGTTAAGATAACCCCTGCTCACCCTCTAGGTAGCTTGGCCTGAGTAGTCTAGGCTATCAAAGGCAATGTGTAAAGTATTTGTACCAACACTCACAGTAACACAGTGAAAACACCACAGATTTACTCTACACCAGTTTTAGAAAAATAAGGTATCTTTACTAAAAACTTCACAAGACCAAATACTACAGAAAAACCAACCTACAATTAAAAAGGTTACTTTAAAGATAGTTCAAGAGTTTGTAGAAAGTACTCCAGGATGTAAAAATCAGTGTCCTGCACAATGCGACTCTCAATGCACAAAATGCGACACTTTCGTGCCCAACAGTACCTGTAGTTGCGCTAAGGTTCCCAAAAGCTATAACAATTAAGATGGCAAAGGCGATGCGATACTCCTGAGACCTTGGGGAGGCTTTGCAGCAGCCCTGCTTCACGCAGCAGTGGTGGATGCGCCGGCTCCGATCTGTAGGGGGAGGATGCGATGACTTTGGCTTTCGTTGCGTAGGTTTCTTAGGGGGAAGCTTCACGCACAGGTACGGTGCGACGCTCTTTGATGGGGTGCGATGCGCGGCGCGGGGTTGACTTATGGCACCGCAACCCTCGATGCTCCCCGGGACGGGACTCTGCGTCGATGCACCCAGCGACTGGATACTTTCACGCACCGGCAGTGGTGCGGCCCGCAAACTGGTTCTGCGACGACCTTCACAGTGTCAGGAATCTTCACGCACCGGGACGATGCTCGACGCACTCGACGATGCGGGGACTCCAGGTGCTGCGATGACGCCGCAATGAAATTCTTCTCGCACTCTCGATCTTGCGACTCGCAACCGGATGATGCAACCCTCAAACGGATGATGCGATGGGTACCAGTTACTCTTGTTCACGCTTTCTGCTTTCCAGCTCCCAAACACAGCAAAACGACCTCCTGAGGCCCCAAGACTAGGCAAGCACTCCAAGGCAGGTCAGAACTCCCTCAGCAGAGTTCCAGGGGAGCTGGTGGTGAAGTCCTTTTGTTCCTGGGACTTCTTAACAGGGAGCCAGCTCTCCTCAGGCCCTTAGAGATCAGAATTTAAAGAAGGGGACACAGCAGAGTCCTTCCCCTCTCCTTGGCAGCAAAGCAAAACAGCAAGCAGGCAGTCTTCTCTCCAGTTCCTTCCAGCTTTCTCCTTGGCAGAGGTTCCTTCTTAGTTCCACAGTGATCTAAAGTTTAGGTGTCTGGAGTCCTCTTCTTATACCCCTCCAAGTCTTTGTCTCTCTTTGTTTCAGTGGGGGGATTCCCCTGCTCAAACCGGTTCCTGGGTGTGCTCTGCCCTGGAGCACCTGCTTCGTTTCAGAGTGAGGGGCAGGGTCGTTGGACGCTCAGCAGGAGGTGGAGCCTTCTTTGTGCTGGCAGAGGCAGAGTCCTCAGCCTGGCCAGCAGGGGGTGGAGCCGGCATTGTGCTGGCAGAGGCAGCCCTATTCAAACCCAGGGGCTACTCCTCCCACCCATCTAGAGCAGATCTCCCTATTCACCCTGCTGCTGACTCATCCAGACTCCTGGAGCCACCTAACCCATCACATGACACCAGTCAGCCAAACTGCACACAGGCACACAGGAAGGTTAAACAGGAGAATAGCTACTTTCTAAAAAGTGCTATTCTCACACAGTGAATTTAAAAACCATCTTCCTAAAAAGATGTATAATTAAATTCTGAACACAAAGATACCAAACTTGGATTTTCTATCTTGCCTTTAGGGGAAGATAGGCATGTAAACAGCCTCCCCATTCTGTCCTATGGGCAAGATAGCCTCTCAGCAGTGAAAAACGACAATGGCTGTAATTCACTACCAGGGCATGTTACACACCTCTGTACATGCCCTACCTTTCAGATACACTGCACCCAGCCCAGGGGGGTACCTAGGGCCACCATAGGGATGCCTTACATGTACAGAAAGGGAAGGATAAGGCCTGGTCAGTGGTTGCACTGGCCAGGTCTACATGGCAGTCCTGGACTACACATAGGCACTGCAAGCAGGCCCAAGACATCATTTTAGCGCTACTCCTGTGGGTGGCACAATCAGTGCTGCAGCCCACTAGTAACATTTGTACTACCAGCCCTGGCACTCTCAGTGCACTTTACTAGGGCCTTGCAGGTAGAACAAATATGCCAAACATGTATAGCCAATTACATCACAATTTCCCTAGGGAGCACTTGCACTTTGACACTGATCAGCAGTGGCAAAGTGCCCAAAGCATCTATACCAGTAAAAACGACATCCAGCATAGCATCAAAAATACAGGAGGTAGAGGCAAAAAGTCTGGGGTAACCACGACAAAAGATGCCAGGTCTAACAGGAAGGGTATGCACAGGCGTGGGTCCCGTGCTCACTGCAACACTAGATTCAAACTAGCCTGGTTGTAGAGGGGTTATGCCCCGAACCCGGTCCCAGTATGCTTGTTTCCGGTCCAGGGAGGATCTGGCATGGCAGTTCGGGCTGGACTGTTCCCATGAGGAACAGGGTCAGGACTGATCTGCATATGGCTGGTCCAAACTGGGGTGGCATGGTGATCAGAAGAACAATGGATTAAACTCGGATCTTTGTGACTGGGGGTGAATGTTTGCATTGTTCAGCATTCTGTCCATCATTTGTTCCTTTTGCAATTTGTTTCAAGGCACATTTATCCATACTTCCACATTTACATCCAGCCATCAACATTCGCCCTTCTAGACATGCATCCTTTAAGTCATCCATCCTCTTATTCATCCATACAGACACCGATCCACCGTTCAATTCTTTTTCCCATTCATCAATCCACCCTTTCACCCTTCCTGCCATCTAGTCTTCTATCCTACAATCCAATCTGTCACTATTCCATTTTCCCATCCAGCCATACATCCTCCACCTAGCAATCTGAATGTACTCCTTTACAACTTCCTTCCAATCTTCCATCTATTCACCCTTAGATCCATCCATTAATATATCCATCCATCCATCCATCCATCCATCATTACATCCATGTAATCACTTATCCTTTTTCATTCCATCCATACTTTTACCCCTCAGTTAATTCTTCTATCTATCCATCCTTTCACCCATATTTCATCCTTCTATCTTCCACTGTTTAATCCTGCCATCTTTCCTTTCACTCTTCCATATATCAATACTTTCACCTTATTGTTCCGCCTACTTCCCTTTTAACATTGCTTCCATCCTTCCATATTCCCTCTTCCATCTTTTCTTCCTCTGGTTCGCCATTTTTCTTCTTTCCCTCCTTTCTATATCCTGATCCTTTTTTACCCTCATTATATGTTATTCCTTTTCTGCCTGCCTCCTGCGTGCTCTTTCTTTTTGCTTCCTTCTAATTCTTTCTCTCACTGTCCCAGTGTGCATTGTTTATCTTTCTGCTACACTGCACGTTGCTCATTTCTCTGCCCCCAGGCCCATTCTCTAGTGCCATTAAGTGTCATTGTGAGCTTTTTACTGACTACCAGCAGCCAGATTTGGCCTATAATCAACTAATCCATGTTATTGTGGGACCCACTTGCAGTCCATTGGCCCCAGTGTGAATCCCCGCTAAAGCAACTGTTGCCGGATGGCTGACATTATACTGGCTTGACTGGTATTTTTACATATAAGTTTGTAAAACAATGAGAAAAACAGGAAATATTTTGCCCTTTGAAGTATAAAATCTGAAATCGCAAATACAAGAAGAATTCACTTAAAACGCATTTTAGAGTGTTCTGAATTATTTCTACATGATATTTATAATAAGTGGAGGGAGTATTGTGATGGTAAAAAGAATAGAAAGAATGTTATACAAAATCCATTCATTAATTAAACAGCTTGCCCATCCAAAATATCACAATTTAAACAAATCACTGGTATTGTTTCTGAAGATGGCTCCTTGAGTGGGTGGACTAAAAGCCCCACTGGAGTAAGGACACAGCAGTGTGCTAGTCTTAAATATGATCTTTGGAACATTGGATTTTTGTGTTATGAAGATATAGCATGTGCCTGTAAATTAAGATTATCAGTCATAAATCAATTAATCAATCATGATTTATCAAGCGCGGCTAATCAGCCAATAGGGTATCCAAATGCTTGCAGGTCCCGTAAGCTTTTTCAAACAGCCAGGTCTTGAGACCATTCGGGATTCCAGAAATGATATGATGGTCTGGAGTTGCATGGGGAGGCTGTTCAAGTTCTTTGCTACAATTTGGGAGAAGGAGTGTCCTCCACTTCTGCTTCGGAAGTATGGGCAAGGGAGAAAGAGGCAGAGCGTAGTCTTCTCGACAGTTGGTGGACGTTCAGGCGGTGGTTAATGTAGGCAGGTCCTTGGTTGTGCAAAGCCTTCTGTGCGGGGACCCAGTGGAGTTGTCTGAGGTGGGGTGTGATGTGGGTTCGTTGGCGAAGGCCAAGGGTGAGTATGGCTGTGGTCTGAAGTCTCTGTAGGAGGTGTGATGCGATTCCTATGAAGAGGGCTTTGCCGTAGTCTAGTTGGCTGGTGATGAGGGCCTGTGTCACGGTGCATCTTATATGTGGGGTTAGCCACTTGAAGATCTTACGTAGCATACGAAGAGTGAGGAAGTAGGCGGTAGAGACAGTGTAGATCTGTGATTATTGTGAACTTGTTGTCAGTGATGATTCCTAAGTTTCTGGCATGGTCGGAGGGAGTGGCTGCAGGTCATAGGTCTCATAGCCACCAGGAGTCGTTCCATATGTTGCTGCTGTTGCCGAAGATCAATACTTCTGTCTTGTCTGTGTTCAGCTGCAGACAGTTGTTCTTCATCCAGTTGGCAACGCTTGTCATGCATCTGTGGAAGCCATGGAGACTGACGCTATTGGCCTGCGTGATCATATATGAGTTGAAGAGCATGGGGCTGAGTGATGAACCCTGGGAGACACCCTGGATTCACCACAGTCATGAATCAACCCTAATCTTTGACTTTGGATCAGAATTAGCATTTCAAATAGTGGATAAGTAACACAATTGTCTTTAGCTATAATATCCGCTCTAGACCATTCCTTCCGATTCCCATCCACCCTGTTATCTTGAATGTCACACCCCCAGTAGACTGGAATTACTAATTTATACATGGTGTTTTTCCCATCCTGAGATGCAAGTAAATTCTGCATTATTAAGGAAGCATGAAATCTCATTCTAGCTTTAGCGATCTGGCACTTCCATGCCTTGTGATTTGATAAGCACCTCGTCAAATAAGAGTTCATTTTTCTGTTTTTTTTTATCACAACATTCTCCAAATCTAACTCAAACACTTCTTTTTGTCAGTTAAATAAAGGGTATTCTTGAAATAGCTACTAACTTCACATATTGATTGGCTTCAAGCTATCTGAAAAGACTTCCGATTTGAACAACAAACTAAAGTTAGAGCCAAAAACTATTTTAGACAGGATAACAGACAACGTCCCAAAATTAAATCTGGCAAAAACTAAAATTCTCCCAGTATCAAATACAATTTTAAAATGGAATGACTCCTGTTGGTCCAGGACCTTGTGTAGCTGCCCCATGCAATCTACAACAGTACACAATTTAGGAATAATTCATGATTCCCAAATCAAAAGTCAAAATCAAATACAATCTGTTTTTACACAATATAGTTTATCTTTGTGTCTTTATGGCATCTTAAAGCACCTAGAGCAGTTCTTCATTTGTAAAGCAATAAGTGTCATTACCCTTGTCACAAGACTGCAGTAGCTTGCACCACCCGTTGCACTCCTAATGACAATTCAGACTTTGTATACATTAAAAATGACTACTACCTGCCGCCCGAGCGAATTTTATAGCTTTGGTTGGCAGAGATTAGTCATTTTTAAAGTATATAGAATTATTGAACAACTATTGTTGTGTTCATCACAAAATTGAGCAAACAGTGCCACCATGTGGCCTGCTGTCATAAGTCCCGATGTTGACAGTTAAGTGCCAGTGCTGAGCACCAGAAAACACTGGCTCAAATTAAGCACTGGCCTAGAGACTTTGAGATAGGTGTGTTATATAAATGCCACAGAATGAATGAAAATAAAAAATAGACTTGACTCGATCCCTGTAGTGTGTTTGTAGAACCTTGCATTTGGTAGTTTGTTTTGCTGTGATATTAAAGTCCTTCTTTTTTTCTAAGACAAACACGTGGTTAGACAGTAAATTATTGTGTTTGTTGCTTGACTGGGTGAGTTCTGAGTCTCTGCCTCTACACTACCTCATTGAGAAGTCTTTGACTGCTCACCCTTGCTACTCTGAAAGTCAAGTGCGGAAGGGTTGCTCTTGGCCTATTTTGAAGAGCCAGATTAGGCCCGGTTCACAAGACAATTACCCTAACCAGCACATTTGAGTACCAGTGGCTCCCACCTGCCCTGCCCTGCCCCCCCCCCCCCCCAGAATGGGATCATGTAGGGGTAAATTGTAAAAAGTCATTGGTCTGCAGTCTAGTCCTGAGACTAATCTTTCAAATGAAACAGTACTAAGTAGATAAGTAGAAAATAACATTTGAACTATTACCAAGCAGACACCTCTGTCAGACCGCATGCCTAAATCACTTACTAGGTTAAAAAATCCTGTTCCTCATCTTCACTAGCCTCAGTGTGTCACAACTTTGCCCTGAGAAATTCATTTTTAAATTAGGCAACCCTGAAGGATATTTAGTTTCATAAACTTCACCCCATACAGGACTTGCTCTGCTTTTGAAGTTTGCAATGTGGACACTGCAAGATCATGCCATATTTGTCCGTGAACCCACAAATCATGTACTCAGTAGTGTAGCTGTGTTGACAGCAGAGACTTCAAGTTGAGAATAACCATTAATTATTGTCAGAAAACGCCAAATATGAATACAAGTTACCTTTGCGCAAATCAGAATATCTCATTATATCCTTCAGACAAACATAAGTTAAGGTCAAAGGTCAAAGAAAGCATTGAAATCCCATTACCTCTTTCTCCCCGTGATGATATTTAGCAATGAGTTCCTTGTTTTATCCCTCAGGGCTGTCCCTTGACACACTGCAGCCATGCACTGGTTCCTTGCCCCACTGAGGAGCGCAGTGATTGGCGGCTGACTGGAGCCTGCTCTTCCACTAACTCAGTCCCAACTGAAGGCAATGTTGCACCTTCAGTCTGCATCCGTAGCATCACACCAGTCAATCCCTGAGAGGCATGTCCGTCCTTTCTGGCGGAAACTATCACAAACGACGTCTGGGCAGCCAAAACGTCCTCAAAATCTGCCCAGCGCAAAATATTCACAAACAAAACCTGTCAAATCCACTCTGCATACAAAATTTCTCCCATGGGGGGGTTTTACGTGTTTTGGGTTTCTCCTGTTGTTTTTTGCCCACCACTATAAATACCAACAGCTAACAAAGTCATACAGTGTATATACTTTCTCAATTTAGTCATATGGAACAGGAGCAACGTACAAAGAAATGTTCAGAGACTACCGTGTGGTGCTCTGGCGTTATCTGTCGTGTATTATTTTGAGTTCAAAGACACCTCTAATTGAACCGCACCTACTTTGCCTCCCCTTGACCTCAGTGAAAAAAAGGTGTTTCCCCCCTAGATAGTGTTCCTGGCTTCAGGAGCTGCAATCAGGCCTTATCTTCTTACTGTTTTTATTTTAATTTTTACTAAGCTTTTTATAACTTGCTCTTTGTTTCCTAATTTCCTGAGCAGTTGTCTGTAATCTAATTCCTTTGCGTGCACTCATAAAATTACATTTTACACTAAAACGCTAATCACAAAGCATAGTTCCGGTAATTTTGTGAAGGGTCAAAGGTTAGTTTCCATCAGCTTCCTTTTTATTACACCTTCTGAATTAGGGCATCAAGCAGTTGGCATCTAAAACGCAGACCCTTTCAAACAAACATGGATTTAATAATTTAAGAACAGTGGTTTCTGAAAGTGCCTTTGATTCTTTTAATTTAACGTAGCTGTGTTATGGAGTTGTGTCTTGTTGTATATTGAAAATTCCGTATTGTGTGTGGAAACTTGTCGAGGATAACAGTGGGGCTACATGAAACGGTGCTGAGTCATGTAGTGAATGGGGAATCCTTCTAAGTGAGGAGTGTATTGGCCTAAGCGCAGAAGGCCAGCTCAATGGCAAGTTTTCAAGACAGCCATGCAAAATAAATGTACATATACTAAATATAGATGTTACTCATTTATATAGTCAGTTAATATGCTAAACATCTGGCATGGATCCAGCCTTCCTAGACAGGGATTGGATCCGCGCTCTAAGGGTTCCTTTAACCAGAATATGGAAGCGCATCTGTGAGTGTGTAGAACTGAACTGTAGTTTCCTATCTGAACCCCCAACCCTCCAATTTACACACACAAGACGTGGTTACACAATCCTGCTGATTTGCTAACATTGACAGAGCGGCGTTGTCACCCATGCCAACTCTCCATGGTGGTGGGCGCAGTGCCTGAATGGACCTGTCCTGGTGGGCACCACCACCCTATCCTCATAGAGTTGTTGAAACTGACTTTCTTTGGCCCCTGCCGTAATGCACGTCATGCGCTGGGGGTGCGGTGCGGGGGCCCCCAAGCTCCAGGGTGCCCCCTTGGCACAGCACTCGGGTTGCAGAGCTCCTGATTGAGCCCAGAGGGGGCCACCTTGCATATGCCTTGCAGGGTGGCCCCCTCGAGTTTCGTTACGCCAGTGCCGAGTCTAGATTTCCATCCTCCAAGCTGAGGGTGCATTTTCTACAGCGCGGTCATGCTCTAGCAAACGTTGGACATCTCAGCTGTGCATGATGCATGCTCTTGTGACAATATCTTTACTCCCCATTTTGAATGCTTGAGTGAAGGTTCAGCTCATTTGCTATCACAGAAGAGATCCTAATTCCAAACTGTGTAGGGGCCATAGTTTAGATAATACAGAACTAGGTGTTAAGTAACATCTTCATCAGGGGAACGTTATAGACTCTAACTGTTGTCCTGTACAGTGTTAAATTTAAAAAAATTAACTGCCACGGCCATTGTCAGGGGGCCACTGCAGCTTGCACCACCCATTGCCCCTGCCCGCGCTTAAAATGACAGTAGCAACAAAACTACTAACCATCGTCCACCTGCAAGCATGGCAATCCAGACGATTCCAAGACCCCAAAGCCATAATAATGGCTTGTATGGCCAGTATTAATCATTTTAATGTATATTGATGTATATTGAATTGATAAATCAATAAACAACTGTTGTGCTCATCTCTAAATTAGAAAAACAACACCACCATGTGGCAGACTGTCATAAGTGCTGGTTTTGACAATTAAGTGCCAGTGCTGAGCACCTGAAACTACCGGTTCTAAATGGTTGCCCAGAACACTGCAGTTGAGGCCGTGTACAGTCATATATTCATCCTCTGTACTGAGAGTCAACGACTTATCTATTTACTGACTCTTCACTTAAAACAACATAGCACCTTAGAGGTGACTCACCTCTGTGACAAAATGACTAGAAGAATTGTTTGAAACTGAAGTGGGAACTCAAACGGATGACATGTTAAAAAAAATATTTGAATTCAATTGAGCAGATGAAATTTTGGTGAGTTGATTGATAACCCCAAGAGGGCATTGGACAATGCCAGCCTAAGCGCTGATACTTTTTTACCCAAGACTACTTGGGTGCAAGCTTTTCAGAGTCTTGTGTAGGAGGCAAATGTGGAGTGAGATTGGTCAAACTTGTCACTGGAACTGTGCATTGTCTTCCCCCTCAGGCCATCAAGTGTGTCAGGCCGGCTTTGGAGCTGTTGACGCCCGGTGCAACAATCATTTTTGTACCCCACCGCCATGACCATCTCCTCGAATTCCTTCATGACCTCCGGGCAAAAGTACCCCCTCATCTCTTCATAGCCCCACTTTCACATACATTTAATTTGTTTTAAAGCACTGGTGAATGCTGGCTTTACAATTCAGAAGGTATATTTACACAAACAAACCCTTTTCAGCATCATTAGGAATAGATAATGTAAGACTGGGGAAAAAACAGAACGTCCTAACCTATTAAATGCAGGTCTTTGATGACAATCTGTAACAGTCTCTGTTCTATATTAGGGTTGTATCTTATGAACTGTGGTAACAAAAGGATCTCTGTGACAAAAGCAGTAATCCACTCAGCTATCCACATAAAATACAGATCTGTGATCTGCGCAGTATGCTTTCTTTGCAGCAGGCATATTAACCCTCTGCACAACCTCATGGGGAGTCAAAACTGGCTCTAGACAAAACTCTGATCTCTCTCGAGCTCGAACATTAATCAAAAGAGTTATCTTGACATTTTTAATGCTGCCTGAAAACTGAAGGCACAAGGAACTCTGCTGCAATTGTTTTTAAATCGTAAGTTAATGCTAAACATACCGCCCCCCTTAGGTCAGCGCCCCCCTCCCCAGGTCAGCGCCCAGTGCACCCGCACAAGTCGCACCTCTCTAAAGCCGGCCCTGAGTGTGTGTACAGAGGCTGGTTCAAGTTGCACAACAACCTCACAAGTAGGCATCCAAGATAAAGACTCCTCAATCCACATCATCTTTTCATTAAAAGTCAAACCGCAGCACCTTGCCGTAAAGTATGCCTAACACCGTAAATAAAAATGTCTTTCTACACAATCAGGTTGCATACGTCTGTGACCGAGCTGTTGTGATCACACGACACTGCGACAATTGGTAGTTACTTATCATTTCTTCCCCACCACCCTCTGTAGCTTAAACATCTTCCAAGCAATAATGCCTTTAATTAAGTTATCTCTAGGAGAACCCTGACAAGCCGATGCATGCTACAATAAGCAATAGCCCCATGCAATTACCTTTTGTGATGCTGAGGTGTCTCCAAATCATCCAAATCAGATGCACATAGCACTAGTCTCAAAATACTGGTCGCAATTTGCAATCAGTATTTTTGTGACCAGTGTTGTCATGTGCGAACCGATCTTTGTACTGGTAGGTTGATTCGCAAATTACAGATTTCTAGTAGGTCACAATTTGACCAGGACTGTGGCCTCCTGGGGTCAGTAGAACACAATGTCTGTGATTGCATTTAAATAAAGCTACTTTTTGAAAGATTCAACCCATTTTCCTTATAGGAAAGCAGGAGGTGTTTAAAAAGCAAACCAATCAATCAATCAATCAATCAAAAACACTTTATTCGATTATTTAAAATCATAAAAGTATACAATACATGATTAAACAATTTAAAAACGCTCTAACAGATTCATAAGTAAAAAAATATTTTATCTCGGTGGATCATTTTGTAAAAACTAATTAATTTCCTCCAATATGGCTACCTGTCTGTTCCTCCTTGACCTAATAGATGCAACGAGGAAGCTAGAAACGCCAAACATAGTTACAGGGGATTCCATTAGTTGTAAAAACAATAGTGCAGGTTTAATTTGTACAAATGCTTTCTCTCTCAGAATAGGGACAATTAACCTTTTCCTGGCTTCATGATACAAGGGACAAAAAAACATAAAATGCATGG